>NW_026060847.1:0-1394665 GCF_929443795.1 Astur gentilis
GGCTCCTCCTGTAGCTGGGCTGGCATCTGCAGAGATATATAACCCTCCCATTGCTGTTGTCCCTGTGAGTTCCCGGGAGCTGTGACAGGGAGTGGGGTGCAGCAGTGGTGTGCTGGCAGGGCAGGAGGCTCAGGATGGGGACAGAGGGACTGGTGTTCCCGCAGGTGCTGTGGCTTCTCCTCTGGGTACAGCTGTGCAGGGGTAAGTGTCAACTCCCTTGTCCCACAGCCCAGGGCCAGCAGGTACCAGTGTGGTCATTGGGATTTTTCTGGGAATGGGGTTTCTTTGCAGGTGCTACTGAGATGAGGGGCAGAAGGTGCTCAGGTCCAGGGACCCTGGGCCTTTCCCTGTGCCCATCTGGGTCGGCAAGAATAGCTCTTTTTCCAAGGGTCCAGTGTTCAGGGCAGCCTGTGCCTGGCTGGATTCATAGACACCCTGTCCTGGGGTACCCCTTTGGGATGCCCTGTTCCCCAGCACTGTGCCTCTGGAGCTGGTGGTGGCCTAGCTGGTGATGGCGGCACCCAGAGATGCCCAGGGCACTGCCGAGCTCTAGGGTACCTCGGAGGGTTTGTGTGCTGCTCACTGCCCCCTTGGTCCAGGGGACCCCCTGACCCCATGAGAGCAGTTTGGACCCCACAGAGAGAAGGGGACTGGGGCATCTACAGTAGAGAGACATCCTTCCTGGGGAGCTTGGCCCAGTGTAGGGACTGGGCTGACACCAGGGGTGAGGAGGGGACATGGGTTGGGGGATCCTCAGAATCATCTCAGTGCTCCCTGGGAACGTGAAAAGCCCTGGGGGTGGGGGTGGGTTTGGATGGTGCTGGGGCAGGTGCAGTCTGGTGCTGGAAGCTGCAGGCCTGGGTACAAGGAGCTGTTGAGGGGGTGCCAGGCTGGGGAGTAGAGGGTGTCCAGTGCAGTGCTTGGCAGTGTGTGGGTGGGTGTGAGTGGGGGGCAGGTGGCTGTTGGGGTGGGAAGAGCTGCCTTGTGCAGTGGGATGGAGAGTGACACAGCTGGGCTGGAACTGGGCACCCACAGCCTTGTGCAGTCCATGGGGATAAAAAGGACCCCTGCACTGATCTGGGGAGAGCCTGGAGGAGAGAGGGAGAGATAGAGGGCTCCTACCCCAGTACCTGTGATTCGGCGCACGTAGGGGGTTCCCCCAGACCTGCAGTGCTGGGGTTTGGCACTCTCCTGACGCATCCCATGCTGGTGTTTGAAGGAGCTGCGGAGGTGAGGCTGGCGGATGGCGGCAGTCGCTGTGCTGGGAGAGTGGAGGTGAAACACAATGGCGAGTGGGGGACGGTGTGTGGTGACTACTGGAGCATGAACAATGCAGCAGTGGTTTGTAAGCAGCTGGGCTGTGGGTCTGCTGTTGGAGCTCCCGAGGATGGACACTTTGGGGCAGGATCTGGCCCTATTTGGATGGATGAGGTTGGCTGTAAAGGCACCGAGTCTGCCCTGTCTGACTGCAGACACAGTGGATGGGGTGAACATGACTGTGACCACAGTGAGGATGCTGGAGTGATCTGTTCAGGTAAGGGGACAGCCTGCTGCCTACCTCTGGGTCTGGGATGGGGGATGGGACCGTGGCTGTGTTCTCAGGGAGCAACAAGGGGACACCAGAGCAGGGCCCAGTGGTGCTGGTCTAACTGCCAGGCTGGGACTGTCATTGTTGATGTCCCCAGTCCTTGGGGAAGGCCCAGAGGGATCCTACCCCAGGGTGATCTGACCTCGCCAGAGTGCCTCAGTCACCCTCAGTCAGTGTCTTGGGCTGCAGATGAATCCTCCATCCTTCCCCGGGGTGTCCATTGGGCTTCACTGATCTCCACCCATTCTGCCAGTTTGCAGCCAAGAATGCTGAGGGTCCCTGTGCTGGAAACACGCAGGGGCACTTGCTCAGCACTCCACACACACCTTGGAGGAACGGCATGAGATGGCTGATCCTCCTTGGTCATTCCCCTTTGCAGACATGGTTACCTCACCTGAATCAAATGGGCTTTTCAGAGAGGATGAGTGCTGGGCCCTGGGGAATGGAGCAGGGTGGCCACAAAGCCCTTTGCTGCCTGTGCCCAAGGCTTGGCTGTGTGGACCAGCATTTGCGAGGGTTAGAGGCTTGGCAGATGCTCGACTCTGGCTGCTTCCTCCTGCATCACCACAGTCACAGGCTGGCACTGGGATATATCCCTGGGACTGTGACAGCCCTCTGGGGCACAGTCCCATGTAGGCAGCAGTGACCCACTGCCCAATCTCTCCTGCCTGCCCATGGTTCCCCACACCGCCCCATGACACAGGGTCTTTGGCAGCAGTTACTGACCCTCATCTGTGCCTGCTGTTCTCTGAGAGCTGGCATGGGTCCAGGGGGACTCTCCTGCCCCTCTGTCATGCCATCCATCTCGGTTGTGGACACCTCCAGGCAGAGCACTCTGTCCCTGGCTGAGGACATCCTCCCCGCCAAACAGACATCAGAGGGATCTTCACAGGCACCAGGCATGATAGCTGCTGCACCGTTTCTCTGCTCTGTGACATCTTCCACCTAAAATGAACCTTCCAACACCCCAGGAACACCCCTGGGATCAGAGGGTGCTTCTGGTTGCATCCGGGCGATGGTCCTGCCTGGCCCAAAGCTCTGCAGGGGCTAGGCAGGCTGCAGCAGTCATTATCATCTGGGCCAGTTCTCCTGGATCCAGACTGCTCACACTATGGCAGTGCTGGGGGGACCATGCCAGGCTGCTCAGGGGACCTTGTGTGCAGCAGTTTGTCTGAGCAGCACCTGTGGCTGTGAGTCTGTGACAGACACACACCCTCAAGTGCTCTGCTGGTGTAGAGATGGGGTGCGTGGGGGTCTGGATGTGCCTGTGTCACCAACACCCCCCCAACAACTTCCTCTGGAATGTGCGCTGGGCAGTTTGGTCATGGCTTGCTTGAGCATGATGCAGGACATGGGCATTTAACTGCCAGAGGGCTCTGGGAACTCCCAGTTGTTATGGGTTTTTTTCCAGGATTTGTCCGGCTGGTGGAAGGGAAGAGCCACTGCTCAGGACGTGTGGAGATCCATGACGGGGACCAGTGGAAAACTGTCTGTGATTCACATTTTAGTCCCAAAGATGCTGATGTTGTCTGCAGGGAGTTGCAGTGCGGCGTGGCCCTGCCTTTTGCTGGGCCAGCTCACTTTGGAGAAGGGGTCAGTCCCATCTGGGATGGAGAGCTGCAGTGTGTGGGGAATGAATCCCGCCTCATCTCCTGCCGCAGAGGGTCCTCCAGGGACCAGCCCTGCACCCATGCAAACAGCGCTGTTGTCACCTGCACACGTAAGGACTCAGGGAGGTGTTGACCACCAGGGCTGTGGCAGGGGTTGGGGAACAGAGCAAGGACCGTGCTGGGCCAGGTGTGAGGACAGGAGGGATGATGGGATTGTCTGCAGCATGAAAATAGTGCAGAAGGAGAAGAAAGGCATGCTGTCCCTCTGGCCTCCCTGCCAGCTACTGCGGGTATGTGAGCACCAATCCACCCTCTCTCCTCCTCCTCTGTCCCCACAATACACAGGGTTCAGCCTGGTGAACGGCAGCACAGCGTGTGCAGGGAGGGTAGAGGTCCAGGTGTCGGGGACCTGGGGGACCCTCTGTGCCTCCCACTGGGATCTCTCAGATGCCCACGTTCTCTGTCGTCAACTCAACTGTGGGTTTGCTGAGTCCATTCCTGGAGGAGAGCATTTTGGGAGAGGGACTGGCCCCGTCTGGAGAGACTCATTCCACTGTGACGGGACAGAAGCCCACCTGGGACAGTGCCCAGTGATCACCCTGGGAGCCTCACCATGCTCCCACGGGAACAACGCTGCTGTCGTTTGCTCAGGTGAGTGCTGGAAAAATGCTTCATTAACTCCATTTGCCATTCGTGTGTGACGTGGCCACCCAAAGCAGGGATCCCATGGCTGTGCAAGGCTGAATTTCTCCCTGGAGAAACCCTGGCTTCCCCAGGAGCCATCTGGAGGGCTTTGCCTGCTCAGAGTGACAGCTCTACTTTGTGAGAGCTGAGGGCTGAACGGAGGCAAGCATCTGCCCCCAGGGCAGTGGCTTAGGTCCCAGCACCACCACCAGGCCTGGGCTCCTCCATTCTCCTACTGTTGGACAAGCCCAGGACAGGGCTCCAGGGCTGTGCTCCACCTCTCTGGCTGCAGACAACTGCATCCCAACCCCAGACAGAGCTCTACAGAGCCTTATCCCACCACCCAGGCAGCAAGTGCCTGGGTGCCCCCAGCAGCAGCAGACCTGGGTGTGAGCTGCAGAGAGGATTTTGCCTTCACTTCTCATCAGCAAAAGTCTCAATCTTGTTGTGTATGATTGCAAAATCCCCCCTCACCCTGCTCCCTGAAGGGTGCTGTGGCATCTCTGCTCTCCCCAGGCTCAGCCAGCTTTGCATCCCTGCGGCTGGTGGGTGGAGGGAGCCGGTGCGACGGACGAGTGGAGATCTTCCAGAACGGGACATGGGGCAGAGTCCTGGACGACCAGTGGGACGTGCAGGAGGCCAGCGTGGTGTGCCGGCAGCTGCAGTGTGGAGAGGCAGGGACAGCCTACAACCCCCCAAAGCCTGAGCGAGGGACGGGTCCCGTGGGGCTGCGAGGGGTCCGGTGCACAGGGCACGAGGCCAACCTGTCTCTCTGCAACACCTCCCTGCCCGAGAGTGCACTGGCAGCAGGGGTTGCGGAGGACGTGGCAGTCATTTGCTGGGGTGAGTGGTGCTGCACGGGCCCCCCAGGTGATGGGGTGGGTGGGCAGCCGGCCCCTGACAGCAACCGAGGTTTCTGCCCACTGCAGGGAGCCGGAGGGTCCGGCTGGTGAACGGGTCTGGGCGCTGTGCTGGGAGAGTGGAGATCTACTACCAGGGCATCTGGGGAACTGTCTGTGATGATGGCTGGGACCTGTCTGATGCTGCCGTCATTTGCCACCAGCTGGACTGTGGAGGGGCAGTGAAGGCAGCCGGCTCCGCTCAGTTCGGGGAAGGCTCCGGGCAGATCTGGCTGGATGGCGTGAACTGCTCTGGGACCGAAGCTGCTCTCTGGGACTGCCCTGCCAGGCCCTGGGGGCAGCACGACTGCGGGCACAAAGAGGATGCGGGAGTCATCTGCTCAGGTCTGTGGTGGGAGCTGTAGTGGGAATCTAGTTCCTGGGGAGGCCAGGACACAAGGAGAGACAGGCATGGCCAAGGCTGTCCCTGGCTGCCTCTGAGCTCCAGCCCGAGCATGTCTTGTGGACACCCATGCACGGGTACCCTCAGTCCCACTGCGGGTCCCTGGAGAGCTCAGCCATCCCTGAGGGTTAGCAGGAAGGGCAGGGGTGTCTGTCCATCAGGGACTTCTCTCTGCACTTGGGTGCAAGGGGGATGTGCTGGCCCTGGCCCTACCCAGATAAGGGCCTGGGGGGTGCAGGGTGTCCTGGGTCCCACAGCCCCAGACCAGCCTGTTCCCCCTTGGTGCCTATCCTCCCAGAGTTCGTGGCCCTGAGGCTGGAGAACAGTGATGGCTGCTCCGGGCGCCTGCAGGTTTTCTACAACGGGACGTGGGGCAGCATTTGCTCCAACTCGATGACTCTCGACACGGTGTCTCTGGCATGCAAGGAGCTGGGCTGCGGGGATGGAGGAACTCTGGAAACACAGCTGCCTTACGGAAGGGTGTCTGGTCCTACGTGGCTGGATTACGTGCAATGTGGGGAAAAAACCAGCTCCTTCTGGCAGTGTCCCTCTGCTCCCTGGAACCCACGGTCATGTGAAGAGCTGCGAGAGGAGACCCACATCACCTGTACTGGTAACTCTGAACCACCTGGGCACCCCAGTGTCACCACAGCGCCTGTTGCCTGCTGGGTATGGCCAAATGTAGAGAAAGAGCTTGGAGGGGCTTTCCCTTTCCATGTCAGTCCCTTCTGCTGCTGGTGGCAGAAAAGCGATCACAGCCACACACATCCAGCAGCAGTTGCCACCCAGGTTGCCAGCAGCGCCTGGGGGAGGCAGAGGCATCTCCAGGTGAGGTCTCAGAAGAGACCAGACAGGGTTCAGAAGAACCTCCCCTCCATAGACATGTTCCTGCTGCTCTGTTAAACAGGGACTTTTGGGGGCTGAGCAGTCTGGGTCCCCCCACAGTCCTGTGCATGCCCCCTCAATGACCAGGGTTCAGTTGCTGCCGAGATCGAGATAGCAGAGGGAGGCACAAGCAGAGCTCAGTTCTCCTCTCTTCTGCACGATCTCCCAAACCAGACCTTTCACCACAGTGTTTCCTCTTCAGGGAGACGCCCAGAGATGCCCTCAATCCCTCTGGCCCCGTGCCCCAACTCCACGAGTTGCACAGGTAGGGAGCTGCTCCTCTGTGGATGCTTCTTGTCTGGCAGGGCTCTGCCTGCAGTCTCCGTGCCATGGGAGGTCTTTGCCTTCTCCAGACAGGGAGAAGATTCGTGTTGTGGGAGGTGAGGACAGGTGCTCGGGCAGAGTGGAGGTCTGGCACCGTGGCTCTTGGGGAACAGTATGTGACGACTCCTGGGACATGCGGGATGCCGAGGTGGCGTGCAGGCAGCTGGGCTGTGGCCCCGCGATGTCTGCCCTGCATGAGGCTGCGTTTGGGGAGGGGACGGGCCCCATCTGGCTGGAGCAGGTGGAGTGCCGTGGGACAGAGCCGTCTCTGCAGGACTGCTGGGCCCGGCCTGGGGATGGCGGTGCTTGCCGGCACAAGGAGGACGCTGCTGTAAACTGCTCAGGTGAGTGGCAGGGCTGGGACCCCTTGCTCAGGGGAAGGCCTTTTGCCCCGTTGGTCCTGGCATGGCCTGTAACCTCCCAAGAGCAAGAACATTTCTGCAGAGTGCAGGAGCCTGGTGCCAAGTGGGGAGCAGCCTCGGTGGAACTGGACGTCTTCTGGCCATTGCCTGTGGGGCCCTGCAGCCCCAGGGTTATCCCCTGGGCTGCCTGTGCCATCCTGCCTGCCACCCAGAGCAGAGGCACTGTTCCCTATCCCGCCCTCTCTTTCTAGCACTGCAGGAGAGGCAATTTGGGTGGGATGTGTCAGGGACATCCACAGACACACACACGGTGTGTTGGGGGAGAGGCTCCCCGCTGCCCTCACACCCACCCTCTCAGCCCAGCTCTTCTTTTCCTCCTCTGCAGCTACACCCAGGACAGCAGCACTCCCACCCCGAGCAGGTAACTTGCCTTGCCCCTGCAGCTGGGTATCCCCAGGGAAAGACTGTGACCTGCAGCAGGGTGGAAGGGGCTCCTTGCTGGGGTGTGAAACTCCCAGGAGAAGGCACTGGTCTGGTGGTGAGAAGGGTAGGGAACATTATAATTTACTCACCAGGGTAGAAGCTTCTCCATTGCTCATCCCTGGGGCTCTCCAATCCCTGCTGCCTTGTGTGATGGGGGTCAGGAATGGTGCTTTTCCCACCTCACCCAGGCCTGGTGCTGGCCTTTCCATATTCTTGCCCACACAGATTCCCCCCAGGGCCGTCTGAGTGGCAGAGGGAGAGTCTCAGTGCCCGTCATCATCTGCATCATCCTGGGGGCCCTTCTCTTCCTGCTCCTGGCCCTCCTGGCTGGGCAAGCTCTATGCACCAGGGCTGGGCGCAGAGGTTGGTCTTTCCACAGCGGTCCCAGGGGGAGATACCTCCTGGAAGGGCTGTGGGGTGTCAGTGAGGGGCATTGGCAAAGCTGGGGGGGTGAGACCGTGTGCTGCCACCTGTCCCATGCACCACCCCATTGAGTGCCTGGCCGTGGGGCACCAGCAGCAAGGGGTGGAGAGAGCCCAGAGGCGGGGGGAGGTAGCAATGGTGCAAGGAGAGAAATGCCAGAGCGGGGCTGGGGGAAATGTGAGCAGAAGGCAGATGGCCAAGGCAATGCTCTGGGTAGTGCTGGGGGGGGGACTCTGGGACAAGGGAGATGATGGGAGGAGTGCAGGGCAGAAGGGTCCATCCCCGTGGTGTCAGGCCCCCAGGCTGTCCCCTCTGCCCAGCCCTGCCCACCCCTGGCTACTCTAGACCCATTGGGCAGATAGGGGAAAGCTCCAGGTGGAGGAAACATGGGAGCTGCTCCAGGGTCAGCCAAGGGGTACATGACCCTGGGGCCAGAGGGGCATGAGTGCTGTCTCTGATGGGATGATGCGAGGGTGACGCTGCCCCAGATAATCTCCACAGTGATGTTGCCCTCACTGGGGATGTGGTGGCTGTGCCTGCACAGTGCAGTGGGGCTGTGCCATTGGGCCAGTCCTGGGCTGGCCCAAGAAACAGGTTTGGGGCAGCACAGTGTGATCCCATTGCCCCTCTGCCTGTCCCTCTGCCAGCCCTACCTCTGTCCCCAGGCTCCAGGAGTGCTCAGGAGCCCTTCCCTGAGGCTGTGTACGAGGAGATCGGTTACAGCCCAGTGTGGGAGAAGCAGGCGAGGTTTGGTCGCTCAGGTGGGTGTGGGTCCTCCCTGGAGGAACATCTGCAGGACCCTTTCCCCTGGCCCCAACCCCGGGCTGATTCCCTGAAGCCCCCCAGCCCATGGTCCTTGTGACACTGGGGCCACGTGGTCTGTGGGGAGACCATCCAGGTCCTGGGCCTGGAAGGGGAGCTTTCTGCCAAACAAACAGCTTTGCCTGTCCCAGCAGGACAGCCCCTCTCTTCCTGCCCCTGCACCCCAAGTGACACCCACGGAGTGAGGGAAGGGGCTGTCCTAGGGCAGCTCTGGGAGCACCTTTGAGACAGGGTTTGCCCCAGGGAGGCAGGGGGATTTCCCAGCCCTCCTCCCCATGCAGCCCCAGCTCTGTGGGTCCCCCTTCCCCAGCAGCTCTGACCACGAGGCAGGTCAGTGGGGCTCACTTCCTAACAGCCACTGTGCATCTCTGCAGGCTCCTATTCAGAGGAGTCCCTGACCCAGCTGCAGCCCTACCCTGGGGTCAGTGAGGAGGAGGATGGTCTGGGCTCAGCACCAGGTAACAGAGGCAAGAAGGAGTTGATCTCCCTGAAGACATGTGATGGGCAGAGGTGTCACTCTGTGTCACCGCTGGAGATGGGGAGGACATGGGGGTCTCCTGTGGTGCTGCCAATACCCGTGTCTCAGCCCTGTGTCCCTGCGCATCTTCGCTCTGCTCTGCAGGACGTATCTTCTCACTGTCACCAGCTCCCCTCTCTCTTCAGATGTTCTTGTCCCACCTGGAGGTGACCCAGCAGATGGTTATGATGATGCCAGGAAGGTTTCTGATCCCGTGGAGGATGTTGCCCCTGGTCAGGGAGAGAGGGAAATGGCCGGGCATCCAGAGGAGGGAGCAGAGCCCAGGGTTGCACCCGGAGGTGAGAGGGAAGTTTAGCACTGCTGGTTCCTGGGGTGCGACCCCTGGGGCCACCCAAGTCACTGCTGTCCTGAGACCCCTGGTTCCTGGG
Source organism: Astur gentilis (assembly GCF_929443795.1). NCBI lineage: Eukaryota > Metazoa > Chordata > Aves > Accipitriformes > Accipitridae > Astur > Astur gentilis. The sequence continues at coordinate 9,390 of NW_026060847.1, forward strand.
AAGGGGGAACCTGTCCCAGGAGTTTTCCTTGGAGGGACTAGGGGTAGGAGAAGGAGCTGAATGTGGTGAGGAGCAGGGAGGAAGATGCTGTACAGACCCCATGGGCTGAACTACATTGTCCTGCCTTGCTGCTTGCAGGGGCCAGCCTGCGCTCCTGGAGAAGTGCTGGGGTCCCTGGAGCTGAAGAAGACACGTGGCCCCTGTCCTTTGGGAGCATGGGCTATGATGATGCTGAAGAGGTATCTCTGGCACACCCCCCTGAGGACACAACGGCTGTGACATCGGAGCTCTGTGCACAACAGTCCCAGAGCCCCAGGCCATGAGACCCCATCCCTGCCGTGCAGCTGCATGCAACCAGAAGGGAGGTCTGTGGAGCTGGGAGAGCTATGAGCACCAGGGAACCATGTCCCTTGGCCCATGGGCAGTAGAAACTGCCTGGAATTTCCTCTATGTTTATTCCCTTTTTATGCTATGTATCATCTTCGTTGTTACTAAAAGTCTCCAGGGGCTTTGACCCAGATCTGGTGCTTGCCTGGCCAAGTGTGAGGGCATCTTCCTGAGGCTGATGAGGAGGAGCAGAGAACAAAGTCATGGAGGTGGGGAAATGGGCATGTCTCAGGGACAGCAGGCTTGGGGTCAGGTTATGGAGCAGCAAGAGCCCATGGTCCCTGGGGAATAACCCTGCTGACAGAGACATTTCCATCCTACTGGCCACAGGCAGTTTCTAGTCAAAATGGCTCTCTGAAAGGTCCTGTGATGCACCACAGTGGGAGCACCCATTTTATGAGTGTAGGGTTTCCCAGCTGCTCTTTGCCTCAGGCAGGGCCTGGGCCATGCTGGTGCCACAGTACAGAGGCCATGACAGAGCTGCCATGTCAGGGTGAGTCCTGGGCTGTGGCCCCACAGAAGTGAGCCCTGAGGTGGCCGCAGTGCCCTGAACACCCCAGCCAGCCCCAGGGGGGGAAATGGCCCATGGATTACCTCCCACCATGGATAAGAGGCAGCTCTGCTCCCCACTGCCCCAGCAGAGGGTGCAGAGCTTCTTTCTGGGACACACGGGGCTGGGATTCCCTTTCCTAATTATCTGCCAGGACCCCAGTCTGCATGGGCTGCTCCTGCTGCCTTGGGCCCTTGTAGACCCTGAGCACTCTTTTCAAGGCACTGAGCTGCCTCCTTCCTGAGAAGAGGCTTCAAAGCCCCACGGCTGCCTGGGACCCCTCCTCCTGCTCTTCTCCAGCTCCCACCCCCGCTCTTCTTCTGCCTCTCCATGGATGTCAGTTTGGATTTGTGTCAGGGCGGTACTTGTGTGCAGGTACAAAAGGAATGGGAACAGAGGGGATGGGGGCACCTTTCCCCCAGCACTGTTGGAGGGCCAGGGGGATGGAGAAGAGATCCCCAGGAGATGTGTGCTGCAGCCAGAAGCCATGGTACAGTCCCTGGCCTGGAGAAGGGCTCATCTGGGAGGATGCTCACGTGGGCACATTTCCATGGCAGAGGAGATTTTGTGTCCTTCCCCTAAAAGAGGCACTGCTGGGAGCTGAGCCAGGGTTCCTTTTCCTTGGCTGTGGCTTTCAGCTGCCCCAGTGCCTATGGGCAGAGAAACCTCTTGTGCAGGATCCAGGCGGGGAGAAGGGTTTGACACCTGGGCAGGACCTGGTGCCCAAACTGCTCTCCCTGGTTGTCCTGGTGGGTCTCCACACCCCTCTGGCACTTCCCCAAAAGGCTCCTCTGCTGTGGGCTGGAAGGTGCCTTGGCTCTCTGTGGCAGGGTTCCCTGTGGGGAGTTGCTGGAGCTCAGTACTGCTGCAAGCAGCAGGATCTGGCCTTAGAGGAGAAGAGGGGAGGAGGTGGCTGTCACCAACATCCTCCCCACTTCACCATTGCCCCATTCCCTGCTGGAAGCTCCTCCACCCCGGGGTGATCCTCGGGGATCTGGGAGAAGCCCAGGCACACACGTCCCTCTGCCCGATACCCCAGAGCCTTCCTACTGGCAGACCCAATGGGAGAGCAGCATTCCCAAGGTGAGACCCCCATGGTGATGGGTGACATACATGGGCACTGCAAACACAGCCTCCATCCCCTGGAAAACTCCCATGGGGGCAAGCTCCAGCCCTGCATCTCAGAGAAGGAAGGTATAAAAGTGAAGTAAAGAAGGGGGGAGTGTTATCTTCCGAACACAGGATGGTGGAGGCTATGGGCTATATGGACACTGACGTGCAGACTCAAGGTGCTCCAAGTGGGGAACCCAGCACCTGTCCTGTGCCACCTCACTGCCAGCTCTGCCCTCCCACAGGTGTAATACTTCTCCCTTACCCTGGTACTTGGCAGGTATTTTCCTCTTCCTGCTTGGGGAGATGAGCCACAGGCCTGTGTGTGCTTGAGGGGGCAGCACACCTGAGCTGGAAGAGCCTTTTTCATGGCATTTGGGGACCTGAACTGTCAGGCCCTGCAGGCTGGGTCCATTCTCTGCAGCAAAGCAAGATTGTCTCTGTACCCCAGATCTGTGGTTGTTCCTGCAGCTCCCGAGGACCTGCCTGAGGGGGGTCAGAGTGATACCCCATATCTCAGCACTGCAGCCCCCATGCTGGGCAGAGCTTGGCTGTTTCAAGCCCATAGGAGAGCAGCCTTATTTCTCTGAGTTTCGGCTCACCAGGGTGCTGGGCACCCTGCAGTGAAAGTCCATGTCTCATGCCCCATTTTGGTTGTGGGTGTTATTGCCAAGGGAGGAGCTGAGGCACCATCTCCTGGCCCTCCCTGCCTGTGCATGGCTGTGGACAGCCTGTGACTCCCTGATCCTACCAGCACAGTAGTTACGGACTAGTGACAGAGTCACCAAACACCCCAGGAACAAGAGGTCTGCACCGGTCCCACCTCTGCAGGGTTGTTCCTGACCTCAGCAGATCCAAGTTCCCTGAGCTGAGGCTCTTCTCAAGCCAGTGGCAATGGTGGAAGGATGGTGGAAGGAAAACTCCAGCTGGGAGTCCCACAGCCCTGCCCATGCTCGTCCAGCCCTGACAGCCTTACCTGCTGGCACAGAGTGCTTCCCATGTGGTATGGGATCTCCACCTAGAGTGGAGACAGGACAATCCCAGAGCCTTTGCCCTGGAAAGCCAGCAGGGCAGTGTTGCTCTGGTCCCAAAGGACACCTGGGCTGGACCAGCACCCTCACACCACATCTCCCAGTGCAGCCAGAAGGGATTCCGTAGTGTGCTGCTGCTGTCTATACCCTCCCTGAGGTCTCCTTGCAGGCACACTCTGCTGCCAAGCATTTCCCCTGGCTGGTTTGTGGGTCTAGGATTCAGGGCAGTGACCTGGTCTCGGGTCCAGCACAGCTGCCTGCTTCTCCTCCAAGAAAGGGCTCAGAAGAGGCAGCACACACAGGCATCCCACAGCCCTGCCCACCTCACAGCCAAGCCCTGGGTGGACAGGTCAGGCCCAAAGGGCCTGGGGAGGAGCAGTGCCCGAGCTCCAGCCCACAGCTGCCTGAGGCTGGGCAGTCAGGGCAAAAGCACCACCCCTGGAGATGCCAGGGACTGAACCCAGGACCTCCCACATGCAAAGCGGGTGCTCTTCCACTGAGCTCCATCCCCTTAATGCCTGCCAGCAGGAGAGATGCTCTTCTCCTGTGATGTGTCTATGACAAGGGAAGCAGTCTGTGCACCATCGAGAATGGCAAAGAGGAGAGAGACAGGGTCTTTGCAGAGGCCCCTCAAAGGAGAGATGCCATCTGCTGTGGTGCAGGCAAGGAGGGTCGGCTAGAGACCACCCCAATGAAGCACAGAATGGGGAGTCCTGTCCAGGGGAAGGCTGGGGGCTTGCAGTGCAAGAGGAAGGTTCATTCTAACCTGCAGATCTGCAGCTACAGTTCAGGGGCAGTGCTCTGCCAAGAGGTGAAGGAACAAGGAGGGCCAGGGCAGGTTGGAAGAAGTCAGTGTCTGCAAAAATCTACAGGAGCAAATCAGTGCTGAAGCCCGGGGTTGAACCAGGGACCTTTAGATCTTCAGTCTAACGCTCTCCCAGCTGAGCTACCTCAGCCCTGCCCCAGCAGCCCTTGTCCCAGTTCCAGCCCTGCCAGGCCACAGGCTGACATACTCATGAAGAGAGCTCCTTGGGGACATTCCCAGGCAAAATCTGTGCCCAGTGCCAGGCAGAGGAGACCTGGCCTCTAACTGCCTCCATGGCCAGGTAGACTCCAGGTGTGGGGTGGGTGCCAGCTTACAGTGGGAGTGCCAAGATATGTGTCGGGCCTCGGTTACAAAGGTGAGTGGTGAAGGCAAGTGGGCAGGCCAGGCATACGCAGTGTCCAAAGCTGGAGGTGGAAGAAGGGTGGGGTTGGTGGAAGACCTCTCTCATAGGGGAGAGAGGGCCCAGGGGAGGCAGAGCTTTTGCTGGTGCCATAGGCTTTTGCTTCCTTCTGCATGAGCAAGAGTGTTCTGTTCAATGTTTGGAGACCATATTTAGGGGGAGACAAGGCTTGAAAACCTTCAAGGAGTGGGACTGCACAACCTCTCAGTGCAACCTCTTCCAGTGCATAAGTGACCTTATGGTTATGACCTCATGGACCTCATCTCCTGCCTGAACGTTCTTTCAACTTTCGTCCCTTGCCTTACATTTTCCCACCATGCACCATGATGAAGACCCTGGCTCCCTTTTCTTAACTGCCTGATAGGTACTGAAATGCTTCTGTGAGGTTTCCCGAGGCCTTCTCATCTCCATACTGCACAGTGTTCCCTCAGCCTTTCCTCAGGTGGAAAGTTCTCCAGCCCCGTGCACACCCCCCCACACCTGACTGTGTTGGTGCCCCTTCACTGAACTTGCTCCAGTTGATGCATGTCTTTCCTGTGCTGGGGGCACTTGTTCCCATGGACACAGCTGCATGGGAGGACCCACAATACCAATGTGTGACTCTGCAGCTGAAACTCCCACCCCCAAATAAACAGACAGCACAGATGAAGAGATTCAAGAAAAATCCCACCTCTTGTGGCTCTGTGGTGTGCATGGGAGGGAGCTGACTCTCCTTCAAATGCCATGAATACAAATGCAGGATGAAACGCCACCATTGACCCATGGATCCCTTCCCTCAGTCCATGGACCCCCTCCGTCAGCAGGTGCAAAGGAGATCCCTGCCCTTCACTCTCTGAGTATCCTGTCTAAAAAAATAACACAAAAAAAGTGGTACATTAACAGTAACTCTGAGAGAAGGATTATATTTCTGGAACGAAAAAAAAGTCGCATGTAGATGTAACATTGTGTCTGAGCAGAAAGTTTTATTTCAGGAAAGAACTGGCTCTCGCTAGATGAGGGAATAAACACCAGTGATTGCCTTAGCCTGTTTCCCAGCAGGTTCCCCTGGAGCCCCAGGGACACCTGGAGGCAGCCCAGAGGGGGCAGAGAAAGGGCTGCCTTGGGCTGGTCCTCTGCTGCTGAGCTGGGCTGGGCTCCTGGGCTGGAGGGAGCTCATGGCAAGCAGGCAGCACTGCCGAGAGACAGCTCTGCCCAGGAGCAGCTCCTCTGCAAAGCGCCTGCAGGCACCGAGGGGAGAGGAGTGAGGCAGAGAGAGATGTTAAAGGCAGTCTGGGGTGGGAGGGGAGAGGAGAGCTGACCTGGAGAAAAATCTTCACAGCCCTTGACAGGGTAAGTCTCTGGCTGCAGGGCAATGTAACTGTGGTTCCTGGAATGACCTCCTAAAGCTGGCACATCCCACAGCCTAAGGGATCTGTCAGAGGGACTCACAGTTTTTGCAGTGCAGAGAAAAAGGCCATGCTTTGGAGCACAGCTTCCCTGCTGCACCCTCAGAGGGACAGGGCATGTCAGCTGCCTTCAGCTGGGGATGGCTGCAGAGTGTGAAGGTGGGTGTGCAGCCAGGGGTGCCCAGGGCTGTCCCTCTGAGCAGGGTCCCTGCACCCCAAAGGGGGGCTGTGTGCTGGGGCAGGGACTCTGCCATCGGTCAGGGTAAGTACTCAGCCTGCCTGGGGAACTCCAACAGCAGAGTGGGGAGAAGCTGTGGGTGGAAGAAGCAGTGCCCAGCAGGGCAGGGTCCTTCTGCTGACGAGAGGGTGCTGTGTGGGTCAGGGCAACTCACAGCTCCAGATCACCCCCAGGATGTTTCTGAGAGCACTTTTCAAGAGGAAGGACAAAGCAGGGTGTACTCTAAAGTAAAGGAAATTTTCTGTGGTGGGTTGACCCTGGCTGGATGCCAGGTGCCCACCAAAGCCGCTCTATCACTCCCCCTCCTCAGCTGGATGGGGGAGAGAAAAATATAACGAAAGGCTCGTGGGTCAAGATAAGGGCAGTTTAATAAAATGATAGCAAAGGTTGCGCACGAAAGCAAAGAAAAAACAAATGATGTTACTCTCTACTTCCCATCAGCAGGCGATGTCTGGCCACTTCCTGGGAAGCAGGGCTCCTGTACGCGTAGTGCTTGCTCCGGAAGACAAAAATGCCCCCCACTTCCATCTCCCTTCACTTAGCTTTTATATCTGAGCTGACGTCATATGGTATGGAATATCTGTTTAGTTAGTTTAGGTCAGCTGTCCTGGTTATGTCCCGTCCCAAGATCTTGCCCTGCCCCAGCCTGCCATTGAGGGGAGGGCAAAAATGTTGGAGAGACAGCCTTGATGCTGTGCCAGCACTGCTCAGCAGTAGCCAAAACACTGGTGTGTTATCAACACCTTTCTAGCTACAGAGCTGTAGAGCACAGTGCTATGAGGGCTGCTATAGGGAGTACTAACTCCATCTCAGCCAGACCCAATACAATCTCCACCCCTTATTCCATACCATTTGCGTCCTGCTCAGGTCCCACATAATTTAATACAGATATCTTCTAACCATACTATTGTATTTAATTCTCATTACTGAAATCCTTTCTTACCAACACTTACAACTGAAACTACATACTTAAACAACTTTTATACCCAACGTACAGATTTATACATTCTTATTAATTACTATCCCTTGTCCTTTAAGAGATAGATATTACAGGGGCTTCTTCCACTCCTTCAGATGTTCACACACAGGTTATGACTTGGGCCCCATCCGTCTAGATGAGTGGTCAGGACAGGAGAAGCAGTACGTTCAATCGTTGGGCACCAACGTCGGCTTGGTTTGGGTCACCGATGCACTTGTCTGGTTCCTTGCGAATTTCACTCCTCTGCAGTTCAGGTCATTCCTGCTACATTACTTCCTGCAACATACAACTCACATCACAGATTATTTTTCCCCCAAGGTTAAATGTCCTTGAGGCACACACTGGGTCTCCCCATCCTTCCGCATTACCCACCAAGTACACCCAGGTCCCTGAGCAAAGACAATCCCACGAATGGGTTTGCCTTTTCCCATGGGAGGTGCAATCCACACTGCCTTCCCCAGCCACTTCCCCATGTGCACCACGGGGACCTTATCTCCTCCCACAGTATGTAGGGGTTTTGTTTGGGCAGGACCAGGACGGTTAGCAGATCCTCTAGAGTTAACTAGCCAAGTGGCTTCTGCTAAATTTGCATCCCAATGCTTCCATGTCCCATTGCCTAGCGCTCTCAACATACTCTTCAACAGTCCATTATATCTCTCAATTTTTTCCAGATGCCTGCGGGTGATAGGGTATGTGGTATACCCACTCAATGCCATGTTTCTTTGCCCAGGAGCTTATAAGGTTATTTCGGAAATGAGTCCCACTGTCTGATTCAATTCTTTCTGGGGTACCGTGTCGCCATAAAATTTGCCTTTCGAGGCCTAAGATGGTGTTTCGGGCAGTGGCATGGTTTACAGGATATGTTTCTAGCCAACCAGTAGTTGCTTCCACCATGGTGAGTACGTAGCACTTGCCTTGGCGTGTTCGTGGCAGTGGTCCAATGTAGTCAATTTGCCAGGCCTCGCCATATTGAAAACCCAACCACCGCCCTCTGTTCCAGGGAGACTTTACTCTGGTGGCCCTTTTGATTGCAGCACATGTTTCACATTCATGAGTGACCTGTGTGATGGCCTCCATGGTCAGGTCCACCCCTCGATCACAAGGCCACCTATACGTTGCATCTCTCCCTAGATGTCCCGATGTCTCATGGGCCCATCGAGCTACAAATAGCTCACCCTTACGCTCCCAGTCCAGGTCCACCTGAGCTATATCTATTTTGGCAGCCTTGTCTACCTGTTCATTATTTCGATGTTCTTCAGTGGCACGGCTTTTGGGCACGTGAGCATCTACATGACGTACCTTTAGAGTCATGTGTTCTACATGGGCAGCAATGTCCTGCCACAATGCTGCTGCCCAGATGGGTTTACCCTTGCGTTGCCAATTGGTCTTCTTCCACTGCTGTAGCCACCCCCATAGGGCATTAGCCACCATCCAGGAGTCGGTATAGAGGTAGAGTACCGGCCACTTTTCTTGTTCAGCAATGTCTAGAGCCAGTTGGATGGCTTTCACTTCTGCAAACTGACTTGACTCGCCTTCTCCTTCAGGGGCATCAACGACTTGTCGTGTGGGACTCCACACAGCAGCTTTCCACTTCCGATGGTTCCCTACCACACGACAGGATCCATCAGTAAACAAAGCATAACACCTTTCATCTTCTGATAACTCATTATATGGTGGTGCCTCTTGGGCACGAGTCACCTCCTCAGGTGATGCTCCAAAATCTCTGCCTTCTGGCCATTCCATGATCTCTTCCAGAATTCCTGGGTGGTTAGATTTCCCCAGTCGAGCCCGTTGCGTGATCAATGCTATCCACTTACTCCATGTAGCGCTGGTTGCATGATGTGTAGAGGGGATGTTTCCTTTGAACATCCAGTGTAGCACGGGCAATCGTGGTGCCAAGAGGAGATATGTTTCTGTACCAACAACTTCTGAAGCGGCTCGAACCCCCTCATATGCTGCTAAGATCTCTTTTTCAGTCGGGGTATAGTGAGCTTCTGATCCTCGGTACCCCCGACTCCAAAACCCTAATGGTCGACCTCGGGTTTCTCCTGGTGTTTTCTGCCACAGGCTCCAGGTGAGACCATGTTCCCCAGCTGCAGTGTAGAGTACATTTTGTACATCTGGTCCTGTTCGGACGGGCCCAAGAGCTACTGCACGAGCTATTTCCTGTCTGATATGCTCAAAGGCTTGTTGTTGTTCAGGGCCCCATTCAAAATAGTTCTTTTTCCACATTACTCGATAGAGAGGGCTCACGTAAGGGTGAACAAGGACCTCGGGAGCCTGCATAATAAAACCATTCACATCAATGCCTGGTAGGGAGAGGGAGATGTGTTCCCTCATCTCCTCCACAAGATAGCTCCCACAACACAGCAAAACCATCACTGCCAGGACAAAGCACATAGACACTATTGGTATTAGCACGTTCCCACGTTCCTTCATTCTCCACACAAGATAGCTCCCACAGCACAACAAAGCCATCAGTGCCAGGACAAAGCACACAGCCATTATTTGCATTAACATGTTCCCAAACTCAGCAAGCTAGAGATAAGCAAGCAGCTAACAAGCTCTGTGACCTGCACAGGAGCTTGCCACTTAATGACTAGCTATAGAACGCTTAATGCAAAACTGCCGTTGTCATGCCCCACATTGGGTGCCAAAAAGGACTGTGGTGGGTTGACCCTGGCTGGATGCCAGGTGCCCACCAAAGCCGCTCTATCACTCCCCCTCCTCAGCTGGAACGGGGGAGAGAAAAATATAACGAAAGGCTCGTGGGTCAAGATAAGGGCAGTTTAATAAAATGATAGCAAAGGTTGCGCGCGAAAGCAAAGAAAAAACAAATGATGTTACTCTCTACTTCCCATCAGCAGGCGATGTCTGGCCACTTCCTGGGAAGCAGGGCTCCTGTACGCGTAGTGCTTGCTCCGGAAGACAAAAATGCCCCCACCTCCGTCTCCCTTCACTTATCTTTTATATCTGAGCTGACGTCATATGGTATGGAATATCTGTTTGGTTAGTTTAGGTCAGCTGTCCTGGTTATGTCCCGTCTCAAGATCTTGCCCTGCCCCAGCCTGCCATTGAGGGGAGGGCAAAAATGTTGGAGAGACAGCCTTGATGCTGTGCCAGCACTGCTCAGCAGTAGCCAAAACACTGGTGTGTTATCAACACCTTTCTAGCTACAGAGCTGCAGAGCACAGTGCTATGAGGGCTGCTATAGGGAGTACTAACTCCATCTCAGCCAGACCCAATACATAAGTTCTCAACCAGGAGACGCAGCACATATTTACTTGTCTCTGACTAGCTGATAGTTAGAAGTACCACACGGAATGACCAGCAAACCCACTAGCCACATTGAGCAAGGGCAGCATTAATTGCATTGGACTCATTGCCTGTCCGGAGTTCGTGGGACATCAACATTACGATAGCAGAACCATGAATACTTCGTAAGGTTGTCACATTCCTCTGTAAACTCATCCTCTGTTTGTTATGCACCGCAGTAATTCAAGCTACCATGCTGTGCTTCCCAATCGCCATTCACTTCCAAAACCATCCAGAAGCCCACATCACGTATCTCAAAGTAAAATAGTGCTCTAATTTAGTCCTCTGTCTATTAAGGTGAGAGGAATATCTGTTTCTATGAGATGCAAGCTGGGAATCAAAGGCTGGTGGTAAAGATCTGGTTTAGGTTTTGAAGTCAGTGGGAGGTTTGACTGAGTTTCGGTGCAGCCAGGGTGTCCCGGCCTTTGTTCCCATGATGATACAGACTCTTGCCATAGCTGCAAAGAAAGCCTGTGTGATTTTATCCACATGAAAAGAGATAAATAACAATACACTGATACGTGGTGCATGAGAAGTGTACATGGCTCAGATCCTTCTTTGACAATATGCGTCATTTTTTAAGGGTGATGGTTCTATATTTACAGGACACTGACTATAAATAAGGGATGTGTTGTGGATCAGTTGTGAAAAGACCTAAGGCAACTGACTTCAATATTTGCTTTGGAAAGTGCCCAAAGAGCAGGCAGGCAGGCAGTCAGTCACCTGGAGGATTTTCATTTTGACAGCTTCTGCTTTCTGCGCTTTTTATTAGATAGCTAAGTTACACAGTGTTGAATTGGAGAGCATATTTAAGTATGCTGTGATGTTATTCGTATTCTGAAGTGATTTTGCAAAGAATCGATGAATTGTACGCACTGTCATAACTGAGGGATATTGACTTAGGAGAGGTCAAGGCTGCCTTTGAGCTAAATGCAAAGCAGGTGGACGGCATTTGATCGCCACTTAACATGAAAGGTGCAATTCAGGAAGATCCCTGCTGCTGGTGTAATGGTCTCTAAGAAGACATGCTTGTGTTTTTGTAACACGAGTGTAATGAAAAAAGTAAAATGTCATGCGTTTGCCCGTTTGACAAAGAGATGGACAAAGACTTTACAAGGTTGGTCTAAAGCGTAGCTACTCCTACTTGTGCTGTCTCCTACCACCTTCTCCGAGCAGGGCTGAGAGCACTTCTGAATTTTCTCTGTTTTTTCTTGCAGTCTCTTCTGTGAGGCAGTGGAAATTTTACCACATTTATTTTCCCGATAAAGTTTTAGCATGGTTGTTCTCCTCAGGCTTTGAGCTGCAGTGAGGTATCCCGTTGTTGTACAGAGGGAAAGGGGAGAAAAAGAAAAGTGCATGTGCTACCTCTTCTTTGGTGGAGACACTTGGGTTATCTGTTCATCTTGCATACGTATATAGGGTTGGAGCCTCAGCATTCACCCCAGCTCTCCCCTCTACCATTTTCAGATGCATTTTCCCCAACGTCATTGTCGGAAACCCAGGGATGGAGGCAGGGATGGAGAGAGAGACCAACCGAGGCAGGCACAAAAGGGGAAGAGAAGGGCTGGGGCTGGGGAAAGGAGGGGCAGAGGCAGTTGCTGCAGCACTGGCAGGCGTGTTAGTGGCAACAGATGGAGAGTGGGCATTCCGTTTTCCCCACCGTTACGTCTTGCGTCCCAGCTCCCAGTACCCTCGAGGTTCCCAGTGGCCCTTAGTACCTGCAGAAGGTGGAGGGACGGACAGGGCTCAGCAGGCCGTCTCTGTCCGGCTGTACTACTTTTGGCTGGGGTAGAGTCAACAGCAGAGTTGACCAGAGCATATTAGATGGAATTTACAGCTTTGATATCTGTTCAGCAGTTGCTGGTCATGGTATTGACTTAACTGTTCTCACCATTAGTGTATCTGATCCGTGCCAGGCTCCTCTTTGCTGTGCATGTTAAAGCTTGGGTTTGCCTTTTGCAGTTTGCTGTGGTCTGTAGCACTTGGTGGTGTTTTGCCTGGGGGGTTTATTACAAAAGCACTGGCCTTGATCTTAATCAGGTATCTGAGTTCTGCATTGATGCCATTACTCTAAGAATCATCTCATGGAGACAATTAACAATTACACCTTTTCCCTTTTCTCCTCTGAGAGTTTTTGGGGGAGTGTCGTGGTTTAACCCCAGACAGCAACTAAGTACCACGCAGCCGCTCACTCACTTCCCCCATCCAGTGGGATGGGGGAGGAAATCGGGAAAATAAGTAAAACTCCTGGGTTGAGATAAGAACGGTTTAATAGAACAGAAAAGAAGAAACTATGATGATAATGATAACAGTAGTAATAAAAGGATTGGAATGTACAAATGATGCACAGGGCAATAGCTCACCACCTGCTGACCGACAGCCCACCAGTCCCTGAGCAGCGATTCCCTGCCCCCCCCCCCCCCCCCCCCCCCACTTCCCAGTTCCTAAACTCGATGGGACGTCACATGGTATGGAATACACCATTGGCCAGTTTGGGTCAGGTGCCTTGGTTGTGTCCTGTGCCAACTTCTTGTGCCGTGGCTGGACATGAGAAGCTGAAAAATCCTTGACTATAGTCTAAACACTACTGAGCAACAACTGAAAACATTAGTGTTATCAACATTCTTCGCATGCTGAACTCAAAACATAGCACTGTACCAGCTACTAGGAAGACAGTTAGCTCTATCCCAGCTGAAACCAGGACAGGGAGGAAACACAGAATGTCACCTTCACCAGCTTTTTCTTCATGGCATATATTTTCTCCCTCGTTACAATAAATTCTCAGTAGCTTGAACATCCTTGGGTAGCCAAAATACTCCTTATTGGTACTTCTCAAGAATTTTTATTCCACTTTCTCTAGGGTTAACCAACCATTTAGGAATACCACCCAGGGATATGCCCCAAGGCCGTGTGGTTATGGGTGGCAAGGCATGCAGGGGAATACAGGCAGGTACTGAGGATTGTTGTCACCTCCAAGGATCTGAGACTTCAACCCAGATGAGCGCGGGATCCTGATGAAGTGACAGAATGTTTGCAAAAAGGGTGCCCTGGTGCTGGCTATGCCAAAGAGACACAGCTTGTTGCGCTGTGCTGGGGCCTGCCCTTCGCCTACTGAGCACTATTCAGCACTGTTCAGCACCCTCAAGGAGAAGAGAGGGTCTCTGCATCTAACGACATACAAACAGACACTGTGGCTGAACCAGAGACCCAGGCCTCAACTATGCCAGTCGCCCCTATAGGCAAGAAGAAACAACGGAAGCTGAGGTCAGCTTGGCAGATATGCAAACAGATTTCAGCCATCATCCAGGAGAGCCAATTATCAGCTGGCTGCTCTGATGCTGGGATACTGGGGCCAAGGGTCGGGAATTAGAGGGTAAGGAAGCCCAGCAGCTGGGATCCCTTGCTAGGGGTAAGGCCGTTGACAAAGGGATTGGAAAAGGGGCAGCAGTCCTCAGCCTCTGGAGGCGAGTCCTGTCGAGTGTGAAGGACAGGTATCCCTTCAAGGAAGATCTTGCAAATTCCCAGACAAGTGGACCACCATTGAGGGAGGTGTCCAGTACCTGAGGGAATTAGCCATGGCGGAGGTGCATTACAGCAACCTGGACAAAAACCAGGCATCCAAAGACCTGGATGAAATCCAGTGCAAGCGGTCCATGTGGCAAAAGTTTGTATGAAATGCTCCGACGTCATATGCCAACACCCTGGCAATAATGAGCTGGAGAAACACAGAGGCACCAGCTATGGATGGTTTGGACAGACAACTCCAAGAATACAAAGATAATCTTGCTTCCTCCCTATGGGCCTGTGTGTAGGCTGTGGAGAAACTCACCCCCAAATTGTCCGAGCAATCCGAGAAGGATAGCTCTTCCTCACCCACACCAACCAAGGTCCCAGCCATTAAGAGCCAGCCTTTTTCTGTTCCAGGGAGAGGGTACCGGTGGTGCACACCACGTGCAACCCTGTGGTTCTCTCTGCATGACCGCGGGAAGGATATGAGGCAGTGGGATGGTGAACCTACCTGGAGACTAGAAATTCGGGTACAGGAACTGCAAGGAAAAACAACAGAGAGAAGGCATCCATCCAGGAAAATTACTGCTCCAAGGTCTGTGGGTCAGAGTAGAAGGGCTGATCTTGCTTTTGACATTGATGAAGGGACTTGTGCTTTGCAGTTACAAAAACCCAAGTGATGAAGACTCTGGCCAGGAATAGAGGGGCCCTGCCTTTGGCCAGGCGGAGGAAAGGGACAGCCGGGTTTACTGGGCTGTGTGGGTTCGATGGTCTGGCACATCAGCCCCACAGGAGTATAAAGCTCTTGTGGGCACCAGTGCAGAGGCTACTCTAATACCATCAGATTACAAAGGGGAGGAATCCATCTGCATTTCTGGTTTGATGGGAGGATCAATGAAGTGTCTGTGTCGGAGCCTGAGGTAAGCCTACCTGGGAAAGGTATTGTGACTGGTCTTGAGGCTCCATGTATTCTTGGCAGAGACTACCTCAGGGGAGGATACTTCAAAGGCCTAAAAGGGTACTGGTGGTCTTTGGGTATAGCTGCCTTTAGTCCAGAGAATATTAAGCAGTTGTTTAGCTTGCCCAGTCCCTCAGACGATCCTTCTGTTGTGGGGTTGCTGTGGGGTAAGGAACAGCAGGTGACATTTTCTCCCATGACTGTGCACCAGGAACAGTATCGCACCAACTGAGACTCCCTGGTTCCCATCCATAAGCTCAGTGCCTGGAGAGTCAGGGAGTGGTCAGAAAGACTCGCTCACCCTTTAATAGACCCATATGGCCGCTCTTTTCCAAAACAACCTCATAGACATCTTCCGCTTCTTCCTTGACCATCACCAACAGGATGAGGAGTGCACATGTCCAGCTTGGACTTGGACCCCCAGCACTTACATTGCAGTGCGAGGCTCCTAAGAGAAACTGTGATTCATCTCTCTTGTCTGTAGGAGCAACAGCACCAATGTCTGTGCCCACTGGGCCTCCTTCTCCTGCCTCCCCAGCCAGGGCAGAGGCAGGTGGTTCTCACAAACTGCACATCCAACAGGACTGGAAGGAGTCATGCCCACTTGCTCCCGTTGGCTAGCAAAGGAGCAAGGGAGGCCCCTGTGCACCTCTCATGCTGGAGAAGGGAATCCTCTCTGGAAGGACATAGGCACTGCTCTGCTGACTTCAGCTCCCCACAAGCCAGGCCCCTCTGCCTCAGAAGGTCTGAGCCTTTCTAATTCTATGTGAGTTGATGAAGATGCAGTCATCTGACGGGAAGTGAGGTGAATGCCATTCCCGGGGACTTTCCTGCCCTGCTCACCAAAGTCAGAGATGTCCCTGGTTCAGTTGCCCTGCCTCAGTTTACATCATATTCCCAGGGGTTCAGCACTGCCTGCGGCTGTTGACGCAGTCCCCACCACCTCAGAGCTTCCATCCCACCAGGGAGTCAATTATACTGTTTTTACTCTGCAAATCCTCAGGAGGGACACGCTGCAGCAGGAACCTTTAGAGTCTTGTTTCTGCTATAAACCCTGGGACACTTGAGAGAGCAGGGAGCCTTGAGGTGCTGCTGGAGACTCACCTTAGGAGCTGCTGGCAGAAGAGGGCAAGGGCAGAGTAAGGAATGAGCCCTGGTGCAGGGCTTGCAGTGCAGTCCAAGAAGTGAAGGACACGGTAGGGAAGAGGCAGAAGGTAAGACCCTAACCTTGGACTTCATTGCCATGATCCATTCAGAGCAGATGTCACTGCTTCATGATGAGACTGTAGGTTTGTGCTGGATGTGCCGAGGGTGAGTGAAGGCTGGGTCTTATTACTCAATCTGCTGGGTCTTTGAACAGAAGAAATGAGAGTATAGGGACCTAAGTCTTAGCCTTGTCCTTTCCTGCACGTCTTCTCACCCCAGCTCCCCGCTTTTCCTAGACACTCCTGAGCCCCTGGCACTGCACCGTGAAATCCCAGGGAGAGCCCTGGGACAGTCTCCCACCTTGGCTGGGCAGCGGGGGAGCGTTTGGGCGGGCTCTGTGGGGCCAGATAGCCTGTGCCCTTCACTTCATCATTCACAGGGCTATTTCAATTCTCTCTTGGTTTCTTTTTCTTTTTTGTTGTGGCTGGGTTTTGCTTGCTTTCTCACTCACAGAATTATGATGAAGTAGGATTTGTTCTGCAACGCTCAGCTTTCTCAGTCCCATGCAGTGGAGATGGCTGGGGGTATACATTATTCTGAGTAGCTTTTGGAAAACTCTCAGAAGAGTTCCTGTGATGATCAGCGCTGGAAGAAATGCATTCCAGCCCAAGAGGTGGTCATGAGACACTTGGAGGGAACTGCTCTTGCAGAGAGCTGTGTTTCTCGGGCATGAGGTTTCTCCAATCACATGCTGAGGCATGACCCTGACATTGTCCATGCCCCTGACCCTGATGCTGTCCCACCTCACCCCCAGGCCTCCTGGGGATGCCCTGCTCAGCGTCCTGCTTTTTCACTTGTGCCCCACAAGCACAGCTGGCCATGCTGGGGTCCTGCTGCTGGGCTGGGATTTGCAAGCAGGCAGCCTCAAAGCCCTCAGGAACCACTGCTCAGGAGGGAAAAAATGGAAAGCAGCTTTCAATCACAGAATCATGGAGCAGCTCAGCTTGGCAGCCACCCCAGCTTATCATCTAGTCCAACCGCCCCTTCTAAAAAGCAGGGTCAGCTAGAGCATGTGGCTCAGGACCATGCCCCATCAAGTTTTTAATTCCCACAAGGATGGAGCCTCCCAAACCTCTCTGGGCAACCTGTTCCAGTGTTTGACCACCCTATCTTTAAATGGAATTTCCTGTCTTTCAATGTGTCCTTTCTTCATGGCACCACTGAAAAAAGCCTGGGATTTTTCTCCTTAATCCTTCTTGTTACTCCTCCCTTCACAACTTCTCCCCTGTGGCTCGGTTACCTCAGTTACCCTTTCCCTATCTTCTTTTTGGTCCTCTCCTGGTCACTTTTTATGCTGCGTTTTGACCTACAAAGTGGGCTTTAGCATGCTCTCTGGCAGTTCCACAGCACAGTCCCTTGCTCATCTGAAGCAGTAACTCCTCATCTGGCCTTTCCCAATGGAAGAAATTGGCCTGTGTGGTGGTGGGGAAGGAGTGGGGTGGGAGTCCTTTTCCCCTCATGTCGGTGTTTGAGAGAGCTGTGGCCACTCACCCTGTGATGTGCCCATCCCTTGCTTTGGACGACGGACAGCATCTGGCATGATATTTCACACAATGGGTTTTTTTGGAGAGTGGGGGTTGTTTTTTCTGGCATGCTTTTTCTTTCCTGAGAGTGGAAGGATGTAGATCCTCAACACCTGTAACTTGTTTTCCAGGTCATACCCACAGGCATATGAAAGTTGTCTGTTTCTGTGTGAGCAAATGCACATCACAGGTTTATTCTGCAGTGAGAAAGAAGAACTTTTGTTGGGCAGCTTGCCTCTAGAGTCTCCGGTGGGTCTGCTGGGATGAGTGTTCTTAACCCATCAGGAAGAACATTTTTTTGTGCTTTCATTATACAAGAAACACGTAAATCTAATGTGAAAGGAGCAATGTCCTACACACACAAAAAAATATTGAAGGTATATGCTGAAATGTGTTTCTTTCTTGTAGCCCCTCTTTGTGGCAACTGGGGAAATAAAAGACAAACAACATTGCATGGCTGAACGGGAAAATGACAACTGGACATCATCCACAGATTTTGTGCTGCTGGGAATACGTGATGTCCCCATACTCCAGAACCTGCTCTTTCTTCTCTTGCTTATGATCTATTCAGTCACCATGGTTGGGAACATCCTCATTGTTGTGCTAGTGGTGGCAGACCGGCATCTCCACACCCCCATGTACTTCTTCCTGGGCAATTTGTCCTCCTTAGAGACCTGCTACAGCTCCACCATCCTGCCACGGTTGCTGGCCAGCTTCCTGACTGGGGACAACAGCATCTCTGCACATGGCTGCATGGCTCAGTTCTACTTCTTTGCTTCCTTTGCAACTACCGAGTGTTACCTGCTGGCAGCCATGTCCTATGATCGGTACTTGGCCATATGCCAGCCCTTGCTCTATGCAAGCCTCATGACCTGGAAGGTCTCTTTCCATCTTGCAGCTGCATCTTGGCTAGGGAGTTCACTGCTGCTGCTGGTAGTCACAGTTGTCTTCTCCCAGTTGCAGTTCTGTGGCCCCAAGTCCATTGACCACTTCTTCTGTGAGTTTTCACCATTGCTGGAGCTTGCCTGCAGTAACACCAGGGTGTTCACGCTCGTTGTGTTCATCTTCGCCTTCCTGGACCTAATCTGTCCATTCCTGTTCACGTTGGCCTCCTACATGTGCATCATAGCTGCCATCCTGAGGATCCCATCCAGCACAGACAGAAGGCCTTCTCTACCTGCTCCTCTCACCTCACCGTTGTCACTGTTTTCTATGGCACCCTCTTTGTTGTCTATCTGCTGCCCAGAACAGCCCCACTGAGGCAGCTCAACAAAGTCTTCTCCTTTTTCTACACTATCCTCACGCCCTTGGTCAATCCCCTCATCTACAGCCTGCGGAACAGGGAGGTCAGGGAGGCCCTCAGGAGAATGATCAGGAAAGCCACGACCTGCACCCACAGCTACGTTGGTGACACAGGCAAAAGACACTTCTTGTTCCTTTGAATAGGAAAGCTCTAGATACCAATGGGGTCTTCAGATGTGCACGCCACTGAGACTGCTTGTGAGGCAGCAAGGGGAAGAAAGCAAAAGGTCCTGGTAGAGAAATGTTGTTTAGAAAGCAATGCTGACAAGGTCACGGGTTTGCTTTTCCCTTGATAATAAACATCTTGGTAGGCTTACATGTGGGAACTGTTGGAAGTATCAAGGTTTTCTTTTCTGGAGGAGATAAAAAAGCGTACTTGGCCTCATACGAGAATATTTTCCAAGGGCCATCATGAGGGCATCTTTCTCACTGTGGGTTCCCAGGGTGGGAGTCATCTTCCCCTCTGGTACAAATTTCGGGAGCATGAAGCTCACATGTCAGCCATGAGTGAAGGTCTACTTTCACTGCACTGCCAAGGGAAAATGGGCCATTTCTATTGGGTGGTTCGTGGGTAACACCCACGCACCCCTCTTCCCTTGTCTGGCCAGGCCCTGTTGCAGGCATGCCTCAGAAACCAGCTGGAGACTGCAGCAGCTGAGCAGCTGAGTAAGAAGCCTTTGCTTCTCCTGCTGCAAAGGGAGGTGGAGAGGTTGGAGTAAGGGGAGCAGTTCCTCTTTCTGAGGACTAAACCAAGATCCTCACCCAGATCTCCCTCCCCCCCTCTTTTCCTCCCCTGTTCCCAGAGAAGGGAGCAAGTCCCTGCTCCAGCCATGCTCCTCTGGCTCCAGATAAAGCTCCTCTTCTCTGTTCACTCTACATCTTGGACAGACTGAGACACCCACTCCCTTGCCCCAGCCCCTTCATCCCTGGATCAGGCTTTCCACCTCGGCCCTCCTTCCCCACTAGAATTCTTTGACCCAATGTACTGGATCTGGATGGGATGATGTTAATTTTTTTCATAGCAGCCCATAAGGTGCTGGGCTTTGGATTAGTGACAAAACCAGTGCTGATAACACATCAGTGATTTTGCTGTTGCTGAAAGGTATCTGCACAACATCAAGGTCTTCTCTGTTTCTCACTCTGACCCCCAGTGAGTAGGCTGGGGGTGTGCAAGATGTCGGGAGGGGACACAGCCAGGAAAGGTGACTGGAACTGACCAAACAGATATTCCATGCCATATGGCATCATGCTCAGCAATAAAGATGGAGGAGAGGGTGTTTTCTGGGTGGGTGGCCAATGCCTGGGGACTGGCTGGGTATCGGTGTACTTGTGGAAGGTGGTGAGTGATTGCCTTTGCATCACTTATTATTTTGGCAGAGGGTGGTTTTTTTCTTTCTTCCTTCTTCCTCTTTCCTTCCCTTATTAAATTATTTTTATCTTCACCCATGACTTTCCTCACTTTTGCTCTTCCTATTCTCTGCCCCCATCCCACTGGGGTGTGGGGTGAGTAGGTGAGGAAGGAGCTGTGTGAGGCTTCACTGGCAGCCAGGGTCAACCCACTCCCCCCAACCCATGCAGGACCCAGGGCAGGGTTGGTCCTTGTGACCTGGTTCTCCTCAGGTCTCCATTTCTTCAGTGGTCTGTGAACCACTGTGAGCAGTGGGCCCACAATTTTTTTGTCTCCTTCTGGCTGACGACACACTTGCTGAAGCCCTTCTTGCAGCATCTGCATCACACAAACAGTGTCCAGCATGGGGGAAGCTCTGCTCTCACATAGGGAGAGTACAGGGACAAGGATCGGGGAAGGCTGGAAGAAGTCAGAGCAGCTCTTGAAAAGCCAAGGGGAACACATTGCTTGTGCTGGGGCTTGAACCTGTGGGTTGTCAGTCTAAGCCTCTCCCAGGTGAGCTACTTCAGCCCTGCCCCAGGAGCCCTTGCCCTGGTGCCAGCCCTGCCTGAGCGCAGCCTGGAGCGCAAGAGGTGTGCTCTGCAGGGAGGTACCTGTGACCAGTCCCAGCCCAACCCCACAGGCGGGACCTGCCTGCTCCCTGCCCAGGCCTGCCATCCTGGCTGTGCCAAGAGCCCATCCCTGGTCACCCCACCTCAGCCTGCGCCTGAAGGGCTTGCTCATCCCTCCAAGGGAGCTGGAGCTGCCTCGGGCTCAGGCCATCTTGCACACCTCTCTTGGGATTTTAAATGGCACCATCTCCTGTTCACTGCAGCCTCTGTGGACGAGCTCACGTACCCATGGTCCCACAGTGCTTGTGGGTCTCTCTCAAATATTCGCTCCAGAAGGCAACAATGTCCAGCAGGCCCTCCTCCCACGTCAACCCTCTCGCCTAGCTGAGTCCATTCCCAGAGGAAAAGACAAGTGGCAGGATCTGACTGTCCTCTTTGCAGTGCTGAGGCAGGCATTGGGAAAGCACGGTGCTTCCCCTTGCATCAGCACCTTCATCTGCCTCAGAGGTGAGTGCAAGCCAAGCAAACCCCCATGTAGATTTGACTGGGATGGAAAGGGGCAGGCACAACAAGGAAAAGGAAATGCAGAGGAAGAAACAGAAAACTAAAAAGGAAATGGAAAGTTAAAAGGGGGAACACCCCTCCCCCAGAACAAGGCTAGAAAATGCATGTGCCATGGCCTGGGAAACTAAATCCCTCCAGGACAGCAGAGGACATAATGCAGGACAAAGGCTAGGATTTTTCTAGAAACTCATACATGGCAACCAAGCACGAGATCTTGAATTCAGGATGGGAGGGGGAGTGTCATCAAGGCGATTGCTTTCATGGGTGTTGTCAGAGGTGGGAGCACACCAGTGGCGCTCTGTTTTCTCCAAGAGCCCTGGCATTCCCTTCCTGCCTCTTCCCAGACCCCTGTCTCTCCCTGTCTGCTCTGGGAAGCCCAGCTCTGCCCCTCTTTACCTGCCTGTTCCATGCACCCTCTTCAGGAGCTTTTCTCCCACCAGCTTGTCACCAGGGCTGGGCATGCTGCTCTGTGCGGCTGTCTGTCTGCATGTGTGTGAACACATGCTTTTCCCCTACAAATTGTGTCTCTCCTCTCCACCCCCTCGCCCCTCAGTAAAACCTTATTGAAAGTGAACACCATTTGGCGAGGTGGGGTAGTTTGGACAACAGAGGGAATCAACCCCGGTCCCTCATACCCCACAGCCAAGCTGTGCAGATGTGACTGGCACCAATTTGGTTTCTTCTTTCTGTGGCCACCTCCCACTCCTTCCAGCTCACATTTGGCTTCATCTCATGGGCCACGTTGTGACAGGTGCTCACTCGTTCAGGAAAGCTCACTGCATGCACGGGCAGTGCAAAGACATCTGCTTTGGTCTGCAACAAGCTCTGCCTTTACCTGGGAGGCCTTTGTACGAGCAGTAGGTGGTGTGCTGTGACCGACCTCAGTGCTACTCCGATAGCTGGCGAGAGGGAAATGGACATCTCTGTTTTCAGGGACAGTGCTCTGCACGGGGACATTGCCAAGCCCCAAAGGTGCAAGTACCTGTTGGGAATTGGCTTGATGAGATAGGACATGGGTCTATAGAAAAGTTGTGCGAGCAGAGTTCTGTGTGAAGGAATGTCAGCGTGGGCAGCAAGACTAGGCCTTGGCCGAAGACTGCTCGCCTTGCTGATATCAGGAGAAAAACAACAGCTGGTCTCGCTGTTATCAGGAGAAAGACAGGGAGGGTGTGGCCTTGGCATAACTTCACAAGTAACTTTTGAAGAAGTTCTCATGAGAAAGTTACTGAACACGCATAGCTGCCAGCCACAAGTGGGTGTGTATTAGTAATGAATAAACATTAGCAATGTACCAATCGTATGAGGACTAGTAGGCATAATTATCGCAAACTGTATAAATATGAGCTATCCGTGCAAATAAAGTTGAATCACTTCTATCCCTCATATTGGGTCGACTTATGTGCATTCCTCCGCCGCTCCAACAAGTACCCAACTGCATCTGTTTTTCATGGCTGTGTTAGCAGCAATATCATCATGGCACTACTTCAGATTTTCCTGCTGAATCCATAGGACTAGCAATATTGAGCTCTGAGAGACTTTCCAGGATCCTTCCCTGCCTGGGATCCTGGCAACATTTCCAGAATTCATCCTGGGAGCAGCAGGTCTGCAGTCAGGGACTCTCCCCTTGGATTGGGATGCCACCCTAGGTAACTCCTTGAGGGTGAGAGCCCTCATCTCATAGGTAAACGATATGCTCATTTTGAGTCATCATTTTTAAACCTTAAGAATTCTAAAGTCCGCTGTGTAGTACTAATTTCCCCTTACATCGTTGAGCTTGTGGTTCGCTAATCAGAGTTCTAAGGAACTTTTTTATCGAAGAATAAATCTGATTTTTAACACCTGCTGTGTTTGATAGTACGAGCCTCTGTAATACTCCTTCCAGTCCTGTTGGATGTGCAGTTTGTGAGAACCACCTGCCTCTGCCCTGGCTGGGGAGGCAGGAGAAGGAGGCCCAGTGGGCACAGACAGTTGTGCTGTTGCTCCTACAGACAAGAGAGATGAATCACGGTTTCTCTTAGGAGCCTCGCACTGCAATGTAAGTGCTGGGGGTCCAAGTCCAAGCTGGACATGTGCACTCCTCATCCTGTTGGTGATGGTCAAGGAAGAGGGGGAACTCTTTACCAGCACACTGTATGTCCTTTCTTTGGACATTGAATCCTTTTGAGTGTTTCTCTGCTCCACACAGATGTTGCAGGTACTCAAAGGCATCGGCAGCAGCCCCAGGAACCCACACCCGGACTATCCCATCCCATTTCTGTTTGTCGACTCCCATCTATATGGTGTTTACCCTCCACCCTTGCCCACTCATTCGGTTACCAATGAAGCCCTCCGAGGGCTGCGTCAGCTCACTGCTTTGGCAACTCAGCCGCACAGGTTGTGCTCAGGCCATTGTGCACGATGGCAATGGAGACAAGCATCTTTCCTGTGTGTGCCTCCCACCCAGCTGTCTCGTGTGATGGAAAGTACACCTGACGAACTACCGGCCTGAGAAAGTGGCATCTGCTCCCACTGAACAAACCAGGTCCTCTGACCATATGATATATGGAAAGGAGTAAAAGTTTTATTTAATCTCAGCTGTATTTTTTATTTAAGGTACTACTTTTAACTCGGGCATTAATTTAAGGTGCCACTTATAGTCTTTGAATGTACCAGTATTCTTTGGCTGGCTATAACAAAAATATGTGTACCCCAGTACACAGCCACACACCCAGGTGGGCCCCCTCCCCAGGACCCCCACTGCTTTCTGTGCACCACCATACGAGCTCATGTACCCCATTTCTCCCAGAGGCACCTTCCCCAAGGATTCCATTGCTTTCCCCTGCCTCCCAGAACAACCCAGTTCACCCAAGCATGTCGCTAATCCTCCCTTTCGCCCCAGGATCTTCTGACCGAACAGGAATTAAGACTTCTTCTGCAGCGGAGAAGCGTGCCTGTAGCTGCTGCTGTCCAGGTGAGCAACATCAGGGCGTCTGCAGCCCCACAAAGGATCCTGGGCCCCGGTGGATCCCTGAGCCCTCTGGGGTGGGCAGACCTTGGGTATGCAGAGGGAAAGAGAGGGGACTGTCCCTGATGCATGTCCCAGGGTGAGCTGCACAGAGCTGCCCCCATGCCTTTCCTTGCATGCAGTAGGGCTCTATGGAGCCAGAAGGTCACTGTGCAGGCCAGGCAGGGGGGCTGTGCCATACACACCCCCCAGGATCACTGTGAGGTCTGGGCAGGCTTCTGGGAGATATAGGGGCATCCTGGGGTAGATAGGGGGCTCTGGGTGCCATCTGGATCTCAGGTGAGCCAAGTCCTGTCCTGGGTAGACAGAGGGCTCCAGTTCCCTTCTCCTTCCCCAGGTCTCTGCAGAGAGAGGTGGTGGGGACAAGGCCCCTCTCATGTCCCAGCAGACACTGGGGGGGGGGGTGTGTGCGTCACAATTTGGGCTCTCTCTTGCAGGTCCTCAAGTGATGGTGACAGCCCTGTCCTGTCCCCCTCCAGCGGCATGAGGAGATGATCATCCCTGGATGACCCCACCTGATCCCCTGGGAGCCCTGGGCCATTTCCCTCTCATGATCAATAAACCCCTTCAGCAAAGCTACGCTCTGTGTGTGCGTGTGTGTGTGTGTGTGTGTGTGTGCCTGCATCCATGTCCCGTCTACTTGCCCAGTGCCCAGATGCCTGGGTCCTCTCTGGCTGGACCACCACGATGAGCAGAGGGGCTGAGGGAGCGGGGGCACCTGGGGTGTCCCCTTCCCACCCACCATGTGCCCCCAGATAAGGGCAACCTGGACTGTCCCCCCAGGAGGCTGGGAGAGGTGAGGGGGAGACGATGCCAACTCTTGGGGCAGCCGGTGTTTTGGAGGCACAGAGGGAAAGAGGTTCTTACCAGGGCTCTAGTGAGTGATACCAAAAAGCCGGTCGAAGACACCATCCAAGACTCATTTTGGAGTTTTAGAAAGCAGGCATTCTTTATTGCAGCACTGGATGCATGGGGGATAGTTCCACCTAGCGTGCATCCCACAGCTTTAGCACTAACAGGTTATATAGAATAACTAATTGCATATTAATCAGATTAGTATGCATTTACATAAAAATTATTGCAACTGATTATCTTAGTACTGCCTATATCCGATCACGTGCCGTGAAGGATCCCTTTGAGTCGAAGGGCTGCTTTTGCGACCACCGACCCATTTGAAGTTCTTGCTGGCTGTCCTTGAAGTCTTTATTCCTGTCCTTGTTCTTTGATCTTGAAGCTTAAGGCAGCATCAATCACATGTGGTCAGTCTCAACATTGTTCTCATCTAGTGTCCAGGAACATCTAGTCCAAAGAGCAAAGAACTGCAAAACTTAAGAGTAACTACCTCTACTAGTTAATTGCTTGGCTATACTTTTGTCTGTTGTTTCAATCATAGTGTTAGTGTAAGATTTCTAATAATTATTTACCAAATCACACTTTTACAGTCACCTAGCAGCAAAGCAGTTTCCACGGCTGGTGCAAAATATGGAAACCATCAAAATATTTAGACATACCATACAGAATGTATGCACAGTTTGGTGTCGGGGCAGGAGAGGATCATGAGCAGGCAGCCTGGACCCCTGGGTCCTCTGCCCTGCTCTGGGAGGGGTGGCGGTTCCCTGCCTCATGGTCTCAGCAGTCCTGGGTTCACAGGAGGTTTCAGAGCCTCATGCTGGACCCAAGTGCCTTCCTGGACCCCCAGCCCACAGCCTTCCCTGGGGCACCCCCCATCACAGGCTAGGAGGGCAGGTCATTGTGAGAGACTGTCATCTCGAGGCATTTGTCTCAAAAATTGTTTGCTGTGAGAGGCTGAACTGTGAACTATTTATCTTGAGCCATTTGTCTCTGGGATGGCTTGTTTAAGCAGGATACTCCTCTGGCCCATAAGGACGATAACCAGGCCACTGAGGCATCCAGGGGAAGAGGCAGGCTGGAGCTGGTGAAGCATGCAGGAATGTGGAGACTACCATTGTCATGGAAGCTGTAGTCTTTGAGAAAACATACTGGTTTCTGGTGTCGATCACCCAAAGATCATGTGATAGACGAAACCTGCAGCATGCTAACAGTACGTATGTGCATGCATTAGGCTATGCCGTATAAAAAAAGACATGGACACAGGCCATGGCGTGCACCCATAACTGAAGAATTGAAGACTGAGGACCAACGGGACGCTGCTTGATCCATGGTGGTGACTATTCTTGCAACTCTATCCCGACTGCTTGTTTGATTTCTGCCTTTTCCTTCCATTCTATCCTATTGCTACTATTTTCTACGTTTGCTACTTTTGATAATAAAAGCTGTTTTGGGTATACGGCATTTGACCTCATTTGTGTCTTAATCTGGCTCTTGGGATCATATTGAAACTTTCCCTGACATTGGATCAGGACAGTCATGGGCTCCAGATGCTCAATGCACCTCCCCTCCACCTTGCATGGCCGAGCTGTGCAGGACTTTGTGTTCATGATGTCCTGGGGGCTGTTCATGGCTGTGGTTTTGTCTCTCCAGGCATACACTGAATTACCACTGACTTTTACATTAGGATCTTTTCCCCCACGCCACTGCATGTGATGGTCTTAAGGGTCTTTTCCAACCTCAATGATTCCTTGATTCTCTGATTCTATGATTTCCTGTGATGTGCAGAAAACAGACTCCACAATCAGTGAGATTGTGAAGTAGGTATGTTCATTCAGCGCTGGGCAGCACGGGGGGTAGTCCCACCAAAGTCGTGCACGCCCGGCTCGGCAGTTCTCCTCAAGTTTATACAGTCAAGTGTTACATATACATGGAGTTTCACAATACGCCCATACATAGGCATGATCTATCTCCGCTTCATTTTCAAATTAGTTCCAAAAAGTCACAAGACTGGTCTTGGCTGGTTTTTGGGGTCGACTGCTGCTTCTTCTCAGGGACTATCTCCTGCCCCAGCCAGCCTCAACAATGCAAACGTTAATCATCACTTCTCATCCTCTCGCCATGTCTACCTCTACTGAATTTTCTTTAACTTCATTATAAGCTAGATAATTACTAAACAGTTCCTAGCTACATCCATATATCTACTATATCTACTAAGGTTCCTTTGGGTCCCTGTCTCACTGTGGCTTGTCCCTGGGCTGTGGGGTCAGGGCAGGAGCTGTCAACTGGGAAACCAATAGAAAAAAGGGAAACCAGCAACCAAAATTTATCAAGACACAGGCCTGGCAGAGCAAACTTGGAGGCAACGGCATGAAGCAAACTTCACTGCTCACAGTAGTTGATGGGCCATCGAGAAACCAGCGGCACCACTTCCAGGAGGATCCGCCTGGACTCTGCAAGACTGGAGCAGGCTCTGATGTGGCTGGTATAAAACCAAAGGCTGAGAAGAAAGGAGATGAATGTGTTATTTATGGCCAGAAGATGTGGACCACCAACGGTGGGAAAGCAAACCGCTGTGTCGACTTTTTCTCGCATTACATTTTCTGTTCTTCTCTTCTATACCGTGTGTCCCCAAGTTAGATACTAGTGTGTCTTTAAAGATCTGTTGCCAATCTGAATATTCATTAGGTTTCACCACACTACCCTTCAGTCGGTGATGATACAAATATTCTGATAAGTTAAAATTTTATATGAGTTGGGTTTGATCAAAAGGTAAAGAGTGTAGAATATAGGGGTTTGAAGCTCGCAATGTAGTAGTCGAAACTTAAGAACATACAAAATGTGCTGTATACAATCATAAAAGAATAAGTATTGTCTAACATTAGTTAACCATAGAAACTTTGACCGATTTGTTAGTTTGTAGTGTTTTGTCCTAAGAAACTGAGAGAGATCGTTATGGACCTTAGTTCTGTTGCTTAGAAACCCCACTTTGATCAAGATTCCAGTTAGTGGAACTAAGTAAGATTAACCAATGATTGTTGTAGTATAAGAATATTGATAAGGTGGTGTGACTGAGGGCCAATCACTAGAAACGTTAAATTCAAGAATTAACATTGAATGTTCTTTTTACGTAATCTAATACATGATGGCAAAAATCGGACTACACAGAATCACATAAGAGAGGTCAACTATTGGACAAAGTGAGGAAGACTATGGAAGACCACCAGAGGGCTTCTGAAGACCACCAAAGACTTCACCACGCCTGTGTAAAGGGACATTTACATATGCTAATGATTTATCTGACAGTTGATGATTATGTATAACATTTCCCAGAAATTTAGTGAATATGTATAACAGGTGTGTATTTAACCTGC
Source organism: Astur gentilis (assembly GCF_929443795.1). NCBI lineage: Eukaryota > Metazoa > Chordata > Aves > Accipitriformes > Accipitridae > Astur > Astur gentilis. The sequence continues at coordinate 37,857 of NW_026060847.1, forward strand.
ATGGTTAAACCAGACAGGTGCACACACTAGGTGGAGTGATCCCCTGTGTGTCCAGCTGACGTGTGGGAAACAGACTCCACAGTCAGTGAGATTGTAAAGTAGGTATGTTCATTCAGCGCTGGGCAGCACGGAGGGTAGTCCCGCCAAACTCGTGCGCGCCCGACTCGGCAGTTCGCCTCAAGTTTATACAGTCAGGTATTACATATTCACAATATGCCTATACCTATACATGACCTATCCCCGCTTCATATTAAAATTAGCTCCGAGAGGTCATTTCCATAGTCTCCTCCCAACTGCGCCTGTGCAGGGCCTCTTTGTGGTGGTCGTCTGGTGGTCGCAGAGATGAAGAAAGATGACTTCTCTTTGTCACTGCTAGTAACCTCTTTCCTTGCGCAGGCTCAGTGAATTTTTGGTATCCACCCAAGCCGCAAGACCAGTCTTAGCTGGCTCTTGGGGCCTGCTCCTGCTTCTTACCAAGGACTGTCTCTACCTCATTGGCTGGTTCTTGGGATCAGCTCTTCTTATCAAGGACTGTCTCTACCTCAGCTAATTTCAGCAATGTAAGCACTAAACATCATCTTTCACGCCCCGTTATTATGTGTACTGAGATTCTTTTGACTCCCCTTCTCTCAGTGTATTTAGTTTCTCAAGTCTTTCATATACTTACACCTGGCCTGATACAATGACCATTTCTGAAAGTCATCTTTTCAGATGCAAACTGCCTAGGCAAAGGCCCTTTCCATGATGCTCTACTTGTCTCCTTCTCTTACTCTTTGTTCAAGATACCTCTCCCCTATGCAGCTGCTTTGAGCTTCAGGGAGTTACAAGCTTGCCTGTCCTCCAGTAGACTAATTGCCTCTTTAGGCAGTTCTTTACTTGTGTTTATCTCTAACTTTTTAGTATCTGTCACAAACATTTCTCATAAGACTATCCCTTGTAGAAAGGCAGCCTCATTAGGGGCAGCTTGTACTTCACATGTGGTTGAGCAGTGTGACTTATTGTTTACGAAACTTGAAAATGATTGTCTTTGCTTTGCTTGCAAATAGGAAAAAATCTTCTGGGCCTGTGTGCAGCCAGTTCTCTAAGGAGAGCGGGGGGGAGATGATGCAATGGAGCTGTAACCTCCAGCTGTAGAGATCAGTGGAGAAGTCTGAGGCAAGGAACAGAGATGTAAGCCCCCAGGTGGCCAATGTCAGAAGTGCTGAGGTTTGAGAGATGAGGAGCAAGGGTGTCCATACAGTGTCAGACCTCAAGAGACTGCCTTTAATAGCTGTCCAGACCTCCAGAACAGACACTATGGATCATTATCACTTGGAGAATGCTTCTATCACCTCTTGTCTGTACTGAAAAGTAAGAAAAATGATCCTTTAAAAGAAAGAAGTCATGGGTATAGGTGCACTTTGAAATCTTCCTCCTTAACTACACTATGAAGTTTTTCTAATTAGCTGTACAAGTCTTGAAGACTTGAAGAAAATTGCAGGAAGAAAAATGGCTTCCTAGAGCTTTGTGTATTGTAATGAGCCCCATGGTGTGTTTGACACTCAGCACATGAAGCTCAGCTACTGAGAGCAGACTGAAATAAACTTCTCAAGAAGTCAAAGTCAGAAGCAAAGTACCTTGAAGCATTAATGGGCCCCACTGAGGGCCATTCCTGGCAAAGCCTCCCCAGGGACTCGTTAGAGCAGATAACTGGAGTCTGTGATTGCAGGTAGGCAAAAGCACTGTGCAGGTGGCTGTAATGCTGAGAAAACCCTTGCTTTGTTTTATGCAGCAGAAAGGTCAAGCCCTGATCCCCAGGCCCTGGGAAGGCAGAACCTGTCCCTCATGCATGGCTCAGGCCTCTTCCTGGGTCAGCAGGATGTGAGGGTGAGCAATGTCAAGCGTAGGGAAACTGTGCAACACCTCCCGGCCTCCCCAAGCAGAAGTGAGGAAGAAATTAAGTCCAGAGCCTCAAAACCAGTTTTGGCTGGTAGGCCTTGTTGGCCTCAGAGGCATCTGACAAAGCCAAGACAACAAATCCCTTGGACCTGTTCTGCCTTTCAGCCTTGCCAGAGCACTTGGCCATCTCTACTGCAGGCTGTCATAACCTGTCCCATGCCTTACCTCCTTCCCTTCAGGCTGTTGACGTCCATCTTGCTTTCCCACCTAGCTCTCAGCCCAGCATTTCTGTTCCTTCACTGATGTCTCTGCAGCCTGGCTGGATTTTCCTTGAAACACAACGCCATGGGCTGATCCGGGCTCTCTCTGGGTGACCTCTTGCACCACAAGGCTACCCTTTGAGTGACATTTCTTTCTCAACACACCCAGTCTGATCCTTCCAAGCTGCACTTTGTGCAGGTTTCCTTCTCTTCCCACTACCAAGAAATGCTCCATCCCCTTTGAAGCCACCCTTCAAGCAGGTGCACTCTACTACCATCGTGCCCTGAGCCTCCACTTCACCAGGCTAAAGAAGCCCAAGCCCCTCAGCCTCTCCAAAGAGGCCCCAATACCCGTCCTGGCAGATGTCCTCTGGGACCACTCCAATTCTTCCCTGCTCCTCCAGAAAGGGGAACCCCACACCCAGACACACTAGTCCAGATGTGGCCACACCAGTGCCGAGGCCAGAGGGATGAGAACAGCCTTGTCTGGATGGCCATGTCTCTCATAATACAGCCCTGTATGTAGTTGGCTTTATTCACTGTTTGTAGTGTTTGCTGTATCAAATGGCATTTTAAATGCTACTGCACTGAGGCTGCGTGCCTCTCTTACTGGGGACGTAATAAACCAGAACCTCCAGGTACAGAACAACAACCAAGACACATGTCTGCTGCTGGCTATCAGATTCTCGGGCAGAAGTGATGTCATAGCCGACATGCCAGCCATGTGTCTGCTGATGGCAAATGACCCCCAGAGATTGGAGTTTCCAATGACCTCACGCTCGTCTTCATGGCCATGTGCCTCCTGCTGGCCTATGAGCTTCTCAGACATAATTAGTGTCAGAGTGATAGCCTAACCCATCAGCCTTCTTGTGGCATGTGAGCTGACCAGCCAGAAGTAAACTCACCATGATCTTCCAAGCCATGTGCCTGCTGCTGTCCCATCATGTACTCAGGCAGAAGAGGTGTGAGAACCCATATGCGAGCCCTCTTCCTGGATGGGCCTACCAGGTGATTAGGGAAAGGGATTCTCCCAATCAACACGCTTTTGCTGGCCTGGCAGATGTGAGCATAAAAGCAGATATCCCAGCCATGAGTCAAGGGCTGACCTATCAGCTCCTTCAGAAAGAAATGACCTCACAGTCCCTTTCCCAGCCATGGTCCTGCTGCTGGCGTATCAACTCCAAGGACAGAAGGGACCTCCCAGCCACCTCCCCAGCCTTGTGCCACCTGCTGTCCCATGAGATCCTGAGGCAGAGCTGACCTCACCATAGCATTCCCACCCATCTCCTCCTTGTGGCCTATGAGCTCATCAGATACAGGTCACCTCACATTCTTCTCCCAATGCCATGCGACTGTTCTGGGGCCTCGCAATCCCTGCCCCAGTCCCAGGGTCCATACAGCTTAAGTAAGGTTGAGGAGAGGTGACCAAGATGAGGGGACTAGAGCATGGGAAAGAGAGCTTCAGGGATTCGGTGTTGAGGTTGGAGTTTAGGGATTAGAGCTCACCTTTCAGGGTTGGGGATTAGGCAAAGGCTTCGGGAGAGAGTTTGGTGTTCTGCTGAGGTTCCCTGGCTAGTGTTTAAGGTGTGGGCTAGCATGGTGGGTTAGGGTTTTGTTTAGGGCTGGGGTGAGGGCGAGGATTAAGGCCAACATGTTAATACTAGAGGTAGAGGCTAGGGACGAGGTTGAGCAACCGGGTAAGTGTAAGGGAAAGGGGATATGGGTTTGGGATTTGGTTTAGATGTAAGGTTTGTTTTTAGGGATAGCCTAAACTCTGTTAGATTGCTAAGAGTGGATTACTGTCAGGGGGAGGAGTATTTAGGGGTAGCGTTAGGCTTAAGCTTACTAGTTAGAGATAGTGCAAGGGCTTAACAAGAATGTATTCAGAGTCAGTGTTTTCACAGCAACGTCCCCTTAACCCATTTTACCTCTTCAAAATCTTTTGTGTCTGTTGGTCAAGCCCCTCTTCCCTCCCCCAAATCTCCCATTTCTTTTGCCCAGGCTGCTCCTGACCTCCCCAAATGTGTCACCTTGTTGAGGACGGCTTCCTCATGACCTTCATGACCTCAGAGTATCTCTCTCTCTTCTGCTGCTGACCAGTGAGAAGTGACCTCACAGCCACCATCCAAGGGGACGTACTGTCTGCTGTGCTTGAGAGGCCTCTTCACAGCCTACCCAGCAGCACTGGAGGAAGGTGATGCCCTGCACCACCCCAGAGGTTCCCTGCCTGCAAACGCACACGTACATCCGAAGGATTCCTGAACCACTTTTCCCACAGGGGTGCTTCAGCTACCACAGGGCAGCTTGTAAGCCATGGCCACCTCTGTGCAGGCAACTGAATCAAGATCAGAATTTAAGTTTTAGAAAAATGTTGAAGCCTATGCAGAAATGGAAAGCTATCTAATAGCACAGAAAGTGTTAATTTCCATCTTTTAATGATTGTTTATTAAATTTTGCTGATCATGGAGGGTTGCTGCTAGGATCTGGCTCGTCAGAGGAGTATGTACCACTGATGGAATTTGATCCTGATCGTCCAGCCAACTTCCCATGCACTGCATCTTCCACGTCTTCATGCAGATGTCAACAATCCGCTCTAAGGAGACTATGGGAAACCACATCCAAGGACTTGCAAAAGTCCAGGTACACAGCATGCCTTTCTTTCCCCTCCCACATGGGTTCAGCAATCCTTTTCTTGTCCTTCAAGCGATGGAGATGGCTGCAAGAGCACTTTCCCATCACCTTGCCAGGGACTGAGGTGAAGGTGGCCAACCTGTAACACTCCCCATCCACCTTCTTGCCCTTCTTGAAGATGGGTTTGAGATTTACCTTTTCTGATGATCCTGGAACCATCCTGATGTCTCTGCCCCTTCCAAGATATTTGAGAGAGGCCTCGTGATGACACCAGCCAGCTCCACCAGCACCTCTCTGCTGTGTCACACACTAAGAGCCATCTTCCTATTCCACACTTGCAGGGGAGTGCCCGGGACACTGCACATGCCAGTCCAGGTCCTCTGGGCTGGTTCAAAAGAGAACCAGAAGCAATCTCTTCCTGCAGGCCCATAGCTCCGATGGGCTCTCCATGCAAATCTCAGCTTCCCTGAGCATTTTTCTCAGTGTCCCCCTCCCCCAATGTTTAAAGTCCAGAGGCTGTAGATAGGAGGATGTCGTGGTTTAACCCCAGCCAGCAACTAAGCACCACGCAGCTGCTCACTCACTCCCCCCCCCATCCAGTGGGATGGGGGAGAAAATCAGGAAAATGAAGTAAAACTCCTGGGTTGAGATAAGAACAGTTTAATAGAACAGAAAAGAAGAAACTAATAATGATAATGATAACACTAACAAATGACAACAGTAGTAATAAAAGGATTGGAATGTACAAATGATGCACAGGGCAATTGCTCACCACCCACCCACTGACACCCAGCTAGTCCCCGAGCGGCAATTCCCTGCCCCCCCTTCCCAGTTCCTATACTAGATGGGATGTCCCATGGTATGGAATACCCCGTTGGCCACTTTGAGTCAGCTGCCCTGGCTGTGTCCTGTGCCAACTTCTTGTGCCCCTCCAGCTTTCTCGCTGGCTGGGCATGAGAAGCTGAAAAATCCTTGACTGTAGTCTAAACACTACTTAGCAACAACTAAAAACATCAGTGTGTTATCAACATTCTTCCCATACTGACCTCAAAACATAGCACTGTACCAGCTACTAGGAAGACAGTTAACTCTATCCCAGCTGAAACCAGGACATGGGCAAGGCTAACCCACTACAGGACAGCAACCTCAGGACTGCTGTGTCCAGTATGGGGCTCACCAGCACAAGGAAGACCCCGACAGACTGGAGAGAAAGTTGCAGAGGCCCTGAAGGATGGCTGGGGCCTGGAGCACATTGTGCACAAGGAGGGGCTGAGAAAGCTGGGGTTTGGAAGAATCCCTCAGAGCCAAACACTGGAGCAAGGACCCAGGCCAGGTGGTGAGATCTCTGTCAGTGGAGATTTTCAAAATCTGTTGAAACAAGCACATGATCTAACTGGAGGTGCCTGAGAATGGGCTTGGCTGAGAGTCTGGCTGTGGCAAGAGCTATGGGACTTGATGTGTAATGAGTGTTGGTAGGAAACTGGTTCCCTTTGTATTAGTAATGGCAGTAGAGCTGGGTATCCTAGAGACCTGGAGGAAGACAGGGGTGACCATGCAGCAAAGGTCCTTCCTCAGGGTTGGGCTGTATGGCCACTCAGTCTCTGGCTCTTCTGTGTTCATATTATAGGCAATCAATTCTAGTCCTCTTCCCCCGCAGTGATGGGACTTAACTCTAGAAGGTTCATGCTTCCTTCAGGATCCTGAGGCCCATCCAAGTTGGGGAGTGAAGGAGGGGAAGAGAGCAAGGTCAGCTCGTGGGGCATGACTAGGCACAGCCACCCTCAGCAGTGAGCATTAACCATCTCCTAGGCATGCACACAACATGGAAAAATTCTCGTTCATCCCTGACTTGCAGAAGAGGGGTTTTCCTTTCTGACACCTTCCCAGGACACACCTCCTCCTCTTCCCCATCCACAGACATCCACCGCTTGCCATTTCTGGGCTCAGATACGGTTTCAGGATTTGCTAAAGCCATCAGCCACCTCCTTGTTTCTCACTGACATCCCTCAACCCTCTCTCTGAGCCCTACACATGGCCAATCAATCAGTGCTGCTCAGAGCTGCTCGCTCTTCAGCAGAGGCCTTGAGATTCCTGCATATTCCTGGTGCTTATTAACTATCTTCCTGGCTCTCTCCAGAGCTCATGACAAAAGTTGTTGTCTACAACAAGGCCTTTATGACCATCTTTTATGAAATCATTTTCTTGTAAGATCTTCTCTGCAGAAAGAATGGCCACAGAAAAGCACCAAGCACACCACAACAGAGTCTGAATGAAGTGCCAGTGTGATGGGTTGACCCTGGCTGGATGCCAGGTGCCCACCAAAGCCATTCTATCACTCCCCCATCCTCAGCTGGACAGGAGAGAGAAAAATATAAAAAAAGCTTGCAGGTCGAGTTAAGGACAGGAGAGATCATTCACTAATTACCGTCACGGGCAAAACAGACTCAGCTTGGGGAAAATTAACTCAATGTATTACAAATCAACCAGAATAAGGTAATGAGAAATAAAACGAAATCTCAGAACTCCTTCCCTCCACCTCTCCCTTTTTCCCGGGCACAACTTCACTCCTCGATTTCTTCACCAAGCCCCCCCAGCGGCACAAGGGGGACAGGGATGGGGTTTACGGTCATCACACGTTATTTTCTGCTGCTTCACTCCTCCTCAGGGGGAGGGCTCATCACACTCTTCCCCTGCTCCAGTGTGGGGTCCCTCCCATGGGAGACAGTCCTCCACGAACTTCTCCAACGTGGGTCCTTCCCACGGGCTGCAGTTCTCACGAACTGCTCCAGCATGGGTCCTTTCCATGGTGTGCAGTCCTTCAGGAGCACACTGCTCCAGCGTGGGTCCCCCACGGGGTCACAAGGCCTGCCAGAAAACCTGCTCCTGGTAGCAGAGGATGGTTTTGATCCATTGACCTCTGGGTTATGGGCACAGACCCATCACATGCCAGTAAGAACCAGGTGAGTAACACCCAAGGCTCTGGCTTCCTGGCAAGGAGTCTCTCCTGTTTATCACCTTTTCTCATGAAAGGAGCAGGAAAACTGTCCATCCCATGGAGCTCTGCTGAAGGAAGATGGAGCTGTACATTGTGTGAGGTGATGCAAGCAGAATCAGCAGGTAGAGAGGAATCCTGTAGAGAAGGCATTTTGAGGGAGCACCCTGACTTCACCCAGATAAAAAAGAGACCAGGCAGTGTGCTGACCTGATGGGGAGAAGTGTCCTGGGGTAAAAGAGCGTGGATGAGAGAAGGTGGGAGAGATTTGGTTTGCAGAGATTTGAGTTAGTACTTTTTGTGTCTGTACAGCCTGAGATTTGGAGCCAAGGAAAAATATGGAAGATCTCAAGGATGTTTTGGAATTAGTGGAACTATCGGTAATAACATTAACAGGACAGCGCTGAAAGGGAACTCCTTTGTATTCTCGATGATAAACTAAAGCTATTTAATTTATCTTTTTACATGACAAAAATAGCTATGAGTTCTCAGGGATTAGCCTCTGCTATACAATTCTTAGAACAAGTGTCCATGATGGCACCTCCTGGCAGCTGCTTCATGGCCCCTGTCAGCACCCTGTCCCTGTGCTGGCCCAGCCCCTCTGCCTGTACATGGACCCACAGCCCCAGAGTGCAGGCACAGCATGGGAAAGTCATGGGTGGGGACCTTCCCCTCATTGTGATCCCAAAGATGGCTTCAGATCACAGTTCCGCCATGATGCTCCTACTCTTGCAGCTTCCCCAGCACCTGACCAATGCCTTGCCCCAGCCTTATCCCACGTGAGGTTTTGCAGACAGCTCTGCTCCAGGGTCTGCCAGGGTCTGTGGAAGGAGAGAAGCCAGGTAGGGCTGTCTATTCCCCCAAACTAGCCTTAGGACCACTGGTAATGTGGAGGTGGCCTTACAGCAAAACTCACCCGTAAAATATGGGGTGACCAGCAAGTGCTGGAAATGGTCAATGAGAGATGCTGGGGGTGACAAAGGCCCTGAGACACGTTCCCTGTCTGTCCACACCACCAAAGCACAGACTTCCCTCCTCCTCTCCCCTACACCTGCATGTCTTCCATGCTTGCCACAAGCCCTGGCTCTGCACCACAAACTCCCAGTGTGAATCCTCGCCCTGCATGGTCACACACTGCAACCTCTACACTGACATTTTCCTCTCCTGGGAACTTTCCAGCCCAGCCCAGCCCAGCTCCCTGTAAACTCTTCCCACTGCCCTTGACCTCCCTCCACCCCCCTCTAAACTCTCCCCAGTGCAGCCCAGTCTGGCATGGCCCCACAGCAGTGCCCACCACAGGGTGTGGCAGAGCTCTGGGCACTCAACTCACAGCCCCAGACCATCTGAAGGGCACAGAAGCTCCTCGGGGGTGCAGAGTGCCGAGCCCCAGGGGTGGGCGGCATCTGTGACACAAGGCCTGAGGAGATCCCCTTGTATGATGGAAGTGTTGCTGTGGAGGCCAGCTCTGTCATACAAGTGCCCACTGCCTGTCCTTGCCTGTGGTCACAGGCCTGACACACAGCAGGACTCTAACTAAGTTGAAGAGCCCTCAGGCCTTCCACCAACCCAAGGGTTCAGAAGGAAAGCATGGAAGTGGGAAGAGAGCGGCTCGGGAAAGACCAAGCGCTAGTGATCCCTTGCAGTGCTGCTGTGCCAGGACTCTTTTCCTCTTCCACTCTGCGCAGAGGCACTGCTCCCTGCAGCTGCAGAGAAGGTCTTGGAGGAAGGATCTCAGAAAAAAAAAGACACTGCAGGGCCCTTTATTTTGTTTAAACACACAGAGGTTATGGATCCTCATTTGCACAGCCTCCAGGGCACACAAAACCTGCATAGACTGTGAATTAGGAAGCAGAGGAATAAAGACACTTGTTTGTGGAAAGCATTCAGATAAGTAAACCAAAGCGAAATAGAAGGAGTAAAACCACACCCAAAATCACCACAAAAAGACCAGCAAAAGACAGGTTGGGTCTGTAATGAGATGTAAGTACTATGCAGAAGACAAGAGGCAGTTTATTACTTCTAAAAAGCATCCAGTCATTAGTTTTGTCAGGGCATCCTTGATTTCATGGTTTCTCATGCTGTAGATGAGGGGGTTCAGAGCTGGAGGCACCACCGAGTACAGAACTGCCACCAGCAGGTCCAGGGATGGGGAGGAGATGGAGGGGGGCTTCAGGTAGGCAAAACTACCAGTGCTTATAAACAAGGAGACCACAGCCAGGTGAGGGAGGCACGTGGAAAACACTTTGTGCTGTCCCTGCTTGGAGGCGATCCTCAGCACAGCCCTGAAGATCTGAACATAGGACAGCAAAATGAAAACGAAACACCCAAAGCCTAAACAGACACTAACCACAAGTACCCCAACTTCCCTGAGGTAGGCATCTGAGCAGGCGAGCTTGAGGATCTGGGGGACTTCACAGAAGAACTGGTCCACAGCATTGCCCTTGCAGAGGGGTAGTGAAAATGTACTGGCAGTGTGCAGCACAGCATTGAGGAACCCACAGCCCCAGGCAGCTGCTGCCATGTGGACACAAGCTCTGCTGCCCAGGAGGGTCCCGTAGTGCAGGGGTTTGCAGATGGCAACGTAGCGGTCATAGGCCATGACAGTGAGAAGAAAATACTCTGCTGACATCAAAAAGAGAAACAGAAAGAGCTGGGCAGCACATCCTGGGTAGGAGATGGCCCTGGTGTCCCAGAGGGAGTTGGCCATGGCTTTGGGGACAGTGGTGGAGATGAAGCCCAGGTCAAGGAGGGAGAGGTTGAAGAGGAAGAAGTACATGGGTGTGTGGAGGTGGTGGTCACAGGCTACGGCACCGATGATGAGGCTGTTTCCCAGGAGGGCAGCCAGGTAGATGCCCAGGAAGAGCCAGAAGTGCAAGAGCTGCAGCTCCCATGTGTCTGCAAATGCCAGGAGGAGGAACTGGGTGATGGAGCTGCTGTTGGACATCTGCTGCCTCTGGGAATGGGGTGCTGTCAAAGTAGAAAAAAGACACTGAAGTGTCAGGGCATTATTCTCTGAGCAATATCAAAGCCATTTCCCATAGACCCTTCCACTCACACACAGAGACCCTTTTCCTTTTCCAGGACACCTTCCTTCAGGTCTGTGGCTGGAGCCCAGCTTGGTGCTGGCTGAGCGTGCAATGAAGAGCAGAGCCTCTGCCCATGGGCTCTTGAAAAGTCAGCCCTGCTCTGCAGCAGTGGCTTCATGGGATCGGTGCGGGCAGGGGCCAGTCTGGTGTTTGACTTTGTCAGCTGAAACCGCTCCTAAACACAGAAGGGCTTGTCAGCATTTGCACTCCCAGTGCTAAGGAACCAGGAAGGTAAAAGAAGTTTAAGAGTTCTAGGGTTTTTTACAGCTGCCCACATCGCCCCTGGGGAGTTTTCTTAGATCTCAGGAACCTTCAGCATTTCTGCTGCACTCCAGGAGAACACAGTGAGCCAGGCAAGTCAAGAGGATTGCCCGTGGCTTAGTGCAGAGACAGGGGGAGCTGCTCTGTCCTTCTGTCTAGTTCCCACTTGCACTGTGCTTGCACCTTTCTAAGATGAAGGGCGATCACACTCCCCTGTTTTACCCTGAAAAGCCACCAGACACTGCTGAGAGCAGACACATCCACTGCAGACCACCAAATGTCTCCCCCTTTCTCAAAGTCTCAGCACCCTGCTTCTAGCCAAAACCACACCGGGCTCATTTCACCAACCCAATAGCATTTCCTCAGTCCTAGCATCTCTGTGCTTCTCCATGGGGCTTTCAGATCACAAAAAGCTGCTCTGAGACAGGTTTGCATCCTGCAGGGCGGCTAACAGCTTGGAAGGACACTCGGAGGTGATAGCCAAGTGACCTGATGTGATGGCATCTCTGTAAGGGAGAATCAGCTCATTCCCCAGCCCCACAGACAGCATTGAGCATAACCCCTCAGATGATAGGAAAGCTGGGACACTTGTTCCCATGGACACAGCTGCATGGCACGACCCACAAGATCAGTGTGTGACTCTGCAGCTCAAACTCCCATCCCCAGAGAACCTGACAGCAGCAGCAAGATAACAGTAACACAGACAAGTGGAGAACCAAGGAAAAAAGCAGAGATCGACTGGCTCAGAGAGGCAAGGGGAGAGGCAGCTGAAGTCTCAGGAAAGAGTTACCCTCACCGAGCTGTGCATGCCACCTCCCAGACACCAGCACAGCCAGGCAGCTGTTCCCAGTCCCTCTGCTCTACTTCAGGAGGCTGCTCTCAGACTTACTGATCACTCCACGTTACAGCTCAGGAGTCTCAGGGACTTGCTGAAAACATGACAGGTCCTCTTCCATTTCTTCCCCCAAATTCCCCCATAGTTGGAAACTTAAAACACAGACTCAGAAAATTTCCTTTAGTTTAGAGTAAACCCTGCTTTGTCCTTCCTCTTGAAAAGTGCCCTTGGAAATGTCCTGGGGGTGATCTGGAGCTGTGAGCAGGCCTGATCCACACAGCACCCTCCTTTTAGCAGAAGGACCCTGCCCTGCTGTGAGATGCTTCTTCCACCCACAGCTTCTCCCCACTCTCCTCAGGCATGCTGAGTACTTACCCTGACCGGTGGCAGAGTCCCTGCCCCAGCACACAGCCCCCCACGGTGCAGGGACCCTGCTCAGAAGGACAGCCCTGGGCACCCCTGGCTGCACACCCACCTTCACACTCTGCAGCCATCCCCAGGTGAAGGCAGCTGACATGCCCTGTCCCTCTCGGGGTGCAGCAGGGAAGCTGTGCTCCAAAGCACGGCCTTATTCTCTGCACTGCAGAAACTGTGGGAGTCCCTCTGACAGATCCCATAGGCTGTGGGATGTGCCAGCTTTAGGAGGTCATTCCAGGAACCACAGTTACATTGCCCTGCAGCCAGAGACTTACCCTGTCAAGGGCTGTGAAGATTTTTCTCCAGGTCAGCTCTCCTCTCCCCTCCCACCCCAGACTGCCTTTAACATCTCTCTCTGCCTCCCTCCTCTCCCCTCGGTGCCTGCAGGCAGTGCCCTCAGCCCTGCTGCGCTTTGCAGAGGAGCTGCTCCTGGGCAGAGCTGTCTCTCGGCAGTGCTGCCTGCTTGCCATGAGCTCCCTCCAGCCCAGGAGCCCAGCCCAGCTCAGCAGCAGAGGACCAGCCCAAGGCAGCCCTTTCTCTGCCCCCTCTGGGCTCCCTCCAGGTGTCCCTGGGGCTCCAGGGGAACCTGCTGGGAAACAGGCTGAGGCAATCAATGATGATCCTTCCCTCATCTAGGGAGAGACAGTTCTTTCCTGAAATAAAACTTTCTGCTCAGACACAAAGTTACATCTACATGCAACCTTTTTTTCATTCCAGAAATATAATCCTTCTCTCAGAGTTACTGTTAATGTACCACTTTTTCATGTTATTTTTTAGACATCGTACTCAGAGAGTGAAGGGCAGGGATCTCCTTTGCACCTACTGTGGGAAGGGATCCATGGACTGAGGGAAGGGATCCATGGGTCAATGGTGGCGTTTCATCCTGCGTTTCTATTTATGGCATTTGAAGGAGAGTCAGCTCCCTCCCATGCACACCACAGAGCCACAAGAGGTGGGATTTTTCTTGAATCTCTTCAGGTGTGCACAAAATAGGCACCTGCATGTGAGTTCCTTCTCTCAGCTTCCATCTGAATTAATGGAGATGAAAAGCAGGAATCAGGTGTTCAGACACAAATACCTGGTGACATTTGAGTTGCCAGAGGTGGTCCAAGATACATGTAGGTGACAGCAAACTACATGTACATGCACAGCTGGGGCTGAAGGAATGAATGCCTGCTGTGCCTGAATGCTTCCTGAAATGGTCTCCAGGCCCCTGTGCTCAGGGAAAGGCTTCAAGGAAGAGGAGAGCATGCATTGGCAGGAAAGTCAGGAAATCCTGCAAGGACAGATGCCAGTTTCTGTCCCTGCAGGGGACTAACCCTGGCAATGACACAGGCGTGGGACCGCCTGGCTGGAAGGAGGCATTTCGGAAAGGTCTTGGTGGCCAGTGAGATGGAAAGGATGCAGCCGTGTGCCTTGGAAGCAAGGAAGGACAGGAGCACCTTGGGCTATACAAACATGAGCACGGCCAATTGATTGAGGGAAGATTCTACAGAACACTGTGTCCAGATTTCAGATCCCAGCACAGGAAACATGTTGGCAAGCTGGAGCCAGTTTAGCAAAGGGCCCCCATAATGGTCAGAGTCTGGAGCACTTTAGCTGTGAGGAGAAGCTGAGGGAGCTGGGCTTGTCCAGACTGGAGAAAGGAAGATCTTGGGCGAAACATGTAGCAGCATTGCAGTGTTCCCAGGAAGACTGAGTCAGGCTCGTGTCCATAGTACAAGACACAAGGACAAGAGGCAATGGGCTGAAACAAGGGCATTAGTGTACATATAGAGAGATATGTTTCCAACATGAGGATAGCCAAATGCTGGAAGCTGTTTCCCTGGGAGATTGTGCAGGCTCTATCCCAGAAAGTGACCAAGGCATCTTTGGATAAAGCCCTGAGTAATCTGGTCTGGACCTGCTTCAAGCAGGAGTTTTTTCCAAAAACCTCCTGAGGTCCCTTCCAGCCTAAATGATGCTGTCCTTCCTTCCCCTTCATGTTTACAAATGAGGGAAATCTCTCAGGTTCTCCCTGACCACAGAAATTATTCGCATCAGGTGCAGAGCTGCTTCACAGTTGACACCAAACAACCTTGGCCACATCATTTGCTTCTCTTTTTATTCCCCCCACCCAAGCTCTTCTCTTTTACTGTTGCAAAACCTGCCAAGAGGAACAGCCTACCCTCTTAAACCTTTCCACATTGGTCTTGCATTTCTTGTTCCGTATCCTATTTTTGAGGTGGTTGCTGTGGTATTTTCAACTTTGGGTAGCAGCTTGGGTTAACTTTCCTCACAGCAGCTCCTACAGTGCTTTGCACTGGTGGCCAAAACAGTGTTAATAACACTGCCATGTTTTAGCTATTGCTAAGCAGTGCTTGCACAGTGTCAAGGCCGTCTCTGTTTCTCTCTATGCCCCCTCAACAAGTAGTTTGGATTGCTTGACACTAGAAGAGCAGGGGATGTCATTTAGCAAGGCCAAGCTTCTTGCTCTCTATTGGTGTCTGTGTCCCTGTTTTTGGTAGCGGATGGGCAGCAGGAGCCCCTGGGAGAAGAGACAATGGATTATCCCATGCTGGACACAGCCAAGTCCAGCCAGCTCTGCAACAGACCTACTGCTGGCAAAAGCTAACCCATCAGCAAAGCTGGTAGCACCTCTGTGAAAGTGTATTTAAGAAAGGGCAGAAATGCCAGAGTGGAACAGGAGTAAGGAAAAAAAAAGAGCATGAGGAAAATTCCTGCAAACAGCAAGGTCAGTGAAGAAGAGAGGGGAGGAGGAACTCCATATGATGCAGAAGAGATTCCCCTGCAGCCTGTGAAGGATCAAATGCCAGAGAAGTTGGATATTTCCTGAAGGAACTGTAGCCTGTGGGAAGGATGCCACAGGAAAAGCGTAAGGGGGGAGCAGCAGAGGTGAACTGTTAGGAACTGACTGTCGTCCCCATTCCCGCTTTGACCACTCACAGGGAAAGGAGGTAGAGGAGTCAGCAATGAAGGAATGAAACTGACCCTGGGAAAAAAAGGGAAAGGGGAGGTGCTGTTGTAGTATTTAACTTTTCTTCTCACTATCCAGCTGCCCTGGGTGCAGCTGGGGTAGAGTTAATTTTCACAGGAACCTGGGAGGGGGCACAGCCAGGACAGCTGACCTGAACTAGCCAAGGAGCTATTCCATACCATGTGTCATCATGCTCAGTATATAAATGGGGAGCGGGCTGGGGGGGGGTTCTTGGCTTTCCATGGGGGAAGTGGTGGAGTGTCGGGTTCCTGATGCTGAGCAGTTGCACTGCGCATCACTCATTCTGTATATTCTTTTGTTAGTACCATTGTTGTTGTTGTAACCTCTCTTTTTGTGTTGTCCCAGTAAATTGTCCTCATCTCAACCCACAAGGTTCCAGGGTTTTTTTTTCTTTTCTCCTTTCTGGTTCTCCTCCTCATCCCACTGGATGGGAGCAGGGAGGAGTGAGTGAGCAGCTGTGTGGTCCTTTGTTACCAGCTGGGCTGAAACCATGACAATACCCCTATTTGAATTGGTAATAAAATAAGTTGATATTCCTCCTTTAGAGCCTGTTTTGCTCATGACTAATTGGGAAGTGATGTCCCTGATTTCATAACAAGGAATTCAGCATTTTTTTTCCTTTTTTCTCCTTCTGTACTGTTGAGGAGGAGGAGGAGTGAGAGAGTGGCTGGCTGGGCATCTGGCCGCTGGGCATCTGGCCGCCAGCTAAGGTCAACCCACCACACGGTCTCCCACAGTATTCTTGTATCAAAGCTAGGAAGCTACAGTCTTGAGAGGTGGGCAAGGAGGTGAGTAAAAGACTGATTGGATGCATCAGGGTCTCTTCTGGGGCTTAATGATGCTGTCAGTGTCCTGGAGGAGCTGACAGAGTTTTTGGATGACACAAACCTGAGGTGCGGACCAGTCTATACACGGGAGTGCTGCCTTCTGGAGGAATCTCAACAAGTTGGCAGAGTGGGCCAAAAGGAACCTACTAGATTTCATAGAGAGGAAATGCCAAGTCCTGCCCCTGGGGTGGCCTAACCCTGGGCAACAGCCCCCGGGTAGGGTGCAGCTGAGCAGAAAAGGCCCTGGGGGCCATGGTGGACAACAAGCTGCCCATGAGCCAGCGGTGAGCCCCTGCAGCCAAGAAGGACAAGAACAGCCTGCCTGTATGAAGAGAAGCATGGCCAGGAGATGAGGGGGAGGGATTCTCCCCTCCATTCACTGCTTGCTAGACCACATGCACAGCACTGCACTGAGCTTGGGGCCTCCTGCCCCCAGTACAGGAAAGACATTGATTAACTGGAGCAAGTTCAGTGAAGGGGCACCAACACAGTCAGGTGTGCGGGGTGTGCACGGGGCTGGAGAACTTTCCACCTGAGGAAAGGCTGAGGAAACACTGTTCAGTATGGAGATGAGAAGGCTTCGGGAAACCTCACAGGATCATTTCAGTACCTACCAGGCAGTTAAGAAAACGGAACCAGTCTCTTCATTGTGGTGCATGGTGGGAAAATGAGAGGCAAAGGACAAAAGTTGAAAGAATGTTCAGTCAGGAGATGAGGTCCATGAGGTCATAACCATAAGGGCACTTACTCACTGGAAGAGGTTTTCCTGAGAGGTTGTGCAGTCCCAGTCCTTGGAGGTTTTCAAGCCTTGTCTCCCCCTAAATATGGTCTCCACACATTGAACAGAACACTCTTGCTCATGCAAGAAGGAAGCAAAAGCCTATGGCACTAGAAAAGCTCTGCCTCCCCTGGGCCCTCTCTTCCCTATGAGAGAGGTCTTCCACCATCCCCACCCTTCTTCCACCTGCAGCTTTGGCAGCTGCCTGTGCCTGGCCTGCCCACTTGCCTTCACCACTCACCTTTGTAACTGAGGCCCAACACATATCTGTCTGTCAGCCTGTGGCCTGGCAGGGGTGGAACTGGGACAAGGGCTGCTGGGGCAGGGCTGAAGTAGCTCAGCTGGGAGAGCGTTAGACTGAAGATCTAAAGGTCCCTGGTTCAACCCCGGGCTTCAGCACTGATTTGCTCCTGTAGATTTTTGCAGAGACTGCCTGCCTGACTTCTTCCAACCTGCCCTGGCCCTCCTTGCTCCTTCATCTCTTCCAGAGCACTGCCCATGTAGCTGCAGATCTGCAGGTTAGAATGAGCCTTCCTCTTGCACTGCAAGCCCCCAGCCTTCCCCCGGACAGGACTCTCCATTCTGTGCTTCATGGGGTGGTCTCTAGCCACCCCTCCTTCCCTGCGCCACAGCAGTTGGCATCTCTCCTTTGCAGGGTCTCTGCAAAGACCCTGTCTCTCTCCTCTTTGCCGTTCTTGATGGTGCACAGACTGCTTCCCTTGTCATAGACACATCACAGGAGAAGAGCATCTCTCCTGCTGGCAGGCATCAAGGGGATGGAGCTCAGTGGAAGAGCACCCGCTTTGCATGTGGGAGGTCCTGGGTTCAGTCCCTGGCATCTCCAGGGGTGGTGCTTTTGCCCTGACTGCCCAGCCTCAGGCAGCTGTGGGCTGGAGCTCGGGCACTGCTCCTCCCCAGGCCCTTTGGGCCTGACCTGTCCACCCAGGGCTTGGCTGTGAGGTGGGCTGGGCTGTGGGAGTCCTGTGTGTGCTGCCTCTGCTGGGCCCTTTCTTGGAGGAGAAGCAGGCAGCTGTGCTGGACCTGAGCCCAGGTCACTGCCCTGAATCCTAGACCCACAAACCAGCCAGGGGAAATGCTTGGCAGCAGAGTGTGCCTGCAAGGAGACTTCAGGGAGGGTATAGACAGCAGCAGCACACTACGGAATCCCTTCTGGCTGCACTGGGAGATGTGGTGGGAGGGTGCTGGTCCAGCCCAGGTGTCCTTTGGGACCAGAGCCACACTGCCCTGATGGCTTTCCAGGAAAAGGCTCTGGGATTGTCCTGTCTCCACTCTAGGTGGAGATCCCATACCACATGGGAAGCACTCTGTGCCAGCAGGTAAGGCTGTCAGGGCTGGACGAGCATGGGCAGGGCTGTGGGACTCCCAGCTGGAGTTTTGTCTCCACCATCCTTCCACCATTGCCACTGGCTTGAGAAGAGCCTCAGCTCAGGGAACCTGGATCTGCTGAGGTCAGGAACAGCCCTGCAGAGGTGCGACCAGTGCCCACCTCTTGCGCCTGGGGTGTTTGGTGACTCCGCCACGAGTCCGTAACTACTGTGCTGGTAGGATCAGGGAGTCACAACTGTCCACAGCCATGCACAGGCAGAGAGGGCCAGGAGATGGTGCCTCAGCTCCTCCCCTGGCAATAACACCCACAACCAAAATGGGGCATGAGACATGGACTTTCACTGCAGGGTGCCCAGCACCCTGGAGAGCCGAAACTCAGAGAAATAAGGCTGCTCTCCTATGGGCTTGAAACAGTCAAGCTCTGCCCAGCACGGGGGCTGCAGTGCTGAGACATGGGTTGTCACTGTGACCCCCCTCAGGCAGGTCCTCGGGAGCTGCAGGAACAACCACAGATCTGGGGTACAGAGACAATCTTGCTTTGCTGCAGAGAATGGACCCAGCCTGCAGGGCCTGACAGTTCAGGTCCCCAAATGCCATGAAACAGGCTCTTCCAGCTCAGGCGTGCTGCCCCCTCAAGCACACACAGGCCTGTGGCTCATCTCCCCAAGGAGGAAGAGGAAAATGCCTGCCAAGTACCAGGGTAAGGGAGAAGTATTACACCTGTGGGAGGGCAGAGCTGGCAGTGAGGTGGCACATGACAGGCGCTGGGTTCCTCTCCCCAGGCTCCACTTGGAGCACCTTGAGTCTGCACGTCAGTGTCCATACTGCCCATAGCCTCCACCATCCTGTGTTCAGAAGATAACACTCCCCCCTTCTTTACTTCACTTTTATACCTTCCTTCTCTGAGATGCAGGGCTGGAGCTTGCCCCCATGGGAGTTTTCCAGGGGATGGAGGCTGTGTTTGCAGTGCCCATGTATGTCACCCATCACCATGGGGGTCTCACCTTGGGAATGCTGCTCTCCCATTGGGTCTGCCAGTAGGAAGGCTCTGGGGTATCGGGCAGAGGGACGTGTGTGCCTGGGCTTCTCCCAGATCCCCGAGGATCACCCCGGCGTGGAGGAGCTTCCAGCAGGGAATGGGGCAATGGTGAAGTGGGGAGGATGTTGGTGACAGCCACCTCCTCCCCTCTTCTCCTCTAAGGCCAGATCCTGCTGCTTGCATCAGTACTGAGCTCCAGCAACTCCCCACAGGGAACCCTGCCACAGCCAAGGCACCTTCCAGCCCACAGCAGAGGAGCCTTTTGGGGAAGTGCCAGAGGGGTGTGGAGACCCACCAGGACAACCAGGGAGAGCAGTTTGGGCACCAGGTCCTGCCCAGGTGTCAAACCCTTCTCCCCGCCTGGATCCTGCACAAGAGGTTTCTCTGCCCATAGGCACTGGGGCAGCTGAAAGCCACAGCCAAGGAAAAGGAACCCGGGCTCAGCTCCCAGCAGTGCCTCCTTTAGGGGAAGGACACAAAATCTCCTCTGCCATGGAAATGTGCCCACGTGAGCATCCTCCCAGATGAGCCCTTCTCCAGGCCAGGGACTGGACCATGGCTTCTGGCTGCAGCACACATCTCCTGGGGATCTCTTCTCCATCCCCCTGGCCCTCTAACAGTGCTGGGGGAAAGGTGTCTCTGTCCCCTCTGCTCCCATCCCTCTTGTACCTGCACACAAGTACCACCCTGACACAAACCCAAACTGACATCCATGGAGAGGCAGAAGAAGAGTGGGGGTGGGAGCTGGAGAAGAGCAGGAGGAGGGGTCCCAGGCAGCCATGGGACTTTGAAGCCTCTTCTCAGGAAGGAGGCAGCTCAGTGCCTTGACAAGAATGCTCAGTGTCTATGAGGGCCCAAGGCAGCAGGAGCAGCCGATGGAGACTGGGGTCCTGGCAGAGCATGAGGAGAGGGAATCCCAGCCCCGTGTGTCCCAGAAAGAAGCTCTGCACCCTGTGCTGGGGCAGTGGGGAACAGAGCTGCCTCTTATCCATGGTGGGAGGTAATCCATGGGCCATCTTCCCCCCTGGGGCTGGCTGGGGTGTTCAGGGCAGTGCGGCCATTTCAGGGCTCACTTCTGTGGGGCCACAGCCCAGGACTCACCCTGACATGGCAGCTCTGTCATGGCCTCTGTACTGTGGCACCAGCATGGCCCAGGCCCTGCCTGAGGCAAAGAGCAGCTGGGAAACCCTAGGGTGAGGAAATGGGTGCTCCCACTGGGGTGCATCACAGGACCTTTCAGAGAGCCATTTTGACTAGAAACTGCCTGTGGCCAGTAGGATGGAAATGTCTTTGTCAGCAGGGTTGTTCCCCAGGGACCATGGGCTCTTGCTGCTCCATAACCTGACCCCAAGCCTGCTGTCCCTGAGACATGCCCATTTCCCCACCTCCATGACTTTGTTCTCTGCTCCTCCTCATCAGCCTCAGGAAGATGCCCTCACACTTGGCCAGGCAAGCACCAGCTCCGGGTCAAAGCCCCCGGAGACTTTTAGTAACAACAAAGATGATACATAGCAAAAAGAGGGAATAAACATAGAGGAAATTCCAGGCAGTTTCTACTGCCCATGGGCCAAGGGACATGGTTCCCTGGTGCTCACAGCTCTCCCAGCTCCACAGACCTCCCTTCTGGTTGCATGCAGCTGCACGGCAGGGATGGGGTCTCATGGCCTGGGGCTCTGGGACTGTTGTGCACAGAGCTCCGATGTCACAGCCGTTGTGTCCTCAGGGGGGTGTGCCAGAGATACCTCTTCAGCATCATCATAGCCCATGCTCCCGAAGGACAGGGGCCACGTGTCTTCTTCAGCTCCAGGGACCCCAGCACTTCTCCAGGAGCGCAGGCTGGCCCCTGCAAGCAGCAAGGCAGGACAATGTAGTTCGGCCCATGGGGTCTGTACAGCATCTTCCTCCCTGCTCCTCACCACATTCAGCTCCTTCTCCTACCCCTAGTCCCTCCAAGGAAAACTCCTGGGACAGGTTCCCCCTTCCCAGGAGGCTGGGAAATTTAGCACTGCTGGTTCCTGGGGTGCCACCCCTTGGGCCACCCAAGTCACTGCTGTCCTGAGACCCCACTCACCTCCGGGTGCAACCCTGGGCTCTGCTCCCTCCTCTGGATCCCCGGCCATTTCCCTCTCTCCCTGACCAGAGGCAACATCCTCCACGGGATCAGAAACCTCCCTGGCATCATCATAACCATCTGCTGGGTCACCTCCAGGTGGGACAAGAACATCTGAAGAGAGAGGGGAGCTGGTGACAGTCAGAAGATACATCCTGCAGAGCAGAGCGAAGATGCGCAGGGACACAGGGCTGAGACACGGGTATTGGCAGCACCACAGGAGACCCCCATGTCCTTCCCATCTCCAGCGGTGACACAGAGTGACACCTCTGCCCACCCCATGTCTTCAGGGAGATCAACTCCTTCTTGCCTCTGTTACCTGGTGCTGAGCCCAGACCATCCTCCTCCTCGCTGACCCC
This sequence comes from Astur gentilis, assembly GCF_929443795.1. NCBI lineage: Eukaryota > Metazoa > Chordata > Aves > Accipitriformes > Accipitridae > Astur > Astur gentilis. The sequence continues at coordinate 59,675 of NW_026060847.1, forward strand.
AGGGTAGGGCTGCAGCTGGGTCAGGGTCTCCTCTGAATAGGAGCCTGCAGAGATGCACGGTGGCTGTTAGGAAGTGAGCCCCTCTGACCTGCCTCGTGGTCAGTGCTGCTGGGGAAGGGGGACGAACAGAGATGGGGCTGCGTGGGGAGGAGGGCTGGGAAATCCCCCTGCCTCCCTGGGGCAAACCCTGTCTCAAAGGTGCTCCCAGAGCTGCCCTAGGACAGCCCCTTCCCTCACTCTGTGGGTGTCACTTGGGGTACAGAGGCAGGAAGAGAGGGGCTGTCCTGCTGGGACAGGCAAAGCTGTTTGTTTGGCAGAAAGCTCCCCTTCCAGGCCCAGGACCTGGATGGTCTCCCCACAGATCACGTGGCCGCAGTGTCACAAGGACCATGGGCTGGGGGGCTTAAGGGAATCAGCCCGGGGTTGGGGCCAGGGGAAAGGGGCCTGCAGATGTTCCTCCAGGAAGGACCCACACCCACCTGAGCGACCAAACCTCGCCTGCTTCTCCCACACTGGGCTGTAACTGATCTCCTCGTACAGGGCCTCAGGGAAGGGCTCCTGAGCACTCCTGGAGCCTGGGGACAGAGGTAGGGCTGGCAGAGGGACAGGCAGAGGGGCAATGGGATTCAGACTGCCCTGCCCCAAACCTGTTTCTTGGGCCAGCCCAGGACTGGCCCAATGGCACAGCCCCACTGCACTGTGCAGGCACAGCCGCCACATCCCCAGTGAGGGCAACATCACTGTGGAGATTATCTGGGGCAGCGTCACCCTCGCATCATCCCATCAGAGACAGCGCTCATGCCCCTCTGGCCCCAGGGTCATGTACCCCTTGGCTGACCCTGGAGCAGCTCCCATGTTTCCTCCACCTGGAGCTTTCCCCTATCTGCCCAATGGGTCTAGAGTAGCCAGGGGTGGGCAGGGCTGGGCAGAGGGGACAGCCTGGGGGCCTGACACCACGGGGATGGACCCTTCTGCCCTGCACTCCTCCCATCATCTCCCTTGTCCCAGAGTCCCCCCCCCAGCACTACCCAGAGCATTGCCTTGGCCATCTGCCTTCTGCTCACATTTCCCCCAGCCCCGCTCTGGCATTTCTCTCCTTGCCCCATCGCTACCTCCCCCCGCCTCTGGGCTCTCTCCACCCCTTGCTGCTGGTGCCCCACGGCCAGGCACTCAATGGGGTGGTGCATGGGACAGGTGGCAGCACACGGTCTCACCCCCCCAGCTTTGCCAATGCCCCTCACTGACACCCCACAGCCCTTCCAGGAGGTATCTCCCCCTGGGACCGCTGTGGAAAGACCAACCTCTGCGCCCAGCCCTGGTGCATAGAGCTTGCCCAGCCAGGAGGGCCAGGAGCAGGAAGAGAAGGGCCCCCAGGATGATGCAGATGATGACGGGCACTGAGACTCTTCCTCTGCCACTCAGACGGCCCTGGGGGGAATCTGTGTGGGCAAGAATATGGAAAGGCCAGCACCAGGCCTGGGTGAGGTGGGAAAAGCACCATTCCTGACCCCCATCACACAAGGCAGCAGGGGGTGGAGGGCCCCAGGGATGAGCAATGGAGAAACTTCTACCCCAATGAGGAAATTTCAACCTTCCCTACCCTCCTCACCACCAGACCAGTGCCTTCTCCTGGGAGTTTCACACCCCAGCAAGGAGCCCCTTCCACCCCGCTGCGGGTCACAGTCTTGCCCTGGGGATACCCAGCTGCAGGGGCAAGGCAAGTTACCTTCTTGGAGTGGGAGTGCTGCTGTCCTGGGTGTAGCTGCAGAGGAGGAAAAGAAGAGCTGGGCTGAGAGGGTGGGTGTGAGGGCAGCGGGGAGCCTCTCCCCCAACACACCGTGTGTGTGTCTGTGGATGTCCCTGACACATCCCACCCAAATTGCCTCTCCTGCAGTGCTAGAAAGAGAGGGCGGGATAGGGAACAGTGGCTCTGCTCTGGGTGGCAGGCAGGATGGCACAGGCAGCCCAGGGGATAACCCTGGGGCTGCAGGGCCCCACAGGCAATGGCCAGAAGACGTCCAGTTCCACTGAGGCTGCTCCCCACTTGGCACCAGGCTCCTGCACTCTGCAGAAATGTTCTTGCTCTTGGGAGGTTACAGGCCATGCCAGGACCAACGGGGCAAAAGGCCTTCCCCCTTAGCAAGGGGTCCCAGCCCTGCCACTCACCTGAGCAGTTTACAGCAGCGTCCTCCTTGTGCCGGCAAGCACCGCCATCCCCAGGCCGGGCCCAGCAGTCCTGCAGAGACGGCTCTGTCCCACGGCACTCCACCTGCTCCAGCCAGATGGGGCCCGTCCCCTCCCCAAACGCAGCCTCAGGCAGGGCAGACATCGCGGGGCCACAGCCCAGCTGCCTGCACGCCACCTCGGCATCCCGCATGTCCCAGGAGTCGTCACACACTGTTCCCCAAGAGCCACGGTGCCAGACCTCCACTCTGCCCGAGCACCTGTCCTCACCTCCCACGGCACGAATCTTCTCCCTGTCTGGAGAAGGCAAAGACCTCCCATGGCACGGAGACTGCAGGCAGAGCCCTGCCAGACAAGAAGCATCCACAGAGGAGCAGCTCCCTACCTGTGCACCTCGTGGAGTTGGGGCACGGGGCCAGAGGGATTGAGGGCATCTCTGGGCGTCTCCCTGAAGAGGAAACACTGTGGTGAAAGGGCTGGTTTGGGAGATCGTGCAGAAGAGAGCAGAACTGAGCTCTGCTTGTGCCTCCCTCTGCTATCTCGATCACGGCAGCAACTGAACCCTGGTCATTGAGGGGGCATGCACAGGACTGTGGGGGGACCCAGACTGCTCAGCCCCCAAAAGTCCCTGTTTAACAGAGCAGCAGGAACATGTCTATGGAGGGGAGGCTCTTCTGAACCCTGTCTGGTCTCTTCTGAGACCTCACCTGGAGATGCCTCTGCCTCCCCCAGGTGCTGCTGGCAACCTGGGTGGCAATTGCTGCTGGATGTGTGTGGCTGTGATCGCTTTTCTGCCACCAGCAGCAGAAGGGACTGACATGGAAAGGGAAAGCCCCTCCAAGCTCTTTCTCTACATTTGGCCATACCCAGCAGGCAACAGGCGCTGAGGTGACACTGGGGTGCCCAGGTGGTTCAGAGTTACCAGTACAGGTGATGCGGGTCTCCTCTTGCAGGTCTTCACATGACCGTGGGTTCCAGGGAGCAGAGGGACACTGCCAGAAGGAGCTGTTTTTTTCCCCACACTGCACGTAATCCAGCCACGTAGCACCAGACAGCCTTCCGTAAGGCAGCTGTGTTTCCAGAGTTCCTCCATCCCCGCAGCCCAGCTCCTTGCATGCCAGAGACACCGTGTCGAGAGTCATCGAGTTGGAGCAAATGCTGCCCCACGTCCCGTTGTAGAAAACCTGCAGGCGCCCGGAGCAGCCATCACTGTTCTCCAGCCTCAGGGCCACGAACTCTGGGAGGATAGGCACCAAGGGGGAACAGGCTGGTCTGGGGCTCTGGGACCCAGGACACCCTGCACCCCCCAGGCCCTTATCTGGGTAGGGCCAGGGCCAGCACATCCCCCTTGCACCCAAGTGCAGAGAGAAGTCCCTGATGGACAGACACCCCTGCCCTTCCTGCTAACCCTCAGGGATGGCTGAGCTCTCCAGGGACCCGCAGTGGGACTGAGGGTACCCGTGCATGGGTGTCCACAAGACATGCTCGGGCTGGAGCTCAGAGGCAGCCAGGGACAGCCTTGGCCATGCCTGTCTCTCCTTGTGTCCTGGCCTCCCCAGGAACTAGATTCCCACTACAGCTCCCACCACAGACCTGAGCAGATGACTCCCGCATCCTCTTTGTGCCCGCAGTCGTGCTGCCCCCAGGGCCTGGCAGGGCAGTCCCAGAGAGCAGCTTCGGTCCCAGAGCAGTTCACGCCATCCAGCCAGATCTGCCCGGAGCCTTCCCCGAACTGAGCGGAGCCGGCTGCCTTCACTGCCCCTCCACAGTCCAGCTGGTGGCAAACGACGGCAGCATCAGACAGGTCCCAGCCATCATCACAGACAGTTCCCCAGATGCCCTGGTAGTAGATCTCCACTCTCCCAGCACAGCGCCCAGACCCGTTCACTAGCCGGACCCTCCGGCTCCCTGCAGTGGGCAGAAACCTCGGTTGCTGTCAGGGGCCGGCTGCCCACCCACCCCATCACCTGGGGGGCCCTTGCAGCGCCGCTCACCCCAGCAAATGACTGCCACGTCCTCCGCAACCCCTGCTGCCAGTGCACTCTCGGGCAGGGAGGTGTTGCAGAGAGACAGGTTGGCCTCGTGCCCTGTGCACCGGACCCCTCGCAGCCCCACGGGACCCGTCCCTCGCTCAGGCTTTGGGGGGTTGTAGGCTGTCCCTGCCTCTCCACACTGCAGCTGCCGGCACACCACGCTGGCCTCCTGCACGTCCCACTGGTCGTCCAGGACTCTGCCCCATGTCCCGTTCTGGAAGATCTCCACTCGTCCGTCGCACCGGCTCCCTCCACCCACCAGCCGCAGGGATGCAAAGCTGGCTGAGCCTGGGGAGAGCAGAGATGCCACAGCACCCTTCAGGGAGCAGGGTGAGGGGGGATTTTCCAATCATACACAACAAGATTGAGACTTTTGCTGATGAGAAGTGAAGGCAAAATCCTCTCTGCAGCTCACACCCAGGTCTGCTGCTGCTGGGGGCACCCAGGCACCTGCTGCCTGGGTGGTGGGATAAGGCTCTGTAGAGCTCTGTCTGGGGTTGGGATGCAGTTGTCTGCAGCCAGAGAGGTGGAGCACAGCCCTGGAGCCCTGTCCTGGGCTTGTCCAACAGTAGGAGAATGGAGGAGCCCAGGCCTGGTGGTGGTGCTGGGACCTAAGCCACTGCCCTGGGGGCAGATGCTTGCCTCCGTTCAGCCCTCAGCTCTCACAAAGTAGAGCTGTCACTCTGAGCAGGCAAAGCCCTCCAGATGGCTCCTGGGGAAGCCAGGGTTTCTCCAGGGAGAAATTCAGCCTTGCACAGCCATGGGATCCCTGCTTTGGGTGGCCACGTCACACACGAATGGCAAATGGAGTTAATGAAGCATTTTTCCAGCACTCACCTGAGCAAACGACAGCAGCGTTGTTCCCGTGGGAGCATGGTGAGGCTCCCAGGGTGATCACTGGGCACTGTCCCAGGTGGGCTTCTGTCCCGTCACAGTGGAATGAGTCTCTCCAGACGGGGCCAGTGCCTCTCCCAAAATGCTCTCCTCCAGGAATGGACTCAGCAAACCCACAGTTGAGTTGACGACAGAGAACGTGGGCATCTGAGAGATCCCAGTGGGAGGCACAGAGGGTCCCCCAGGTCCCCGACACCTGGACCTCTACCCTCCCTGCACACGCTGTGCTGCCGTTCACCAGGCTGAACCCTGTGTATTCTGGGGACAGAGGAGGAGGAGAGAGGGTGGATTGGTGCTCACGTACCCGCAGTAGCTGGCAGGGAGGCCAGAGGGACAGCATGCCTTTCTTCTCCTTCTGCACTATTTTCATGCTGCAGACAATCCCATCATCCCTCCTGTCCTCACACCTGGCCCAGCACGGTCCTTGCTCTGTTCCCCAACCCCTGCCACAGCCCTGGTGGTCAACACCTCCCTGAGTCCTTACGTGTGCAGGTGACAACAGCGCTGTTTGCGTGGGTGCAGGGCTGGTCCCTGGAGGACCCTCTGCGGCAGGAGATGAGGCGGGATTCATTCCCCACACACTGCAGCTCTCCATCCCAGATGGGACTGACACCTCCTCCAAAGTGAGCTGGCCCAGAGACAGGCAGTGCCATGCCGCACTGCAACTCCCTGCAGACAACGTCAGCAGCTTTGGGACTAAAATGTGAATCACAGACAGTTTTCCACTGGTCCCCGTCATGGATCTCCACACGTCCTGAGCAGTGGCTCTTCCCTTCCACCAGCCGGACAAATCCTGGAAAAAAAACCCATAACAACTGGGAGTTCCCAGAGCCCTCTGGCAGTTAAATGCCCATGTCCTGCATCATGCTCAAGCAAGCCATGACCAAACTGCCCAGCACACATTCCAGAGGAAGTTTTTGGGGCGGTGTTGGTGACACAGGCACATCCAGACCCCCACGCATCCCATCTCTACACCAGCAGAGCACTTGAGGGTGCGTGTCTGTCACAGACTCACAGGCACAGGTACTGCTCAGACAAACTGCTGCACACAGGGTCCCCTGAGCAGCCTGGCATGGTCCCCCCAGCACTGCCATAGTGTGAGCAGTTTGGATCCAGGAGAACTGGCCCAGATGATAATGACTGCTGCAGCCTGCCTAGCCCCTGCAGAGCTTTGGGCCAGGCAGGACCATTGCCCAGATGCAACCAGAAGCACCCTCTGATCCCAGGGGTTTTCCTGGGGTGTTGGAAGGTTCATTTTAGGTGGAAGATGTCACAGAGCAGAGAAACGGTGCAGCAGCTATCATGCCTGGTGCCTGTGAAGATCCCTCTGATGTCTGTTTGGCGGGGAGGATGTCCTCAGCCAGGGACACAGTGCTCTGCCTGGAGGTGTCCACAACCCAGATGGATGGCATGACAGAGGGGCAGGAGAGTCCCCCTTGACCCATGCCAGCTCTCAGAGAACAGCAGGCACAGATGAGGGTCAGTAACTGCTGCCAAAGACCCTGTGTCATGGGGCGGTGTGGGGAACCATGGGCAGGCAGGAGAGATTGGGCAGTGGGTCACTGCTGCCTACATGGGGCTGTGCCCCAGAGGGCTGTCACAGTCCCAGGGATATGTCCCAGTGCCAGCCTGTGACTGTGGTGATGCAGGAGGAAGCAGCCAGAGTCGAGCATCTGCCAAGCCTCTAACCCTCGCAAATGCTGGTCCACACAGCCAAGCCCTGGGCACAGGCAGCAAAGGGCTTTGTGTTCACGCTGCTCCATTCCCCAGGGCCCAGCACTCATCCTCTCTGAAAAGCCCATTTGATTCAGGTGAGGTAACCATGTCTGCAAAGGGGAATGACCAAGGAGGATCAGCCATCTCATGCCGTTCCTCCAAGGTGTGTGTGGAGTGCTGAGCAAGTGCCCCCGCGTGTTTCCAGCACAGGGACCCTCAGCATTGTTGGCTGCAAACTGGCAGAATGGGTGGAGATCAGTGAAGCCCAATGGACACCCCGGGGAAGGGATGGAGGATTCATCTGCAGCCCAAGACACTGACTGAGGGTGACTGAGACACTCTGGCAAGGTCAGATCACCCTGGGGTAGGATCCCTCTGGGCCTTCCCCAAGGACTGGGGACATCAACAATGACAGTCCCAGCCTGGCAGTTAGACCAGCACAACTGGGCCCTGCTCTGGTGTCCCCTTGTTGCTCCCTGAGAACACAGCCACGGTCCCTTCCCCCATCCCAGACCCAGAGGTAGGCAGCAGGCTGTCCCCTTACCAGAACACGTCACTCCAGCATCTTGAATGTGAAAACAGTTATGTTTACCCCATCCTCTGTGTCTGCAGTCAGACAGGGCAGACTCGGTGCCTTTACAGCCAACATCATCCATCCAAATAGGGCCAGATCCTGCCCCAAAGTGTCCATCCTCGGGAGCTCCAACAGCAGACCCACAGCCCAGCTGCTTACAAACCACTGCTGCATTGTTCATGCTCCAGCTGTCATCACATACGGTCCCCCACTCGCCATTGTGTTTCACCTCCACTCTCCCAGCACAGCGACTGCCGCCATCCGCCAGCCTCACCTCCACAGCTCCTTCAAACACCAGCATGGGATGCGTCAGGAGAGTGCCAAACCCCAGCACTGCAGGTCTGGGGGAACCCCCTACGTGCGCCGAATCACAGGTACTGGGGTAGGAGCCCTCTATCTCTCCCTCTCTCCTCCAGGCTCTCCCCAGATCATTGCAGGGGTCCTTTTTATCCCCATGGACTGCACAAGGCTGTGGGTGCCCAGTTCCAGCCCAGCTCGGTCACTCGCCATCCCACTGCACAAGGCAGCTCTTCCCACCCCAACAGCCACCTGCCCCCCACTCACACCCACCCACACACTGCCCAGCACTGCACTGGACACCCTCTACTCCCCAGCCTGGCACCCCCTCAACAGCTCCTTGTACCCAGGCCTGCAGCTTCCAGCACCAGACTGCACCTGCCCCAGCACCATCCAAACCCACCCCCACCCCCAGGGCTTTTCACGTTCCCAGGGAGCACTGAGATGATTCTGAGGATCCCCCAACCCATGTCCCCTCCTCACCCCTGGTGTCAGCCCAGTCCATGCCCTGGGCCAAGCTCCCCAGGAAGGATGTCTCTCTACTGTAGATGCCCCAGTCCCCTTCTCTCTGTGGGGTCCAAACTGCTCTCATGGGGTCAGGGGGTCCCCTGGACCAAAGGGGCAGTGAGCAGCACACAAACCCTCCGAGGTACCCTAGAGCTCGGCAGTGCCCTGGGCATCTCTGGGTGCCGCCATCACCAGCTAGGCCACCACCAGCTCCAGAGGCACAGTGCTGGGGAACAGGGCATCCCAAAGGGGTACCCCAGGACAGGGTGTCTATGAATCCAGCCAGGCACAGGCTGCCCTGAACACTGGACCCTTGGAAAAAGAGCTATTCTTGCCAACCCAGATGGGCACAGGGAAAGGCCCAGGGTCCATGGACCTGAGCACCTTCTGCCCCTCATCTCAGTAGCACCTGCAAAGAAACCCCATTCCCAGAAAAATCCCAATGACCACACTGGTACCTGCTGGCTCTGGGCTGTGGGACAAGGGAGTTGACACTTACCCCTGCACAGCTGTACCCAGAGGAGAAGCCACAGCACCTGCGGGAACACCAGTCCCTCTGTCCCCATCCTGAGCCTCCTGCCCTGCCAGCACACCACTGCTGCGCCCCACTCCCTGTCACAGCTCCCGGGAACTCACAGGGACAACAGCAATGGGAGGGTTATATATCTCTGCAGATGCCAGCCCAGCTACAGGAGGAGCCAATTGAAGCAGCAGCACCTTTTTAGACATTATCGGGAGCCATCTCCCCTCCGACACAGCCCAGCCCTCCAATGAACTTCTCCAGCACCATTCATGACCATATATGAGAGGTGGCTCCGCTACAGGTGTCACGTCACTGTGGTGGGGGGCAGACACAAGACAGGGCCAGTTGTGGGGTGGGAACAGGTTTTTCACCCCCTGAACCGTGCCATGTGGACTAGGAGCACTGAGTATCTCCTGCACCGGGCACATCCAAGAGCCCCAGAGGCGAATGTCCAGCCACCCCTGTGCCATGGGAATCACAGGGCTGAGACTGCACCGGGGGCTGTGTCAGGAAGGGAAGGAAACAGCCCCTGCCCCTGCTTCAGACCCCGCTTTGCTGGGAGCAGCAGCTGGGAAAGGGCCTTGGCCAGGGGAAGAGCTCCATTCCACGAGTGCCGGCTCGTTTGTCCCTCCCTGGAGAGCCCCATGGTGGGTCCCTCGCACAAGCCAGACACGGAGCTGGGACATGTCCCTGCCCAGCAGCAGACATGCAGCCCAGAGGCTCAGACACATCCCTGACTCTCGGCATGTCACAGAGGGGCCGTTATTCCCCGCGGGTGGCTCGGGAGCTGCAGCCTGCAGGTGCACAAACCACAGCCCACGTGGCCTCGCAGCTTTCCCCGCGCTCCGGAGGAAGTCTGTGGTTTCCTCCTGGCGCCGTGCCCAGGCACATCCCTGTGGTGCCCCCGAGCCACCCCTACTCCGACTGCTCCAGCCAGGGCTGCAGGGGCTGCTCCTTTGGCCTCGCAGAGACGGGGCCGAGGGGATCCCGTCCCCTCTGATGCCCTTGTGACAGCACACGGCCGCTCTGCACCGAGCCCCGCAGCCATGGGGTGCCATCGGTGACGTGAACACTGCCATCCTCCCACAGGCACCGCTCTGTGCTCATGATTTATATTGATGGTGACCTCACACCCTTCCTACTGCCACCACTGCGTGTGCCTGAGTTACAGTGCCACATGTGTGGTCGCGGTGGATGGACTTCTGCTAACGATGGGTCTTCCAAAAAGCCATGTTTGGTTGTGGTCTGAATATTATTTTGGTGACACCAGAAGCAACGACCCAAGCTATGTGCCAGCCCCTGGCCTACCAGCTATCCAGGCACGATTGACATCACAAGTTCATCCATACACAGCCACGTGCATACTCCTAGCCTATCTGCTACTCAGCCACAGGTGATGTCATAGTGTCTGCATCTGACATGGGCCTGCTCCTGCCCTATCAGCTATTCAGACACCAATGACCTCAAAACCACCAACACAAACTAGGGGCCTGCTCCTGCCCTATCAGTTACTCAGGCAGCAGTGACATTAGAAGCACCTACACGTGCCATTGGCCTACTCCAGGCCTATGAGCTGCTCAGGCAGGAGTGACCTCATGAGCACAAACACAAGCCATGGGCCACCTCCTGCTCTATCAGCTACTCAGGCACCAGTGACCTCACACATACGTGTACATCCATTTGCCAGGTTCTTGCTGTTGCTGTAGTCTGCCTCTGGTGACCTTACAAGAACCTCTAAGGGCCATGAACCTGGTCCTGGCCTATCAGCTCTTCAGCCCAGAGTGACAAGTACATACCCAAGCCATGTTTCTCCCTGTCCTGGTTTCAGATCGGACAGAGTTGCATTCCTAGTAGCTGGCGCAGTGCTATGTTTTGATTTCAGTATGAGAAGAATGTTGATAACGCTGATGTTTTCAGCTGTTGCTAAGTAATGTTTAGTCTAAAGTCAAGGATTTTTCAGCTTCTTATGCCCAGCCAGCAAGAAGGCTGGAGGGACACAAGAAGTTGGGAGGGGACACAGCGAGCGCAGCTGACCCAAACTGGCCAACAGGGTATTCCATACCATGTGATGTCACATTTAGTATATAAACTGGGGGGAGCGGGGGCAGGGGGATCGCCGCTTAGGGACTAACTGGGCATCGATCGGCAGGTGGTGAGCAATTGCACTGTGAATTCTTTGTATATTCCAATCCTTTTATCATTACTGCTGTCATTTTATTAGGGTTATCATTATCATCATTAGTTTCTTCTTTTCTGTTCTACTAAACTGTTCTTATCTCAACCCACGAGTTTTACTTCTTTTCCCAATTTTCTCCCCCAGCCTCTGGGCGGGGGGGTGAATGAGTGAGCAGCTGTGTGGTGTTTAGTTTCTGGCTGAGGTTACACCATGACACTCCCTCTTGCCTATCAGCTACTCAGGCACCAGTGAGCTGGCCACCACATCTCCACCTACTTGCTATCTGCTTGCCTGTGAGATGCAAAGGCACAAGTGACCTCACAAGCTCTGACACAAGCCACGCCCCTCCTCTTGGCCTATCAGCTAGTCAGGTATCAGTAATCTCACAACCACTTACACAAGCCACGCGCCAGCTCCCAGCCTATGATCTACTCAGGCACCAGTGACCTCACAAGCCCATAGCAACCTATTTTCTATGTGCTCGTCTGGTGGGGTGACCCCATGTGGCAGCCCCCACCCAGTCACTTCCTCATTCCCCACCGGTGGGATGGCGGAGGAAAACGGAAGGACAAAAGTGAGAAAAAAATCTCAATGGTTGAGATAAAGACAGTTTAATAAGTGGATTACTTCTTCTACCTTGAAGAACGCCTAGCACTCCCCTAGTTCTATTGCTGACTATGACAACATATGGTGTGGAATATCGCATTGGTCCGTTGGGGTCAGCTGTCCTGACTTTGTCCCTTCACAGCCTCTTGCCACCCCCAGCCTCCTCGCTGTCGGGGCAGACTGAGAAACAGAGAAGGCCTTGATGCTGTGCAAGCGCTGCTCAGCAGTAGCTACAATGTCAGTGTGTTATCAGTCAACACTCTTTTGAGCACCAAGGCAAAGTTCAGCACCACAGGGGCTGCTAACAAGAAAACTAACGCCATCCCAGCCAGACCCAGTACAATCTTTACACCTTCTTCCCTCCCGTTTACATCCCGCTCAGGTCCTACAGGATTCAATACATTTACATCCACCATCACCACCCCCTTCCCCATCCTTTGACATGACACACACACAGCATACTGGATTTGACTGGTGTGGCTCAGGTGGACCTGCACAAGTGCCAGCACGCTCCTGACCTCTCCCCTCTCTCAGTCAGCCAGAGCTGTTTGAAACATTCAATCAGGTTATCAACCTAAGGACAAGGAAATGTGTATAGCACCAGTCTGCACCCCACAGTGGTCTTACAGGTAGCTGTGAGATCCCCCGCAACCCCATGGGGAAAGGGAGTTCCCCACTACCACCCTCCCTCTCTGCTTGGAACCTCAAAAGCCACTTTTGCAGTTCATGGGCTCACTGGCTAGTTTCTTTCATCCACATGGTCTCTTTTGAGATCATCTTTGGGTCTTTTCCGTATTGCCCCCACGCACATATTTTTCTGAAGCTGGCATTTTGTCCTGCTTTTCCATGTTTGCAGATGGCATTGCCTGTGTCTTGCAGCACCGAGGAAAGCTCAGAGTCTGCCCCAGTAACCCTGCATGGCCATCCTGCTTCACTGGGCTGCGATGTGGGGGACTCCTAGGCCGGTTCACGGGATGGGATGCTTCTTGCTGTGTTAACAGGATTTGCACTGAGGGCTCCTTGGTGGCCGCCTAGGAGGGGGCCATAGCCCTCGGGCATGTTCCACCTTGTCTGTGTCCTCCCCACCCTCTTGAAATTCCCCCCAACCCAGACATGTCTGGACTTCTGCAGCCTGGTAAAGGCCTGGTAAACCTTGACCCACCCTTGTACTTTTCTTTCTGTTCACATTTAAACTCTAATTGTTCATTCCATTAGCTCTTATTAAAGGTTTTATCCATTTTATACCTATGTTATAATGGCTATAAATATTTAATTTCTCCAGATTTATACATGTTTTTTATATATAAAAATACATATACATATAAACGTATACGTATATATATGCGTACAGAGGGGTATATATATTTAAAATACAGTATCTATTCATAAATACATAAAAAAATATTTATACGTATTTGTACACTCACTGATATATATGTATATGAAACCAAAAATCTGTATATTGTAGTACAGTTATATATTTTGATAACTGAGCACTTCCTTGTCCAAAGCAGGCAGGCAGCCAATCACAGAGCTGCATGAGAACATGTGGGTATGACGGTGTCCTGGTTTCAGCTGGGGTAGAGTTAGTTGCTGGCTGGGGTTAAACCATGACAGTCCTTTTTGACGCCCAACATGGGGCTCGAAGGGTTGAGATAACAACGAACCTGACCAGAGCTTGTTAAACCAGATCTGTTATAAGCATTCATTCCATTGCTCTAATAGTCGCTGGTCACTATGTTGATTTATGTGTTCTTAGAGTTGTTGCCCTGTTTTTTAAAGTTCTGTTATCTATCACCTCGCTTGCTGTATGTAGTCCCTCTTCTGCTGCTTATCATCCGTGGGAGGTGGATTAAGGCTTTCACTTTGATGTATTGTATAACATTAGTTTATGGTATAATAAAGTCATCAGCTGTGGGATTAAGCCGGTATTTGCAGTCAGCATTGTCACCTTTATACTGCGGGAGCCATCTGAGCCATTAATAACTACACCTTTTACCTTTCCTCCTTGGAAAGCCAATCTATGGTTGGGGTGTTGGGGGATGCAACGAGTCTACGGAATTCCTGACAGTTCGAGAATAGCACGGCCTTGAGCAGCTTGTAGTATATCCTTGAGAAGTCTGGAAAGATCCAAGAAGACCAGTACGAAAACAAGATAGTGATAAGAAGAACCATCCTGACAAACTCACCAATCATGAATTGTTAGTTACTAACTAAGCCATTCATATACTAACACATACTCTGAAGAAGGGGATAAAAAGGTGTGTTAGAACAATAAAGTAGCCATCTTGCATGATCTATTGCTTGTCGTGTCCGTCTCTACTGTGACAAATGGTGACCCCGATGCGCCTGAGCGAACAGGTCATCTAATGGCAATAAATCCAGCACTAGCGAGAAGTATACCAGCGGCAACGAGAGCTGCGAAAGATTATACCGGCAGCGAGAAAAGCTGTGAAGCTGAGAGCAGTGGAATCTGCCTGGTCCGGACCTGAGCCTAGACACCTAGTAAGGTGAGCCACCGGGGACTAAACTGTTAGAATGGGGCAGCAATTAACAAAAGAAAAAGAGATGATTTTGCCTACCTGGAAAGCCCTATTAAAAAGAAAAGGGGTCAAAACCCCAGAACAAAGCCTGAAAAGGATTTTAATATGGTGTAAGATGCAAGGCTTTACAGCCACAACAGTTACTTCATTCAGTGTGGATGCATGGCAAGCAGTGGGCTGGAAAATGTTTGATGAGATCTCTAAAGGACAGAAAGAGCTCTGTAAGTTGGCGATCGTATGGCGTCTATTACGTGAGACCCTGAAGGAATGGAAAGCAGAATGTGATGCGAAAGATCAGCAAAAGAAAGATGAGAAATCAGAAAATGTTATCAATGAAAAAGTTTCTGCTCAAGTAACAGCTGCGGCCGATGCTGCAATATCAGCAGTTGCGGGCAGAAACCCCCTCATGAGCAAAATCAGATCATACCCTTATTCACCTCCTCCTCCTATGCCATTAATTACTTTACCGGGTGATGAGGGGCCCTCCTCACCTACTGGTGCGGCAGCGGAAGGGGTGACTCCATCAGCCCCCCCTGAGGAGAAAAATGCGGTGACTAACACCGAGCTGGAACGTGCGGGCCGTAATGAAATTGAGGGCCGAAAGGACGGTGAGAGTCAAACTGAATATGAGGGCCGACAGAAAGTGAGAGCCAAAATGAAACTGAGGCAGAAAAAGCTCTAATTGACGCTATGCGATCTCTGCAGCTCGCAGATAAAACCATACCGAAAGAACCCCTGCCATGGACTCTCCCTCCATCCACAATAACTGTAGTCCCAAGATCCCCTGATCAATTCTGGGAGGGAGTTAGAAGATGTGCTGCCAACTCTGGCAACTGGGATCTAGTAGAACGCCTCAGCCCGTGCTCTCTAACACCAGCATTTCTAAAGCCTCTAGATAACGCAGCAGAGGCTCCTGTTACATTTCCTGTTTTCAAAGCTGCTGCAGGCACAAACCGGCACGATGAGCACAATCCAATAGGCTGGAGCGTAGTGCAGGATTTGCAGAATAAAGTACAAAAATTTGGAATCAATTCTCCTGAGGTAATGCAGGTTATTCGTATAATCAGCACAGATCTGCTGTGTCCATATCACATTATGCACCTTGCGCAAGTGCTGTTTCAGCCCGTACAATTGCAAGTATTTCAATACACCTGGAGGCAGATGGCACGCACAGCGGCGCTGCATAATTCACAACTGCCACAGGGTGACCCGAGATTAGGCCTTGGAGAGGATGCTTTGCTTGGTGAAGGGCAGTATAGTAACCCTCAGCTGCAGGCGACATGGCCTCCGATGGCTCTCAAACAAGCCCAAAATATAGGCCTTATGGCAATAAAGCGAACCATGGATACGGCAGCTCCAAAGCAAAAATACATCACTATCCGCCAAGGCCCCACAGAACCCTTTTTACAGTTTGTAGAAAAAATATCTGCTGCCCTGGAAAAACAGGTAGAAGATGAGGTCTTAAGACAAATGCTATGCAAACAGTTGGCAAAAGATAATGCTAATGAGGACTGTCAAAAGATCATACAGGCTCTGCCAGGAGATCCTTCTGTTCCCTGACGTGGTAGCTGCATGTTCTAAAGTTGGGACACTGGAACACAGGGTGGCCACCCTAGCCAATGCTATGAGAAATTCTGGAAAGTGCTTTGGGTGTGGCAGTGAAGGGCACATCACGGTAACTTCTCCACACAAAACATCACCAGGTAAACAACCGGTGCACCACTCACCAGAGATTACTTGCAAGAAATGTGGGAAATTAGGACATTTTGCAAAACAATGTCGTTCCAAATTTCATGCTAATGGACAGCTGCTACAGGAAAACCACAAAATGAGTGCGAGAGGGCGCGCGAGGAGAACAAATCCCCTCCCGACAGCTGGCCAATTCCTCTCTGCGAACAATTGTCAGCTGCAACAGCTGGCTCAGCAGGGTTGGATGTATCCACCGCCAACACAGTAACTCTAGTCACGAAAGATATGGTTAAGGTCCCTCTTAATGCAAGGAGTCCTATAGGACGGGGACTGAGTGCATTGCTACCAGAAAGATCAGGTAGCACGTTAAATGGAATAATCGTGCATGTGGGAGTTATTGATGCTGCTTTTACAGGTCAAATTTGTGCGATGATTTCGACCCCCTACCCACCAGTAACAATCCCTAAAGGTACTCGCATTGCTCAACTTGTTCCTTTTTCGAGTTCTATTTCAAGAGCAGAACAGTGACTGCGATGCGATGGAGGCTTCAGCTCCACGGGAACCCCTCAGGTCTGCTGGTCTCAGACTGTCTCATCATCCTGACCACATATGACGTGCACGCTGTCGAATCACGGAAGATCTCCGACTCCAGTAAGGCTTGCAGGGCTCCTGGACACCAGAGCTGATATGACTATTATTGCCGATTATCTGTGGCCATCTACCTGGCCAACAGAGGAGGCTGGTATGAGAGTAGTGGGGCTGGGAGGATCCACACGAGCAAAGATGGCAGCCACTCCAGTTCTGATTACCAATCCTGAGGGCCAACAAGCAGTTATTAAGCCATATGTGATGGCAGCTCCCCTCAATTTATGGGGGAGGGATTGCTTGTTGCAGTGGGGGGTGAGAATTATCACAGATTTTTAACGGGGGCCACTGTGCTGCAGGGTGTTAGACAACCCATGCTTGTTTTAACTTGGTTAACAAATAACCCTGTGTGGGTGGATCAGTGGCCCCTACCAACTGAAAAAATTAAAGGCCCTGCAAGAAATGGTAGCAGAACAACTAGCTGCCGGACACATTGAACCATCTCACAGTCTGTGGAATACTCCAGTGTTTGTGAAAAAAAAGAAATCAGGAAAATGGAGATTTTTGCATGACCTGTGGCAAGTCAATGCTGTCATGGCCACGATGGGGGCTCTGCAACCAGGCATGCCTTCACCTGCCATGTTCCCTCAAGACTGGGAAATCATTGTCATGGACCTTAAGGATTCCATTAGCTTCCCAAGACAAAAAAAAAAAAATAAAATTTTGCATTCTCTGTGCCTTCTATCAATCATGCAGAACCGGCAAAAAGATATCAATGGAGAGTTCTGCCACAGGGCATGAAAAATTCACCAACCACTTGTCAATCATTTGTTGCACAAGCTCTGTCACCTGTAAGGGAAAAATTCCCTACTAGTTGTAGTTATCACTATATAGATGACATTCTGTTAGCATCAGACAACAAGGAGCAGTTGAATGGCATGAAAAATTTGGCCACGAATTTGCTACAACAATATGAGTTAGTTATTGCCCCTGAAAAAGAGCAAAAAATAGCACCCTGGAAATATTTGGGAATGACAATTACAAATAAGCAGGTTGTGCCCCCACCTGTGAAACTTAACCCTGCAGTTAAGACACTCAGTGATGTACAGAAATTAATGGGATCCTTGAACGGGATCAGGCCCTATCTTGGACTGACCAATTCACAGTTACAACCTCTATTGGACTTATTACAAAATTCCAATGATCCAACAGAACCCAGAATATTGAATAAGGAAGCATTAAATGTAATTCACAGGGTCGAACAATGTATACACAAGAAATTTGTTTCTCAACTTGATCTGTCTCAATTGATACAATTCTTTGTACTAATCGACAAAACTGTGCCATTTGGTGCTTTGGTGCAGTGGAATTCTGAGGGGGATGACCCATTACATCTTTTAGAATGGATGTTTTTGTCATTTCTGGCCACGAAAAACTGCTCCTGGCTTGTTTGAACTTATTGCTGATGTAACCATAAAAGCCAGAAAATGATGTGTAGAACTAACAGGACGTGATCCAGCTACGATTGTTTTACCTGTTCAAAATTGGTACTTTGAATGGTGTCTGGTAAACAATTACAAGCTGCAAGCAGCTATGGCAGGTTTTCAAGGACAGATCTCGTATCCTCTACCATCGCACCCGCTCCTGAAATTTGCTCGAGAAATACCATTTGGTCAGAAAAGCTTAAGCCAGCCGGAGCCTGTGAAAGGCCCTACTGTCTTCACAGATGGTTCTGGAAAAACAGGTAAAGCAGCAGTAGTATGGTATGAAAACAACAACTGGAACAGCAGAGTAGTATATCAAAATGGTTCTCCACAAATAGTAGAGCTGTGTGGACATAGCACATTGAAGCAGCTGCTTCAAAAACAAAAAGGGGGAATGATTGGGGAGCCACCACAAGCATGTTTAGATAACGTAGTTTATGTTCTTAGCTTTCTCTATTATGGGGGTAATTCTTCTCTACCTCCTTTGTTCAACACTTCTCTTTTTTCAACACAGAATTTACAAAGAGGCATTAAAGTACATGTTAGAGATTTAGTTACTGGTCTGCGGAGTGGACCATGTGAGCTATTAACCTGGGGGCGAGGTTGTGCTTGTGTTTCTACAGATACAGGCCCACAATGGACTCCCGCTTGATTTGTACGACCATCATCATCTTGAACATCCCAGAGGGTGCGGCAATATGAATACCACCTAAACCAAAAACAAAGTGTAGGTCACCTTGACCAATATAACAGGACAAGATTCTCTTTGCATTGCAACCGCATCACAAAGTCCATGAACCAATAGAGAGGATGACTATGACTCACGCAGTGCGCCTGGCCCGCGAGCGCATGCATCGTAGGTTGCAAATGAGGCGGATTTTTGGCACCCACTGGCCACGTGTGCTGAAATCCGTTCCTCTTCAAATGTATAAATACCGGGATTTTCCGAAGAGCATCGGGCTGGTGTACGGCAAGGCCATCGTTGCCTCCGTGGGGGTGCCCAAGGAAAACTGGCACCTACCGATTGCTGAATTTGCGGAGCAAGACAGCACAAGAATGTACAGATGGTTCATCTACCTCACAGTCCTCGGATGGACGTAGTCATGGATACCACCGCAAACCAAAGAAAACATCTGGATGACCCTGGCTGACATGACCGGATAAGATTGCTTATACCTTAGTACAGCAACACCAAGCAATCCCTTTTTCACAGGTTTAATAGGGGGTTACACTGACATCAACAAAATTTAAGAACTTATTGATGGAGACCCCTGTGCAGCAGGTCATGGACTCAATGGATGGGAATGCCTGGTTTTCACAGATCTGGCATTAACCCTCATTGCCACCCCAGGAATCACAAATTCTGGGGTCCCTGAATACAGACTGGTGTAGTATTATCAGATTTACTGCTAGACATTGATAGTGTCAGACATGCTACGCTATAAAATAGAGCTGCAATTGATTTCTTGCTTTTAGCACAAGGACAAAGATATTTGAGGGTTGGGGATTGTCTGGATGGTCGATATCTCTGCTCAAGACTGTAGGGGTAGTGATCTTGACTGATAACTACGCTTCTAATGTTGCCCTGTCTTTTCGGCCTTCTGCAAAGGGCCCTGCAGAGGGCAGCCGGGATGATATTTTTAGCACAAATACAAAAAGGGGGAATTGTCAGGGATGCAACGAGTCTATGGAATTCCTGACAGTTTGAGAACAGCATGGCCTTGAGCAGCTTGTAGTATATCCTTGAGAAGTCTGGAAAGATCCAAGAAGACCAGTACGAAAACAAGATAGTGATAAGAAGAGCCGTCCTGACAAACTCACCAATCATGAATTGTTAGTTACTAACTAAGCCAATCATATACTAACACATACTCTGAAGAAGGGGATAAAAAGGTGTGTTAGAACAATAAAGTAGCCATCTTGCATGACCTATTACTTGTCGTGTCCGTCTCTACCGCGACAGTGGGGTACCTTTCTTCCCCTCTCCTTTCTCCTTCAATCCAGTTACAATGATGTTTGAGAATTTTGAATAATTTGAATACCCTTGGGATGTTGAGACCAGCACGGTCCTAGCCCTACTGCTAGGAATTAGCATGCTCCTGAATGTGGTTCAGCTCTTGTTTGAGGTTAAACAACTCTTTAAGAAGATCACCAAGAGATCTGCCCCAAAGCTGGATAATTAAGTGTGGCAGGGTGTGTGGGGTAGTAAGGCCAAGTACCTAGAAAAGTGGGCACCTCCAGTGTTCTGGAAATTCACCCCCGAACACGTGCAGAATCCAGAAGAACTAGTAAAATATTTGGAAAAGGTTTGCTGTCACCCTGGCAACTCTAGAGAGGCAAAATTGCTACAATGTGCTGGGGCGTGGCCCATGCCTATGGAGCCCTGTTCAACACCACTCAGTACCCTCAAGGGGAAGAGAAGGTCTCTGGACCTAACAACAAAATGATGAGCACTGTGGTCACCCAATCCTTGGCCCCTCCAGTCCCGGCAATGAGCATTGCGGTCACCCAGACCTTGGTGACGGGCACTGTGGTCCCTCCAGCCCTGGTGACAAGCACTGCGGCTACCCAAACCCCGGCAACAGACACTGCAGTTATCCAAAACTCGGCGAGCAGTACTGCAACTGAACCAGCAGACCAACCTGCACCAGTGTCAGTTGCTGCCATACAGAAGAAGAAATATACAAAAAAATCAGTTCACTTAGGGAGGGAGGGAGATGAGCCAGGGTCATCACGGGAACAGGAGGAAGAGGCAGATCCAGAGGTAATAACCAGGTCCCTATCCTTGAGTGAGCTGCGGGAAATGCGAAAAGATTTTGGCTGCCATATAGGTGAGCATATTATCACCTGGCTCCTCCGATGCTGGGACAATGGGGCTAATAGCTTGGAATTAGAACGTAGGGAAGCCAAGCAGCTGGGATCGCTTGCCAGGGAGGGTGGCATTGACAAGGCACTTGGAAGAGGGACACAAGCCCTCAGCCTCTGGAGGCGACTCCTGTCAAGTGTGAAGGAAAGGTGTGGACACATATTTAGCTAACGGTTGCAAGAGCATTCCAGATGCCTTTAGAAGACCTTGAACAGAACAAACAAGAAGACAAAACAAGAAAGATGCCAATTAGAAGAACACAGGTGCGCATTCCGCGATAAAGGGAACTTGGCACAAAGAACCTCAATTTGGCAGTTTATCTTGACGAATTAGACTGACACAAGTTTCACGTGTTTTAGTTGATATAACCAATTATGTTTCTGTGCGTGTACAGAGTTAGTATAACCAATTATATCTTATGTTTATGCGCGTGTACAGTGTTGATACAACCAATCATATTTTATGCTTGTGTGCATGTACAGTGACTTTGCAGAATATGTGACTATAAGTATGTGTGTGTTTTAGCAATAAAGGGTCGTCTGTCATCCGCTTTCAAGATTACAGGCGTCCGTCTACTTCAATCTCCTCAGAAGGGTACCCCTTTAAGGAAGATGTTATATGTCAATCAAGCAAGTGGACCACCATGGAAAGAGGTATCCAATATCTGAGGGAATTAGCTATGCTAGAGACGATTCATCACGACCCGGACAACCCACAATTACCAAAAGATCCAGACAAAGTCCAATGCACAAGACCCATGTGGCAGAAGTTTGTACAGAGCGCACCATTGTTCTATGCCAACTCACTGGCAATAATGGCCTGGAAAGACGAAGAGGCACCGACAGTGGATGAAATGGCTCGCCAACTCCATCAATATGAAGAAAATCTCTCCTCCTCCCTACAAGCCTGCATTTCAGCTGTGGAGAAGCTGTCCGAGGATTTCCAGCAATTCAAAGAGGATATGTCCTACTCCACACGTGCAAGGACCAATGTCTCAGCTATTAGGAGTGAGCGTTCGTCTGCCCAAGAGAGAGAATATAGAAGGTACACACCACGAGATGCCCTGTGGTTATACCTATGTGATCATGGAGAGGACATGAGGAAATGGGATGGAAAACCTACCTTGGTCCTAAATGCACGGGTATGTGAGTTGTGAGGAAAAACCACCACAAAAGCGGATTCTGCCAGGAAAAATGTCGCTCCAGTTTCCAACAGCGTAGAAGGGCTGATCTTATTTCTGATCCTCTTGAAGGGACTGATGAGCCACTTTTACAAGAAGTGAGTACTGGATACTCTGAGCAGAATTAGAGGGGCCCTGCCTCCAGCCAGGTGGCGGAAAGGGATATTGGGTCTATTGGGCTGCGTGGATTCAATAGCCTGGCACGTCAGACCCACAGGAGTATAAGGCTCTAGTAGACACCGGCGCACAGTGCACTCTAATGCAATCAAGTTATCAAGGGGCAGAACCCATTTGTATTTCTGGTCTGATGGGGGGATCCCAAGAGTTAACTGTATTGGAAGCTGAAGTAAGCCTAACTGGGAATGAATGGCAGAAACACCCCATTGTGACTGGTCCAGAGGCTCCGTGTATCCTTGGCATAGACTATCTCAGGAGGGGGTATTTTAAGGACCCGAAGGGGTATCGATGGGCTTTCGGTATAGCTGCCTTGGAGATGGAGGGCACTGAACAGCTGTCTACCCTGCCTGGCCTCTGTCAAGACCCTTCGATTGTGAAGTTGTTGAGGATTGAAGAACAACAAGTGCCAATTGCTACCATGGCGGTGCACCGGCAGCAATATCGCACCAACTGAGACTCTCTGATTCCCATCCACAAGTTGATTCACCAACTGGAGAGCCAAGGAGTGATCAGCAAAACTCGCTCACCCTTTAATGCTCCCATATGTCCAGTGTGGAAGTCAGTGAGGCACAGTGATTTTGCCTACCTGCAATCACAGTCTCCAGTTATCTGCTCTAACGAGTCCCTGGGGAGGCTTTGCCAGGAATGGCCCTCAGTGGGGCCCATTAATGCTTCAAGGTACTTTGCTTCTGACTTTGACTTCTTGAGAAGTTCATTTCAGTCTGCTCTCAGTAGCTGAGGTTCATGGTCTGAGACTCAAAGACACCATGGGGCTTATTGAAATACGCAAAGCTCTAGGAAGCCATTTTTCTTCCTGCAATTTTCTTCAAGTCTTCAAGACTTGTACAGCTAATTAGAAAAACTTCATAGTGTAGTTAAGGAGGAAGATTTCAAAGTGCATCTATACCCATGATTTTTTTTCTTTTTAAAGGACAATTTTCTTACTTTTCAGTATAGAGAAGAGGTGATAGAAGCATTCTCCAAGTGATAATGATCCATAGTGTCTGTTCTGGAGGTCTGGACAGCTAGGAAAAGCAGTGCCTTCAGGTCTGACACTGTATGGACAACCTTGCTCCTCACTTCTCAAACCTCACCCTTCTGACATTGGCCACCTGGGGGCTTACATCTCTGTTCCTTGCCTCAGATTTCTCCACTGATCTCTACAGCTGGAGGTTACAGATCCATTGCATCATCTCCCCCCTGCTATCCTTAAAGACCTGGCTGCACACAGGCCCAGAAGAATTTCTCCTATTTGCAAGCAAAGCACAGAAAATAATTTTCAAGTTTCGTAAACAAGTCACACTGCTCAACCGCATGTGAAGTACAAGCTGCCCCTAATGAGGCTGCCTTTCTACAAGGGATAGTCTTATGAGAAATGTTTGTGACAGATACTAAAAAGTTAGAGATAAACACAAGTAAAGAACTGCCTAAAGAGGCAATTAGTCTACTGGAGGACAGGCAAGCTTGTAACTCCCTGAAGCTCAAAGCAGCTGCATAGGGGAGAGGTATCTTGAACAAAGAGTAAGAGAAGGAGAGAAGTGGAGCATCAGGGAAAGGGCCTTTGTCTGGACAGTCTTCATCGGAAAAGATGACTTTCAGAAATGGTCATTGTATCAGGCCAGGTGTAAGTATATGAAAGACTTGAGAAACTAAATACACTGAGAGAAGGGGAGTCAAAAGAATCTCAGTACACATAATAACGGGGCGTGAAAGATGATGTTTAGTGCTTACATTGCTGAAATTAGCTGAGGTAGAGACAGTCCTTGATAAGAAGAGCTGATCCCAAGAACCAGCCAATGAGGTAGAGACAGTCCTTGGTAAGAAGCAGGAGCAGGCCCCAAGAGCCAGCTAAGACTGGTCTTGCGGCTTGGGTGGATACCAAAAATTCACTGAGCTTGCGCAAGGAAAGAGGTTACTAGCAGTGACGAAGAGAAGTCATCTTTCTTCATCTCTGCGACCACCAGACGACCACCACAAAGAGGCCCTGCGCAGGCGCAGTTGGGAGGAGACTATGGAAATGACCTCTCGGAGCTAATTTTAATATGAAGCGGGGATAGGTCATGCATATGTATAGGCATATTGTGAATATGTAATACCTGACTGTATAAACTTGAGGCGAACTGCCGAGTTGGGTGCGCGCAAGTTTGGTGGGACTACCCCCTGTGCTGCCCAGCGCTGAATAAACATACCTACTTTACAGTCTCACTGATTGTGGAGTCTGTTTTCCACACGTCAGCTGGACACACAGGGGATCACTCCACCTAGTGTGTGCACCTGTCTGGTTTAACCATGCAGGTTAAATACACACCTGTTATACATATTCACTAAGTTTCTGGGTAATGTCATACATAATCATCAACTGTCTGATAAATCATTAGCATATGTAAATGTCCCTTTACGCAGGCGTGGTGAAGTCTTTGGTGGTCTTCAGAAGCCCTCTGGTGGTCTTCCATAGTCTTCCTCACTTTGTCCGATAGTTGACCTCTCTTATGTGATTCTGCGTAGTCCGATTTTTGCCATCATGTATTAGATTACGTAAAAAGAACATTCAATGTTAATTCTTGAATTTAACG
Organism: Astur gentilis; assembly: GCF_929443795.1. NCBI lineage: Eukaryota > Metazoa > Chordata > Aves > Accipitriformes > Accipitridae > Astur > Astur gentilis. The sequence goes on from NW_026060847.1 coordinate 84,282, forward strand.
TTTCTAGTGATTGGCCCTCTCATTGGTTAATCTTACTTAGTTCCACTAACTGGAATCTTGATCAAAGTGGGGTTTCTAAGTGTCGTGGTTTAACTCCAGCCAGCAACTAAGTACCACGCAGCCGCTCACTCACTTCCCCCATCCAGTGGGATGGGGGAGGAACTCGGGGAAAAAAAGAAAAAGGTAAAACTTCTGGGTTGAGATAAGAACGATTTAATAGAGCAGAAAAGAAGAAATTATAATGATAATGATAACACTAATAAAATGACAACAGTAGTAATAAAAGGATTGGAATGTACAAATGATGCACAGGGCGATAGCTCACCACCCGCCGACCGACACCCCACCAGTCCCTGAGCAGCGATTCCCCGCCCCCCCCCCCCCCTTCCCAGTTCCTAAACTAGATGGGACGTCACATGGTATGGAATACACCGTTGGCCAGTTTGGGTCAGGTGCCTTGGTTGTGTCCTGTGCCAACTTCTTGTGCCGTGGCTGGCCATGAGAAGCTGAAAAATCCCTGACTATAGTCTAAACACTACTGAGCAACAACTGAAAACATCAGTGTTATCAACATTTTTCACATGCTGAACTCAAAACACAGCACTGTACCAGCTACTAGGAAGACAGTTAACTCTATCCCAGCTGAAACCAGGACACTAAGCAACAGAACTAAGGTCCATAACGATCTCTCTCAGTTTCTTAGGACAAAACACTACAAACTAACAAATCGGTCAAAGTTTCTATGGTTAACTAATGTTAGACAATACTTATTCTTTTATGATTGTATACAGCACATTTTGTATGTTCTTAAGTTTCGACTACTACATTGCGAGCTTCAAACCCCTATATTCTACACTCTTTAGCTTTTGATCAAACCCAACTCATATAAAATTTTAACTTATCAGAATATTTGTATCATCACCGACTGAAGGGTAGTGTGGTGAAACCTAATGAATATTCAGATTGGCAACAGATCTTTAAAGACACACTAGTATCTAACTTGGGGACACACAGTATAGACAAGAAGAACAGAAAATGTAATGCGAGAAAAAGTCAACACAGCGGTTTGCTTTCCCACCGCTGGTGATTCACATCTTCCGGCCATAAATAACACATTCATCTCCTTTCTTCTCAGCCTTTGGTTTTATACCAGCCACATCAGAGCCTGCTCCAGTCTTGCAGAGTCCAGGCTGATCCTCCTGGAAGTGGTGCCGCTGGTTTCTCGATGGCCCATCAACTACTGTGAGCAGTGAAGTTTGCTTCATGCCGTTGCCTCCATGTTTGCTCTGCCAGGCCTGTGTCTTGATAAATTTTGGTTGCTGGTTTCCCTTTTTTCTATTGGTTTCCCAGTTGACAGCTCCTGCCCCGACCCCACAGCCCAGGGACAAGCCACAGTGAGACAGGGACCCAAAGGAACCTTAGTAGATATAGTAGATATATGGATGTAGCTAGGAACTGTTTAGTAATTATCTAGCTTATAATGAAGTTAAAGAAATTTCAATAGAGGTAGACATGGCCCAAGAGGATGAGAAATGATGATTAACGTTTGCATTGTTGAGGCTGGCTGGGGCAGGAGATAGTCCCTGAGAAGAAGCAGCAGTCGACCCCAAAAACCAGCCAAGACCAGTCTTGTGACTTTTTGGAACTAATTTGAAAATGAAGCGGACATAGATCATGCCTACGTATGGGCGTATTGTGAAACTCCATGTATATGTAACACTTGACTGTATAAACTTGAGGAGAACTGCCGAGCCGGGCGTGCACGACTTTGGTGGGACTACCCCCCGTGCTGCCCAGCGCTGAATGAACATACCTACTTCACAATCTCACTGATTGTGGAGTCTGTTTTCCGCACATCACAGGAAATCATAGACTCAGAGAATCAAGGAATCACTGAGGTTGGAAAAGACCCTTAAGACCATCGCGTGCAGTGGCGTGAAGGAAAAAATCCTAATGTAAAAGTCAGTGGTAATTCAGTGTGTACCTGGAGAGATGAAAACACAGCCACGAGCAGCCCCCAGGACATCATGATCGCAAAGTCCTGCACAGCTTGTCCATGCAAGGTGAAGGGGAGTTCCATTGAGCATCTGGAGCCTATGACTGTCCTGATCCAATGTCGGGGAAAGTTTCAATATGATCCCAAGAGCGAGATTAAGACACAAACGAAGTCTAATGCCGTATACCCAAAACAGCTTTTATTATCAAAAGTAGCAAAAGTAGAAAATAGTAGCAATAGGATAGAATGGAAGAAAAAGGCAGAAATCAAACAAGCAGTCGGGATAGAGTTGCAAGAATAGTCACCACCATGGATCAAGCAGCGTCCCGTTGGTCCTCAGTCTTCAATTCTTCAGTTATGGGTGCACACCATGGCCTGTGTCCATGTCTTTTTTACAGGGCATAGTCTAATGCATGCACATACGTACTGTTAGCACGCTCATGGTTTCGTCTATCACTTGATCTTTGGGTGATCGACATGAGAAACCAGTATATTTTCTCAAAGACTACAGCTTCCAGGACAATGGTAGTCTCCACATTCCTGCATGCTTCACCAGCTCCAGCCTGCCTCTTCCCCTGGATGCCTCAGTGGCCTGGTTATTGTCCTTATGGGCCAGAGGAGTGTCCTCTTTAAACAAGCCATCCCAGAGGCAAATGTTTCAAGATAAATAGTTCACAGTTCCGTCTCTCACAGCATACAATCTTTGAGACAGATGCCTCGAGATGACAGTCTCTCACAATGACCTGCCTTCCTGGCCTGTGATGGGGGGTGCCCCAGGGAAGGCTGTGGGCTGGAGGTCCAGGAAGGCACTTGGGTCCAGCATGAGGCTCTGAAACCTCCTGTGAACCCAGGACTGCTGAGGCCATGAGGCAGGGAACTGCCACCCCTCCCAGAGCAGGGCAGAGGACCCAGGGGTCCAGGCTGCCTGCTCATGATCCTCTCCTGCCCCGACACCAAACTGTGCTGCCTGGGGGATGGTGCTCATGATAGCATATTTCCATACATTCTGTATGGTATGTCTAAATATTTTCATGGTTTTCATGTTTTGTACTAGTCGTGGAAACTGCTTTGCTGCTCGGTGACTGCAAAAGTGAGATTAGGTAAATAATTATTAGAAATCTTATACTAACACTATGATTGAAACAATAGACAAAAGTATAGCCAAGCAATTAACTAGTAGAGGTAGTTACTCCTAAGTTTTGCAGTTCTTTGCTCTTAGAACTAGATGTTCCTGGACACTAGATGAGAACGGTGTTGAGACTGACCATATGTGATTGATGCTGCCTTAAGCTTCAAGATCAAAGAACAAGGACAGGAATAAAGACTTCAAGGACAGCCAGCAAGAACTTCAAATGGGTCGGTGGTCACAAAAGCAGCCCATCGACTCAAAGGGATCCTTCATTGCACGTGATTGGATGTAGGCAGTACCAAAATAATCAGTTGCAATTACTTTTATGTAAATGTATACTAATCTGATTAATGTGCAATTAGTTATTCTATATAACCTGTTAGTGCTAAAGCTGTGGGATGCATGCTAGGTGGAACTACCCCCCATGCATCCAGCGCTGCAATAAAGAATGCCTGCTTTCTAAAACTCCAAAACGAGTCTTGGATGGTGTCTTCGACCGGCTTTTCGGTATCACTCACTAGAGCCCTGGTAAGAACCTCTTTCCCTCTGTGCCTCCAAAACACCGGCTGCCCCAAGAGTTGGCATCGTCTCCCCCTCACCTCTCCCAGCCTCCTGGGGGGACACTCCAGGTTGCCTTTATCTGGGGGCACATGGTGGGTGGGAAGGGGACACCCCAGGTGCCCGCGCTCCTTCAGCCCCTCTGCTCATCGTGGTGGTCCAGCCAGAGAGGACCCAGGCATCTGGGCGCTGGGCAAGTAGACGGGACATGGATGCAGGCACACACACACACACACACACACGCACACACAGAGCGTAGCTTTGCTGAAGGGGTTTATTGATCATGAGAGGGAAATGGCCCAGGGCTCCCAGGGGATCAGGTGGGGTCATCCAGGGATGATCATCTCCTCATGCCGCTGGAGGGGGACAGGACAGGGCTGTCACCATCACTTGAGGACCTGCAAGAGAGAGCCCAAATTGTGACGAACACCCCCCCCACCCCCCCCAGTGTCTGCTGGGACATGAGAGGGGCCTTGTCCCCACCACCTCTCTCTGCAGAGACCTAGGGAAGGAGAAGGGAACTGGAGCCCTCTGTCTACCCAGGACAGGACTTGGCTCACCTGAGATCCAGATGGCACCCAGAGCCCCCTATCTACCCCAGGATGCCCCTATATCTCCCAGAAGCCTGCCCAGCCCTCACAGTGATCCTGGGGGGTGTTTATGGCACAGCCCCCCTGCCTGGCCTGCACAGTGACCTTCTGGCTCCATAGAGCCCTACTGCATGCAAGGAAAGGCATGGGGGCAGCTCTGTGCAGCTCACCCTGGGACATGCATCAGGGACAGTCCCCTCTCTTTCCCTCTGCCATACCCAAGGTCTGCCCACCCCAGAGGGCTCAGGGATCCCCCGGGGCCCAGGATCCTTTGTGGGGCTGCAGACGCCCTGACGTTGCTCACCTGGACATCAGCAGCTACAGGCACGCTTCTCCGCTGCAGAAGAAGTCTTAATTCCTGTTCGGTCAGAAGATCCTGGGGCGAAAGGGAGGATTAGCGACATGCTTGGGTGAACTGGGTTGTTCTGGGAGGCAGGGGAAAGCAATGGAATCCTTGGGGAAGGTGCCTCTGGGAGAAATGGGGTACATGAGCTCGTATGGTTCTGCACAGAAAGCAGTGGGTGTCCTGGGGAGGGGGCCCACCTGGGTGTGTGGCTGTGTACTGGGGTACACATATTTTTGTTATAGCCAGCCAAAGAATACTGGTACATTCAAAGACTATAAGTGGCACCTTAAATTAATGCCCGAGTTAAAAGTAGTACCTTAAATAAAAAATACAGCTGAGATTAAATAAAACTTTTACTCCTTTCCATATATCATATGGTCAGAGGACCTGGTTTGTTCAGTGGGAGCAGATGCCACTTTCTCAGGCCGGTAGTTCGTCAGGTGTACTTTCCATCACATGAGACAGCTGGGTGGGAGGCACACACAGGAAAGATGCTTGTCTCCATTGCCACCGTGCACAATGGCCTGAGCGCAACCTGTGTGGCTGAGTTGCCAAAGCAGTGAGCTGACGCAGCCCTCGGAGGGCTTCATTGGTAACCGAATGAGTGGGCAAGGGTGGAGGGTAAACACCATATAGATGGGAGTCGACAAACAGAAATGGGATGGGATAGTCCGGGTGTGGGTTCCTGGGGCTGCTGCCGATGCCTTTGAGTACCTGCAACATCTGTGTGGAGCAGAGAAACACTCAAAAGGATTCAATGTCCAAAGAAAGGACATACAGTGTGCTGGTAAAGAGTTCCCCCTCTTCCTTGACCATCACCAACAGGATGAGGAGTGCACATGTCCATCTTGGACTTGGACCCCCAGCACTTACATTGCAGTGCGAGGCTCCTAAGAGAAACCGTGATTCATCTCTCTTGTCTGTAGGAGCAACAGCACCAATGTCTGTGCCCACTGGGCCTCCTTCTCCTGCCTCCCCAGCCAGGGCAGAGGCAGGTGGTTCTCACAAACTGCACATCCAACAGGACTGGAAGGAGTGTTACAGAGGCTCGTACTATCAAACACAGCAGGTGTTAAAAATCAGATTTATTCTTCGATAAAAAAGTTCCTTAGAACTCTGATTAGTGAACCACAAGCTCAACGATGTAAGGGGAAATTAGTACTACACAGCGGACTTTAGAATTCTTAAGGTTTAAAAATGATGACTCAAAATGAGCATATCGTTTACCTATGAGATGAGGGCTCTCACCCTCAAGGAGTTACCTAGGGTGGCATCCCAATCCAAGGGGAGAGTCCCTGACTGCAGACCTGCTGCTCCCAGGATGAATTCTGGAAATGTTGCCAGGATCCCAGGCAGGGAAGGATCCTGGAAAGTCTCTCAGAGCTCAATATTGCTAGTCCTATGGATTCAGCAGGAAAATCTGAAGTAGTGCCATGATGATATTGCTGCTAACACAGCCATGAAAAACAGAAGCAGTTGGGTACTTGTTGGAGCGGCGGAGGAATGCACATAAGTCGACCCAATATGAGGGATAGAAGTGATTCAACTTTATTTGCACGGATAGCTCATATTTATACAGTTTGCGATAATTATGCCTACTAGTCCTAATACGATTGGTACATTGCTAATGTTTATTCATTACTAATACACACCCACTTGTGGCTGGCAGCTATGCGTGTTCAGTAACTTTCTCATGAGAACTTCTTCAAAAGTTACTTGTGAAGTTATGCCAAGGCCACACCCTCCCTGTCTTTCTCCTGATAACAGCGAGACCAGCTGTTGTTTTTCTCCTGATATCAGCAAGGCGAGCAGTCTTCGGCCAAGGCCTAGTCTTGCTGCCCACGCTGACATTCCTTCACACAGAACTCTGCTCGCACAACTTTTCTATAGACCCATGTCCTATCTCATCAAGCCAATTCCCAACAGGTACTTGCACCTTTGGGGCTTGGCAGTGTCCCCGTGCAGAGCACTGTCCCTGAAAACAGAGATGTCCATTTCCCTCTCGCCAGCTATCGGAGTAGCACTGAGGTCGGTCACAGCACACCACCTACTGCTCGTACAAAGGCCTCCCAGGTAAAGGCAGAGCTTGTTGCAGACCAAAGCAGATGTCTTTGCACTGCCCGTGCATGCAGTGAGCTTTCCTGAACGAGTGAGCACCTGTCACAACGTGGCCCATGAGATGAAGCCAAATGTGAGCTGGAAGGAGTGGGAGGTGGCCACAGAAAGAAGAAACCAAATTGGTGCCAGTCACATCTGCACAGCTTGGCTGTGGGGTATGAGGGACCGGGGTTGATTCCCTCTGTTGTCCAAACTACCCCACCTCGCCAAATGGTGTTCACTTTCAATAAGGTTTTACTGAGGGGCGAGGGGGTGGAGAGGAGAGACACAATTTGTAGGGGAAAAGCATGTGTTCACACACATGCAGACAGACAGCCGCACAGAGCAGCATGCCCAGCCCTGGTGACAAGCTGGTGGGAGAAAAGCTCCTGAAGAGGGTGCATGGAACAGGCAGGTAAAGAGGGGCAGAGCTGGGCTTCCCAGAGCAGACAGGGAGAGACAGGGGTCTGGGAAGAGGCAGGAAGGGAATGCCAGGGCTCTTGGAGAAAACAGAGAGCCACTGGTGTGCTCCCACCTCTGACGACACCCATGAAAGCAATCGCCTTGATGACACTCCCCCTCCCATCATGAATTCAAGATCTCGTGCTTGGTTGCCATGTATGAGTTTCTAGAAAAATCCTAGCCTTTGTCCTGCATTATGTCCTCTGCTGTCCTGGAGGGATTTAGTTTCCCAGGCCATGGCACATGCATTTTCTAGCCTTGTTCTGGGGGAGGGGTGTTCCCCCTTTTAACTTTCCATTTCCTTTTTAGTTTTCTGTTTCTTCCTCTGCATTTCCTTTTCCTTGTTGTGCCTGCCCCTTTCCATCCCAGTCAAATTCCACATGGCGGTTTGCTTGGCTTGCACTCACCTCTGAGGCAGATGAAGGTGCTGATGCAAGGGGAAGCACCGTGCTTTCCCAATGCCTGCCTCAGCACTGCAAAGAGGACAGTCAGATCCTGCCACTTGTCTTTTCCTCTGGGAATGGACTCAGCTAGGCGAGAGGGTTGACGTGGGAGGAGGGCCTGCTGGACATTGTTGCCTTCTGGAGCGAATATTTGAGAGAGACCCACAAGCACTGTGGGACCATGGGTACCTGAGCTCGTCCACAGAGGCTGCAGTGAACAGGAGATGGTGCCATTTAAAATCCCAAGAGAGGTGTGCAAGATGGCCTGAGCCCGAGGCAGCTCCAGCTCCCTTGGAGGGATGAGCAAGCCCTTCAGGCGCAGGCTGAGGTGGGGTGACCAGGGATGGGCTCTTGGCACAGCCAGGATGGCAGGCCTGGGCAGGGAGCAGGCAGGTCCCGCCTGTGGGGTTGGGCTGGGACTGGTCACAGGTACCTCCCTGCAGAGCACACCTCTTGCGCTCCAGGCTGCGCTCAGGCAGGGCTGGCACCAGGGCAAGGGCTCCTGGGGCAGGGCTGAAGTAGCTCACCTGGGAGAGGCTTAGACTGACAACCCACAGGTTCAAGCCCCAGCACAAGCAATGTGTTCCCCTTGGCTTTTCAAGAGCTGCTCTGACTTCTTCCAGCCTTCCCCGATCCTTGTCCCTGTACTCTCCCTATGTGAGAGCAGAGCTTCCCCCATGCTGGACACTGTTTGTGTGATGCAGATGCTGCAAGAAGGGCTTCAGCAAGTGTGTCGTCAGCCAGAAGGAGACAAAAAAATTGTGGGCCCACTGCTCACAGTGGTTCACAGACCACTGAAGAAATGGAGACCTGAGGAGAACCAGGTCACAAGGACCAACCCTGCCCTGGGTCCTGCATGGGTTGGGGGGAGTGGGTTGACCCTGGCTGCCAGTGAAGCCTCACACAGCTCCTTCCTCACCTACTCACCCCACACCCCAGTGGGATGGGGGCAGAGAATAGGAAGAGCAAAAGTGAGGAAAGTCATGGGTGAAGATAAAAATAATTTAATAAGGGAAGGAAAGAGGAAGAAGGAAGAAAGAAAAAAACCACCCCCTGCCAAAATAATAAGTGATGCAAAGTCAATCACTCACCACCTTCCACAAGTACACCGATACCCAGCCAGTCCCCAGGCATTGGCCACCCACCCAGAAAACACCCTCTCCTCCATCTTTATTGCTGAGCATGATGCCATATGGCATGGAATATCTGTTTGGTCAGTTCCAGTCACCTTTCCTGGCTGTGTCCCCTCCCGACATCTTGCACACCCCCAGCCTACTCACTGGGGGTCAGAGTGAGAAACAGAGAAGACCTTGATGTTGTGCAGATACCTTTCAGCAACAGCAAAATCACTGATGTGTTATCAGCACTGGTTTTGTCACTAATCCAAAGCCCAGCACCTTATGGGCTGCTATGAAAAAAATTAACATCATCCCATCCAGATCCAGTACATTGGGTCAAAGAATTCTAGTGGGGAAGGGGGGCCGAGGTGGAAAGCCTGATCCAGGGATGAAGGGGCTGGGGCAAGGGAGTGGGTGTCTCAGTCTGTCCAAGATGTAGAGTGAACAGAGAAGAGGAGCTTTATCTGGAGCCAGAGGAGCATGGCTGGAGCAGGGACTTGCTCCCTTCTCTGGGAACAGGGGAGGAAAAGAGGGGGGGAGGGAGATCTGGGTGAGGATCTTGGTTTAGTCCTCAGAAAGAGGAACTGCTCCCCTTACTCCAACCTCTCCACCTCCCTTTGCAGCAGGAGAAGCAAAGGCTTCTTACTCAGCTGCTCAGCTGCTGCAGTCTCCAGCTGGTTTCTGAGGCATGCCTGCAACAGGGCCTGGCCAGACAAGGGAAGAGGGGTGCGTGGGTGTTACCCACGAACCACCCAATAGAAATGGCCCATTTTCCCTTGGCAGTGCAGTGAAAGTAGACCTTCACTCATGGCTGACATGTGAGCTTCATGCTCCCGAAATTTGTACCAGAGGGGAAGATGACTCCCACCCTGGGAACCCACAGTGAGAAAGATGCCCTCATGATGGCCCTTGGAAAATATTCTCGTATGAGGCCAAGTACGCTTTTTTATCTCCTCCAGAAAAGAAAACCTTGATACTTCAACAGTTCCCACATGTAAGCCTACCAAGATGTTTATTATCAAGGGAAAAGCAAACCCGTGACCTTGTCAGCATTGCTTTCTAAACAACATTTCTCTACCAGGACCTTTTGCTTTCTTCCCCTTGCTGCCTCACAAGCAGTCTCAGTGGCGTGCACATCTGAAGACCCCATTGGTATCTAGAGCTTTCCTATTCAAAGGAACAAGAAGTGTCTTTTGCCTGTGTCACCAACGTAGCTGTGGGTGCAGGTCGTGGCTTTCCTGATCATTCTCCTGAGGGCCTCCCTGACCTCCCTGTTCCGCAGGCTGTAGATGAGGGGATTGACCAAGGGTGTGAGGATAGTGTAGAAAAAGGAGAAGACTTTGTTGAGCTGCCTCAGTGGGGCTGTTCTGGGCAGCAGGTAGACAACAAAGAGGGTGCCATAGAAAACAGTGACAACGGTGAGGTGAGAGGAGCAGGTAGAGAAGGCCTTCTGTCTGCCTGTGCTGGATGGGATCCTCAGGATGGCAGCTATGATGCACATGTAGGAGGCCAACGTGAACAGGAATGGACAGATTAGGTCCAGGAAGGCGAAGATGAACACAACGAGCGTGAACACCCTGGTGTTACTGCAGGCAAGCTCCAGCAATGGTGAAAACTCACAGAAGAAGTGGTCAATGGACTTGGGGCCACAGAACTGCAACTGGGAGAAGACAACTGTGACTACCAGCAGCAGCAGTGAACTCCCTAGCCAAGATGCAGCTGCAAGATGGAAAGAGACCTTCCAGGTCATGAGGCTTGCATAGAGCAAGGGCTGGCATATGGCCAAGTACCGATCATAGGACATGGCTGCCAGCAGGTAACACTCGGTAGTTGCAAAGGAAGCAAAGAAGTAGAACTGAGCCATGCAGCCATGTGCAGAGATGCTGTTGTCCCCAGTCAAGAAGCTGGCCAGCAACCGTGGCAGGATGGTGGAGCTGTAGCAGGTCTCTAAGGAGGACAAATTGCCCAGGAAGAAGTACATGGGGGTGTGGAGATGCCGGTCTGCCACCACTAGCACAACAATGAGGATGTTCCCAACCATGGTGACTGAATAGATCATAAGCAAGAGAAGAAAGAGCAGGTTCTGGAGTATGGGGACATCACGTATTCCCAGCAGCACAAAATCTGTGGATGATGTCCAGTTGTCATTTTCCCGTTCAGCCATGCAATGTTGTTTGTCTTTTATTTCCCCAGTTGCCACAAAGAGGGGCTACAAGAAAGAAACACATTTCAGCATATACCTTCAATATTTTCTTGTGTGTGTAGGACATTGCTCCTTTCACATTAGATTTACGTGTTTCTTGTATAATGAAAGCACAAAAAAATGTTCTTCCTGATGGGTTAAGAACACTCATCCCAGCAGACCCACCGGAGACTCTAGAGGCAAGCTGCCCAACAAAAGTTCTTCTTTCTCACTGCAGAATAAACCTGTGATGTGCATTTGCTCACACAGAAACAGACAACTTTCATATGCCTGTGGGTATGACCTGGAAAACAAGTTACAGGTGTTGAGGATCTACATCCTTCCACTCTCAGGAAAGAAAAAGCATGCCAGAAAAAACAAACCCCACTCTCCAAAAAAACCCATTGTGTGAAATATCATGCCAGATGCTGTCCGTCGTCCAAAGCAAGGGATGGGCACACCACAGGGTGAGTGGCCACAGCTCTCTGAAACACCGACATGAGGGGAAAAGGACTCCCACCCCACTCCTTCCCCACCACCACACAGGCCAATTTCTTCCATTGGGAAAGGCCAGATGAGGAGTTACTGCTTCAGATGAGCAAGGGACTGTGCTGTGGAACTGCCAGAGAGCATGCTAAAGCCCACTTTGTAGGTCAAAACGCAGCATAAAAAGTGACCAGGAGAGGACCAAAAAGAAGATAGGGAAAGGGTAACTGAGGTAACCGAGCCACAGGGGAGAAGTTGTGAAGGGAGGAGTAACGAGAAGGATTAAGGAGAAAAATCCCAGGCTTTTTTCAGTGGTGCCATGAAGAAAGGACACATTGAAAGACAGGAAATTCCATTTAAAGATAGGGTGGTCAAACACTGGAACAGGTTGCCCAGAGAGGTTTGGGAGGCTCCATCCTTGTGGGAATTAAAAACTTGATGGGGCATGGTCCTGAGCCACATGCTCTAGCTGACCCTGCTTTTTAGAAGGGGCGGTTGGACTAGATGATAAGCTGGGGTGGCTGCCAAGCTGAGCTGCTCCATGATTCTGTGATTGAAAGCTGCTTTCCATTTTTTCCCTCCTGAGCAGTGGTTCCTGAGGGCTTTGAGGCTGCCTGCTTGCAAATCCCAGCCCAGCAGCAGGACCCCAGCATGGCCAGCTGTGCTTGTGGGGCACAAGTGAAAAAGCAGGACACTGAGCAGGGCATCCCCAGGAGGCCTGGGGGTGAGGTGGGACAGCATCAGGGTCAGGGGCATGGACAATGTCAGGGTCATGCCTCAGCGTGTGATTGGAGAAAGCTCATGCCCGAGAAACACAGCTCTCTGCAAGAGCAGTTCCCTCCAAGTGTCTCATGACCACCTCTTGGGCTGGAATGCGTTTCTTCCAGTGCTGATCATCACAGGAACTCTTCTGAGAGTTTTCCAAAAGCTACTCAGAATAATGTATACCCCCAGCCATCTCCACTGCATGGGACTGAGAAAGCTGAGCGTTGCAGAACAAATCCTACTTCATCATAATTCTGAGAGTGAGAAAGCAAGCAAAACCCAGCCACAACAAAAAAGAAAAAGAAACCAAGAGAGAATTGAAATAGCCCTGTGAATGATGAAGTGAAGGGCACAGGCTATCTGGCCCCACACAGCCCGCCCAAACGCTCCCCCGCTGCCCAGCCAAGGTGGGAGACTGTCCCAGGGCTCTCCCTGGGATTTCACTGTGCAGTGCCAGGGGCTCAGGAGTGTCTAGGAAAAGCGGGGAGCTGGGGTGAGAAGACGTGCAGGAAAGGACAAGGCTAAGACTTAGGTCCCTATGCTCTCATTTCTTCCGTTCAAAGACCCAGCAGATTGAGTAATAAGACCCAGCCTTCACTCACCCTCGGCACATCCAGCACAAACCTACAGTCTCATCATGAAGCAGTGACATCTGCTCTGAATGGATCATGGCAATGAAGTCCAAGGTTGGGGTCTTACCTTCTGCCTCTTCCCTACCGTGTCCTTCACTTCTTGGACTGCACTGCAAGCCCTGCACCAGGGCTCATTCCTTACTCTGCCCTTGCCCTCTTCTGCCAGCAGCTCCTAAGGTGAGTCTCCAGCAGCACCTCAAGGCTCCCTGCTCTCTCAAGTGTCCCAGGGTTTATAGCAGAAACAAGACTCTAAAGGTTCCTGCTGCAGTGTGTCCCTCCTGAGGATTTGAGGAGTAAAAACAGTATAATTGACTCCCTGGTGGGATGGAAGCTCTAAGGTGGTGGGGACTGCGTCAACAGCCGCAGGCAGTGCTGAACCCCTGGGAATATGATGTAAACTGAGGCAGGGCAACTGAACCAGGGACATCTCTGACTTTGGTGAGCAGGGCAGGAAAGTCCCCGGGAATGGCATTCACCTCACTTCCCTTCAGACGACTGCATCTTCATCAACTCACATAGAATTAGAAAGGCTCAGACCTTCTGAGGCAGAGGGGCCTGGCTTGTGGGGAGCTGAAGGCAGCAGAGCAGTGCCTATGTCCTTCCAGAGAGGATTCCCTTCTCCAGCATGAGAGGTGCACAGGGGCCTCCCTTGCTCCTTTGCTAGCCAACGGGAGCAATTGGGCATGACTCCTTCCAGTCCTGTTGGATGTGCAGTTTGTGAGAACCACCTGCCTCTGCCCTGGCTGGGGAGGCAGGAGAAGGAGGCCCAATGGGCACAGACATTGGTGCTGTTGCTCCTACAGACAAGAGAGATGAATCACAGTTCCTCTTAGGAGCCTCGCACTGCAATGTAAGTGCTGGGGGTCCAAGTCCAAGCTGGACATGTGCACTCCTCATCCTGTTGGTGATGGTCAAGGAAGAGGCGGAAGGTGTCTATGAGGTTGTTTTGGAAAAGAGCGGCCATATGGGTCTATTAAAGGGTGAGCGAGTCTTTCTGACCACTCCCTGACTCTCCAGGCATGGAATCAGCTTATGGATGGGAACCAGGGAGTCTCAGTTGGTGCGATACTGTTCCTGGTGCACAGTCATGGGAGAAAATGTCACCTGCTGTTCCTTACCCCGCAGCAACCCCACAACAGAAGGATCCTCTGAGGGACTGGGCAAGCTAAACAGCTGCTTAATTGTCTCTGGACTCAAGGCAGCTATACCCAAAGACCACCAGTACCCTTTTAGGCCTTTGAAGTATCCTCCTCTGAGGTAGTCTCTGCCAAGAATACATGGAGCCTCTGGACCAGTCACAATACCTTTCCCAGGCAGGCTTACCTCAGGCTCCAACACAGACACTTCATGGGATCCTCCCATCACTCCAGAAATGCAGATGGATTCCTCCCCTTTGTAATCTGATGGTATTAGAGTAGCCTCTGCACTGGTGCCCACTAGAGCTTTACACTCCTGTGGGGCTGATGTGCCAGGCCATCGAACCCACACAGCCCAGTAAACCCGGCTGTCCCTTTCCTCCGCCTGGCCAAAGGCAGGGCCCCTCTATTCTTGGCCAGAGTCTTCATCACTTGGGTTTTTGTAACTGCAAAGCACAAGTCCCTTCATCAAGGTCAAAAGCAAGATCAGCCCTTCTACTCTGACCCACAGACCTTGGAGCAGTAATTTTCCTGGATGGATGCCTTCTCTCTGTTGTTTTTCCTTGCAGTTCCTGTACCCGAGATTCTAGTTTCCAGGTAGGTTCACCATCCCACTGCCTCATGTCCTTCCTCCGGTCACGCAGGGAGAACCACAGGGTTGCACGTGGTGTGCACCACCGGTACCCTCTCCCTGGAACAGAAAAAGGCTGGCTCTTAATGGCTGGGACCTTGGTTGGTGTGGGTGAGGAAGAGCTATCCTTCTCAGATTGCTCGGACAATTTGGGGGTGAGTTTCTCCACAGCCTACACACAGGCCCATAGGGAGGAAGCAAGATTATCTTTGTATTCTCGGAGTTGTCTGTCCAAACCATCCATAGCTGGTGCCTCTGTGTTTCTCCAGCTCATTATTGCCAGGATGTTGGCATATGACATCGGAGCATTTCATATAAACTTTTGCAAAATGGACCGCGTGCACTGGATTTCATGCAGGTCTTTGGATGCCTGGTTGTTGTCCAGGTTGCTGTAACGCACCTCCACCATGGCTAATTCCCTCAGGTACTGGACACCTCCCTCAATGGTGGTCCACTTGTCTGGGAATTTGCAAGATCTTCCTTGAAGGGATACCTGTCCTTCACACTCGACAGGACTCGCCTCCAGAGGCTGAGGACTGCTGCCCCTTTTCCAATCCCTTTGTCAACGGCCTTACCCCTAGCAAGGGATCTCAGCTGCCGGGCTTCCTTACCCTCTAATTCCCGACCCTTGGCCCCAGTATCCCAGCATCAGAGCAGCCAGCTGATAATTGGCTCTCCTGGATGATGGCTGAAATCTGTTTGCATATCTGCCAAGCTGACCTCAGCTTCCGTTGTTTCTTCTTGCCTATAGGGGCGACTGGCATAGTTGAGGCCTGGGTCTCTGGTTCAGCCACAGTGTCTGTATGTCGTTAGATGCAGAGACCCTCTCTTCTCCTTGAGGGTGCTGAACAGTGCTGAATAGTGCTCAGTAGGCGAAGGGCAGGCCCCAGCACAGCGCGACAAGCTGTGTCTCTTTGGCATAGCCAGCACCAGGGCAAACATTCTGTCACTTCATCAGGATCCCGTGCTCATCTGGGTTGACGTCTCAGACCCTTGGAGGTGACAACCATCCTAGGTACCTGCCTGTATTCCTCTGCATGCCTTGCCACCCGTAACCACACTGCCCTGGAACATATCCCTGGGTGGTATTCCTAAATGGTTGGTTAACCCTAGAGAAAGCGGAACAAAAATTCTTGAGAAGTACCAATAAGGAGTATTTTGGTTACCCAAGGATGTTCAAGCTACTGAGAATTTATTGTAACGAGGGAGAAAATATATGCCATGAAGAAAAAGGTGGTGAAGGTGCCATTCTGTTATTCCTCCACCCAAAAACTCTCAGAGGAGAAAAGGGAAAAGGTGTAATTGTTAATTGTCTCCATGAGATGATTCTCAGAGTAATGGCATCAGTGCAGAGCTCAGATACCTGATTAAGATCAAGGCCAGTGCTTTTGTAATAAACCCCCCAGGCAAAACACCACCAAGTGCTACAGACCACAGCAAACTGCAAAAGGCAAACCCAAGCTTTAACATGCACAGCAAAGAGGAGCCTGGCACGGATCAGATACACTAATGGTGAGAACAGTTAAGTCAATACCATGACCAGCAACTGCTGAACAGATATCAAAGCTGTAAGTTCCATCTAATATGCTCTGGTCAACTCTGCTGTTGACTCTACCCCAGCCAAAAGTAGTACAGCCGGACAGAGACGCCCTGCTGAGCCCTGTCCGTCCCCCCACCTTCTGCAGGTTCTAAGGGCCACTGGGAACCTCGAGGGTACTGGGAGCTGGGATGCAAGACGTAACGGTGGGGAAAACAGAATGGCCACTCTCCATCTGTTGCCACTAACACGCCTGCCAGTGCTGCAGCAAGTGCCTCTGCCCCTCCTTTCCCCAGCCCCAGCCCTTCTCTTCCCCTTTTGTGCCTGCCTCGGTTGGTCTCTCTCTCCATCCCTGCCTCCATCCCTGGATTTCCGACAATGAGGTTGGGGAAAATGCGTCTGAAAATGGTAGAGGGGAGAGCTGGGGTGAATGCTGAGGCTCCAACACTATATACGTATGCGAGATGAACAGATAACCCAAGTGTCTCCACCAAAGAAGAGGTAGCACATGCACTTTTCTTTTTCTCCCCTTTCCCTCTGTACAACAACGGGATACCTCACTGCAGCTCAAAGCCTGAGGAGAACAACCATGCTAAAACTTTATTGGGAAAATAAATGTGGTAAAAATTCCACTGCCTCACAGAAGAGACTGCAAGAAAAAACAGAGAAAATTCAGAAGTGCTCTCAGCCCTGCTCGGAGAAGGTGGTAGGAGACAGCACAAGTAGGAGTAGCTACGCTTTAGACCAACCTTGTAAAGTCTCTTGTCCATCTCTTTGTCAAACGGGCAAACGCATGACATTTTACTTTTTTCATTACACTCGTGTTACAAAAACACAAGCATGTCTTCTTAGAGACCATTACACCAGCAGCAGGGATCTTCCTGAACTGCACCTTTCATGTTAAGTGGCGATCAAATGCCGTCCACCTGCTTTGCATTTAGCTCAAAGGCAGCCTTGACCTCTCCTAAGTCAATATCCCTCAGTTATGACAGTGCGTACAATTCATCGATTCTTTGCAAAATCACTTCAGAATACGAATAACATCACAGCATACTTAAATATGCTCTCCAATTCAACACTGTGTAACTTAGCTATCTAATAAATAGCGCAGGAAGCAGAAGCTGTCAAAATGAAAATCCTCCAGGTGACTGACTGCCGGCTCTTTGGGCACTTTCCAAAGCAAATATTCAAGTCAGTTGCCTTAAATCTTTTCACAACGGATCCACAACACATCTCTTATTTATAGTCAGTGTCCCGTAAAGATAGAACCATCACCCTTAAAAAATCACACATATTGTCAAAGAAGGATCTGAGACATTTACACTTCTCATGCACCACGTATCAGTGTATTGTTATTTATCTCTTTTCATGTGGATAAAATCAGACAGGCTTTCTTTGCAGCTGTGACAGGAGTCTGTATCATCATGGGAACAAAGGCCGGGACACCCTGGCTGCACCGAAACTCAGTCAAACCTCCCACTGACTTCAAAACCTAAACCAGATCTTTACCACCAGCCTTTGATTCCCAGCTTGCGTCTCATAGAAACAGATTTTCCTCTCACCTGCATAGACAGAAGACTAAAATAGAGCACTATTTTACTTTGAGACATGTGACATGGGCTTCTGGATGTTTTTGGAAGTGAATGGCGATTGGGAAGCACAGCATGGTAGCTTGAATTACTGAGGCACATAACAAACAGAGGATGAGTTTACAGACGAATGTGACAAACTTACGAAGTAGTCATGGATCTGCTATTGCAATGTTGATGTCCCACGAACTCCGGACAGGCAATGAGTCCAATGCGTTCAATGCTGCCGTTGCTCAGTGTGTGGCTAGTGGGTTTGCTGGTCATTACGTGTGGGTAATTCTGACTATCAGCTACCTAAAGAGACAAGTAAATATGTGCTGCGTCTCCTGGTTGAGACCTTACCAGCCCTAGCTCACAAGACCAGTAAAAATGCTGGTCTTCTCATTATGCAGACATAAATAAATATGTGTCCTGTTATGTATCACTTCTCATAGTTGTGAGCACCTACAGGGAGGTAAAACAGGGGTGACAGAACCTGTTGATCCAAAATATGCCCATCTTCATTATGAGTTTGTCCCTGCTAACAGAGGTACCAGCCATTCCCTCTGCTGTTTGGGGCACTTGCATCCTTGAAGACAGCAGCGATGGCAGATCGCGTGACTCTCACTCCAGCAGGACTGCTGTGCCACCAGGCTTTCCCAAAGGACAGCAACAGTCAGGCTGTTCCCTGGGAATGCCCCTGCCTCTGGGCTCCAGCTTGTCCCCAGGGCAGCGGGAGAGCCCCAGGTGTGCAGGGTGTCCCAGGACTTGCTCCTGCCCCGTCCCCCAGCACTGCCCACCTCTGCCAGCTGCTGGGGCTGGAGGGGAGCCCAGGCGTCCAGGATGATTTAACCCCCACCACAGCCTCCCTCATCGGGCGCTCTCGTGAAGACCAAGCTTGCAGAACGGGTTCCTGGTGCCACGGGCCCTGGGCAAACACGGTTTATCAGAGATGCTGCAGGGACAAACATCCCTCCTCTTGCCAGGGCAGCTCTGTCCCCACAATTAGCTCTGAGTGGCTGCCTGCGGACAAGTGTCCGCTTCTTCGTGTCCCTCTGGAGAGCCAAGTCCTGCTCAGGGACAGCACTGGCCTGGGCCGAGGATGAGGGCATTGAAGGGACACTTTTTGAGGACAAGGGCTTTTGGTGAGCTGTGGCCAAGTGCCAGCCAGGAACAGGTCTGGAGCCAGAGCCTTGTTGGGGACAGGGTTACTGGGACCCCCCAGCTGGGAGCAACTCTGCAGAAGTGGGACCCAGGCCATCTGGGTGGGCACAGCAGCCCAAGTCAGTGGCAGGGTGAGGGCCAGGGTGGGGGTTAGTCCCCTCTGATCTCTCCTCTGGGGCAGCCATGGCTGGGGACTGGACCAGTTTGGGGCCTGTAGTCACGGGAAATGGGGTGGGCTGGAACTGGACACTGCGACCACCCCAGGGCTTCCCCCAAGCCCTACCCTCATCTCCCAGTGCCCAGTGAATACCAGTGCTCCCCATTGCCTCCAGTGACTGAAGATCCCAGCCATCTGGCTGTCCCCATTGCCCATGCCCCCAGTTGTCCTCTCGCCACCCTGTGTTCCCAAACCCCGGGGTCCCTGGTCCCCCAAGAAGAGGGGTCATTCCCAGCACCCTGTTTACCCAAGGGGCTGGAGAGGGGTCAGAGATGACTCTTAGAGAGCCCTGGTTTGAGGCTGACCTCATCTCTGGGGTAGTCCCGGAGGGAAAGCCTGGCCTGGGAGGGGAGCGGCACTGGGAGATGGCAGTGCTGGGAGGTGAGGGGCACTGGGAGATGGGGGCATCTGGCTTTGGGGGCTGCTGGGAGGATGGTTTTGTGCTGGAGCAGTGGATTGTCACCGTAGGGTGTCCAGCTGTCAGTGGGTCACTGCCTGCCCCCCCTCACCACCCCCAGGTGCCTGGGCCCTTCCATGTGCAGCTGCCCCATGGAGGAAGCCGGACCGATGCCATGGAAGGTGGCTGGTCCAGTGCCAAAGGCGGGGGCAACTCCGTGCCAGAGGTGGGCTCCTTGCCAGGGCTGGTGTCTCTGCCAAGCTTGGATTTGCCCTGGGGGCTCTCGGGGAGGGGGGAAAGGAGGAGTCCTGGGAGGGATAAATCTGCCCCTCACCTTCTGAAGCTTCACCCAGCACTCGCCACACTGCAGAGGAAGATGAAGGTCGCCGTGCTCAGCCTGGCCCTGCTCTTCACCATCCTGCTGTGCATGCCAGAAGATGCTCAGGTGAGTCCTCAATGCCACGGGGAGAGGCTCAAGGCTGGGGAGGGGTCTTGGCTGCAGGACATCAGCTCTCCTGCAGAACAAAATTGTCGTGGTGAGCACGAAACCCCTTGACTTGGCCTCTCCCTTTCCCAAGCAAGGAGAATCCCCAGGCTCCCCTCACCTCCAGCCCTGGGCAATGCAGCTTTCTCCCTCCCACAATTCCATCTCTTCCCTCCACTTCCCCTGAAATTAATCTTCTTGTGCCCAGAGCCCGAGTTCCTTGGGAAGGTTCACCACAAACTCCTGTGAGGACCCCCACGGGTGTCTTGACTTGGTGCCCTCCCCATCTCTCCCTTTTGAGCCTCCCTATCCCATCCTTTGGTGCCCTCAGACATCTCCTCCCTGGGATCTCCTCTGTGTCCTATCTAGGGTCCTCAAAAGCCCTCCCGTTGATTGTTCCCAATGCCTTTCTTTCAGTCTTTCCCCTCAGTCCTTTGCCTTTCATCCTGTCCAATTCTTATCATCCCCAGACCCCCTTCCTTGAACCCCCACTGCCAAACGCACTTCCAATCCCCTTGTTCTGTCCTCTGCAGCCCTCTTCCTTCTGCTCCCACCACCTCACTGTCTTGAAGTCCCTGTGTCCCCTCCACTTGAATTCCTTTACCCCTCACAGGCATCCCATGCAGGCCTGCCCCTTCAGCACCCCCAGACCAGTCCCTTGGGGTCCACTGATTCACCCCAGTGCACTGTCTGGGGGCCCTCCCTCACCCTCACCCTCACCCCCATCCTCTTTGGAGGCCCTGAATTCCCCACACTATCCTTGTCTCCATCCCCACCCCTGGTCCCTGCCTGAACAGCTATCCCAGGTGAAACTTGGAGGGATGGGGCTGGGGGGAGCAGAAGGGATTTTCCCGCTCAGACCAGGGGGAAGCCATGGTCCTGGAGGGGGCTGGGGACACCTGTGCCCCACCTACAGCCCCATCAAGGTCCAATGCAGACCACTCCTTTGCTCTCCTTCCCTAGGCACTCCCGGAAGGAAGTGGAGATGTTAACCTGAAGGTAAGTAGTGGGGAGGACTTGGAGGGCCTCCAGTCTGGGGAAC
This sequence comes from Astur gentilis, assembly GCF_929443795.1. Classification (NCBI taxonomy): domain Eukaryota; kingdom Metazoa; phylum Chordata; class Aves; order Accipitriformes; family Accipitridae; genus Astur; species Astur gentilis. The sequence goes on from NW_026060847.1 coordinate 105,262, forward strand.
TGGAGGGCACTTTGGTGCTCCCATCCCTTTCTGGTACTGGGGACTTCCCAGTGAGCTTTCATGCTCTCTCCACAAGAGGAGTCAGTCGGATTTAGGAACAACGTTCACTGAACTGCACTTAGACGCCTTCTGCTGGCCCCAGACCTTCTCCCTCTATGGCCACGACACTCCAGGGCATCCCAGTGTGCCCCAGTGCACCCCACTGCAACCCCAGAGAACAGCCCTGCACCACAGATCTTTCCCAGGGAGGGCCCCTTCCCCAGGGCCCCCATTGCATTCCCATCCATCCCATTACAACCCAGTACACCCCAGCCACACACCCAGGTGGGCCCCCTCCCCAGGACCCCCACTGCTTTCTGTGCACCACCATATGAGCTCATGTACCCCATTTCTCCCAGAGGCACCTTCCCCAAGGATTCCATTGCTTTCCCCTGCCTCCCAGTACAACCCAGTGCACCCAAGCATGTCCCTAACCCTCCCTTTCTCCCCAGGATCTTCTGACCGAGGACGAATTAAGACTTCTTCTGCGTTACAAACGCGTGCCTGTAGCTGCTGATGTCCAGGTGAGCAACGTCAGGGCGTCTGCAGCTCCACAAAGGATCCTTGGCCTCGGGGGATCCCTGAGCCCTCTGGGGTGGGCAGACTTTGGGTATGCAGAGGGAAAGAGAGGGGACTGTCCCTGATGCATGTCCCAGGGTGAGCTGGACAGAGCTGCCCCCATGTCTTTCCTTGCATGCAGTAGGGCTCTATGGAGCCAGAAGGTCACTGTGCAGGCCAGGCAGGGGGGCTGTGCCATACACACCCCCCAGGATCACTGTGAGGTCTGGGCAGGCTTCTGGGAGATATAGGGGCATCCTGGGGTAGATAGGGGGCTCTGGTTGCCATCTGGATCTCAGGTGAGCCAAGTCCTGTCCTGGGTAGATGGAGGGCTCCAATTCCCTTCTCCTTCCCCAGGTCTCTGCAGAGAGAGGTGGTGGGGACAAGGCCCCTCTCATGTCCCAGCGGACACATGGGGGGTGTGTGTGTCACAATTTGGGCTCTCTCTTCCAGGTCCTCAAGTGATGGTGACAGCCCTGTCCTGTCCCCCTCCAGCGGCATGAGGAGACGATCATCCCTGGATGACCCCACCTGATCCCCTGGGAGCCCTGGGCCATTTCCCTCTCATGATCAATAAACCCCTTCAGCAAAGCTATGCGCTCTGTGTGTGTGTGTGTGTGTGCCTGCATCCATGTCCCATCTCCATGGCCAGCGCCCGGATTCCTGGGTCCTCTCTGGCTGCACCACCACGATGAGCAGAGGGGCTGAGGGAGCGCGGGCACCTGGGGTGTCCCCTTCCCACCCACCATGTGCCCCCAGATAAGGGCAACCTGGACTGTCCCCCCAGGAGGCTGGGAGAGGTGAGGGGCAGATGGTGCCAGCCCTTGGGGCAGCCGGTGTTTTGGAGGCACAGCGGGAAAGAGGTTCTTACCAGGGCTCTAGAGATTGATACCAAAAAGCCGGTCGAAGACACCGTCCAAGACTCGTTTTGGAATTTTAGAAAGCAGGCATTCTTTATTGCAGCACTGGATGCATGGGGGATAGTTCCACCTAGCGCACATCCCACAGCTTTAGCACTAACAGGTTATATAGAATAACTAATTGCATATTAATCAGATTAGTATACATATACATAAAAATAATTGCAACTGATTATCTTAGTACTGCCTATATCCGATCACGTGCCGTGAAGGATCCCTTTGAGTCGAAGGGCTGCTTTTGCGACCACCAACCCATTTGAAGTTCTTGCTGGCTGTCCTTGAAGTCTTGATTCCTGTCCTTGTTCTTTGATCTTGAAGCTTAAGGCAGCATCAATCACATGTGGTTAATTTCAACACCGTTCTCATCTAGTGTCCAGGAACATCTAGTCCTAAGAGCAAAGAACTGCAAAACTTAGGAGTAACTACCTCTACTAGTTAATTGCTTGGCTATACTTTTGTCTATTGTTTCCATCATAGTGTTAGTATAAGATTTCTAATAATTATTTACCAAATCTCACTTTTACAGTCACCTAGCAGCAAAGCAGTTTCCATGGCTGGTGCAAAACATGAAAACCATCAAAATATTTAGACATACCATACAGAATGTATGGAAATATGCTATCAACTGGAGACAAGGATGTCCTGGGTTGCAGCCATCACTGTGTTCGTGACGCGCGAGCAGTGTTCCATAGCAGCAAGAAGTTGCAAGGGGGGAGCCCAGCAGCTTGTTGGAGTGCATGAGCAGCTCTTTCTTTTTCTGGGCAGGGACTGAGGGCTGTGAGGGGCTGCAGCTGGGCTGGGCAGTGCAGTCTGGTGGGTGAGCAGGTTTGAGTAAGGGAACTGGGGACTACTGAGACACTTGTGCTGTGAGCCCTGGGTCTGGTGCTGGGGGGATGGAGAACACTGGAGTGTATGCAGTGCCAGGACATGCAGAAGAGGGTAAATTTGGAGAGTAAAAATAATGTGGAGTGGTTGAGCTGGGGCTGTTGTGAAGACACGGTGTAAGAGTTGGTGACCTTCCATGCTGGACCGCAGGGGAGCCATTGCTGGCATTTGTGTGCCAACTTGTGCCCTCGCAGCAGGCATGAGCTGATGCAGAGCGATGTTCATGTGGGGCCCCAGAGGGATCCCCCTGTGCTCTGTATCTCCCTGCTGATGCCCAGGGAGGAGCATATCGGTGTTTCATCAATCCTTGCAGCGGGGGCCAAGAAACTCTGCTCAAGACAGCGTGTGACTAAATAACACTGGTGCCCAGGCACTACAGTGGCTGATCCTCAGCACAGCTTTGTCAGATGTCCTGGGCACATCAGAGCTCTCGCTGCGACAGACCTCCGGAGGGAGGATGCTGCCATTCAGGCCTCAGCTCCAGGGAGTGCTTCTCCCTGGGACTGGGGCAATGGTGGCCTCAGGTCTGGGAACGGAGGACCAGGTGGAGGAGGTGTATGAGAATGGGAGCAGTCCGTGCACCATCAAGAATGACAAGCAGGAGAGAGAGGAGGTCTTTGCAGAGACCCCGCAGAGGAAAGATCCCAATCTGTGTGGAGCAGGGAAGGAGGGACAGCTGGAGGGCACCCCAGAGGAGCACTAAATGGAGAGTCCTGCCCAGGGGGAGGCTGGGGACTGTTGGTGCTGGAGGAAGGCTCCTTCTTAGCCACAGATCTGCAGCTACAAGGCAGGGACAGTGCTCTGACAAGGGGTGAGGGAGCAAGCAGGGCTGGGGCAGGCTGGAAGGCAGCAGATGGGCTCTGCAAAAATGAAAGGGAGCAAATCACTGCTGAAGCCCGGGGTTGAACCAGGGACATTTAGATCTTCAGTCAAAAGCTCTCCCAGCTGAGCTACTTCAGCCCTGCCCTGGCAGCCCTTGTCCCTGTGCCACCTGTGCCAGGCCACAGGCTGACAGACAGGAGGAGAGCTCCTCAGGGAGGTTCCCAGGGAAAAGCTCTGCCCAGCCCTGGGCAGGAGGGACCTGGCCCCTCCCTGTCTCCAAGGCCAGCTGGGCTCCAGGTTTGGTGGAGGCCAACTTACACTGGTGTGTGCCAAGATGTGCGTGGGCCTCGTACAAATGTGACAGCGGCAAAGGTACGTGGGCAGACCAGGCATGTGCAATGCAAAGGCTGAAGAAGTGTGGGGCTGGTGGACATAAGACAGACCTTATCTCCTTCCCCAAGGAAGGCCTCTCCCCACCCTGTTCTCCCTTGCTCAACTTCCCTCCTTAGCTCACAACTCTTCTACCTCCTCCCCCTGTGAGGAGTGCAGGGGGTGGGGAATGGGGGGGTTGTGGTCAGTCCATACCAGTTCCTCTTTGCTGCTCCTTCCTTCTAACACTTTTCCCATGCAGTCCCTCCTATAGGCTACAGTCCTTTGACATAAATCTGCTCCAGCATGGGCTCTCCTCAAGCCACCATTCCTTTAGGAATTATCCAATGTCTCCAGTGTTGGGTCGTCCACAGGCTGCAGGGATTACCTTCTCCACTGGGGTCTTCCCCATGGGCTGCAGGAGACCATCTGCTCTGGCACCTGGAGCACTTCCTCTCCCTCCTTCTTCACGGACCTTGGTGTTTGCAGGGCTGTTTCTCACACTTCTTTCTCCTCGCTCCTCTCCCACTCTAGCAGTTGTATCCTTGCTTAAATATACCTTCACAGAGGTTCCCCCAGCTTTGCTGATGGGCTCAGGTTTTGGCCAGTGGTGGGTGCATTTTGGAGCCAGCTGGAACCAGATGTGTCTGGCATGGAGGCAGCCCCTGGTGTCTCCTCACAGGGGCCTTCACTGCACACCACCCCACCCCACCCCTGCTACCAAGATGTGGACATGGACACCAATAGACAGTGTAAACCTTTGACTTGCTAAATGACATCCCCTGCTCTTCCCTCACCAAGAAAGACAGTTTACTCGCTGGGGAGGAAAAGAGAGAACAGAGAGGGCCTTGATGCTGTGCAAACATGGTTCGGCAATAGTTCCAACACTGGTGTGTTGTCAACAGTCTTTTGGTCACAGATCCCAGACATAGCACCACAGGGACCCCCATGAAGAAAATTAACTCCACCCAGCCAAAACCAGTACAATGTGACTGGAAAGATTTCCAGGATTAGCTACTCCATTACCTTCCCAGGGAGAGAGGTGAGGCTGATTGGCCTGCAGTTCCCTGGGTCCTTCTAGGAGATAGCAGGGACATCTGATTTCTTCCAGTCTTCAGAGGACTGTATTGTGTGCACACCTGAACTGAGGCGAGAGGATTCCCACCACCCCTTGGTTTGTGGCAGGAATGGGAGGGAGCTGAGTCCCTGGGATGGATGCACTTGACTCTTTGGCCAAACTAGTGGTAGTTCGGTTCAGGCTCCAAAAGAGGTAAAGGCCTAGGTATAACATGACTAAGAACCTCTCTAGTTCCAAGCTATTCTCTGGAAACCCACACAGGAAGACAGTGACGTGGTGAACATTGATGCGTATGGGCTTGCAAACTGGAACAGCCAGCATGCGATTAACCCGTGAATAGCAGGTGCTTCCTCCAAGACTCGTTTGTCAAGGAACAAAGAAAGTTGTGGGTACAAGGAGTCTCATGCATACCTTCTCCATTGCATGTAATTTGACTGTGAGCCAACCACTTTATTCCATAAATATGACAGCCTAAGTGAGCCTTCTTTGAGCTCTCCCTGCTAAGCAGCTGGCTGCACGGCAGTGATCTCCCCTTGAGCTGGGACATCTCTCAAGGTTCTTGAGGCTGAGAGACTTCTTACGTTCTGCAGATCTTTGGGAAATGACCAATATCACGTATTACCTTGTATTTTTTAACACTGGGAGTGCAGATGCTGACAAGCCCTCCTGTGTTAGGAGTGATTTTATCTGACATATTCTGAATATCAAACCCAGCACCCCTGCCACATTCCCATCTACCCACTGCAGTGGGGCTGGGTCAACTCCTCAAGAGACAATGGGCAGAGGCCCTGCTCCAGCACACAGAGCCACAGACAATGAAGCGGAAGACCAGAGGCAGAATAAAAGTTCCTCCTGAGGAAGGAAAAAGGTTGTATGTGTGTCAGGGGGAGCGTGTAGGAGACATAACTTTGGTTTTATCAGAGATGTTTCTGCTAACTTGTCACTGCCTTTTCCTCCTTGGACAGTCCCCTGTGTCCAGAGGAAGCAGATGTCCAACGGCAGCTCCATCACTGAGTTCCTCTTCCTGGAATTTGCCGACACACGGCAGCTGCAGCTCTTGCACTTCTGGCTCTTCCTGGGCATCTACCTGGCTGCCCTCCTGGCCAACGGCCTCATCATCACCACTGTAGCCTGCGACCACCACCTCCACACCCCCATGTACTTCTTCCTCCTCAACCTCGCCCTCCTCGACCTGGGTGCCATTTCGACCATTGTCCCTAAAGCCATGGCCAATTCCCTGTGGAACAGCAGGACCATTTCCCACTCAGGATGTGCTGCTGAGGTCTTTCTGTTTACCTTTTTGATGTCAGCAGAATTGTATCTCCTCACTGTCATGGCCTATGACCGCTACGTTGCCATCTGCAAACCCCTGCACTACGGGACCCTCCTGGGCAGCAGAGCTTGTGTCCACATGGCAGCAGCTGCCTGGGGCAGTGGGTTTCTCCATGCTGTGCTGCACACTGCCAATACATTCTCAATAGCACTCTGCAAGGGCAATGCTGTGGACCAGTTCTTCTGTGAAATCCCCCAGATCCTCAAGCTCTCCTGCTTGAACTCCTTCTTCAGGGAAGCCGGGGTACTTGTGCTTAGTGTCTTTGTGCACTTCTATTGTTTTGTTTTCATTGTGCTGTCCTATGGGCAGATCTTCAGGGCTGTGCTGAGGATTCCCTCCAAGCAGGGACGGCACAAAGCCTTTTCCACGTGCCTCCCTCACCTGGCTGTGGTCTCCTTGTTTGTAAGCACTGGCGTGATTGCCTACCTGAAGCCCCCCTCCATCTCCTCCCCATCCCTGGACCTGGTGCTGGCAGTTCTGTACTCAGTGGTGCCTCCGGCAGTGAACCCCCTCATCTACAGCATGAGGAACCAGGAGATCAAGAATGGTATTAGGAAACTGATTTCATGGACTCCTATTTAGCAGCAAGAAACATCCCATCTCTCCAGAAATGACTGCCAGGCTATTCCACACCAGTCCTGACCTTTTGTTCTTGTTGTTCTCTTTCTTGTTACTGTAATTGTTATTCTTCATTTATAATGTTCCTACAGTAATGTTTGGAGTCCTTTTACTTCTACAGAGGTATGAACCCCCTCTTTCTTACATGGACCCTCTATAAAGGTGTCTAATGCTTGTTGAGAGCTGAACACATTACAACATCTTTGTAATAAAATGAGATCTCTTCTGTGTTGCACATGAACACTGGGCTTGTCTTCCAATGCTGGAGTCAGGAGTAGGCATGAAAACGGCTGTTGCTCAGGGTTCTGCCTGTCTGCAGGAACAAAAGCCCTTCAGTCACCTTGTGACCATGTAGAGATGAAGGATTGGATTTAGGGCTCACCCGTCACTGTCTAGTGACAGTGGAGGCCATGGCTGGTCACTGAGTGACATACTCAAGGCTGTCACATGTCAGACGGGGCAGACAACGTCATTCTCAAGGGGAAACTGGAGCTGCCTGGAGATCCCCCAGGCTCTCCAGGGACAGAGTGTGCCCGAGGTGGGCAGTGAATGTGAGAGAGCACCCAAGTTGGAGTCACCGAAGTTCAAGTGTCAAATTGGTGTATCCACAGGGAAACAAGGACTCTGCAATCCCAGAGGAGGCAGCAGGGACACCACAGCAGGGGTGAAGGAGTCTGGAGAGTGATCAGTGTCACCCCCATTCAGTGGAGGCCCACTCATCCCTAGTGTTGATGCAGAGGAAGGCTGTGGGTCACTCAGAATTGCTCTGTCAGGGCTTGCAGGCACTTGTACATGTCTCGGACCACTCTCGGTCCCGGCACTGCAAATGTAGCAGGCCACACAAAAGTGTGAGTAACCAACTGCCACCCTCCATCCCCACTGACTAGAGAAGGAGCTCAGACCAGGTACTCGCATGCAGGAGCTTCTTTTGTGCACATCTGCTCTGCAGCAAGAGGGTGCATGGGGGAGCTGAATGCCCATCCCCTCCGAGGGTTTCTAACCAGAGGCTGGATATCTGCGCTGGCTCGGCAGAGTCACTGCCCTACAGAAAGGGAAATGGACCTCTTGCTGTCACTGCCTAGGGACAGAAATGGGGGTTAACAGAGGGGGAAATCTCCATCTCTTTTAGACACCTTCTCTCGGTGAAATCATGCTCTTGGAATTAGCTGTCCTCCATTCTTTGGAGAGGGAATTCAAGGACACAGTGAGAAAAATGGTTTCAGAGCCATTTTTCATCTAGAATGCCTTGACCAGCCCTATGCCGTCGTGGTACCCATGGTGTCTAAGGGCACGCCTGCAATCTGCTTGGTTTTTCTTGTTGCTGTCTCCGTCATACTTGCGATCCTACAGAAATGTTTGGATTCATCCCAGCTCCACTAATGGTGAAACCTGCTGTGTGTGACCTAGAAGCATTCTGTAAATGCTTACAATATTATCGCAGCTGGCTCCCTAATGCTATGTCTTTAAAAAGTGTCATCTCACCACCACAGTCAGCTAAATTGCTGACTCACATTACTGCTGCCTCAATGTCCTGCTGTTGTATGGGAGAATGTGCTGACTCACGGTGATGCTACCTCAATGTCCTGCTGTGGTATGGGAGAATGTGAGGAACTGTGCTGTGTTGCTGACTCATGATGCTGCTGCCTCAATGTCCTGCTGTTGTATGGGAGAGTACGCACAAAGACGTCCCCGAAGAAACCACCACACCCGCACCTGCCAAGCTGTGCTTGCCCGATAGGGTAATGAGTTCTGTGGAAATGGGTGGACTTTTCCGAAAAATTGTGGGGACTGGGACAATAAGAGAACTGCGTACTCCCCTCTCACGCACGGAACACCTGAACCTGGAAAACATCGGAGGGACTATGACACTTGGCTCTGAAGGAGTGACACCTGACTGGCAGCAGAGGAACCCGATCCTCCATCACTGGCACCGGAACCGACTCAGCGGGACGTTGCTGGCTTCATGGTGGTGGTAACTAGTCTTGCTACCTCTCTTCCATTCTCTTGCTTAGGTCTGCCTCTTTTTCTCCTTCCTCCCTCTGTTCTATCGCAGTTATTGGTTATTGTAGGAAATAAAATTTGTAAGGTTGTACAGCATCTAACCTCGTTTGTGTCTTAATCTCACTCTCGGGATCATTTAACAAACCTCCCTGATATTGGATCGGGAGAGCATGGTCATAAAAAGGGAAAACACTAGATCCAAAAGGTAATGGAGGGATCTGCAATCCCAGGAGAGGCAGCAGGGACCCAGCAGGCACAAGGAGGGAGGCTGGAGAGTGATTCATGCACCCTCAGGAAAAAAAAAGTGGCCTGGATCTAGTGTAGCACCCAAACACCTCTCGTGCTTCTGGATGAAATAAGAAAGAGAAATCCATTTCTGCACATGCCAGTTAAGGGCTGGCTGCTCTATGGCTGGAGCAGCAGGAGCTGCTGGAGGGGTCGCAGGATCCCCAGGACCAAGGCTTTCAACGCTGTCCTGGGGAGCGGGGCTGGCAGTGGGAATGGGGGGAAGGCAAAGGCTGTCTTGGTGAGGACTTTCCTGGATACAAGGGAGTCATTGGCCTCCATTTCCTCATGCCATTGCTGGCCTGCAGTTTGGGGCTGACAGGAGGGTTGACATGCCCTCCTCCCTGATGCCCCTGCTCCCCATCTTCCTGGCACTGCTGTTCCCTTCAGAGGAGCTCAGGCTTTGGTAGGAGATCCCAGAGCTCTGCAGCTCCCTGTGGTGGGTACCAGGGAGAGCTGGGAATGGGGCTGAGCTTGTCTGAAAAATGGAGATGAGAATTGAGTTCCTCAATGTGACTGGACAGTGTGGGCTAACAGCATTGTACTCATGGTGCAGAGCCAGCACTTGCTGGAGAGAAACCAAGTGTGGAAGGTGCAGAAGAAAAGCTCGGTCTGATCCCTTGCCCCCTGGACACAAGGAGAAGCTGCTGCGGGACACTTGTCACAGGGCAGCCCCTCACATTACTCGTCTCCAGTGCTGGCTGCTCAGCCCAGCTGTGGGGTGGTACATGGCCAGCTCCATCCTCCCACACGTCTCCATATCCTGAGTAAGGAAAAAAGGCCAGCCCAGCATGGCTTGTCTTCTGGACCAGACCCCAAGAGTTCCCAGAAGATGGCTGTCTTCTATGCCCATGTGAGACGCAGCTGGGGTCAGCAGGGCCTGGGTGCTCAGCTCCCCCCGTTTCTGCTAGGAGGCTTGGGAAACTGGGAAGCCTCAGGCAGAGGAAAAAGGTGCTGAGTACCTCAGGTCTGTACATGCCCTTGGCGACAAGGTCCCCTGCCCCACTGAGCAGCAGGTACACATTTTCCTTAGCTCCTCTCATAGCTTTTGCTGTCGATTTACTTAGAGAAGCTGTCCTGCTTATCCAGCCTTTGCTGGTTCCAGCTCCAGCTGAGCTCTAACTAGAGTTGCCCTGACTCCACCCCTGCATGCACAGACACAGTCTCTGCATTCCCCCTGGGCAGCCCGACCCTCTTTCACTTGCCTGTGCACATCCACCCAGCAGCCTGTCCTCTCTCAGCAGCTGTGGATGAAGCCCCACAGATTTGAATGGGCCAGGTTCTCTCCTCGATCCTTGTGCACTATTGGGATTTCCTCTCCTCCTTTCCAAGTTAAGAAGAATTTAACTGTATTTCGTAAGAGGAGAGAGTCAGACATGAAACTGAGAAGAAAACTACCTTGTCCAAAAAGCTGGAGCTTCCAGGAGGCTTCCAGTTTGAAGGGAAGTTTTCAGGAATGGCCACCGGCTCAGTCATGAGGCTCAGCTGTACTGAGCGAGATTTGCTGGAGCTCCTTTCAGGTGCAGGGGGCTGGAGACAAGGAGCTTTTCCCTTCTCCCATGTCCTCCAGTCAGTTCACGGTGGTGCATGGAGGGAGTACAAGAGACTGACACAAGAAAAGTTCACACCAGAGGCAAGGGAAAGTGTTTTCCTCATGAGGACAGTCAAGCACAGGAAGTGGCTGCCCAGAGAAATTATACTATTTCCATTCTTGGAGGTTTTCAAGTCATAACTTAGATCCAGTGCTGAGCAACCAGCTCTTACTCCAGAGTTGACCCTGCTGAGCTGGAGACCTCCTGAAGTCCTTTCCAACCTGAGTGTACTGTTTTTGGCTGGGACAGGGTTAAATTTCTTCACAGTAGCTTGTATGGGGCTGCGTTTTCGATTTGTGCTGAAAACGGGGTTGGTAACACACTTATGATGTCGTCACTGCTGAGCAGTGGTTGCACAGCATTAAGGCTTTTTCTGCTTCTCACACTGCTCTGCCAGCAAGTAGGTTGCGGGTGCAGAAGAAGTTGGGAGGGGACACAGCTGGGACAGCTGACCCCAACTGACCAAAGGGATATTCCATATCATGTGATGTCATGCTCAGAAAGAAAACTGGGGAGGTAGAGGTCGGAAGCAGCTGCCATTGCTTGGGGATTGGCTGGGCATTGATTGGTTGGTGGTGAGCAATTGTCTTCTTTTGCATCACTTGTTTTTCTTGGGTTTTATTTTCCTCTTGCTTTGAGGTTTTTTTTGGTTGGTTTTTTTTTTTTTTTTTCCCCTAGCAATTTCATCACTAAGCTTGTCAAGTAGAGACAACATTATGGAGAGAGGGCAGAGGAAAAGTCCAGGATGTTGGTGGGTTGTTCCTTGTGAAGCCCTGTCAGCTGTAGCAAAGTGAGAGTCCATCAGGACAACGGGCATCGTGAAGCCATCAAGTCAACCAGAGCATAGGGGAGGGCAGCGGAGATTCAGGTAATGGTGACAAGATTGGGACCTCAGCTCTGTTAGGGGGGAGCAAGGGACAACTGCTCCGGAAGGCAGAGCTAGCTGGGAAGTGAGGGGTATCCCCAGGTGAGCAGGGAGGGGGCCTCACCAGCCTGAGCTCCCACCAAGGGAGCAGGGCAGGCCAGGGGGCTGGCAGCTGGAGGCAGTTCAGAGTCCAGGTCATCTGGCAAGGTTCTGATGATGGAGCAGGTCCACGGTCAAGCCAGGAAGTTGATGCACAGATTGGGGTCAGGATGAGGTCTGGTAAGGGTTACCTGAGGGATCAAGCTCAGCCCAGACATGTCTCCTCTGCAGCAGGACCTCAAGCAGAGGAGCATATCGCCTGCATCTCTCCCCCATTGTGCACCTTCCCCTCTGCTGGAGAAAGGGGCTGAAAGAGACTGCCCTGTGGTGCTGCTGTGGAAGGTGGTGTGCACAGCTGGGTAAGGTGAAGGGTCTCCTGGGTGCCCATCTGTCTGTCCCTCGGCAGGAGGATGACACTATTGCTCCTTGTTTTCCCCATCTGTGCCTGCTGCTCCTGTTCTAGCTCCCAGGCTCTTTGGGATGGGGCGTTCAGTTGCATTTCAGACACTTGACCCTGTTGGTCCTGGCATGGAAGTGTCTGCAAGGAGGTGCCCAAGCCCCCTTCTAACCTGTGGGGCTCCAGGATGTAGTCCATGGGGCCTATGTCTATAGCCTACATCATATGGCTATGACTCTCACATCTTCTTTAAACCAACACTGTGTTATTGTGTTGTTGTGGGACTCCTGCCAGGCTGTAGTTTGCCCTCCAGAAAGGCACAGCTCTCCCTTTGTGATATCTGTGATACCATCGTGGTATCAGAGAGTCCTTGGTTTGGTCATCTGAGTCAGGATACTTATGCATCACACCTCCTGTGTCACTTTCTCCACGTCTGGGCTAAGAAAGGCAGAGGAGTTAGGAGATCTGCACTTTGAAACTGCACTCCTCCTTTTTTAGCACAGGACAGTTTCTTTTCTGGCAGGTAACTCACAAGTGTGACTGCCATTTAGCTGACAGTCATTACACCTCCATGGGTCAATACTTTCACTGAGAGCAATGGAAAGGTTTTCTACCCCTGCAGAGAAAGACTTTCCAGGGTGATGGGGGCATCTCATAAGTAATTACAGGTAGAACTAGGCCCCTCTGCCACAGTCCATGTTGTAGAGAACAGCGTGTGAGGAGCTGCCTCTGTGGATGCACATGTGCATCAAAGCTGGTCACCTCCATTCCCCATGGAGTGACTGCAGAAACGGTACAGACAATACACTGGTGTGAGGACAGGGTCTGTCTCATTGGGATGAAGACCCCTGGAATGGGGTGGGTAACCCCTGACTTATCATGCCTAGTTATCTCCTGAAGCTGGAGTGGGATCTGGTGTGGATCAGCACGGCAGTTATAGACACAGGTTTAGGCCCACATGTGCAACAACATCCAGCTGCTGGAAATGGGGAGTGTGCTGAAGACCAATCGATATCAGTGGGCCAAAGAGAAGGATGACAGAAATTCAAGGCTGGCCTAAGGGAGATGATACTGTCACTGCCTACGGCTAGCTTATGGGATGGTGCAGAGGAGGATGAGTCAGAGTCTTCCCACGTGGGCACAGTGGAAGGATGAGAAGCCATGGGAAAAAGTTGGGCCATGGGAAATACAGACTAGGCTTAAGAGAAAAGAATCTGCACTATAAGATCTGGCCGGCACTGGGAACGTGCACCCAGAAAGACTGTGGGATGTCCACAATGGAGATAGTCAAGCCTCAACTAGACATAGTGCCATGGGGGTTTTTGGATCGTAATGGATGACTACTTAATACGGGTAGAAAAAGAAGGCTGGGCAACAGCACCCAAGGTGCCCAGCATTCGAAGGGATCACTCTCATGCCTGCCTTCACTGACAATGGAGCCCCAGGTACTTTACCCTGCAGGGAATGAAAAATGCGTGGGTCTAGGTATTGCAGAGTCTGCTGGAAGACACTCCTGTGTCCCAGATACATTGGGATTAGTGCCCGTTTGACTATTCAAAAGAGAGCATTTCATTCACTTTGACTCTTTTTTCCCCCCTCTGTGAATCACGGGAGCTCGTGACTTCAATGTGTGACTTGCTGTGTGCAAAGAGCGGATATGGACAGAGTCCAGGGCAGGGAGTGTTTTGGGGGGTTCTGGGATCTCTCCTTACACAAAAATGTGGGTTTTGTTCACCTAAGGCTATCTGCTGTGGGATGTGGACTTCAGAGGAGATAACATGGACTTAATATGCAGCTGCTGAGTGTACTGCATCACTGCATGTCTGTGTGCAGCTCGTTCTCCAAGCAGGAGGGAGCTGGTGCCAGGTGGCTGAGAGAAAAGGTGGGGCTGGGGGTAAGGATGAAAAATGACCATAGATTGTTCAGACATAAAGGGTCTTGCTTTTACCAATCATTCAAACTCCATTAGGAGGATCAATATGAATTGAGGATTACTGATAGCATATGGTGCATGAGCAGAAAAATAAAGAAAAGGGGGGGGAGGGGGGGGAATAATTCCTTCTTATTGTTTAGTATTGAAGTCTTTCCACTTTGACTACACTCCTGAAATCTCTCTAATTAACCACATAAGAATTGAAGACCTAAAAGAAAAAACTGCACAGAGCCTTGGCTCATTAGGGAGTTTTCATGCTAATGAGCCCTCTGGTGCCAAGTTCCTGAACTGCAGATCCTGAAAGACAACAAGCCTCTCAAGAAGTAAAAGCCAGCATCAAACTTCCAAGTTTCAGAGGGTGTTAGTGGGCGCCACTGAGGAATATCATTGAAGAGACCGTGGAGGGAATGCCCAGACAAGGAGACCGTCCCTGGGGGCTGGTGAAACAGGAAGTCAGAGGCACTGATTACAGGTGGAAGATCAATTGTGGAGGTGGCTGTGAAAGCCCCAAATGTGTTTTTCCAAGCAGGATGGCCAAACCCTGACCCCCATTCCCCTGGGAAGGGGGATCCTTTCCTTCATGGGGTGCTCACAGCTCTTCCTGGGAGCAGTTTGATGTGTGTGGGGGGGTGTGATGCCGAGTGAAGGACAGGGGAATGGAGCCAGCCCTTGAATGCCAAAACCCTGGGGGACGGGGAGAAGGGTGTCCCAGCAGACAGGGGTCTTGGCTCTGCAGGAGCTTGGTTGGGCTCAGCATCTGGGCCAGCAAAGATTGACGGGGTGCTCATGTGACTTCAGAGAGTGGCTCTGAAGCAGCAGCCCAAGCCCAAAATACTTGTTGAGTGTCTTCAGAAATCCTGCTCCTCCTAGTCCTGATGGGGAAGGGGTGGCATGGTGACAGCACGGCACCCACAGAGTGGCTGTGCCTTGGCCAGAGGGTGACACTGTGTGTGAGGGGCTAGAGGACCAGAACAGAGCTGGCATGGGAGGAGCTGGTGGCTGGACCCAGAGCTGGTTGGAAGTCTAGAAACCAGCAGGTTCAGTGGCAGGGCCCGGTCAGTGACACCATCACTCCTGTGCCACCATGGCACCAGCAGCTTGGTGGAACCTTCCTTCTGTTTCTTACTTGAAGACACGAGTGACATTTGCTTTCCACATCTCTGCTCTGGGGCTCTTTATGTGTCTGTGCTCTAGACCTCTGTGTATCAGCTGAGGTCTGGCATTGCTGGGCCATGGTGTTATGCCATTGTACATCCCATAAAGATGTGTCCAGATCAGAAAAAAAGGATGATATGATGGAAGTGATAGCAGGTGTGTCCATTTCTTGTTGGCAAAGAAATATAGGTTGATCTGTCCAGCTGCTCCAAGCTTCATTGCTCCAAGCAACCTTTAGGTAGGAAATGTGGATGTGCAATATGACAATACAAGTGTGTCACCAGAACACAGTTCTCCATTCAAAGTGTTGGGAGGAAATAGATTTTTGGAAATGGCTATAGAAATCTCTATTTATATAAAGGGAGAGAAAGTGTCATCATCTTGCTGGTCCATGTCCATGGCCTATGGAAAAATTCGTGAGAATTTGCAGACCAATATCAAAGTGCTGAAAAGTGACTTTTTATGCACTTATTACCCCAAGTTCTTTTCTGCATATGTTTCTACTTTTGCCTAACATCTTCATTCCAGGGTTGATTCAGTTGCCATCACAGAGGTTGACGCTGCCTCCAAGATACCCAGGGGTGGCTGAAGACCCCACGTGGGACTAGGAAATGGGATCCATGACCTACCTACAAGAGCACTTCTGGAGCAGGAGCTGGTCACCAGGCAGGGTGTGTCCAAGCATCTCAGTTGAGACTACTGATTTCTCCCCCTTGAGTAGAAAAGGAAGCATGGGCCATGGCAGCCAAGGCACCCAGCTTTAGAGGTGATCACTCTCATCTTTGCCTTCACCTGCAATGGAAACACAGGTACTTTACCCTCAAGGGAATGAAAAATGCGTGGGTCTAGGTACTGCAGGGTCTGCTTGAAGATGCTCCTGTGTCCCCGATACATTGTGAGTAGTGCCTGTTTGGATATTCAAAAGAGAGCATTTCATTCACTTTCTCTCTTTTTTCCCCTCTGTGAATCAGGGGAGCTTGTGACTTCAGTGTATGACTTGCTGTGTGCAAAGAGCAGATATGGACAGATAGAGTCCAGGGCAGGGAGTGTTTTGGAGGGTTCTGGGATCTCTGCTTACACAAAAATGTGGGGTTTGTTCACTTATGGTTATGCACTGTAGGAAGTGGACTTCAGAGGAGGTAATGTGGACTTAATATATAGCCATTGAGTGTATTACATCGCTGTGTGTCTGTGTGCAGCTCGTTCTCCAAGCAGGAGGGGGTTGGTGCCCATGGACTGAAGCATGCAGCTACAGACTTTAGTGAAGAAAGCTCAGATTTGAACAAGGCTGCTGTAAGTGCCAGGTGGTTGAGAGGAAAGGTGGGGCTGGGGGTAGGGATGAAGAATGACGATAGATTGTTAAGACGGAAAGGGTCTTGATTTTTGTAATCATTCAAACTCCATTAGGAGAATAAATATATATTGAGGATTTCTGATATCATATGGTGCATGAGCAGAAAAATAAAGAAAATTGGGGGAAAAAAAAGAATCCTTTCTTATTGTTCAGTATTGAAATCTTTCTACTTTGGCTACACTCCTGAAATCTCTCTAATTAACCACATAAGAATTGAAGACCTGAAGGAAAATACTGCACAGAGCCTTGGCTCGTTAGGGAGTTTTCATGCTAATGAGCCCTCTGGTGCCAAGTTGCTGAACTGCAGATCCTGAAAGATTGAACAAGCCTCTCAAGAAGTAAAAGCCAGCATCAAACTTTCAAGTTTCTGAGGGTGTTAGTGGCCTCCACTGAGGAACATCACTGAAGAGACCATGGAGGGAATGACCAGACAAGGAGACTGTCCCTGGGGGCTGGTGAAACAGGAAGTTGGAGACGCTGGTTACAGGTGAAGATCAATTGTGGAGTTGGCTGTGAAAGCCCTAAATGTGTTTCTCCAAGTAGGATGGCCAAGCCCTGGCCACCAACCCCCTGGGAAGGGGGATCCTTTCCTTCATGGGATGCTTACAGCTCTTCCTGCGAGCGGTTTGACATGGGGGGGTGTGTAATGCCGAGAAAAGGACAGCAGTAGGACACCTCCCAGGCTCTTTTGGGGGTCGGTGAGGAGGGAACAAGGGCCTGGGGCTGTAAAGAACTGGTGTCCTTGCATGGGCTTCAGTGGAAGAAACAGCAGCCACCGTGGAGATGACAAGGACTTCAGTAGTGTTGGCAGGGAGGAGGGGGGCAGCCACAAAAAGGCCCTGTTTGCACCACAGACAGTCCTACACTGTCCAATGTCTCTGCCATTTTCCCTGCAGAATGAAGCTGCCTCCTCCTGTTTCCCTACCTCACCGTGAACTTGGGATCTTCCAAGCAGAAGAACTTGGATCAATGGAGTAATCTGAGCCTGGGGGAAAGTGGGAGGGCAATGGACTTGAATAATTTTGTGATGGTTTCTCACAACACAAACCTTTTTTACTTGGCATAGATTAAATTGATCTTCCCCAAATCAACTCTTCTTTGCCTGTGACAGTAATTAGTAAGTGATCTCCCTGTCTTTATCGTGACCCATGAGCTATTCCATCTTATTTTCTCCCTTTGTCCTTTTGAGTTGGAGGTGTGACTGGGCAGCTGGGTGGGTGTCTGGGTGTTGGGCAAGGCTAACCCACTACAGGACAGCAACCTGAGGACTGCTATGTCCAGTATGGGGCTCACCAGCACAAGGAAGACCCTGAATGACTGGAGAGAAAGTTGCAGAGGCCAGAAGGATGCCTGGGGCCTGGAGCACATTGTGCACAAGGAGAGGCTGAGAAAGCTGGGTTATGGAAAAAAGCCTCAGAGCCAAACACTGGAGCAAGGACCCAGGCCAGGTGGTGAGATCTCTATCAGGAGAGATTTTCAAAATCTGTCGAGACAAGCACCTGATCTAGCCAGAGCTGCCTGAGAATGGGCTTGGCTGAGAGTCTGGCTGTGGCAAGAGCTATGGGACTTGATGTGTAATGAGTGTTGGTAGGAAACTGGTTCCCTTTGTATTAGTAATGGCAGTAGAGCTGGGTATCCTAGAGACCTGGAGGAAGACAGGGGTGACCATGCAGCAAAGGTCCTTCCTCAGGGTTGGGCTGTATGGCCGCTCACTCTCTGGCTCTTCTGTGTTGATATTATAGGTGATCCCCAACACTGACTGCTCTTACCCCTTCTTTGCCCCTACCAGACCCACGCCCCAGGGCAGCATGACAGTCCTGGCCCTGGAGCTCCTCAGCCACCTCTTGCATCTCTCCAGCCCCCTTCCCCCATGCCAGCCGTGTTCCTGCTGCCTGCCCTATGACTGCAGAGTCCTTCTTTCCCTCTGAATAACTGGAATGAACACTTTTGTGTGATTCCACCTGGGCAATCTCTCACTTTGTGGAGCTCCAGCCACACCCCAGGCACACACTGTTCATGGAGACCCCTTGGAATGTCCAGGCAGCTACAGATTCCGCTCCTGGAAGATGTCTTCTGCTCTGTCACATGTGGGAATAGACTGGGTTTGTACCTCAGTGACCATTCATCACTCCACTATCACCAGGCACAAACAGGTGAGTCCTAAGTCCACCCCTCTAGTAGGTCACAAGATGACGATGAGCTTTTTGCCCTTGAAACCATGGATCAATAGGCCTTTTTGGAGGTGCAGTATCTCGGGCCTGTTCCTGACACAAGGCTTGGAAAAACAGCCTCACCATCAGGCAGTGCACAGGGAAGATCCCTTTTTGTTACAGAGATGCTGTGAGGGAGTCAGCTTGGACCCAGTGTTACAAACACACATTTTTATATGGTCCTCCAGGTGAGACAGAGGAGGTTCATGCTTCACATGAAATATGGGAAGTCCAAGGATTGGTCTATGAACATGAAACCCCGAAGAGCAATAACAACAATGATAATAAAAGAAAGCATGGGCCTAGTATGGGAGTCACTTGTGGAAAAAGACTGGAAGTTTACTGGTATTGAAAAATGTCCGTGAAATCACTTTCCTCAGGGCATTTTTGAGCTCCCTGTTCCTCATGCTATAGATGAGAGGGTTCACAACTGGAGGCACCAGCGAGTACAGCACGGCCACCACCAGATCCAGGGATGGGGAGGAGATGGAGGGGGTGTTCAGATGTGCAACCATGCCAGTGCTGACATACATGGAGACCACTCAGCCCACAGGTCAGCAGCCCTATCCAAGAGAACAAGGACCTCAGTTCTGGGTCCCAGCCCTACCAAAGGCCTTGGCTTTCCCCACCACAGCCTGTCCTATACTGTCCTATGTCAGTGATCATTTCTCTGCAGATTTTAACTCTCCCCCCTGCTTCCCCAACTCACTCTGAGCCCATGATAGCCCAAGGTTTACTGATAACTCTCTGTCCTCACTGTTCTTCAAACATAAAGCTGTAGTTTTCTGAGGGTTAGGTAATGTCTCTGAGTTCCCGAAAACCCACCTGGCTTCTTTCAAAGCCTCGTTTATGTTCCCCTAGTACCCAAGATGTGCTCCTCTAGCCCCAGGCTCGCTTGAATTTTTACATGCACCGCTCTCTCCCTGCACTACCACATGTCTCACAAACCCTTCCCTCTTCCCCCGCAGTGATGAAACTCCACCCCAGGGGGTCTGTGCATCCTCTATACTCATAGAGGTTTCCCGAGGTCCGTCCAAGTATGGGAAGTGAAGCAGGAAAAGAGCAAGTTCAGCTCTCTTGGCATGATATGCACCCTCAGCAGTGGGCCTTCTCCATTTCCAGGCATGCACATTATCATAGAAAAATCTCTTTCATCCCTGACTTGCAGAAGAGGGGTTTTCCTTCATGACATCTTCCCAGGACACACCTCCTCCTCTTCCTCATCCACAGACATCCATGGCTTTCCATTTCAGGCTCAGATAGGGTTTAAGGATTTGTTAAAGCCATCAGCTCACACCTCATGGCAGCTGCTTCATGGCTCCTGTCAGTGCCCTGTCTGTGTGCTGGCCCAGCCCCAATGACCATACACAATCCCACGGCCCCACTGTGCAGGCACAGCATGGGACTGGGTAGAGTTAGGCGTGGGAACGTTCCCCCTATTTTCAGCCCTACAACGGCCTTTAGATCACAGTTCCCCCATGACCTTCCTACTTTTGCAGCTTCCCCAGCACCCGACCCCTGCCCTGCCACAGCCTTGGCCTACATGGGGGTTTGCAGACAGCTCTGCTCCAGGGTCTGGGGAAGGAGTGAGGCTGGGCAGGGCTATCCTTTCCCCCAAACCAGCACATGGCCCAGCAGGAAGGTGGAGATGGCCTCAGAGAAAAACTCACCTGTAAACCTGCAGTGACCGGCAAGTGCTGGAAATGGCCAATGAGAGACATGGGGTGGACAAAGACCCTGAGCCACCTTCCCTGTCTGTCCACACTGCCAAGGGCACAGACAAGTCTCCTCCTCTCCTCCTCATCTGCATGTCTTCACTGTTTTCCACAAACCCTGGCTCTGCACCCCAAACACCCAGTGTGAGTCCTTACCCTGTATGGGCACACAGTACAAGCTCTACATGGATATTTTTCTCTCTTGGGCACTTTCCAGCCCAGACCAGCTCCCCCTAAACTCTTCCCACCACCCTTGACCTCTCGCCACCTCCCCTGCCCTCTCACCAGCACAGTCCAGTCTGGCATGGCCCCACAGCAGTGCCCACCACAGGGCGCGGCAGACCTCTGGGCTCTCACCCCACAGCCCCAGACCCTCTGAAGGGCACAGCAGCTCCTCGGGGGTGGAGAGGGCTGAGCCCCCAGTGTTGGGGGCATCTGTGGCACAGGCCTGAGGAGATCCCCTTGTGTGATGGAAATGCTGCTATGGAGGCCAGCTCTGTCACACAAGTGCCCATTGCCTGTCCTTGCCTGCGGTCACAGGCCTGACACACAGCAGGACTCTAACCGAGCTTGAAGATCACTCAGGCCTTCCACCAACCCAAGGGTTCAGAAGGAAAGCATGGAAGTGGGAAGAGAGCAGCTCGGAAAAGACCAAGTGCTGGTGCTCCCTGGCAGTGCTGCTGTGCCAAGACTCTTTTCTTCTTGCCCTCTGCACACAGGCACTGTGCCCTGCAGCACGAGAGAAGGTATTGGAGGAAGGATCTCAAAAAAACCCAACCGAAAACAGTCACTGCAGAGCACATTATTTTGCTTAAACACACAGAGGGTACAGCTCTTTATTTGCAAAGCCTCCAGGGCACAGAAAGCCTGGATATATTGTGAATTAGAAACTGGAGGAATAAAGACAGTTTTTTTGTGGAGAGCATTCAGAGTAGTAAAATAATGCAAAATAGAAGGAGTTAAACCACACCCAAAATCACCATAAAAAGACCAGCAAAAGACAGGTTGGTTCTGTAATAAGATATAAGTACTATGCAGAAGACAAGAGGCAGTTTATTCCTTCTAAAAAGCATCTAGTCATTAGTTTTCTCAGGGCATCCTTGATCTCATGGTTTCTCATGCTGTAGATGAGGGGGTTCACAGCTGGAGGCACCACCGAGTACAGAACAGCCACCAGCAGGTCCAAGGATGGGGAGGAGATGGAGGGGGGCTTCAGGTAGGCAGCCGTGGCAGTGCTTACAAACAAGGAGACCACAGCCAGGTGAGGAAGGCACGTGGAAAAGGCTTTGTGCCGTCCCTGCTCGGAGGGGATCTTCAGCACGGCTCTAAAGATCTGCCCATAGGACAGCAAAATGAAAACAAAACAACCAAAGACTAAACAGACACCAACTACAAGTACCCCAACTTCCCTGAGGTAGGCATCTGAGCAGGCGAGCTTGAGCATCTGGGGGATTTCACAGAAGAACTGGTCCACAGCATTGCCTTGGCAGAGGGGTAGTGAAAACGTATTGGCCGTGTGCAGCACAGCATTGAGGAACCCACTGCCCCAGGCAGCTGCTGCCATGTGGACACAAGCTCTGCTGCCCAGCAGGCTCCCGTAGTGCAGGGGTTTGCAGATGGCAGCGTAGCGGTCATAGGCCATGATAGTGAGAATAGAACACTCTGCTGAGATCAAAAAGGTAAACAGAAAGACCTTGGGCAGCACACGTTGGGTAGGAGATGGCCCTGTTGTTCCAGAGGGAGTTGGCTATGGATTTAGGGACAGTGGTGGAGATGGAGCCCAAGTCGAGAAGTGATAGATTGAGGAGGAAGAAGTACATGGGTGTGTGGAGGTGGTGGTCACAGGCTATGGCGGTGATGATGAGGCCATTTCCCAGGAGGGCAGCCAGGTAGATGCCCAGGAACAGCCAGAAGTGCAAGAGCTGCAGCTCCCATCTGTCTGCAAATGCCAGGAGGAAGAACTGGGTGATGGAGCTTCCATTGGACATTTTCATCCTCTGGGAATGGGGTGCTGTCAAAGTAGAAGAAAAACACAGAAGAGTCAGGGCATTATTCTCTGAGCAATATCAAAGCCATTTCCCATAGTCCCTCCAACCCTCACACACAGAGACCCTTTTCCTCTTCCTTGAGGCCTGTGGCTGGAGCCCTGCCTGGTGTCAGCCGAGCGTGCAATGAAGAGCAGGACCTCTGCCCATGTGCTCTTGGAAAGTCAGCCCTGCTCTGCAGCAGTGGGTTCATGGGATCGGTGCGGGCAGGGGCCAGTCTGGTTTTTGACTTTGTCAGCTGAAACCACTCCTAGCGCAGAAGGGCTTGTCAGCATCTGCACTCCCAGTGCTAAGGAACCACGTGGGTAAAAGCAGTTTAAGAATTCTAGGGTTTTTTACAGCTGCCCACATCGCCCCTGGGGAGTTTTCTTAGATCTCAGGAACCTTCAGCATTTCTGCTGCACTCCAGGAGAACACAGTGAGCCAGGCAAGTCAAGAGGATTGTCCATGGCTTAGTGCAGAGAGAGGGGGAGCTGCTCTGTCCTTCTGCCTAGTTCCCACTTGCACTGTGCTTGCACCTTTCTGAGATGAAGGGTGATCACGCTCCCCTGTTTTACCCTGAAAAGCCACCAGACACTGCTGAGAACAGAGACATCCACTGCAGACCACCAAATGTCTCCCCCTTTCTCAAAATCTCAGCAGTCTGCTTGTAGCCAAGGACACACCGGGCTCATTTCACCAACCCAAGAGCATTTCCTCAGTCCTAGCATCTCTGTGCTTCTCCATGAGGCTTTGAGATCACATAAAGCTGCTCTGAGACAGGTTTGCATCCTGCAGGGCAGCTAACAACTTGGAAGGACACTCAGAGGTGATAGCCAAGTGACCTGATGTGATGGCATCTCTGTAAGGGAGAATCAGCTCATTCCCCAGCCCCACAGACACCATTGAGCATAACCCCTCAGATGATAGGAAAGCTGGGACACTTTTTCCCATGGACACAGCTGCATGGGAGGACCCACAGGATCAGTGTGTGACTCTGTCGTGGTTTAACCCCAGCCAGCAACTAAGCACCACGCAGCCGCTCACTCACTCCCCCCATCCAGTGGGATGTGCGAGAAAATCGTAAAAAAAAGTAAAACTCCTGGGTTGATATAAGAACGGTTTAATAGAAAAGAAAAAAAGAAACTAATAATGATAATGATAACACTAATAACATTACAACAGTAGTAATAAAACAGTAGTAATAAAAGAAGAAACTAATAATGATAACGATAACACTAATACAATGACAACTGTAGTAATAAAAGGATTGGAATGTACAACTACTTCGCAGGGCAATTGCTCACCACCCGCTGACCGACACCCAGCTAGTCCCCCAGTGGCGAATCCCTGCTCCCCGCTTCCCAGTTCCTAAAACTAGATGGGATGTCACATGGTATGGAATACACCATTGGCCAATTTGGGTCAGGTGCCTTGGTTGTGTCCTGTGCCAACTTCTTGTGCCCTGGCTGGGCATGAGAACTGGAAAAATCCTTGACTATAGTCTAAACACTACTGAGCAAAAAATTAAAACATCAGTGTTATCAACATTCTTCACTCACTGAACTCAAAACATAGCACTGTACCAGCTACTAGGAAGACAGTTAACTCTATCCCAGCTGAAACCAGGACAGACTCTGCAGCTGAAACTCCCAGCCCAGAGAACCTGACAGCAGCAACAAGATGACAGTAATAGAGTCAAGTGGAGAAACAAGGAAAAAACAGAGATCAAATGGCTCCGAGAGGCAGGGAAGAGGCATCTGAAGTCTCAGGAAAGAGTTACCCTCACCCAGCTGTGCATGCCACCTCCCAGACACCAGCACAGCCAGGCAGCTGTTCTCAGTCCCTGTGCTCTACTTCAGGAGGCTCCTCTCAGACTTACTGGTCACTCCAAATCACAGCTCAGGAGTCTCAGGGACTGGTTCCAGCATGACAGCTCCTCTTCCATTTCTCCCAAAACTTCCCCAAGACTAGGAAAGAGAAAACACAGACTCCAGAAAGCTCCTTAACTTTATATCAGTCCCTGCTTTGACCTTCCCCTTGAAAAGTGTCCCTGGAAATGTCGTGGGGGATGATCTGGAGCTGTGAGTTGCCCTGGCCCACACAGCACCCTCTTGTCAGCAGAAGGACCCTGCCCTGCTGCGAGCTGTTTCTTCCACCCACAGCTTCTCCCCACTCTGCTGTTACAGTTCCCCAGGCAGGCTGAGTACTTACCCTGACCGATGGCAGAGTCCCTGCCCCAGCACACAGACCCCCACGGTGCAGGGACGACAGCCCTGGGCACCCCTGGCTGCACACCCACCTTCACACTCTGCAGCCATCCCCAGCTGAAGGCAGCTGACATGCCCTGTCCCTCTCGGGGTGCAGCAGGGAAGCTGTGCTCCAAAGCACGGCCTTTTTCTCTGCACTGGAGACACTGTGAGAGTCCCTCTGACAGATCCCATAGGCTGTGGGATGTGCCAGCTTTAGGAGGTCATTCCAGGAACCACAGCTGCATTGCCCTGCTGCCAGAGACTTACCCTGTGCAGGGCTGTGACGATTTTTCTACAAGTCAGCTCTCCTCTCTCCTCTTACCCCAGACCGCCTTTAAACTCTCTCTCCCTTCCCTCCTCTCCCCTCGGTGCCTGCCGGCAGTGCCCTCAGCCCTGCTGCGCTTTGCAGAGGAGCTGCTCCTGGGCAGAGCTGTCTCTCGGCAGTGCTGCCTGCTTGCCATGAGCTCCCTCCAGCCCAGGAGCCCAGCCCAGCTCAGCAGCAGAGGAGCAGCCCAAGGCAGCCCTTTCTCTGCCCCCTCTGGGCTCCCTCCAGGTGTCCCTGGGGCTCCAGGGGAACCTGCTGGAAAACAGGCTGAGGCAATCACTGATGTTTATTCCCTCAGCTAGGGAGAGCCACTTCTTTCATGAAATAAAATTTGCCACTCAGAGACAAAGTTACATCTACATGACAACTTTTTTTCTTTCCAGCAATATAATCGTTCTCTCAGAGTTACTTTTAATGTACCACTTTTTTCGTGTTATTTTTTAAACAGGATACTCAGAGAGTGAAAGGCAGGGGACACCTTTGTACCTACTGAGGGAAGGGATCCATGGAATGAGGGAAGGGACCCATGGGTTAATGGTGGGGCTTCATCTGTGTTTCTATTCATGGCATTTGAAGAAGGCTCAGCTCCCTCCCATGCACACCACAAAGCCACAGGAGGTGGGATTCCTCTTGACTCTCTTCAAGTGTGCACAAAATAGACACCTGCATCGGGAGCTCCTTCTCTCAGCTCCCATGTGAATTAATGGAGATGAAATGCAGGAGTCAGGTGTTCAGACACAAACACCTGTTGACATTTGTGTTTCCAGAGGTGGTCCAAGATACATGTAGGTAATAGCAAACTGTAATGGAAAATTCATAGAGACGGGGCAACATCTCAAGAATCACGTATGAGCCTGGTGTGAAATTCCTTTGGCCAAGTGACATTAGAGCTTATGCACAAACAAAGGCCAAAAGAACCTTTGCGTACTCCTTATGTCCATGGCACTTTATACAGGTATTCATATGAACAATTGCTGTCATGTACCATAGGGAGAACTGTGTCTCCCTTTTTCCTCCATCAGCTGAATTTACTTTACCTCTGCTGGCTATAATAGCATGTTTCCCATTCTCATCCCCACATTTCCTAACAGAATTCAGGGCAGGTACTCTATTTAATGTCCAAATCCAGGGCCACAGAGCTGCACCAGATGCCAAGGCTGGCATGGACCTCACTGGACTCACAGGAAAGCAATTCCCATTCAGGGTGTTACATCACAGACACTGCAGACAGCATCACAGAGTGCGATTTGGTGCCTGTGTGCCCTTGACTTATGCCACCAGTCAGAGGTATCAATCATCAGATGCCATCAGAGAGGCAAGGTGTGGTCCCTCTGCTCCCAAGAGCTGCAGGCATTGCATGAACACAAAGCATGTCTCACAGGGGTTTTTACTCACTCCCTTGATGATACAATGAACGAAAAGACCAAGAATTTTCAGAGTGTCCCTGTATACATCTTGTCTTCAAGAACAGCATCCTCCAAGCACAGCAATGGTCCATATCAGAACTCATTAGAAACTCAGGAAGGAATTCAAGGACACCAGGATGAACTTTTGGTACTTTAGGAACTGTTAAAGAAGAAAACCACGTAAGATAGGACCACTGCTGAAGTGAGGAAGTGTAGGTGTAGATAGATCCGAGGTAGTCTACATCACAGCCTCGGTTACCAGCAGCATGGTCTCGCAGGCCATTGAGCTGTGAGGCAGGACTCTGGAGGAGAACAACCAGCAGTGGATGGGGATCAAGCCTGGGGTTACTCAAACAAACTACACCCTTACCAGTCCATGGGAACCACAGGGGCTGCATCCAAGGGTGCCGAGAGTGTTTTCTTCTCTAGGAGGTGCTGGTCTGTTATGACCCCGGTAAGAAAGGGATTTGGACACTGTGAGCTACCTTTTAAAATTATGTTCATCATTGTTAACACTCTAAGGAGAGTATCATGCAGATCACCTTTGGTCCCTTTAGATGGTGGTAACTCAGGTGGTGTAGCATTGAATGGGCCTTCAGCCCAAATGCAGCAAAGCATGCAGACCCCATCCATAGAAGACAGTCTCCTGTTTTGGTCATTCAAGCTACTGTAGGATTTTCTTGCAGGGAACAACTCTACTCATCGTGTCAGCAGTCAAACAGAAATGTTTTCATGAGAACATCTTGCTGCACAGTTACATACAGGCAAGGCCAAGCAGGAGACGTAATGTCCAGTACAGAGTGGGACCTGCCTGCAGGCTCTTGTGTGACAACATGCTGCTGAGGTTGTCCTGTGGCCAAGGGATCTGTGCAGCACAGAAGAGGTTTGATGGCCGTGCTGTATGTGCAGCACAGTGTAGGGCAGCACAGCCCTAAGAACTTGATGTTCAATATTTTTCTGGTCAGGACCAGTGTTCAGGTTTCCCTGTGAGAAGTGTGTGGTCCACTGTGCTGTCACAGCTGAGATGCAGTGGCCCAAATGTGCACTGCCAGGAGGAGCTGAAGACCCATAGCTTGTCACAGAAATTTGATGGTTTTGGATTAAATGAGTCGTGGTGGGACAGCTTGCTGAGCTTTGGTGCTGCAATGGAGGGATACAGGCTCTGCCCAGGGAGCAGCAGGGACGATGAGGACTATCCTCCATGTATGAAAGGGGAAGCTTG
The DNA here is from genome assembly GCF_929443795.1 of Astur gentilis. Lineage (NCBI taxonomy): Eukaryota > Metazoa > Chordata > Aves > Accipitriformes > Accipitridae > Astur > Astur gentilis. The sequence goes on from NW_026060847.1 coordinate 132,719, forward strand.
GATTTGTGGAGGTTCTCTCTGTGACAGACAACAGGTTGGACTAAATTTGTCATTTAGGAACAGAGCAGGAGTCAGCAAGAGTGACCTTGTGTTTGCAGTTACAACCTGCTTGATCAGGGAGAGGAAACAAAAGGTCTTTTGTCAGCAACCCCAGGAAGTCTCCAGGTTCATGAGCAGGTTCCTGTGGTGAACTTAAGTGCCCTGGCATTCCCTGGCAAGGCCAAGCAACAGGGTGCCAACAGCCTGAAGGCTCTTGGGACAACTTCTTCAGACAGCTGCCACGTGGGCGACTAAGGGTGATTCTCACCTGGACCTGATCCTGGCCAACAAGGAACAGCTGGTTAAGGATGTGATGATGTTCAGTGTCAGTCTTGGCTCTCATGGCCATGAATTAGTGGGGGATGAGACACCAAAGGGCAGTGAGTAAGGCCAGCAGCAGAGCACAGACCTGGGGCTCCAGAGGAGAAGACTTTGACATACTCAGGAGTGCGACACAAGTGTTGCCATGGGAAGCAGCTCTGAAGGGTGAAGTAGCATGGGAAATCTGATAGGCCTTACAGGACAGCCTCCTCTAGGCACAGGAAGGATCTCCCCAAATACTCTTGAAGAGAAGCAACCATCTCAGAAGGCTGCTTGTGTGAACTGACTGAGCTCCAGGGCAAAAGGGCAGCAGGCAGGAGGTGGAAGCAGGTAAAGTTGCCGACAGAATGTACAAACCTTGTCCCAGGATGTAAGGATGATGCCAAAGCCAAAGCTCCCATTGCCTTGAGAGATGCACGGAAGGATAGAGGCAGCAAGGTGAGCTGATACTGGTTCATTAACCATAAAAAAATAGACAGGGAGCATGTAGTCCTGCTGCTGAGCTTCCTCAGTGTAGGAGCAGGTAAGGCTGAGGAACTTAATGACTTCTTTGGCTGTGCCTTCTGCCAGGCCTTTGTGACTGGTGGCAGGACCCTGGAGGAAAACAACCAGCAGTAAGTGGGGATCAAGTCAGAGGTTACTTGAGCAAACTCAGCATTTAACAGCCCCTGGGAGCAGAGGGGAATCATCCAAGGCTGGAGAGGGAGCAAGCCAATTTCATAGCAAGACTCACCCTGCATCACTTTTGACACATCATGAAGATCAGGACAAGTCCCTGATGGCTTCCAAACAAGTTGGCAGCTGTCTTCCAACACAGACAAGAGGATTACCGGAGGAACAAAAGGCTGTTTAACCTCCTATAGGAGAGCAGTGTGTCCCTGAGCATGTCCTCCTGGATGATATTTCTGGGAAGATGAAGAGGAAGGTGACTGGGCATGGCCAGCATGGATTTGTCCAGGGTGGATCATGAGAGACCAACCTCATGGCTTTCTAGGATGAAAGGGCTGGATTTCTGGATGAGGGTGGATGATCAGTGGTGTGTTTTATGATATGATTGCATACAGGACATCTGGAAGGATGGGCAAAGGGATGGAGGGATAGATGGATGGATGGATGGATAAAGAGATGGGTGGAATTGGGATTGATGGTTCAGCCTCAGTGGGTCATAAAATATTGGTTCCGCTCTGCCTGGAGACCTGTAAGAATTTGGCACTGAAGACATTTGCATCTTGACTGCATGCCTCAGCCTGGGAGATGGGGATTGCCCCTGCTGGGGCGTGGCTCTGCCAATCCAGCCACATGGGTCTAGGTGGTGCAGACTACTTGAAGACATTCCTGTAACCCAAATACATTGGGATGAATGCAGTATTGGCTATGCAAAATCAAGCATTTCATTCACTTAGTCTCTTTGCTTTGACATCTTCTCACTTTGACTACACTCCTGAAATCTCTCTAATTCACCACAGAAAAATTGAAGACTTGTATTGAGTCTGGCTGAGATGGAGTTAATTCTCCCCACAGCAGCCCTCATAGCGCTGTGCTCTGCATTGGTAGATAGAAAGGTGTCTATAACACACCAGTGCTTTGGCTACTGCTGAGCAGTGCTGACACAGCATCAAGGCTGTCTCTCTAGCATTTTTGCCCCTTCAATGGCAGGCTGGGGCTGGGCAAGATCTTGGGAGGGGATATAGCCAGGACAGCAGACCAAAACTAATCGAACAGATATTCCATGCCATATGACTCAGCTATAAAAGCCGAGTAAAAGGAGATGGAAGGGTAGCATTTTCGTATTCTGTAGCAACCACTACACGTACTGAAGCCCTGCTTCCCAGGAAGTGGCCAGACATCGCCTGCTGATGGGATGTAGAGAATAACATCATTTGTTTTTCTTTGCTTTCGCACGCGACCTTTGCTTTCACTTTATTAAACTCTCCTTATCTTGACCCAGGGGCCTTTTGTTATGTTTTCTCTCCCCTGTCCAGCTGAGGAGGGGGAGTGATAGAGTGGCTTTGGTGGGCACCTGGCACCCAGCCAGGGTCAGCCTACCACAAGACTAAAGGCAAATTATACCCAGACTTGGCTCCTTGGGGTGTTTTGCATGATAATGAGTGCTCTGGGGCTGAGTTCCTGAACTGCAGATCCTTAGAGACTGACCAAGCCTCTAGAGAAGTCCAAGTCAGAAGCAAACCTCCAGGTTTGTGTGGGTGTTAGCAGGCCCTGCTGAAATCCGTCACTGAAGAGAACATGCAGGGAATGAGCAAAGCTCCTGTCCCTGAGGGTTGGTGAAGCAGGAAGTTGGAGGCACTTGGTACAGGAGGAACATTAAATGTGGCAGTCACTGTGAAAGCCCTTGATGGGCTTCAGCAAGCTGGATGGCCAAGCCCTGACCTCCATCCCATGGGGATGTGGCACCATTTCCTCTTGGGATGCTCAGGGCTCTTCCTGCGGGCAATGCGAAGTGGGAGTGTGTGATGCTGCCAGGTACAGGTCAGGAGTACAACACCTTGCAGGTTCTGTGGATGGTGGGTGAGGAGGCAACACAGCACTGGAGCTGTAAGGACCTCATGTCCTCTAGTGGGCAACAGTGGAAGAGACAGCAGCCATAGCCAAGAGAACAAGGGTCTCTGCTCTGCTGGGGTGTCAAAGGCCCACCAAGGCCCTCGGCCATCTCCAGCACAGCTACACTGTCCTGTGACTGTGCCTACTTCCTTGCTTCCAAGCTGGGGTTTTCTGAGGATTTGCCAATTCCTGTGAGGTCCCCACAAGCCATCCCTTTTCTTTTAAAGCCTTCTAATGCTCATTTACACCCAAGATTTCCAAGGGCCAGACTTGCTAGAATCCTCCATTTAGCACCACAACACAGCACTAAACTGCACATCCTCCTTCTTCTGCTGTTGCCTCACATTACAAACTCAACGTGTTTCACTACAGCATGACTCCCGCCCCGATATTTTAAATCTTTTCCCTGCCTTTAACTCACCACTCACCGATACACCCACACGGCACTCTCTGTGCACGCTACATGGAAATATCTATATCAGCCCTCATTTGCCAAGGAGGGGCCTGCCTTCCTGCCATCTTCCCAGGACAATCCTCTTCCTCAACCTCCACACACCGACATCGCCTGCCTTCCAGTTCTGTTTTCAGACATGGTTGTAAGGATTTGATATAGCCGTTTGCCACAGCCATTTGCCACCACCTTCTTTCTCACTAACATTCCTCAACCCTGTCTCGCACACCTACACACGGCCAATCGCTGATGCTCAGCACCACTCACTCTTCAGAAGACGTCTTGAGTATTTTGGATCTTCCTGGTGCTTTTTATAAGCTTCCTTGCTCCCTCCAGAGCTCATGACGAGCTTTCTTGGCCACAACAGGGCCTTGATGACCAACTCTTGCGAAATGGTTGCCTTTTTTATGATCGTCTGTGCAGATAGGGTAGTCACACAAAAGTAGCAAAAATATCAAAACGGGTGCTGAGTAAAGTTTCAGTAAGAACCAGGTGAGCCACACCCATGCCTGTGGCTTCCTGGAAAGGCATCTGTCCTGAGAATCAGATCCAGCCTCTGCCACTCTCTGAAGAGGGAAAACCAGCAGTGTCCAGGCCACCTGGGGAACATAAAGGGCGACCTTTTGCAAGACCACCCTTCATCTAAAGTGCTTTGGATGTGTCCCTGAGGATGGGCTATCATGCCTTATATGCAGACACTGATTCAGCTGGCATTACCTAGAGGGGCTGACAGAGATGTAGACTGCTACGTTGCAGATATTTACATTTAGGCAGGTTAATGCTTTTTGGGGTAGATACTGAGACTCCTAGGGAAACCACACAAACACATGAAGGATTATCAAAGGACTTTCTCCAGTTTCCCCATCCTCCTTAGAAATGGGAAACCCACTGGCTCACATGGCATCCATCATAACCCCCCAGGCAGCTCCTCAGCCAGTCATGTCACAGCCTGTCCCAAGGCATGGGGTTCTTCTGAGCCAGTGCAAACCTTGTCCCCTTCGCCTTGTAAAACTTCTGGAGGTTTCTTTGGCCAAATCCACAAGTGTCTCAAGGTCCCTCTGGGCTGAAAATACACCACCTCAACATGTAAGGTCTGTGGGCCACTGCCTCAAGCAGTGGATGAATATGGAGGATTACAGGACACTGCAGGTGATGAAAGAGAACGATGCGCTTCATGGAGTTGCCTACCAAGGTGCAAAATGCCACAGGAACCCTCTCAAAAACACCAGAAGAGGTTACAAAAGAAGTCATGCATGGCCAATGGGGAAAAGATTAGCAGGGTAGGCTGTTCTTTTTGGATGGTGTTATGATAGTGAAACAGGAGCACTTGTAGTTTCAGGGAAGTAAAATGGAAGCAAGGAATGTGGTCAAGGCTGTTTGGGGTCACCTGAAAAGCAGCCCAGCACCTGATGTGCATGACTTCTGTGGCCAGGGAGAACCTGAGAGCTTTCCCTCGTTTGAAGACATGAAGGGGAGGGAAGGACAGCATCATTCATTCACGCTGGAAGGGACCTTGGCAGGTGTCTTGACCAACCTCCTGCACAAAGCAGGGTCAGAGCAGGTTATTCAGGGCTTTATTCAAACATCTCTTCATCACGTTCAAGGATCAAGCCTTTGCATATTCTCTGGGAAACAGCTTCCAGCGCTTCAGTATCCTCGTGTTGGAAAAGTTTCTCCCTGTATGTGCCCTGACCCTCTCTTTTTCCAGCCCATTGCCTCTTGTCCTTGTGTCTTGTACCACGGACATAAGCCTGACTCAGCCTTACTAGGACCAGTGCCATGATGCTTGCATGTTCGCCCAGGACCTTCCTTTCTCCCAGCTGAACAAGCCCAGCTCTTTTAGCTTCTTCTCACACGACAAGTGCTTCAGCCCTGATCACCTTGGTGGCCCTCATCTGACCTGGATCCAGTTTGCCAATGTCTCTTTGGCACTACAGGGGGCTCAAAGCCTCGGGAATTCTTCTGGCTATGATGTCAAATGTTCTGAGGAGAGAGGGATAATCAATTTCCTTGGCTGTGCTCCTGCTCCTGCAGTCCTTGACTCTGTTGGTTGTCTTTGCTGCTGGTTCATCTTTTGCCTCATGGCACCCAAGGACCACCAGAGCCTTTCCCACAGAGCTGCTACACAGCCATGCAGCCCCTTGCCTCCCTCATTGCAGGGGCATGGCCTGCTTTAGGGGCAGGACTTTGGATTTGTCCTTACTGGATAGCATGCAGTTCTCTTTTGGCCCACCCCTCCAGCATTCCTATGTCCTTTGGGAAGGCAGTCCTGCCCTCCAGTGCAGTGTTGGCTATCCTCAGTGTGGTGGTGTGCTGGTTTGGCTGGGATAGATTTCTTTTTCCTAGCAGCTGGTAGAGTGTTATGTTTGGAGTTCACTATGAGAAGAGTGTTGGTAACACTGATGTTTTCAGCTGTTGCTAGGTAATGTTTAGTCTAAAGTCAAGGATTTTTTGGCTTCTTATGCCCAGCCAGCCAGAAGGGGACACAGCCAGGGCAGCTGACCCAAACTGGCCAAAGGGTTATTCCATACCATGTGACATCATGACGTGCGGAAAACAGACTCCACAATCAGTGAGATTGTAAAGTAGGTATGTTCATTCAGCGCTGGGCGGCACGGGGGGTAGTTCCACCAAAGTCGTGCGCGCGCGACTCGGCAGTTTGCCTCAAGTTTATACAGTCAGGTATTACATATTTACAATACGCCTATACATATGCATGACCTATCCCCGCTCCATATTAAAATTAGCTCCAAGAGGTTATTTCCATAGTCCCCTCCCAACTGCACCTGTTCAGGGCCTCTTTATGGTGGTCGTCTGGTGGTCGCAGAGATGAAGATAGATGACTCCTCTTCGTCACCGCTAGTAACCTTTTTCCTTGCACAGGCTCAGTGATTTCTTGGTATTCACCCAAGCCGCAAGATCAGTCTTAGCTGGCTCTTGGGGCCTGCTCCTGCTTCTTATCAAGGACTGTCTTTACCTCATTGGCTGGTTCCTGGCACCAGCTCTTCTTATCAAGGACTGTCTCTACCTCAGCTAATTTCAACAATGTAAGCACTAAACATCTTCTTTCACCCCCCTTTATTATGTCTACTAAGACCCTTTTGACTCCCCTTGTCTCAGTCCCCCCTTTTCTAGAAAATAGTAAATTCTTTTACTATATTTAATCCTAGTACTTCTAACGCATTATTTCCCTATCTAGCATCCTCTCAAAGTATTTGTTGGTCTCGAGTTTTCGTCGTAACTGATTCTTTTGCCATTCACTGTAAGAGTCTCCTGTACTCTTACAGCACAAAAGGCCACATCGAACCACTATGCAAAGGACCACAGACAACAGAATGATGATTATTATTGTGACAAACAAATGCTTTAACCATGTCAAATTTGGCAACCAGGAGGTTAATTTTTCTAATATGCCTGTCAAGCCCCAAGAAGTGTCATCTTGGGAAACTTCATGTAGTATTTTAGTCCTTTCCCATATCTCCTCAAGATCTGTTTCAATTCGTTGGTTTTGATTGATATAGGTACAGCAGCTTTGGTTTATAACTACACATAAGCCCCCTTCCTTTGCTAAAAGCATGTCCAATCCCATTCTATTTTGGAGCACTACTTTACTCAGGGATTGTATTTCCAGTTGCAACCCTTGAACTGCATGAATTGTAGCACTTTCTATAATCTCTAATGTAGCAGATCTATTCACGATAGCTTTCTCCAACTCGCTTACCCCTAAAGACGGGAATAGCCATCGGACAGAACTATGGTACGTAGTACCTTGAATAACTAGTGGGTTTTCAGCCCGTTTTACACGGAGCCAAGGTGTTCTCAAAAACCCTCGGGGAGGCGAAGCTGCCTCGAATATACTGGCCTGAGGTGCAAGGTATCCTCGAACACAGTGTCCCTTCCAGTTCTGATGTAAACTCTTTCTGGCCTTGCCATCCCCACAGAGCCACCAGTATCCTGGCCCTGTGTTGCATCTTGGACCAAGATGCATCTCCCTTCTGTCTTGCTCTTGCCCCTTCTTTCCTGGCCCACCCTTTGGTTTCCGGATATAATAGAAACTGATACTTAAGTTTAGCCCAAGACGTTCTAATTTTCCTTTATCAAAAGTTCCCAGATTTTCCGCAAGGCTATAATTATCCATGTCTCCCCAAATATTATCAGTAATATTTAAGCAATGGCCAGTAATTAAGAGCTCTTTGGGGTTGGGCACCTCCAAATCAAAGTTGGGTCCCTGCTGGGTATTCCCTTTTCCATGAGGGCATGATCCATTCCTGTCTGGCCCGTCTTTAATGAGAGATGTCCAATTTGTGGTCGGGATTCCTAAAAAGGGGAGTTCCATGTTCCCTCGAGGAAGGGGATTACATACCCAACAATCTGATAAATTTAGTACTTTCGAGATACTCTCTGTCATATTTAAGTAAGTATTTCGATCCCAAGCCTGCCCCTTGGACAAGGTCCAACTCAGGAACATAACAATCAATGTCTCACAAATTTTAGCTTCAAAGGTCCTTTATCTTGTGAATTCCATTGTCCTTTGGGTGCCTTGTTCACCCTAGTGTGATGGATCCAGGCGTTCTGTTCCTTGATCTTAATTGCGGTGAAGGAGGTAAGTAATACTTGAAATGGTCCTTCCCACTGCGGCTCCAGAGTTTTTTCTGTAAGAGACTTTACATACACATAATCTCCTGATTGTATATTATGCACAGGCCCATCCAAACCTCTCCCTCGAGTCCCTATCACATGCTTCTTGATTTTATTAAGTTGCTTACCTAATGCCACCATGTAAGAAGTCATAATTTCATCCCCCGCTTGTAGAGACACCCCTCTCTGTATCCCATAGGGTTGCCCATACAGAATTTCAAAGGGGCTCAGTCCTTCTTTCGCCCTTGGTCTTGTTCGTATACGCAGAAGGGCTAAAGGAAGAGACTGAGGCCATGTCAAATTTGCTTCTTGTCCTAATTTCACAATTTGCTGTTTGATTAAGTGGTTCATTTTCTCCACTTGACCACTCGACTGGGGGTGATATGGAGTATGAAGCTGCCAATCTATACCCAAGTGGCGGCTAATTTGTTGTACTACTTTTGAGACAAAATGTGGTCCTCTGTCAGAGGATATGGTTGCTGGAACCCCAAACCATGGTATTATCTCTTGTACCAGTATTTTAGTTACCTCCCGAGCTTTAGCTGTTCTTGTTGGGAATGCTTCTGGCCAACCTGAAAAGGTATCAGTTACTACCAATAAATATCGATACCCCCCTTTTCTTGGAAGTTCTGTAAAATCAATTTGCCATTGTTGTCCAGGCCCATTGCCTTTTCCAATCTGGCCCATTTCCAGCTTGGGGGTATTCTTAGGATTAGTCTGGAGGCAAAGATCACATTGTTGTGTCACCTGTCTCACCGTGGTGTATAAATTTCTAGCCACAATTTCTCTTATCAAATGATTATACAGAGCTTCTGTTCCCCAATGTCTTTTTCTATGTTCCTCCCGTATCAAATGCCATAATAAGCAAGAGGGAACAATTAGCTTGCCCTGTGGGGTATGAGCCCACCCCTCTTCATTATATGACCCTTCTAAATCTGTAATGAGCTTTTGATCTTCCTTAGTGTATTTTGGCTTACCTTCTAGGGAAATCTGCCTATCGGGAATTAAGGCCCCTTCTGTTTTTACCTTTGTTTTGGCCACTTGTTTTGCTTCTCTGTCCGCCAGCTCATTCCCTTTTTCCAAATCTGAGCTCACTTTCTGGTGTGCCTTAATGTGCATGATTGCTACTTTCTTAGGGAGCTGGACAGCTTCCAGTAACTTCAGAATTTCTTCTGCGCGTTTGATATTTTTCCCTTGAGAACTCAATAGTCCTCTCTCCTTCCAAATTGCTCCATGTGCGTGTACAACTCCAAAGGCATATTTTGAGTCTGTATAAATGTTCACAACTTTGCCCTGGGCCAATTCCAGGGCGCGCGTTAGAGCAATTATTTCTACCTTCTGTGCGGAGGTGTTCATGGGCAAAGCCCCTGATTCTATTACCTCTTGGCTGGTGGTGATGGCGTATCCCGCATGTCGATTACCGTTCAGGACGTAACTGCTTCCGTCTGTGAACCAAGTTTCCCCGTTTTCCATGGGGCTGTCTTTCAGGTCTGGGCGACTGGCGTATGTTGCTTCAATGGTTTCCAAACAGTCATGATGTACCGGTTCTCCTGTGTTCCCGCTGAGAAAAGAAGCTGGGTTGACAATGTTAGTGACTACAATCTCCACGTCATCCTGCTCTACCAATATAGCTTGATATCTCAGGAATCTTTGCGGAGAGAGCCAGTGTCCACCTTTTGCTTCCAGTACTGCTGATAATGTGTGAGACACCAAAACAGTCATTTTCTGGCCCAGAGTAAACTTTCGGGCTTCCTGTATATTCAGTATCACAGCCGCAACCACCCGCAGGCATCCAGGCCAACCTTTTGCAGTCGTGTCTAACTGCTTAGAGAGGTAGGCAACTGCCTGTCGATATGGGCCCAGGTTTTGTGCTGATATTGCCAGGGCAATGCCCTGCTTCTCATGGGAGTAAAGAAGAAACGGATTACTCGCATCTGGGAGTTCTAAGGCCGGGGCCGACATCAAAGCCTTTTTCAGTAGCTCAAAGGCTCGTTCGGTCTCCTTATTCCACTCAAGGTGTTTCTGCTCAGTGGCTGTCAACGCATACAGTGGTTTAACAAGCAATCCAGAATTATAGATCCACAATCGGCACCACCCTGTCATTCCCAGAAAAGTCCGTAACTCTTTTACTGTCTGAGGTCTCCGAGTTTGACATATTGCCTCTTTACGGACCTGTCCCAAAGTTCTCTGTCCCGCACTAATTTCATAGCCCAAATAATTCACTTTGCGTTGCATTACCTGTGCCTTTTTCTTGGATACCCGGTACCCCTGGAGTCCCAGGAAATTCAACAGACTCACCGTCCATGTCATACAATCTTTCTCTGTTTTGGTGGCGATCAGGATATCATCCACATACTGCAACAGCTTCCCCTCCTCAGACGGGGCTTCCCAGGATTCTAAGTCTTTCGCAAGCTGATTGCCAAAAATGGTAGGCCTATTCTTAAATCCTTGTGGCAACACCATCCAAGTGAGCTGGGTCTTTCGACCACTCTTGGGGTTTTCCCATTCAAATGCAAATAACTTTTGGCTGGCTTCATGGAGAGGGAGGCAAAAGAAGGCATCCTTCAAATCTAAAACAGTAAACCAAGTCAATTCAGGTGTTAATACAGTTAACAGGGTATACGGATTCGCCACTACCAGGTAAAGATCTTCAGTTATCTTATTCACCGCCCGTAAGTCTTGGACCACCCGATATGATCCATCGGGCTTCCGAACAGGTAATATAGGGGTATTGAATTCAGAGTCACACTCTTTTAATAATCCCAACTGCAAAAATTTTTCTATCACCGGCCGGATTCCTTCTCTGTCGTCTTTCTTTAGGGGATATTGTTTAATTCCTACCGGCTTTTGGCCTTCCTTGATCCTAACTTCAACAGGTGGAGCATTTTTCGCTCTTCCAGGTACATTGGTAGCCCATACCCCCGGATACACTTGGTTTAAGATGTCCTCGTTAATGCTTCCTTCTAGGGGGAGACTAGTTAGGGTTAGGCTCAATATTTGAATATATTGCTGATCTTTTACCTCCAGAGTAATTTCTCCCTTTTTGAATACAATTTTTGCTCCCAATGGTTCCAACAAGTCCCTTCCCAGAAGTGCCTTTGGGGAGTTGGGCATATATAAAAATTTATGAATGCCCCACTGTTTTCCTAATTTATATTCTAAAGGTTTACAAAAATATGCCTTTTCACTTTGGCCAGTCGCTCCTTTCACCGTGACATAATCATTTCCCAGGGGCATCAAAGCCTGATTCAAAGCCGAGTATGTTGCTCCTGTATCTACCAAAAATTCTACCTCTTGTTGTGTTTTCCCTAGCTTAATTATAACCAGTGGATCCGCTAGGGTAGATAACCCAGGTTCCCGTCAGTCTCCCTTCACAGGGGCTACCGTTCTTCCTGTTTGAGCCCTCTGATCCTCCTTGTTCCTTGGGCATTCCCTTTTCCAATGACCAAATTTCTTACACAAAGCGCATTGATCCTTGCCCAGTCAGGGCAAGTCTCATCTAGGCCCTCTTCCTCTTTCTTCCTGAATAACAGCCATTAATTTCCTCTGCCCTTGCCTATATCCTTCTTCTCTGTTACTAAATACCCTCCATGCTTCATCCAACAATATTTCTAAATTCTTACTCTCTGTAGGGCATAATTTCTGAAGTTTGCGCCTTATATCCCCTGTAGACTGACCCAAAACCAGGGAGACTAATTGTTGTATTCCTACCTCTGACCCAGGATCCAGCGGTGTGCTGCAGCGCATTACATCCCTCAGTCGATCCAGGAATTCAGATTGAGACTCGGAAGGACTCTGTTTAACTGCATATAAAGCTGACCAATTTATACTTTTGGGGATCGCTCTCTCCATTCCTTTTATAATCCACTCCTGATACCCCTGCAAGCTTTCCATATGTGCAGATCTATTAGCATCCCACTTTGGGTCTTGGAGAGGGCAATATTCCTTAATGTCCCCTCCTGTGATCTTATAATGATCTTCAGCAAGGTTCCCTGCTGTTTTTAAAATCAGCTGTTTCTCTGTCTCAGTCATATATTCCAATAATAGCTGTATATCCTTCCAGTCAGGGTTATGCTGTTTTACAATAAATTGGAAATGCTTAGCTACACTTATCGGATCTCTCCTATAATCTTTTGCAACCTTTTTCCATTCCCCTAGGTGTAGGGTTCAGTTATATGGAACTTAGTTATTGGGCCTGAAAATAGCTCATGGTCACAAGTCTGTTCCAGGCGCCTTTAGAAGGCCTTGAACACAATAAATAAGAAGATAGAAGAAGAAAGATCCCAATTAGGAAAACACAGGTGCACATTCCACGATAAAGGGAACTTGGCACAAACAACCTCAGTTCAGGGACTTATCTTGACCAATTGGACTAAGACAAGTCTTGTATGCTTTAATTAACACAACCAATTATGTCTTGTGTTTGTGCGCGTGGACAATACCGATATAACCAATCACCGCCTATGCTTGTGCGTGTGGACACCAAGCGCTTGCATGTAGTAGCCAATCAAAGTCTCTCAACAACTTAGAGAATTGTATAAAAATGATTAGCTAAGCTCAATAAAATGGCGACTTTAATCATCACATTGGTGTTCCGTCGTCCGGGCCCTGCACGGATTAATCGTTAAACCCTACACTAGGTCAGCAGTAGAAAAGGGTACTTTAATTAACATCGTCCCATCATCTGGCTCCACCGCCTCTCGGAGAGGTGCTTGTAAAGCTGTTGAGGTAGTTTTCTTCCTAGTACGGGAAGATACAGGACTGCTCGGGGGGGTCGGAGTTCTATCCGAGTCTGCATCCTGTTCCTGTGGTCGAGGGGGAGGCTTAAACAAATCAGTTAGATCTTGTTCTAGTACCTGATGAATTTTATTTGTCTTTGTACATCTTTGTCCAATACTACATGCCGAACAACACCGCCTCAGTTTACCTCTAAGCTCCTTGTTGTTCTCTCGCTCAAGTGCAAGCACCATGGGGTCCTGTGGGGGTACCATTCCACAGTCCCTTTGCCACTCTGGATGATTTCGGAGGGTGAAAAACATGTCTGCATACGAAACCTCATCCCATTTTCCTTCTCTTCTTAAAAACAGCATTAGTTGTAATAGAGTATTATAATCTAGTGACCCATTAAGTGGCCACTTAGCATCACTTTCTAACTTATACAACGGCCACCATTGATTGCAGTATTTAATAAGGTTCTTTTTACTTTCCGTACCTCCGGTCCCAACAAGATCTTTCCAGTGAGCAATTACACAACCCAGAGGACTTTTCCTCAATATTCCTCCTTGATTGTTTCCCATTTTATAACTCCTCCTACACGTCCCAAATTTCTGGAATTAAATTTTCCTTTACACACCAATCTCACTATTTCGGATTCTTAGTGACTTCTTTCCAATCATAAAAGTGTGGAATTTGGAGAAAACACTCAAGGCAATTTGGTTTCCGTCTGCTAGATGTACAGTACCAGCTTCTCCCCCAAGATTTACACTTCAACAAAACCCAAGCTGGATGCTAATTATTATATAGTCCAGTTGCAAGCCCACATACAAAGCAAGGAATCACCCCTATTGATACATAAGGACATTCACACATTAACAAACATACATACACCTATAAATTTGAACATATCATTTCCACACACCCACACAAATTCTTTAACATAAATTTCCAAGCATTGACATCATATAAGCATCGCTCGAGTTGACAACCTTCAGCAGCTGCAAAAATAAACCAAGCACAATTGCGAGGGAGTCCACTTACCCCATAAACTGAGCGCAATTGCGAGGGGGTGCGCTTACCCTTCTCCTGCCTCTTATATACCAGTCATCGACAGGTCCGTCCTGGCTCCCGATACTGGGATGCAGCAGTCACCCCGGATTTGCTCGATCTACCCCCAAGATCGCTAGCGGCCGCTCTATCGGTCAGCAAATCCCCCCAACAGGGTACCCTTCTCCCATACGGGGACTACGCTGCATGCCAGACGTCTCTGTGCGATTTACCAGCTGCCCCGGCCCGTACCTTTACAGGCTCCCCTTGTAAAACATACTGTTTGGCCCGCAGCTCTGCAGGAGGTTGTTGTCTGCTCCCGCGGTGAGCGGCTGGCAGCGGAGGCTCCTCCGAGGAAAGTGCTCAGGGAGCGCCGAGGGGCATCCGCTCCGCAGTCGGTCCCGCAGCCGAGCAGAGAGTCTCCTGCCTGGCTCGCCAAACTGACGTGCGGAAAACAGACTCCACAATCAGTGAGATTGTAGAGTAAGTATGTTCATTCAGCGCTGGGCGGCACGGGGGGTAGTCCCACCAAACTCGTGCGCGCGCGACTCGGCAGTTCGCCTCAAGTTTATACAGTCAGGTATTACATATTTACAATACGCCTATACATATGCATGACCTATCCCCGCTCCATATTAAAATTAGCTCCAAGAGGTTATTTCCATAGTCCCCTCCCAACTGCACCTGTTCAGGGCCTCTTTATGGTGGTCGTCTGGTGGTCGCAGAGATGAAGACAGATGACTCCTCTTCGTCACCGCTAGTAACCTTTTTCCTTGCACAGTCTCAGTGATTTCTTGGTATTCACCCAAGCCGCAAGACCAGTCTTAGCTGGCTCTTGGGGCCTGCTCCTGCTTCTTATCAAGGACTGTCTTTACCTCATTGGCTGGTTCCTGGCACCAGCTCTTCTTATCAAGGACTGCCTCTACCTCAGCTAATTTCAACAATGTAAGCACTAAACATCTTCTTTCACCCCCCTTTATTATGTCTACTAAGACCCTTTTGACTCCCTTTGTCTCAGTCATGTCTAGTATATAAACTGGGGGGAGTTGGCCTGGGTGGGTGTCACGGATGCACGACTAACCAAATCCAACAGGTGTTAAAACTCAGATTTATTCTTCAGCAAAAGTTAGTTAGAAGTCCACATAGAAGTCGACATGCTGAATGATGTAAAGAGAATTAATACTACACGGCTGACTTAAGTATCCCCAAGATTTAAAGTGATGGCTCAAAATGCGCACCTGAAAGCTGAAGGCTTTCTCCCTTGAGGAGTTACCTCAGTGGTGCCCTGACCGGAGAGGGAGTCCCTAGCTGCTGACCCACTGCTCCATGGAAGACTGCCAATGTGTCCTCTGGCAGGACCCCGTTTATACCGTTGTTGAATCTGACCTGTGGTCATTTAATTCTATTGCTTAGGAGGGTCACCTCGGTGTACCTGGTGCATCTCGATTGGCCAGTTCAAATTTCAAACTGCAGCCTCCAGGGTTTCCTTCCCCTTCTCCCTTCCTGGAGTTTCGTTTCCTGCTGGCAGGATGAGGGGGCGGGATGTGCTGCCACATCCTTAACCGTGCAAGTGGACTAGACCAGGCCTCCCTAGCCGCACAAGGGGCGTAGACCAGGCCTCCTGACTGGTGCTAGTGGGGTAGTCTGGGCCTCCCTGCACGTGCGAGCCATGTAGACCAGGCCTCCCTAACGGCACGGGTGGGGTAGATCTGGCCTCGCTGCCAGCGCCGGTGGGGTAGACCTGGCCTCCCTAGCTGAGTGGGCAAGGTAAACCAGGCCTCCTTACCAGCAAGGGTGGGGTAGACCTGGCCAACCTACTGGCACCGGTAGGGTAGACCAGGCCTCCCTAACTGCACGGGAGGGTACACCTGGCCTCCCTACTGGTGCCCTTGGGGTAGACATGGCCTCCCTGCTGCACCGGTGGGATAGACCAGGACTCCCTAACCACGTGGGCGGGGTAGACTTGGCTTCCCTGCCAGTGCCGGTGGGGTAGACCTGGCCTCCCTAGCCTAGTGGGTGGGGTAGACCAGGTCTCACTAACGGCAAGGGCAGTGTAGACCAGGCCTTCCTAACCGTGCATGGGGTTAGAACTGGCCTCCCTGCCGGTGCCAGTCGGGTGGACATGATCTCCCTACCTGAGCATGCGGGGTAGACCTGGTGTCCCTACCAATGATGGTGGGGCAGTCAAGGCCTCCCTAACCATGCAGGTGGGGTAGACGTGGCCTCCCTACCAGCACCGTGGAGTAGACCTGGCCTCCCTAAACTCACAAGTGAGGTAGACCAGGCTTTCCTAATCGCGCGGGTGCAGTAGAACTGGCCTCCCTGCCGGCGCCAATGGGGTAGACCTGGCCTCCCTAGCTGAGTGGGCGGGGTAGACTAGGACTCCCTAATAGCAAGTGAGGGGTAGACCAGGGCACCCTAACCATGTGGTCGGCATAGACCTGGCCTCCCTACCCACGCCCGTGGGCTAGACCTGGCCTCCATGATGCTCCGGTTGGGTAGACCTGGCCTCCCTAACCACGCAGGCGGATTAGACCTGTCTTGCTTAACCACGAGGGCGGATTAGACTTGGCCTCCCTAACCGCATGGGCAGAGTAGACCTGGCCTTCCTAACTGTGCGGCGGGGTAGAACTGGTCCCCCTGCTGGCACCAGTGGGTAAACAAGCCTCCCTAGCTGAGTAGGTGGAGTAGACCAGGCCTTCCTAACCGCGCTATCGGGGTAGACCTGGCCTACCTACCGGCACCGTGGGGTAGAACTGGCCTCCCTGCTGCACCGGTGGTTTAGACCAGGCCTCCCTAACCGCGTGAGCAGGGTAGACTTGGCCTCACTATCAGCACCGGTGGTGTAGACCTGACCTTTCTAGCTGAGCGGGCGGGGTAGACCAGGACTTGCTACTGGCAACTGCAAGGTAGAACAGCCCTCCCTAACCACGTGGGCAGAATAGACCTGGGCTCCCTACCCCAACGGGAGAAGTAGACCTGCCCACCCTAACTGCATGGGTGGGGTAGAACTTGCCTTCCTACCTTCGTGGGTGGGATAGACCAGGACTCCATAACCGTTCGGGCGGGGTACACCTAGCCTCCCTACCGGTGCCAGTGGGGTACACCAGACCTCCTTAACGGTGTGGGCGGGGAAGACCTAGCCTCCCTACCCGTGCAGACGGGGTAGACCTGGCCTTCCTACACGGAAGGGCGGGGTAGAGATGACCTCCATAACCACACGGGAGGGGTAGACCTGGCCTCCATAACCACGTGGGCAGGGTAGAATTGGCTGCCTTAATCGCAGGGGTGGAGTAGACCTGTTTTCCCTACCCGAGCAGGCAGGATAGATCTGGCCTCCCTACCAGAGCCGGTGGCGTAGACAAGGCCTCTCTAACCGCGTGGACAGGTTAGACTTGGCTTCCCGACCGGTGCTGGGAGGGTAGACCTGGCCTCCCTATCTGCGCGGGCACGGTAGCCTTGGCCCCCCTACCGGCGCTGGTGGGGTAGACCAGACCTCCCTAGCCGTGCAGGTTGGGTAGACCTGGCCTCCCTACTGGAGCCAGTGGGGTAGACTTGGTCTCCCTACCTCAGCGGGTGGCGTAGACCTGGCCTCCCTACCCACACAGGTGGGCTAGACCACGCCTCTCTAACCGGGTGGGCGGGGTAGACCTGGCCTCTGTAACCAAGCGGGCAGGGTATATTAGGCCTCCTTACCCGCACAGACGGGGTAGACATGGGCTCCCGAACTGCACGGGCAGGGTAGACCTGACCTTCCAGCCAGACCTGGTGGGGTAGAACCTGTATCCTGAATGGCACCGGTGGTGTAGACCTGTCCTCCCTACCAGCAAGGGTAGGGTAGAACCAGCCTCCCTAACTGC
The DNA here is from genome assembly GCF_929443795.1 of Astur gentilis. Classification (NCBI taxonomy): domain Eukaryota; kingdom Metazoa; phylum Chordata; class Aves; order Accipitriformes; family Accipitridae; genus Astur; species Astur gentilis. Next base: position 150,350 of record NW_026060847.1, read on the forward strand.
CTAACTGCAAGGGCAGTGTAGACATGGCCTCCCTGTTGGCACTTTGGGGTAGACCAGGCCTCCCTCACTGTGCGGGCTGGGTAGACCTGTCCTCCCTATCCGTGCAGGCAGGCTGGACGAGGCCTCCCTAACCATGCGGCCGGGGTAGACCAGGCCTCACTACCAGAAAGGGCAGGGTAAACCTGGCCACCCTAGCTGAGCGGGCGGGGTAGACCAGGTGTCCTTACTGGCTCCAGTGGGGAAAACCTGGCTTCCCTAACCACACAGGCGGGGTAGACCTGGCCTCCGTAACCATGCGGGCAGGGTATATTAGGCCTCCCTACCCACATAGACGGGGTAGACATGGGCTCCCGAACTGCATGGGCAGGGTAGACCTGACCTCTCAGCCAGAGTGGGCGGGGTAGACCTGGCCTCTTTAATGGCACCAGTCGGGTAGACGTGGCCTCCCTAACCGCGCGGGCGTTGTAGACCTGGCCTCCCTTGCAGCGCCCCTGGCATAGACCTGGCCTCCCGACCAGCACTGGTGGGGTAGATATGGCCTCCCTAACCCCATGAGCCAGGTAGACCAGGCCTCCTTACCATTAAGGGAGGGGTAGAACTGGCTTCCATACCGGTGCTGGCGGGGTAGACCTGGCCTCCCTAGTCGATCTTGCGGGGTAGACCAGGTCTCCCTACAGGCAAGGGCGGGGTAGACCAGGCCTCCGTAACTGTGCAGGTAGGGTAGAACTGTTCTGCCTACCCGATCAGGCGGGGTAGACCAGGCCTCCCTGCCAGTGCCGGTGGAGGAGACCTGACCTTCCTGCTGGCATGGACGGGGTAGACCTGGCCTCTGTACCACTACAGGCCCCGCGTGGGCGGGGTGGACCTGGCCTCCCAAACCACGCAGGCGTGGCAAACCTGGCCTCCCTACCATCACCGGAGGAGTAGACCTGTCCTCCCTGTGGCGCCGGTGGTGTAGACCTGGCCTCCCTAACTGCGTGAGAGGGGTAGACCTGGCCTACCTTACCACGTGGGCCAGGTAGACCAGGCCTCCCCACCGGTTAAGGGTGGGTTAGACCTGGCCTCCATAGTCGAGCTTGTTGGGTAGACCATGTCTCCCTACAGGCAAGGGTGGGGTAGACCAGGCCTCCCTAACAATGCAGGTGGGGTAGAACTGTCCTCCCTACCTGCTCAGGCGGGGTACACCACGCCTCCTTGCCAGTGTCAGAGGAGTAGACCTGGCCTTCCTGCCGGCGCTGTAGGGTAGAGCAGTCGTCTCTACCAGCGCGGGCCAGGAGGATTCAGCTTCCCTATACTATGTGGGCAGGGTAGACCTGGCCTCCCGACCACCACCAATATGCCTCCCAATCATGCAGTGCCCCTTGCTGTAGACAAGATGGACCTTGCCATAATGCTGGCATTCAGGTGCTGGCAAAATGGCACCAGCCCTTTTGGAAGGTCATGGTGGTTTTTTCCACCTCCGTCTCCAGTGGGACATGGCTTTCCTGGACATCCTGTGCCATATTTGCCAGCCGCATGCCATTGCACTAGGTGCCTCAGGCACGGCACTAGAGGCCATTCTTATGCCATATAAAAGATAGCTTGGACATTATATTGGTGCCTGCAATGCAGGGGTGTGCTCATGTCTGAGTTTTGCAGTGAGCTGAGCAATAGTGAGTGCAGCGGGGGGTGCCTAAACAGGGATCTGACCATCCTTCTGGTGCACACTTCCTTTTGGTTAGCTGAAAGACCAGCAGCTGCCATCGAAATGTGAGTCTAACTGACGTTCAGGTGCCCTAAACTTTGGGTGTAACCTGAGGTCACCAAGAGACCCCTCTCCACAACCCCACAGCTGATACTCAGGAAGTTGTGGGTATCCCAGGTATTCTTAATCAGAGCCTGAAGACACGTTTTTGTTTGCAAAACATAAGTTTTTGACCACCCCTGGCACCTCAAATGCTACCAGGTGTTTGTGTGTGAGCAGCTGACAGCCACCCTGCATCCGCATGAATCCCTGCAGGAGCTCAGAGCAGGGGCTGGCCTGCAGGCACCTGTTTTGCACAAACTGCACTGGAGCAAGGTTGTAAAAGACCTTTGAATATAAGATCATTGAGTAAAGCCATAAACCTAACCCTGCCACGTCCACCACTAAACCATGGCCCTAAGTGCCACATCACATATAGATGTGTTTTAAATAGCTCCAAGGATAGTAAGTCAACCACTTCCCCAGGCAGCCTGTTCCAATGTTTGATGACCCTTTTGGAGAAGACATTTTTCTAAATATCGAGTCTAGGAATATTGATTTTTGTCAGAAGGTCCTTTCTTACCCATACCGGCCTCCTGCAAAATTGCCTGACTTCCTGCCTGTCTGGGATACTGTTCTGGTGCTTGAAGAGGACAGCCTTGCCCATCAAAGAGCTCTCCCCTCTTCTCTGCAGGACCATATCCCATGGGATACTGTCAAGGATGTCCCTTGGCAGACCAAAGCCTGCTCTCCTGAAGGCCTGAGCTTTGCCTTGTTCCTGAAGTCCTGCTCTTTGCCTCTCAGGAACCTCAACTCTACTTTCTCACCCCTGACTATTACACCCCTGACCAGCTCTTCCTTGTTTCCAAGGATGACGTCCTGCAGGACACTCCCCTTCACTGGCTCCTCAGGCACCCTTGCCACGAGGATGCTGTCAATGAACTCCAAACACCTCCTGGATGGCTTTCGCCTTGCTGCGTTGCCCCTTCAGCAAATTTCAGGGCAGTTTCAGTCTGCCATGAGGAGCAGGGCCTGCAAACAGGAGGCTTCTTCCAGTTGTCTGAGGAAGGCCTCACCTGCTTTTTCTTTCTGATCAGAAGGTCTGCAACACACAGACACCCACTACAACATTGCTTATGTTGTTCTGGCCTCTCATGCAGACTGTCCAACTGTCCCTATCCAGCAGTGCTCCATGTACGCCTGCTGCTCTCTCACATAAAGGGCAACTTCCCTTCCAGGTCCAGGCCGATGGATTTATCAGTACCTGACCTCCCCAAACCCCTCACTTTCTCCAGGAGGTGGTTTGAGCAACATTATCCGTCCAGTAGCCAACTCACAGACTCTCAGGGCTCTCCAAAATCCAGTCGAGGCTTATGGTCTCTAAAATAACTGGCTCTCAGGCCTCTTTCTATACTTGCTGCCTGCTTTGGTTTCATGTTTGCTACTGGTTTCACCTACCAACATACACACTGACATCTCCTGTTTTACCCCACAACCACAGCAGGAAGCTGAGAGCACAGACCCCAGAAAGCACCTTTCCTCCCAAGTAGCCCCTGCCTTGATGTGCTTCTGGAAAAAGTCCCCCTGGGCATGCCCTGGGGTGATCTGGAGCTGTGAGCAGCCCTGACCTAGGCAGCACCCTCTCAACAGCAGAAAGACCCTGCCTTGCTCTGCCTGCAGGTTGCTCCATCCACCCACAGCTTCTCCCCATGGTGCCATGGAAAGATCCCCGGGCAGGCTGAGTGCTGACCCTGGCAGGCGGCAGAGTCCCTGCCACAGCACACAGGCCCCTGGGGCACAGGGACCCTGCTCAGAAGGACAGCCCTGGGCACCCCTGGCTGCACAAACACCTTCACACTCTGCAGCCATCCCCAGGAGAGGGCAGCCTCATGCCCTGTCCCTCTGAGGGTGCAGCAGGGAAGCCCCGCTCTGGAGGATGTCCTCCCCCACACTAAAGAAACCCTGAGAGCTGTCCTGCCAGATCCTCGACACTGCAGCAAGGTGTGCCATTTCTGGGAAACCTAAATTGAAAATTCAGATAATGTCTGCTCAGCAGTGGTAATTTGTGACCAAGGATTTATCTGGCATGGAGGGCAAGAAGTCCCAACTGCAGAAGGAGTTAAGCTGGCTGGAAGCAAGAATGCCAGAGAGAGGAGGACTCCCTGTCAGGGAGTGGTTTCCCTTGGAGATGAGATAAGGAGCAGCCACAGTATTGTCTTGTAGCCATCCTGAAATGGGAGGCTCAGGGGACACTTTGGGCAGCAGAGCTGGGCTGGGCAAGGGACCCAAAGCCAGGCTGAGGTGGTGTCCTGGTTTCAGCTTGGATAGAGTTGATTGTCTTCCTAGTAGCTGGTACAGTGCTATGTTTTTGAGTTCAGTATGAGAAGAATGTTGATAACACGCTGATGTTTTCACTTGTCGCTAAGGAATGTTTAGTCTCAAGGCAAGGATTTTTCAGCTTCTCATGTCCAGCCAGCAAGAAAGCTGGAGGGGCACAAGAATTTGGGAGTGGACACAGCCAGAGCAGCTGACCTAAAGTGATCAACGGGGTATTCCATACCATGTAACGTCCCTTCTAGAATATAAACTGCGGGGAATGGGGGTAGGTGATTGCTGCTCTGGGACTGACTGGGTGTCGATCAGCGGGTGGTGAGCAATTGCATTGTGCATCATTTGTATATTCCAATACTTGTATTATCACAATTATTGTCATTTTATTAGTGCTATTATTATCATTAGTAGTGTCTTCCTTTCTGTTCTATTAAACTGTTCTTATCTCAATCCACGAGGTTTACCTTTTTTCCCAATTCTCTCCCCGATCCAATGGGGGGGGGGGGGGGGGCGGGCAGGAGTGAGTGAGCGTCTGTGGTGCTTAGTTGCTGGCTGGGGTTAAACCATGACAGGTGTCCTGCGCTGACTTTCACATTATTGGTGCTGGTGCAAGTGTGTATGAGGAATCAGCTTGGGACGCATCATTTCAGACACCTTGTAGAAACACTTACAGTGCTAGGACTCTGCCCAAAGTAGTGTTCATTAAGTTATGTTTTTAATATACTCAAGCAAAAACATGTCTTTAATTCACTTCAAGGGGTACAGTAAAACTTCCCCAACTGTTCTTGAATTCTGTGTATGTTCATACATCACTTCTTGTGTAAGTAGGAAAAATCAGAGCACTAGAAAATCTTTTCTTATTGTTCTTTATTTTTGAAATCTTTTCACTTTGACTGCACTCCTGAAACTGCCCTCAATAACTACACAGGAACTGAGGAATTAAGAAAAAATTTTGCCCAGAGACCTGGCTTGCTAGGGTGCTTTGCATATCAATGAGCCCTCTGGTGCCAAGTTCCTGAATTGCAGGTGCTGGGAGACTGAAGAAACCTCTGGAGAAGTAAAAGTCAGCAGCAAACCTCCAAGACTCTGAGGGTGTTAGCAGGCCCCACTGAGGACCATCACTGAAGAGAGCAGCAAGGTAATGCCCAGAAGAGGTGGCTGTCCCTGGGGGCTGGTGAAGGAGGAAATCAGAGGCACTGGTGACAGGTGCAAAATGTTGGGGGTGGGACGGAGACCCAGCCCCACCAAGGCCCTTGGTTGCCTCTGCCACCTACACTCTCCTATGCCTGTACTGTTTCCCTGCACATTTTAACCACCCCCTGCTTCCCTAACTCACCCTGACCCCCATGATGCCCCAAGATTTACTGATGTCTCTCTGGTTGTTGCTTCAAACACAAATCACTGCTTACCGTAGGATTGGCCAATGCCTGGGAGTTCCCCACAACCTGTCCAGTTCTTCTAAAGACTTGTGAATGCTTCTCTGTCATCCAAGATGTCCCAGCCCCAAACTCAAATCCTCACTCCACTTCCCAGCACTGAAATTCATGTCCTCCTTCTCCTGCTGCCTCAAAATCAAAACTCCACCTATTTCACTTTAGAATCACCCCCCCCCTCCTATCTTCTTTCTGCCTTTAACACACTCCCTGCTACACCCCACCCTCTCCCTGCCTTCCCCTGTGGCTCACAAACCCTTCCCTCTTCCCCCGCAGTGATGGGACTTAACTCTAGGAGGTTCATGCCTCCTTCAGGATCCTGAGGCCCATCCAATTTGGGGAGTGAAGGAGGGGAAGAGAGCAAGGTCAGCTTGTGGGGCATGACTGCTCACGGCCACACTCAGCAGTGAGCATTACCATCTCCTAGGCATGCACACAACATGGAAAAATCTTTCATCCATGACTTGCAGAAATGGTGTCTTCCTTCCTCACATCTTCCCAGGACACACCTCCTCCTCTTCCCCATCCACAGACATCCCCTGCTTGCCATTTCTGGCCTCAGAGACGGTTTCAGGATTTCCTAAAGCCATCAGCCACCTCCTTGTTTCTCACTGACATCCCTCGACACTCTCTCTGAGCCCTACAGATCACCAATCAGTCAGTGCTGCTCAGAGCCACTCACTCTTCAGCAGAGACCTTGAGATTCCTGCACATTCCTGGTGCTTAATAACCATCCTCCTGGCTCTCTCCAGAGCTCTTAGCAAACGTTGTCTACAACAGGGCCTTTATGACCATCTTTTATGAAATCATTGTCTTTTTAAGATCTTCTCTGCAGAAAGAGGAGCCACAGAAAAGCACCAAACACACCAAAACAGAGTCTGAGTGAAGTGCCAGTAAGAAGCAGCTGAGCAACACCCAAGGCTCTGGCTTCCTGGCAAGGAGTGTCTCCTGTTTGTCACCTTTTCTCATGAAAGGAGCAGGAAAAATGTCCATCCCATGGAGCTCTGAAGAAGGAAGATGGATCTGTATGTTGTGTGAGGTGATAGAAGCAGGATCAGCAGGTACAAAAGACTTCTGTAGGGAAGGCTTTGCGAGGGAGTACCCTGACGTCACCCAGATAAAAAAATGGAGACTGGCTAGTGGGCTGACACGATGGTTAGAAGTGTCCTGGGGTAAAAGAGTGTGGATGAGAGAAGTTGGGAGAGATTTGGTTTGCAGAGATTTGAGTTAGTACTTTCTGTGTCTGAGCAGCCTGATGTTTGGAGCTGAGGAAAAATATAGAAGCTCTCAAGGATGTTTCGGAATTAGAGGTATAACAGTAATAACAGTAACAGGACAGTGCTGCAAGGGAAATCTTTTGCATGCATGATGATGAACTAAAGCTCTTTCATTTCGTTTTTACTTGACAATATAGCTACAAGTTCTTAGTGATTACCCTCTGGCATGCAACTCTTAGAACAGTGCTTTTCCTCTCACTGCTAACTCTTTGCTATCATTTCAAGATCACACCTCTTAGACAATATTACCCTTAAGTCAGCTCTGCTCCATCAATTTCTCAGAATTTTCATCAGGATGGGGAGGTGGAATAGGTGAGTTGTTTTGGTTTTGGCCAAAGGCGGCCAAGGGACAGATCCCAGGTTAGTGAAAAGGCACAAAGGCAGGCAAAACCTGGATGTGGTGTACACTGACACAGCACCATTACCTGCCGTTCCAGGCTCTGAAGTCCTAACTGTGCAGCAGGGAGCCTGGAAGCTCTGGGCTGCCTTCATCTCCCATGCATTTTAGCATGCAAAATGAAGCTAGCCTACTCCTAAAGTTGGTTTTGATTCCCTCCAGAGCCTAAAGTACCGCATGGGTCAAGAGATTGGCCAGGACACTTGAAGAGGAATCACAGTTCTCTGGACAAAAGCTTAGGTGTTCCCAGGAATCTCAGGTGGCATGGCATACCGGTTCCTAGGTTCAAGGACCTGGTCAACTGCCTTGTCTCCACATCTGTAATGGTGGCCTCCCACCAAAGGCTGGGCTATCACCAACTTCAGGGTCAAGCTGGCTGTGGAGCTGAAACCTGAAACCCCCCAAACATGGAAGTGAAAGATGCTTTCTGGATGTCCTGCTGCAGTGCAGCACCACCCGCCTTTTCCTTTTTTTCCTAAGGCCCAGTGTGAAGCTGCCAGGAAGAAGTTTCTGCCTCTTGCCTCTGCCATAACATTTGGCACTGCAGAAGGGTTTGGCTTGACCATCTCTCCAGGTAGCTGTCACCTGCTTTTAGACTGCCCTGTGCTTCCCCTGCAGCACACTGAGTAGGACTACTGCCCTCAACCTCTCTACACAGCTCGTGTGCTTTAGGCCCCTCTCCCCAGCATGACAGACTTCTTCTGGACCTTCTCCAGTTTCCCCATCCGCCTTTCAAAATGGGAGACCCACTGGCTCCCATGGCATCCATCATAACCCCCATGCCCTTCTCCGCAGGGAACTCCACATTCAGTCAAGTCTCATCCTGTCCTGATGCACGAGGTTTTTCTGCCCCAGTGCAGACCTTCCCCCTTTCCTTGTAAATCTTCTGGAGGTTTCTCTTGGTCAAATCCATAAGTGTGTCAAGGTCCCTCTAGATTGAAACTCCAACAGATCAGCCTTTCAGTTTTGCGGGCCAGTGCCTCAACGATGATAACTATACGGGGAATTGCAGGACAATACAAGTAATGTACAGGAATGATGTGATTAACATATTCAACCCAAAGTTGAAACCCACTGAAACTGCAAATGTCCCGGTTGTCCACATTTATAGCATTTCTTACTTTTTGTATCCATTCGCATGGCTACAGCAAAAGCATTGGCCATTAATGTAGTTTTATGCTCCAAAGACCCAAATTTGTTACAGGCCTCTATCATATCTACTAGTGTCACTCTTCCTGGCATCAATTGTAGTATTTTTTTACAGTCTGCATTTGCATTTTCCATGGCCAATTTTATTATCAATGCTTCTTGGGCATCAGCATTATCTATTTGCTTTTCAATAGCATCTCGCAGACAATCAATAAAGGACATATAAGGTTCCGTATTACTCTGCCTTATACTTGTAAATGATTGTTCTGGCTTTCCAGCTTCAGGCAAGGTTACCATCACCTTCAGAGCTAAGGAAGCTGACTCCTGCAATGCTTCCACCAGTAGCCTTGCCCACCTGTTAACATCTGCAAAGTCACCAGTCCCCATCATTTCTGCAGCAGTGATCACATATCGCGCATCTCCTTCTGGGTGGTCGAAATTTCTTAGTGCCACTAAACCACATAAGTCTGCCCATTTCACCTTCCATAATAGATGCTGAGTTGGGGTTAAAATCATTGTAGCCAATTGTGTACAGTAAAAGCCCGTTAAAATTTGACCAGAAAATATATACTCCAGTAACGCCTGACTAAACAGAGCAGAAAGACCATTAGCCATTACTGTTTTCCGTACTTCTTTTATTAAATCCCAATTGAAAGGTTGCCACACGTTTGGGGCATTCTGTGTGACTGTAACTGGAAAAGCCACAGGATTAAGACCTTTGGTTATCATTTTATCATTTATGTCCTTCCATCGCTTTTTTTATAGCTTCTCCTGGGGATGTATCTGCCTCATAGGGAGGTGCAGAGGGGATAGGTCTCTGCTCTAGAGGAAGGTTACTTAAAGGTTGATCGTTGCCTCCATTAATGACTTCTCCCTTGGTGTTTAATTCCTCATCACTGTCCAAATTATTTACCACCTCAACACACACACTTTTCTTTTTTTCTGGGGTATCTTCAATTGAAATTTTTGCAGCGGCAGCCACCTCCTTTTCTGCCTTAAGGGCTTTCAACGTTTCCAGCACCAATCTCCACGTAGCAGAGATTTTCTGAGCCTTCACGTCCCCACACGATACAAAGTCCCAAATTACTTTTCCCATTTCTTCCCAATTTTTAACTTCAAAGGCTTCTACATTCGAAGTGGGGGCACCATGGTCCTTAAGCCACTTCAGCATCATACGTAAAGTATTTGAATCATACTTAATTCCTCTCATGGAGAGGATATGCAAAAGCATTCATACAATTGCCCCTTCTTCCACAGACATCTGGGCACCCATTTAATCCTTCTACCTGCTCACCTTACTTCCAAAAGAGCAGGGTGATTGATCTTCCAGGGGAAGGTTGTCCACTCAGTCCAGCTGGCTAGACAATCGTTCGGCTAGGGTCTCCTCTGGACGCACTTGCAGCAATTCCAGTGTTTTCTTGGCCCACAGTCACGTCGGGGTCACCATTGGAGGAGTCTGAAGTAGACGGACACCTGTAATCTTGACAGCAGATGACAGATAACCCTTTATTGCTAAGACACACACATACTTATAGTCACATATTCTGCAAAGTCACTGTCCATGCGCACAAGCATAAAATATGATTGCTTATATCAACACTGTACACGCGTATAAACATAAGATATAATTGGTTATACTAACTCTGTACACGTGCATAAACATAAGATATAATTGGTTATATCAACTAAAACTAAAACACCTAAGAAGGCTAGTGTGTCCTTTTTATTAGTCTGTGGAGACATAGCTGCTATTTTGTTGATCACGTTCATTGGGATCTAACGACGTCCATCTTGCCATTTTATTCCCAAAAACTGGATCTCCTGTGCAGGTCCCTTGACCTTACTTTCTTTTATGGCAAAACCAGCTTTCAGAAGGATTTGGATTATTTTCTTCCCTTTCTCAAAGACTTCTTGTGCCATGTTGTGCCATACGATGATGTCATCAATGTACTGAAGGTGTTCTGGAGCTTCCCCTTTTTCCAGTGCAGTCTGGATTAGTCCATGGTAAGTGGTGGGACTGTGTTTGCACCCCTGGGGCGATTGATTCCAAGTGTACTGGACACCCCTCCAAGTAAAGGCAAATTGTGGACGACACTCTGCTGCCAGAGGGATTGAGAAAAATGCATTAGCAATGTCAACTGTGGCATACCACTTGGCTGCCTTTGACTCTAGCTCGTATTGAAGTTCTAGCATATCTGGAACGGCAGCACTCAGCAGTGGTGTAACTTCATTCAGGCCACAATAGTCAACTGTTAGTCTCAACTCCCCATTAGACTTCCGCACTGGCCATATGGGACTCTGAAAGGGTGAGCGACTTTTGCTGATCACTCCTTGGCTCTCCAGTTGGTGAATCAACTTGTGGATGGGAATCAGAGAGTCTCGGTTGGTGCAATATTGTGGCTGGTGCACTGTCGTGGTAGCAATTGGCACTTGTTGTTCTTCAATCCTCAGCAACTTCACAATCGAAGGGTCTTGACAGAGGCCAGGCAGGGTAGACAGCTGTTTAGTGCCCTCTGTCTCCAAGGCAGCTATACCAGAAGCCCATCGATACCCCTTCGGGTCCTTAAAATACCCCCTCCTGAGATAGTCTATGCCAAGGATACACAGAGCCTCTGGACCAGTCACCATGGGGTGTTTCTGCCATTCATTCCCATTGAGGCTTACTTCAGCTTCCAATACAGTTAACTCTTGAGATCTCCCTGTCACACCAGAAATACAAATGGGTTCTGCCCCTTGATAACTTGATGGCATTAGAGTGCACTGTGCGCCGGTGTCTACTAAAGCCTTATACTCCTGTGGGTCTGACGTGCCAGGCCATCAAATCCACACAGTCCAATAGAACCGGTTATCCCTTTCCTCCACCTGGCTGGAGGCAGGGCCCCTCTAATTCTGCTCAGAGTATCCAGTACTCACTTCTTGTAAAATTGACTCATCAGTCCCTTCAAGAGGATCAGAAATAAAATCAACCCTTCTACTCTGTTGGAAACTGGAGCGACATTTTTCCTGGCAGAATCCCCTTTTGTGGTGGTTTTTCCTTACAACTCACATACCCATGCATTTAGGACCAAGGTAGGTTTTCCATCCCATTTCCTCATGTCCTCTCCATGATCACATAGGTATAACCACAGGGCATCTCGTGGTGTGTACCTTCTATATTCTCTCTCTTGGGCAGAGGAACACACACTCCTAATAGCTGAGACATTCATCCTTACAAGTGGAGAGTAAGACACATCCTCTTTGATTTGCTGGACATCCTGGGACAGCTTCTCCACAGCCGAAATGCAGGCTTGTAGGGAGGAAGAGAGATTTTCTTTGTATTGCTGGAGTTGGCGAGCCACTTCATCCACTTTCAGTGCTCTTTGTCTTTCCAGGTCATTATTGCCGGTGAGTTGGCATAGACGATGGTGCACTCCATACAAACTTCTGCCACATTGGTCATGTGCATTGGACTTTGTCTGGATCTTTGGGTAATTGTGGGTTGTCCGGGTCATGATGAATCGTCTCTAGCACAGCTAATTCCCTCAGATATTGGATACCTCTTTCCATGGTGGTCCACTTGCTCGATTGACATATAACATCTTCCTTAAAGGGGTACCCTTCTGAGGAGATTGAAGTAGACGGATGCCTGTAATCTTGAAAGCGGATGACAGACGACCCTTTATTGCTAAAACACACACATACTTATAGTCACATATTCTGCAAAGTCACTGTACATGCACACAAGCATAAAATATGATTGGTTATATCAACACTGTACACGCGCATAAACATAAGATATAATTGGTTATACTAACTCTGTACATGCACAGGAACATAGGACATAATTGGTTATATCAACTAAAACATGTGAAACTTGTCTCAGTCTAATTCGTCAAGATAAACTGCCAAATTGAGGTTCTTTGTGCCAAGTTCCCTTTATCGCGGAATGCGCACCTGTGTTCTTCTAATTGGCATCTTTCTTGTTTTGTCTTCTTGTTTGTTCTGTTCAAGGTCTTCTAAAGGCATCTGGAATGCTCTTGCAACCGTTAGCTAAATATGTGTCCACACCTTTCCTTCACACTTGACAGGAGTCGCCTCCAGAGGCTGAGGGCTTGTGTCCCTCTTCCAAGTGCCTTGTCAATGCCACCCTCCCTGGCAAGCGATCCCAGCTGCTTGGCTTCCCTACGTTCTAATTCCAAGCTATTAGCCCCATTGTCCCAGCATCGGAGGAGCCAGGTGATAATATGCTCACCTATATGGCAGCCAAAATCTTTTCGCATTTCCTGCAGCTCACTCAAGGATAGGGACCTGGTTATTACCTCTGGATCTGCCTCTTCGTCCTGTTCCCGTGATGACCCTGGCTCATCTCCCTCCCTCCCTAAGTGAACTGATTTTTTTGTATATTTCTTCTTCTGTATGGCAGCAACTGACACTGGTGCAGGTTGGTCTGCTGGTTCAGTTGCAGTACTGCTCGCCGAGTTTTGGATAACTGCAGTGTCTGTTGCCGGGGTTTGGGTAGCCGCAGTGCTTGTCACCAGGGCTGGAGGGACCACAGTGCCCGTCACCAAGGTCTGGGTGACCGCAATGCTCATTGCCGGGACTGGAGGGGCCAAGGATTGGGTGACCACAGTGCTCATCATTTTGTTGTTAGGTCCAGAGACCTTCTCTTCCCCTTGAGGGTACTGAGTGGTGTTGAACAGGGCTCCATAGGCATGGGCCACGCCCCAGCACATTGTAGCAGTTTTGCCTCTCTAGAGTTGCCAGGGTGACAGCAAACCTTTTCCAAATATTTTACTAGTTCTTCTGGATTCTGCACGTGTTCGGGGGTGAATTTCCAGAACACTGGAGGTGCCCACTTTTCTAGGTACTTGGCCTTACTACCCCACACACCCTGCCACACTTAATTATCCAGCTTTGGGGCAGATCTCTTGGTGATCTTCTTAAAGAGTTGTTTAACCTCAAACAAGAGCTGAACCACATTCAGGAGCATGCTAATTCCTAGCAGTAGGGCTAGGACCGTGCTGGTCTCAACATCCCAAGGGTATTCAAATTATTCAAAATTCTCAAACATCATTGTAACTGGATTGAAGGAGAAAGGAGAGGGGAAGAAAGGTACCCCACTGTCGCGGTAGAGACGGACACGACAAGTAATAGGTCATGCAAGATGGCTACTTTATTGTTCTAACACACCTTTTTATCCCCTTCTTCAGAGTATGTGTTAGTATATGATTGGCTTAGTTAGTAACTAACAATTCATGATTGGTGAGTTTGTCAGGACGGCTCTTCTTATCACTATCTTGTTTTCGTACTGGTCTTCTTGGATCTTTCCAGACTTCTCAAGGATATACTACAAGCTGCTCAAGGCCATGCTGTTCTCAAACTGTCAGGAATTCCATAGACTCGTTGCATCCCTGACAATTCCCCCTTTTTGTATTTGTGCTAAAAATATCATCCCGGCTGCCCTCTGCAGGGCCCTTTGCAGAAGGCCGAAAAGACAGGGCAACATTAGAAGCATAGTTATCAGTCAAGATCACTACCCCTACAGTCTTGAGCAGAGATATCGACCATCCAGACAATCCCCAACCCTCAAATATCTTTGTCCTTGTGCTAAAAGCAAGAAATCAATTGCAGCTCTATTTTATAGCGTAGCATGTCTGACACTATCAATGTCTAGCAGTAAATCTGATAATACTACACCAGTCTGTATTCAGGGACCCCAGAATTTGTGATTCCTGGGGTGGCAATGAGGGTTAATGCCAGATCTGTGAAAACCAGGCATTCCCATCCATTGAGTCCATGACCTGCTGCACAGGGGTCTCCATCAATAAGTTCTTAAATTTTGTTGATGTCAGTGTAACCCCCTATTAAACCTGTGAAAAAGGGATTGCTTGGTGTTGCTGTACTAAGGTATAAGCAATCTTATCCGGTCATGTCAGCCAGGGTCATCCAGATGTTTTCTTTGGTTTGCGGTGGTATCCATGACTACGTCCATCCGAGGACTGTGAGGTAGATGAACCATCTGTACGTTCTTGTGCTGTCTTGCTCCGCAAATTCAGCAATCGGTAGGTGCCAGTTTTCCTTGGGCACCCCCACGGAGGCAACGATGGCCTTGCCGTACACCAGCCCGATGCTCTTCGGAAAATCCCGGTATTTATACATTTGAAGAGGAACGGATTTCAGCACACGTGGCCAGTGGGTGCCAAAAATCCGCCTCATTTGCAACCTACGATGCATGCGCTCGCGGGCCAGGCGCACTGCGTGAGTCATAGTCATCCTCTCTATTGGTTCATGGACTTTGTGATGCGGTTGCAATGCAAAGAGAATCTTGTCCTGTTATATTGGTCAAGGTGACCTACACTTTGTTTTTGGTTTAGGTGGTATTCATATTGCCGCACCCTCTGGGATGTTCAAGATGATGATGGTCGTACAAATCAAGCGGGAGTCCATTGTGGGCCTGTATCTGTTGTGAAACACAAGCACAACCTCGCCCCCAGGTTAATAGCTCACATGGTCCACTCCGCAGACCAGTAACTAAATCTCTAACATGTACTTTAATGCCTCTTTGTAAATTCTGTGTTGATAAAAGAGAAGTGTTGAACAAAGGAGGTAGAGAAGAATTACCCCCATAATAGAGAAAGCTAAGAACATAAACTACGTTATCTAAACATGCTTGTGGTGGCTCCCCAATCATTCCCCCTTTTTGTTTTTGAAGCAGCTGCTTCAAGGTGCTATGTCCACACAGCTCTACTATTTGTGGAGAACCATTTTGATATACTACTCTGCTGTTCCAGTTGTTGTTTTCATACCATACTACTGCTGCTTTACCTGTTTTTCCAGAACCATCTGTGAAGACAGTAGGGCCTTTCACAGGCTCCGGCTGGCTTAAGCTTTTCTGACCAAATGGTATTTCTCGAGCAAATTTCAGGAGCGGGTGCGATGGTAGAGGATACGAGATCTGTCCTTGAAAACCTGCCATAGCTGCTTGCAGCTTGTAATTGTTTACCAGACACCATTCAAAGTACCAATTTTGAACAGGTAAAACAATCGTAGCTGGATCACGTCCTGTTAGTTCTACACATCATTTTCTGGCTTTTATGGTTACATCAGCAATAAGTTCAAACAAGCCAGGAGCAGTTTTTCGTGGCCAGAAATGACAAAAACATCCATTCTAAAAGATGTAATGGGTCATCCCCCTCAGAATTCCACTGCACCAAAGCACCAAATGGCACAGTTTTGTCGATTAGTACAAAGAATTGTATCAATTGAGACAGATCAAGTTGAGAAACAAATTTCTTGTGTATACATTGTTCGACCCTGTGAATTACATTTAATGCTTCCTTATTCAATATTCTGGGTTCTGTTGGATCATTGGAATTTTGTAATAAGTCCAATAGAGGTTGTAACTGTGAATTGGTCAGTCCAAGATAGGGCCTGATCCCGTTCAAGGATCCCATTAATTTCTGTACATCACTGAGTGTCTTAACTGCGGGGTTAAGTTTCACAGGTGGGGGCACAACCTGCTTATTTGTAATTGTCATTCCCAAATATTTCCAGGGTGCTATTTTTTGCTCTTTTTCAGGGGCAATAACTAACTCATATTGTTGTAGCAAATTTGTGGCCAAATTTTTCATGCCATTCAACTGCTCCTTGTTGTCTGATGCTAACAGAATGTCATCTATATAGTGATAACTATAACTAGTAGGGAATTTTTCCCTTACAGGTGACAGAGCTTGTGCAACAAATGATTGACAAGTGGTTGGTGAATTTTTCATGCCCTGTGGCAGAACTCTCCATTGATATCTTTTTGCCGGTTCTGCATGATTGATAGAAGGCACAGAGAATGCAAAAAATTTTTTTTTTTTTTTTTTTTTTTTTTTTTTTGTCTTGGGAAGCTAATGGAATCCTTAAGGTCCATGACAATGATTTCCCAGTCTTGAGGGAACATGGCAGGTGAAGGCATGCCTGGTTGCAGAGCCCCCATCGTGGCCATGACAGCATTGACTTGCCACAGGTCATGCAAAAATCTCCATTTTCCTGATTTCTTTTTTTTCACAAACACTGGAGTATTCCACAGACTGCGAGATGGTTCAATGTGTCTGGCAGCTATTTGTTCTGCTACCATTTCTTGCAGGGCCTTTAATTTTTTCAGTTGGTAGGGGCCACTGATCCACCCACACAGGGTTATTTGTTAACCAAGTTAAAACAAGCATGGGTTGTCTAACACCCTGCAGCACAGTGGCCCCCGTTAAAAATCTGTGATAATTCTCACCCCCCACTGCGACAAGCAATCCCTCCCCCATAAATTGAGGGGAGCTGCCATCACATATGGCTTAATAACTGCTTGTTGGCCCTCAGGATTGGTAATCAGAACTGGAGTGGCTGCCATCTTTGCTCGTGTGGATCCTCCCAGCCCCACTACTCTCATACCAGCCTCCTCTGTTGGCCAGGTAGATGGCCACAGATAATCGGCAATAATAGTCATATCAGCTCTGGTGTCCAGGAGCCCTGCAAGCCTTACTGGAGTCGGAGATCTTCCGTGATTCGACAGCGTGCACGTCATATGTGGTCAGGATGATGAGACAGTCTGAGACCAGCAGACCTGAGGGGTTCCCGTGGAGCTGAAGCCTCCATCGCATCACAGTCAGTGTTCTGCTCTTGAAATAGAACTCGAAAAAGGAACAAGTTGAGCAATGCGAGTACCTTTAGGGATTGTTACTGGCGGGTAGGGGGTCGAAATCATTGCACAAATTTGACCTGTAAAAGCAGCAACAATAACTCCCACATGCACGATTATTCCATTTAACGTGCTACCTGATCTTTCTGGTAGCAATGCACTCAGTCCCCGTCCTATAGGACTCCTTGCATTAAGAGGGACCTTAACCATATCTTTCGTGACTAGAGTTACTGTGTTGGCGGTGGATACATCCAACCCTGCTGAGCCAGCTGTTGCAGCTGACAATTGTTCGCAGAGAGGAATTGGCCAGCTGTCGGGAGGGGATTTGTTCTCCTCGCGCGCCCTCTCGCACTCGTTTTGTGGTTTTCCTGTAGCAGCTGTCCATTAGCATGAAATTTGGAACGACATTGTTTTGCCAAATGTCCTAATTTCCCACATTTCTTGCAAGTAATCTCCGGTGAGTGGTGCACCGGTTGTTTACCTGGTGATGTTTTGTGTGGAGAAGTTACCGTGATGTGCCCTTCACTGCCACACCCAAAGCACTTTCCAGAATTTCTCATAGCATTGGCTAGGGTGGCCACCCTGTGTTCCAGTGTCCCAACTTTAGAACATGCAGCTACCACGTCAGGGAACAGAAGGATCTCCTGGCAGAGCCTGTATGATCTTTTGACAGTCCTCATTAGCATTATCTTTTGCCAACTGTTTGCATAGCATTTGTCTTAAGACCTCATCTTCTACCTGTTTTTCCAGGGCAGCAGATATTTTTTCTACAAACTGTAAAAAGGGTTCTGTGGGGCCTTGGCAGATAGTGATGTATTTTTGCTTTGGAGCTGCCGTATCCATGGTTCGCTTTATTGCCATAAGGCCTATATTTTGGGCATGTTTGAGAGCCATCGGAGGCCATGTCGCCTGCAGCTGAGGGTTACTATACTGCCCTTCACCAAGCAAAGCATCCTCTCCAAGGCCTAATCTCGGGTCACCCTGTGGCAGTCGTGAATTATGCAGCGCCGCTGTGCGTGCCATCTGCCTCCAGGTGGATTGAAATACTTGCAATTGTACGGGCTGAAACAGCACTTGCGCAAGGTGCATAATGTCATATGGACACAGCAGATCTGTGCTGATTATACGAATAACCTGCATTACCTCAGGAGAATTGATTCCAAATTTTTGTTCTTTTTTCTGCAAATCCTGCACTACGCTCCAGCCTATTGGATTGTGCTCATTGTGCTGGTTTGTGCCTGCAGCAGCTTTGAAAACAGGAAATGTAACAGGAGCCTCTGCTCCGTTATCTAGAGGCTTTAGAAATGCTGGTGTTAGAGAGCACGGGCTGAGGCGTTCTACTAGATCCCAGTTGCCAGAGTCGGCAGCACATCTTCTAACTCCCTCCCAGAATTGATCAGGGGATCTTGGGACTACAGTTATTGTGGATGGAGGGAGAGTCCATGGCAGGGGTTCTTTCGGTATGGTTTTATCTGCGAGCTGCAGAGATCGCATAGCGTCAATTAGAGCTTTTTCTGCCTCAGTTTCATTTTGGCTCTCACTTTCTGTTCGGCCCTCATATTCGGTTTGACTCTCACTGTCCTTTCGGCCCTCAATTTCATTACGGCCCGCACGTTCCAGCTCGGTGTTAGTCACCGCATTTTTCTCCTCAGGGGGGGCTGATGGAGTCACCCCTTCCGCTGCCGCACCAGTAGGTGAGGAGGGCCCCTCATCGCCCGGTAAAGTAATTAATGGCATAGGAGGAGGAGGTGAATAAGGGTATGATCTGATTTTGCTCATGAGAGGGTTTCTGCCCGCAACTGCTGATATTGCAGCATCGGCCGCAGCTGTTACTTGAGCAAAAACTTTTTCATTGATAACATTTTCTGATTTCTCATCTTTCTTTTGCTGATCTTTCACATCACATTCTGCTTTCCATTCCTTCAGGGTCTCACGTAATAGACGCCATACGATCGCCAACTTACAGAGCTCTTTCTGTCCTTTAGAGATCTCATCAAACATTTTCCAGCCCACTGCTTGCCATGCATCCACACTGAATGAAGTAACTGTTCTGGCTGTAAAGCCTTGCATCTTACACCATATTAAAATCCTTTTCAGGCTTTGTTCTGGGGTTTTGACCCCTTTTCTTTTTAATAGGGCTTTCCAGGTAGGCAAAAACATCTCTTTTTCTTTTGTTAATTGCTGCCCCATTCTAACAGTTTAGTCCCCGGTGGCTCACCTTACTAGGTGTCTAGGCTCAGGTCCGGACCAGGCAGATTCCACTGCTCTCAGCTTCACAGCTTTTCTCGCTGCCGGTATACTCTTTCGCAGCTCTCGTCGCCGCTGGTATACTTCTCGCTAGTGCTGGATTTTTTGCCATTAGATGATCTGTTCGCTCAGGCGCATCGGGGTCACCATTTGTCGCAGTAGAGATGGACACGACAAGCAATAGATCATGCAAGATGGCTACTTTATTGTTCTAACACACCTTTTTATCCCCTTCTTCAGAGTATGTGTTAGTATATGAATGGCTTAGTTAGTAACTAACAATTCATGATTGGTGAGTTTGTCAGGATGGTTCTTCTTATCACTATCTTGTTTTCGTACTGGTCTTCTTGGATCTTTCCAGACTTCTCAAGGATATACTACAAGCTGCTCAAGGCCGTGCTATTCTCGAACTGTCAGGAATTCCGTAGACTCGTTGCATCCCCCAACACCCCAACCATAGATTGGCTTTCCAAGGAGGAAAGGTAAATGGTGTAGTTATTAATGGCTCAGATGGCTCCCGCAGTATAAAGGTGACAATGCTGACTGCAAATACCGGCTTAATCCCACAGCTGATGACTTTATTATACCATAAACTAATGTTATACAATACATCAAAGTGAAAGCCTTAATCCACCTCCCACGGATGATAAGCAGCAGAAGAGGGACTACATAAAGCAAGCGAGGTGATAGATAACAGAACTTTAAAAAACAGGGCAACAACTCTAAGAACACATAAATCAACATAGTGACCAGCGACTATTAGAGCAATGGAATGAATGCTTATAACAGATCTGGTTTAACAAGCTCTGGTCAGGTTCGTTGTTATCTCAACCCTTCGAGCCCCATGTTGGGCGTCAAAAAGGACTGTCATGGTTTAACCCCAGCCAGCAACTAACTCTACCCCAGCTGAAACCAGGACACCGTCATACCCACATGTTCTCATGCAGCTCTGTGATTGGCTGCCTGCCTGCTTTGGACAAGGAAGTGCTCAGTTATCAAAATATATAACTGTACTACAATATACAGATTTTTGGTTTCATATACATATATATCAGTGAGTGTACAAATACGTATAAATATTTTTTTATGTATTTATGAATAGATACTGTATTTTAAATATATATACCCCTCTGTACGCATATATATACGTATACGTTTATATGTATATGTATTTTTATATATAAAAACCATGTATAAATCTGGAGAAATTAAATATTTATAGCCATTATAACATAGGTATAAAATGGATAAAACCTTTAATAAGAGCTAATGGAATGAACAATTAGAGTTTAAATGTGAACAGAAAGAAAAGTACAAGGGTGGGTCAAGGTTTACCAGGCCTTTACCAGGCTGCAGAAGTCCAGACATGTCTGGGTTGGGGGGAATTTCAAGAGGGTGGGGAGGACACAGACAAGGTGGAACATGCCCGAGGGCTATGGCCCCCTCCTAGGCGGTCACCAAGGAGCCCTCAGTGCAAATCCTGTTAACATAGCAAGAAGCATCCCATCCCGTGAACCGGCCTAGGAGTCCCCCACATCCCAGCCCAGCGAAGCAGGATGGCCATGCAGGGTTACTGGGGCAGACTCTGAGCTTTCCTCAGTGCTGCAAGACACAGGCAATGCCATCTGCAAACATGGAAAAGCAGGACAAAATGCCAGCTTCAGAAAAATACGTGCGTGGGGGCAATACGGAAAAGACCCAAAGATGATCTCAAAAGAGACCATGTGGATGAAAGAAACTAGCCAGTGAGCCCATGAACTGCAAAAGTGGCTTTTGAGGTTCCAAGCAGAGAGGGAGGGTGGTAGTGGGGAACTCCCTTTCCCCATGGGGTTGTGGGGGATCTCACAGCTACCCGTAAGACCACTGTGGGGTGCAGACTGGTGCTATACACATTTCCTTGTCCTCAGGTTGATAACCTGATTGAATGTTTCAAACAGCTCTGGCTGACTGAGAGAGGGGAGAGGTCAGGAGCGTGCTGGCACTTGTGCAGGTCCACCTGAGCCACACCAGCCAAATCCAGTATGCTGTGTGTGTGTCATGTCAAAGGATGGGGAAGGGGGTGGTGATGGTGGATGTAAATGTATTGAATCCTGTAGGACCTGAGCGGGATGTAAACGGGAGGGAAGAAGGTGTAAAGATTGTACTGGGTCTGGCTGGGATGGCGTTAGTTTTCTTGTTAGCAGCCCCTGTGGTGCTGAACTTTTCCTTGGTGCTCAAAAGAGTGTTGACTGATAACACACTGACATTGTAGCTACTGTTGAGCAGTGCTTGCACAGCATCAAGGCCTTCTCTGTTTCTCAGTCTGCCCCGACAGCGAGGAGGCTGGGGGTGGCAAGAGGCTGGGAAGGGACAAAGTCAGGACAGCTGACCCCAACGGACCAATGCAATATTCCACACCATATGTTGTCATAGTCAGCAATAGAACTAGGGGAGTGCTGGGCGTTCTTCAAGGTAGAAGAAGTAATCCACTTATTAAACTGTCTTTATCTCAACCATTGAGATTTTTTTCTCACTTTTGTCCTTCCGTTTTCCTCCGCCATCCCACCGGTGGGGAGTGAGGAAGTGACTGGGTGGGGGCTGCCACATGGGGTCACCCCACCAGACGAGCACATAGAAAATAGGTTGCTATGGGCTTGTGAGGTCACTGGTGCCTGAGTAGATCATAGGCTGGGAGCTGGCGCGTGGCTTGTGTAAGTGGTTGTGAGATTACTGATACCTGACTAGCTGATAGGCCAAGAGGAGGGGCGTGGCTTGTGTCAGAGCTTGTGAGGTCACTTGTGCCTTTGCATCTCACAGACAAGCAGATAGCAAGTAGGTGGTGATGTGGTGGCCAGCTCACTGGTGCCTGAGTAGCTGATAGGCAAGAGGGAGTGTCATGGTGTAACCTCAGCCAGAAACTAAACACCACACAGCTGCTCACTCATTCACCCCCCCGCCCAGAGGCTGGGGGAGAAAATCGGGAAAAGAAGTAAAACTCGTGGGTTGAGATAAGAACAGTTTAGTAGAACAGAAAAGAAGAAACTAATGATGATAATGATAACCCTAATAAAATGACAGCAGTAATGATAAAAGGATTGGAATGTACAAAGAATTCACAGTGCAATTGCTCACCACCTGCCGATCGATGCCCAGTTAGTCCCTAAGCGGCGATCCCCCTGCCCCCGCTCCCCCCAGTTTATATACTAAATGTGACATCACATGGTATGGAATACCCTGTTGGCCAGTTTGGGTCAGCTGCGCTCGCTGTGTCCCCTCCCAACTTCTTGTGTCCCTCCAGCCTTCTTGCTGGCTGGGCATAAGAAGCTGAAAAATCCTTGACTTTAGACTAAACATTACTTAGCAACAGCTGAAAACATCAGCGTTATCAACATTCTTCTCATACTGAAATCAAAACATAGCACTGCGCCAGCTACTAGGAATGCAACTCTGTCCGATCTGAAACCAGGACAGGGAGAAACATGGCTTGGGTATGTACTTGTCACTCTGGGCTGAAGAGCTGATAGGCCAGGACCAGGTTCATGGCCCTTAGAGGTTCTTGTAAGGTCACCAGAGGCAGACTACAGCAACAGCAAGAACCTGGCAAATGGATGTACACGTATGTGTGAGGTCACTGGTGCCTGAGTAGCTGATAGAGCAGGAGGTGGCCCATGGCTTGTGTTTGTGCTCATGAGGTCACTCCTGCCTGAGCAGCTCATAGGCCTGGAGTAGGCCAATGGCACGTGTAGGTGCTTCTAATGTCACTGCTGCCTGAGTAACTGATAGGGCAGGAGCAGGCCCCTAGTTTGTGTTGGTGGTTTTGAGGTCATTGGTGTCTGAATAGCTGATAGGGCAGGAGCAGGCCCATGTCAGATGCAGACACTATGACATCACCTGTGGCTGAGTAGCAGATAGGCTAGGAGTATGCACGTGGCTGTGTATGGATGAACTTGTGATGTCAATCGTGCCTGGATAGCTGGTAGGCCAGGGGCTGGCACATAGCTTGGGTCGTTGCTTCTGGTGTCACCAAAATAATATTCAGACCACAACCAAACATGGCTTTTTGGAAGACCCATCGTTAGCAGAAGTCCATCCACCGCGACCACACATGTGGCACTGTAACTCAGGCACACGCAGTGGTGGCAGTAGGAAGGGTGTGAGGTCACCATGAATATAAATCATGAGCACAGAGCGGTGCCTGTGGGAGGATGGCAGTGTTCACGTCACCGATGGCACCCCATGGCTGCGGGGCTCGGTGCAGAGCGGCCGTGTGCTGTCACAAGGGCATCAGAGGGGACGGGATCCCCTCGGCCCCGTCTCTGCGAGGCCAAAGGAGCAGCCCCTGCAGCCCTGGCTGGAGCAGTCGGAGTAGGGGTGGCTCGGGGGCACCACAGGGATGTGCCTGGGCACGGCGCCAGGAGGAAACCACAGACTTCCTCCGGAGCGCGGGGAGAGCTGCGAGGCCACGTGGGCTGTGGTTTGTGCACCTGCAGGCTGCAGCTCCCGAGCCACCCGCGGGGAATAACGGCCCCTCGGTGACATGCCGAGAGTCAGGGATGTGTCTGAGCCTCTGGGCTGCATGTCTGCTGCTGGGCAGGGACATGTCCCAGCTCCGTGTCCGGCTTGTGCGAGGGACCCACCATGGGGCTCTCCAGGGAGGGACAAACGAGCCGGCACTCGTGGAATGGAGCTCTTCCCCTGGCCAAGGCCCTTTCCCAGCTGCTGCTCCCAGCAAAGCGGGGTCTGAAGCAGGGGCAGGGGCTGTTTCCTTCCCTTCCTGACACAGCCCCCGGTGCAGTCTCAGCCCTGTGATTCCCATGGCACAGGGGTGGCTGTACACTCGCCTCTGGGGCTCTTGGATGTGCCCGGTGCAGGAGATGCTTAGTGCTCCTAGTCCACATGGCACGGTTCAGGGGGTGAAAAACCTGTTCCCACCCCACAACTGGCCCTGTCTTGTGTCGGCCCACCACCACAGTGACGTGACACCTGTAGCGGAGCCACCTCTCATATATGGTCATGAATGGTGCTGGAGAAGTTCATTGGAGGGCTGGGCTGTGTCGGAGGGGAGATGGCTCCCGATAATGTCTAAAAAGGTGCTGCTGCTTCAATTGGCTCCTCCTGTAGCTGGGCTGGCATCTGCAGATATATAACCCTCCCATTGCTGTTGTCCCTGTGAGTTCCCGGGAGCTGTGACAGGGAGTGGGGCGCAGCAGTGGTGTGCTGGCAGGGCAGGAGGCTCAGGATGGGGACAGAGGGACTGGTGTTCCCGCAGGTGCTGTGGCTTCTCCTCTGGGTACAGCTGTGCAGGGGTAAGTGTCAACTCCCTTGTCCCACAGCCCAGGGCCAGCAGGTACCAGTGTGGTCATTGGGATTTTTCTGGGAATGGGGTTTCTTTGCAGGTGCTACTGAGATGAGGGGCAGAAGGTGCTCAGGTCCAGGGACCCTGGGCCTTTCCCTGTTCCCATCTGGGTTGGCAAGAATAGCTCTTTTTCCAAGGGTCCAGTGTTCAGGGCAGCCTGTGCCTGGCTGGATTCATAGACACCCTGTCCTGGGGTACCCCTTTGGGATGCCCTGTTCCCCAGCACTGTGCCTCTGGAGCTGGTGGTGGCCTAGCTGGTGATGGCGGCACCCAGAGATGCCCAGGGCACTGCCGAGCTCTAGGGTACCTCGGAGGGTTTGCGTGCTGCTCACTGCCCCTTTGGTCCAGGGGACCCCCTGACCCCATGAGAGCAGTTTGGACCCCACAGAGAGAAGGGGACTGGGGCATCTACAGTAGAGAGACATCCTTCCTGGGGAGCTTGGCCCAGGGCATGGACTGGGCTGACACCAGGGGTGAGGAGGGGACATGGGTTGGGGGATCCTCAGAATCGTCTCAGTGCTCCCTGGGAACGTGAAAAGCCCTGGGGGTGGGGGTGGGTTTGGATGGTGCTGGGGCAGGTGCAGTCTGGTGCTGGAAGCTGCAGGCCTGGGTACAAGGAGCTGTTGAGGGGGTGCCAGGCTGGGGAGTAGAGGGTGTCCAGTGCAGTGCTTGGCAGTGTGTGGGTGGGTGTGAGTGGGGGGCAGGTGGCTGTTGGGGTGGGAAGAGCTGCCTTGTGCAGTGGGATGGCGAGTGACACAGCTGGGACGGAACTGGGCACCCACAGCCTTGTGCAGTCCATGGGGATAAAAAGGACCCCTGCACTGATCTGGGGAGAGCCTGGAGGAGAGAGGGAGAGATAGAGGGCTCCTACCCCAGTACCTGTGATTCGGCGCACGTAGGGGGTTCCCCCAGACCTGCAGTGCTGGGGTTTGGCACTCTCCTGACGCATCCCATGCTGGTGTTTGAAGGAGCTGAGGAGGTGAGGCTGGCGGATGGCAGCAGTCTCTGTGCTGGGAGAGTGGAGGTGAAACACAATGGCGAGTGGGGGACCGTATGTGATGACAGCTGGAGCATGAACAATGCAGCAGTGGTTTGTAAGCAGCTGGGCTGTGGGTCTGCTGTTGGAGCTCCCGAGGATGGACACTTTGGGGCAGGATCTGGCCCTATTTGGATGGATGAGGTTGGCTGTAAAGGCACCGAGTCTGCCCTGTCTGACTGCAAACACAGAGGATGGGGTGAACATGACTGTGACCACAGTGAGGATGCTGGAGTGATCTGTTCAGGTAAGGGGACAGCCTGCTGCCTACCTCTGGGTCTGGGATGGGGGATGGGACCGTGGCTGTGTTCTCAGGGAGCAACAAGGGGACACCAGAGCAGGGCCCAGTGGTGCTGGTCTAACTGCCAGGCTGGGACTGTCATTGTTGATGTCCCCAGTCCTTGGGGAAGGCCCAGAGGGATCCTACCCCAGGGTGATCTGACCTCGCCAGAGTGTCTCAGTCACCCTCAGTCAGTGTCTTGGGCTGCAGATGAATCCTCCATCCTTCCCCGGGGTGTCCATTGGGCTTCACTGATCTCCACCCATTCTGCCAGTTTGCAGCCAAGAATGCTGAGGGTCCCTGTGCTGGAAACACGCAGGGGCACTTGCTCAGCACTCCACACACACCTTGGAGGAACGGCATGAGATGGCTGATCCTCCTTGGTCATTCCCCTTTGCAGACATGGTTACCTCACCTGAATCAAATGGGCTTTTCAGAGAGGATGAGTGCTGGGCCCTGGGGAATGGAGCAGGGTGGCCACAAAGCCCTTTGCTGCCTGTGCCCAAGGCTTGGCTGTGTGGACCAGCATTTGCGAGGGTTAGAGGCTTGGCAGATGCTCGACTCTGGCTGCTTCCTCCTGCATCACCACAGTCACAGGCTGTCACTGGGATATATCCCTGGGACTGTGACAGCCCTCTGGGGCACAGTCCCATGTAGGCAGCAGTGACCCACTGCCCAATCTCTCCTGCCTGCCCATGGTTCCCCACACCGCCCCATGACACAGGGTCTTTGGCAGCAGTTACTGACCCTCATCTGTGCCTGCTGTTCTCTGAGAGCTGGCATGGGTCCAGGGGGACTCTCCTGCCCCTCTGTCATGCCATCCATCTCGGTTGTGGACACCTCCAGGCAGAGCACTCTGTCCCTGGCTGAGGACATCCTCCCCGCCAAACAGACATCAGAGGGATCTTCACAGGCACCAGGCATGATAGCTGCTGCACCGTTTCTCTGCTCTGTGACATCTTCCACCTAAAATGAACCTTCCAACACCCCAGGAACACCCCTGGGATCAGAGGGTGCTTCTGGTTGCATCCGGGCGATGGTCCTGCCTGGCCCAAAGCTCTGCAGGGGCTAGGCAGGCTGCAGCAGTCATTATCATCTGGGCCAGTTCTCCTGGATCCAGACTGCTCACACTATGGCAGTGCTGGGGGGACCATGCCAGGCTGCTCAGGGGACCTTGTGTGCAGCAGTTTGTCTGAGCAGCACCTGTGGCTGTGAGTCTGTGACAGACACGCACCCTCAAGTGCTCTGCTGGTGTAGAGATGGGGTGCGTGGGGGTCTGGATGTGCCTGTGTCACCAACACCCCCCCAACAACTTCCTCTGGAATGTGCGCTGGGCAGTTTGGTCATGGCTTGCTTGAGCATGATGCAGGACATGGGCATTTAACTGCCAGAGGGCTCTGGGAACTCCCAGTTGTTATGGGTTTTTTTCCAGGATTTGTCCGGCTGGTGGAAGGGAAGAGCCACTGCTCAGGACGTGTGGAGATCCATGACGGGGACCAGTGGAAAACTGTCTGTGATTCACATTTTAGTCCCAAAGATGCTGATGTTGTCTGCAGGGAGTTGCAGTGCGGCGTGGCCCTGCCTTTTGCTGGGCCAGCTCACTTTGGAGAAGGTGTCAGTCCCATCTGGGATGGAGAGCTGCAGTGTGTGGGGAATGAATCCCGCCTCATCTCCTGCCGCAGAGGGTCCTCCAGGGACCAGCCCTGCACCCATGCAAACAGCGCTGTTGTCACCTGCACACGTAAGGACTCAGGGAGGTGTTGACCACCAGGGCTGTGGCAGGGGTTGGGGAACAGAGCAAGGACCGTGCTGGGCCAGGTGTGAGGACAGGAGGGATGATGGGATTGTCTGCAGCATGAAAATAGTGCAGAAGGAGAAGAAAGGCATGCTGTCCCTCTGGCCTCCCTGCCAGCTACTGCGGGTATGTGAGCACCAATCCACCCTCTCTCCTCCTCCTCTGTCCCCACAATACACAGGGTTCAGCCTGGTGAACGGCAGCACAGCGTGTGCAGGGAGGGTAGAGGTCCAGGTGTCGGGGACCTGGGGGACCCTCTGTGCCTCCCACTGGGATCTCTCAGATGCCCACGTTCTCTGTCGTCAACTCAACTGTGGGTTTGCTGAGTCCATTCCTGGAGGAGAGCATTTTGGGAGAGGCACTGGCCCCGTCTGGAGAGACTCATTCCACTGTGACGGGACAGAAGCCCACCTGGGACAGTGCCCAGTGATCACCCTGGGAGCCTCACCATGCTCCCACGGGAACAACGCTGCTGTCGTTTGCTCAGGTGAGTGCTGGAAAAATGCTTCATTAACTCCATTTGCCATTCGTGTGTGACGTGGCCACCCAAAGCAGGGATCCCATGGCTGTGCAAGGCTGAATTTCTCCCTGGAGAAACCCTGGCTTCCCCAGGAGCCATCTGGAGGGCTTTGCCTGCTCAGAGTGACAGCTCTACTTTGTGAGAGCTGAGGGCTGAACGGAGGCAAGCATCTGCCCCCAGGGCAGTGGCTTAGGTCCCAGCACCACCACCAGGCCTGGGCTCCTCCATTCTCCTACTGTTGGACAAGCCCAGGACAGGGCTCCAGGGCTGTGCTCCACCTCTCTGGCTGCAGACAACTGCATCCCAACCCCAGACAGAGCTCTACAGAGCCTTATCCCACCACCCAGGCAGCAGGTGCCTGGGTGCCCCCAGCAGCAGCAGACCTGGGTGTGAGCTGCAGAGAGGATTTTGCCTTCACTTCTCATCAGCAAAAGTCTCAATCTTGTTGTGTATGATTGGAAAATCCCCCCTCACCCTGCTCCCTGAAGGGTGCTGTGGCATCTCTGCTCTCCCCAGGCTCAGCCGGCTTTGCATCCCTGCGGCTGGTGGGTGGAGGGAGCCGGTGCGACGGACGAGTGGAGATCTTCCAGAACGGGACATGGGGCAGAGTCCTGGACGACCAGTGGGACGTGCAGGAGGCCAGCGTGGTGTGCCGGCAGCTGCAGTGCGGAGAGGCAGGGACAGCCTACAACCCTCCAAAGCCTGAGCGAGGGACGGGTCCCGTGGGGCTGCGAGGGGTCCGGTGCACAGGGCACGAGGCCAACCTGTCTCTCTGCAACACCTCCCTGCCCGAGAGTGCACTGGCAGCAGGGGTTGCGGAGGACGTGGCAGTCATTTGCTGGGGTGAGTGGTGCTGCACGGGCCCCCCAGGTGATGGGGTGGGTAGGCAGCCGGCCCCTGACAGCAACCGAGGTTTCTGCCCACTGCAGGGAGCCGGAGGGTCCGGCTGGTGAACGGGTCTGGGCGCTGTGCTGGGAGAGTGGAGATCTACTACCAGGGCATCTGGGGAACTGTCTGTGATGATGGCTGGGACCTGTCTGATGCTGCCGTCGTTTGCCACCAGCTGGACTGTGGAGGGGCAGTGAAGGCAGCCGGCTCTGCTCAGTTCGGGGAAGGCTCCGGGCAGATCTGGCTGGATGGCGTGAACTGCTCTGGGGCCGAAGCTGCTCTCTGGGACTGCCCTGCCAGGCCCTGGGGGCAGCACGACTGCGGGCACAAAGAGGATGCGGGAGTCATCTGCTCAGGTCTGTGGTGGGAGCTGTAGTGGGAATCTAGTTCCTAGGGAGGCCAGGACACAAGGAGAGACAGGCATGGCCAAGGCTGTCCCTGGCTGCCTCTGAGCTCCTGCCCGAGCATGTCCTGTGGACACCCATGCACGGGTACCCTCAGTCCCACTGCGGGTCCCTGGAGAGCTCAGCCATCCCTGAGGGTTAGCAGGAAGGGCAGGGGTGTCTGTCCATCAGGGACTTCTCTCTGCACTTGGGTGCAAGGGGGATGTGCTGGCCCTGGCCCTACCCAGATAAGGGCCTGGGGGGTGCAGGGTGTCCTGGGTCCCACAGCCCCAGACCAGCCTGTTCCCCCTTGGTGCCTATCCTCCCAGAGTTCGTGGCCCTGAGGCTGGAGAACAGTGATGGCTGCTCCGGGCGCCTGCAGGTTTTCTACAACGGGACGTGGGGCAGCATTTGCTCCAACTCGATGACTCTCGACACGGTGTCTCTGGCATGCAAGGAGCTGGGCTGCGGGGATGGAGGAACTCTGGAAACACAGCTGCCTTACGGAATGGTGTCTGGTGCTACGTGGCTGGATTACGTGCAGTGTGGGGAAAAAAACAGCTCCTTCTGGCAGTGTCCCTCTGCTCCCTGGAACCCACGGTCATGTGAAGACCTGCGAGAGGAGACCCGCATCACCTGTACTGGTAACTCTGAACCACCTGGGCACCCCAGTGTCACCTCAGCACCTGTTGCCTGCTGGGTATGGCCAAATGTAGAGAAAGAGCTTGGAGGGGCTTTCCCTTTCCATGTCAGTCCCTTCTGCTGCTGGTGGCAGAAAAGCGATCACAGCCACACACATCCAGCAGCAATTGCCACCCAGGTTGCCAGCAGCACCTGGGGGAGGCAGAGGCATCTCCAGGTGAGGTCTCAGAAGAGACCAGACAGGGTTCAGAAGAGCCTCCCCTCCATAGACATGTTCCTGCTGCTCTGTTAAACAGGGACTTTTGGGGGCTGAGCAGTCTGGGTCCCCCCACAGTCCTGTGCGTGCCCCCTCAATGACCAGGGTTCAGTTGCTGCCGTGATCGAGATAGCAGAGGGAGGCACAAGCAGAGCTCAGTTCTGCTCTCTTCTGCACGATCTCCCAAACCAGCCCTTTCACCACAGTGTTTCCTCTTCAGGGAGACGCCCAGAGATGCCCTCAATCCCTCTGGCCCCGTGCCCCAACTCCACGAGGTGCACAGGTAGGGAGCTGCTCCTCTGTGGATGCTTCTTGTCTGGCAGGGCTCTGCCTGCAGTCTCCGTGCCATGGGAGGTCTTTGCCTTCTCCAGACAGGGAGAAGATTCGTGCCGTGGGAGGTGAGGACAGGTGCTCGGGCAGAGTGGAGGTCTGGCACCGTGGCTCTTGGGGAACAGTGTGTGACGACTCCTGGGACATGCGGGATGCCGAGGTGGCGTGCAGGCAGCTGGGCTGTGGCCCCGCGATGTCTGCCCTGCATGAGGCTGCGTTTGGGGAGGGGACGGGCCCCATCTGGCTGGAGCAGGTGGAGTGCCGTGGGACAGAGCCGTCTCTGCAGGACTGCTGGGCCCGGCCTGGGGATGGCGGTGCTTGCCGGCACAAGGAGGACGCTGCTGTAAACTGCTCAGGTGAGCGGCAGGGCTGGGACCCCTTGCTCAGGGGAAGGCCTTTTGCCCCCTTGGTCCTGGCATGGCCTGTAACCTCCCAAGAGGAAGAACATTTCTGCAGAGTGCAGGAGCCTGGTGCCAAGTGGGGAGCAGCCTCGGTGGAACTGGACGTCTTCTGGCCATTGCCTGTGGGGCCCTGCAGCCCCAGGGTTATCCCCTGGGCTGCCTGTGCCATCCTGCCTGCCACCCAGAGCAGAGCCACTGTTCCCTATCCCGCCCTCTCTTTCTAGCACTGCAGGAGAGGCAATTTGGGTGGGATGTGTCAGGGACATCCACAGACACACACACGGTGTGTTGGGGGAGAGGCTCCCCGCTGCCCTCACACGCACCCTCTCTGCCCAGCTCTTCTTTTCCTCCTCTGCAGCTACACCCAGGACAGCAGCACTCCCACCCCGAGCAGGTAACTTGCATTGCCCCTGCAGCTGGGTATCCCCAGGGCAAGACTGTGACCCACAGCGGGGTGGAAGGGGCTCCTTGCTGGGGTGTGAAACTCCCAGGAGAAGGCACTGGTCTGGGGGTGAGGAGGGTAGGGAACGTTGAAATTTACTCATTGGGGTAGAAGTTTCTCCATTGCTCATCCCTGGGGCCCTCCACCCCCTGCTGCCTTGTGTGATGGGGGTCAGGAATGGTGCTTTTCCCACCTCACCCAGGCCTGGTGCTGGCCTTTCCATATTCTTGCCCACACAGATTCCCCCCAGGGCCGTCTGAGTGGCAGAGGGAGAGTCTCAGTGCCCGTCATCATCTGCATCATTCTGGGGGCCCTTCTCTTCCTGCTCCTGGCCCTCCTGGCTGGGCAAGCTCTATGCACCAGGGCTGGGCGCAGAGGTTGGTCTTTCCACAGCGGTCCCAGGGGGAGATACCTCCTGGAAGGGCTGTGGGGTGTCAGTGAGGGGCATTGGCAAAGCTGGGGGGGTGAGACCGTGTGCTGCCACTTGTCCCATGCACCACCCCATTGAGTGCCTGGCCGTGGGGCACCAGCAGCAAGGGGTGGAGAGAGCCCAGAGGCGGGGGGAGGTAGCGATGGGGCGAGGAGAGAAATGCCAGAGCGGGGCTGGGGGAAATGTGAGCAGAAGGCAGATGGCCAAGGCTGCCAATGCTCTGGGTAGTGCTTGGGGAGGGACTCTGGGACAAGGGAGATGATGGGAGGAGTGCAGGGCAGAAGGGTCCATCCCCGTGGTGTCAGGCCCCCAGGCTGTCCCCTCTGCCCAGCCCTGCCCACCCCTGGCTACTCTAGACCCATTGGGCAGATAGGGGAAAGCTCCAGGTGGAGGAAACATGGGAGCTGCTCCAGGGTCAGCCAAGGGGTACATGACCCTGGGGCCAGAGGGGCATGAGCACTGTCTCTGATGGGATGATGCGAGGGTGACGCTGCCCCAGATAATCTCCACAGTGATGTTGCCCTCACTGGGGATGTGGCGGCTGTGCCTGCACAGTGCAGTGGGGCTGTGCCATTGGGCCAGTCCTGGGCTGGCCCAAGAAACAGGTTTGGGGCATGGCAGTCTGAATCCCATTGCCCCTCTGCCTGTCCCTCTGCCAGCCCTACCTCTGTCCCCAGGCTCCAGGAGTGCTCAGGAGCCCTTCCCTGAGGCCCTGTACGAGGAGATCGGTTACAGCCCAGTGTGGGAGAAGCAGGCGAGGTTTGGTCGCTCAGGTGGGTGTGGGTCCTCCCTGGAGGAACATCTGCAGGACCCTTTCCCCTGGCCCCAACCCCGGGCTGATTCCCTTAAGCCCCCCAGCCCATGGTCCTTGTGACACTGGGGCCACGTGGTCTGTGGGGAGACCATCCAGGTCCTGGGCCTGGAAGGGGAGCTTTCTCCCAAACAGCTTTGCCTGTCCCAGCAGGACAGCCCCTCTCTTCCTGCCCCTGCACCCCAAGTGACACCCACGGAGTGAGGGAAGGGGCTGTCCTAGGGCAGCTCTGGGAGCACCTTTGAGACAGGGTTTGCCCCAGGGAGGCAGGGGGATTTCCCAGCCCTCCTCCCCACGCAGCCCCATCTCTGTTCGTCCCCCTTCCCCAGCAGCACTGACCACGAGGCAGGTCAGAGGGGCTCACTTCCTAACAGCCACCGTGCATCTCTGCAGGCTCCTATTCAGAGGAGTCCCTGACCCAGCTCCAGCCCTACCCTGGGGTCAGCGAGGAGGAGGATGGTCTGGGCTCAGCACCAGGTAACAGAGGCAAGAAGGAGTTGATCTCCCTGAAGACATGTGATGGGCAGAGGTGTCACTCTGTGTCACCGCTGGAGATGGGAAGGACATGGGGGTCTCCTGTGGTGCTGCCAATACCCGTGTCTCAGCCCTGTGTCCCTGCGCATCTTCGCTCTGCTCTGCAGGACATATCTTCTCACTGTCACCAGCTCCCCTCTCTCTTCAGATGTTCTTGTCCCACCTGGAGGTGACCCAGCAGATGGTTATGATGATGCCAGGGAGGTTTCTGATCCCGTGGAGGATGTTGCCTCTGGTCAGGGAGAGAGGGAAATGGCCGGGGATCCAGAGGAGGGAGCAGAGCCCAGGGTTGCACCCGGAGGTGAGTGGGGTCTCAGGACAGCAGTGACTTGGGTGGCCCAAGGGGTGGCACCCCAGGAACCAGCAGTGCTAAATTTCCCAGCCTCCTGGGAAGGGGGAACCTGTCCCAGGAGTTTTCCTTGGAGGGACTAGGGGTAGGAGAAGGAGCTGAATGTGGTGAGGAGCAGGGAGGAAGATGCTGTACAGACCCCATGGGCCGAACTACATTGTCCTGCCTTGCTGCTTGCAGGGGCCAGCCTGCACTCCTGGAGAAGTGCTGGGGTCCCTGGAACTGAAGAAGACACGTGGCCCCTGTCCTTCGGGAGCATGGGCTATGATGATGCTGAAGAGGTATCTCTGGCACATCCCCCTGAGGACACAACGGCTGTGACACTGGAGCTCTGTGCACAACAGTCCCAGAGCCCCAGGCCATGAGACCCCATCCCTGCCGTGCAGCTGCATGCAACCAGAAGGGAGGTCTGTGGAGCTGGGAGAGCTGTGAGCACCAGGGAACCATGTCCCTTGGCCCATGGGCAGTAGAAACTGCCTGGAATTTCCTCTATGTTTATTCCCTCTTTTTGCTATGTATCATCTTTGTTGTTACTAAAAGTCTCCGGGGGCTTTGACCCGGAGCTGGTGCTTGCCTGGCCAAGTGTGAGGGCATCTTCCTGAGGCTGATGAGGAGGAGCAGAGAACAAAGTCATGGAGGTGGGGAAATGCGCATGTCTCAGGGACAGCAGGCTTGGAGTCAGGTTATGGAGCAGCAAGAGCCCATGGTCCCTGGGGAACAACCCTGCTGACAGAGACATTTCCATCCTACTGGCCACAGGCAGTTTCTAGTCAAAATGACTCTCTGAAAGGTCCTGTGATGCACCGCAGTGGGAGCACCCATTTTGTCAGTCTAGGGTTTCCCAGCTGCTCTTTGCCTCAGGCAGGGCCTGGGCCATGCTGGTGCCACAGTACAGAGACCATGACAGAGCTGCCATGTCAGGGTGAGTCCTGGGCTGTGGCCCCACAGAAGTGAGCCCTGAAGTGGCCGCACTGCCCTGAACACCCCAGCCAGCCCCAGGGGGGAAGATGGCCCACAGATTACCTCCCACCATGGATAAGAGGCAGCTCTGTTCCCCACTGCCCCAGCATAGGTTGAAGAGATTCTTTCTGGGACACACGGGGCTGGGATTCCCTCTCCTCATGCTCTGCCAGGACCCCAGTCTCCATCGGCTGCTCCTGCTGCCTTGGGCCCTCGTAGACCCTGAGCACTCTTGTCAAGGCACTGAGCTGCCTCCTTCCTGAGAAGAGGCTTCAAAGCCCCACGGCTGCCTGGGACCCCTCCTCCTGCTCTTCTCCAGCTCCCACCCCCGCTCTTCTTCTGCCTCTCCATGGATGTCAGTTTGGATTTGTGTCAGGGCGGTACTTGTGTGTAGGTACAAGACGGATGGGAACAGAGGGGATGGGGGCACCTTTCCCCCACCACTGTTGGAGGGCCAGGGGGAGAAGAGAAGATCCCTAGGAGATGTGTGCTACAGCTAAAAGCTGTTGTCCAGTCCCTGGCCTGGAGAAGGGCTCATCTGGGAGGATGCTCACGTGGGCACATTTCCATGGCAGAGGAGATTTTGTGTCCTTCCCCTAAAAGAGGCACTGCTGGGAGCTGAGCCAGGGTTCCTTTTCCTTGGCTGTGGCTTTCAGCTGCCCCAGTGCCCATGGGCAGAGAAACCTCTTGTGCAGGAACGAGGCGGGGAGAAGTGTTTGACACCTGGGCAGGACCTGGTGCCCAAACTGCTCTCCCTGGTTGTCCTGGTGGGTCTCCACACCCCTCTGGCACTTCCCCAAAAGGCTCCTCTGCTGTGGGCTGGAAGGTGCCTTGGCTGTCTGTGGCAGGGTTCCCTGTGGGGAGTTGCTGGAGCTCAGTACTGATGCAAGCAGCAGGATCTGGCCTTAGAGAGAAGAGGAGAGGAGGTGGCTGTCACCAACATCCTCTCCCACTTCAGCATTGCCCCATTCCCTGCTGGGAGCTCCTCCACCCCTGCAGTGATCCTGGGGGGATCTGGGAGAAGCCCAGGCACACACACCCCTCTGTCCCATACCCCAGAGCCTTCCTGCTGGCAGACCCAATGGGAGAGCAGCGTTCCCAAGGTGAGACCCCCACGGTGATGGGTGACATACACGGGCACTGCAAACACAGCCTCCATCCCCTGGAAAACTCCCATGGGGGCAAGCTCCAGCCCTGCATCTCAGCGAAGGAAGGTATAAAAGTGAAGTAAAGAAAGGGGGAGTGTTATCTTCTGAACACAGGATGGTGGGGGCTATGGGCAGTATGGACACTGACGTGCAGACTCAAGGTGCTCCAAGTGGGGAACCCAGCACCTGTCCTGTGCCACCTCACTGCCAGCTCTGCCCTCCCACAGGTGTAATACTTCTCCCTTACCCTGGTACTTGGCAGGTATTTTCCTCTTCCTCCTTGGGGAGATGAGCCACAGGCCTGTGTGTGCTTGAGGGGGCAGCACACCTGAGCTGGACGAGCCTTTTTCATGGCATTTGGGGACCTGAACTGTCAGGCCCTGCAGGCTGGGTCCATTCTCTGCAGCAAAGCAAGATTGTCTCTGTACCCCAGATCTGTGGTTGTTCCTGCAGCTCCCGAGGACCTGCCTGAGGGGCGTCAGAGTGATACCCCATGTCTCAGCACTGCAGCCCCCATGCTGGGCAGAGCTTGGCTGTTTCAAGCCCATAGGAGAGCAGCCTTATTTCTCTGAGTTTCTTTCTTATTTCTCTGCTGGGCACCCTGCAGTGAAAGTCCATGTCTCATGCCCCATTTTGGTTGTGGGTGTTATTGCCAGGGGAGCAGCCGAGGCACCATCTCCTGGCCCTCCCTGCCTGTGCATGGCTGTGGACAGCCTGTGACTCCCTGATCCTACCAGCACAGTAGTTACGGAGTAGTGACGGAGTCACCAAATACCCCAGGAACAAGAGGTCTGCACCGGTCGCACCTCTGCATGGTCGTTCCTGACCTCAGCAGATCCAGGTTCCCTGAGCTGAGGCTCTTCTCAAGCCAGTGGCAATGGTGGAAGGATGGTGGAGACAAAACTCCAGCTGGGAGTCCCACAGCCCTGCCCATGCTCGTCCAGCCCTGACACCCTTACCTGCTGGCACAGAGTGCTTCCCATGTGGTATGGGATCTCCACCTAGAGTGGAGACAGGACAATCCCAGAGCCTTCGCCCTGGAAACCCAGCAGGGCAGTGTGGCTCTGGTCCCAAAGGACACCTGGGCTGGACCAGCACCCTCACACCACATCTCCCAGTGCAGCCAGAAGGGATTCCGTAGTGTGCTGCTGCTGTCTATCCCCTCCCTGAAGTCTCCTTGCAGGCACACTCTGCTGCCAAGCATTGTCCCCTGGCTTGTTTGTGGGTCTAGGATTCAGGGCAGTGACCTGAGCTCAGGTCCAGCACAGCTGCCTGCTTCTCCTCCAAGAAAGGGCTCAGAAGAGGCAGCACACACAGGCCTCCCACAGCCCTGCCCACCTCACAGCCAAGCCCTGGGTGGACAGGTCAGGCCCAAAGGGCCTGGGGAGGAGCAGTGCCCGAGCTCCAGCCCACAGCTGCCTGAGGCTGGGCAGTCAGGGCAAAAGCACCACCCCTGGAGATGCCAGGGACTGAACCCAGGACCTCCCACATGCGAAGCGGGTGCTCTTCCACTGAGCTCCATCCCCTTAATGCCTGCCAGCAGGAGAGATGCTCTTCTCCTGTGATGTGTCTATGACAAGGGAAGCAGTCTGTGCACCATCAAGAATGGCAAAGAGGAGAGAGACAGGGTCTTTGCAGAGACCCTGCAAAGGAGAGATGCCATCTGCTGTGGTGCAGGGAAGGAGGGGCGGCTAGAGACCACCCCAATGAAGCACAGAATGGAGAGTCCTGTCCAGGGGAAGGCTGGGGGCTTGCAGTGCAAGAGGAAGGCTCATTCTAACCTGCAGATCTGCAGCTACAGTGCAGGGGCAGTGCTCTAAGAGGTGAAGGAGCAAGGAGGGCCAGGGCAGGCTGGAAGAAGTCAGTGTCTGCAAAAATCTACAGGAGCAAATCAGTGCTGAAGCCCGGGATTGAACCAGGGACCTTTAGATCTTCAGTCTAACGCTCTCCCAGCTGAGCTACCTCAGCCCTGCCACAGCAGCCCTTGTCCCAGTTCCACCCCTGCCAGGCCACAGGCTGACACACACATGAAGAGAGCTCCTTGGGGACATTCCCAGGCAAAAGCTGTGCCCAGCGCCGGGCAGAGGGGACCTGCCCTCTGCCTGCCGCCATGGCCAGGTAGACTCCAGGTGTGGGGTGGGTGCCAGCTTACAGTGGGAGTGCCAAGATATGTGTCGGGCCTCGGTTACAAAGGTGAGTGGTGAAGGCAAGTGGGCAGGCCAGGCATGCGCAGTGTCCAAAGCTGGAGGTGGAAGAAGGGTGGGGTTGGTGGAAGACCTCTGTCATAGGGGAGAGAGGGCCCAGGGGAGGCAGAGCTTTTGCTGGTGCCATAGGCTTTTGCTTCCTTCTGCATGAGCAAGAGTGTTCTGTTCAATGTTTGGAGACCATATTTAGGGGGAGACAAGGCTTGAAAACCTTCAAGGAGTGGGACTGCACAACCTCTCAGGGCAACCTCTTCCAGTGCATAAGTGCCCTTATGGTTATGACCTCATGGACCTCATCTCCTGCCTGAACATTCTTTCAACTTTTGTCCCTTGCCTTACATTTTCCTACCATGCACCATGATGAAGACCCTGGCTCTCTTTTCTTAACTGCCTGATAGGTACTGAAATGCTTCTGTGAGGTTTCCCGAGGCCTTTCTCATCTCCATACTGCACAGTGTTCCCTCAGCCTTTCCTCAGGTGGAAAGTTCTCCAGCCCCGTGCACACCCCCACACACCTGACTGTGTTGGTGCCCCTTCACTGAACTTGCTCCAGTTGATGCATGTCTTTCCTGTGCTGGGGGCACTTGTTCCCATGGACACAGCTGCATGGGAGGACCCACAAGACCAGTGTGTGACTCTGCAGCTGAAACTCCCACCCCCAAATAAACAGACAGCACAGATGAAGAGATTCAAGAAAAATCCCACCTCTTGTGGCTCTGTGGTGTGCATGGGAGGGAGCTGACTCTCCTTCAAATGCCATAAATACAAATGCAGGATGAAACGCCACCATTGACCCATGGATCCCTTCCCTCAGTCCATGGACCCCCTCCATCAGCAGGTGCAAAGGAGATCCCTGCCCTTCACTCTCTGAGTATCCTGTCTAAAAAAATAACACAAAAAAAGTGGTACATTAACAGTAACTCTGAGAGAAGGATTATATTTCTGGAACGAAAAAAAAGTCACATGTAGATGTAACATTGTGTCTGAGCAGAAAGTTTTATTTCAGGAAAGAACTGGCTCTCGCTAGATGAGGGAATAAACACCAGTGATTGCCTTAGCCTGTTTCCCAGCAGGTTCCCCTGGAGCCCCAGGGACACCTGGAGGGAGCCCAGAGGGGGCAGAGAAAGGGCTGCCTTGGGCTGGTCCTCTGCTGCTGAGCTGGGCTGGGCTCCTGGGCTGGAGGGAGCTCATGGCAAGCAGGCAGCACTGCCGAGAGACAGCTCTGCCCAGGAGCAGCTCCTCTGCAAAGCGCAGCAGGGCTGAGGGCACTGCCTGCAGGCACCGAGGGGAGAGGAGTGAGGCAGAGAGAGATGTTAAAGGCAGTCTGGGGTGGGAGGGGAGAGGAGAGCTGACCTGGAGAAAAATCTTCACAGCCCTTGACAGGGTAAGTCTCTGGCTGCAGGGCAATGTAACTGTGGTTCCTGGAATGACCTCCTAAAGCTGGCACATCCCACAGCCTAAGGGATCTGTCAGAGGGACTCACAGTTTTTGCAGTGCAGAGAAAAAGGCCATGCTTTGGAGCACAGCGTCCCTGCTGCACCCTCAGAGGGACAGGGCATGTCAGCTGCCTTCAGCTGGGGATGGCTGCAGAGTGTGAAGGTGGGTGTGCAGCCAGGGGTGCCCAGGGCTGTCCCTCTGAGCAGGGTCCCTGCACCCCAAAGGGGGGCTGTGTGCTGGGGCAGGGACTCTGCCACCGGTCAGGGTAAGTACTCAGCCTGCCTGGGGAACTCCAACAGCAGAGTGGGGAGAAGCTGTGGGTGGAAGAAGCAGTGCCCAGAAGGGCAGGGTCCTTCTGCTGACGAGAGGGTGCTGTGTGGGTCAGGGCAACTCACAGCTCCGGATCACCCCCAGGATGTTTCTGAGAGCACTTTTCAAGAGGAAGGACAAAGCAGGGTGTACTCTAAAGTAAAGGAAATTTTCTGTGGTGGGTTGACCCTGGCTGGATGCCAGGTGCCCACCAAAGCCGCTCTATCACTCCCCCTCCTCAGCTGGATGGGGGAGAGAAAATATAACGAAAGGCTCGTGGGTCAAGATAAGGGCAGTTTAATAAAATGATAGCAAAGGTTGCGCGCGAAAGCAAAGAAAAAACAAATGATGTTACTCTCTACTTCCCATCAGCAGGCGATGTCTGGCCACTTCCTGGGAAGCAGGGCTCCTGTACGCGTAGTGCTTGCTCCGGAAGACAAAAATGCCCCCCACTTCCATCTCCCTTCACTTAGCTTTTATATCTGAGCTGACGTCATATGGTATGGAATATCTGTTTAGTTAGTTTAGGTCAGCTGTCCTGGTTATGTCCCGTCCCAAGATCTTGCCCTGCCCTAGCCTGCCATTGAGGGGAGGGCAAAAATGTTGGAGAGACAGCCTTGATGCTGTGCCAGCACTGCTCAGCAGTAGCCAAAACACTGGTGTGTTATCAACACCTTTCTAGCTACAGAGCTGCAGAGCACAGTGCTATGAGGGCTGCTATAGGGAGTACTAACTCCATCTCAGCCAGACCCAATACAATCTCCACCCCTTATTCCATACCATTTGCATCCTGCTCAGGTCCCACATAATTTAATACAGATATCTTCTAACCATACTATTGTATTTAATTCTCATTACTGAAATCCTTTCTTGCCAACACTTACAACTGAAACTACATACTTAAACAACTTTTATACCCAACGTACAGATTTATACATTCTTATTAATTACTATCCCTTGTCCTTTAAGAGATAGATATTACAGGGGCTTCTTCCACTCCTTCAGATGTTCACACACAGGTTATGACTTGGGCCCCATCCATCAAGATGAGTGGTCAGGACAGGAGAAGCAGTACGTTCAATCGTTGGGCACCAACGTCGGCTTGGTTTGGGTCACCGATGCACTTGTCTGGTTCCTTGCGAATTTCACTCCTCTGCAGTTCAGGTCATTCCTGCTACATTACTTCCTGCAACATACAACTCACATCACAGATTATTTTTCCCCCAAGGTTAAATGTCCTTGAGGCACACACTGGGTCTCCCCATCCTTCCGCATTACCCACCAAGTACACCCAGGTCCCTGAGCAAAGACAATCCCACGAATGGGTTTGCCTTTTCCCATGGGAGGTGCAATCCACACTGCCTTCCCCAGCCACTTCCCCATGTGCACCACGGGGACCTTATCTCCTCCCACAGTATGTAGGGGTTTTGTTTGGGCAGGACCAGGACGGTTAGCAGATCCTCTAGAGTTAACTAGCCAAGTGGCTTCTGCTAAATTTGCATCCCAATGCTTCCATGTCCCATTGCCTAGCGCTCTCAACATACTCTTCAACAGTCCATTATATCTCTCAATTTTTTCCAGATGCCTGCGGGTGATAGGGTATGTGGTATACCCACTCAATGCCATGTTTCTTTGCCCAGGAGCTTATAAGGTTATTTCGGAAATGAGTCCCACTGTCTGATTCAATTCTTTCTGGGGTACCGTGTCGCCATAAAATTTGCCTTTCGAGGCCTAAGATGGTGTTTCGGGCAGTGGCATGGTTTACAGGATATGTTTCTAGCCAACCAGTAGTTGCTTCCACCATGGTGAGTACGTAGCACTTGCCTTGGCGTGTTCGTGGCAGTGGTCCAATGTAGTCAATTTGCCAGGCCTCGCCATATTGAAAACCCAACCACCGCCCTCTGTTCCAGGGAGACTTTACTCTGGTGGCTCTTTTGATTGCAGCACATGTTTCACATTCATGAGTGACCTGTGTGATGGCCTCCATGGTCAGGTCCACCCCTCGATCACGAGGCCACCTATATGTTGCATCTCTCCCTAGATGTCCCGATGTCTCATGGGCCCATCGAGCTACAAATAGCTCACCCTTACGCTCCCAGTCCAGGTCCACCTGAGCTATATCTATTTTGGCAGCCTTGTCTACCTGTTCATTATTTCGATGTTCTTCAGTGGCACGGCTTTTGGGCACGTGAGCATCTACATGACGTACCTTTAGAGTCATGT
Organism: Astur gentilis; assembly: GCF_929443795.1. NCBI lineage: Eukaryota > Metazoa > Chordata > Aves > Accipitriformes > Accipitridae > Astur > Astur gentilis. The sequence continues at coordinate 192,273 of NW_026060847.1, forward strand.
GTTCTACACGGGCAGCAATGTCCTGCCACAATGCTGCTGCCCAGATGGGTTTACCCTTGCGTTGCCAATTGGTCTTCTTCCACTGCTGTAGCCACCCCCATAGGGCATTAGCCACCATCCAGGAGTTGGTATAGAGGTAGAGTACCGGCCACTTTTCTCGTTCAGCAATGTCTAGAGCCAGTTGGATGGCTTTCACTTCTGCAAACTGACTTGACTCGCCTTCTCCTTCAGTGGCCTCAATGTCTTGTCGTGTGGGACTCCACACAGCAGCTTTCCACTTCCGATGGTTCCCTACCACACGACAGGATCCATCAGTAAACAAAGCATAACACCTTTCATCTTCTGATAACTCATTATATGGTGGTGCCTCTTGGGCACGAGTCACCTCCTCAGGTGATGCTCCAAAATCTCTGCCTTCTGGCCATTCCATGATCTCTTCCAGAATTCCTGGGTGGTTAGATTTCCCCAGTCGAGCCCGTTGCGTGATCAATGCTATCCACTTACTCCATGTAGCGCTGGTTGCATGATGTGTAGAGGGGATGTTTCCTTTGAACATCCAGTGTAGCACGGGCAATCGTGGTGCCAAGAGGAGATATGTTTCTGTACCAACAACTTCTGAAGCGGCTCGAACCCCCTCATATGCTGCTAAGATCTCTTTTTCAGTCGGGGTATAGTGAGCTTCTGATCCTCGGTACCCCCGACTCCAAAACCCTAATGGTCGACCTCGGGTTTCTCCTGGTGTTTTCTGCCACAGGCTCCAGGTGAGACCATGTTCCCCAGCTGCAGTGTAGAGTACATTTTGTACATCTGGTCCTGTTCGGACGGGCCCAAGAGCTACTGCACGAGCTATTTCCTGTCTGATATGCTCAAAGGCTTGTTGTTGTTCAGGGCCCCATTCAAAATAGTTCTTTTTCCGCGTTACTCGATAGAGAGGGCTCACGTAAGGGTGAACAAGGACCTCGGGAGCCTGCATAATAAAACCATTCACATCAATGCCTGGTAGGGAGAGGGAGATGTGTTCCCTCATCTCCTCCACAAGATAGCTCCCACAACACAGCAAAGCCATCACTGCCAGGACAAAGCACATAGACACTATTGGTATTAGCACGTTCCCACGTTCCTTCATTCTCCACACAAGATAGCTCCCACAGCACAACAAAGCCATCAGTGCCAGGACAAAGCACACAGCCATTATTTGCATTAACATGTTCCCAAACTCAGCAAGCTAGAGATAAGCAAGCAGCTAACAAGCTCTGTGACCTGCACAGGAGCTTGCCACTTAATGACTAGCTATAGAACGCTTAATGCAAAACTGCCGTTGTCGTGCCCCACATTGGGTGCCAAAAAGGACTGTGGTGGGTTGACCCTGGCTGGATGCCAGGTGCCCACCAAAGCCGCTCTATCACTCCCCCTCCTCAGCTGGAACGGGGGAGAGAAAAATATAACGAAAGGCTCGTGGGTCAAGATAAGGGCAGTTTAATAAAATGATAGCAAAGGTTGCGCGCGAAAGCAAAGAAAAAACAAATGATGTTACTCTCTACTTCCCATCAGCAGGCGATGTCTGGCCACTTCCTGGGAAGCAGGGCTCCAGTACGCGTAGTGCTTGCTCCGGAAGACAAAAATGCCCCCACCTCCGTCTCCCTTCACTTATCTTTTATATCTGAGCTGACGTCATATGGTATGGAATATCTGTTTAGTAAGTTTAGGTCAGCTGTCCTGGTTATGTCCCGTCCCAAGATCTTGCCCTGCCCTAGCCTGCCATTGAGGGGAGGGCAAAAATGTTGGAGAGACAGCCTTGATGCTGTGCCAGCACTGCTCAGCAGTAGCCAAAACACTGGTGTGTTATCAACACCTTTCTAGCTACAGAGCTGCAGAGCACAGTGCTATGAGGGCTGCTATAGGGAGTACTAACTCCATCTCAGCCAGACCCAATACATAAGTTCTCAACCAGGAGACGCAGCACATATTTACTTGTCTCTGACTAGCTGATAGTTAGAAGTACCACATGGAATGACCAGCAAACCCACTAGCCACATTGAGCAAGGGCAGCATTAATTGCATTGGACTCATTGCCTGTCCGGAGTTCGTGGGACATCACCATTACGATAGCAGAACCATGAATACTTCGTAAGGTTGTCACATTCCTCTGTAAACTCATCCTCTGTTTGTTATGCACCGCAGTAATTCAAGCTACCATGCTGTGCTTCCCAATCGCCATTCACTTCCAAAACCATCCAGAAGCCCACATCACGTATCTCAAAGTAAAATAGTGCTCTAATTTAGTCCTCTGTCTATTAAGGTGAGAGGAATATCTGTTTCTATGAGATGCAAGCTGGGAATCAAAGGCTGGTGGTAAAGATCTGGTTTAGGTTTTGAAGTCAGTGGGAGGTTTGACTGAGTTTCAGTGCAGCCAGGGTGTCCCGGCCTTTGTTCCCATGATGATACAGACTCTTGCCATAGCTGCAAAGAAAGCCTGTGTGATTTTATCCACATGAAAAGAGATAAATAAAAATACACTGATACGTGGTGCATGAGAACTGTACATGGCTCAGATCCTTCTTTGACAATATGCGTCATTTTTTAAGGGTGATGGTTCTATATTTACAGGACACTGACTATAAATAAGGGATGTGTTGTGGATCAGTTGTGAAAAGACCTAAGGCAACTGACTTCAATATTTGCTTTGGAAAGTGCCCAAAGAGCAGGCAGGCAGGCAGTCAGTCACCTGGAGGATTTTCATTTTGACTGCTTCTGCTTTCTGCGCTTTTTATTAGATAGCTAAGTTACACAGTGTTGAATTGGAGAGCATATTTAAGTATGCTGTGATGTTATTCGTATTCTGAAGTGATTTTGCAAAGAATCGATGAATTTTACGCACTGTCATAACAGAGGGATATTGACTTAGGAGAGGTCAAGGCTGCCTTTGAGCTAAATGCAAAGCAGGTGGACGGCATTTGATCGCCACTTAACATGAAAGGTGCAATTCAGGAAGATCCCTGCTGCTGGTGTAATGGTCTCTAAGAAGACATGCTTGTGTTTTTGTAACACGAGTGTAATGAAAAAAGTAAAATGTCATGCGTTTGCCCGTTTGACAAAGAGATGGACAAAGACTTTACAAGGTTGGTCTAAAGCGTAGCTACTCCTACTTGTGCTGTCTCCTACCACCTTCTCCGAGCAGGGCTGAGAGCACTTCTGAATTTTCTCTGTTTTTTCTTGCAGTCTCTTCTGTGAGGCAGTGGAATTTTTACCACATTTATTTTCCTGATAAAGTTTTAGCATGGTTGTTCTCCTCAGGCTTTGAGCTGCAGTGAGGTATCCCGTTGTTGTACAGAGGGAAAGGGGAGAAAAAGAAAAGTGCATGTGCTACCTCTTCTTTGGTGGAGACACTTGGGTTATCTGTTCATCTTGCATACGTATATAGGGTTGGAGCCTCAGCATTCACCCCAGCTCTCCCCTCTACCGTTTTCAGATGCATTTTCCCCAACCTCATTGTCGGAAACCCAGGGATGGAGGCAGGGATGGAGAGAGAGACCAACCGAGGCAGGCACAAAAGGGGAAGAGAAGGGCTGGGGCTGGGGAAAGGAGGGGCAGAGGCACTTGCTGCAGCACTGGCAGGCGTGTTAGTGGCAACAGATGGAGAGTGGCCGTTCTGTTTTCCCCACCGTTACGTCTTGCATCCCAGCTCCCAGTACCCTCGAGGTTCCCAGTGGCCCTTAGAACCTGCAGAAGGTGGGGGGACGGACAGGGCTCAGCAGGGCGTCTCTGTCCGGCTGTACTACTTTTGGCTGGGGTAGAGTCAACAGCAGAGTTGACCAGAGCATATTAGATGGAATTTACAGCTTTGATATCTGTTCAGCAGTTGCTGGTCATGGTATTGACTTAACTGTTCTCACCATTAGTGTATCTGATCCGTGCCAGGCTCCTCTTTGCTGTGCATGTTAAAGCTTGGGTTTGCCTTTTGCAGTTTGCTGTGGTCTGTAGCACTTGGTGGTGTTTTGCCTGGGGGGTTTATTACAAAAGCACTGGCCTTGATCTTAATCAGGTATCTGAGTTCTGCATTGATGCCATTACTCTAAGAATCATCTCATGGAGACAATTAACAATTACACCTTTTCCCTTTTCTCCTCTGAGAGTTTTTGGGGGAGTATCGTGGTTTAACCCCAGATAGCAACTAAGTACCACGCAGCCGCTCACTCACTTCCCCCATCCAGTGGGATGGGGGAGGAAATCGGGAAAATAAGTAAAACTCCTGGGTTGAGATAAGAACGGTTTAATAGAACAGAAAAGAAGAAACTATAATGATAATGATAACAGTAGTAATAAAAGGATTGGAATGTACAAATGATGCACAGGGCAATAGCTCACCACCCGCTGACTGACAGCCCACCAGTCCCTGAGCAGCGATTCCCTGCCCCCCCCCCCCCCCCCCCCCCCACTTCCCAGTTCCTAAACTCGATGGGACGTCACATGGTATGGAATACACCATTGGCCAGTTTGGGTCAGGTGCCTTGGTTGTGTCCTGTGCCAACTTCTTGTGCCGTGGCTGGCCATGAGAAGCTGAAAAATCCTTGACTATAGTCTAAACACTACTGAGCAACAACTGAAAACATCAGTGTTATCAACATTCTTCGCATGCTGAACTCAAAACATAGCACTGTACCAGCTACTAGGAAGACAGTTAGCTCTATCCCAGCTGAAACCAGGACAGGGAGGAAACACAGAATGTCACCTTCACCAGCTTTTTCTTCATGGCATATATTTTCTCCCTCGTTACAATAAATTCTCAGTAGCTTGAACATCCTTGGGTAGCCAAAATACTCCTTATTGGTACTTCTCAAGAATTTTTATTCCACTTTCTCTAGGGTTAACCAACCATTTAGGAATACCACCCAGGGATATGCCCCAAGGCCGTGTGGTTATGGGTGGCAAGGCATGCAGAGGAATACAGGCAGGTACCTAGGATGGTTGTCACCTCCAAGGGTCTGAGACTTCAACCCAGATGAGCGTGGGATCCTGATGAAGAGACAGAATGTTTGCCCTGGTGCTGGCTATGCCAAAGAGACACAGCTTGTCGCGCTGTCCTGGGGCCTGCCCTTCGCCTACTGAGCACTATTCAGCACTGTTCAGCACCCTCAAGGAGAAGAGAGGGTCTCTGCATCTAACGACATACAAACAGACACTGTGGCTGAACCAGAGACCCAGGCCTCAACTATGCCAGTCGCGCCTATAGGCAAGAAGAAACAACGGAAGCTGAGGTCAGCTTGGCAGATATGCAAACAGATTTCAGCCATCATCCAGGAGAGCCAATTATCAGCTGGCTGCTCTGATGCTGGGATACTGGGGCCAAGGGTCGGGAATTAGAGGGTAAGGAAGCCCAGCAGCTGGGATCCCTTGCTAGGGGTAAGGCCGTTGACAAAGGGATTGGAAAAGGGGCAGCAGTCCTCAGCCTCTGGAGGCGAGTCCTGTCGAGTGTGAAGGACAGGTATCCCTTCAAGGAAGATCTTGCAAATTCCCGGACAAGTGGACCACCATTGAGGGAGGTGTCCAGTACCTGAGGGACTTAGCCATGGTGGAGGTGCATTACAGCAACCTGGACAAAAACCAGGCATCCAAAGACCTGGATGAAATCCAGTGCATGCGGTCCATGTGGCAAAAGTTTGTATGAAATGCTCCGACGTCATATGCCAACACCCTGGCAATAATGAGCTGGAGAAACACAGAGGCACCAGCTATGGATGGTTTGGACAGACAACTCCGAGAATACAAAGATAATCTTGCTTCCTCCCTATGGGCCTGTGTGTAGGCTGTGGAGAAACTGACCCCCAAATTGTCCGAGCAATCCGAGAAGGATAGCTCTTCCTCACCCACACCAACCAAGGTCCCAGCCATTAAGAGCCAGCCTTTTTCTGTTCCAGGGAGAGGGTACCGGTGGTGCACACCACGTGCAACCCTGTGGTTCTCCCTCCGTGACCGCGGGAAGGATATGAGGCAGTGGAATGGTGAACCTACCTGGAGACTAGAAATTCAGGTACAGGAACTGCAAGGAAAAACAACAGACAGAAGGCATCCATCCAGGAAAATTACTGCTCCAAGGTCTGTGGGTCAGAGTAGAAGGGCTGATCTTGCTTTTGACCTTGATGAAGGGACTTGTGCTTTGCAGTTACAAAAACCCAAGTGATGAAGACTCTGGCCAGGAATAGAGGGGCCCTGCCTTTGGCCAGGCGGAGGAAAGGGACAGCCGGGTTTACTGGGCTGTGTGGGTTCGATGGTCTGGCACATCAGCCCCACAGGAGTATAAAGCTCTTGTGGGCACCAGTGCAGAGGCTACTCTAATACCATCAGATTACAAAGGGGAGGAATCCATCTGCATTTCTGGTTTGATGGGAGGATCAATGAAGTGTCTGTGTCGGAGCCTGAGGTAAGCCTACCTGGGAAAGGTATTGTGACTGGTCTTGAGGCTCCATGTATTCTTGGCAGAGACTACCTCAGGGGAGGATACTTCAAAGGCCTAAAAGGGTACTGGTGGTCTTTGGGTATAGCTGCCTTTAGTCCAGAGAATATTAAGCAGTTGTTTAGCTTGCCCAGTCTCTCAGAGGATCCTTCTGTTGTGGGGTTACTGCAGGTTAAAGAACAGCAGGTGACATTTTCTCCCATGACTGTGCACCAGGAACAGTATCGCACCAACTGAGACTCCCTGGTTCCCATCCATGAGCTGATTCAGTGCCTGGAGATTCAAGGAATGGTCAGAAAGACTCGCTCACCCTTTAATAGACCCATATGGCCACTCAATTCCAAAACAACCTCATAGACACCTTCCGCCTCTTCCTTGACCATCACCAACAGGATGAGGAGTGCACATGTCCAGCTTGGACTTGGACCCCCAGCACTTACATTGCAGTGCGAGGCTCCTAAGAGAAACTGAGATTCATCTCTCTTGTCTGTAGGAGCAACAGCACAACTGTCTGTGCCCACTGGGCCTCCTTCTCCTGCCTCCCCAGCCAGGGCAGAGGCAGGTGGTTCTCACAAACTGCACACCCAACAGGACTGGAGGGAGTGTTACAGAGGCTCGCACAATCAAACCCAACAGGTCTTAAAAACCAGATTTATTCTTCGATAAAAAAGTTCCTTAGACTCCGATTAGTGAACCACAAGCTCAAAGATGTAAGGGGAAATTATTACTACACAGCGGACTTAAGAATTCTTAAGGTGTTCAAATGATGACTCATAACAAGCATATCGCTTATCTATAAGATGAGAACTTTCAACCACAAGGACTAACCTAGGGTGGCATCCCAATCCAAGCGGAGAGTCCCTGACTGCAGACCTGCTGCTCCCAGGATGGATTCTGGAAATGTTGCCAGGATCCCAGGCAGGGAAGGATCCTGGAAATTCTCTCAGAACTCAATAATGCTATCCCACCGGTGACGATGATCACGTTGTGTCTTGGAGCCCACCAGTGACGATGACCAGAGTAAGTCTTGGAGCCCACCGGTGACGATGACAACATTGAGTTTTCGAACCCAATGGTGATGGCAACCACGTTGTCCCTCAGACCCACTGGTGACAATGACCACGTTGAGTCTTGGAGCCCGCTGGTGACAGTGACAATACTGAGTCTTGGAGCCCACCGGTGACGATGACCACGTTGAGTCTTGGAGCCGACCAGTGACGATGATCATGTTGAGTCTTGGAGCCCACCGGTGACAATGATTACATTGAGTCTTGGAGCCCACTGGTGATGGTGAACACGTTGTGCCTTGGAGCCGACCGGTGACGATGAACACATTGAGTCTGGAGCCCACCAGTGATGATGATCACATTGAGTCTTGGAGCCCACCCGTGACATTGACTATGTTGAGTCTTGGAGCCCACCGGTGACGATGACCACATTGATTCTTTGAGGCGACCGGTGACGATGACTACGTTGAGTCTTGGAGCCCACCAGTGCCGATGAACATTTTGTGTCTTGGAGGCCACCAGTAACGATGACCACAGTGAGTCTTCGAGCCCACTGGTGATGATGATCACGTTGAGTCTTTGAGCCCAACAGTGATGGCAACCACATTGTTCCTCAGGCCCCCTGGTGACAATGACCACATTAAGTCTTGGAGCCCAGTGGTGACGATGACAATGTTGAGTTTTGGAGCCCACCGATGACGATGACCACAGTGAGTATTGGAGCCCACCGGTGACGGTGACAATATTGAGTCTTGGAGCCCACCGGTGACGATGAATATGTTGAGTGTTGGAGCCCACCGTTGACGATAACCACATTGATTCTCTGAGCCCACTGGTGACGATGACTACATTGAGTCTTGGAGCCCACTGGTGATGATGACTACGTTGACACTTGGAGCCCACCGATGACGATGACCACATTGATTCTTTGGCTGACCGGTGACGATGACTACGTTGAGTCTTGGACCCCACCGGTGAAGATGATCATGTTGTGTCTTGGAGCCCACCACTGACGATGACCACAGTGAATCTTGGAGCCCACTGGTGATGATGACTACGTTGAGTCTTGAGCCCAATGGTGATGGCAACCACGTTGTCCTTCAGGCACACTGGTGACAATGACCACATTGATTCTTGTAGCCCACCGGTGACGATGACAATGTTGAGTCTTGGAGCTCACCAGTGATGATAACATTGAGAATTTGAGCCCACCAGTGACAAAGACTACGTTGACTCTTGGACCCACCAGTGACGATGACTACGTTGAGACTTGGACCCGCCGGTGATGATGACCACATTGAGTCTTGGAGCCCACCCGTGACGATGACTACGTTGAGATTTGGAGCCAAACGATGACGATGACCACATTGATTCTTTGAGCCCACCGGTGACGATGATTACGTTGTGCTTCAGGCCCACCACTGACAATAAGAACATTGAGACTTGGGGCCGACCGGTGATGATGATCACGTTGTTTCTTGGAGCCCACTGGTGATGATGATAACTTTGAGTGTTCGAACCCACTGCTGATGATGACCATGTTGTGCCTTGGAGCCCACCGGTGATGATGACCACATTGAGTCTTGGATCCCACCGGTGACGATGACTACGTTGAGTCTTGGAGCCCACCGGTGACGATGACTACTTTGAGTTTTGGAGCCCAGCGGTGACGATGACTACGTTGAGTCTTGGAGCCCACCGGTGACAATGATCATGTTGTGTCTTAGAGACCACCAGTGACGATGACCACAGTGAGTCTTGGAGCCCACTGGTGACTATGACAATGAGTCTTCGAGTCCAATGGTGATGGCAACCATGTTGTCCCTCAGGCCCACTGGTGCCAATGACCACATTGAGGATTGGAGCACAGCGGTGACGATGACAATACGAGTCTTGGAGCCCACTGGTGACGATAACTACTTTGAGTCTTGGAGCCCACTGATGACGATGATCACTTTGTGTCTTCGAACCCACTGGTGATGATGACAACGTTGTGCCTTGGAGCCCACCGGTGATGATGACCACATGGTGTCTTGGATCCCACTGGTGACGTTGACCATATTGATTGTTTGAACCCACAGGTGACGATGACTTCTTTGAGTCTTGGAGCCCACCGGTGACGATGATCATGTTGTGTCTTGGAGCCCACAAGTGGCGATGACCACAGTGAGTCTTGGAGCCCACCAGTGACAATGACGACGTTGAGTCTTCCAGCCCAACGGTGAAGATGACAATGTTGAGTCTTGGAGCCCAGCGGTGACGATGACAATGTTGAGTCTTGCAGCCCACCCGTGATGATGACTACATTGATACTTTGAGCCCACCGGTGACGATGAATTCGTTGAGTCTTCGAGCCTAACACTGATGGCAACCACGTTGTCCCTCTGGCCCACTGGTGACGATGACCACATTGATTCTTTGAGCCCACCGGTGACGATGACTACGTTGAGCCTTGGAGCCCACCGGTGATGATGATCACTTTTTGTATTGGAGCCCACTCATTATGATGATAAATTTGATTCTTCGAACCCACTGGTGATGATGACAACATTGTGCCTTGGAGCCCACCAGTGACGATGACCACATTGAGTCTTGGAGCCCACCGGTGACGATGACAACATTGATTCTTTTAGCCCAAAGGTGACAATGACTACTTTGAATTTTGAAGCCCACTGGTGACGATGATCATGTTGTGTCCTGGAGCCCAACAGTGACGATGACCACAGTGAGTTTTGGAGCCCACTGGTGACAATGGATAGGTTGAGTCTTTGAGCCCAATGGTGATGGCAACCACGTTGTCCCTCAGGCCCACTGGTGACAATGACCACATTGAGTCTTGGAGCCCACTTGTGACATTGACAATTTTGAGTCTTCGAGCCCAACGTTGATGGCAACCACGTTGTGCCTCAGGCCCACTGGTGACCATGACCACAGTGAGTCTTGGAGCCCACTGGTGACGATGACAATGTTAAGTCTTGAAGCCCACCATTGACCATGACTACATTGAGTCTTGGAGCCCACTGGTGATGATGACCACATTGTGTCTTGAAGTCCAACGGTGACCATGACCACATTGAGTCTTGGAGCCCACTGGTGACGATGACTACGTTGAGTCTTGGAGCCCACCAGTGACGATGATCACAGTGAGTCTTGGAGCCCACTGGTGATGATGACAACGTTGAGTCTTCGAGCCCAACTGTGATGCCAACGACGTTGTCCCTCAGAACAACTGGTGACAATGAACACATTGAGTCTTGGGGCCCACTGGCGACGGTGACAATGTTGATTCTTATAGCCCACCGGTGACGATGACCACATTGATACAGTGAGCCCACCGGTGACGATGACTACGTTGAGTCTTGGAGCCCAATGGTTATGGCAACAACGTTGTGCTGCAGGCCCAGTGAAGACAATGACCACATTGATTATTTGAGCCCACAGGTGACGATGACTACGTTGAGTCTTGGAGCCTACCGGTGATGATGCTCATGTTGTGTCTTGGAGCCCACCAGTGACGATGACCACATTGATTCTCTGAGTCCACCGGTGACGTTGACCACACTGATTCTTGGAGCCCACCGGTGACGATGATCACTTTGTGTCTTAGAGCTCAGCGGTGACGATGACCACATTGAGTCTTGGAGCCCACCCGTGAAGACGATCACGTTGATTCTTTGAGCCCACTGGTGACGATGACTATGTTGACTCTTCGAGCCCAACGGTGATGGCTACCACATTGTTCCTCAGGACCACTAGTGATGATGAGCACATTGATAATTTGAGCCCACTGGTGACGATGACTATGTTGAGTCTTCGAGCCCAACGGTGATGTCAACGACATTGTCCCTCAGAAACACTGGTGACAATGATCACATTGAGTCTTGGAGCCCACTGGCGACGATGACAATATTGATTCTTGGAGCCCACCAGTGACAATGACCACATTGATAACCTGAGCCCACCGGTGACGCTGACTACAGTGAGTCTTGGAGCCCACCGGTGACGATGACCACAGTCAGGCTTGGACTCCACCGGTGACGGTGACAACATTGAGTCTAGGAGCTCACCGCTGACGATGACTATGTTGAGTACTGGAGCCCACCGCTGACGATGACCACATTGATTTTCTGAGCCCACCGGTGACGATGACTACATTTAGTCTTGGAGCCCACTGGTGATGATGACTAAGTTGACTCTTCGAGCCCTCCGGTGACGATGACTATGTTGATTCTTCGAGCCCACTGGTGACGATTATCACATTGTGTCTTGGAGCCCATCGGTGACGATGACCGATTTGAGTATTGGAGCCCACCCGTAAGATGACCACGTTGATTCTTTGAGCCCACCGGTGACGATGACTATATAAATCTTCGAGCTCAGTGGTGATGGCTACCATATTGTCCCTCAGGGCCACTGGTGACAATGACCACATTGAGTCTTGGAGCCCACTGGTGACGATGTCTACCTACCTTGAGTCTTGGAGCCCACCGGTGAAGATGACAATGTTGGGTCTTGAAGCCCACTGGTGACGATGACCACATTGATTCTTTGAGCCCACCGTTGACGATGATCATGTTGTGTCTTAGTGCCCACAAATGACGGTGACTACATTGATTCTCTGACCCCTCCGGTGACGATGACTACGTTGAGTCTGAGAGCCCACCGGTGACGATGACTACTATAAGTTTTGGACCCCACCGGTGACAGTATCTAAATTGAGTCTTGGAGCCCACCACTGACGATGACCACAGTGATTCTGTGAGTCGACCGGTAACGATGGCAACGTTGACTCTTCTAGCCCACCAGTGACGACGATCACATTATGTCTTGGAGCCCTCTGGTGATGATGACCACATTGTGCTTTGGAGCCCACCGGTGACGATGACCACATTGAGTCTTGGAGCCCAACGGTGATGGCAACCACGCTATCCCTCAGGCCCACTGATGACAATAACCACATTGAGTCTTGTAGCCCACCCGTGACGATGACGACATTGAGTCTTGGAGCCTACCCGTGACGATGACCACATTGATTCTTTGATGCCACCAGTGACAATGATCACGTTGTGCTTCACGCCCACCGCTGACAATGAAATCATTGAGTCTTGGAGCCAACCGGTGACGATGATCACGTTGTTTCTTGGAGCCCACTGGTGATGATGATAACTTTGAGTCTTTGAACCCATTGGTGATGATGACAACGTTGTGCCTTGGAGCCCAACAGTGATGATGACCACTTTGAGACTTTGAGACCACCGGTGATAATAACTACGTTGAGTCTTGGAGCCCAGCAGTGACGATGATCACGTTGTTTCTTGGAGCACATTGGTGATGATGATAACGTTGTGCCTTGGGGCCCACCGCTGACGATGACCACACTGATTCTTTGAGCCCACTGGTGACGATGACTATGTTGAGTCTTGGAGCCCACCGGTGACAAGTATCACGTTGTGTCTTGGAGCACAGTGGTGACGATGTCCACATTGAGTCTTGGAGCCCACCCGTGAAGATGACCACGTTGATTCTTTGAGCCCAATGGTGACGATTATCACGTTGTCCTTCAGGCCCACCGCTGAAAATAACAACATTGAGACTTGTACCCCTACGGTGATGATGCTCATGTTGTTTCTTGGAGCCCACTGGTGATGATAATAACTTTCAGTCTTCAAATCCACTGGTGATGATGACCACGTTGTGCCTTGGAGCCCACTGGTGACGATGACAATGTTGAGTCTTGGAGCCCACTGATGACGATGACAAGGCTGGGTCTTGGAGCCCATCGGTCACGATGATCATGTTGTGTCTTGCAGCCCACCAATGACGATGACCAAAGTGAGTCTTGGAGCCCACCGGTGACGCTGACTACGTTGAGTCTTGGAGCCCACCGGTGAAGATGACCACGACGTGTCTTGGAGCCTATCAGTGATGATGACCACATTGATTCTTTGAGCCCACCGTTGACGATGACTACGTTGTGTCTTGGAGCCCACCGGTGACGATGAACACGTTGTGCTTCAGGCCCACCGCCTACAATAACAACATTGACACTTGGAGCCCAGCGGTGACGATGATCACGTTGTTACTTGGAGCCAACTGCTGATGATGATAACTTTGAGTGTTTGAACACATTGGTGATGATGACCACATTGTGCCTTGGAGCCCATCCGTGATGATGACCACATTGATTCTTTGAGCCCACCGGTGACGGTGACAATGTTGTGCCTTGGAGCCTACCAGTGACGATGACTACGTTGAGTCTTGGATCCCACCGGTGACGATGACTACGTTGAATCTTGGAGCCCACCGGAGACAATGACCACGTTGAGTCTTGGAGCCCACTGGTGATGATGACAATGTTGAGTCTTGGAGCCCACCAGTGACAAAGACCACAATGATTATTTGAGCCCACCTGTGATGATGACTACGTTGAGTCTTGGAGCCCATCATTGACGCTGTTCATTTTGTGTCTTGGAGAGCACCGGTGACAAAGACCACACTGATTATTTGAGCCCACCTGTGATGATGACCACATTGAGTCTTGGAGCCTAACGGCGATGGCAACCACGTTGTCCCTCAGGCCCACTGGTGACAATCACCACATTGAGTCTTGGAGACCACTGGTGATGATGACAAAGTTGAGTCTTCAAGCCCAATGGTGATGGCTACCATATTGTCCCTCAGGCCCACTGGTGACAATGACCACACTGAGTCTTGGAGCCCACTGGTGAGGATGACCACAGTGAGTCTTGGAGCCTACGAGTGACGATGACAATGTTGAGTCTTGGAGCCCACGGGTGATGATGACACCATTGATTCTTTGAGCCCACCGGTGACGACGACTACGTTGAGTATTGGAGCCCACCAGTGACGTTGATCATGTTGTGTCTTGGAGCCCACCAGTGACGATGACCACAGTGAGTCTTGGAGTCCACTGGTAATGATGACAACGTTGAGTCTTCGAGCCCAACAGTGCTGGCAACCATGTTGTCCTTCACGCCCACTGGTGACAATGATTACATTGAGTCTTGGAGCCCAAAGTTGACGATGAATACGTTGAGTCTTGCAACCCACCGGTGACGTTGACCACGCTGAGTATTGGAGCCCACCGGTGACAATGACAATGTCGAGAATTGGAGCCCAATGGTGACGATGACCACATTTATTACTTGAGGCCATAGGTGACGATGACTACGTTGAGTCTTGGAGCGCAATGGTGATGATGACCAAGTTGTGCCTTGGAGCCCACCAGTGATGATGACCACATTGTGATTTGGAGCCCACCGGTGACGATGTCTATGTTGAGTCTTGGAGCCCACCGGTGACGACGATCACATTGATTCTTGGATCCCACTGGTGATGATGATAACTTTGAGTCTTCGAACCCATTGGTGATGATGACGACATTGTGCCTTGGAGTGCAGCGGTCATGATGACCACATTGAGTCTTGGAGCCCACCGGTGACACTGACTACGTTGAGTCTTGGACCCCACCGGTGACAATGACAACATTGATTCTTTGAGCCCACCGGTTTACGATGATCACATTGTGCTTCAGGCCCACCGCTGACAATAACAACACTGAGTCTTGGAGCCCACTGGTGATGATGATCACGTTGTTTCTTGGAGCCCACCGGTGACGATGACCACGTTGAGTCTTGGAGCCCAGCACTGACGATGACCACATTGAGTCTTGGAGCACACCGGTGATGACGACCACATTGATTCTTTGAGCCCACCAGTGACGAAGACTAGGTTGAGTCTTGGAGCCCACCGGTGACGATGATCACATTGATTCTTGGATCCCACTGGTGATGATGATAACTTTGAGTCTTCGAACTCATTGGTGATGATGACAACGTTGTGCCTTGGAGCCCACTTGTGACGATGACAACGTTGAGTCTCCAAGCCCAACGGAGATGGCAACCAAGTTGTCCCTCAGGCCCACTGTTGAAAATGACCACATTGAGTCTTGGAGCCCACCGGTGACGATGACCACATTGAGTATTTGAGCCCACCGGTGACGATGACCACGTTGAGTCTTGGACCCACCGGTGACGATGATCACATTGAGTCTTGGAGCCCACTGGTGACAATCACAATATTGATTCTTCGAGCCCAACGGTGATGGCAACCACGTTGTGCCTCAGGCCCACTGGTGACAATGACTAATTGAGTCTTGGAGCTCACTGGTGATGATGACCAAGTTTTGCCTGGGAGACCACCGGTGATGATGATCACATTAGTTTTGGAGCCCACCGGTGACGATGACTACGTTGAGCCTTGGAGCCCACTGGTGACAATGACCACACTGAGTCTTGGAGACCACTGGTGACAGTGGCAATGTTGAGTCTTGGTGACCACCGGTGACGATGATGACATTCATACCCTGAGCCCACTGGTGACGATAACTACGTTGAGTCTTGGAGCCCACCGGTGACGATGACCACAGTTATTCTTTGAGCCCACCAGGGTCGATGACCACAGTGAGTCTTGGAGCCCACTGGTGACGATGACAATATTGAGTCTTCGAGCCCAACATTGCAGGCATCCACGTTGTGCCTTAGGTCCACTGGTGACGATGACCACAGTGAATCTTGGAGCCCACTGATGACGATGACAACGTAGAGTCTTCGAACCCAACGGTGATGGCAACCATGTTGTGCCTCAGGCCTACTGTTGACAATGACCACACTGAGTCTTGGAGCCAACTGGTGACGATGACAATGTTAAGTCTTGGAGCCCACCGGTGATGATGACCACATTGAGTCTTGGAGCCCACCAGTGACGATGACTACATTGAGTCTTTGAGCCCACCGGTGACGATGACCATGTTGTGTCTTGGTCCTCAACAGTGACGATAACCACAGTGAGTCTTGAAGCCTACTGGTGACAATGACAATGTTGAGTCCTGGGGCCCACCGGTGATGACGACAACATTGAGTATTGGATACCACCGGTGACAATGACTACGTTGAGTCTTGGAGCCCACCGATGACGATGACAATGTTGAGTCTTGGAGACCAGCGGTGATGATGACCACTTTGTGCTTTGGAGCCCACCAGTGATGATGACCACCTTGATTCTTTGAGTCCACTGGTGATGATGACCATATTGAGTCTTGGAGCCCTCCGGTGATGATGACTACGTTGAGTCTTGGAGCCCACCAGTGATGATGACAATGTGAGTCTTGGAGCCCACCGTTGATGATGACAACATTGATTCTTTGAGTCCACCAGTGACGATGACCACATTGAGTATTTGAGCCCAACGGTGACGATGACCACATTGAGTCTTGTTGCTCTCCGTTGATGATGACTACGTTGAGTCTTGAGCCCACATGTGACGAAGACCACATTGAGTATTGGAGCCCAGCGGTGACGATGACCAGATTGATTCTTTGAGCCTACCTGTGATGATGACTACGTTGAGCCTTGGAGCCCACCGTTGATGATTATCATGTTGAGTCTTGGAGCGCAAAAGTGACGATAACCACAGTGAGTCTTGGACCCCACTGGTGACGATGACAACGATGAGTCTTCGAGCCCAACGGTGAAGGCAACCATGTTGTCTCTCAGGTCCACTGGTGACAATAACAACATTGGGTTTAGCATCCCACTAGTGACGATAACAATGTTGAGACTTGTAGCCCACCTGTGATGACGAGCATATTGATTCTTTCACACCACCGGTGACGATGTCTATGTTGAGTCTTGGTTCCCACCGGTGACGTTGACTACATTGATTCTCTGACCCCACCGGTGACGATGACCACGTTGAGTATGAGAGCACACCTTTGACGATGACCACAGTGAGTCTTGGAGCCCACCGGTGACGATGACAACGTTAAGTCTTCGAGCCCAACGGTGATGGCAACCACGTTGTGCCTTGAATCCCACCGGTGATGCTGACCACATTGTGCCTTGGAGCCCACCAGTGACGATGACCACATTGAGTCTTGGAGCCCAACGGTGACGATGACTACGTTGAGTCTTGGAGCCCACCGGTGACTGTTGGGAATTTACTTGATGAAAAAGGACATGGGTCTATGGAAAAGTTGTGCGAGCAGAGTTCTGTGTGAAAGAATGTCAGCCTGAGCAGCAAGACTAGGCCCTGGCCGAAGACTGCTGTCCTTGCTGATATCAGGAGAAAAACAACAGCTGGTCTCACTCATATCAGGAGAAAGACAGGGACGGTTTGACCTTGGCATGGTTTCATAAGCAACTTTTGAAGACGTTCCCATGAGAAAGTTACGGAACACACATAGCTGCAAATCACAAGTGGGTGTGTATTAGTAATGAATAAACATTAGCAATGTACCAATCATATTAGGACTAGTAGGCATAATTATCGCAAACGGTATAAATATGAGCTATCCGTGCAAATAAAGTTGAATCACTTCTATCCCTCATATTGGGTCGACTTATGTGCATTCCTCCACCGCTCCAACAAATGGCGCCCGAACGGGGACCGAAGAAAGGGGAATTGGAGCGACGGACACTGAGAAGCACCGGTAGCAGCGACTGGGGGGCAAAAGATTAACCGAACGCTGATCGTCTTGGTTGGTGTGTTAACTCTCATGCCTGGACCATCCAAAAGGGGTTCGCCGTCAGTGAGGGCTACTGGAAAAAGGCTGCAAAGACTTTTTAACCGAGGTGCCTTAATCAAGGAAGCACCAAGGAGTATCAAGAAGCCGGCCGGCAATGGATCAAGAGGTAGCCCTAAAATTATTACAGTGCTTTTTAGAAAAGCGGGGGATAAATTGCGTTAAGCAAGTTTCGGGATTAGTTGCTTTAGGTCGTCTTAAGGGATGCTTTAAGAATCTGGATTTATTATTTGAGGAGAGTGAATAGCGTAGCTTAGGAGACATATTATAGGATATGGTAATTGACGATGATAAATCAGCTAAAAAACTAATGAAGCAAGGAGAGAAACCTTTCAACTAGTGTGGGTACAGCTTTTGAGCTTAGTACCTGGAATGCTATCGGAACCTCCCTATGGGATGAAATTAGTGACGGGTCTAAAGAAGTTAAAGATCTTGCAACTTTATGGAAATTGATTAAGACAACTCTGTAAGAAATGAAAGCAGATCGTAAAGCGTCTGCGTCTGCTTTTGCTGCTCGCTCTCTCCAACCGCAAGCGAAAGGGAAAAGCGGGGAGAAAAACATAATGCAGCGAGAGAGACTTTTTGGAGCTTGTTCGCCTGCTCTTGTGCCCTTGACTTCTGCTCCACTCCCTGGGACTGCCGATATTAATCAGCCATCCGACAGTTCCTAAGCCTCCCTAACCGTACGATTAAAGGAAACCCTACAGAATCAGGGAGTGAGTAAAAATCTGCCTACGAAAAAACAGCCCCCAGATACCACCATTCAACATGAACAAATTATACCTAGCATATACCCTGATTCAAATAATGCAAACAAGGACTTGGCTACTCTAATAATAGAACAAAAAGAGACAATGTTAGAATTGTTAAAGGAAATGCGAAAAAGAGATGGGGAAACCAACCGCACCCGCGATAGATGCGGAGCCACTTGTAATAGCCGCTGCAGAAGTAAGGCAGAGACATCGGAGGGGTGTAATAAAAGATGCTATTATAGAAGGGACTATGCTTCAAGCATTCCCAGTTATTGCATCAAATGGACAGAAAAAATGGGAGGTGTTTGACTGGAAGGTCATTGAGAAATTAAGGAATGCTGTGAGTCAGTACGGAATCAAATCTGCGTTAACTCACCAAATACTGCAATTCATTTTTTCTGCTGATATGCTGATACCTTAAGATATTAAACAGCTAGGACAGTGATTTTGACACCCGCCCGAATGTTAGTGTTTTTCTGGCAGTGGGAGAAGCTCTGTGATAGGGAACAAGCAATATCACGACAACAAACAGATCCCCTATGGGGAGTAACCACGCAGATGCCGATGGGTACTGGACCCTTCGCATCAGGGAACGCTCAGTTACAATGTGTCACTGAGGTTCATCATCTATCACAGATCTTGGTGTATCAAGCTTTTCTTACTGTACCAGACAATATGTACAGCCATGCTTTTACCCAGGTGAAACAGGAGAATACAATTTATGACCACCCTGACATGAACGAGGGCATGAAAGAAAACATGTTCAAAACACTTGTTTTTAAAAATGCTACTGAAAAGACACACAAAGCACTGTGTAATTTGTCGAAAAATGCAGACGTCGTTGATATGATAGAATACATGGATCGATCGGTGGACTCACAGAAAGTAGCCTATGCTGCTACAGCTCTCCAAGGAGCTACAAAGAAACACAAGGCCAGTAAGACACCCTTGGTCAAGTGTTCTAACTGTGGCAAATGTGGACACATTAGGAGCAAATGTACAGTTACTGCTAACAGTAAGTGCTGCAACAAGTGTAAGAAAGATAACCATACCACCAAGAATACAGGAAGAAGGGAAACTTTACACCGACCGCGAAGGCCCCTCACGCGACGACATGAATGCAAGGGTCTTGGGCTGCTAGCCCTCAGGCAGCCTCGCAACCACCAGATCCGCCACCACAGGAAGCTCCGGAGTGGATGTGGAAACTGCAGTCAACATAAAGGGACCATTGGGGGTTTGGACTTAGTGATTTTTAATGGGGCAATCTTCAACAGCTCTAGAAGGAATTCTGGTACTCCCAGGGCTTATTGATGCAGATCATAGTGGGACTGTGAAAAAATTATGATTCATGTTGTAATCCCTCCTGTTTCTATTCCTAAAGGTACCAGAATAGCACAATTAGTTCCATTCAGGTCGTGGGTTCCGAACCCAGGTGAAGTACAACGTGGAGATGGTGGATTCGGCTCCACAGGAAAACCGCAGGTATACTTTGCCATGGACACAACAAGAGGTAAACCAGAAAAGGTAGTGCAATTGGAAGGGCCCGATGGAGTTGTCGTCAAGAAACCGATGACAATCAATACAGGAGCTGATGTTACGATTATTTCACGATGCATTTGGCCTCCATCATGGCCATCGATCAATCCAAACTTTGGTATTGCTGGGATAGGGGGCACACAAGCCACCTTAGTAAGTCAGCTACTGATTACATTCGTGTTCCCCAGTGGTGAACACATTACGACGTGTCCCTATGTCATGACTACCCCAACTGAATTGTTTGGCCTCGTAGGCCGTGATTTATTGAGCCAAATGAAGGCAACGTTAGTGACACATCCTTTTTAGGAGCGGTCACTGAGGGGTAGCCAATCCTGAAAATTAGCTGGAAAACAGATGAGCCTGTTTGGATTGATCAGTAGCTGCTAAATTCTGAAAGGCTGCTAAAAATACAAGGGTTAGTTGAGGACCAATTGAGAGCGGGACAAGTTGTTCCTTCTACTAGGCCATGGAATACATCAATATTTACCATTCCCAAGAAAAGTGGACAGCGGAGACTGTTACATGATCTCAGAGCTGTGAATGCGGTATGGGAGCCCTGCAGCCAGGTTTGCCGTCTCCAGTTATGCTTACAGAAGAATGGAATTTGTTAATTATAAATCTAAAAGATTGCACCCAGATGGCGCTGAATGGTTTGCCTTTTCGGTACCATCGATTAACAAGGCAGAACCCTATAAGAGATACCATTGGGTCGTGTTACCGCAATGAATGCACAATTCCCCCACGATGTGTCAGGTGTATGTGGCCTGGGCATCAGAGCCTGTAAGAAAGCAGTTTCCTCAGTAACTTGCCACAGGATGAAATTTTAACTCAATTGCAGGACATATTAAGCCATCGCAGAGTAATAATCACTCCTGAAAAGGTGCAAAAGGCAGCACCTTGGAAGTATTTGGGATGGCACATAGATGCTAGCAATGTTAAACCTCAGAAGGTTCAAATAACATGAGAAATTTCAATGTTATATGATGTCCAGAAGCTTGTGGGAGATATCCAGTGGGTGCCGAATCTTTGCGGTATCACTAATGGCGATATGACCCCTCTGGTAGAACTCTTGGATATGAGAACACTGTGCAGATGAGAAACGGGAAATGACAGAGCTGACCAATTGGTTGCAGCACCACAGGAGCCTCCTCCAGGGAATCGTTTTCAACAAAGCACGGCAATCACATGCATTCTTGCACCAACCCGCTAGGATGTTAGCAAAGCAATTTGACTTACCACTTACTGATGCCCAAGGTATCGTTAAAGCATGCCCCAATTGTCAAAAGGAAGGGCTGGGCTCGGGCTGTGGGGTGAACCCACGAGGTCTTTTGCCATTGCAGTTGTGGCAAATGGATGTCACCCATGTCACGTGGTTTGGTGCAAAGCGTTCTGTGCATGTGTGTATTGATACCTATCCTGCTGCCATGTGGGCCACGGCACGAACTGGAGAAAAGGCCTTACCTATTGAATGACATCTTCACGCTTCTTTTGCAGTACTGGGTGTGCCTAAAGAAATCAAGACGGACAACGGCCCAGCCTATGGTTCTACACGATTTGCTCGGTTTTGTAATTTGTGGGGAATTCACCGTGGTACCGGTATTCCACATCTTCCCACAGGACAGGCTATTGTCGAATGGGCCAACCAAACCCTAAAAGAACATGCTGCAAAAACAAAAGGGGGGAACCCAGGGCTTACTCCCAGAGGAACGATTGGCCAAAGCCTTATTTGTGCTAAATTATCTTAGATTGACAGGTGATCACAAAGACCCACCAATGGTAGTGCATCATGTTCTTTTACAGGCAGAAAGGATGCAACAAGGTACAGGAATCATGGTAATGTATAAGGACCCAGAATCTGGGAAATGGTGTGGATCAGCAGAAGTTAATGGCTTCTCACTGATGCTGGACCCGGAATTGTCCCAATGGCAACTGGCACGGCACCGGCAGGCGCTGGAGTCACTGATCCGACAGATTCTAACTAATAGAGTATTACCAGCGGACACTGAGTCCTTCAGAGAGGTTTTTGAACAGCGTGCCTTATTGTATATAAAACTTGCTTTAGGTAAAAAGTGTGTAAAGCATAATTTGATTAAACATAGTGTGATTACGGGAAGACAGTGTCGGGTAAATGTAAAAGTTAGTTAAAGCCAAAATCAGGGGTAAGGTCTATTTCCATTAATAACCTGGGAACGAGGTTGATTGTGTTTCCACAGATACAGGCCCACGACGGACTCCTGTTCGATTTGCACGACCATCATCATCTGGAGCATCATAGATGATGTAGCAATATGAATACTACCTCAGCCTAAAACTAATGTATAGGTCACCTTGCCTAACATAACAGGTCAAGATTCTCTGTGCATCGCAACTGTATCATAAAGCCCATGAACCAATAGACAAGATGGCTGTAACTTGTGCAGTGCGCCTGGCCAGCGAGCGCATGCGTCATAGATTGCAACCGAGGCGGACTTTTGGCACCCGCTGGCCACGTGTGCTAAAACCCATTCCTCTGCAAATGTATAAATACCGGGATTTTCCGAAGAGCATCGGGCTGCTGTACGGTGAGCCCATCGTTGCCTCTGTGGGGACGCCCACGGAAAGCTGGCACCTACCGATTTCTGGGCTGAGTTCGTGGAGCAAGATGGCACAAGAATGTATGGATGGTTCATTTTCCTCATAGTCCTCATGGTCTGGGTCATTAGGGGTAACGGGTTGGCTCAAAGAATTATGGGCATTATTGTAGTTACTGTGATTGTAGCTATTGTAATAGTTTTACCTTGTTCAGCCTATTAAGGAAAATGGCATCCCAAGTTATTAAGCAAGCCTGGATTGCTCAAAAACAAAAAGAGGGAGAAAGATTTAAACGGAGACCTACAGTGGATTCGACCTTGTTGTGGTATTACAAATACAGACTTACAGCTGCTGCTGGATTTATTTCAGGGCAGCGATAGCTTAACTTCTACAAGACAACTAAGTGCACCGGGATGGCCAGCCTTGGCAGCAACTGGACAAAAAAAAAAAAAAAAAAAAAAAAAATAAATCACATCATCCATGTCTGGCAGATACGTTCCTGATTTACCCATAAATTTGAAACCTTATGCTGAGATTGATATGGAACACACTGACTGTAGTAAGCAGCATGACAGTGACACCGGTGATTGATCTACATCGGTTAACGCCATGGGACAGTAAGAATGTTTGGGTGTCACTAGCTAAAGCTATTAATCAAATCTCTTTTTGTGTGTCATTGGCATTTGTGATGGGTTGAACCTGGCTGAACACCAGGTGCCCACCAAAGCCGTTCTATCACTCCCCCATCCTCAGCTGGATAGGGGAGAGAAAATATAACAAAAGGCTCGCGGGTCGAGATAAGGACAGGAGAGATCATTCACTATTACCGTCACGGGCAAAACAGACTCAATTTGCAAAATTAACTCAATTTATTACAAATCAACCAGAGCAAGGTAATGAGAAGTAAAATGAAATCTCAGAACACCTTCCCACCACCCCTCCCTTCTTCCTGGGCACAACTACCCTCCCGGATTTCACCACCAAGCCCCCCCAGCGGCACAGGGGGACAGGGATGGGGTTTATGGTCATCACACGTTATTTTCTGCTGCTTCACCTCCTCAGGACGAGGGCTGATCACACTCTTCCCCTGCTCCAGCATGGGGTCCCACCCACGGGAGACAGTCCTCCACGAACTCCTCCAATGTGGGCCATTCCCATGGGCTGCAGTTCTTCACAAACTGCTCCAGCATGGGTCCATTCCATGGTGTGCAGTCCTTCAGGAGCACACTGCTCCAGCGCGGGTCCCCCACGGGGTCACAAGTCCTGCCAGAAAACCTGCTCCGTGGGCTCCTCTCTCCACAGATCCGCAGGTCCTGCCAGGAGCCTGCTCCAGCGCGGGGTTCCCACGGGGTCACAGCCTCCTTTGGGAACCCACCTGCTCCGGCGTGGGGTCCTCCACGGGCTACAGGTGGATATCTGCTCCACCGTGGACCTCCCTGGACTGCAGGGGGACAGCCTGCCTCACCAGGGTCTTCACCATGGGCTGCAGGGGAATCTTCGCTCCGGCGCCTGGAGCATCTCCTCCCCCTCCTTCTTCACTGACCTTGGTGTCTACAGGCTTGTTTCTCTTACATGTTCTCACTCCTCACTCCGGCGGCAGTTTCTCTCCGTCCCAACTTTTTTTCCTTCTTAAAAATGTTATCACAGAGGCGTTACCACTATCACTGATTGGCTCGGCCTTGGCCGGCGGCGGGTCCGTCTCAGAGCCGGCTAATATGGGCTCGCTCTCTCTCGAACACTGGGGAAGCTTCCAGTAGTTTCTTACAGAAGCCACCCCTGTAACCCCCCCCCGCTACCAAAACCTTGCCAAACCAAACCAATACAGCATTACCTGAACAGTCTTTTATTCTTATGTATTTTATTAGGTATAATGTTGTTTTTACTGTGTTTAATTAATTGTGTTCACAGATCTTTGCAAAGGGCAATACAGCAGGTGTTAAAATTTTACCTCAATCTATACACAAACAGATAAATTGGCTGAAGAAACATACACAAAGATCCAGCAAGAAACTAATTGGTTTGATGGGGTGTTACATTTAATATTTGGCGGAATAACACCATGGCTAATGGCATGGATTAAAGAAGCCTTACGGTGGCTGGGTATATAGATATTAATCTGTGTAATAGTTAGGATTGCATATGGGTGTATGATAAAAGGAGTCTCAAAGCTGACACACCAAGCTCTACTCGCACAAAAAGAAAAAGGGGGAATTGTTGGGAATTGGCTTGATGAGAAAGGACATGGGTCTATGGAAAAGTTGTGCGAGCAGAGTTCTGTGTGAAAGAATGTCAGCCTGAGCAGCAAGACTAGGCCTTGGCCGAAAATAGCTGGCTTTACTGATATCGGGAGAAAAACAACAGCTGGTCTTGCTGTTATCAGGAGAAAGACAGGGACGGTGTGACCTTGGCATAACTTCACAAGTAGCTTTTGAAGAAGTTCCCATGAGAAAGTTACGGAACACGCATAGCTGCAAATCACAAGTGGGTGTGTTTTAGTAATGAATAAACATTAGCAATGTACCAATCATATTAGGACTAGTAGGCATAATTATCGCAAACTCTATAAATATGAGCTATCCATGCAAATAAAGTTGAATCACTTCTATCACTCATATTGGGTCGACTTATGTGCATTCCTCCTCCGCTCCAACACCACATGACCTTCAAACTTTTGCAGCTTCCCCAGCACCTGAACCATGCCCTGCCCCAGCCTTGTCCTACATGGGGTTTTGCACAGAGCTCTGCTCTGCCAGGGTCTGGGGAAGGAGAGAAGCTGGGCAGGGCTGTCTGTTCCCCCAAACCAGCCTTTGGCCCAGCAGGAAGATGAAGGTGGCCTCACAGCAAAATTCACCCATAAACCTGCATTGACCGGCAAGGGCTAGAAATGGCCAATGAGAGATGCTGGGGGTGACAAAGGCCCTGAGCCACCTTCACAGTCTGTCCACACTGCCAATGGCACAGACCAGACTCCTCCTCTCCCCTGCATCTGCATGTCTTCCATGCTGGCCACAGGGCCTGTCTCTGAACGACAAAACCCTGATGTGAAACCTTGCCATACATGGTCACACACTCCAAGCCATATACAGATATTTTTATCTCCTGGGCACTTTCCAGATCAGATCAGCTCCACCTAAACTCTCCCCACATCCCTTCACCTCCCTCCACCTCCCCGGCCCTCTCCCCAGCACAGCCCAGTCTGGCATGGCCCCACAGCAGTGCCCACCAGAGGGTGTGACAGAGCTCTTGGCACTCACCCCACAGCCCCAGACCCTCTGAAGGGCACAGCAGCTGGTCGGGGGTGGAGACGGCTGAGGCACAGGGGTGGGGGGCATCTGTGGCACAAGGCCTGAGGAGATCCCCTTGTGTGATGGAAATGCTGCTATGGAGGCCAGCTCTGTCACACAAGTGCCCATTGCCTGTCCTTGCCTGCGGTCAAAGGCCTGACACACAGCAGGACTCTAGCCAAGCTTGAAGAGCACTCAGGCCTTCCACCAACCAAAGGGTTCAGAAGGAAAGCATGGAAGTGGGAACAGAGCATTTTGGGAAAGACCAAGCGCTGGTGATCCCTGGAACTGCTGCTGATTCAGGACTCTTTTCTTCTTCCCCTTTGCACACAGGCACTGCTCCTTGCAGCTGCAGAGAAAGTCTTGGAGAAAGGATCTCAGAAAAAAAAAAGACACTGCAGGGCCCTTTATTTTGTTGAAACAGAAAGAATGGCACAGCTCATTTCCACAGTCTCCAGGGCACACAAAAGCTAGACAGACTGTGGATTAGAAACCAGAGGAATAAAGACATTTCTTTGTCGAAAGCATTCAGATAAGTAAAACAAAGTGAAATAGAAGGAATAAAACCACACCCAAAATCACCATAAAAAGACCAGCAAAAGACAGGTTGGGTCTCTAATGAAATGCAAGTACTATGCAGAAGACAAGAGGAAGTTTATTCCTTATGAAAAGCATCCAATCATTACTTTTCTCAGGGCATCCTTGATCTCATGGTTTCTCATGCTGTAGATGAGGGGGTTCACAGCTGGAGGCACAAGTGAGTACACAACCGCCACCACCAGGTCTAAGGATGGGGATGAGATGGAGGGGGGCTTCAGGTAGGCAAAACTACCAGTGCTTATAAACAAGGAGACCACAGCCAGGTGAGGGAGGCACGTGGAAAAGGCTTTGTGCCGTCCCTGCTTGGAGGGGACCCTCAGCACAGCCCTGTAGATCTGAACATAGGACAGCACAATGAAAACAAAACAACCAAAGACTAAACAGGCACTAAACACAAGTACCCCAACTTCCCTGAGGTAGGCATCTGAGCAGGCGAGCTTGAGGATCTGGGGGACTTCACAGAAGAACTGGTCCACAGCATTGCCCTTGCAGAGGGGTAGTGAAAATGTACTACCCGTGTGCAGCACAGCATTGAGGAACCCACAGCCCCAGGCAGCTGCTGCCATGTGGACACAAGCTCTGCTGCCCAGGAGGGTCCCGTAGTGCAGGGGTTTGCAGATGGCAGCGTAGCGGTCATAGGCCATGACAGTGAGAAGAAAATACTCTGCTGACATCAAAAAGAGAAACAGAAAGAGCTGGGCAACACATCCTGCATAGGAGATGGCCGTGGTGTCCCAGAGGGAGTTGGCCATGGCTTTGGGGACAGTGGTGGAGATGAAGCCCAGGTCAAGGAGGGAGAGGTTGAGGAGGAAGAAGTACATGGGTGTGTGGAGGTGGTGGTCACAGGCTACGGCGCCGATGATGAGGCCATTTCCCAGGAGGGCAGCCAGGTAGATGCCCAGGAAGAGCCAGAAGTGCAAGAGCTGCAGCTTCCGTGTGTGGGCAAATGCCAGGAGAAGGAATTGGATGATGGAACTGCTGTTGGATATTTTCATCCTCTGGGAATGGGGTGCTGTCAAAGTAGAAAAAAGACACTGAAGAGTCAGGGTATTATTCTCTGAGCAATATCAAAGCCATTTCCCATAGACCCTCCCACTCTCACACACACAGACCCTTTTCCTTTTCTAGGAGATCTTCCTTGAGCCTGTGGCTGGAGCCGATCTTGGTACTGGCCGAGCGTGCAATGAAGGGCAGGGCCTCTGCCCATGAGCTCTTGAAAAGTCAGCCCTGCTCTGCAGCAGTGGATTCATGGGACTGGTACGGGCAGTGGTCAGTCTGGTGTTTGAATTTGTCAGCAGAAACCACTCCTAACGCAGAAAGGCTTTCCAGCATCTGTACTCCCAGTGCTAAGGAACCAGCATGGTAAAAGCAATTTAAGATTTCTAGGGCTTTTTACAGCTGCCCACATCGCCCCTGGAGAGTTTCCTTCGATCTCGGGATCCTTTAGCATTTCTGCTGCAATCTGGGAGAACAACATGACCCAGGCAAGTCAAGAGGATTGCCTGTGGCTTAATGCAGAGACAGGGGGAGCTGCTTTGTCCTACTGTCTAGTTTCCACTTGCAATGTGCTTGCACCTTTCTGAGATGGAGGGTGATCATGCTCCCATGTTTTACCCTGAAAACCCACCAGACACTGCTGAGAACAGAGACATCCACTGCAGACCACCAAATGTCTCACCATTTCTCAAAGTCTCAGCACGCTGCTTCTAGGCAAAACCACACCGGGATCATTTCACCAACCCAAGAGCATTTCCTCAGTCCTAGCATCTCTGTGCTTCTCCATGGGGCTTTCAGATAACAGAAAGCTGCTCTGAGACAGGTTTGCATCCTGCAGGGCAGCAAACAACTTGGAAGGACACTCAGAGGTGATAGCCAAGTGACCTGATGTGATGGCATCTCTGTAAGGGAGAATCAGCTCATTCCCCAGCCCCACAGACAGCATTGAGCATAACCCCTCAGATGATATGAAAGCTGGGACACTTTTTCCCATGGACACAGCTGCATGGGAGGACCCACAAGATCAGTGCGTGAGTCTGCAGCTGAAACTCCCATCCCAGAGAACCTGACAGCGGCAAGAAAATTACAGAACTAGAGGCAAGTGGAGAAACAAGGAAAAAAGTAGAGATCGACTGGCTCAGAGAGGCAAGGGGAGAGGCAGCTGCTGTCTCAGGAAAGAGTTACCCTCACCCAGCTGTGCATGCCACCTCCCAGACACCAGCACAGCCAGGCAGTTGTTCTCAGTCTCTGTGCTCTACTTCAGGAGGCTCCTCTCAGACTTACTGGTCACTCCAAGTCACAGCTCAGGAGTCTCAGGGACTGGTTCCAGCATGACTAATCCTTTTCCATTTCTCCCCCCAAATTCCCCAAGACTAGGAAAAAGAAGACACAGACTCCAGAAAGCTCCTTAACTTTATATGTGTCCCTGCTTTGACCTTCCCCTTGAAAAGTGCCCTCAGAAATATCCTGGGTGTGATCTGGAGCTGTGAGCTGTCCTGACCCACACAGCACCCTCTTGTCAGCAGAAGGACCATGCCCTGCTGCGAACTGTTTCTTCCACCCACAGCTTCTCCCTACTCTGCTGTTGGAGTTCCCCAGGCAGGCTGAGTACTTACCCTGACCGAGAGTCCCTGCCCCAGCACACAGCCCTGGGCACCCCTGGCTGCACACCCACCTTCACACTCTGCAGCCATCCCCAGGTGAAGGCAGCTGACATGCCCTCTCCCTCTGAGGGTGCAGCAGGGAAGCTGTGCTCCAAAGCACATCCTTTTTCTCTGCACTGGAGACACTGTGAGAGTCCTCCTGAGAGATCCCATAGGCTGTGGGATGTGCCAGCTTTAGGAGGTCATTCCAGGAACCACAGCTGCATTGCCCTGCTGCCAGAGACTTACCTTTTGAGGGCTGTCAAGTTTTTTCTCCAGGTCAGCTATCTCTTCTCTCCTCCTACCCCAGACTGCCTTCAACCTCCCTCTCCCTTCCCTCCTCTCCCCTCGGTGCCTGCAGGCAGTGCCCTCAGCCCTGCTGCGCTTTGCAGAGGAGCTGCTCCTGGGCAGAGCTGTCTCTCGGCAGTGCTGCCTGCTTGCCATGAGCTCCCTCCAGCCCAGGAGCCCAGCCCAGCTCAGCAGCAGAGGACCAGCCCAAGGCAGCCCTTTCTCTGCCCCCTCTGGGCTCCCTCCAGGTGTCCCTGGGGCTCCAGGGGAACCTGCTGGGAAACAGGCTGAGGGAATCAGTGATGATCCCTTCCTAATCTAGGGAGAGCCACTTCTTTCCTGAAATAAAACTTTCTGCTCAGACACAAAGTTACAGCTACATGAGACCTTTTTTTCGTTCCAGAAATATAATCCTTCTCTCAAAGTTACTTTTAATGTACCACTTCTTTTGTCTTATTTTTTAGACAGGATACTCACAGAGTGGATGTCAGGGATCTCCTTTACACCTACAGACAGAGGGATCCTTGGGTCAATGGTGGGGTTTCATCCTGTGTTTCTATTCATGGCATTTAAAGGAGACTCAGGTCCCTCCCATGCACACCACAAAGCCACAGGAGCTGGGATTCCTCTTGACTCTCTTCAGGTGGGCACAAAATAGGCACCTGCATGGGAGCTCCTTGTCTCAGCTCCCATCTGAATTAATGAAGATGGAAGGCAGGAGTCAGGTGTTCAGATGCAAATACCTGTTGACATCTGAGTTGCCAGACATGGTCCAAGATACATGTAGGTAACAGCAAAGTTTAATGGAGAAGTTCATAGAGGCAGGGCAACATCCCAGGAATCATGTATGAGCCTGGTGGGGAATTCCTTTGGCCAAGTGACAGGACAGCTTATGCCCAAATAAAGGCCAAAAGAACCTTTTCCTACTCCTTATCTCCATGGCACTTTTTACAGGTATTCATATGAAAGACTGCAGTCATGTAGCATAGTGAGAGCTGGGTCTCTCTCTTTTTTTCCATCAGCTGAATTTACTATACCTCCACTGGCTATAATAGCGTGTGCCCCATTTGCATCCCCACATTGCCTAACAGAATTCAGGACAGGTACTCTATTTAATGTCCAGATCCAGGGCCACAGAGCTGCACCAGATGCCAAGGCTGGCATGGACCTCACAGGACCTACAAGAAAGCAATTCCCATTCAGGGTGGTACATCACGGACACTGCAAACGGCATCACAGAGAGTGCGATTTGGTGCCTGTGTGCTTTTGACCAATGTCATCAGTCAGAGGCATCAATCATCAGATGCCATCAGAGAGGCAAGGTCTATCCCTTCCCTACCCAAGACCTGCTCGCATTGCATGATCATGAAGCAAAGTTGCACAGGGTTTTTTTAAGAGAGATCGTGTATACATCTTGTCTTCAAGGACAGCATCCTCCAAGCACAGCAGTGGTCCATATCAAAACTCAGAAGAAACTCAGAAAAGAACTCATGGGCACCAAGATGAACTTTTGGTACTTCAGGAACTGTTAAAGAAGATAAAGAGATAAGGTAGGTCCACTGCTGAAATGAGGAAATGTAGATGTAGATAGATCTGAGGTACTCCACGTCACAGTCTCGGTTACCACCAGCTAGGTCTCCCAGGCCATTAAGCTGTGAGGCAGGACTCTGGAGGAGAACAACCAGCAGTGGATGGGGATCAAGCCTGGGGTTACTCAAGCAACCGACACGCTTATCAGTCCATGTGAAACACAGGGGCTGCATCCAAGGGTGCTGAGAGTGTTTTTTTTCCCCAGGAGGTGCTGGTCTGTTATTACCCCAAAAAGAAAGGGATTCGGACACTCTGAGCTACGTTTTAAAATTATGTTCATCATCGTTAACACTCTAAGGAGAGAATCATGCAGATCATCTTTGGTCCCTTTAGATGGTGGGAACCCCAGGTGGTGTAGCATTGATTGGGCCTTCGGCCCAAATGCAGCAAAGCATGCAGACCCCATCCCTAGAAGACAGTCTCCTGTTTTGGTCATTCAAGCTACTGTAGGATTTTCTTACAGAAAGAAACATCGTCTCAACAGTCAAGCAGAAATTAGTTTTCATGAGAACATCTTGCTGCATAGTCAGGTACAAGCAAGGCCACGCAGGAGACGTAATGTCCAGTACAGAGTGGGACCTGCCTGCAGGCTCTTGTGTGACAACATGCTGCTGAGGTTGTCCTGTGGCCAAGGGATCTGTGCAGCACAGAAGAGGTTTGATGGCCGTGCTGTACGTGCAGCACAGTGCAGCACAGCCCTAAGAACTTGATGTTCAATATTTTTCTGGTCAGGACCAGTGTTCAGGTTTCCCTTTGAGAAGTCTGTGCTCCATAATGCTGTCACAGCTGAGATGCTGTGGTCCAAATATGCATTACCAGGAGGAGCTGAAGACCCATAGCTTGTCACAGAACTGTGACTTTTTTGAGATATTTTTGGACTAAATGAGACATGGTGGGACAGATTGCTGATCTGTGGTGCTGCAATGGAGGGATACAGGCTGTGCCCAGGGAGCAGCAGGGACGATGATGCGTATCCCCCATGTATGAAGGGAAGCTTGGATTTGTGGAGGTCCTCTCTGTGACAGACAACACGTATGACTCGCTTTTGTCATTTAGGATCAGAGCAGGAGTCAGCAAGAGTGACCTGGTGTTTGCAGTCACAAGCTGCTCGCTCAGGGACAGGAAACAGAAAAGGCCTTTTGTCAGCAACCCCAGGAAGTCTCCAGGTTCATGAGCAGGTTCCTGTGGTGAACTTAAGTGCCCTGGCATTCCCTGGCAAGGCAAAGCAACAGGGTGGCAACAGCCTGAATGCTTTTGGGACAACTTCTTCAGACAGCTGCCAGGTGGGTGACCAAGGGTGATTCTCACCTGGACTTGATCCTGACCAACAAGGAACAGCTGGTTAAGGATATGATGATGTTCAGTGTCAGTCTTGGTTGTCATGGCCATGAATTAGGGGTTATCAGTCAGCAAAGGGCAGTGAGTAAGAACAGCAGCAGAGCACAGACCTGGGACTCCAGAGGAGAAGACTTTGACACACTCTGGAGACTGAGAGAAGTGGTGCCATGGGAAGCAGCTCTGAAGGGAGAAGCAGCATGGGAAATCTCATAGGCCTTACAGTACAGCCTCCTCTAAGCACAAGCAGGATCTCCCCAAATACCCTTGAAGAGAAGCAACCATATCAGAGGCTGCTTGTGTGAACTGACTGAGCTCCAGGGCAAAAAGGCAGCAGGCAGGAGGTGGAAGCAGGGAAAGCTGCAGAGAGAATGTAGAAACCTCGTTCCAGGATGGAGGGATGATGCCAAAGCCGAAGGTCCCATTGCCTTGAGAGATCACGGGAGGATAGAGGCAGCAAGATGAGCTGATACTGGTTTATTAACTGTAAAAGTACAGACAAGAATAATGTGGGCCTGCTGTGGAGCTTCCTAAGTGTAGGAGCAGGTAAGGCTGAGGAACTTAATGACTTCTTTGGCTGTGCCTTCTGCCAGGCCTTTGTGACTGGTTGCAGGACCCTGGAGGAAAACAACCAGCAGTAAGTGGGGATCAAGTCAGAGGTTACTTGAGCACACTCAGCCTTGAACAGCCCCTGGGAGCAGAGGGGAATCATCCAAGGCTGGAGAGGGAGCAAGCCATTTTCATTGCAAGGCTCACCCTGCATCACTTTTGACACATCATGAAGATCAGGACAAGTCCCTGATGGCTTCCAAAAAAGTTGGCAGCTGTCTTCCAACACAGGCCAGAGGATTACCGGAGGAACAAAAGGCTGTTTAACCTCCTATAGGAGAGCAGTGTGTCCCTGAGCATGTCCTCCTGGATGATATTTCTGGGAAGGTGAAGAGGAAGGCGACTGGGCATGGCCAGCATGGATTTGTCCAGGGTGGATCATGAGAGACCAACCTCATGGCTTTCTAGGATGAAAGGGCTGGATTTCTGGATGAGGGTGGATGATCTGTGGTGTCTTTTATTATACGATTGCATACAGGACATCTGGAAGGATGGACGGAGGGATGGAGGGATGGATGGAGGGATGGATGGATAAAGAGATGGGTGGAACTGGGATTGATGGTTCAGCCCCAGTGGGTCATAAAATATTGGTCCTGCTCTGCCTGGAGACCTGTAAGAATTTGGCACTGAAGACATTTGCATCTTGACTGCATGCCTCAGCCTGGGAGATGGGGATTGCCCCTGCAGGGGGGTGGCTCTGCCAGTCCAGCCACATGGGTCTAGGTGGTGCCGACTCCACTTGAAGACATTCCTGTAACCCAAATACATTGGGATGAATGCAGAACTAGCTATTCAAAATCAAGTATTTCTTTTGCTTGGTCTCTTTGCTTTGACATCTTCTCACTTTGACTACACTTCTGAAATCTCTCTAATTCACCACAGAAAAATTGAAGACTTGTATTGGGTCTGGCTGCGATGGAGTTAATTCTCCCCGTAGCAGCCCTCATAGCGCTGTGCTCTGCATTGGTAGCTAGAAGGTGTTGATAACACACCAGTGCTTTGGCTAATCCTGAGCAGTGATGACACAGCATCAAGGCTGTCTCTCCAAAATTTTTGCCCTCCCCTCAATGGCAGGCTGGGGCAGGGCAAGATATTGGGAGGGGACATTGTAGGATTCGGCGTCCGGCAGATCTCGCGATGTTACGGTATGATGGAGGGTTAATTGCAGCCCTATGATGTATCTGTAACCCCGCCTACCCTTGTTAATATAAAAGGAATCAACTGCACAATAAAAGGCGGAAGTTGGCGCTCACACAGTGTGTGTTTTCTGTCTCTTTCCCTGGTCCAGGTCCACCAGTGATCTAATCGTGGCACCTTGATATGTAGCGAACGCTACATAGTGGTGACCCCGACGTGATCGGTCGCACAGGCGACGATGGAACTTGCGCAGGTGATTAAGGTATTGAAGGTGTTAGCTAATGAGGTGAGTGCCCACAGAACGATTACGAAGGGCCCCATGGGCGAATGCATCCAATCGATGTTGCGCCGGGGAGGTATTCGTTCTCCTAGAGAAGTTTTAAACCCCCCAAAATGGGGAGAGATTTGGGAGTCTTTGCTCCAATCTGCACTCGGGGGCAAGTGCAGAGCTGCAGAACGATTACAAACTTGGGGAAAAGTGGAGAGGGTGGTTACAGAAGGACAGAAAGCCGGGGCGTGCTGGTTGGCGGCGCAAGCTGCTTTGTTTGCGGATGAGGCGCCGCCTCAGGAACAGCAGGAGACGGTGCCCTCGGGGACAGTGAGTCAGACTCAGATGGAGTGGGTGGTGGTGGAGTGGGGCTCGCAGACCAATCTCTCTCTGATTAAGGGTGGGTACGCGGGAAGTGCAGCGGAGACGGAGGATTTTCCTATTGAAACGGTACCAGCGGGGCCGGATATGCCCCGCCCTCAGAAGTTTCCCTGGGAAGAATTACGGCGGGTGGTTCGGAAGGGCTTGGAGGAATGCCTCTTGGACTGGTTTCCAGGCAGGGATGTTAAGGGACATTTATACTGTAAGTTGAGAGAGTGGGAGGAACGGCCACCTGTGGAGGGAGCAATTAAGAGGCTGTGGGGGTTGGAGAGAGTGGCAGAGGAGGAAACACCCCTCTGTGAGGGAAATCAGGTGCCCTTGCTGGGAGAGCAGACTGAGCCTCCTGGGATTAAGCCTCCTCTGCCTGCTGAGCCTAAGTCTACTGCACCTTTGCCAGAACGGGTTAAACCCTCATCTGGGTCCTTGCAGAAGTGGCGCGAGGTGCCAGTGCAGGGCAATTCCGATAGTTCTGACGAGAAGGGGGATGGTGCAATACGGAGGCCATCAAAACCTGCGCCACAGACTTGGATAGAGGAGGGACCAAACATTTTGCAGAGAGTACAGGGTCTGTTGCAGAGGCTTGAGGGGGTCATACAGAATGCGGAGCGTACAGTGCCACTAATGCCCCCCACGCAGGGGGCCGGGGATCGCCAGGAAGAGGGCACCCAAGAGGGCACAGACTGGCGACTGGTGGCCAAAGAATGTTGCCTTGCAGGGGTGCAGTTTCAGCCGGTTGTTCTCCTTATTTGGGCGGCAGCGCGGGGAGGGTATGAGTGGACACCTTTTGATGTAAAGACCGTTTGGGAACTCAAGAGTACTGTGCAGGTGCATGGAGTGAATTCCGTGCAGGCGCTCACTTTGTTCGAATGTCAGCTTTCAATGCCTGTTGTGCCCTTTGATGTGATGCAGCTGATGAGAGGGGTGCTGCCCCCATCATTGCTGTTGTTGTTTAAGGAGGAATGGCGAGCTCAGTGCCTTAAGGTCGTGACTGATGCTCAGGACCCTGGTCATCACCTAGCGGGAGTGACCATAGAACGACTCATGGGGGAGGGGCAGTTTGTGACACCTCAGGCGCAGGCACAGGGCATGTGCGGATGTGACTTCGAGGCAGTCGCGACTACCGCCTTGGCCACATTTAAACGTGTCACGGCTATGGACAGGGCAGATCCCCCTTGGGTGAAGATCCACCAGGGGATTGCCGAGAGGTTTACAGCCTTTTTAGATCGGCTCCAGCTTGCTGTACAGGCTGAAAACATTCCAGAGACGGCCAAGGAAGCAGTTGTGGTTGAGTGTGCTAAGGCTCAAGCCAACCCGCAGACCACAGCGCTTCTCTCTCATTTGCCAGCGGGCTCATCGCTGGGCGAAATGATACATCACGTACTGGAAAGGGAGCAACAACAAGAATCGCGTCCGATGGTGGTGCCTTTGAAGGAAATTTTGCAAGGGGGTACAGGCGCTTGTCACCTATGTAGGGGTAGGGACCATATAGCGAGGAACTGTGTAACCAGACCCGGAGGGTTGGCTCAGGAGGTGGGGGCAGGCAACCTCTGTTGTTGGAGATGTGGTAAGCCCGGACACAGAGCTCGAGACTGCCGTGTACCCAGGGCCCAGCGGGGGGCTCCGTGGTATGCAAAACAACGAGAACTGATGTTGGGAAATGAGATGGGGGGAGAGATGGCGTCCAGGCACTCCCCGTTAAATATTGTGCAGGACCCAGCGACAACAACTCAGGGTCAAATGGTGCTTCCGTGGAACTGACCACCGAGAAGGAGGAACAGGTTCAGGGCAATGTAACAACCATTCCAGCAGTTCCTCCTGTTGCCCAAATAGCATTGACCATGGAAGAACGTGAGCGGTTTGCCCTCTCTATCCCAGAAAGGAACCATCAAGCGCCCATGCAATGCTATCAGTGGAAAATGCTCCCCCATGGCATGAAAAATCAGCCAATTCTCTGTCAGACCGCTGTTGGAGCGGCGGAGGAATGCACGTAAGTCGACCCAATATGAGTGACAGAAGTGATTCAACTTTATTTGCACGGATAGCTCATATTTATACAGTTTGCGATAATTATGCCTACTAGTCCTAATATGATTGGTACATTGCTAATGTTTATTCATTATTAAAATACACCCACTTGTGGTTGGCAGCTACGCGTGTTCAGTAACTTTCTCATGAGAACTTCTTCAAAAATTACTTGTGAAGTTATGCCAAGGTCACACCGTCCCTGTCTTTCTCCTGATAACAGCGAGACCAGCTGTTGTTTTTCTCCCGATATCAGTAAAGCCAGCTATTTTCGGCCAAGGCCTAGTCTTGTTGCTCAAACTGACATTCTTTCACACAGAACTCTGCTCGCACAACTTTTCCACAGGCCCATGTCCTTTTTCAGCAAGCCACTTCCCAACAATTCCCCCTTTTTCTTTTTGTGCGAGTAGAGCTTGGTGTGTCAGCTTTGAGACTCCTTTTATCATACACCCATATGCAATCCTAACTATTACACAGATTAATATCAATATACCCAGCCATCGTAAGGCTTCCTTAATCAATGACATTAGCCGTGGTGTTATCCCACCAAATATTGACTCTAACACCCCATCAAACCAACTAGTTTCTTGCTGGATCTTTGTGTATGTTTCTTCAGCCAATTTATCTGTTTGTGAATAGATTGAGGTAAAATTTTAACACCTGCTGTATTGCCCTTTGCAAAGATCTGTGAACACAATTAATTAAACACAGTAAAAACAACATTATACCTAATAAAATACATAAGCACACAAAAAGAGGTTTGATTAATAGCTTTAGCTAGTGACACCCAAACATTCTTACTGTCCCATGGCGTTAACCGATGTGGATCAATCACCGGTGTCACTGTCATGCTGCTTACTACAGTCAGTGTGTTCCATATCAATCTCAGCATAAGGTTTCAAATTTATGGGTAAATCAGGAACGTATCTGCCAGACATGGAGGATGTGATTTTTTGTCCAATTGCTGTCAAGGCTTGCCGTCCCGGTGCACTTAGTTGTCTTGTAGAAGTTAAGCTATCGCTGCCCCTCAATAAATCCAGCAGCGGCTGTAAGTCTGTATTTGTAATACCACAACAAGGTCGAATCCACCGTAGGTCTCCGTTTAAATCTTTCTCCCTCTTTTTGTTTTTGAGCAATCCAGGCTTACTTAAATAACTTGGGATGCCATTTTCCTTAATAAGCTGAACAAGGTAAAACTATTACAATAGCTACAATCACAGTAACTACAATAATGCCCATAATTCTTTGAGCCAACCCGTTACCCCTAATGACCCAGACCATGAGGACTATGAGGAAAATGAACCATCCAT
The DNA here is from genome assembly GCF_929443795.1 of Astur gentilis. Classification (NCBI taxonomy): domain Eukaryota; kingdom Metazoa; phylum Chordata; class Aves; order Accipitriformes; family Accipitridae; genus Astur; species Astur gentilis. Next base: position 230,656 of record NW_026060847.1, read on the forward strand.
ACATTCTTGTGCCATCTTGCTCCACGAACTCAGCCCAGCAATCGGTAGGTGCCAGCTTTCCGTGGGCGTCCCCACAGAGGCAACGATGGCCTCACCGTACAGCAGCCCGATGCTCTTCGGAAAATCCCGGTATTTACACATTTGCAGAGGAATGGGTTTTAGCACACGTGGCCAGCGGGTGCCAAAAGTCTGCCTCGGTTGCAATCTATGACGCATGCGCTCGCTGGCCAGGCGCGCTGCACGAGTCATAGCCATCTTGTCTATTGGTTCGTGGGCTTTACGATACAGTTGTGATGCACAAAGAATCTTGACCTGTTATGTTAGGCAAGGTGACCTATACATTAGTTTTAGGCTGAGGTAGTATTCACATTGTCACATCATCTATGATGCTCCAGATGATGATGGTCGTGCAAATTGAACAGGAGTCCATCGTGGGCCTGTATCTGTGGAAACACAATCAACCTCATTCCCAGGTTATTAATGGAAATAGACCTTACCCCTGATTTTGGCTTTAACTAACTTTTACATTTACCCCACACTCTCTTCCCGTAATCACACAATGTTTAATCAAATTATGCTTAACACACTTTTTACCTAAAGCAAGTTCTATATACAATAAGGCACGCTGTTCTAAGAACCTGTCTGAAGGACTCAGTGTCCGCTAGTAATACTCTATTAGTTAGAATCTGTCGGATCAGTGGCTTCAGCACCCGCCGGTGCCGTGCCAGTTGCCATTGGGACAATTCCGGGTCCAGCATCAGTGCGAAGCCATGGCTTGACCCACTTAGCCGGGATCTCCCAGTAAGTTTTACTTCTGCTGATCCACACCATTTCCCAGATTCTGGGTCCTTATACATTACCATGATTCCTGTACTTTGTTGCGTCCTTTCTGCCTGTAAAAGAACATGATGCACTACCATTGGTGGGTCTTTGTGATCACCTGTCAATCTAAGAAAATTTAGCACAAATAAGGCTTTGGCCAATCGTTCCTCTGGGAGTAAGCCCTGGGTTCCCCCCTTTTGTTTTTGCAGCATGTTCTTTTAGGGTTTGGTTGGCCCATTCGACAATAGCCTGTCCTGTGGGAAGATGTGGAATACCGGTACCATGGTGAATTCCCCACAAATTACAAAACCGAGCAAATCGTGTAGAACCATAGGCTGGGCCGTTGTCCGTCTTAATTTCTTTAGGCACACCCAGTACTGCAAAAGAAGTGTGAAGATGTCATTCAATAGGTAAGGCCTTTTCTCCAGTTCATGCTGTGGCCCACATGGCAGCAGGATAGGTATCAATACACACGTGCACAGAACGCTTTGCACCAAACCACGTGACATGGGTGACATCCATTTGCCACAACTGCAATGGCAAAAGACCTCGTCGGTTAACCCCACGGCCCAAGCCCAGCCCTTCCTTTTGACAATCGGGGCATGCTTTAAAGATACCTTGGGCGTCAGTAAGTGGTAAGTCAAATTGCTTTGTTAACATCCTAGCGGGTTGGTGCAAGAACGCATGTGATTGCCGTGCTTTGTTGAAAACGATTCCCTGGAGGAGGCTCCCGTGGCGCTGCAACCAATTGGTCAGCTCTGTCATTTCCCATTTCTCATCTGCACAGTGTTCTCATACCCAATAGTTCTACCCAATATTTCTACCAGAGGGGTCATATCGCCATTAGTGATACCGCAAAGATTCCGCACCCACTGGATATCTCCCACAAGCTTCTGGACATCATATAACGTTGAAATTTCTCATGTTATTTGAACCTTCTGAGGTTTAACATTGCTAGCATCTATGTGCCATCCCAAATACTTCCAAGGTGCTGCCTTTTGCACCTTTTCAGGAGTGATTATTACTCCGCGATGGCTTAAGATGTCCTGCAATTGAGTTAAAATCTCATCCTTTGGCAAGTTACTGAGGTAACTGCTTTCTTACAGGCTCTGATGCCCAGGCCACATACACCTGATGCATCGTGGGGGAATTGCGCATTCATTGCGGTAACACGACCCAATGGTATCTCTTATAGGGTTCTGCCTTGTTAATCGATGGTACCGAAAAGGCGAACCGTTCAGCACCATCTGGGTGCAATCTTTTAGATTTATAATTAACAAATCCCATTCTTCTGGAAGCATAACTGGAGACGGCAAACCTGGCTGCAGGGCTCCCATACTGTCCATCACCGCATTCACAGCTCTGAGATCATGTAACAGTCTCCGCTTCCCACTTTTCTTGGGAATGGTAAATATTGATGTATTCCATGGACTAGTAGAAGGAACAACTTGTCCCGCTCTCAACTGGTCTTCAACTAACCCTTGTATTTTTAGCAACCTTTCAGAATTTAGCAGCTACTGATCAATCCAAACAGGTTCATCTGTTTTCCAGTTAATTTTCAGAATCGGCTACCCCTCAGTGACCGCTCCTAAAAAGGATGTGTCACTAACGTTGCCTTCATTTGGCTCAATAAATCACGGCCTACGAGGCCAAACAATTTCAGTTGGGGTAGTCATGACATAGGGACACGTCGTAATGTGTTCACCATTGGGGAACACATATGTAATCAGTAGCTGACTTACTAAGGTGGCTTGTGTGCCCCCTATCCCTGCAATACCAAAGTTTGGATTGATCGATGGCCATGATGGAGGCCAAATGCATCGTGAAATAATCGTAACATCAGCTCCTGTATTGATTGTCATCGGTTTCTTGACGACAACTCCATCGGGCCTTTCCAATTGCACTACCTTTTCTGGTTTACCTCTTGTTGTGTCCATGGCAAAGTATACCTGCGGTTTTCCTGTGGAGCCGAATCCACAATCTCCACGTTGTACTTCGCCCAGGTTCAGAACACACGACCTGAATGGAACTAATTGTGCTATTCTGGTACCTTTAGGAATAGAAACAGGAGGGATTACAACATGAATCATAATTTTCACAGTCCCACAATGATCTGCATCAATAAGCCCTGGGAGCACCAGAATTCCTTCTAGAGCTGTTGAAGATTGCCCCATTAAAAATGCACTAAGTCCAAACCCCCAGTGGTCCCTTTATGTTGACTGCGGTTTCCACATCCACTCCGGAGCTTCCTGCGGTGGCGGATCTGGTGGTTGCGAGGCTGCCTGAGGGCTGGCAGCTCAAGCCCCTTGCATTCGTGTCGCCGCGTGAGGGGCCTTCGCAGTCGGTGTAAAGTTTCCCTTCTTCCTGTATTCTTGGTGGTATGGTTATCTTTCTTACACTTGTTGCAGCACTTACTGTTAACAGTACCTGTACATTTGCTCCTAATGTGTCCACGTTTGCCACAGTTAGAACACTTGACCAAGGGTGACTTACTGGCCTTGTATTTCTTTGTAGCTCCTTGGAGAGCTGTGGCAGCATAGGCTACTTTCTGTGAGTCCACTGATCGATCCGTGTATTCTATCATATCAACGATGTCTGCATTTTTCGGCAAATTACACAAAGCTTTGTGTGTCTTTTCAGTAGCATTTTCAAAAGCGAGTATTGAGGTATCAGCGTATCAGCAAAAAAAATGAATTGCAGTATTTGGTGAGTTAACGCAAATTTGATTCCGTACTGACTCACAGCATTCCTTAATTTCTCAATGACCTTCCAGTCAAACACCCCCCATTTTTTCTGTCCATTTGATGCAATAACTGGGAATGCTTAGAGCATAGTCCCTTCTATAATGGCATCTGTTATTACACCCCTCCAATGTCTCTGCCTTACTTCTGCAGCGGCTATTACAAGCGGCTCTGCATCCATCGCGGGTGCGGTTGGTTTCCCCATCTCTTTTCCGCATTTCCTTTAACAATTCTAACATTGTCTCTTTTTGTTCTATTATTAGAGTAGCCAAGTCCTTGTTTGCATTATTTGAATCAGGGTATATGCTAGGTATAATTTGTTCATGTTGAACGGTGGTATCTGGGGGCTGTTTTTTCGTAGGCAGATTTTTACTCACTCCCTGATTCTGTAGGGTTTCCTTTAATCGTACGGTTAGGGAGGCTTAGGAACTGTCGGATGGCTGATTAATATCGGCAGTCCCAGGGAGCGGAGCAGAAGTCAAGGGCACAAGAGCAGGCGAACAAGCTCCAAAAAGTCTCTCTCGCTGCATTATGTTTTTCTCCCCGCTTTTCCCTTTCGCTTGCGGTTGGAGAGAGAGAGCAGCAAAAGCAGACCCAGACGCTTTACGATCTGCTTTCATTTCTTACAGAGTTGTCTTAATCAATTTCCATAAAGTTGCAAGATCTTTAACTTCTTTAGACCCGTCACTAATTTCATCCCATAGGGAGGTTCTGATAGCATTCCAGGTACTAAGCTCAAAAGCTGTACCCACACTAATTGAAAGGTTTCTCTCCTTGCTTCATTAGTTTTTTAGCTGATTTATCATCATCAGTTACCATATCCCATAATACGTCTCCTAATCTACGCCATTCACTCTCCTCAAATAATAAATCCGGATTCTTAAAGCATCCCTTAACGCGACCTAAAGCAACTAATCCCGAAACTTGCTTAACGCAATTTACCCCCCGCTTTTCTAAAAAGCACTGTAATAATTTTAGGGCTACCTCTTGATCCATTGCCGGCCGGCTTCTTGATACTCCTTGGTGCTTCCTTGATTAAGGCACCTCGGTTAAAAAGTCTTTGCAGCCTTTTTCCAGTAGCCCTCACTGACGGCGAACCCCTTTTGGACGGTCCAGGCACGAGAGTTAACACACCAACCAAGACGATCAGCGTTAGGTTAATCTTTTGCCCCCCGGTTACTGCTACCGGTGCTTCTCAGTGTCCGTTGCTCCAATTCCCCTTTCTTTGGTCCCCGTTCGGGCGCCATTTGTTGGAGCGGCAGGGGAATGCACATAATTCGACCCAATATGAGTGATAGAATTGATTCAACTTTATTTGCACGGATAGCTCATATTTATACAGTTTGCGATAATTATGCCTACTAGTCCTAATATGATTGGTACATTGCTAATGTTTATTCATTACTAAAACACACCCACTTGTGGTTGGCAGCTACGCGTGTTCAGTAACTTTCTCATGAGAACTTCTTCAAAAGTTACTTGTGAAGTTATGCCAAGGTCACACCGTCCCTGTCTTTCTCCTGATAACAGCGAGACCAGCTGTTGTTTTTCTCCCGATATCAGTAAAGCCAGCTATTTTCAGCCAAGGCCTAGTCTTGTTGCTCAAACTGACATTCTTTCACACAGAACTCTGCTCGCACAACTTTTCCACAGGCCCATGTCCTTTTTCAGCAAGCCACTTCCCAACAGACCGCAGTGTCTTCTTTACAGGGTGCATTAGCAGAGTTTACAGGGACAATAGCGGGACATGAGGTCCACCCTTGTGGGGAGATCTTGCATGCCTTACCCATTCTTCCAGCACAGCAGGTGGCAAAACACCCTAATAACGAGTGCAGAATTTTTACTGACGCATCCTCCAAGACCAGCAAAGCCATTTGTCTTTGGAAAGAAGATGGGGCATGTCACCAGGTAGACTATACTGAACCAAGTCGCTTAGTACAGTTTTTGGGGGCCACGGCAGTGACCATGGCATTGGTACGTTGGCTGACAGAGCCCTTAAATGTGGTCATGGATTCACTGTATGTATATAAGCTTTTGGTTGCAGGGGAATGGGCACTAGCTTCTTCTACAGAGATAGCCGGTATGCTGCTGAACGCCTTACAGTTACGTAGTGCGCCCGTTTTCCCTATTCAGGTTACCAGTCACTCTGGTCTCCCTGGACCATTAGCTGAAGGGAACAGCCGTGCTGACCAGGCAGCACAAGCGTTGTTGGCTGTTGTTGGTGATGATAACATTATACCAGCAAGGGCACGCGCGATAACCTTACACCGCCTTTTGCATTGCGGTCCATGAGGCCTGGTGACACTAACGGGTATTTCTCGTGCTGAAGCCAAAGAAATTGTCGCAGCTTGCCCTCATTGTGCCCAAGGACCCCTTTGGGAGGCTGGGGTCAACCCTTGTGGTTTGCGGCCAAATCAGATCTGGCAAACAGGTATTGCAGAATATGCTCCTTGTAAGCCACAGCAGCATTTACATGTTACAGTAGACGTTTATAGTAGATATATTTTTGCTACACCGCACACTAAATGGAATAGTTTGGCAGTTATACAACACTGGCGTGTTTGCATAGCTCAACTAGGTATTCCGCAACACACTAAGACAGACAATGGTGCAATTTTTACTGGGGAAAAGATGGAACGGTTTTGTGCAACCTGGGGTATTAACCTTATACATGGCATCCCTTATAATAGCAACAGCCAGGCCACTGTAGAACGAGCACATCGAACCTTAAAGACCTTGCTCAATCGGCTTAGGGAGAGGGAGCAGGAGGAGCCCTCCTGGTTACAGGATAATGTACCTGTTCTCTGTATACACCATCTTCTGTTAACTGCATTAACTTCATTAAATCAGACAGTTCGAGGGGACCTGGAGCAGACGATGGTGCAGTGACAGTTTATGAGCATGGAAGAGAAAGGTCCCTACCCATTGGTCCGCGTGCGTGACTTTCAGACACGCCAATGGGAAGGGCCATTTGAGCTGTGTGGTCTCGGGCGAGGGTATGCCTGTGTACAGATGCCTGAAGGGCTACTGAAATGGGTCCATAGTCGTATGGTTCGTCCTGCCCTAACCTCGTAGTGTTTGAGTCTTTTTCTTTATAGATCGCTGTCATCCTATCCTGGCTTGTGACGCCTTGGGTATCCGCTACAGATTTCTGGCAGTGGATGCAGGGCCAGCTGGGGAGACTGATGCGTGTCCGGACAACATCCCTCTCGGAGCCCATCAATGCGTGCCTTTATGGGATCTGGCTGTCAGGGGCGGAGTTTCAGAGTTGCTTACAGCTGGGAATCTGGATGCCCCAGACAATAAGCCTTGGCTTTTCATTTACCATTTGTGTGGATTACATTTATGTGTGTTTAAGATACAATGTTTAAACTTAGTTGTAGAAATATGCTTATATTTATAGTACTTTACACAGTTAGTTCTTTGTGTGAAGCTGTTTATAACAATAGAAACTAGTTAGTCATAGGGAGGGGGAGATGTAGGGTTCGGCGTCCGGAAGATCTCGTGATGTTACGGAAAGACTGAGGGTTAGTCGCAGCCCTATGACACATCTGTAACCCCGCCTACCCTTGTTAATATAAAAGGAATCAACTGCGCAATAAAAGGTTGAAGCTGGCGCTCACACTGTGTGTGTTATCTGTCTCTTTCCCTGGTCCGGGTCGACCAGTGATCTAATCGTGGAACCTTGATAAGTAGCAAATGCTACAGGACATAACCAGGACAGCTGACCTAAACTAACCAAACAGATATTCCGTACCATATGATGTCATCTCAGATATAAAAGCTAAGTGAAGGGAGACAGAAGTGGGGGGCATTTTTGTCTTCCGGAGCAACCACTACACGTACTGAAGCCCTGCTTCCCAGGAAGTGGCCAGACATTGCCTGCTGATGGGAAGTAGAGAATAACATAATGTGTTTTTCTTTGCTTTCGCACGCAACCTTTGCTTTCACTTTATTAAACCGCCTTATCTTGACCCATGGGCCTTTTGTTATATTTTCTCTCCCTTGTCCAGCTGAGGAGGAGGAGTGATAGAGTGGCTTTGGTGGGCACCTGGCACCCAACCAGGGTCAGCCTACCACAAGACTAAAGGCAAATTATGCCCAACTTGGCTCCCAAGGCTGTTTTGCATGATAATGAGCCCTCTGGTGCCGAGTTCCTGAACTGCAGATCCTTAAAGACTGACCAAGCCTCTAGAGAAGTCCAAGTCAGAAGCAAACCTCCAGGTTTGTGAGGGTGTTAGCAGGCCCCGCTGAATTCCATCACTGAAAAGACCATTCAGGGAATGAGCAGACAAAGTTCCTGTCCCTGGGGGTTGGTGAAGCAGGAAGTTGGAGGCACTGGGTAGAGGAGGAAATCTTACTGTGACAGTCACTCTGAAAGCCCTTGATGGGCTTCAGCAAGCTGGATGGCCAAGCCCTGACCCCCATTCCCTGGGGAGGGGGCACCATTTCCTCTTGGGATGCTCAGGGCTCTTCCTGGGGGCAATGTGAAGTGGGAGTGTGTGATGCTGCCAGGTACAGGCCAGCAGTACAACACCTTGAAGGTTCTGTGGATGGTGGGTGAGGAGGCAACACAGCACTGGAGCTGTAAGGACCACATGTCCTCTAGTGGGGCTCAGTAGAAGAGACAGCAGCCATAGCCAAGAGAACAAAGGTCTCTGCTCTGTTGGGGTGTCAAAGCCCCACCAAGGCCCTCGGCCATCTCCAGCACAGCTACACTGTCCTGTGACTGTGCCTGCTTCCTTGCTTCCAACACCAACCTGGGGTTTTCTGAGGATTTGCCAATGCCTGTGAGCTTCCCATAAGCCATCCCTTTTCTTTTAAAGCCTTGCTAATGCTCATTTACACCGAAGATTTCCAAGGCCCATACTTGCTAGAATCCTCTATTTAGCACCACATCCCAGCACTGAACTGCACGTCCTCCTTCTTCTGCTGTTACCTCACATTACAAACTCAACCTGTTTCACTTCAGCATGACCCCTGCCCCGATAGTTCAAGTCTTTTCCCTGCCTTTAACTCACTCACTGATACACCCACACGGCACTCTCTGTCCACGCTACATGGAAATGTCTATATCAGCCCTCATGTGCCCAGGAGGGACCTGCCTTCCTGCCACCTCCCAGGACAATCCTCTTCCTCAACCTCCACACACCGACATCGCCTGCCTTCTAGTTCTGTTTTCAGCCATAGTTGTAAGGATTTGCTACAGCCATTAGCAATACCCTTGTTTCTCACTAACATTCCTCAACCCTCTCTCGCAGACCTACACATGCCCAATTGCTGATGCTCAGCACCACTCACTCTTCAGAAGACGTCTTGAGCATTTTGGATTTTCCTGGTGCTTTTTATAAGCTTCATCGCTCCCTCCAGAGCTCATGATGAGCTTTCTTTGCCACAAAAGGGCCTTGACGACCAACTCTTATGAAATGGTTGTCTTTTTATGATCGTCTGAGCAGAAAGAGTAGTCACAAAAGTACCAGATCTATCAAAACGGGTGCTGAGTGAAGTTTCAGTAAGAACCAGGTGAGCTACCCCCATGCCTGTGGCTTCCTGGAAAGGCATCTGTCCTGAGAATCAGATCCAGCCTCTGCCACTCTCTGAAGAGGGAAAACCAGCAGTGTCCAGGCCACCTGGGGAACATAAAGGGCGACCTTTTGCAAGACCACCCTTCATCTGAAATGCTTTGGGTGTGTCCCTGAGGATGGGCTATCATGCCTTATATGGCAGACACTGATTCAGCTGGCATTACCCAGAGGGGCTGACACAGCTGTATACTGCTATGTTGCAGGTATTTACATTTAGGCAGGTTAATGCTTTTGGGGGTAGATACTGAGACTCCTAGGGAAATCACACAAACACGTGAAGGATTATTGAAGGACTTTCTCCAGTTTCCCCATCCTCCTTAGAAATGGGAAACCCACTGGCTCACATGGCATCCATCATAACCCCCATGCCCTTCCCCCCAGGCAACTCCTCAGCCAGTCATGTCACAGCCTGTCCCAAGGCATGGGGTTATTCTGAGCCAGTGCAAACCTTGTCCCCTTTGCCTTGTAAAACTTCTGGAGGTTTCTTTGGCCAAATCGACAAGTGTCTCAAGGTCCCTCTGGGCTGAAAATACACCACCTCGACATGTAAGGTCTGTGGGCCACTGCCTCAAGCAGTGGATGAATATGGAGAATTACAGGACACTGCAGGTGATGAAAGAGAACGATGCGCTTCATGGAGTTGCCTACCAAGGTGCAAAATGCCACAGGAACCCTCTCAAAAACACCAGAAGAGGCTACAAAAGAAGTCATGCATGGCCAATGGGGAAAAGATTAGCAGGGTAGGCTGTTGGTTTTGGATGGTGTTATGATAGTAAAACAGGAGCACTTGTAGTTTCAGGGAAGTAAAATGGAAGCAAAGAATGTGGTCAGGGCTGTTTGGGGTCACCTGAAAAGCAGCCCAGCACCTGATGTGCATGACTTCTGTGGCCAGGGAGAACCTGAGAGCTTTCCCTCGTTTGAAGACATGAAGGGGAGAGAAGGACAGCATCATTCATTCACGCTGGAAGGGACCTTGGCAGGTGTCTTGACCAACCTCCTGCACAAAGCAGGGTCAGAGCAGGTTATTCAGGGCTTTATTCAAACATCTCTTCATCACGTTCAAGGATCAAGCCTTTGCATATTCTCTGGGAAACAGCTTCCAGCGCTTCAGTATCCTCGTGTTGGAAAAGTTTCTCCCTGTATGTGCCCTGACCCTCTCTTTTTCCAGCCCATTGCCTCTTGTCCTTGTGTCTTGTACCACGGACATAAGCCTGACTCAGCCTTACTAGGACCAGTGCCATGATGCTTGCATGTTCCCCCAGGACCTTCCTTTCTCCCAGCTGAACAAGCCCAGCTCTTTTAGCTTCTTCTCACACGACAAGTGCTTCAGCCCTGATCACCTTGGTGGCCCTCATCTGACTTGGATCCAGTTTGCCAATGTCTCTTTGGCACTACAGGGGGCTCAAAGCCTCGTGAATTCTCCTGGATATGATGTCAAATGTTCTGAGGAGAGAGGGATAATCAATTTCCTTGGCTGTGCTCCTGCTCCTGCAGTCCTTGACTCTGTTGGTTGTCTTTGCTGCTGGTTCATCTTTTGCCTCATGGCACCCAAGGACCACCAGAGCCTTTCCCACAGAGCTGCTACGCAGCCATGCAGCCCCTTGCCTCCCTCATTGCAGGGGCATGGCCTGCTTTAGGGGCAGGACTTTGGATTTGTCCTTACTGGATAGCATGCAGTTCTCTTTTGGCCCACCCCTCCAGCATTCCTATGTCCTTTGGGAAGGCAGCCCTGCCCTCCAGTGCAGTGTTGGCTATCCTCAGTGTGGTGGTGTTCTGGTTTGGCTGGGATAGATTTCTTTTTCCTAGCAGCTGGTAGAGTGTTATGTTTGGAGTTCACTATGAGAAGAGTGTTGGTAACACTGATGTTTTCAGCTGTTGCTAGGTAATGTTTAGTCTAAAGTCAAGGATTTTTCGGCTTCTTATGCCCAGCCAGCCAGAAGGGGACACAGCCAGGGCAGCTGACCCAAACTGGCCAAAGGGTTATTCCATACCATGTGACATCATGACGTGCGGAAAACAGACTCCACAATCAGTGAGATTGTAAAGTAGGTATGTTCATTCAGCGCTGGGCGGCACGGGGGGTAGTTCCACCAAAGTCGTGCGCGCGCGACTCGGCAGTTCGCCTCAAGTTTATACAGTCAGGTATTACATATTTACAATACGCCTATACATATGCATGACCTATCCCCGCTCCATATTAAAATTAGCTCCAAGAGGTTATTTCCATAGTCCCCTCGCAACTGCGCCTGCGCAGGGCCTCTTTATGGTGGTCGTCTGGTGGTCGCAGAGATGAAGATAGATGACTCCTCTTCGTCACCGCTAGTAACCTTTTTCCTTGCGCAGTCTCAGTGATTTCTTGGTATTCACCCAAGCCGCAAGACCAGTCTTAGCTGGCTCTTGGGGCCTGCTCCTGCTTCTTATCAAGGACTGTCTTTACCTCATTGGCTGGTTCCTGGCACCAGCTCTTCTTATCAAGGACTGTCTCTACCTCAGCTAATTTCAACAATGTAAGCACTAAACATCTTCTTTCACCCCCCTTTATTATGTCTACTAAGACCCTTTTGACTCCCCTTGTCTCAGTCCCCCCTTTTCTAGAAAATAGTAAATTCTTTTACTATATTTAATCCTAGTACTTCTAACGCATTATTTCCCTATCTAGCATCCTCTCAAAGTATTTGTTGGTCTCGAGTTTTCGTCGTAACTGATTCTTTTGCCATTCACTGTAAGAGTCTCCTGTACTCTTACAGCACAAAAGGCCACATCGAACCACTATGCAAAGGACCACAGACAACAGAATGATGATTATTATTGTGACAAACAAATGCTTTAACCATGTCAAATTTGGCAACCAGGAGGTTAATTTTTCTAATATGCCTGTCAAGCCCCAAGAAGTGTCATCTTGGGAAACTTCATGTAGTATTTTAGTCCTTTCCCATATCTTCTCAAGATCTGTTTCAATTCGTTGGTTTTGATTGATATAGGTACAGCAGCTTTGGTTTATAACTACACATAAGCCCCCTTCTTTTGCTAAAAGCATGTCCAATCCCATTCTATTTTGGAGCACTACTTTACTCAGGGATTGTATTTCCAGTTGCAACCCTTGAACTGCATGAATTGTAGCACTTTCTATAATCTCTAATGTAGCAGATATATTCACGATAGCTTTCTCCAACTCGCTTACCCCTAAAGACGGGAATAGCCATCGGACAGAACTATGGTACGTAGTACCTTGAATAACTAGTGGGTTTTCAGCCCGTTTTACACGGAGCCAAGGTGTTCTCAAAAACCCTCGGGGAGGCGAAGCTCCCTCGAATATACTGGCCTGAAGTGCAAGGTATCCTCGAACACAGTGTCCCTTCCAGTTCTGATGTAAACTCTTTCTGGCCTTGCCATCCCCACAGAGCCACCAGTATCCTGGCCCTGTGTTGCATCTTGGACCAAGATGCATCTCCCTTCTGTCTTGCTCTTGCCCCTTCTTTCCTGGCCCACCCTTTGGTTTCCGGATATAATAGAAACTGATACTTAAGTTTAGCCCAAGACGTTCTAATTTTCCTTTATCAAAAGTTCCCAGATTTTCCGCAAGGCTATAATTATCCATGTCTCCCCAAATATTATCAGTAATATTTAAGCAATGGCCAGTAATTAAGAGCTCTTTAGGGTTGGGCACCTCCAAATCAAAGTTGGGTCCCTGCTGGGTATTCCCTTTTCCATGAGGGCATGATCCATTCCTGTCTGGCCCGTCTTTAATGAGAGATGTCCAATTTGTGGTCGGGATTCCTAAAAAGGGGAGTTCCATGTTCCCTCGAGGAAGGGGATTACATACCCAACAATCTGATAAATTTAGTACTTTCGAGATACTCTCTGTCATATTTAAGTAAGTATTTCGATCCCAAGCCTGCCCCTTGGACAAGGTCCAACTCAGGAACATAACAATCAATGTCTCACAAATTTTAGCTTCAAAGGTCCTTTATCTTGTGAATTCCATTGTCCTTTGGGTGCCTTGTTCACCCTAGTGTGATGGATCCAGGCGTTCTGTTCCTTGATCTTAATTGCGGTGAAGGAGGTAAGTAATACTTGAAATGGTCCTTCCCACTGCGGCTCCAGAGTTTTTTCTGTAAGAGACTTTACATACACATAATCTCCTGATTGTATATTATGCACAGGCCCATCCAAACCTCTCCCTCGAGTCCCTATCACATGCTTCTTGATTTTATTAAGTTGCTTACCTAATGCCACCATGTAAGAAGTCATAATTTCATCCCCCGCTTGTAGAGACACCCCTCTCTGTATCCCATAGGGTTGCCCATACAGAATTTCAAAGGGGCTCAGTCCTTCTTTCGCCCTTGGTCTTGTTCGTATACGCAGAAGGGCTAAAGGGAGAGACTGAGGCCATGTCAAATTTGCTTCTTGTCCTAATTTCACAATTTGCTGTTTGATTAAGTGGTTCATTTTCTCCACTTGACCACTCGACTGGGGGTGATATGGAGTATGAAGCTGCCAATCTATACCCAAGTGGCGGCTAATTTGTTGTACTATTTTTGAGACAAAATGTGGTCCTCTGTCAGAGGATATGGTTGCTGGAACCCCAAAACGTGGTATTATCTCTTGTACCAGTATTTTAGTTACCTCCCGAGCTTTAGCTGTTCTTGTTGGGAATGCTTCTGGCCAACCTGAAAAGGTATCAGTTACTACCAATAAATATCGATACCCCCCTTTTCTTGGAAGTTCTGTAAAATCAATTTGCCATTGTTGTCCAGGCCCATTGCCTTTTCCAATCTGGCCCATTTCCAGCTTGGGGGTATTCTTAGGATTAGTCTGGAGGCAAAGATCACATTGTTGTGTCACCTGTCTCACCGTGGTGTATAAATTTCTAGCCACAATTTCTCTTATCAAATGATTATACAGAGCTTCTGTTCCCCAATGTCTTTTTCTATGTTCCTCCCGTATCAAATGCCATAATAAGCAAGAGGGAACAATTAGCTTGCCCTGTGGGGTATGAGCCCACCCCTCTTCATTATATGACCCTTCTAAATCTGTAATGAGCTTTTGATCTTCCTTAGTGTATTTTGGCTTACCTTCTAGGGAAATCTGCCTATCGGGAATTAAGGCCCCTTCTGTTTTTACCTTTGTTTTGGCCACTTGTTTTGCTTCTCTGTCCGCCAGCTCATTCCCTTTTTCCAAATCTGAGCTCACTTTCTGGTGTGCCTTAATGTGCATAATTGCTACTTTCTTAGGGAGCTGGACAGCTTCCAGTAACTTCAGAATTTCTTCTGCGCGTTTGATATTTTTCCCTTGAGAACTCAATAGTCCTCTCTCCTTCCAAATTGCTCCATGTGCGTGTACAACTCCAAAGGCATATTTTGAGTCTGTATAAATGTTCACAACTTTGCCCTGGGCCAATTCCAGGGCGCGCGTTAGAGCAATTATTTCTACCTTCTGTGCGGAGGTGTTCATGGGCAAAGCCCCTGATTCTATTACCTCTTGGCTGGTGGTGATGGCGTATCCCGCATGTCGATTACCGTTCAGGACGTAACTGCTTCCGTCTGTGAACCAAGTTTCCCCGTTTTCCATGGGGCTGTCTTTCAGGTCTGGGCGACTGGCGTATGTTGCTTCAATGGTTTCCAAACAGTCATGATGTACCGGTTCTCCTGTGTTCCCGCTGAGAAAAGAAGCTGGGTTGACAATGTTAGTGACTACAATCTCCACGTCATCCTGCTCTACCAATATAGCTTGATATCTCAGGAACCTTTGCGGAGAGAGCCAGTGTCCACCTTTTGCTTCCAGTACTGCTGATAATGTGTGAGACACCAAAACAGTCATTTTCTGGCCCAGAGTAAACTTTCGGGCTTCCTGTATATTCAGTATCACAGCCGCAACCACCCGCAGGCATCCAGGCCAACCTTTTGCAGTCGTGTCTAACTGCTTAGAGAGGTAGGCAACTGCCTGTCGATATGGGCCCAGGTTTTGTGCTGATATTGCCAGGGCAATGCCCTGCTTCTCATGGGAGTAAAGAAGAAACGGATTACTCGCATCTGGGAGTTCTAAGGCCGGGGCCGACATCAAAGCCTTTTTCAGTAGCTCAAAGGCTCGTTCGGTCTCCTTATTCCACTCAAGGTGTTTCTGCTCAGTGGCTGTCAACGCATACAGTGGTTTAACAAGCAATCCAGAATTATAGATCCACAATCGGCACCACCCTGTCATTCCCAGAAAAGTCCGTAACACTTTTACTGTCTGAGGTCTCCGAGTTTGACATATTGCCTCTTTACGGACCTGTCCCAAAGTTCTCTGTCCCGCACTAATTTCATAGCCCAAATAATTCACTTTGCGTTGCATTACCTGTGCCTTTTTCTTGGATACCCGGTACCCCTGGAGTCCCAGGAAATTCAACAGACTCACCGTCCATGTCATACAATCTTTCTCTGTTTTGGTGGCGATCAGGATATCATCCACATACTGCAACAGCTGCCCCTCCTCAGACGGGGCTTCCCAGGATTCTAAGTCTTTCGCAAGCTGATTGCCAAAAATGGTAGGCCTATTCTTAAATCCTTGTGGCAACACCATCCAAGTGAGCTGGGTCTTTCGACCACTCTTGGGGTTTTCCCATTCAAATGCAAATAACTTTTGGCTGGCTTCATGGAGAGGGAGGCAAAAGAAGGCATCCTTCAAATCTAAAACAGTAAACCAAGTCAATTCAGGTGTTAATACAGTTAACAGGGTATACGGATTCGCCACTACCAGGTAAAGATCTTCAGTTATCTTATTCACCGCCCGTAAGTCTTGGACCACCCGATATGATCCATCGGGCTTCCGAACAGGTAATATAGGGGTATTGAATTCAGAGTCACACTCTTTTAATAATCCCAACTGCAAAAATTTTTCTATCACCGGCCGGATTCCTTCTCTGTCGTTTTTCTTTAGGGGATATTGTTTAATTCCTACCGGCTTTTGGCCTTCCTTGATCCTAACTTCAACAGGTGGAGCATTTTTCGCTCTTCCAGGTACATCGGTAGCCCATACCCCCGGATACACTTGGTTTAAGATGTCCTCGTTAATGCTTCCTTCTAGGGGGAGACTAGTTAGGGTTAGGCTCAATATTTGAATATATTGCTGATCTTTTACCTCCAGAGTAATTTCTCCCTTTTTGAATACAATTTTTGCTCCCAATGGTTCCAACAAGTCCCTTCCCAGAAGTGCCTTTGAGGAGTTGGGCATATATAAAAATTTATGAATGCCCCACTGTTTTCCTAATTTATATTCTAAAGGTTTACAAAAATATGCCTTTTCACTTTGGCCAGTCGCTCCTTTCACCGTGACATAATCATTTCCCAGGGGCATCAAAGCCTGATTCAAAGCCGAGTATGTTGCTCCTGTATCTACCAAAAATTCTACCTCTTGTTGTGTTTTCCCTAGCTTAATTATAACCAGTGGATCCGCTAGGGTAGATAACCCAGGTTCCCGTCAGTCTCCCTTCACAGGGGCTACCGTTCTTCCTGTTTGAGCCCTCTGATCCTCCTTGTTCCTTGGGCATTCCCTTTTCCAATGACCAAATTTCTTACACAAAGTGCATTGATCCTTGCCCAGTCAGGGCAAGTCTCATCTAGGCCCTCTTCCTCTTTCTTCCTGAATAACAGCCATTAATTTCCTCTGCCCTTGCCTATATCCTTCTTCTCTGTTACTAAATACCCTCCATGCTTCATCCAACAATATTTCTAAATTCCTACTCTCTGTAGGGCATAATTTCTGAAGTTTGCGCCTTATATCCCCTGTAGACTGACCCAAAACCAGGGAGACTAATTGTTGTATTCCTACCTCTGACCCAGGATCCAGCGGTGTGCTGCAGCGCATTACATCCCTCAGTCGATCCAGGAATTCAGATTGAGACTCGGAAGGACTCTGTTTAACTGCATATAAAGCTGACCAATTTATACTTTTGGGGATCGCTCTCTCCATTCCTTTTATAATCCACTCCTGATACCCCTGCAAGCTTTCCATATGTGCAGATCTATTAGCATCCCACTTTGGGTCTTGGAGAGGGCAATATTCCTTAATGTCCCCTCCTGTGATCTTATAATGATCTTCAGCAAGGTTCCCTGCTGTTTTTAAAATCAGCTGCTTCTCTGTCTCAGTCATATATTCCAATAATAGCTGTATATCCTTCCAGTCAGGGTTATGCTGTTTTACAATAAATTGGAAATGCTTAGCTACACTTATCGGATCTCTCCTATAATCTTTTGCAACCTTTTTCCATTCCCCTAGGTGTAGGGTTCAGTTATATGGAACTTAGTTATTGGGCCTGAAAATAGCTCATGGTCACAAGTCTGTTCCAGGCGCCTTTAGAAGGCCTTGAACACAATAAATAAGAAGATAGAAGAAGAAAGATCCCAATTAGGAAAACACAGGTGCACATTCCACGATAAAGGGAACTTGGCACAAACAACCTCAGTTCAGGGACTTATCTTGACCAATTGGACTAAGACAAGTCTTGTATGCTTTAATTAACACAACCAATTATGTCTTGTGTTTGTGCGCGTGGACAGTACCGATATAACCAATCACCGCCTATGCTTGTGCGCGTGGACAGTACCGATGTAACCAATCACCGCCTATGCTTGTGCGTGTGGACACCAAGCGCTTGCATGTAGTAGCCAATCAAAGTCTCTCAACAACTTAGAGAATTGTATAAAAATGATTAGCTAAGCTCAATAAAATGGCGACTTTAATCATCACATTGGTGTTCCGTCATCCGGGCCCTGCACGGATTAATCGCTAAACCCTACACTAGGTCAGCAGTAGAAAAGGGTACTTTAATTAACAACGTCCCATCATCTGGCTCCACCGCCTCTCGGAGAGGTGCTTGTAAAGCTGTTGAGGTAGTTTTCTTCCTAGTACGGGAAGATACAGGACTGCTCGGGGGGGTCGGAGTTCTATCCGAGTCTGCATCCTGTTCCTGTGGTCGAGGGGGAGGCTT
Organism: Astur gentilis; assembly: GCF_929443795.1. Classification (NCBI taxonomy): domain Eukaryota; kingdom Metazoa; phylum Chordata; class Aves; order Accipitriformes; family Accipitridae; genus Astur; species Astur gentilis. The sequence goes on from NW_026060847.1 coordinate 248,772, forward strand.
AAACAAATCAGTTAGATCTTGTTCTAGTACCTGATGAATTTTATTTGTCTTTGTACATCTTTGTCCAATACTACATGCCGAACAACACCGCCTCAGTTTACCTCTAAGCTCCTTGTTGTTCTCTCGCTCAAGTGCAAGCACCATGGGGTCCTGTGGGGGTACCATTCCACAGTCCCTTTGCCACTCTGGATGATTTCGGAGGGTGAAAAACATGTCTGCATACGAAACCTCATCCCATTTTCCTTCTCTTCTTAAAAACAGCATTAGTTGTAATAGAGTATTATAATCTAGTGACCCATTAAGTGGCCACTTAGCATCACTTTCTAACTTATACAACGGCCACCATTGATTGCAGTATTTAATAAGGTTCTTTTTACTTTCCGTACCTCCGGTCCCAACAAGATCTTTCCAGTGAGCAATTACACAACCCAGAGGACTTTTCCTCAATATTCCTCCTTGATTGTTTCCCATTTTATAACTCCTCCTACACGTCCCAAATTTCTGGAATTAAATTTTCCTTTACACACCAATCTCACTATTTCGGATTCTTAGTGACTTCTTTCCCAATCATAAAAGTGTGGAATTTGGAGAAAACACTCAAGGCAATTTGGTTTCCGTCTGCTAGATGTACAGTACCACCTTCTCCCCCAAGATTTACACTTCAACAAAACCCAAGCTGGATGCTAATTATTATATAGTCCAGTTGCAAGCCCACATACAAAGCAAGGAATCACCCCTATTGATACGTAAGGACATTCACACATTAACAAACATACATACACCTATAAATTTGAACATATCATTTCCACACACCCACACAAATTCTTTAACATAAATTTCCAAGCATTGACATCATATAAGCATCGCTCGAGTTGACAACCTTCAGCAGCTGCAAAAATAAACCAAGCACAATTGCGAGGGAGTCCACTTACCCCATAAACTGAGCGCAATTGCGAGGGGGTGCGCTTACCCTTCTCCTGCCTCTTATATACCAGTCATCGACAGGTCCGTCCTGGCTCCCGATACTGGGATGCAGCAGTCACCCCGGATTTGCTCGATCTACCCCCAAGATCGCTAGCGGCCGCTCTATCGGTCAGCAAATCCCCCCAACAGGGTACCCTTCTCCCATACGGGGACTACGCTGCATGCCAGACGTCTCTGTGCGATTTACCAGCTGCCCCGGCCCGTACTTTTACAGGCTCCCCTTGTAAAACATACTGTTTGGTCCGCAGCTCTGCAGGAGGTTGTTGTCTGCTCCCGCGGTGAGCGGCTGGCAGCGGAGGCTCCTCCGAGGAAAGTGCTCAGGGAGCGCCGAGGGGCATCCGCTCCGCAGTCGGTCCCGCAGCCGAGCAGAGAGTCTCCTGCCTGGCTCGCCAAACTGACGTGCGGAAAACAGACTCCACAATCAGTGAGATTGTAAAGTAAGTATGTTCATTCAGCGCTGGGCGGCACGGGGGGTAGTTCCACCAAAGTCGTGCGCGCGCGACTCGGCAGTTCGCCTCAAGTTTATACAGTCAGGTATTACATATTTACAATACGCCTATACATATGCATGACCTATCCCCGCTCCATATTAAAATTAGCTCCAAGAGGTTATTTCCATAGTCCCCTCCCAACTGCACCTGTGCAGGGCCTCTTTATGGTGGTCGTCTGGTGGTTGCAGAGATGAAGACAGATGACTCCTCTTCGTCACCGCTAGTAACCTTTTTCCTTGCACAGTCTCAGTGATTTCTTGGTATTCACCCAAGCCGCAAGACCAGTCTTAGCTGGCTCTTGGGGCCTGCTCCTGCTTCTTATCAAGGACTGTCTTTACCTCATTGGCTGGTTCCTGGCACCAGCTCTTCTTATCAAGGACTGCCTCTACCTCAGCTAATTTCAACAATGTAAGCACTAAACATCTTCTTTCACCCCCCTTTATTATGTCTACTAAGACCCTTTTGACTCCCTTTGTCTCAGTCATGTCTAGTATATAAACTGGGGGGAGTTGGCCTGGGTGGGTGTCACGGATGCACGACTAACCAAATCCAACAGGTGTTAAAACTCAGATTTATTCTTCAGCAAAAGTTAGTTAGAAGTCCACATAGAAGTCGACATGCTGAATGATGTAAAGAGAATTAATACTACACGGCTGACTTAAGTATCCCCAAGATTTAAAGTGATGGCTCAAAATGCGCACCTGAAAGCTGAAGGCTTTCTCCCTTGAGGAGTTACCTCAGTGGTGCCCTGACCGGAGAGGGAGTCCCTAGCTGCTGACCCACTGCTCCATGGAAGACTGCCAATGTGTCCTCTGGCAGGACCCCGTTTATACCGTTGTTGAATCTGACCTGTGGTCATTTAATTCTATTGGTTAGGAGGGTCACCTCGGTGTACCTGGTGCATCTCGATTGGCCAGTTCAAATTTCAAACTGCAGCCTCCAGGGTTTCCTTCCCCATCTCCCTTCCTGGAGTTTCGTTTCCTGCTGGCAGGATGAGGGGGCGGGATGTGCTGCCACATCCTTAACCGTGCAAGTGGACTAGACCAGGCCTCCCTAGCCGCACAAGGGGCGTAGACCAGGCCTCCCGACTGGTGCTAGTGGGGTAGTCTGGGCCTCCCTGCACGTGCGAGCCATGTAGACCAGGCCTCCCTAACGGCACGGGTGGGGTAGATCTGGCCTCGCTGCCAGCGCCGGTGGGGTAGACCTGGCCTCCCTAGCTGAGTGGGCAAGGTAAACCAGGCCTCCTTACCAGCAAGGGTGGGGTAGACCTGGCCAACCTACTGGCACCGGTAGGGTAGACCAGGCCTCCCTAACTGCACGGGAGGGTACACCTGGCCTCCCTACTGGTGCCCTTGGGGTAGACATGGCCTCCCTGCTGCACCGGTGGGATAGACCAGGACTCCCTAACCACGTGGGCGGGGTAGACTTGGCTTCCCTGCCAGTGCCGGTGGGGTAGACCTGGCCTCCCTAGCCTAGTGGGTGGGGTAGACCAGGTCTCACTAACGGCAAGGGCAGTGTAGACCAGGCCTTCCTAACCGTGCATCGGGTTAGAACTGGCCTCCCTGCCGGTGCCAGTCGGGTGGACATGATCGCCCTACCTGAGCATGCGGGGTAGACCTGGTGTCCCTACCAATGATGGTGGGGCAGTCAAGGCCTCCCTAACCATGCAGGTGGGGTAGACGTGGCCTCCCTACCAGCACCGTGGAGTAGACCTGGCCTCCCTAAACTCACAAGTGAGGTAGACCAGGCTTTCCTAATCGCGCGGGTGCAGTAGAACTGGCCTCCCTGCCGGCGCCAATGGGGTAGACCTGGCCTCCCTAGCTGAGTGGGCGGGGTAGACTAGGACTCCCTAATAGCAAGTGAGGGGTAGACCAGGGCACCCTAACCATGTGGTCGGCATAGACCTGGCCTCCCTACCCACGCCCGTGGGCTAGACCTGGCCTCCATGATGCTCCGGTTGGGTAGACCTGGCCTCCCTAACCACGCAGGCGGATTAGACCTGGCTTGCTTAACCACGAGGGCGGATTAGACTTGGCCTCCCTAACCGCATGGGCAGAGTAGACCTGGCCTTCCTAACTGTGCGGCGGGGTAGAACTGGTCCCCCTGCTGGCACCAGTGGGTAAACAAGCCTCCCTAGCTGAGTAGGTGGAGTAGACCAGGCCTTCCTAACCGCGCTATCGGGGTAGACCTGGCCTACCTACCGGCACCGTGGGGTAGAACTGGCCTCCCTGCTGCACCGGTGGTTTAGACCAGGCCTCCCTAACCGCGTGAGCAGGGTAGACTTGGCCTCACTATCAGCACCGGTGGTGTAGACCTGACCTTTCTAGCTGAGCGGGCGGGGTAGACCAGGACTTGCTACTGGCAACTGCAAGGTAGAACAGCCCTCCCTAACCACGTGGGCAGAATAGACCTGGGCTCCCTACCCCAACGGGAGAAGTAGACCTGCCCACCCTAACTGCATGGGTGGGGTAGAACTTGCCTTCCTACCTTCGTGGGTGGGATAGACCAGGACTCCATAACCGTTCGGGCGGGGTACACCTAGCCTCCCTACCGGTGCCAGTGGGGTACACCAGACCTCCTTAACGGTGTGGGCGGGGAAGACCTAGCCTCCCTACCCGTGCAGACGGGGTAGACCTGGCCTTCCTACACGGAAGGGTGGGGTAGAGATGACCTCCATAACCACACGGGAGGGGTAGACCTGGCCTCCATAACCACGTGGGCAGGGTAGAATTGGCTGCCTTAATCGCAGGGGTGGAGTAGACCTGTTTTCCCTACCCGAGCAGGCAGGATAGATCTGGCCTCCCTACCAGAGCCGGTGGCGTAGACAAGGCCTCTCTAACCGCGTGGACAGGTTAGACTTGGCTTCCCGACCGGTGCTGGGAGGGTAGACCTGGCCTCCCTATCTGCGCGGGCACGGTAGCCTTGGCCCCCCTACCGGCGCTGGTGGGGTAGACCAGACCTCCCTAGCCGTGCAGGTTGGGTAGACCTGGCCTCCCTACTGGAGCCAGTGGGGTAGACTTGGTCTCCCTACCTCAGCGGGTGGCGTAGACCTGGCCTCCCTACCCACACAGGTGGGCTAGACCACGCCTCTCTAACCGGGTGGGCGGGGTAGACCTGGCCTCTGTAACCAAGCGGGCAGGGTATATTAGGCCTCCTTACCCGCACAGACGGGGTAGACATGGGCTCCCGAACTGCACGGGCAGGGTAGACCTGACCTTCCAGCCAGAGCTGGTGGGGTAGAACCTGTATCCTGAATGGCACCGGTGGTGTAGACCTGTCCTCCCTACCAGCAAGGGTAGGGTAGAACCAGCCTCCCTAACTGCCTAACTGCAAGGGCAGTGTAGACATGGCCTCCCTGTTGGCACTTTGGGGTAGACCAGGCCTCCCTCACTGTGCGGGCTGGGTAGACCTGTCCTCCCTATCCGTGCAGGCAGGCTGGACGAGGCCTCCCTAACCATGCGGGCGGGGTAGACCAGGCCTCACTACCAGAAAGGGCAGGGTAAACCTGGCCACCCTAGCTGAGCGGGCGGGGTAGACCAGGTGTCCTTACTGGCTCCAGTGGGGAAAACCTGGCTTCCCTAACCACACAGGCGGGGTAGACCTGGCCTCCGTAACCATGCGGGCAGGGTATATTAGGCCTCCCTACCCACATAGACGGGGTAGACATGGGCTCCCGAACTGCATGGGCAGGGTAGACCTGACCTCCCAGCCAGAGTGGGCGGGGTAGACCTGGCCTCTTTAATGGCACCAGTCGGGTAGACGTGGCCTCCCTAACCGCGCGGGCGTTGTAGACCTGGCCTCCCTTGCAGCGCCCCTGGCATAGACCTGGCCTCCCGACCAGCACTGGTGGGGTAGATATGGCCTCCCTAACCCCATGAGCCAGGTAGACCAGGCCTCCTTACCATTAAGGGAGGGGTAGAACTGGCTTCCATACCGGTGCCGGCAGGGTAGACCTGGCCTCCCTAGTCGAGCTTGCGGGGTAGACCAGGTCTCCCTACAGGCAAGGGCGGGGTAGACCAGGCCTCCGTAACTGTGCAGGTAGGGTAGAACTGTTCTGCCTACCCGATCAGGCGGGGTAGACCAGGCCTCCCTGCCAGTGCCGGTGGAGGAGACCTGACCTCCCTGCTGGCATGGACGGGGTAGACCTGGCCTCTGTACCACTACAGGCCCCGCGTGGGCGGGGTGGACCTGGCCTCCCAAACCACGCAGGCGTGGCAAACCTGGCCTCCCTACCATCACCGGAGGAGTAGACCTGGCCTCCCTGTGGCGCCGGTGGTGTAGACCTGGCCTCCCTAACTGCGTGAGAGGGGTAGACCTGGGCTACCTTACCACGTGGGCCAGGTAGACCAGGCCTCCCCACCGGTTAAGGGTGGGTTAGACCTGGCCTCCATAGTCGAGCTTGTTGGGTAGACCATGTCTCCCTACAGGCAAGGGTGGGGTAGACCAGGCCTCCCTAACAATGCAGGTGGGGTAGAACTGTCCTCCCTACCTGCTCAGGCGGGGTACACCACGCCTCCTTGCCAGTGTCAGAGGAGTAGACCTGGCCTTCCTGCCGGCGCTGTAGGGTAGAGCAGTCGTCTCTACCAGCGCGGGCCAGGAGGATTCAGCTTCCCTATACTATGTGGGCAGGGTAGACCTGGCCTCCCGACCACCACCAATATGCCTCCCAATCATGCAGTGCCCCTTGCTGTAGACAAGATGGACCTTGCCATAATGCTGGCATTCAGGTGCTGGCAAAATTGCACCAGCCCTTTTGGAAGGTCATGGTGGTTTTTTCCACCTCCGTCTCCAGTGGGACATGGCTTTCCTGGACATCCTGTGCCATATTTGCCAGCCGCATGCCATTGCACTAGGTGCCTCAGGCACGGCACTAGAGGCCATTCTTATGCCATATAAAAGATAGCTTGGACATTATATTGGTGCCTGCAATGCAGGGGTGTGCTCATGTCTGAGTTTTGCAGTGAGCTGAGCAATAGTGAGTGCAGCAGGGGGTGCCTAAACAGGGATCTGACCATCCTTCTGGTGCACACTTCCTTTTGGTTAGCTGAAAGACCAGCAGCTGCCATCGAAATGTGAGTCTAACTGACGTTCAGGTGCCCTAAACTTTGGGTATAACCTGAGGTCACCAAGAGACCCCTCTCCACAACCCCACAGCTGATACTCAGGAAGTTGTGGGTATCCCAGGTATTCTTAATCAGAGCCTGAAGACACGTTTTTGTTTGCAAAACATAAGTTTTTGACCACCCCTGGCACCTCAAATGCTACCAGGTGTTTGTGTGTGAGCAGCTGACAGCCACCCTGCATCCCCATGGATCCCTGCAGGAGCTCAGAGCAGGGGCTGGCCTGCAGGCACCTGTTTTGCACAAACTGCACTGGAGCAAGGTTGTAAAAGACCTTTGAATATAAGATCATTGAGTAAAGCCATAAACCTAACCCTGCCACGTCCACCACTAAACCATGGCCCTAAGTGCCACATCACATATAGATGTGTTTTAAATAGCTCCAAGGATAGTAAGTCAACCACTTCCCCAGGCAGCCTGTTCCAATGTTTGATGACCCTTTTGGAGAAGACATTTTTCTAAATATCGAGTCTAGGAATATTGATTTTTGTCAGAAGGTCCTTTCTTACCCATACCAGCCTCCTGCAAAATTGCCTGACTTCCTGCCTGTCTGGGATACTGTTCTGGTGCTTGAAGAGGACAGCCTTGACAATCAAAGAGCTCTCCCCTCTTCTCTGCAGGACCATATCCCATGGGATACTGTCAAGGATGTCCCTTGGCAGACCAAAGCCTGCTCTCCTGAAGGCCTGAGCTTTGCCTTGTTCCTGAAGTCCTGCTCTTTGCCTCTCAGGAACCTCAACTCTACTTTCTCACCCCTGACTATTACACCCCTGACCAGCTCTTCCTTGTTTCCAAGGATGACGTCCTGCAGGACACTCCCCTTCACTGGCTCCTCAGGCACCCTTGCCACGAGGATGCTGTCAATGAACTCCAAACACCTCCTGGATGGCTTTCGCCTCGCTGCGTTGCCCCTTCAGCAAATTTCAGGGCAGTTTCAGTCTGCCATGAGGAGCAGGGCCTGCAAACAGGAGGCTTCTTCCAGTTGTCTGAGGAAGGCCTCACCTGCTTTTTCTTTCTGATCAGAAGGTCTGCAACACACAGACACCCACTACAACATTGCTTATGTTGTTCTGGCCTCTCATGCAGACTGTCCATCTGTCCCTATCCAGCAGTGCTCCATGTACGCCTGCTGCTCTCTCACATAAAGGGCAACTTCCCTTCCAGGTCCAGGCCGATGGATTTATCAGTACCTGACCTCCCCAAACCCCTCACTTTCTCCAGGAGGTGGTTTGAGCAACATTATCCGTCCAGTAGCCAACTCACAGACTCTCAGGGCTCTCCAAAATCCAGTCGAGGCTTATGGTCTCTAAAATAACTGGCTCTCAGGCCTCTTTCTATACTTGCTGCCTGCTTTGGTTTCATGTTTGCTACTGGTTTCACCTACCAACATACACACTGACATCTCCTGTTTTACCCCACAACCACAGCAGGAAGCTGAGAGCACAGACCCCAGAAAGCACCTTTCCTCCCAAGTAGCCCCTGCCTTGATGTGCTTCTGGAAAAAGTCCCCCTGGGCATGCCCTGGGGTGATCTGGAGCTGTGAGCAGCCCTGACCTAGGCAGCACCCTCTCAACAGCAGAAAGACCCTGCCTTGCTCTGCCTGCAGGTTGCTCCATCCACCCACAGCTTCTCCCCATGGTGCCATGGAAAGATCCCCGGGCAGGCTGAGTGCTGACCCTGGCAGGCGGCAGAGTCCCTGCCACAGCACACAGGCCCCTGGGGCACAGGGACCCTGCTCAGAAGGACAGCCCTGGGCACCCCTGGCTGCACAAACACCTTCACACTCTGCAGCCATCCCCAGGAGAGGGCAGCCTCATGCCCTGTCCCTCTGAGGGTGCAGCAGGGAAGCCCCGCTCTGGAGGATGTCCTCCCCCACACTAAAGAAACCCTGAGAGCTGTCCTGCCAGATCCTCGACACTGCAGCAAGGTGTGCCATTTCTGGGAAACCTAAATTGAAAATTCAGATAATGACTGCTCAGCAGTGGTAATTTGTGACCAAGGATTTATCTGGCATGGAGGGCAAGAAGTCCCAACTGCAGAAGGAGTTAAGCTGGCTGGAAGCAGGAATGCCAGAGAGAGGAGGACTCCCTGTCAGGGAGTGGTTTCCCTTGGAGATGAGATAAGGAGCAGCCACAGTATTGTCTTGTAGCCATCCTGAAATGGGAGGCTCAGGGGACACTTTGGGCAGCAGAGCTGGGCTGGGCGGGGGACCCAAACCCAGGCTGAGGTTGTGTCCTGGTTCCAGCTCGGATAGAGTTGATTGTCTTCCTAGTAGCTGGCACAGTGCTATGTTTTTGAGTTCAGTATGAGAAGAATGTTGATAACACGCTGATGTTTTCACTTGTCGCTAAGGAATGTTTAGTCTCAAGGCAAGGATTTTTCAGCTTCTCATGTCCAGCCAGCAAGAAAGCTGGAGGGGCACAAGAATTTGGGAGTGGACACAGCCAGAGCAGCTGACCTAAAGTGATCAACGGGGTATTCCATACCATGTAACGTCCCTTCTAGAATATAAACTGCGGGGAATGGGGGTAGGTGATTGCTGCTCTGGGACTGACTGGGTGTCGATCAGCGGGTGGTGAGCAATTGCATTGTGCATCATTTGTATATTCCAATACTTGTATTATCACAATTATTGTCATTTTATTAGTGCTATTATTATCATTAGTAGTGTCTTCCTTTCTGTTCTATTAAACTGTTCTTATCTCAATCCACGAGGTTTACCTTTTTTCCCAATTCTCTCCCCGATCCAATGGGGGGGGGGGGGGGGGGCGGGCAGGAGTGAGTGAGCGTCTGTGGTGCTTAGTTGCTGGCTGGGGTTAAACCATGACAGGTGTCCTGCGCTGACCCTCACAGTATTGGTGCTGGTGCAAGTGTGTATGAGGAATCAGCTTGGGACGCATCATTTCAGACACCTTGTAGAAACACTTACAGTGCTAGGACTCTGCCCAAAGTAGTGTTCATTAAGTTATGTTTTTAATATACTCAAGCAAAAACATGTCTTTAATTCACTTCAAGGGTTACAGTAAAACTTCCCCAACTGTTCTTGAATTCTGTGTATGTTCATACATCACTTCTTGTGTAAGTAGGAAAAATCAGAGCACTAGAAAATCTTTTCTTATTGTTCTTTATTTTTGAAATCTTTTCACTTTGACTGCACTCCTGAAACTGCCCTCAATAACTACACAGGAACTGAGGAATTAAGAAAAAATTTTGCCCAGAGACCTGGCTTGCTAGGGTGCTTTGCATATCAATGAGCCCTCTGGTGCCAAGTTCCTGAATTGCAGGTGCTGGGAGACTGAAGAAACCTCTGGAGAAGTAAAAGTCAGCAGCAAACCTCCAAGACTCTGAGGGTGTTAGCAGGCCCCACTGAGGACCATCACTGAAGAGAGCAGCAAGGTAATGCCCAGAAGAGGTGGCTGTCCCTGGGGGCTGGTGAAGGAGGAAATCAGAGGCACTGGTGACAGGTGCAAAATGTTGGGGGTGGGACGGAGACCCAGCCCCACCAAGGCCCTTGGTTGCCTCTGCCACCTACACTCTCCTATGCCTGTACTGTTTCCCTGCACATTTTAAACACCCCCTGCTTCCCTAACTCACCCTGACCCCCATGATGCCCCAAGATTTACTGATGTCTCTCTGGTTGTTGCTTCAAACACAAATCACTGCTTACCGTAGGATTGGCCAATGCCTGGGAGTTCCCCACAACCTGTCCAGTTCTTCTAAAGACTTGTGAATGCTTCTCTGTCATCCAAGATGTCCCAGCCCCAAACTCAAATCCTCACTCCACTTCCCAGCACTGAAATTCATGTCCTCCTTCTCCTGCTGCCTCAAAATCAAAACTCCACCTATTTCACTTTAGAATCACCCCCCCCCTCCTATCTTCTTTCTGCCTTTAACACACTCCCTGCTACACCCCACCCTCTCCCTGCCTTCCCCTGTGGCTCACAAACCCTTCCCTCTTCCCCCGCAGTGATGGGACTTAACTCTAGGAGGTTCATGCCTCCTTCAGGATCCTGAGGCCCATCCAATTTGGGGAGTGAAGGAGGGGAAGAGAGCAAGGTCAGCTTGTGGGGCATGACTGCTCACGGCCACACTCAGCAGTGAGCATTACCATCTCCTAGGCATGCACACAACATGGAAAAATCTTTCATCCATGACTTGCAGAAATGGTGTCTTCCTTCCTCACATCTTCCCAGGACACACCTCCTCCTCTTCCCCATCCACAGACATCCCCTGCTTGCCATTTCTGGCCTCAGAGACGGTTTCAGGATTTCCTAAAGCCATCAGCCACCTCCTTGTTTCTCACTGACATCCCTCGACACTCTCTCTGAGCCCTACAGATCACCAATCAGTCAGTGCTGCTCAGAGCCACTCACTCTTCAGCAGAGACCTTGAGATTCCTGCACATTCCTGGTGCTTAATAACCATCCTCCTGGCTCTCTCCAGAGCTCTTAGCAAACGTTGTCTACAACAGGGCCTTTATGACCATCTTTTATGAAATCATTGTCTTTTTAAGATCTTCTCTGCAGAAAGAGGAGCCACAGAAAAGCACCAAACACACCAAAACAGAGTCTGAGTGAAGTGCCAGTAAGAAGCAGCTGAGCAACACCCAAGGCTCTGGCTTCCTGGCAAGGAGTGTCTCCTGTTTGTCACCTTTTCTCATGAAAGGAGCAGGAAAAATGTCCATCCCATGGAGCTCTGCAGAAGGAAGATGGATCTGTATGTTGTGTGAGGTGATAGAAGCAGGATCAGCAGGTACAAAAGACTTCTGTAGGGAAGGCTTTGCGAGGGAGTACCCTGACGTCACCCAGATAAAAAAATGGAGACTGGCTAGTGTGCTGACACGATGGTTAGAAGTGTCCTGGGGTAAAAGAGTGTGGATGAGAGAAGTTGGGAGAGATTTGGTTTGCAGAGATTTGAGTTAGTACTTTCTGTGTCTGAGCAGCCTGATGTTTGGAGCTGAGGAAAAATATAGAAGCTCTCAAGGATGTTTCGGAATTAGAGGTATAACAGTAATAACAGTAACAGGACAGTGCTGCAAGGGAAATCTTTTGCATGCATGATGATGAACTAAAGCTCTTTCATTTCGTTTTTACTTGACAATATAGCCACAAGTTCTTAGTGATTACCCTCTGGCATGCAACTCTTAGAACAGTGCTTTTCCTCTCACTGCTAACTCTTTGCTATCATTTCAAGATCACACCTCTTAGACAATATTACCCTTAAGTCAGCTCTGCTCCATCAATTTCTCAGAATTTTCATCAGGATGGGGAGGTGGAATAGGTGAGTTGTTTTGGTTTTGGCCAAAGGCGGCCAAGGGACAGATCCCAGGTTAGTGAAAAGGCACAAAGGCAGGCAAAACCTGGATGTGGTGTACACTGACACAGCACCATTACCTGCCGTTCCAGGCTCTGAAGTCCTAACTGTGCAGCAGGGAGCCTGGAAGTTCTGGGCTGCCTTCATCTCCCATGCATTTTAGCATGCAAAATGAAGCTAGCCTACTCCTAAAGTTGGTTTTGATTCCCTCCAGAGCCTAAAGTACCACATGGGTCAAGAGATTGGCCAGGACACTTGAAGAGGAATCACAGTTCTCTGGACAAAAGCTTAGGTGTTCCCAGGAATCTCAGGTGGCATGGCATACCGGTTCCTAGGTTCAAGGACCTGGTCAACTGCCTTGTCTCCACATCTGTAATGGTGGCCTCCCACCAAAGGCTGGGCTATCACCAACTTCAGGGTCAAGCTGGCTGTGGAGCTGAAACCTGAAACCCCCCAAACATGGAAGTGAAAGATGCTTTCTGGATGTCCTGCTGCAGTGCAGCACCACCCGCCTTTTCCTTTTTTTCCTAAGGCCCAGTGTGAAGCTGCCAGGAAGAAGTTTCTGCCTCTTGCCTCTGCCATAACATTTGGCACTGCAGAAGGGTTTGGCTTGACCATCTCTCCAGGTAGCTGTCACCTGCTTTTAGACTGCCCTGTGCTTCCCCTGCAGCACACTGAGTAGGACTACTGCCCTCAACCTCTCTACACAGCTCGTGTGCTTTAGGCCCCTCTCCCCAGCATGACAGACTTCTTCTGGACCTTCTCCAGTTTCCCCATCCGCCTTTCAAAATGGGAGACCCACTGGCTCCCATGGCATCCATCATAACCCCCATGCCCTTCTCCGCAGGGAACTCCACATTCAGTCAAGTCTCATCCTGTCCTGATGCACGAGGTTTTTCTGCCCCAGTGCAGACCTTCCCCCTTTCCTTGTAAATCTTCTGGAGGTTTCTCTTGGTCAAATCCATAAGTGTGTCAAGGTCCCTCTAGATTGAAACTCCAACAGATCAGCCTTTCAGTTTTGCGGGCCAGTGCCTCAACGATGATAACTATACGGGGAATTGCAGGACAATACAAGTAATGTACAGGAATGATGTGATTAACATATTCAACCCAAAGTTGAAACCCACTGAAACTGCAAATGTCCCGGTTGTCCACATTTATAGCATTTCTTACTTTTTGTATCCATTCGCATGGCTACAGCAAAAGCATTGGCCATTAATGTAGTTTTATGCTCCAAAGACCCAAATTTGTTACAGGCCTCTATCATATCTACTAGTGTCACTCTTCCTGGCATCAATTGTAGTATTTTTTTACAGTCTGCATTTGCATTTTCCATGGCCAATTTTATTATCAATGCTTCTTGGGCATCAGCATTATCTATTTGCTTTTCAATAGCATCTCGCAGACAATCAATAAAGGACATATAAGGTTCCGTATTACTCTGCCTTATACTTGTAAATGATTGTTCTGGCTTTCCAGCTTCAGGCAAGGTTACCATCACCTTCAGAGCTAAGGAAGCTGACTCCTGCAATGCTTCCACCAGTAGCCTTGCCCACCTGTTAACATCTGCAAAGTCACCAGTCCCCATCATTTCTGCAGCAGTGATCACATATCGCGGATCTCCTTCTGGGTGGTCGAAATTTCTTAGTGCCACTAAACCACATAAGTCTGCCCATTTCACCTTCCATAATAGATGCTGAGTTGGGGTTAAAATCATTGTAGCCAATTGTGTACAGTAAAAGCCCGTTAAAATTTGACCAGAAAATATATACTCCAGTAACGCCTGACTAAACAGAGCAGAAAGACCATTAGCCATTACTGTTTTCCGTACTTCTTTTATTAAATCCCAATTGAAAGGTTGCCACACGTTTGGGGCATTCTGTGTGACTGTAACTGGAAAAGCCACAGGATTAAGACCTTTGGTTATCATTTTATCATTTATGTCCTTCCATCGCTTTTTTTATAGCTTCTCCTGGGGATGTATCTGCCTCATAGGGAGGTGCAGAGGGGATAGGTCTCTGCTCTAGAGGAAGGTTACTTAAAGGTTGATCGTTGCCTCCATTAATGACTTCTCCCTTGGTGTTTAATTCCTCATCACTGTCCAAATTATTTACCACCTCAACACACACACTTTTCTTTTTTTCTGGGGTATCTTCAATTGAAATTTTTGCAGCGGCAGCCACCTCCTTTTCTGCCTTAAGGGCTTTCAACGTTTCCAGCACCAATCTCCACGTAGCAGAGATTTTCTGAGCCTTCACGTCCCCACACGATACAAAGTCCCAAATTACTTTTCCCATTTCTTCCCAATTTTTAACTTCAAAGGCTTCTACATTCGAAGTGGGGGCACCATGGTCCTTAAGCCACTTCAGCATCATACGTAAAGTATTTGAATCATACTTAATCCCTCTCATGGAGAGGATATGCAAAAGCATTCATACAATTGCCCCTTCTTCCACAGACATCTGGGCACCCATTTAATCCTTCTACCTGCTCACCTTACTTCCAAAAGAGCAGGGTGATTGATCTTCCAGGGGAAGGTTGTCCACTCAGTCCAGCTGGCTAGACAATCGTTCGGCTAGGGTCTCCTCTGGACGCACTTGCAGCAATTCCAGTGTTTTCTTGGCCCACAGTCACGTCGGGGTCACCATTGGAGGAGTCTGAAGTAGACGGACACCTGTAATCTTGACAGCAGATGACAGATAACCCTTTATTGCTAAGACACACACATACTTATAGTCACATATTCTGCAAAGTCACTGTCCATGCGCACAAGCATAAAATATGATTGCTTATATCAACACTGTACACGCGCATAAACATAAGATATAATTGGTTATACTAACTCTGTACACGTGCATAAACATAAGATATAATTGGTTATATCAACTAAAACTAAAACACCTAAGAAGGCTAGTGTGTCCTTTTTATTAGTCTGTGGAGACATAGCTGCTATTTTGTTGATCACGTTCATTGGGATCTAACGACGTCCATCTTGCCATTTTATTCCCAAAAACTGGATCTCCTGTGCAGGTCCCTTGACCTTACTTTCTTTTATGGCAAAACCAGCTTTCAGAAGGATTTGGATTATTTTCTTCCCTTTCTCAAAGACTTCTTGTGCCATGTTGTGCCATACGATGATGTCATCAATGTACTGAAGGTGTTCTGGAGCTTCCCCTTTTTCCAGTGCAGTCTGGATTAGTCCATGGTATGTGGTGGGACTGTGTTTGCACCCCTGGGGCGATTGATTCCAAGTGTACTGGACACCCCTCCAAGTAAAGGCAAATTGTGGACGACACTCTGCTGCCAGAGGGATTGAGAAAAATGCATTAGCAATGTCAACTGTGGCATACCACTTGGCTGCCTTTGACTCTAGCTCGTATTGAAGTTCTAGCATATCTGGAACGGCAGCACTCAGCAGTGGTGTAACTTCATTCAGGCCACAATAGTCAACTGTTAGTCTCAACTCCCCATTAGACTTCCGCACTGGCCATATGGGACTCTGAAAGGGTGAGCGACTTTTGCTGATCACTCCTTGGCTCTCCAGTTGGTGAATCAACTTGTGGATGGGAATCAGAGAGTCTCGGTTGGTGCAATATTGTGGCTGGTGCACTGTCGTGGTAGCAATTGGCACTTGTTGTTCTTCAATCCTCAGCAACTTCACAATCGAAGGGTCTTGACAGAGGCCAGGCAGGGTAGACAGCTGTTTAGTGCCCTCTGTCTCCAAGGCAGCTATACCAGAAGCCCATCGATACCCCTTCGGGTCCTTAAAATACCCCCTCCTGAGATAGTCTATGCCAAGGATACACAGAGCCTCTGGACCAGTCACCATGGGGTGTTTCTGCCATTCATTCCCATTGAGGCTTACTTCAGCTTCCAATACAGTTAACTCTTGAGATCTCCCTGTCACACCAGAAATACAAATGGGTTCTGCCCCTTGATAACTTGATGGCATTAGAGTGCACTGTGCGCCGGTGTCTACTAAAGCCTTATACTCCTGTGGGTCTGACGTGCCAGGCCATCAAATCCACACAGTCCAATAGAACCGGTTATCCCTTTCCTCCACCTGGCTGGAGGCAGGGCCCCTCTAATTCTGCTCAGAGTATCCAGTACTCACTTCTTGTAAAATTGACTCATCAGTCCCTTCAAGAGGATCAGAAATAAAATCAACCCTTCTACTCTGTTGGAAACTGGAGCGACATTTTTCCTGGCAGAATCCCCGTTTGTGGTGGTTTTTCCTTACAACTCACATACCCATGCATTTAGGACCAAGGTAGGTTTTCCATCCCATTTCCTCATGTCCTCTCCATGATCACATAGGTATAACCACAGGGCATCTCGTGGTGTGTACCTTCTATATTCTCTCTCTTGGGCAGAGGAACACACACTCCTAATAGCTGAGACATTCATCCTTACAAGTGGAGAGTAAGACACATCCTCTTTGATTTGCTGGACATCCTGGGACAGCTTCTCCACAGCCGAAATGCAGGCTTGTAGGGAGGAAGAGAGATTTTCTTTGTATTGCTGGAGTTGGCGAGCCACTTCATCCACTTTCAGTGCTCTTTGTCTTTCCAGGTCATTATTGCCGGTGAGTTGGCATAGACGATGGTGCACTCCATACAAACTTCTGCCACATTGGTCATGTGCATTGGACTTTGTCTGGATCTTTGGGTAATTGTGGGTTGTCCGGGTCATGATGAATCGTCTCTAGCACAGCTAATTCCCTCAGATATTGGATACCTCTTTCCATGGTGGTCCACTTGCTCGATTGACATATAACATCTTCCTTAAAGGGGTACCCTTCTGAGGAGATTGAAGTAGACGGATGCCTGTAATCTTGAAAGCGGATGACAGACGACCCTTTATTGCTAAAACACACACATACTTATAGTCACATATTCTGCAAAGTCACTGTACATGCACACAAGCATAAAATATGATTGGTTATATCAACACTGTACACGCGCATAAACATAAGATATAATTGGTTATACTAACTCTGTACATGCACAGGAACATAGGACATAATTGGTTATATCAACTAAAACATGTGAAACTTGTCTCAGTCTAATTCGTCAAGATAAACTGCCAAATTGAGGTTCTTTGTGCCAAGTTCCCTTTATCGCGGAATGCGCACCTGTGTTCTTCTAATTGGCATCTTTCTTGTTTTGTCTTCTTGTTTGTTCTGTTCAAGGTCTTCTAAAGGCATCTGGAATGCTCTTGCAACCGTTAGCTAAATATGTGTCCACACCTTTCCTTCACACTTGACAGGAGTCGCCTCCAGAGGCTGAGGGCTTGTGTCCCTCTTCCAAGTGCCTTGTCAATGCCACCCTCCCTGGCAAGCGATCCCAGCTGCTTGGCTTCCCTACGTTCTAATTCCAAGCTATTAGCCCCATTGTCCCAGCATCGGAGGAGCCAGGTGATAATATGCTCACCTATATGGCAGCCAAAATCTTTTCGCATTTCCTGCAGCTCACTCAAGGATAGGGACCTGGTTATTACCTCTGGATCTGCCTCTTCGTCCTGTTCCCGTGATGACCCTGGCTCATCTCCCTCCCTCCCTAAGTGAACTGATTTTTTTGTATATTTCTTCTTCTGTATGGCAGCAACTGACACTGGTGCAGGTTGGTCTGCTGGTTCAGTTGCAGTACTGCTCGCCGAGTTTTGGATAACTGCAGTGTCTGTTGCCGGGGTTTGGGTAGCCGCAGTGCTTGTCACCAGGGCTGGAGGGACCACAGTGCCCGTCACCAAGGTCTGGGTGACCGCAATGCTCATTGCCGGGACTGGAGGGGCCAAGGATTGGGTGACCACAGTGCTCATCATTTTGTTGTTAGGTCCAGAGACCTTCTCTTCCCCTTGAGGGTACTGAGTGGTGTTGAACAGGGCTCCATAGGCATGGGCCACGCCCCAGCACATTGTAGCAATTTTGCCTCTCTAGAGTTGCCAGGGTGACAGCAAACCTTTTCCAAATATTTTACTAGTTCTTCTGGATTCTGCACGTGTTCGGGGGTGAATTTCCAGAACACTGGAGGTGCCCACTTTTCTAGGTACTTGGCCTTACTACCCCACACACCCTGCCACACTTAATTATCCAGCTTTGGGGCAGATCTCTTGGTGATCTTCTTAAAGAGTTGTTTAACCTCAAACAAGAGCTGAACCACATTCAGGAGCATGCTAATTCCTAGCAGTAGGGCTAGGACCGTGCTGGTCTCAACATCCCAAGGGTATTCAAATTATTCAAAATTCTCAAACATCATTGTAACTGGATTGAAGGAGAAAGGAGAGGGGAAGAAAGGTACCCCACTGTCGCGGTAGAGACGGACACGACAAGTAATAGGTCATGCAAGATGGCTACTTTATTGTTCTAACACACCTTTTTATCCCCTTCTTCAGAGTATGTGTTAGTATATGATTGGCTTAGTTAGTAACTAACAATTCATGATTGGTGAGTTTGTCAGGACGGCTCTTCTTATCACTATCTTGTTTTCGTACTGGTCTTCTTGGATCTTTCCAGACTTCTCAAGGATATACTACAAGCTGCTCAAGGCCATGCTGTTCTCAAACTGTCAGGAATTCCATAGACTCGTTGCATCCCTGACAATTCCCCCTTTTTGTATTTGTGCTAAAAATATCATCCCGGCTGCCCTCTGCAGGGCCCTTTGCAGAAGGCCGAAAAGACAGGGCAACATTAGAAGCGTAGTTATCAGTCAAGATCACTACCCCTACAGTCTTGAGCAGAGATATCGACCATCCAGACAATCCCCAACCCTCAAATATCTTTGTCCTTGTGCTAAAAGCAAGAAATCAATTGCGGCTCTATTTTATAGCGTAGCATGTCTGACACTATCAATGTCTAGCAGTAAATCTGATAATACTACACCAGTCTGTATTCAGGGACCCCAGAATTTGTGATTCCTGGGGTGGCAATGAGGGTTAATGCCAGATCTGTGAAAACCAGGCATTCCCATCCATTGAGTCAATGACCTGCTGCACAGGGGTCTCCATCAATAAGTTCTTAAATTTTGTTGATGTCAGTGTAACCCCCTATTAAACCTGTGAAAAAGGGATTGCTTGGTGTTGCTGTACTAAGGTATAAGCAATCTTATCCGGTCATGTCAGCCAGGGTCATCCAGATGTTTTCTTTGGTTTGCGGTGGTATCCATGACTACGTCCATCCGAGGACTGTGAGGTAGACGAACCATCTGTACATTCTTGTGCTGTCTTGCTCCGCAAATTCAGCAATCGGTAGGTGCCAGTTTTCCTTGGGCACCCCCACGGAGGCAACGATGGCCTTGCCGTACACCAGCCCGATGCTCTTCGGAAAATCCCGGTATTTATACATTTGAAGAGGAACGGATTTCAGCACACGTGGCCAGTGGGTGCCAAAAATCCGCCTCATTTGCAACCTACGATGCATGCGCTCGCGGGCCAGGCGCACTGCATGAGTCATAGTCATCCTCTCTATTGGTTCATGGACTTTGTGATGCGGTTGCAATGCAAAGAGAAACTTGTCCTGTTATATTGGTCAAGGTGACCTACACTTTGTTTTTGGTTTAGGTGGTATTCATATTGCCGCACCCTCTGGGATGTTCAAGATGATGATGGTCGTACAAATCAAGCGGGAGTCCATTGTGGGCCTGTATCTGTAGAAACACAAGCACAACCTCGCCCCCAGGTTAATAGCTCACACGGTCCACTCCGCAGACCAGTAACTAAATCTCTAACATGTACTTTAATGCCTCTTTGTAAATTCTGTGTTGAAAAAAGAGAAGTGTTGAACAAAGGAGGTAGAGAAGAATTACCCCCATAATAGAGAAAGCTAAGAACATAAACTACGTTATCTAAACATGCTTGTGGTGGCTCCCCAATCATTCCCCCTTTTTGTTTTTGAAGCAGCTGCTTCAAGGTGCTATGTCCACACAGCTCTACTATTTGTGGAGAACCATTTTGATATACTACTCTGCTGTTCCAGTTGTTGTTTTCATACCATACTACTGCTGCTTTACCTGTTTTTCCAGAACCATCTGTGAAGACAGTAGGGCCTTTCACAGGCTCCGGCTGGCTTAAGCTTTTCTGACCAAATGGTATTTCTCGAGCAAATTTCAGGAGCGGGTGCGATGGTAGAGGATACGAGATCTGTCCTTGAAAACCTGCCATAGCTGCTTGCAGCTTGTAATTGTTTACCAGACACCATTCAAAGTACCAATTTTGAACAGGTAAAACAATCGTAGCTGGATCACGTCCTGTTAGTTCTACACATCATTTTCTGGCTTTTATGGTTACATCAGCAATAAGTTCAAACAAGCCAGGAGCAGTTTTTCGTGGCCAGAAATGACAAAAACATCCATTCTAAAAGATGTAATGGGTCATCCCCCTCAGAATTCCACTGCACCAAAGCACCAAATGGCACAGTTTTGTCGATTAGTACAAAGAATTGTATCAATTGAGACAGATCAAGTTGAGAAACAAATGTCTTGTGTATACATTGTTCGACCCTGTGAATTACATTTAATGCTTCCTTATTCAATATTCTGGGTTCTGTTGGATCATTGGAATTTTGTAATAAGTCCAATAGAGGTTGTAACTGTGAATTGGTCAGTCCAAGATAGGGCCTGATCCCGTTCAAGGATCCCATTAATTTCTGTACATCACTGAGTGTCTTAACTGCAGGGTTAAGTTTCACAGGTGGGGGCACAACCTGCTTATTTGTAATTGTCATTCCCAAATATTTCCAGGGTGCTATTTTTTGCTCTTTTTCAGGGGCAATAACTAACTCATATTGTTGTAGCAAATTTGTGGCCAAATTTTTCATGCCATTCAACTGCTCCTTGTTGTCTGATGCTAACAGAATGTCATCTATATAGTGATAACTATAACTAGTAGGGAATTTTTCCCTTACAGGTGACAGAGCTTGTGCAACAAATGATTGACAAGTGGTTGGTGAATTTTTCATGCCCTGTGGCAGAACTCTCCATTGATATCTTTTTGCCGGTTCTGCATGATTGATAGAAGGCACAGAGAATGCAAAAATTTTTTTTTTTTTTTTTTTGTCTTGGGAAGCTAATGGAATCCTTAAGGTCCATGACAATGATTTCCCAGTCTTGAGGGAACATGGCAGGTGAAGGCATGCCTGGTTGCAGAGCCCCCATTGTGGCCATGACAGCATTGACTTGCCACAGGTCATGCAAAAATCTCCATTTTCCTGATTTCTTTTTTTTCACAAACACTGGAGCATTCCACAGACTGTGAGATGGTTCAATGTGTCCGGCAGCTAGTTGTTCTGCTACCATTTCTTGCAGGGCCTTTAATTTTTTCAGTTGGTAGGGGCCACTGATCCACCCACACAGGGTTATTTGTTAACCAAGTTAAAACAAGCATGGGTTGTCTAACACCCTGCAGCACAGTGGCCCCCGTTAAAAATCTGTGATAATTCTCACCCCCCACTGCGACAAGCAATCCCTCCGCCATAAATTGAGGGGAGCTGCCATCACATATGGCTTAATAACTGCTTGTTGGCCCTCAGGATTGGTAATCAGAACTGGAGTGGCTGCCATCTTTGCTCGTGTGGATCCTCCCAGCCCCACTACTCTCATACCAGCCTCCTCTGTTGGCCAGGTAGATGGCCACAGATAATCGGCAATAATAGTCATATCAGCTCTGGTGTCCAGGAGCCCTGCAAGCCTTACTGGAGTCGGAGATCTTCCGTGATTCGACAGCGTGCACATCATATGTGGTCAGGATGATGAGACAGTCTGAGACCAGCAGACCTGAGGGGTTCCCGTGGAGCTGAAGCCTCCATCGCATCGCAGTCACTGTTCTGCTTTTGAAATACAACTCGAAAAAGGAACAAGTTGAGCAATGCGAGTACCTTTAGGGATTGTTACTGGCGGGTAGGGGGTCGAAATCATTGCGCAAATTTGACCTGTAAAAGCAGCATCAATAACTCCCACATGCACGATTATTCCATTTAACATGCTACCTGATCTTTCTGGTAGCAATGCACTCAGTCCCCGTCCTATAGGACTCCTTGCATTAAGAGGGACCTTAACCATATCTTTCGTGACTAGAGTTACTGTGTTGGCGGTGGATACATCCAACCCTGCTGAGCCAGCTGTTGCAGCTGACAATTGTTCGCAGAGAGGAATTGGCCAGCTGTCGGGAGGGGATTTGTTCTCCTCGCGCGCCCTCTCGCACTCGTTTTGTGGTTTTCCTGTAGCAGCTGTCCATTAGCATGAAATTTGGAACGACATTGTTTTGCAAAATGTCCTAATTTCCCACATTTCTTGCAAGTAATCTCCGGTGAGTGGTGCACCGGTTGTTTACCTGGTGATGTTTTGTGTGG
This sequence comes from Astur gentilis, assembly GCF_929443795.1. Taxonomy (NCBI): domain Eukaryota; kingdom Metazoa; phylum Chordata; class Aves; order Accipitriformes; family Accipitridae; genus Astur; species Astur gentilis. Next base: position 271,019 of record NW_026060847.1, read on the forward strand.
AGAAGTTACCGTGATGTGCCCTTCACTGCCACACCCAAAGCACTTTCCAGAATTTCTCATAGCATTGGCTAGGGTGGCCACCCTGTGTTCCAGTGTCCCAACTTTAGAACATGCAGCTACCATGTCAGGGAACAGAAGGATCTCCTGGCAGAGCCTGTATGATCTTTTGACAGTCCTCATTAGCATTATCTTTTGCCAACTGTTTGCATAGCATTTGTCTTAAGACCTCATCTTCTACCTGTTTTTCCAGGGCAGCAGATATTTTTTCTACAAACTGTAAAAAGGGTTCTGTGGGGCCTTGGCAGATAGTGATGTATTTTTGCTTTGGAGCTGCCGTATCCATGGTTCGCTTTATTGCCATAAGGCCTATATTTTGGGCATGTTTGAGAGCCATCGGAGGCCATGTCGCCTGCAGCTGAGGGTTACTATACTGCCCTTCACCAAGCAAAGCATCCTCTCCAAGGCCTAATCTCGGGTCACCCTGTGGCAGTTGTGAATTATGCAGCGCCGCTGTGCGTGCCATCTGCCTCCAGGTGGATTGAAATACTTGCAATTGTACGGGCTGAAACAGCACTTGCGCAAGGTGCATAATGTCATATGGACACAGCAGATCTGTGCTGATTATACGAATAACCTGCATTACCTCAGGAGAATTGATTCCAAATTTTTGTACTTTTTTCTGCAAATCCTGCACTACGCTCCAGCCTATTGGATTGTGCTCATCGTGCCGGTTTGTGCCTGCAGCAGCTTTGAAAACAGGAAATGTAACAGGAGCCTCTGCTCCGTTATCTAGAGGCTTTAGAAATGCTGGTGTTAGAGAGCACGGGCTGAGGCGTTCTACTAGATCCCAGTTGCCAGAGTCGGCAGCACATCTTCTAACTCCCTCCCAGAATTGATCAGGGGATCTTGGGACTACAGTTATTGTGGATGGAGGGAGAGTCCATGGCAGGGGTTCTTTCGGTATGGTTTTATCTGCGAGCTGCAGAGATCGCATAGCGTCAATTAGAGCTTTTTCTGCCTCAGTTTCATTTTGGCTCTCACTTTCTGTTCGGCCCTCATATTCAGTTTGACTCTCACCGTCCTTTCGGCCCTCAATTTCATTACAGCCCGCACGTTCCAGCTCGGTGTTAGTCACCGCATTTTTCTCCTCAGGGGGGGCTGATGGAGTCACCCCTTCCGCTGCCGCACCAGTAGGTGAGGAGGGCCCCTCATCGCCCGGTAAAGTAATTAATGGCATAGGAGGAGGAGGTGAATAAGGGTATGATCTGATTTTGCTCATGAGGGGGTTTCTGCCCGCAACTGCTGATATTGCAGCATCGGCCACAGCTGTTACTTGAGCAGAAACTTTTTCATTGATAACATTTTCTGATTTCTCATCTTTCTTTTGCTGATCTTTCGCATCACATTCTGCTTTCCATTCCTTCAGGGTCTCACGTAATAGACGCCATACGATCGCCAACTTACAGAGCTCTTTCTGTCCTTTAGAGATCTCATCAAACATTTTCCAGCCCACTGCTTGCCATGCATCCACACTGAATGAAGTAACTGTTCTGGCTGTAAAGCCTTGCATCTTACACCATATTAAAATCCTTTTCAGGCTTTGTTCTGGGGTTTTGACCCCTTTTCTTTTTAATAGGGCTTTCCAGGTAGGCAAAATCATCTCTTTTTCTTTTGTTAATTGCTGCCCCATTCTAACAGTTTAGTCCCCGGTGGCTCACCTTACTAGGTGTCTAGGCTCAGGTCCGGACCAGGCAGATTCCACTGCTCTCAGCTTCACAGCTTTTCTCGCTGCCGGTATACTCTTTCGCAGCTCTTGTTGCCGCTGGTATACTTCTCGCTAGTGCTGGATTTATTGCCATTAGATGACCTGTTCGCTCAGGCGCATCGGGGTCACCATTTGTCACAGTAGAGACGGACACGACAAGCAATAGATCATGCAAGATGGCTACTTTATTGTTCTAACACACCTTTTTATCCCCTTCTTCAGAGTATGTGTTAGTATATGAATGGCTTAGTTAGTAACTAACAATTCATGATTGGTGAGTTTGTCAGGATGGTTCTTCTTATCACTATCTTGTTTTCGTACTGGTCTTCTTGGATCTTTCCAGACTTCTCAAGGATATACTACAAGCTGCTCAAGGCCGTGCTATTCTCGAACTGTCAGGAATTCCGTAGACTCGTTGCATCCCCCAACACCCCAACCATAGATTGGCTTTCCAAGGAGGAAAGGTAAATGGTGTAGTTATTAATGGCTCAGATGGCTCCCGCAGTATAAAGGTGACAATGCTGACTGCAAATACCGGCTTAATCCTACAGCTGATGACTTTATTATACCATAAACTAATGTTATACAATACATCAAAGTGAAAGCCTTAATCCACCTCCCACGGATGATAAGCAGCAGAAGAGGGACTACATACAGCAAGCGAGGTGATAGATAACAGAACTTTAAAAAACAGGGCAACAACTCTAAGAACACATAAATCAACATAGTGACCAGCGACTATTAGAGCAATGGAATGAATGCTTATAACAGATCTGGTTTAACAAGCTCTGGTCAGGTTCGTTGTTATCTCAACCCTTCGAGCCCCATGTTGGGCGTCAAAAAGGACTGTCATGGTTTAACCCCAGCCAGCAACTAACTCTACCCCAGCTGAAACCAGGACACCGTCATACCCACATGTTCTCATGCAGCTCTGTGATTGGCTGCCTGCCTGCTTTGGACAAGGAAGTGCTCAGTTATCAAAATATATAACTGTACTACAATATACAGATTTTTGGTTTCATATACATATATATCAGTGAGTGTACAAATACGTATAAATATTTTTTTATGTATTTATGAATAGATACTGTATTTTAAATATATATACCCCTCTGTACGCATATATATACGTATACGTTTATATGTATATGTATTTTTATATATAAAAAACATGTATAAATCTGGAGAAATTAAATATTTATAGCCATTATAACATAGGTATAAAATGGATAAAACCTTTAATAAGAGCTAATGGAATGAACAATTAGAGTTTAAATGTGAACAGAAAGAAAAGTACAAGGGTGGGTCAAGGTTTACCAGGCCTTTACCAGGCTGCAGAAGTCCAGACATGTCTGGGTTGGGGGGAATTTCAAGAGGGTGGGGAGGACACAGACAAGGTGGAACATGCCCGAGGGCTATGGCCCCCTCCTAGGCGGTCACCAAGGAGCCCTCAGTACAAATCCTGTTAACACAGCAAGAAGCATCCCATCCTGTGAACCGGCCTAGGAGTCCCCCACATCCCAGCCCAGCGAAGCAGGATGGCCATGCAGGGTTACTGGGGCAGACTCTGAGCTTTCCTCAGTGCTGCAAGACACAGGCAATGCCATCTGCAATCATGGAAAAGCAGGACAAAATGCCAACTTCAGAAGAATATGTGCATGGGGACAATACAGAAAAGACCCAATGAGGCTCTCAAAAGAGACCATGTGGACGAGAGGAACTAGCCAGTGAGCCCATGAACTGCAAAGTGGCTTTCAAGGTTCCAAGCAGAGAGGGAGGGTGGTAGTGGGGAACTCCCTTTCCCCATGGGGTTGTGGGGGATCTCACAGCTACCTGTAAGACCACTGTGGGGTGCAGACTGGTGCTATACACATTTCTTTGTCCTTAGGTTGATAACCTGATTGTTTCAAACAGCTTTGGCTGACTGAGAGAGGGGAGAGGTCAGGAGCGTGCTGGCACTTGTGCAGGTCCACCTGAGCCACACCAGCCAAATCCAGTATGCTCTGTGTGTGTCATGTCAAAGGATGGGGAAGGGGGTGGTGATGGTGGATGTAAATGTGTTGAATCCTGTAGGACCTGAGCAGGATGTAAACGGGAGGGAAGAAGGTGTGAAGATTGTACTGGGTCTGGCTGGGATGGCGTTAATTTTCTTGTCAGCAGCCCCTGTGGTGCCAAGCTTTGCCTTGGTGGTCAAAAGAGTGTTGACTGATAACACACTGACATTGTAACTACTGCTGAGCAGCGCTTGCACAGCATCAAGGACTTCTCTGTTCCTCACTCTGCCCCGACAGCGAGGAGGCTGGGGGTGGCAAGAGGCTGGGAAGGGACAAAGTCAGGACAGCTGACACCAACGGACCAATGCGATGTTCCACACCATATAGTGTCATAGTCAGCAATAGAACTAGGGGAGTGCTAGGCGTTCTTCAAGGTAGAAGAAGTAATCCACTTATTAAACTGTCTTTATCTCAACCATTGAGATTTTTTTCTCACTTTTGTCCTTTCATTTTTCTCTGCCATCCCACCAGAGGGGAGTGAGCAAGTCACCGGGTGGGGCTGCCACATGGGGTCACCCCACCAGACGAGCACATAGAAAATAGGTTGGTATGGGCTTGTGAGGTCACTGGTGCCTGAGTAGATCATAGGCTGGGAGCTGGCAGGTGGCTTGTGTACGTGGTTGTGAGATTACTGATACCTGACTATCTGATAGGCCAAGAGGTGGGGCGTGGCTTGTGTCAGAGCTTGCAAGGTCGCTTGTGCCTTTGCATCTCACAGGCAAGCAGATAGCAAGTAGGTGGAGATGTAGTGGCCAGCTCACTGGTGCCTGAGTAGCTGATAGGCAAGAGGGAGTGTCATGGTGTAACCTCAGCCAGCAACTAAACACCACACAGCTGCTCACTCATTCACCCCCCCGCCCAGAGGCTGGGGGAGAAAATCGGGAAAAGAAGTAAAACTCGTGGGTTGAGATAAGAACAGTTTAATAGAACAGAAAAGAAGAAACTAATGATAATGATAACCCTAATAAAATGACAGCAGTAATGATAAAAGGATTGGAATATACAAAGAATTCACAGTGCAATTGCTCACCACCTGCCGATCGATGCCCAGTTAGTCCCTAAGCGGCGATCCCCCGCCCCCACTCCCCCCAGTTTATATACTAAATGTGACATCACATGGTATGGAATACCCTGTTGGCCAGTTTGGGTCAGCTGCGCTCGCTGTGTCCCCTCCCAACTTCTTGTGTCCCTCCAGCCTTCTTGCTGGCTGGGCATAAGAAGCTGAAAAATCCTTGACTTTAGACTAAACATTACTTAGCAACAGCTGAAAACATCAGCGTTATCAACATTCTTCTCATACTGAAATCAAAACATAGCACTGCGCCAGCTACTAGGAATGCAACTCTATCTGATCTGAAACCAGGACAGGGAGAAACATGGCTTGGGTATGTACTTGTCACTCTGGGCTGAAGAGCTGATAGGCCAGGACCAGGTTCATGGCCCTTAGAGGTTCTTGTAAGGTCACCAGAGGCAGACTACAGCAACAGCAAGAACCTGGCAAATGGATGTACACGTATGTGTGAGGTCACTGGTGCCTGAGTAGCTGATAGAGCAGGAGGTGGCCCATGGCTTGTGTTTGTGCTCATGAGGTCACTCCTGCCTGAGCAGCTCATAGGCCTGGAGTAGGCCAATGGCACGTGTAGGTGCTTCTAATGTCACTGCTGCCTGAGTAACTGATAGGGCAGGAGCAGGCCCCTAGTTTGTGTTGGTGGTTTTGAGGTCATTGGTGTCTGAATAGCTGATAGGGCAGGAGCAGGCCCATGTCAGATGCAGACACTATGACATCACCTGTGGCTGAGTAGCAGATAGGCTAGGAGTATGCACGTGGCTGTGTATGGATGAACTTGTGATGTCAATCGTGCCTGGATAGCTGGTAGGCCAGGGGCTGGCACATAGCTTGGGTCGTTGCTTCTGGTGTCACCAAAATAATATTCAGACCACAACCAAACATGGCTTTTTGGAAGACCCATCGTTAGCAGAAGTCCATCCACCGCGACCACACATGTGGCACTGTAACTCAGGCACACGCAGTGGTGGCAGTAGGAAGGGTGTGAGGTCACCATCAATATAAATCATGAGCACAGAGCGGTGCCTGTGGGAGGATGGCAGTGTTCACGTCACCGATGGCACCCCATGGCTGCGGGGCTCGGTGCAGAGCGGCCGTGTGCTGTCACAAGGGCATCAGAGGGGACGGGATCCCCTCGGCCCCGTCTCTGCGAGGCCAAAGGAGCAGCCCCTGCAGCCCTGGCTGGAGCAGTCGGAGTAGGGGTGGCTCGGGGGCACCACAGGGATGTGCCTGGGCACGGCGCCAGGAGGAAACCACAGACTTCCTCCGGAGCGCGGGGAAAGCTGCGAGGCCACGTGGGCTGTGGTTTGTGCACCTGCAGGCTGCAGCTCCCGAGCCACCCGCGGGGAATAACGGCCCCTCGGTGACATGCCGAGAGTCAGGGATGTGTCTGAGCCTCTGGGCTGCATGTCTGCTGCTGGGCAGGGACATGTCCCAGCTCCGTGTCTGGCTTGTGCGAGGGACCCACCATGGGGCCCTCCAGGGAGGGACAAACGAGCCGGCACTCGTGGAATGGAGCTCTTCCCCTGGCCAAGGCCCTTTCCCAGCTGCTGCTCCCAGCAAAGTGGGGTCTGAAGCAGGGGCAGGGGCTGTTTCCTCCCCTTCCTGACACAGCCCCCGGTGCAGTCTCAGCCCTGTGATTCCCATGGCACAGGGGTGGCTGGACATTCGCCTCTGGGGCTCTTGGATGTGCCCGGTGCAGGAGATGCTTAGTGCTCCTAGTCCACATGGCACGGTTCAGGGGGTGAAAAACCTGTTCCCACCCCACAACTGGCCCTGTCTTGTGTCTGCCCCCCACCACAGTGACGTGACACCTGTAGCGGAGCCACCTCTCATATATGGTCATGAATGGTGCTGGAGAAGTTCATTGGAGGGCTGGGCTGTGTCGGAGGGGAGATGGCTCCCGATAATGTCTAAAAAGGTGCTGCTGCTTCAATTGGCTCCTCCTGTAGCTGGGCTGGCATCTGCAGAGATATATAACCCTCCCATTGCTGTTGTCCCTGTGAGTTCCCGGGAGCTGTGACAGGGAGTGGGGTGCAGCAGTGGTGTGCTGGCAGGGCAGGAGGCTCAGGATGGGGACAGAGGGACTGGTGTTCCCGCAGGTGCTGTGGCTTCTCCTCTGGGTACAGCTGTGCAGGGGTAAGTGTCAACTCCCTTGTCCCACAGCCCAGAGCCAGCAGGTACCAGTGTGGTCATTGGGATTTTTCTGGGAATGGGGTTTCTTTGCAGGTGCTACTGAGATGAGGGGCAGAAGGTGCTCAGGTCCATGGACCCTGGGCCTTTCCCTGTGCCCATCTGGGTTGGCAAGAATAGCTCTTTTTCCAAGGGTCCAGTGTTCAGGGTAGCCTGTGCCTGGCTGGATTCATAGACACCCTGTCCTGGGGTACCCCTTTGGGATGCCCTGTTCCCCAGCACTGTGCCTCTGGAGCTGGTGGTGGCCTAGCTGGTGATGGCGGCACCCAGAGATGCCCAGGGCACTGCCGAGCTCTAGGGTACCTCGGAGGGTTTGTGTGCTGCTCACTGCCCCCTTGGTCCAGGGGACCCCCTGACCCCATGAGAGCAGTTTGGACCCCACAGAGAGAAGGGGACTGGGGCATCTACAGTAGAGAGACATCCTTCCTGGGGAGCTTGGCCCAGGGCATGGACTGGGCTGACACCAGGGGTGAGGAGGGGACATGGGTTGGGGGATCCTCAGAATCATCTCAGTGCTCCCTGGGAACGTGAAAAGCCCTGGGGGTGGGGGTGGGTTTGGATGGTGCTGGGGCAGGTGCAGTCTGGTGCTGGAAGCTGCAGGCCTGGGTACAAGGAGCTGTTGAGGGGGTGCCAGGCTGGGGAGTAGAGGGTGTCCAGTGCAGTGCTGGGCAGTGTGTGGGTGGGTGTGAGTGGGGGGCAGGTGGCTGTTGGGGTGGGAAGAGCTGCCTTGTGCAGTGGGATGGCGAGTGACCGAGCTGGGCTGGAACTGGGCACCCACAGCCTTGTGCAGTCCATGGGGATAAAAAGGACCCCTGCACTGATCTGGGGAGAGCCTGGAGGAGAGAGGGAGAGATAGAGGGCTCCTACCCCAGTACCTGTGATTCGGCGCACGTAGGGGGTTCCCCCAGACCTGCAGTGCTGGGGTTTGGCACTCTCCTGACGCATCCCATGCTGGTGTTTGAAGGAGCTGTGGAGGTGAGGCTGGCGGATGGCGGCAGTCGCTGTGCTGGGAGAGTGGAGGTGAAACACAATGGCGAGTGGGGGACCGTATGTGATGACAGCTGGAGCATGAACAATGCAGCAGTGGTTTGTAAGCAGCTGGGCTGTGGGTCTGCTGTTGGAGCTCCCGAGGATGGACACTTTGGGGCAGGATCTGGCCCTATTTGGATGGATGATGTTGGCTGTAAAGGCACCGAGTCTGCCCTGTCTGACTGCGAACACAGTGGATGGGGTAAACATAACTGTGACCACGTTGAGGATGCTGGAGTGATCTGTTCAGGTAAGGGGACAGCCTGCTGCTTACCTCTGGGTCTGGGATGGGGGAAGGGACCGTGGCTGTGTTCTCAGGGAGCAACAAGGGGACACCAGAGCAGGGCCCAGTGGTGCTGGTCTAGCTGCCAGGTGGGACTGTCATTGTTGATGTCCCCAGTCCTTGGGGAAGGCCCAGAGGGATCCTACCCCAGGGTGATCTGACCTTGCCAGAGTGTCTCAGTCACCCTCAGTCAGTGTCTTGGGCTGCAGATGAATCCTCCATCCTTCCCCGGGGTGTCCATTGGGCTTCACTGATCTCCACCCATTCTGCCAGTTTGCAGCCAAGAATGCTGAGGGTCCCTGTGCTGGAAACACGCGGGGGCACTTGCTCAGCACTCCACACACACCTTGGAGGAACGGCATGAGATGGCTGATCCTCCTTGGTCATTCCCCTTTGCAGACATGGTTACCTCACCTGAATCAAATGGGCTTTTCAGAGAGGATGAGTGCTGGGCCCTGGGGAATGGAGCAGGGTGGCCACAAAGCCCTTTGCTGCCTGTGCCCAGGGCTTGGCTGTGTGGACCAGCATTTGCGAGGGTTAGAGGCTTGGCAGATGCTCGACTCTGGCTGCTTCCTCCTGCATCACCACAGTCACAGGCTGTCACTGGGATATATCCCTGGGACTGTGACAGCCCTCTGGGGCACAGCCCCATGTAGGCAGCAGTGACCCACTGCCCAATCTCTCCTGCCTGCCCATGGTTCCCCACACCGCCCCATGACACAGGGTCTTTGGCAGCAGTTACTGACCCTCATCTGTGCCTGCTGTTCTCTGAGAGCTGGCATGGGTCCAGGGGGACTCTCCTGCCCCTCTGTCATGCCATCCATCTCGGTTGTGGACACCTCCAGGCAGAGCACTGTGTCCCTGGCTGAGGACATCCTCCCCGCCAAACAGACATCAGAGGGATCTTCACAGGCACCAGGCATGATAGCTGCTGCACCGTTTCTCTGCTCTGTGACATCTTCCACCTAAAATGAACCTTCCAACACCCCAGGAACACCCCTGGGATCAGAGGGTGCTTCTGGTTGCATCCGGGCGATGGTCCTGCCTGGCCCAAAGCTCTGCAGGGGCTAGGCAGGCTGCAGCAGTCATTATCATCTGGGCCAGTTCTCCTGGATCCAGACTGCTCACACTATGGCAGTGCTGGGGGGACCATGCCAGGCTGCTCAGGGGACCTTGTGTGCAGCAGTTTGTCTGAGCAGCACCTGTGGCTGTGAGTCTGTGACAGACACGCACCCTCAAGTGCTCTGCTGGTGTAGAGATGGGGTGCGTGGGGGTCTGGATGTGCCTGTGTCACCAACACCCCCTCAACAACTTCCTCTGGAATGTGCGCTGGGCAGTTTGGTCATGGCTTGCTTGAGGATGATGCAGGACATGGGCATTTAACTGCCAGAGCGCTCTGGTCACTCCCAGTTGTTACGGGTTTTTTTCCAGGATTTGTCCGGCTGGTGGAAGGGAAGAGCCACTGCTCAGGACGTGTGGAGATCCATGACGGGGACCAGTGGAAAACTGTCTGTGATTCACATTTTAGTCCCAAAGATGCTGATGTTGTCTGCAGGGAGTTGCAGTGCGGCGTGGCCCTGCCTTTTGCTGGGCCAGCTCACTTTGGAGAAGGTGTTAGTCCCATCTGGGATGGAGAGCTGCAGTGTGTGGGGAATGAATCCCGCCTCATCTCCTGCCGCAGAGGGTCCTCCAGGGCCCAGCCCTGCACCCATGCAAACAGCGCTGTTGTCACCTGCACACGTAAGGACTCAGGGAGGTGTTGACCACCAGGGCTGTGGCAGGGGTTGGGGAACAGAGCAAGGACCGTGCTGGGCCAGGTGTGAGGACAGGAGGGATGATGGGATTGTCTGCAGCATGAAAATAGTGCAGAAGGAGAAGAAAGGCATGCTGTCCCTCTGGCCTCCCTGCCAGCTACTGCGGGTACGTGAGCACCAATCCACCCTCTCTCCTCCTCCTCTGTCCCCACAATACACAGGGTTCAGCCTGGTGAACGGCAGCACAGCGTGTGCAGGGAGGGTAGAGGTCCAGGTGTCGGGGACCTGGGGGACCCTCTGTGCCTCCCACTGGGATCTCTCAGATGCCCACGTTCTCTGTCGTCAACTCAACTGTGGGTTTGCTGAGTCCATTCCTGGAGGAGAGCATTTTGGGAGAGGCACTGGCCCCGTCTGGAGAGACTCATTCCACTGTGACGGGACAGAAGCCCACCTGGGACAGTGCCCAGTGATCACCCTGGGAGCCTCACCATGCTCCCACGGGAACAACGCTGCTGTCGTTTGCTCAGGTGAGTGCTGGAAAAATGCTTCATTAACTCCATTTGCCATTCGTGTGTGACGTGGCCACCCAAAGCAGGGATCCCATGGCTGTGCAAGGCTGAATTTCTCCCTGGAGAAACCCTGGCTTCCCCAGGAGCCATCTGGAGGGCTTTGCCTGCTCAGAGTGACAGCTCTACTTTGTGAGAGCTGAGGGCTGAACGGAGGCAAGCATCTGCCCCCAGGGCAGTGGCTTAGGTCCCAGCACCACCACCAGGCCTGGGCTCCTCCATTCTCCTACTGTTGGACAAGCCCAGGACAGGGCTCCAGGGCTGTGCTCCACCTCTCTGGCTGCAGACAACTGCATCCCAACCCCAGACAGAGCTCTACAGAGCCTTATCCCACCACCCAGGCAGCAAGTGCCTGGGTGCCCCCAGCAGCAGCAGACCTGGGTGTGAGCTGCAGAGAGGATTTTGCCTTCACTTCTCATCAGCAAAAGTCTCAATCTTGTTGTGTATGATTGGAAAATCCCCCCTCACCCTGCTCCCTGAAGGGTGCTGTGGCATCTCTGCTCTCCCCAGGCTCAGCCAGCTTTGCATCCCTGCGGCTGGTGGGTGGAGGGAGCCGGTGCGACGGACGAGTGGAGATCTTCCAGAACGGGACATGGGGCAGAGTCCTGGACGACCAGTGGGACGTGCAGGAGGCCAGCGTGGTGTGCCGGCAGCTGCAGTGTGGAGAGGCAGGGACAGCCTACAACCCCCCAAAGCCTGAGCGAGGGACGGGTCCCGTGGGGCTGCGAGGGGTCCGGTGCACAGGGCACGAGGCCAACCTGTCTCTCTGCAACACCTCCCTGCCCGAGAGTGCACTGGCAGCAGGGGTTGCGGAGGACGTGGCAGTCATTTGCTGGGGTGAGTGGTGCTGCACGGGCCCCCCAGGTGATGGGGTGGGTGGGCAGCCGGCCCCTGACAGCAACCGAGGTTTCTGCCCACTGCAGGGAGCCGGAGGGTCCAGCTGGTGAACGGGTCTGGGCGCTGTGCTGGGAGAGTGGAGATCTACTACCAGGGCATCTGGGGAACTGTCTGTGATGATGGCTGGGACCTGTCTGATGCTGCCGTCGTTTGCCACCAGCTGGACTGTGGAGGGGCAGTGAAGGCAGCCGGCTCTGCTCAGTTCGGGGAAGGCTCCGGGCAGATCTGGCTGGATGGCGTGAACTGCTCTGGGACCGAAGCTGCTCTCTGGGACTGCCCTGCCAGGCCCTGGGGGCAGCACGACTGCGGGCACAAAGAGGATGCGGGAGTCATCTGCTCAGGTCTGTGGTGGGAGCTGTAGTGGGAATCTAGTTCCTGGGGAGGCCAGGACACAGGGAGAGACAGGCATGACCAAGGCTGTCCCTGGCTGCCTCTGAGCTCCAGCCCGAGCATGTCTTGTGGACACCCATGCACGGGTACCCTCAGTCCCACTGCGGGTCCCTGGAGAGCTCAGTTGTCCTCAAGGGTTAGCAGGAAGGGCAGGGGTGTCTGTCCATCAGGGACTTCTCTCTGCACTTGGGTGCAAGGGGGATGTGCTGGCCCTGGCCCTACCCAGATAAGGGCCTGGGGGGTGCAGGGTGTCCTGGGTCCCACAGCCCCAGACCAGCCTGTTCCCCCTTGGTGCCTATCCTCCCAGAGTTCGTGGCCCTGAGGCTGGAGAACAGTGATGGCTGCTCCGGGCGCCTGCAGGTTTTCTACAACGGGACGTGGGGCAGCATTTGCTCCAACTCGATGACTCTCGACACGGTGTCTCTGGCGTGCAAGGAGCTGGGCTGCGGGGATGGAGGAACTCTGGAAACACAGCTGCCTTACGGAAGGGTGTCTGGTCCTATGTGGCTGGATTACGTGCAGTGTGGGGAAAAAACCAGCTCCTTCTGGCAGTGTCCCTCTGCTCCCTGGAACCCACGGTCATGTGAAGACCTGCGAGAGGAGACCCACATCACCTGTACTGGTAACTCTGAACCACCTGGGCACCCCAGTGTCACCTCAGCGCCTGTTGCCTGCTGGGTATGGCCAAATGTAGAGAAAGAGCTTGGAGGGGCTTTCCCTTTCCATGTCAGTCCCTTCTGCTGCTGGTGGCAGAAAAGCGATCACAGCCACACACATCCAGCAGCAGTTGCCACCCAGGTTGCCAGCAGCACCTGGGGGAGGCAGAGGCATCTCCAGGTGAGGTCTCAGAAGAGACCAGACAGGGTTCAGAAGAGCCTCCCCTCCATAGACATGTTCCTGCTGCTCTGTTAAACAGGGACTTTTGGGGGCTGAGCAGTCTGGGTCCCCCCACAGTCCTGTGCGTGCCCCCTCAATGACCAGGGTTCAGTTGCTGCTGTGATCGAGATAGCAGAGGGAGGCACAAGCAGAGCTCAGTTCTGCTCTCTTCTGCACGATCTCCCAAACCAGCCCTTTCACCACAGTGTTTCCTCTTCAGGGAGACGCCCAGAGATGCCCTCAATCCCTCTGGCCCCGTGCCCCAACTCCACGAGGTGCACAGGTAGGGAGCTGCTCCTCTGTGGATGCTTCTTGTCTGGCAGGGCTCTGCCTGCAGTCTCCGTGCCATGGGAGGTCTTTGCCTTCTCCAGACAGGGAGAAGATTCGTGTCGTGGGAGGTGAGGACAGGTGCTCGGGCAGAGTGGAGGTCTGGCACCGTGGCTCTTGGGGAACAGTATGTGACGACTCCTGGGACATGCGGGATGCCGAGGTGGCATGCAGGCAGCTGGGCTGTGGCCCCGCGATGTCTGTCCTGCATGAGGCTGCGTTTGGGGAGGGGACGGGCCCCATCTGGCTGGAGCAGGTGGAGTGCCGTGGGACAGAGCCGTCTCTGCAGGACTGCTGGGCCTGGCCTGGGGATGGCGGTGCTTGCCGGCACAAGGAGGACGCTGCTGTAAACTGCTCAGGTGAGTGGCAGGGCTGGGACCCCTTGCTAAGGGGGAAGGCCTTTTGCCCCGTTGGTCCTGGCATGGCCTGTAACCTCCCAAGAGCAAGAACATTTCTGCAGAGTGCAGAAGCCTGGTGCCAAGTGGGGAGCAGCCTCGGTGGAACTGGACGTCTTCTGGCCATTGCCTGTGGGGCCCTGCAGCCCCAGGGTTATCCCCTGGGCTGCCTGTGCCATCCTGCCTGCCACCCAGAGCAGAGGCACTGTTCCCTATCCCGCCCTCTCTTTCTAGCACTGCAGGAGAGGCAATTTGGGTGGGATGTGTCAGGGACATCCACAGACACACACACGGTGTGTTGGGGGAGAGGCTCCCCGCTGCCCTCACACACACCCTCTCAGCCCAGCTCTTCTTTTCCTCCTCTGCAGCTACACCCAGGATAGCAGCACTCCCACCCCGAGCAGGTAACTTGTCTTCCCCCCGGGGCTGGGTATCCCCAGGGCAAGACTGTGACCCGCAGCGGGGTGGAAGGGGCTCCTTGCTGGGGTGTGAAACTCCCAGGAGAAGGCACTGGTCTGGTGGTGAGGAGGGTAGGGAACATTATAATTTACTCACCGGGGTAGAAGCTTCTCCATTGCTCATCCCTGGGGCCCTCCATCCCCTGCTGCCTTGTGTGATGGGGGTCAGGAATGGTGCTTTTCCCACCTCACCCAGGCCTGGTGCTGGCCTTTCCATATTCTTGCCCACACAGATTCCCCCCAGGGCCGTCTGACTGGCAGAGGGAGAGTCTCAGTGCCCGTCATCATCTGCATCATCCTGGGGGCCCTTCTCTTCCTGCTCCTGGCCCTCCTGGCTGGGCAAGCTCTATGCACCAGGGCTGGGCGCAGAGGTTGGTCTTTCCACAGCGGTCCCAGGGGGAGATACCTCCTGGAAGGGCTGTGGGGTGTCAGTGAGGGGCATTGGCAAAGCTGGGGGGGTGAGACCGTGTGCTGCCACCTGTCCCATGCACCACCCCATTGAGTGCCTGGCCGTGGGGCACCAGCAGCAAGGGGTGGAGAGAGCCCAGAGGCGGGGGGAGGTAGCGATGGGGCAAGGAGAGAAATGCCAGAGCGGGGCTGGGGGAAATGTGAGCAGAAGGCAGATGGCCGAGGCTGGCAATGCTCTGGGTAGTGCTGGGGGGGGGACTCTGGGACAAGGGAGATGATGGGAGGAGTGCAGGGCAGAAGGGTCCATCCCCGTGGTGTCAGGCCCCCAGGCTGTCCCCTCTGCCCAGCCCTGCCCACCCCTGGCTACTCTAGACCCATTGGGCAGATAGGGGAAAGCTCCAGGTGGAGGAAACATGGGAGCTGCTCCAGGGTCAGCCAAGGGGTACATGACCCTGGGGCCAGAGGGGCATGAGTGCTGTCTCTGATGGGATGATGCGAGGGTGACGCTGCCCCAGATAATCTCCACAGTGATGTTGCCCTCACTGGGGATGTGGCGGCTGTGCCTGCACAATGCAGTGGGGCTGTGCCATTGGGCCAGTCCTGGGCTGGCCCAAGAAACAGGTTTGGGGCAGCACAGTGTGATCCCATTGCCCCTCTGCCTGTCCCTCTGCCAGCCCTACCTCTGTCCCCAGGCTCCAGGAGTGCTCAGGAGCCCTTCCCTGAGGCTGTGTACGAGGAGATCGGTTACAGCCCAGTGTGGGAGAAGCAGGCGAGGTTTGGTCGCTCAGGTGGGTGTGGGTCCTTCCTGGAGGATCATCTGCAGGCCCCTTTCCCCTGGCCCCAACCCCGGGCTGATTCCCTTAAGCCCCCCAGCCCATGGTCCTTGTGACACTGCAGCCACGTGGTCTGTGGGGAGACCATCCAGGTCCTGGGCCTGGAAGGGGAGCTTTCTCCCAAACAGCTTTGCCTGTCCCAGCAGGACAGCCCCTCTCTTCCTGCCTCTGTACCCCAAGTGACACCCACAGAGTGAGGGAAGGGGCTGTCCTAGGGCAGCTCTGGGAGCACCTTTGAGACAGGGTTTGCCCCAGGGAGGCAGGGGGATTTCCCAGCCCTCCTCCCCATGCAGCCCCAGCTCTGTGGGTCCCCCTTCCCCAGCAGCTCTGACCACGAGGCAGGTCAGTGGGGCTCACTTCATAACAGCCACCGTGCATCTCTGCAGGCTCCTATTCAGAGGAGTCCCTGACCCAGCTGCAGCCCTACCCTGGGGTCAGTGAGGAGGAGGATGGTCTGGGCTCAGCACCAGGTAACAGAGGCAAGGAGTTGATCTCCCTGAAGACATGTGATGGGCAGAGGTGTCACTCTGTGTCACCGCTGGAGATGGGGAGGACATGGGGGTCTCCTGTGGTGCTGCCAATACCCGTGTCTCAGCCCTGTGTCCCTGCGCATTGTCACTCTGCTCTGCAGAACGTATCTTCTCACAGTCACCAGCTCCCCTCTCTCTTCAGATGTTCTTGTCCCACCTGGAGGTGACCCAGCAGATGGTTATGATGATGCCAGGGAGGTTTCTGATCCCGTGGAGGATGTTGCCCCTGGTCAGGGAGAGAGGGAAATGGCCGGGGATCCAGAGGAGGGAGCAGAGCCCAGGGTTGCACCCGGAGGTGAGAGGGAAATTTAGCACTGCTGGTTCCTGGGGTGCCACCCCTTGGGCCACCCAAGTCACTGCTGTCCTGAGACCCCTGGTTCCTGGGAAGGGGGAACCTGTCCCAGGAGTTTTCCTTGGAGGGACTAGGGGTAGGAGAAGGAGCTGAATGTGGTGAGGAGCAGGGAGGAAGATGCTGTACAGACCCCATGGGCCGAACTACATTGTCCTGCCTTGCTGCTTGCAGGGGCCAGCCTGCGCTCCTGGAGAAGTGCTGGGGTCCCTGGAGCTGAAGAAGACACGTGGCCCCTGTCCTTCGGGAGCATGGGCTATGATGATGCTGAAGAGGTATCTCTGGCACACCCCCCTGAGGACACAACGGCTGTGACATCGGAGCTCTGTGCACAACAGTCCCAGAGCCCCAGGCCATGAGACCCCATCCCTGCCGTGCAGCTGCATGCAACCAGAAGGGAGGTCTGTGGAGCTGGGAGAGCTGTGAGCACCAGGGAACCATGTCCCTTGGCCCATGGGCAGTAGAAACTGCCTGGAATTTCCTCTATGTTTATTCCCTCTTTTTGCTATGTATCATCTTTGTTGTTACTAAAAGTCTCCGGGGGCTTTGACCCGGAGCTGGTGCTTGCCTGGCCAAGTGTGAGGGCATCTTCCTGAGGCTGATGAGGAGGAGCAGAGAACAAAGTCATGGAGGTGGGGAAATGCGCATGTCTCAGGGACAGCAGGCTTGGAGTCAGGTTATGGAGCAGCAAGAGCCCATGGTCCCTGGGGAACAACCCTGCTGACAGAGACATTTCCACCCTACTGGCCACAGGCAGTTTCTAGTCAAAATGACTCTCTGAAAGGTCCTGTGATGCACCACAGTGGGAGCACCCATTTCCTCACCCTAGGGTTTCCCAACTGCTCTTTGCCTCAGGCAGGGCCTGGGCCATGCTGGTGCCACAGTACAGAGGCCATGACAGAGCTGCCATGTCAGGGTGAGTCCTGGGCTGTGGCCCCACAGAAGTGAGCCCTGAAATGGCCGCAGTGCCCTGAACACCCCAGCCAGCCCCAGGGGGGAAGATGGCCCATGGATTACCTCCCACCATGGATAAGAGGCAGCTCTGTTCCCCACTGCCCCAGCACAGGGTGCAGAGCTTCTTTCTGGGACACACGGGGCTGGGATTCCCTCTCCTCATGCTCTGCCAGGACCCCAGTCTCCATCGGCTGCTCCTGCTGCCTTGGGCCCTCGTAGACACTGAGCATTCTTGTCAAGGCACTGAGCTGCCTCCTTCCTGATAAGAGGCTTCAAAGTCCCATGGCTGCCTGGGACCCCTCCTCCTGCTCTTCTCCAGCTCCCACCCCCGCTCTTCTTCTGCCTCTCCATGGATGTCAGTTTGGGTTTGTGTCAGGGTGGTACTTGTGTGCAGGTACAAGAGGGATGGGAGCAGAGGGGACGGGGACACCTTTCCCCAGCACAGTTGGAGAGCCAGGGGGATGGAGAAAATATTCCCAGGAGATGTGTGCTGCAGCCAGAAGCCATGGTCCAGTCCCTGGCCTGGAGAAGGGCTCATCTGGGAGGATGCTCACGTGGGCACATTTCCATGGCAGAGGAGATTTTATGTCCCTCCCCTAAAAAAGGCACTGCTGGGAGCTGAGCCAGGGTTCCTTTACCTTGGCTGTGGCTTTCAGCTGCCCCAGTGCCTATGGGCAGAGAAACCTCTTGTGCAGGATCCAGGCGGGGAGAAGGGTTTGACACCTGGGCAGGACCTGGTGCCCAAACTGCTCTCCCTGGTTGTCCTGGTGGGTCTCCACACCCCTCTGGCACTTCCCCAAAAGGCTCCTCTGCTGTGGGCTGGAAGGTGCCTTGGCTGTGGCAGGGTTCCCTGTGGGGAGTTGCTGGAGCTCAGTACTGATGCAAGCAGCAGGATCTGGCCTTAGAGGAGAAGAGGGGAGGAGGTGGCTGTCACCAACATCCTCCCCACTTCACCATTGCCCCATTCCCTGCTGGAAGCTCCTCCACGCCGGGGTGATCCTCGGGGATCTGGGAGAAGCCCAGGCACACACGTCCCTCTGCCCAATACCCCAGAGCCTTCCTACTGGCAGACCCAATGGGAGAGCAGCATTCCCAAGGTGAGACCCCCATGGTGATGGGTGACATACACGGGCACTGCAAACACAGCCTCCATCTCCTGGAAAACTCCCATGGGGGCAAGCTCCAGCCCTGCATCTCAGAGAAGGAAGGTATAAAAGTGAAGGAAAGAAGGGGGGAGTGTTATCTTCTGAACACAGGATGGTGGAGGCTATGGGCAGTATGGACACTGACGTGCAGACTCAAGGTGCTCCAAGTGGAGCCTGGGGAGAGGAACCCAGCACCTGTCCTGTGCCACCTCGCTGCCAGCTCTGCCCTCCCACAGGTGTAATACTTCTCCCTTACCCTGGTACTTGGCAGGTATTTTCCTCTTCCTCCTTGGGGAGATGAGCCACAGGCCTGTGTGTGCTTGAGGGGGCAGCACACCTGAGCTGGACGAGCCTTTTTCATGGCATTTGGGGACCTGAACTGTCAGGCCCTGCAGGCTGGGTCCATTCTCTGCAGCAAAGCAAGATTGTCTCTGTACCCCAGATCTGTGGTTGTTCCTGCAGCTCCCGAGGACCTGCCTGAGGGGGGTCACAGTGACAACCCATGTCTCAGCACTGCAGCCCCCATGCTGGGCAGAGCTTGACTGTTTCAAGCCCATAGGAGAGCAGCCTTATTTCTCTGAGTTTCGGCTCACCAGGGTGCTGGGCACCCTGCACTGAAAGTCCATGTCTCATGCCCCATTTTGGTTGTGGGTGTTATTGCCAGGGGAGGAGCTGAGGCACCATCTCCTGGCCCTCCCTGCCTGTGCATGGCTGTGGACAGTTGTGACTCCCTGATCCTACCAGCACAGTAGTTACGGACTCGTGGCGGAGTCACCAAACACCCCAGGCGCAAGAGGTGGGCACTGGTCGCACCTCTGCAGGGCTGTTCCTGACCTCAGCAGATCCAGGTTCCCTGAGCTGAGGCTCTTCTCAAGCCAGTGGCAATGGTGGAAGGATGGTGGAGACAAAACTCCAGCTGGGAGTCCCACAGCCCTGCCCATGCTCGTCCAGCCCTGACAGCCTTACCTGCTGGCACAGAGTGCTTCCCATGTGGTATGGGATCTCCACCTAGAGTGGAGACAGGACAATCCCAGAGCCTTCGCCCTGGAAAGCCAGCAGGGCAGTGTGGCTCTGGTCCCAAAGGACACCTGGGCTGGACCAGCACCCTCACACCACATCTCCCAGTGCAGCCAGAAGGGATTCTGTAGTGTGCTGATGCTGTCTATCCCCTCCCTGAAGTCTCCTTGCAGGCACACTCTGCTGCCAAGCATTGTCCCCTGGCTGGTTTGTGGGTCTAGGATTCAGGGCAGTGACCTGGGCTCAGGTCCAGCACAGCTGCCTGCTTCTCCTCCAAGAAAGGGCCCAGCAGAGGCAGCACACACAGGCCTCCCACAGCCCTGCCCACCTCACAGCCAAGCCCTGGGTGGGCAGGTCAGGCCCAAAGGGCCTGGGGAGGAGCAGTGCCCGAGCTCCAGCCCACAGCTGCCTGAGGCTGGGCAGTCAGGGCAAAAGCACCACCCCTGGAGATGCCAGGGATTGAACCCAGGACCTCCCACATGCAAAGCGGGTGCTCTTCCACTGAGCTCCATCCCCTTGATGCCTGCCAGCAGGACAGATGCTCTTCTCCTGTGATGTGTCTATGACAAGGGAAGCAGTCTGTGCACCATCAAGAACGGCAAAGAGGAGAGAGACAGGGTCTTTGCAGAGACCCTGCAAAGGAGAGATGCCAACTGCTGTGGTGCAGGGAAGGAGGGGCGGCTAGAGACCACCCCAAAGAAGCACAGAATGGAGAGTCCTGTCCGGGGGAAGGCTGGGGGCTTGCAGTGCAAGCGGAAGGCTCATTCTAACCTGCAGATCTGCAGCTACATGGGCAGTGCTCTGGAAGAGATGAAGGAGCAAGGAGGGCCAGGGCAGGTTGGAAGAAGTCAGGCAGGCAGTCTCTGCAAAAATCTACAGGAGCAAATCAGTGCTGAAGCCCGGGGTTGAACCAGGGACCTTTAGATCTTCAGTCTAACGCTCTCCCAGCTGAGCTACTTCAGCCCTGCCCCAGCAGCCCTTGTCCCTGTTCCACCCCTGCCAGGCCACAGGCTGACATACAGATATGTGTTGGGCCTCAGTTACAAAGGTGAGTGGTGAAGGCAAGTGGGCAGGCCAGGCACAGGCAGCTGCCACAGCTGGAGGTGGAAGAAGGGTGGGGATGGTGGAAGACTTCTCTCATAGGGAAGAGAGGGCCCAGGGGAGGCAGAGCTTTTCTGGTGCCATAGGCTTTTGCTTCCTTCTTGCATGAGCAAGAGTGTTCTGTTCAATGTGTGGAGACCATATTTAGGGGGAGAGAAGGCTTGAAAACCTCCAAGGACTGGGACTGCACAACCTCTCAGGAAAACCTCTTCCAGTGAGTAAGTGCCCTTATGGTTATGACCTCATGGACCTCATCTCCTGACTGAACATTCTTTCAACTTTTGTCCTTTGCCTCTCATTTTCCCACCATGCACCACAATGAAGAGACTGGTTCCGTTTTCTTAACTGCCTGGTAGGTACTGAAATGATCCTGTGAGGTTTCCCGAAGCCTTCTCATCTCCATACTGAACAGTGTTCCCGAAGGCATTCCTCAGGTGGAAAGTTCTCCAGCCCTGTGCACACCCCGCACACCTGACTGTGTTGGTGCCCCTTCACTGAACTTGCTCCAGTTAATCAATGTCTTTCCTGTACTGGGGGCAGGAGGCCCCAAGCTCAGTGCAGTGCTGTGCATGTGGTCTAGCAAGCAGTGAATGGAGGGGAGAATCCCTCCCCCTCATCTCCTGGCCATGCTTCTCTTCATACAGGCAGGCTGTTCTTGTCCTTCTTGGCTGCAGGGGCTCACCGCTGACTCATGGGCAGCTTGTTGTCCACCATGGCCCCCAGGGCCTTTTCTGCTCAGCTGCACCCTACCCGGGGGCTGTTGCCCAGGGTTAGGCCACCCCAGGGGCAGGACTTGGCATTTCCTCTCTATGAAATCTAGTAGGTTCCTTTTGGCCCACTCTGCCAACTTGTTGAGATTCCTCCAGAAGGCAGCACTCCCGTGTATAGACTGGTCCGCACCTCAGGTTTGTGTCATCTGAAAACTCTGTCAGCTCCTCCAGGACACTGACAGCATCATTAAGCCCCAGAAGAGACCCTGATGCATCCAATCAGTCTTTTACTCACCTCCTTGCCCACCTCTCAAGACTGTAGCTTCCTAGCTTTGATATAAGAATACTGTGGGAGACCGTGTGGTGGGTTGACCTTAGCTGGCGGCCAGATGCCCAGCCAGCCACTCTCTCACTCCTCCTCCTCCTCAACAGTACAGAAGGAGAAAAAAGGAAAAAAAATGCTGAATTCCTTGTTATGAAATCAGGGACATCACTTCCCAATTAGTCATGAGCAAAACAGGCTCTAAAGGAGGAATATCAACTTATTTTATTACCAATTCAAATAGGGGTATTGTCATGGTTTCAGCCCAGCTGGTAACAAAGGACCACACAGCTGCTCACTCACTCCTCCCTGCTCCCATCCAGTGGGATGAGGAGAAGAACCAGAAAGGAGAAAAGAAAAAAAAACCCTGGAACCTCGTGGGTTGAGATGAGGACAATTTACTGGGACAACACAAAAAGAGAGGTTACAACAACAACAATGGTACAAATAAAAGAATATACAGAATGAGTGATGTGCAGTGCAACTGCTCAGCATCAGGAACCCGACACTCCACCACTTCCCCCATGGAAAGCCAAGAACCCCCCCCCAGCCCGCTCCCCATTTATATACTGAGCATGATGACACATGGTATGGAATAGCTCCTTGGCTAGTTCAGGTCAGCTGTCCTGGCTGTGCCCCCTCCCAGGTTCCTGTGAAAATTAACTCTACCCCAGCTGCACCCAGGGCAGCTGGATAGTGAGAAGAAAAGTTAAATACTACAACAGCACCTCCCCTTTCCCCTTTTTTTCCCAGGCTCAGCTTCATTCCTTCATTGCTGACTCCTCTACCTCCTTTCCCTGTGAGTGGTCAAAGCGGGAATGGGGAATACAGTCAGTTCCTAACAGTTCACCTCTGCTGCTCCCTCCTTACGCTTTTCCTGTGTCATCCTTCCCACAGGCTACAGTTCTTTCAGGAAATATCCAACTTCTCTGGCATTTGATCCTCCACAGGCTGCAGGGGAATCTCTTCTGCATCATATGGAGTTCCTCCTCCCCCTCTTCTTCACTGACCTTGCTGTTTGCAGGAATTTTCCTCATGCTCTTTTTTTTTCCTTACTCCTGTTCCACTCTGGCATTTCTGCCCTTTCTTAAATACACTTTCACAGAGGTGCCACCAGCTTTGCTGATGAGTTAGCTTTTGCCAGCAGTAGGTCTGGTTCAGAGCTGGCTGGACTTGGCTGTGTCCGGCATGGGATAACCCATTGTCTCTTCTCCCAGGGGCTCCTGCTGCCCATCCGCTACCAAAATCAGGGACACAGACACCAAAATAGAGCAAGAAGCTTGGCCTTGCTAAATGACATCCCCTGCTCTTCTAGTGTCAAGCAATCCAAACTACTTGTTGAGGGGGCATAGAGAGAAACAGAGACGGCCTTGACACCGTGCAGGCACTGCTTAGCAATAGCTAAAACATGGCAGTGTTATTAACACTGTTTTGGCCACCAATGCAAAGCACTGTAGGAGCTGCTGTGAGGAAAGTTAACCCAAGCTGCTACCCAAAGTTGAAAATACCACAGCAACCACCTCAAAAATAGGATAAGAAACAAGAAATGCAAGACCAATGTGGAAAGGTTTAAGAGGGTAGGCTGTTCCTCTTGGCAGGTTTTGCAACAGTAAAAGAGAAGAGCTTGGGTGGGGGGAATAAAAAGAGAAGCAAACAACATGGCCAAGGTTGTTTGGTGTCAACTGTGAAGCAGCTCTGCACCTGATGCGAATAATTTCTGTGGTCAGGGAGAACCTGAGAGATTTCCCTCATTTGTAAACATGAAGGGGAAGGAAGGACAGCATCATTTAGGCTGGAAGGGACCTCAGGAGGTTTTTGGAAAAAACTCCTGCTTAAAGCAGGTCCAGACCAGATTACTCAGGGCTTTATCCAAAGATGCCTTGGTCACTTTCTGGGATAGAGCCTGCACAATCTCCCAGGGAAACAGCTTCCAGCATTTGGCTATCCTCATGTTGGAAACATATCTCTCTATATGTACACTAATGCCCTTGTTTCAGCGCATTGCCTCTTGTCCTTGTGTCTTGTACAATGGACACGAGCCTGACTCAGTCTTCCTGGGAACACTGCAATGCTGCTACATGTTTCGCCCAAGATCTTCCTTTCTCCAGGCTGGACAAGCCCAGCTCCCTCAGCTTCTCCTCACAGCTAAAGTGCTCCAGACTCTGACCATTATGGGGGCCCTTTGCTAAACTGGCTCCAGCTTGCCAACATGTTTCCTGTGCTGGGATCTGAAATCTGGACACAGTGTTTTGTAGAATCTTCCCTCAATCACTTGGCCGTGCTCATGTTTGTATAGCCCAAGGTGCTCCTGTCCTTCCTTGCTTCCAAGGCACACGGCTGCATCCTTTCCATCTCACTGTCCACCAAGACCTTTCCGAAATGCCTCCTTCCAGCCAGGCGGTCCCACGCCTGTGTCATTGCCAGGGTTAGTCCCCTGCAGGGACAGAAACTGGCATCTGTCCTTGCGGGATTTCCTGACTTTCCTGCCAATGCATGCTCTCCTCTTCCTTGAAGCCTTTCCCTGAGCACAGGGGCCTGGAGACCATTTCAGGAAGCATTCAGGCACAGCAGGCATTCATTCCTTCAGCCCCAGCTGTGCATGTACATGTAGTTTGCTGTCACCTACATGTATCTTGGACCACCTCTGGCAACTCAAATGTCACCAGGTATTTGTGTCTGAACACCTGATTCCTGCTTTTCATCTCCATTAATTCAGATGGAACCTGAGAGAAGGAACTCACATGCAGGTGCCTATTTTGTGCACACCTGAAGAGATTCAAGAAAAATCCCACCTCTTGTGGCTCTGTGGTGTGCATGGGAGGGAGCTGACTCTCCTTCAAATGACATAAATAGAAACGCAGGATGAAACGCCACCATTGACCCATGGATCCCTTCCCTCAGTCCATGGATCCCTTCCCACAGTAGGTGCAAAGGAGATCCCTGCCCTTCACTCTCTGAGTACGATGTCTAAAAAATAACATGAAAAAGTGGTACATTAACAGTAACTCTGAGAGAAGGATTATATTTCTGGAATGAAAAAAAGGTTGCATGTAGATGTAACTTTGTGTCTGAGCAGAAAGTTTTATTTCAGGAAAGAACTGGCTCTCGCTAGATGAGGGAATAAACACCAGTGATTGCCTTAGCCTGTTTCCCAGCAGGTTCCCCTGGAGCCCCAGGGACACCTGGAGGGAGCCCAGAGGGGGCAGAGAAAGGGCTGCCTTGGGCTGGTCCTCTGCTGCTGAGCTGGGCTGGGCTCCTGGGCTGGAGGGAGCTCATGGCAAGCAGGCAGCACTGCCGAGAGACAGCTCTGCCCAGGAGCAGCTCCTCTGCAAAGCGCAGCAGGGCTGAGGGCACTGCCTGCAGGCACCGAGGGGAGAGGAGGGAGGCAGAGAGAGATGTTAAAGGCAGTCTGGGGTGGGAGGGGAGAGGAGAGCTGACCTGGAGAAAAATCTTCACAGCCCTTGACAGGGTAAGTCTCTGGCTGCAGGGCAATGTAACTGTGGTTCCTGGAATGACCTCCTAAAGCTGGCACATCCCACAGCCTATGGGATCTGTCAGAGGGACTCTCACAGTTTTTGCAGTGCAGAGAAAAGGGACGTGCTTTGGAGCACAGCTTCCCTGCTGCACCCTCAGAGGGACAGGGCATGTCAGCTGCCTTCAGCTGGGGATGGCTGCAGAGTGTGAAGGTGGGTGTGCAGCCAGGGGTGCCCAGGGCTGTCCCTCTGAGCAGGGTCCCTGCACCGTGGGGGGCTGTGTGCTGGGGCAGGGACTCTGCCACCGGTCAGGGTAAGTACTCAGCATGCCTGAGGAGAGTGGGGAGAAGCTGTGGGTGGAAGAAGCATCTCGCAGCAGGGCAGGGTCCTTCTGCTAACAGGAGGGTGCTGTGTGGATCAGGCCTGCTCACAGCTCCAGATCACCCCCAGGACATTTCCAAGGGCACTTTTCAAGAGGAAGGACAAAGCAGGGTTTACTCTAAACTAAAGGAAATTTTCTGAGTCTGTGTTTTAAGTTTCCAACTATGGGGGAATTTGGGGGAAGAAATGGAAGAGGACCTGTCATGTTTTCAGCAAGTCCCTGAGACTCCTGAGCTGTAACGTGGAGTGATCAGTAAGTCTGAGAGCAGCCTCCTGAAGTAGAGCAGAGGGACTGGGAACAGCTGCCTGGCTGTGCTGGTGTCTGGGAGGTGGCATGCACAGCTCGGTGAGGGTAACTCTTTCCTGAGACTGCAGCTGCCTCTCCCCTTGCCTCTCTGAGCCAGTCGATCTCTGCTTTTTTCCTTGGTTCTCCAGTTCTCTGTGTTACTGTTATCTTGCTGCTGCTGTCAGGTTCTCTGGGGATTGGAGTTTCAGCTGCAGAGTCACACACTGATCTTGTGGGTCCTGCCATGCAGCTGTGTCCATGGGAACAAGTGTCCCAGCTTTCCTATCATCTGAGGGGTTATGCTCAATGGTGTCTGTGGGGCTGGGGAATGAGCTGATTCTCCCTTACAGAGATGCCATCACATCAGGTCACTGGGCTATCACCTCCGAGTGTCCTTCCAAGCTGTTAGCTGCCCTGCAGGATGCAAACCTGTCTCAGAGCAGCTTTCTGTTATCTGAAAGCCCCATGGAGAAGCACAGAGATGCTAGGACTGAGGAAATGCTATTGGGTTGGTGAAATGAGCCCGGTGTGGTTTTGGCTAGAAGCAGGGTGCTGAGACTTTGAGAAAGGGGGAGACATTTGGTGGTCTGCAGTGGATGTGTCTGCTCTCAGCAGTGTCTGGTGGCTTTTCAGGGTAAAACAGGGGAGCGTGATCGCCCTTCATCTTAGAAAGGTGCAAGCACAGTGCAAGTGGGAACTAGACAGAAGGACAGAGCAGCTCCCCCTGTCTCTGCACTAAGCCACAGGCAATCCTCTTGACTTGCCTGGCTCACTCTGTTCTCCTGGAGTGCAGCAGAAATGCTGAAGGTTCCTGAGATCTAAGAAAACTCCCCAGGGGCGATGTGGGCAGCTGTAAAAAACCCTAGAACTCTTAAACTTCTTTTACCTTCCTGGTTCCTTAGCACTGGGAGTGCAAATGCTGAGAAGCCCTTCTGTGTTTAGGAGCGGTTTCAGCTGACAAAGTCAAACACCAGACTGGCCCCTGCCCGCACCGATCCCATGAAGCCACTGCTGCAGAGCAGGGCTGACTTTTCAAGAGCCCATGGGCAGAGGCCCTGCTCTTCATTGCATGCTCAGCCAGCACCAAGCTGGGCTCCAGCCACAGACCTGAAGGAAGGTGTCCTGGAAAAGGAAAAGGGTCTCTGTGTGTGAGTGGAAGGGTCTATGGGAAATGGCTTTGATATTGCTCGGAGAATAATGCCCTGACACTTCAGTGTCTTTTTTCTACTTTGACAGCACCCCATTCCCAGAGGCAGCAGATGTCCAACAGCAGCTCCATCACCCAGTTCCTCCTCCTGGCATTTGCAGACACACGGGAGCTGCAGCTCTTGCACTTCTGGCTGTTCCTGGGCATCTACCTGGCTGCCCTCCTGGCCAACGGCCTCATCATCGGCGCCGTAGCCTGTGACCACCACCTCCACACACCCATGTACTTCTTCCTCCTCAACCTCTCCCTCCTTGACCTGGGCTTCATCTCCACCACTGTCCCCAAAGCCATGGCCAACTCCCTCTGGGACACCAGGGCCATCTCCTACCCAGGATGTGCTGCCCAGCTCTTTCTGTTTCTCTTTTTGATGTCAGCAGAGTATTTTCTTCTCACTGTCATGGCCTATGACCGCTACGTTGCCATCTGCAAACCCCTGCACTATGGGACCCTCCTGGGCAGCAGAGCTTGTGTCCACATGGCAGCAGCTGCCTGGGGCAGTGGGTTCCTCTATGCTGTGCTGCACACTGCCAATACATTTTCACTACCCCTCTGCAAGGGCAATGCTGTGGACCAGTTCTTCTGTGAAGTCCCCCAGATCCTCAAGCTCGCCTGCTCAGATGCCTACCTCAGGGAAGTTGGGGTACTTGTGGTTAGTGTCTGTTTAGGCTTTGTTTGTTTTGTTTTCATTGTGCTGTCCTATGTTCAGATCTTCAGGGCTGTGCTGAGGATCGCCTCCAAGCAGGGACAGCACAAAGTGTTTTCCACGTGCCTCCCTCACCTGGCTGTGGTCTCCTTGTTTATAAGCACTGGTAGTTTTGCCTACCTGAAGCCCCCCTCCATCTCCTCCCCATCCCTGGACCTGCTGGTGGCAGTTCTGTACTCGGTGGTGCCTCCAGCTCTGAACCCCCTCATCTACAGCATGAGAAACCATGAGATCAAGGATGCCCTGACAAAACTAATGACTGGATGCTTTTTAGAAGTAATAAACTGCCTCTTGTCTTCTGCATAGTACTTACATCTCATTACAGACCCAACCTGTCTTTTGCTGGTCTTTTTGTGGTGATTTTGGGTGTGGTTTTACTCCTTCTATTTCGCTTTGGTTTACTTATCTGAATGCTTTCCACAAACAAGTGTCTTTATTCCTCTGCTTCCTAATTCACAGTCTATGCAGGTTTTGTGTGCCCTGGAGGCTGTGCAAATGAGGATCCATAACCTCTGTGTGTTTAAACAAAATAAAGGGCCCTGCAGTGTCTTTTTTTTTCTGAGATCCTTCCTCCAAGACCTTCTCTGCAGCTGCAGGGAGCAGTGCCTCTGCGCAGAGTGGAAGAGGAAAAGAGTCCTGGCACAGCAGCACTGCAAGGGATCACTAGCGCTTGGTCTTTCCCGAGCCGCTCTCTTCCCACTTCCATGCTTTCCTTCTGAACCCTTGGGTTGGTGGAAGGCCTGAGGGCTCTTCAACTTAGTTAGAGTCCTGCTGTGTGTCAGGCCTGTGACCACAGGCAAGGACAGGCAGTGGGCACTTGTATGACAGAGCTGGCCTCCACAGCAACACTTCCATCATAAAAGGGGATCTCCTCAGGCCTTGTGTCACAGATGCCGCCCACCCCTGGGGCTCGGCACTCTGCACCCCCGAGGAGATTCTGTGCCCTTCAGATGGTCTGGGGCTGTGAGTTGAGTGCCCAGAGCTCTGCCACACCCTGTGGTGGGCACTGCTGTGGGGCCATGCCAGACTGGGCTGCACTGGGGAGAGTTTAGAGGGGGGTGGAGGGAGGTCAAGGGCAGTGGGAAGAGTTTACAGGGAGCTGGGCTGGGCTGGGCTGGAAAGTTCCCAGGAGAGGAAAATGTCAGTGTAGAGGTTGCAGTGTGTGACCATGCAGGGCGAGGATTCACACTGGGAGTTTGTGGTGCAGAGCCAGGGCTTGTGGCAAGCATGGAAGACATGCAGGTGTAGGGGAGAGGAGGAGGGAAGTCTGTGCTTTGGTGGTGTGGACAGACAGGGAAGGTGTCTCAGGGCCTTTGTCACCCCCAGCATCTCTCATTGACCATTTCCAGCACTTGCTGGTCACCCCATATTTTACGGGTGAGTTTTGCTGTAAGGCCACCTCCACATTACCAGTGGTCCTAAGGCTAGTTTGGGGGAATAGACAGCCCTACCTGGCTTCTCTCCTTCCGCAGACCCTGGCAGACCCTGGAGCAGAGCTGTCTGCAAAACCTCACGTGGGATAAGGCTGGGGCAAGGCATTGGTCAGGTGCTGGGGAAGCTGCAAGAGTAGGAGCATCATGGCGGAACTGTGATCTGAAGCCATCTTTGGGATCACAATGAGGGGAAGGTCCCCACCCATGACTTTCCCATGCTGTGCCTGCACTCTGGGGCTGTGGGTCCATGTACAGGCAGAGGGGCTGGGCCAGCACAGGGACAGGGTGCTGACAGGGGCCATGAAGCAGCTGCCAGGAGGTGCCATCATGGACACTTGTTCTAAGAATTGTATAGCAGAGGCTAATCCCTGAGAACTCATAGCTATTTTTGTCATGTAAAAAGATAAATTAAATAGCTTTAGTTTATCATCGAGAATACAAAGGAGTTCCCTTTCAGCACTGTCCTGTTAATGTTATTACCGATAGTTCCACTAATTCCAAAACATCCTTGAGATCTTCCATATTTTTCCTTGGATCCAAATCTCAGGCTGTACAGACACAAAAAGTACTAACTCAAATCTCTGCAAACCAAATCTCTCCCACCTTCTCTCATCCACGCTCTTTTACCCCAGGACACTTCTCCCCATCAGGTCAGCACACTGCCTGGTCTCTTTTTTATCTGGGTGAAGTCAGGGTGCTCCCTCAAAATGCCTTCTCTACAGGATTCCTCTCTACCTGCTGATTCTGCTTGCATCACCTCACACAATGTACAGCTCCATCTTCCTTCAGCAGAGCTCCATGGGATGGACAGTTTTCCTGCTCCTTTCATGAGAAAAGGTGATAAACAGGAGAGACTCCTTGCCAGGAAGCCAGAGCCTTGGGTGTTACTCACCTGGTTCTTACTGGCATGTGGTGGGTCTGTGCCCACAACCCAGAGGACAATGGATCAAAACCATCCTCTGCTACCAGGAGCAGGTTTTCTGGCAGGCCTTGTGACCCCGTGGGG
The DNA here is from genome assembly GCF_929443795.1 of Astur gentilis. Taxonomy (NCBI): domain Eukaryota; kingdom Metazoa; phylum Chordata; class Aves; order Accipitriformes; family Accipitridae; genus Astur; species Astur gentilis. Next base: position 300,930 of record NW_026060847.1, read on the forward strand.
GACCCACGCTGGAGCAGTGTGCTCCTGAAGGACTGCACACCATGGAAAGGACCCATGCTGGAGCAGTTCGTGAGAACTGCAGCCCGTGGGAAGGACCCACGTTGGAGAAGTTCGTGGAGGACTGTCTCCCATGGGAGGGACACCACACTGGAGCAGGGGAAGAGTGTGATGAGCCCTCCCCCTGAGGAGGAGTGAAGCGGCAGAAAAAAAACGTGTGATGACCGTAAACCCCATCCCTGTCCCCCTTGTGCCGCTGGGGGGGCTTGGTGAAGAAATCCAGGAGTGAAGTTGTGCCCGGGAAGAAGGGAGGGGTGGAGGGAAGGTGTTCTGAGATTTCATTTTATTTCTCATTACCTTACTCTGGTTGATTTGTAATACATTGAGTTAATTTTCCCCAACCTGAGTCTGTTTTGCCCTTGATGGTAATTAGTGAATGATCTCTCCTGTCCTTAACTCGACCTGCAAGCTTTTTTTATATTTTTCTCTCTCCTGTCCAGCTGAGGATGGGGGAGTGATAGAATGGCTTTGGTGGGCACCTGGCATCCAGCCAGGGTCAACCCATCACACTGGCACTTCATTCAGACTCTGTTGTGGTGTGCTTGGTGCTTTTCTGTGGCCATTCTTTCTGCAGAGAAGATCTTACAAGAAAATGATTTCATAAAAGATGGTCATAAAGGCCTTGTTGTAGACAACAACTTTTGTCATGAGCTCTGGAGAGAGCCAGGAAGATAGTTAATAAGCACCAGGAATATGCAGGAATCTCAAGGCCTCTGCTGAAGAGCGAGCAGCTCTGAGCAGCACTGATTGATTGGCCATGTGTAGGGCTCAGAGAGAGGGTTGAGGGATGTCAGTGAGAAATAAGGAGGTCGCTGATGGCTTTAGCAAATCCTGAAACCGTATCTGAGCCCAGAAATGGCAAGCGGTGGATGTCTGTGGATGGGGAAGAGGAGGAGGTGTGTCCTGGGAAGGTGTCAGAAAGAAAAACCCCTCTTCTGCAAGTCAGGGATGAACGAGAATTTTTCTATGTTGTGTGCATGCCTAGGAGATGGTTAATGCTCACTGCTGAGGGTGGCTGTGCCCAGTCATGCCCCACGAGCTGACCTTGCTCTCTTCCCCTCCTTCACTCCCCAACTTGGATGGGCCTCAGGATCCTGAAGGAAGCATGAACCTTCTAGAGTTAAGTCCCATCACTGCGGGGGAAGAGGACTAGAATTGATTGCCTATAATATGAACACAGAAGAGCCAGAGACTGAGTGGCCATACAGCCCAACCCTGAGGAAGGACCTTTGCTGCATGGTCACCCCTGTCTTCCTCCAGGTCTCTAGGATACACAGCTCTACTGCCATTACTAATACAAAGGGAACCAGTTTCCTACCAACACTCATTACACATCAAGTCCCATAGCTCGTGCCACAGCCAGACTCTCAGCCAAGCCCATTCTCAGGCACCTCCGGTTAGATCATGTGCTTGTTTCAACAGATTTTGAAAATCTCCACTGACAGAGATCTCACCAACTGGCCTGGGTCCTTGCTCCAGAGTTTGGCTCTGAGGCATTTTTCCGAACCCTGGCTTTCTCAGCCCCTCCTTGTGCACAATGTGCTCCAGGCCCCAGCCATCCTTCAGGGCCTCTGCAACTTTCTCTCCAGTCTGTCGGGGTCTTCCTTGTGCTGGTGAGCCCCATACTGGACACAGCAGTCCTGAGGTTGCTGTCCTGTAGTGGGTTAGCCTTGCCCATGTCCTGGTTTCAGCTGGGATAGAGTTAACTGTCTTCCTAGTAGCTGGTACAGTGCTATGTTTTGAGGTCAGTATGCGAAGAATGTTGATAACACACTGATGTTTTCAGTTGTTGCTAAGTAGTGTTTAGACTACAGTCAAGGATTTTTCAGCTTCTCATGCCCAGCCAGCGAGAAAGCTGGAGGGGCACAAGAAGTTGGCACAGGACACAGCCAGGGCAGCTGACTCAAAGTGGCCAACGGGGTATTCCATACCATGGGACATCCCATCTAGTATAGGAACTGGGAAGAGGGGGCAGGGAATTGCCGCTCGGGGACTAGCTGGGTGTCAGTGGGTGGGTGGTGAGCAATTGCCCTGTGCATCATTTGTACATTCCAATCCTTTTATTACTACTGTTGTCATTTGTTAGTGTTATCATTATCATTATTAGTTTCTTCTTTTCTGTTCTATTAAACTGTTCTTATCTCAACCCAGGAGTTTTACTTCATTTTCCTGATTTTCTCCCCCATCCCAGTGGATGGGGGGGGGAGTGAGTGAGCAGCTGCGTGGTGCTTAGTTGCTGGCTGGGGTTAAACCACGACATCCTCCTATCTACAGCCTCTGGACTTTAAACATTGGGGGAGGGGGACACTGAGAAAAATGCTCAGGGAAGCTGAGATTTGCATGGAGAGCCCATCGGAGCTATGGGCCTGCAGGAAGAGATGGCTTCTGGTTCTCTTTTGAACCAGCCCAGAGGACCTGGACTGGCATGTGCGGTGTCCCGGGCACTCCCCTGCAAGTGTGGGATAGGAAGATGGCTCTTAGTGTGTGACACAGCAGAGAGGTGCTGGTGGAGCTGGCTGGTGTCATCACGAGGCCTCTCTCAAATATCTTGGAAGGGGCAGAGACATCAGGGTTGTTCCAGGATCATCAGAAAAGGTATATCTCAAACCCATCTTCAAGAAGGGCAAGAAGGTGGATGGGGAGTGTTACAGGTTGGCCACCTTCACCTCAGTCCCTGGCAAGGTGACGGGAAAGTGCTCTTGCAGCCATCTCCATCGCTTGAAGGACAAGAAAAGGATTGCTGAACCCATGTGGGAGGGGAAAGAAAGGCATGCTGTGTACCTGGACTTTTGCAAGTCCTTGGATGTGGTTTCCCATAGTCTCCTTAGAGCAGATTGTTGACATCTGCATGAAGACGTGGAAGATGCAGTGCATGGGAAGTTGGCTGGACGATCAGGATCAAATTCCATCAGTGGTACATACTCCTCTGACGAGCCAGATCCTAGCAGCAACCCTCCATGATCAGCAAAATTTAATAAACAATCATTAAAAGATGGAAATTAATACTTTCTGTGCTATTAGATTGCTTTCCATTTCTGCATAGGCTTCAACATTTTTCTAAAACTTAAATTCTGATCTTGATTCAGTTGCCTGCACAGAGGTGGCCATGGCTTACAAGCTGCCCTGTGGTAGCTGAAGCACCCCTGTGGGAAAAGTGGTTCAGGAATCCTTCGGATGTACGAGTGCGTTTGCAGGCAGGGAAGCTCTGGGGTGGTGCAGGGCATCACCTTCCTCCAGTGCTGCTGGGTAGGCTGTGAAGAGGCCTCTCAAGCACAGCAGACAGTACATCCCCTTGGATGGTGGCTGTGAGGTCACTTCTGACTGGTCAGCAGCAGCACGGAGAGAGATACTCTGAGGTCATGAAGGTCATGAGGAAGCCGCCCTCAACAAGATGACACATTTGGGGAGGTCAGGAGCAGCCTGGGCAAAAGAAATGGGAGATTTGGGGGAGGGAAGAGGGGCTTGACCAACAGACACAAAAGGTTTTGAAGAGGTAAAATGGGTTAAGGGGACGTTGCTGTGAAAACACTGACTCTGAATACATTCTTGTTAAGCCCTTGCACTATCTCTAACTAGTAAGCTTAAGCCTAACGCTACCCCTAAATACTCCTCCCCCTGACAGCAATCCACTCTTAGCAATCTAACAGAGTTTAGGCTATCCCTAAAAACAAACCTTACATCTAAACCAAATCCCAAACCCATATCCCCTTTCCCTTACACTTACCCGGTTGCTCAACCTCGTCCCTAGCCTCTACCTCTAGTATTAACATGTTGGCCTTAATCCTTGCCCTCACCCCAGCCCTAAAGAAAACCCTAACCCACCATGCTAGCCCACACCTTAAACACTAGCCAGGGAACCTCAGCAGAACACCAAACTCTCTCCCAAAGCCTTTGCCTAATCCCCAACCCTGAAAGGTGAGCTCTAATCCCTAAACTCCAACCTCAACACCGAATCCCTGAAGCTCTCTTTCCCATGCTCTAGTCCCCTCATCTTGGTCACCTCTCCTCAACCTTACTTAAGCTGTATGGACCCTGGGACTGGGGCAGGGATTGTGAGGTCCCAGAACAGTCGCATGGCATTGGGAGAAGAATGTGAGGTGACCTGTATCTGATGAGCTCATAGGCCACAAGGAGGAGATGGGTGGGAATGCTATGGTGAGGTCAGCTGTGCCTCAGGATCTCATGGGACAGCAGGGGGCACAAGGCTGGGGAGGTGGCTGTGAGGTCCCTTCTGTCCTTGGAGTTGATACGCCAGCAGCAGGACCATGGCTGGGAAAGGGACTGTGAGGTCATTTCTTTCTGAAGGAGCTGATAGGTCAGCCCTTGACTCATGGCTGGGATATCTGCTTTTACACTCACATCTGCCAGGCCAGCAGAAGCGTTTTGATTGGGAGAATCCCTTTCCCTAATCACCTGATAGGCCCGTCCAGGGCAAGGGCTCAGGTGTGGGTTCTCACACCTCTTCTGCTTGAGTACATGATGGGACAGCAGCAGGCACGTGGCTTGGAAGATCACTGTGAGTTTACTTCTGGCTGGTCAGCTGACATGCCACAAGAAGGCTGATGGGTTAGGCTATCACTCTGACACTAATTATGTCTGAGAAGCTCATAGGCCAGCAGGAGGCACATGGCCATGAAGACGAGCGTGAGGTCATTGGAAACTCCAATCTCTGGGGGTCATTGGCCATCAGCAGACACATGGCTAGCATGTCGACTATGACATCACTTCTGCCTGAGAATCTGATAGCCAGCAGCAGACATGTGTCTTGGTTGTTCTTCTGTACCTGGAGGTTCTGGTTTATTACGTCCACAGTAAGAGAGGCACGCAGCCTCAGTGCAGTAGCATTTAAAATGCCATTTGATACAGCAAACACTACAAACAGTGAATAAAGCCAACTACATACAGGGCTGTATTATGAGAGACATGGCCATCCAGACAAGGCTGTTATCATCCCTCTGGCCTCGGCACTGGTGTGGCCACATCTGGACTAGTGTGTCTGGGTGTGGGGTTCCCCTTTCTGGAGGAGCAGGGAAGAATTGGAGTGGTCCTAGAGGACATCTGCCAGGATGGGTATTGGGGCCTCTTTGGAGAGGCTGGGGGGCTTGGGCTTCTTTAGCCTGGTGAAGTGGAGGCTCAGGGCACGATGGTAGTAGAGTGCACCTGCTTGAAGGGTGGCTTCAAAGGGGATGGAGCATTTCTTGGTAGTGGGAAGAGAAGGAAATCTGCACAAAGTGCAGCTTGGAAGGATCAGACTGGGTGTGTTGAGAAAGAAATGTCACTCAAAGGGTAGCCTTGTGGTGCAAGAGGTCACCCAGAGAGAGCCCGGATCAGCCCATGGCGTTGTGTTTCAAGGAAAATCCAGCCAGGCTGCAGAGACATCAGTGAAGGAACAGAAATGCTGGGCTGAGAGCTAGGTGGGAAAGCAAGATGGACGTCAACAGCCTGAAGGGAAGGAGGTAAGGCATGGGACAGGTTATGACAGCCTGCAGGAGAGATGGCCAAGTGCTCTGGCAAGGCTGAAAGGCAGAACAGGTCCAAGGGATTTGTTGTCTTGGCTTTGTCAGATGCCTCTGAGGCCAACAAGGCCTACCAGCCAAAACTGGTTTTGAGGCTCTGGACTTAATTTCTTCCTCACTTCTGCTTGGGGAGGCCGGGAGGTGTTGCACAGTTTCCCTACGCTTGGCATTGCTCACCCTCACATCTTGCTGACCCAGGAAAAGCCCTGAGCCATGCATGAGGGACAGGTTCTGCCTTCCCAGGGCCTGAGGATCAGGGCTTGACCTTTCTGCTGCATAAAACAAACCAAGGGTTTTCTCAGCATTACAGCCACCTGCACAGTGCTTTTGCCTACCTGCAATCACAGACTCCAGTTATCTGCTCTAACGAGTCCCTGGGGAGGCTTTGCCAGGAATGGCCCTCAATGGGGCCCATTAATGCTTCAGGGTACTTTGCTTCTGACTTTGACTTCGACTTCTTGAGAAGTTTATTTCAGTCTGCTCTCAGTAGCTGAGCTTCATGTGCTGAGTGTCAAACACACCATGGGGCTCATTACAATACACAAAGCTCTAGGAAGCCATTTTTCTTCCTGCAATTTTCTTCAAGTCTTCAAGACTTGTACAGCTAATTAGAAAAACTTCATAGTGTAGTTAAGGAGGACGATTTCAAAGTGCACCTATACCCATGACTTTTTTCTTTTAAAGGATCATTTTTCTTACTTTTCAGTACAGAGAAGAGGTGATAGAAGCATTCTCCAAGTGATAATGATCCATAGTGTCTGTTCTGGAGGTCTGGACAGCTATTAAAGGCAGTCTCTTGAGGTCTGACACTGTATGGACACCCTTGCTCCTCATCTCTCAAACCTCAGCACTTCTGACATTGGCCACCTGGGGGCTTACATCTCTGTTCCTTGCCTCAGACTTCTCCACTGATCTCTACAGCTGGAGGTTACAGCTCCATTGCATCATCTCCCTCCTGCTCTCCTTAGAGAACTGGCTGCACACAGGCCCAGAAGATTTTTTCCTATATGCAAGCAAAGCAAAGACAATCATTTTCAAGTTTCGTAAACAATAAGTCACACTCCTCAACCACACGTGAAGTACAAGCTGCCCCTAATGAGGCTGCCTTTCTACAAGGGATAGTCTTATGAGAAATGTTTGTGACAGATACTAAAAAGTTAGAGATAAACACAAGTAAAGAACTGCCTAAAGAGGCAATTAGTCTACTGGAGGACAGGCAAGCTTGTAACTCCCTGAAGCTCAAAGCAGCTGCATAGGGGAGAGGTATCTTGAACAAAGAGTAAGAGAAGGAGACAAGTAGAGCATCATGGAAAGGGCCTTTGCCTAGGCAGTTTGCATCTGAAAAGATGACTTTCAGAAATGGTCATTGTATCAGGCCAGGTGTAAGTATATGAAAGACTTGAGAAACTAAATACACTGAGAGAAGGGGAGTCAAAAGAATCTCAGTACACATAATAACGGGGCGTGAAAGATGATGTTTAGTGCTTACATTGCTGAAATTAGCTGAGGTAGAGACAGTCCTTGATAAGAAGAGCTGATCCCAAGAACCAGCCAATGAGGTAGAGACAGTCCTTGGTAAGAAGCAGGAGCAGGCCCCAAGAGCCAGCTAAGACTGGTCTTGCGGCTTGGGTGGATACCAAAAATTCACTGAGCCTGCGCAAGGAAAGAGGTTACTAGCAGTGACAAAGAGAAGTCATCTTTCTTCATCTCTGCGACCACCAGACGACCACCACAAAGAGGCCCTGCACAGGCGCAGTTGGGAGGAGACTAAGGAAATGACCTCTCGGAGCTAATTTTAATATGAAGCGGGGATAGGTCATGTATAGGTATAGGCATATTGTGAATATGTAATACCTGACTGTATAAACTTGAGGCGAACTGCCGAGTCGGGCGCGCACGAGTTTGGTGGGACTACCCTCCGTGCTGCCCAGCGCTGAATGAACATACCTACTTTACAATCTCACTGACTGTGGAGTCTGTTTCCCACACGTCAGCTGGACACACAGGGGATCACTCCACCTAGTGTGTGCACCTGTCTGGTTTAACCATGCAGGTTAAATACACACCTGTTATACATATTCACTAAATTTCTGGGTAATGTCATACATAATCATCAACTGTCTGATAAATCATTAGCATATGTAAATGTCCCTTTACGCAGGCGTGGTGAAGTCTTTGGTGGTCTTCAGAAGCCCTCTGGTGGTCTTCCATAGTCTTCCTCACTTTGTCCGATAGTTGACCTCTCTTATGTGATTCTGCGTAGTCCGATTTTTGCCATCATGTATTAGCTTACGTAAAAAGAACATTCAATGTTAATTCTTGAATTTAACGTTTCTAGTGATTGGCCCTCTCATTGGTTAATCTTACTTAGTTCCACTAACTGGAATCTTGATCAAAGTGGGGTTTCTAAGTGTCGTGGTTTAACTCCAGCCAGCAACTAAGTACCACGCAGCCGCTCACTCACTTCCCCCATCCAGTGGGATGGGGGAGGAACTCGGGGAAAAAAAAAAAAAGGTAAAACTTCTGGGTTGAGATAAGAACGATTTAATAGAGCAGAAAAGAAGAAATTATAATGATAATGATAACACTAATAAAATGACAACAGTAGTAATAAAAGGATTGGAATGTACAAATGATGCACAGGGCAATAGCTCACCACCCGCCGACCGACACCCCACCAGTCCCTGAGCAGCGATTCCCCGCCCCCCCCCCCCCCACCCCTTTCCAGTTCCTAAACTAGATGGGACGTCACATGGTATGGAATACACTGTTGGCCAGTTTGGGTCAGGTGCCTTGGTTGTGTCCTGTGCCAACTTCTTGTGCCCTGGCTGGCCATGAGAAGCTGAAAAATCCTTGACTATAGTCTAAACACTACTGAGCAACAACTGAAAATATCAGTGTTATCAACATTCTTTGCATACCGAACTCAAAACACAGCACTGTACCAGCTACTAGGAAGACAGTTAACTCTATCCCAGCTGAAACCAGGACACTAAGCAACAGAACTAAGGTCCATAACGATCTCTCTCAGTTTCTTAGGACAAAACACTACAAACTAACAAATCGGTCAAAGTTTCTATGGTTAACTAATGTTAGACAATACTTATTCTTTTATGATTGTATACAGCACATTTTGTATGTTCTTAAGTTTTGACTACTACATTGCGAGCTTCAAACCCCTATATTCTACACTCTTTAGCTTTTGATCAAACCCAACTCATATAAAATTTTAACTTATCAGAATATTTGTATCATCACCGACTGAAGGGTAGTGTGGTGAAACCTAATGAATATTCAGATTGGCAACAGATCTTTAAAGACACACTAGTATCTAACTTGGGGACACACAGTATAGACGAGAAGAACAGAAAATGTAATGCGAGAAAAAGTCAACACAGCGGTTTGCTTTCCCACCGCTGGTGATTCACATCTTCCGGCCATAAATAACACATTCATCTCCTTTCTTCTCAGCCTTTGGTTTTATACCAGCCACATCAGAGCCTGCTCCAGTCTTGCAGAGTCCAGGCTGATCCTCCTGGAAGTGGTGCTGCTGGTTTCTCGATGGCCCATCAACTACTGTGAGCAGTGAAGTTTGCTTCATGCCGTTGCCTCCAAGTTTGCTCTGCCAGGCCTGTGTCTTGATAAATTTTGGTTGCTGGTTTCCCTTTTTTCTATTGGTTTCCCAGTTGACAGCTCCTGCCCCCACCCCACAGCCCAGGGACAAGCCACAGTGAGACAGGGACCCAAAGGAACCTTAGTAGATATAGTAGATATATGGATGTAGCTAGGAACTGTTTAGTAATTATCTAGCTTATAATGAAGTTAAAGAAATTACAATAGAGGTAGACATGGCCCAAGAGGATGAGAAATGATGATTAACGTTTGCATTGTTGAGGCTGGCTGGGGCAGGAGATAGTCCCTGAGAAGAAGCAGCAGCCGACCCCAAAAACCAGCCAAGACTGGCCTTGTGACTTTTTAGAACTAATTTTAATATGAATCGGGGATAGATCATGCCTATGTATGGGCGTATTGTGAAACTCCATGTATATGTAACACTTGACTGTATAAACTTGAGGAGAACTGCCGAGCCGGGCGTGCACGACTTTGGTGGGACTACCCCCCGTGCTGCCCAGCGCTGAATGAACATACCTACTTCACAATCTCACTGATTGTGGAGTCTGTTTTCTGCACATCACAGGAAATCATAGAATCAGAGAATCAAGGAATCATTGAGGTTGGAAAAGACCCTTAAGACCATCACATGCAGTGGCGTGAAGGAAAAAATCCTAATGTAAAAGTCAGTGGTAATTCAGTGTGTACCTGGAGAGATGAAAACACAGCCACGAGCAGCCCGCAGGACATCATGAACGCAAAGTCCTGCACAGCTTGTCCATGCAAGGTGAAGGGGAGTTCCATTGAGCATCTGGAGCCTATGACTGTCCTGATCCAATGTCGGGGAAAGTTTCAATATGATCCCAAGAGCGAGATTAAGACACAAACGAAGTCTAATGCCGTATACCCAAAACACCTTTTATTATCAAAAGTAGCAAAAGTAGAAAATAGTAGCAATAGGATAGAATGGAAGAAAAAGGCAGAAATCAAACAAGCAGTCGGGATAGAGTTGCAAGAATAGTCACCACCATGGATCAAGCAGCGTCCCGTTGGTCCTCAGTCTTCAATTCTTCAGTTATGGGTGCACACCATGGCCTGTGTCCATGTCTTTTTTACAGGGCATAGTCTAATGCATGCACATACGTACTGTTAGCACGCTCATGGTTTCGTCTATCACTTGATCTTTGGGTGATCGACATGAGAAACCAGTATATTTTCTCAAAGACTACAGCTTCCAGGACAATGGTAGTCTCCACATTCCTGCATGCTTCACCAGCTCCAGCCTGCCTCTTCCCCTGGATGCCTCAGTGGCCTGGTTATCGTCCTTATGGGCCAGAGGAGTGTCCTCTTTAAACAAGCCATCCCAGAGGCAAATGTTTCAAGATAAATAGTTCACAGTTCTGTCTCTCACAGCATACAATCTTTGAGACAGATGCCTCGAGATGACAGTCTCTCACAATGACCTGCCTTCCTGGCCTGTGATGGGGGGTGCCCCAGGGAAGGCTGTGGGCTGGAGGTCCAGGAAGGCACTTGGGTCCAGCATGAGGCTCTGAAACCTCCTGTGAACCCAGGACTGCTGAGGCCATGAGGCAGGGAACTGCCACCCCTCCCAGAGCAGGGCAGAGGACCCAGGGGTCCAGGCTGCCTGCTCATGATCCTCTCCTGCCCCGACACCAAACTGTGCTGCCTGGGGGATGGTGCTCATGATAGCATATTTCCATACATTCTGTATGGTATGTCTAAATATTTTCATGGTTTTCATGTTTTGTACTAGTCGTGGAAACTGCTTTGCTGCTCGGTGACTGCAAAAGTGAGATTAGGTAAATAATTATTAGAAATCTTATACTAACACTATGATTGAAACAATAGACAAAAGTATAGCCAAGCAATTAACTAGTAGAGGTAGTTACTCCTAAGTTTTGCAGTTCTTTGCTCTTAGAACTAGATGTTCCTGGACACTAGATGAGAACGGTGTTGAAATTAACCACATGTGATTGATGCTGCCTTAAGCTTCAAGATCAAAGAACAAGGACAGGAATCAAGACTTCAAGGACAGCCAGCAAGAACTTCAAATGGGTCGGTGGTCACAAAAGCAGCCCATCGACTCAAAGGGATCCTTCATTGCACGTGATTGGATGTAGGCAGTACCAAAATAATCAGTTGCAATTACTTTTATGTAAATGTATACTAATCTGATTAATGTGCAATTAGTTATTCTATATAACCTGTTAGTGCTAAAGCTGTGGGATGCATGCTAGGTGGAACTACCCCCCATGCATCCAGCGCTGCAATAAAGAATGCCTGCTTTCTAAAACTCCAAAACGAGTCTTGGATGGTGTCTTCGACCGGCTTTTCGGTATCACTCACTAGAGCCCTGGTAAGAACCTCTTTCCCTCTGTGCCTCCAAAACACCGGCTGCCCCAAGAGTTGGCATCGTCTCCCCCTCACCTCTCCCAGCCTCCTGGGGGGACACTCCAGGTTGCCTTTATCTGGGGGCACATGGTGGGTGGGAAGGGGACACCCCAGGTGCCCGCGCTCCTTCAGCCCCTCTGCTCATCTTGGTGGTCCAGCCAGAGAGGACCCAGGCATCTAGGCACTGGGCAAGTAGACGGGACATGGATGCAGGCACACACACACACACACACACGCACACAGAGAGCGTAGCTTTGCTGAAGGGGTTTATTGATCATGAGAGGGAAATGGCCCAGGGCTCCCAGGGGATCAGGTGGGGTCATCCAGGGATGATCATCTCCTCATGCCGCTGGAGGGGGACAGGACAGGGCTGTCACCATCACTTGAGGACCTGCAAGAGAGAGCCCAAATTGTGACGAACACCCCCCTCCCCCCCCAGTGTCTGCTGGGACATGAGAGGGGCCTTGTCCCCACCACCTCTCTCTGCAGAGACCTGGGGAAGGAGAAGGGAACTGGAGCCCTCTGTCTACCCAGGACAGGAATTGGCTCACCTGAGATCCAGATGGCACCCAGAGCCCCCTATCTACCCCAGGATGCCCCTATATCTCCCAGAAGCCTGCCCAGACCTCACAGTGATCCTGGGGGGTGTGTATGGCACAGCCCCCCTGCCTGGCCTGCACAGTGATCTTCTGGCTCCATAGAGCCCTACTGCATGCAAGGAAAGGCATGGGGGCAGCTCTGTGCAGCTCACCCTGGGACATGCATCAGGGACAGTCCCCTCTCTTTCCCTCTGCCATATCCAAGGTCTGCCCACCCCAGAGGGCTCAGGGATCCACCGGGGCCCAGGATCTTTTGTGGGGCTGCAGACGCCCTGATGTTGCTCACCTGGACAGCAGCAGCTACAGGCACGCTTCTCCGCTGCAGAAGAAGTCTTAATTCCTGTTCGGTCAGAAGATCCTGGGGCGAAAGGGAGGATTAGCGACATGCTTGGGTGAACTGGGTTGTTCTGGGAGGCAGGGGAAAGCAATGGAATCCTTGGGGAAGGTTCCTCTGGGAGAAATGGGGTACATGAGCTCGTATGGTGGTGCACAGAAAGCAGTGGGGGTCCTGGGGAGGGGGCCCACCTGGGTGTGTGGCTGTGTACTGGGGTACACATATTTTTGTTATAGCCAGCCAAAGAATACTGGTACATTCAAAGACTATAAGTGGCACCTTAAATTAATGCCCGAGTTAAAAGTAGTACCTTAAATAAAAATTACAGCTGAGATTAAATAAAACTTTTACTCCTTTCCATATATCATATGGTCAGAGGACCTGGTTTGTTCAGTGGGAGCAGATGCCACTTTCTCAGGCCGGTAGTTCGTCAGGTGTACTTTCCATCACACGAGACAGCTGGGTGGGAGGCACACACAGGAAAGATGCTTGTCTCCATTGCCACCGTGCACAATGGCCTGAGCGCAACCTGTGCGGCTGAGTTGCCAAAGCAGTGAGCTGACGCAGCCCTCGGAGGGCTTCATTGGTAACCGAATGAGTGGGCAAGGGTGGAGGGTAAACACCATATAGATGGGAGTCGACAAACAGAAATGGGATGGGATAGTCCGGGTGTGGGTTCCTGGGGCTGCTGCCGATGCCTTTGAGTACCTGCAACATCTGTGTGGAGCAGAGAAACACTCAAAAGGATTCAATGTCCAAAGAAAGGACATACAGTGTGCTGGTAAAGAGTTCCCCCTCTTCCTTGACCATCACCAACAGGATGAGGAGTGCACATGTCCAGCTTGGACTTGGACCCCCAGCACTTACATTGCAGTGCGAGGCTCCTAAGAGAAACCGTGATTCATCTCTCTTGTCTGTAGGAGCAATGTCTGTGCCCACTGGGCCTCCTTCTCCTGCCTCCCCAGCCAGGGCAGAGGCAGGTGGTTCTCACAAACTGCACATCCAACAGGACTGGAAGGAGTGTTACAGAGGCTCGTACTATCAAACACAGCAGGTGTTAAAAATCAGATTTATTCTTCGATAAAAAAGTTCCTTAGAACTCTGATTAGCGAACCACAAGCTCAACGATGTAAGGGGAAATTAGTACTACACAGCGGACTTTAGAATTCTTAAGGTTTAAAAATGATGACTCAAAATGAGCATATCGTTTACCTATGAGATGAGGGCTCTCACCCTCAAGGAGTTACCTAGGGTGGCATCCCAATCCAAGGGGAGAGTCCCTGACTGCAGACCTGCTGCTCCCAGGATGAATTCTGGAAATGTTGCCAGGATCCCAGGCAGGGAAGGATCCTGGAAAGTCTCTCAGAGCTCAATATTGCTAGTCCTATGGATTCAGCAGGAAAATCTGAAGTAGTGCCATGATGATATTGCTGCTAACACAGCCATGAAAAACAGAAGCAGTTGGGTACTTGTTGGAGCGGCGGAGGAATGCACATAAGTCGACCCAATATGAGGGATAGAAGTGATTCAACTTTATTTGCACGGATAGCTCATATTTATACAGTTTGCGATAATTATGCCTACTAGTCCTAATACGATTGGTACATTGCTAATGTTTATTCATTACTAATACACACCCACTTGTGGCTGGCAGCTATGCGTGTTCAGTAACTTTCTCATGAGAACTTCTTCAAAAGTTACTTGTGAAGTTATGCCAAGGCCACACCCTCCCTGTCTTTCTCCTGATAACAGCGAGACCAGCTGTTGTTTTTCTCCTGATATCAGCAAGGCGAGCAGTCTTCAGCCAAGGCCTAGTCTTGCTGCCCACGCTGACATTCCTTCACACAGAACTCTGCTCGCACAACTTTTCTATAGACCCATGTCCTATCTCATCAAGCCAATTCCCAACAGGTACTTGCACCTTTGGGGCTTGGCAGTGTCCCCGTGCAGAGCACTGTCCCTGAAAACAGAGATGTCCATTTCCCTCTCGCCAGCTATCGGAGTAGCACTGAGGTCGGTCACAGCACACCACCTACTGCTCGTACAAAGGCCTCCCAGGTAAAGGCAGAGCTTGTTGCAGACCAAAGCAGATGTCTTTGCACTGCCCGTGCATGCAGTGAGCTTTCCTGAATGAGTGAGCACCTGTCACAACATGGCCCATGAGATGAAGCCAGATGTGAGCTGGAAGGAGTGGGAGGTGGCCACAGAAAGAAGAAACCAAATTGGTGCCAGTCACGTCTGCACAGCTTGGCTGTGGGGTATGAGGGACCGGGGTTGATTCCCTCTGTTGTCCAAACTACCCCACCTCGCCAAATGGTGTTCACTTTCAATAAGGTTTTACTGAGGGGCGAGGGGGTGGAGAGGAGAGACACAATTTGTAGGGGAAAAGCATGTGTTCACACACATGCAGACAGACAGCCGCACAGAGCAGCATGCCCAGCCCTGGTGACAAGCTGGTGGGAGAAAAGCTCCTGAAGAGGGTGCATGGAACAGGCAGGTAAAGAGGGGCAGAGCTGGGCTTCCCAGAGCAGACAGGGAGAGACAGGGGTCTGGGAAGAGGCAGGAAGGGAATGCCAGGGCTCTTGGAGAAAACAGAGAGCCACTGGTGTGCTCCCACCTCTGACAACACCCATGAAAGCAATCGCCTTGATGACACTCCCCCTCCCATCCTGAATTCAAGATCTCGTGCTTGGTTGCCATGTATGAGTTTCTAGAAAAATCCTAGCCTTTGTCCTGCATTATGTCCTCTGCTGTCCTGGAGGGATTTAGTTTCCCAGGCCATGGCACATGCATTTTCTAGCCTTGTTCTGGGGGAGGGGTGTTCCCCCTTTTAACTTTCCATTTCCTTTTTAGTTTTCTGTTTCTTCCTCTGCATTTCCTTTTCCTTGTTGTGCCTGCCCCTTTCCATCCCAGTCAAATTCCACATGGGGGTTTGCTTGGCTTGCACTCACCTCTGAGGCAGATGAAGGTGCTGATGCAAGGGGAAGCACCGTGCTTTCCCAATGCCTGCCTCAGCACTGCAAAGAGGACAGTCAGATCCTGCCACTTGTCTTTTCCTCTGGGAATGGACTCAGCTAGGCAAGAGGGTTGACGTGGGAGGAGGGCCTGCTGGACATTGTTGCCTTCTGGAGCGAATATTTGAGAGAGACCCACAAGCACTGTGGGACCATGGGTACGTGAGCTCGTCCACAGAGGCTGCAGTGAACAGGAGATGGTGCCATTTAAAATCCCAAGAGAGGTGTGCAAGATGGCCTGAGCCCGAGGCAGCTCCAGCTCCCTTGGAGGGATGAGCAAGCCCTTCAGGCGCAGGCTGAGGTGGGGTGACCAGGGATGGGCTCTTGGCACAGCCAGGATGGCAGGCCTGGGCAGGGAGCAGGCAGGTCCCGCCTGTGGGGTTGGGCTGGGACTGGTCACAGGTACCTCCCTGCAGAGCACACCTCTTGCGCTCCAGGCTGCGCTCAGGCAGGGCTGGCACCAGGGCAAGGGCTCCTGGGGCAGGGCTGAAGTAGCTCACCTGGGAGAGGCTTAGACTGACAACCCACAGGTTCAAGCCCCAGCACAAGCAATGTGTTCCCCTTGGCTTTTCAAGAGCTGCTCTGACTTCTTCCAGCCTTCCCCGATCCTTGTCCCTGTACTCTCCCTATGTGAGAGCAGAGCTTCCCCCATGCTGGACACTGTTTGTGTGATGCAGATGCTGCAAGAAGGGCTTCAGCAAGTGTGTCGTCAGCCAGAAGGAGACAAAAAAATTGTGGGCCCACTGCTCACAGTGGTTCACAGACCACTGAAGAAATGGAGACCTGAGGAGAACCAGGTCACAAGGACCAACCCTGCCCTGGGTCCTGCATGGGTTGGGGGGAGTGGGTTGACCCTGGCTGCCAGTGAAGCCTCACACAGCTCCTTCCTCACCTACTCACCCCACACCCCAGTGGGATGGGGGCAGAGAATAGGAAGAGCAAAAGTGAGGAAAGTCATGGGTGAAGATAAAAATAATTTAATAAGGGAAGGAAAGAGGAAGAAGGAAGAAAGAAAAAAACCACCCTCTGCCAAAATAATAAGTGATGCAAAGGCAATCACTCACCACCTTCCACAAGTACACCGATACCCAGCCAGTCCCCAGGCATTGGCCACCCACTCAGAAAACACCCTCTCCTCCATCTTTATTGCTGAGCATGATGCCATATGGCATGGAATATCTGTTTGGTCAGTTCCAGTCACCTTTCCTGGCTGTGTCCCCTCCCGACATCTTGCACACCCCCAGCTTACTCACTGGGGGTCAGAGTGAGAAACAGAGAAGACCTTGATGTTGTGCAGATACCTTTCAGCAACAGCAAAATCACTGATGTGTTATCAGCACTGGTTTTGTCACTAATCCAAAGCCCAGCACCTTATGGGCTGCTATGAAAAAAATTAACATCATCCCATCCAGATCCAGTACATTGGGTCAAAGAATTCTAGTGGGGAAGGAGGGCCGAGGTGGAAAGCCTGATCCAGGGATGAAGGGGCTGGGGCAAGGGAGTGGGTGTCTCAGTCTGTCCAAGATGTAGAGTGAACAGAGAAGAGGAGCTTTATCTGGAGCCAGAGGAGCATGGCTGGAGCAGGGACTTGCTCCCTTCTCTGGGAACAGGGGAGGAAAAGAGGGGGGGAGGGAGATCTGGGTGAGGATCTTGGTTTAGTCCTCAGAAAGAGGAACTGCTCCCCTTACTCCAACCTCTCCACCTCCCTTTGCAGCAGGAGAAGCAAAGGCTTCTTACTCAGCTGCTCAGCTGCTGCAGTCTCCAGCTGGTTTCTGAGGCATGCCTGCAACAGGGCCTGGCCAGACAAGGGAAGAGGGGTGCGTGGGTGTTACCCACGAACCACCCAATAGAAATGGCCCATTTTCCCTTGGCAGTGCAGTGAAAGTAGACCTTCACTCATGGCTGACATGTGAGCTTCATGCTCCCGAAATTTGTACCAGAGGGGAAGATGACTCCCACCCTGGGAACCCACAGTGAGAAAGATGCCCTCATGATGGCCCTTGGAAAATATTCTCGTATGAGGCCAAGTACGCTTTTTTATCTCCTCCAGAAAAGAAAACCTTGATACTTCAACAGTTCCCACATGTAAGCCTACCAAGATGTTTATTATCAAGGGAAAAGCAAACCCGTGACCTTGTCAGCATTGCTTTCTAAACAACATTTCTCTACCAGGACCTTTTGCTTTCTTCCCCTTGCTGCCTCACAAGCAGTCTCAGTGGCGTGCACATCTGAAGACCCCATTGGTATCTAGAGCTTTCCTATTCAAAGGAACAAGAAGTGTCTTTTGCCTGTGTCACCAACGTAGCTGTGGGTGCAGGTCGTGGCTTTCCTGATCATTCTCCTGAGGGCCTCCCTGACCTCCCTGTTCCGCAGGCTGTAGATGAGGGGATTGACCAAGGGCGTGAGGATAGTGTAGAAAAAGGAGAAGACTTTGTTGAGCTGCCTCAGTGGGGCTGTTCTGGGCAGCAGGTAGACAACAAAGAGGGTGCCATAGAAAACAGTGACAACGGTGAGGTGAGAGGAGCAGGTAGAGAAGGCCTTCTGTCTGCCTGTGCTGGATGGGATCCTCAGGATGGCAGCTATGATGCACATGTAGGAGGCCAACGTGAACAGGAATGGACAGATTAGGTCCAGGAAGGCGAAGATGAACACAACGAGCGTGAACACCCTGGTGTTACTGCAGGCAAGCTCCAGCAATGGTGAAAACTCACAGAAGAAGTGGTCAATGGACTTGGGGCCACAGAACTGCAACTGGGAGAAGACAACTGTGACTACCAGCAGCAGCAGTGAACTCCCTAGCCAAGATGCAGCTGCAAGATGGAAAGAGACCTTCCAGGTCATGAGGCTTGCATAGAGCAAGGGCTGGCATATGGCCAAGTACCGATCATAGGACATGGCTGCCAGCAGGTAACACTCGGTAGTTGCAAAGGAAGCAAAGAAGTAGAACTGAGCCATGCAGCCATGTGCAGAGATGCTGTTGTCCCCAGTCAAGAAGCTGGCCAGCAACCGTGGCAGGATGGTGGAGCTGTAGCAGGTCTCTAAGGAGGACAAATTGCCCAGGAAGAAGTACATGGGGGTGTGGAGATGCCGGTCTGCCACCACTAGCACAACAATGAGGATGTTCCCAACCATGGTGACTGAATAGATCATAAGCAAGAGAAGAAAGAGCAGGTTCTGGAGTATGGGGACATCACGTATTCCCAGCAGCACAAAATCTGTGGATGATGTCCAGTTGTCATTTTCCCGTTCAGCCATGCAATGTTGTTTGTCTTTTATTTCCCCAGTTGCCACAAAGAGGGGCTACAAGAAAGAAACACATTTCAGCATATACCTTCAATATTTCTTTTTTTGTGTAGGACATTGCTCCTTTCACATTAGATTTACGTGTTTCTTGTATAATGAAAGCACAAAAAAATGTTCTTCCTGATGGGTTAAGAACACTCATCCCAGCAGACCCACCGGAGACTCCAGAGGCAAGCTGCCCAACACAAGTTCTTCTTTCTCACTGCAGAATAAACCTGTGATGTGCATTTGCTCACACAGAAACAGACAACTTTCATATGCCTGTGGGTATGACCTGGAAAACAAGTTACAGGTGTTGAGGATCTACATCCTTCCACTCTCAGGAAAGAAAAAGCATGCCAGAAAAAACAAACCCCACTCTCCAAAAAAACCCATTGTGTGAAATGTCATGCCAGATGCTGTCCGTCGTCCAAAGCAAGGGATGGGCACACCACAGGGTGAGTGGCCACAGCTCTCTGAAACACCGACATGAGGGGAATAGGATTCCCACCCCACTCCTTCCCCACCACCACACAGGCCAATTTCTTCCATTGGGAAAGGCCAGATGAGGAGTTACTGCTTCAGATGAGCAAGGGACTGTGCTGTGGAACGGCCAGAGAGCATGCTAAAGCCCACTTTGTAGGTCAAAACGCAGCATAAAAAGTGACCAGGAGAGGACCAAAAAGAAGATAGGGAAAGGGTAACTGAGGTAACCGAGCCACAGGGGAGAAGTTGTGAAGGGAGGAGTAACGAGAAGGATTAAGGAGACAAATCCCAGGCTTTTTTCAGTGGTGCCATGAAGAAAGGACACATTGAAAGACAGGAAATTCCATTTAAAGATAGGGTGGTCAAACACTGGAACAGGTTGCCCAGAGAGGTTTGGGAGGCTCCATCCTTGTGGGAATTAAAAACTTGATGGGGCATGGTCCTGAGCCACATGCTCTAGCTGACCCTGCTTTTTAGAAGGGGCGGTTGGACTAGATGATAAGCTGGGGTGGCTGCCAAGCTGAGCTGCTCCATGATTCTGTGATTGAAAGCTGTTTTCCATTTTTTCCCTCCTGAGCAGTGGTTCCTGAGGGCTTTGAGGCTGCCTGCTTGCAAATCCCAGCCCAGCAGCAGGACCCCAGCATGGCCAGCTGTGCTTGTGGGGCACAAGTGAAAAAGCAGGACACTGAGCAGGGCATCCCCAGGAGGCCTGGGGGTGAGGTGGGACAGCATCAGGGTCAGGGGCATGGACAATGTCAGGGTCATGCCTCAGCGTGTGATTGGAGAAAGCTCATGCCTGAGAAACACAGCTCTCTGCAAGAGCAGTTCCCTCCAAGTGTCTCATGACCACCTCTTGGGCTGGAATGCGTTTCTTCCAGCGCTGATCATCACAGGAACTCTTCTGAGAGTTTTCCAAAAGCTACTCAGAATAATGTATACCCCCAGCCATCTCCACTGCATGGGACTGAGAAAGCTGAGCGTTGCAGAACAAATCCTACTTCATCATAATTCTGTGAGTGAGAAAGCAAGCAAAACCCAGCCACAACAAAAAAGAAAAAGAAACCAAGAGAGAATTGAAATAGCCCTGTGAATGATGAAGTGAAGGGCACAGGCTATCTGGCCCCACAGAGCCCGCCCAAACGCTCCCCCGCTGCCCAGCCAAGGTGGGAGACTGTCCCAGGGCTCTCCCTGGGATTTCACTGTGCAGTGCCAGGGGCTCAGGAGTGTCTAGGAAAAGCGGGGAGCTGAGGTGAGAAGACGTGCAGGAAAGGACAAGGCTAAGACTTAGGTCCCTATGCTCTCATTTCTTCCGTTCAAAGACCCAGCAGATTGAGTAATAAGACCCAGCCTTCACTCACCCTCGGCACATCCAGCACAAACCTACAGTCTCATCATGAAGCAGTGACATCTGCTCTGAATGGATCATGGCAATGAAGTCCAAGGTTAGGGTCTTACCTTCTGCCTCTTCCCTACCGTGTCCTTCACTTCTTGGACTGCACTGCAAGCCCTGCACCAGGGCTCATTCCTTACTCTGCCCTTGCCCTCTTCTGCCAGCAGCTCCTAAGGTGAGTCTCCAGCAGCACCTCAAGGCTCCCTGCTCTCTCAAGTGTCCCAGGGTTTATAGCAGAAACAAGACTCTAAAGGTTCCTGCTGCAGCGTGTCCCTCCTGAGGATTTGCAGAGTAAAAACAGTATAATTGACTCCCTGGTGGGATGGAAGCTCTGAGGTGGTGGGGACTGCGTCAACAGCCGCAGGCAGTGCTGAACCCCTGGGAATATGATGTAAACTGAGGCAGGGCAACTGAACCAGGGACATCTCTGACTTTGGTGAGCAGGGCAGGAAAGTCCCCGGGAATGGCATTCACCTCACTTCCCTTCAGACGACTGCATCTTCATCAACTCACATAGAATTAGAAAGGCTCAGACCTTCTGAGGCAGAGGGGCCTGGCTTGTGGGGAGCTGAAGTCAGCAGAGCAGTGCCTATGTCCTTCCAGAGAGGATTCCCTTCTCCAGCATGAGAGGTGCACAGGGGCCTCCCTTGCTCCTTTGCTAGCCAACGGGAGCAATTGGGCATGACTCCTTCCAGTCCTGTTGGATGTGCAGTTTGTGAGAACCACCTGCCTCTGCCCTGGCTGGGGAGGCAGGAGAAGGAGGCCCAGTGAGCACAGACATTGGTGCTGTTGCTCCTACAGACAAGAGAGATGAATCACAGTTTCTCTTAGGAGCCTCGCACTGCAATGTAAGTGCTGGGGGTCCAAGTCCAAGCTGGACATGTGCACTCCTCATCCTGTTGGTGATGGTCAAGGAAGAGGCGGAAGGTGTCTATGAGGTTGTTTTGGAAAAGAGCGGCCATATGGGTCTATTAAAGGGTGAGCGAGTCTTTCTGACCACTCCCTGACTCTCCAGGCATGGAATCAGCTTATGGATGGGAACCAGGGAGTCTCAGTTGGTGCGATACTGTTCCTGGTGCACAGTCATGGGAGAAAATGTCACCTGCTGTTCCTTACCCCGCAGCAACCCCACAACAGAAGGATCCTCTGAGGGACTGGGCAAGCTAAACAGCTGCTTAATTGTCTCTGGACTCAAGGCAGCTATACCCAAAGACCACCAGTACCCTTTTAGGCCTTTGAAGTATCCTCCTCTGAGGTAGTCTCTGCCAAGAATACATGGAGCCTCTGGACCAGTCACAATACCTTTCCCAGGTAGGCTTACCTCAGGCTCCAACACAGACACTTCATGGGATCCTCCCATCACTCCAGAAATGCAGATGGATTCCTCCCCTTTGTAATCTGATGGTATTAGAGTAGCCTCTGCACTGGTGCCCACTAGAGCTTTACACTCCTGTGGGGCTGATGTGCCAGGCCATCGAACCCACACAGCCCAGTAAACCCGGCTGTCCCTTTCCTCTGCCTGGCCAAAGGCAGGGCCCCTCTATTCTTGGCCAGAGTCTTCATCACTTGGGTTTTTGTAACTGCAAAGCACAAGTCCTTCATCAAGGTCAAAAGCAAGATCAGCCCTTCTACTCTGACCCACAGACCTTGGAGCAGTAATTTTCCTGGATGGATGCCTTCTGTCTGTTGTTTTTCCTTGCAGTTCCTGTACCCGAGATTCTAGTTTCCAGGTAGGTTCACCATCCCACTGCCTCATGTCCTTCCTCCGGTCACGCAGGGAGAACCAGAGGGTTGCACGTGGTGTGCACCACCGGTACCCTCTCCCTGGAACAGAAAAAGGCTGGCTCTTAATGGCTGGGACCTTGGTTGGTGTGGGTGAGGAAGAGCTATCCTTCTCGGATTGCTCGGACAATTCGGGGGTGAGTTTCTCCACAGCCTACACACAGGCCCATAGGGAGGAAGCAAGATTATCTTTGTATTCTCGGAGTTGTCTGTCCCAACCATCCATAGCTGGTGACTCTGTGTTTCTCCAGCTCATTATCGCCAGGGTGTTGGCATATGACGTCGGAGCATTTCATATAAATTTTTGCCACATGGACTGCGTGCACTGGATTTCATGCAGGTCTTTGGATGCCTGGTTTTTGTCCAGGTTGCTGTAATGCACCTCCACCATGGCCAATTCCCTCAGGTACTGGACACCTCCCTCAATGGTGGTCCACTTGACTGGGAATTTGCAAGATCTTCCTTGAAGGGATACCTGTCCTTCACACTCGACAGGACTCGCCTCCAGAGGCTGAGGACTGCTGCCCCTTTTCCAATCCCTTTGTCAACGGCCTTACCCCTAGCAAGGGATCACAGCTGCCGGGCTTCCTTACCCTCTAATTCCCGACCCTTGGCCCCAGTATCCCAGCATCAGAGCAGCCAGCTGATAATTGGCTCTCCTGGATGATGGCTGAAATCTGTTTGCATATCTGCCAAGCTGACCTCAGCTTCCATTGTTTCTTCTTGCCTATAGGGGCGACTGGCATAGTTGAGGCCTGGGTCTCTGGTTCAGCCACAGTGTCTGTTTGTATGTCTTTAGATGCAGAGACCCTCTCTTCTCCTTGAGGGTGCTGAACAGTGCTGAATAGTGCTCAGTAGGCGAAGGGCAGGCCCCAGCACAGCGCGACAAGCTGTGTCTCTTTGGCATAGCCAGCACCAGGGCACCCTTTTTGCAAACATTCTGTCACTTCATCAGGATCCCGCGCTCATCTGGGTTGAAGTCTCAGACCCTTGGAGGTGACAACAATCCTCAGTACCTGCCTGTATTCCCCTGCATGCCTTGCCACCCATAACCACACGGCCTTGGGGCATATCCCTGGGTGGTATTCCTAAATGGTTGGTTAACCCTAGAGAAAGTGGAATAAAAATTCTTGAGAAGTACCAATAAGGAGTATTTTGGCTACCCAAGGATGTTCAAGCTACTGAGAATTTATTGTAACGAGGGAGAAAATATATGCCATGAAGAAAAAGCTGGTGAAGGTGACATTCTGTGTTTCCTCCCTGTCCTGGTTTCAGCTGGGATAGAGCTAACTGTCTTCCTAGTAGCTGGTACAGTGCTATGTTTTGAGTTTAGCATGCGAAGAATGTTGATAACACTGATGTTTTCAGTTGTTGCTCAGTAGTGTTTACACTATAGTCAAAGATTTTTCAGCTTCTCATGGCCAGCCACGGCACAAGAAGTTGGCACAGGACACAACCAAGGCACCTGACCCAAACTGGCCAATGGTGTATTCCATACCATGTGACGTCCCATCGAGTTTAGGAACTGGGAAGTGGGGGGGGGGGGGGGGGGGGGCAGGGAATCGCTGCTCAGTGACTGGTGGGCTGTCGGTCAGTGGGTGGTGAGCTATTGCCCTGTGCATCATTTGTACATTCCAATCCTTTTATTACTACTGTTATCATTATCATTATAGTTTCTTCTTTTCTGTTCTATTAAACCGTTCTTATCTCAACCCAGGAGTTTTACTTATTTTCCCGATTTCCTCCCCCATCCCACTGGATGGGGGAAGTGAGTGAGCGGCTGCGTGGTACTTAGTTGCTGTCTGGGGTTAAACCACGACACTCCCCCAAAAACTCTCAGAGGAGAAAAGGGAAAAGGTGTAATTGTTAATTGTCTCCACGAGATGATTCTTAGAGTAATGGCATCAATGCAGAACTCAGATACCTGATTAAGATCAAGGCCAGTGCTTTTGTAATAAACCCCCCAGGCAAAACACCACCAAGTGCTACAGACCACAGCAAACTGCAAAAGGCAAACCCAAGCTTTAACATGCACAGCAAAGAGGAGCCTGGCACGGATCAGATAAACTAATGGTGACAACAGTTAAGTCAATACCATGACCAGCAACTGCTGAACAGATATCAAAGCTGTAAATTCCATCTAATATGCTCTGGTCAACTCTGCTGTTGACTCTACCCCAGCCAAAAGTAGTACAGCCGGACAGAGACGGCCTGCTGAGCCCTGTCCGTCCCTCCACCTTCTGCAGGTACTAAGGGCCACTGGGAACCTCGAGGGTACTGGGAGCTGGGACACAAGACGTAACGGTGGGGAAAACGGAATGCCCACTCTCCATCTGTTGCCACTAACACGCCTGCCAGTGCTGCAGCAACTGCCTCTGCCCCTCCTTTCCCCAGCCCCAGCCCTTCTCTTCCCCTTTTGTGCCTGCCTCGGTTGGTCTCTCTCTCCATCCCTGCCTCCATCCCTGGGTTTCTGACAATGAGGTTGGGGAAAATGCATCTGAAAATGGTAGAGGGGAGAGCTGGGGTGAATGCTGAGGCTCCAACACTATATACATATGCAAGATGAACAGATAACCCAAGTGTCTCCACCAAAGAAGAGGTAGCACATGCACTTTTCTTTTTCTCCCCTTTCCCTCTGTACAACAACGGGATACCTCACTGCAGCTCAAAGCCTGAGGAGAACAACCATGCTAAAACTTTATCGGGAAAATAAATGTGGTAAAAATTCCACTGCCTCACAGAAGAGACTGCAAGAAAAAACAGAGAAAATTCAGAAGTGCTCTCAGCCCTGCTCGGAGAAGGTGGTAGGAGACAGCACAAGTAGGAGTAGCTACACTTTAGACCAACCTTGTAAAGTCTTTGTCCATCTCTTTGTCAAACGGGCAAACACATGACATTTTACTTTTTTCATTACACTCGTGTTACAAAAACACAAGCATGTCTTCTTAGAGACCATTACACCAGCAGCAGGGATCTTCCTGAATTGCACCTTTCATGTTAAGTGGCGATCAAATGCCGTCCACCTGCTTTGCATTTAGCTCAAAGGCAGCCTTGACCTCTCCTAAGTCAATATCCCTCAGTTATGACAGTGCGTACAATTCATCGATTCTTTGCAAAATCACTTCAGAATACGAATAACATCACAGCATACTTAAATATGCTCTCCAATTCAACACTGTGTAACTTAGCTATCTAATAAAAAGCGCAGAAAGCAGAAGCTGTCAAAATGAAAATCCTCCAGGTGACTGACTGCCTGCCTGCCTGCTCTTTGGGCACTTTCCAAAGCAAATATTGAAGTCAGTTGCCTTAGGTCTTTTCACAACTGATCCACAACACATCCCTTATTTATAGTCAGTGTCCTGTAAATATAGAACCATCACCCTTAAAAAATGACGCATATTGTCAAAGAAGGATCTGAGCCATGTACACTTCTCATGCACCACGTATCAGTGTATTTTTATTTATCTCTTTTCATGTGGATAAAATCACACAGGCTTTCTTTGCAGCTATGGCAAGAGTCTGTATCATCATGGGAACAAAGGCCGGGACACCCTGGCTGCACCGAAACTCAGTCAAACCTCCCACTGACTTCAAAACCTAAACCAGATCTTTACCACCAGCCTTTGATTCCCAGCTTGCATCTCATAGAAACAGATATTCCTCTCACCTTAATAGACAGAGGACTAAATTAGAGCACTATTTTACTTTGAGATACGTGATGTGGGCTTCTGGATGGTTTTGGAAGTGAATGGCGATTGGGAAGCACAGCATGGTAGCTTGAATTACTGCGGTGCATAACAAACAGAGGATGAGTTTACAGAGGAATGTGACAACCTTACGAAGTATTCATGGTTCTGCTATCGTAATGGTGATGTCCCACGAACTCCGGACAGGCAATAAGTCCAATGCAATTAATGCTGCCCTTGCTCAATGTGGCTAGTGGGTTTGCTGGTCATTCCGTGTGGGTACTTCTAACTATCAGCTAGTCAGAGACAAGTAAATATGTGCTGCGTCTCCTGGTTGAGAACTTATGTATTGGGTCTGGCTGAGATGGAGTTAGTACTCCCTATAGCAGCCCTCATAGCACTGTGCTCTGCAGCTCTGTAGCTAGAAAGGTGTTGATAACACACCAGTGTTTTGGCTACTGCTGAGCAGTGCTGGCACAGCATCAAGGCTGTCTCTCCAACATTTTTGCCCTCCCCTCAATGGCAGGCTGGGGCAGGGCAAGATCTTGGGACGGGACATAACCAGGACAGCTGACCTAAACTAACCAAACAGATATTCCATACCATATGACGTCAGCTCAGATATAAAAGATAAGTGAAGGGAGACGGAGGGGGGGGCATTTTTGTCTTCCGGAGCAAGCACTACGCGTACAGGAGCCCTGCTTCCCAGGAAGTGGCCAGACATCGCCTGCTGATGGGAAGTAGAGAGTAACATCATTTGTTTTTTCTTTGCTTTCGCGCGCAACCTTTGCTATCATTTTATTAAACTGCCCTTATCTTGACCCACGAGCCTTTCGTTATATTTTTCTCTCCCCCATCCAGCTGAGGAGGGGGAGTGATAGAGCGGCTTTGGTGGGCACCTGGCATCCAGCCAGGGTCAACCCACCACAGTCCTTTTTGGCGCCCAACGTGGGGCACGACAACGGCAGTTTTGCATTAAGCGTTCTATAGCTAGTCATTAAGTGGCAAGCTCCTGTGCAGGTCACAGAGCTTGTTAGCTGCTTGCTTATCTCTAGCTTGCTGAGTTTGGGAACATGTTAATGCAAATAATGGCTGTGTGCTTTGTCCTGGCACTGATGGCTTTGTTGTGCTGTGGGAGCTATCTTGTGTGGAGAATGAAGGAACGTGGGAACGTGCTAATACAAATAGTGTCTATGTGCTTTGTCCTGGCAGTGATGGCTTTGCTGTGTTGTGGGAGCTATCTTGTGGAGGAGATGAGGGAACACATCTCCCTCTCCCTACCAGGCATTGATGTGAATGGTTTTATTATGCAGGCTCCCGAGGTCCTTGTTCACCCTTACGTGAGCCCTCTCTATCGAGTAACGCAGAAAAAGAACTATTTTGAATGGGGCCCTGAACAACAACAAGCCTTTGAGCATATCAGACAGGAAATAGCTCATGCAGTAGCTCTTGGGCCCGTCCGAACAGGACCAGATGTACAAAATGTACTCTACACTGCAGCTGGGGAACATGGTCTCACCTGGAGCCTGTGGCAGAAAACACCAGGAGAAACCCGAGGTCGACCATTAGGGTTTTGGAGTCGGGGGTACCGAGGATCAGAAGCTCACTATACCCCGACTGAAAAAGAGATCTTAGCAGCATATGAGGGGGTTCGAGCCGCTTCAGAAGTTGTTGGTACAGAAACATATCTCCTCTTGGCACCACGATTGCCCGTGCTACACTGGATGTTCAAAGGAAACATCCCTCTACACATCATGCAACCAGCGCTACATGGAGTAAGTGGATAGCATTGATCACGCAACGGGCTCGACTGGGGAAATCTAACCGCCCAGGAATTCTGGAAGAGATCATGGAATGGCCAGAAGGCAGAGATTTTGGAGCATCACCTGAGGAGGTGACTCGTGCCCAAGAGGCACCACCATATAATGAGTTATCAGAAGATGAAAGGTGTTATGCTTTGTTTACTGATGGATCCTGTCGTGTGGTAGGGAACCATCGGAAGTGGAAAGCTGCTGTGTGGAGTCCCACACGACAAGTCATTGAGGCCACTGAAGGAGAAGGCGAGTCAAGTCAGTTTGCAGAAGTGAAAGCCATCCAACTGGCTCTAGACATTGCTGAACGAGAAAAGTGGCCGGTACTCTACCTCTATACCGACTCCTGGATGGTGGCTAATGCCCTATGGGGGTGGCTACAGCAGTGGAAGAAGACCAATTGGCAACGCAAGGGTAAACCCATCTGGGCAGCAGCATTGTGGCAGGACATTGCTGCCCGTGTAGAACACATGACTCTAAAGGTACGTCATGTAGATGCTCACGTGCCCAAAAGCCGTGCCACTGAAGAACATCGAAATAATGAACAGGTAGACAAGGCTGCCAAAATAGATATAGCTCAGGTGGACCTGGACTGGGAGCGTAAGGGTGAGCTATTTGTAGCTCGATGGGCCCATGAGACATCGGGACATCTAGGGAGAGATGCAACGTATAGGTGGCCTCGTGATCGAGGGGTGGACCTGACCATGGACCTGACCTGGCCATCACACAGGTCACTCATGAATGTGAAACATGTGCTGCAATCAAAAGAGCCACCAGAGTAAAGTCTCCCTGGAACAGAGGGCGGTGGTTGGGTTTTCAATATGGCGAGGCCTGGCAAATTGACTACATTGGACCACTGCCACGAACACGCCAAGGCAAGTGCTACGTACTCACCATGGTGGAAGCAACTACTGGTTGGCTAGAAACATATCCTGTAAACCATGCCACTGCCCGAAACACCATCTTAGGCCTCGAAAGGCAAATTTTATGGCGACACGGTACCCCAGAAAGAATTGAATCAGACAGTGGGACTCATTTCCGAAATAACCTTATAAGCTCCTGGGCAAAGAAACATGGCATTGAGTGGGTATACCACATACCCTATCACCCGCAGGCATCTGGAAAAAATTGAGAGATATAATGGACTGTTGAAGAGTATGTTGAGAGCGCTAGGCAATGGGACATGGAAGCATTGGGATGCAAATTTAGCAGAAGCCACTTGGCTAGTTAACTCTAGAGGATCTGCTAACCGTCCTGGTCCTGCCCAAACAAAACCCCTACATACTGTGGGAGGAGATAAGGTCCCCGTGGTGCACATGGGGAAGTGGCTGGGGAAGGCAGTGTGGATTGCACCTCCCATGGGAAAAGGCAAACCCATTCGTGGGATTGTCTTTGCTCAGGGACCTGGGTGTACTTGGTGGGTAATGCGGAAGGATGGGGAGACCCAGTGTGTGCCTCAAGGACATTTAACCTTGGGGGAAAAATAATCTGTGATGTGAGTTGTATGTTGCAGGAAGTAATGTAGCAGGAATGACCTGAACTGCAGAGGAGTGAAATTCGCAAGGAACCAGACAAGTGCATCGGTGACCCAAACCAAGCCGACGTTGGTGCCCAACGATTGAACGTACTGCTTCTCCTGTCCTGACCACTCATCTAGATGGATGGGGCCCAAGTCATAACCTGTGTGTGAACATCTGAAGGAGTGGAAGAAGCCCCTGGAATATCTATCTCTTAAAGGACAAGGGATAGTAATTAATAAGAATGTATAAATCTGTACGTTGGGTATAAAAGTTGTTTAAGTATGTAGTTTCAGTTGTAAGTGTTGGTAAGAAAGGATTTCAGTAATGAGAATTAAATACAATAGTATGGTTAGAAGATATCTGTATTAAATTATGTGGGACCTGAGCAGGACGCAAATGGTATGGAATAAGGGGTGGAGATTGTATTGGGTCTGGCTGAGATGGAGTTAGTACTCCCTATAGCAGCCCTCATAGCACTGTGCTCTGCAGCTCTGTAGCTAGAAAGGTGTTGATAACACACCAGTGTTTTGGCTACTGCTGAGCAGTGCTGGCACAGCATCAAGGCTGTCTCTCCAACATTTTTGCCCTCCCCTCAATGGCAGGCTGGGGCAGGGCAAGATCTTGGGACGGGACATAACCAGGACAGCTGACCTAAACTAACTAAACAGATATTCCATACCATATGACGTCAGCTCAGATATAAAAGCTAAGTGAAGGGAGATGGAAGTGGGGGGCAGTTTTGTCTTCCGGAGCAAGCACTACGCGTACAGGAGCCCTGCTTCCCAGGAAGTGGCCAGACATCGCCTGCTGATGGGAAGTAGAGAGTAACATCATTTGTTTTTTCTTTGCTTTCGCGCGCAACCTTTGCTATCATTTTATTAAACTGCCCTTATCTTGACCCACGAGCCTTTCGTTATATTTTTCTCTCCCCCATCCAGCTGAGGAGGGGGAGTGATAGAGCGGCTTTGGTGGGCACCTGGCATCCAGCCAGGGTCAACCCACCACAGAAAATTTCCTTTACTTTAGAGTACACCCTGCTTTGTCCTTCCTCTTGAAAAGTGCTCTCAGAAACATCCTGGGGGTGATCTGGAGCTGTGAGTTGCCCTGACCCACACAGCACCCTCTCGTCAGCAGAAGGACCCTGCCCTGCTGGGCACTGCTTCTTCCACCCACAGCTTCTCCCCACTCTGCTGTTGGAGTTCCCCAGGCAGGCTGAGTACTTACCCTGACCGGTGGCAGAGTCCCTGCCCCAGCACACAGCCCCCCTTTGGGGTGCAGGGACCCTGCTCAGAGGGACAGCCCTGGGCACCCCAGGCTGCACACCCACCTTCACACTCTGCAGCCATCCCCAGCTGAAGGCAGCTGACATGCCCTGTCCCTCTGAGGGTGCAGCAGGGAAGCTGTGCTCCAAAGCATGGCCTTTTTCTCTGCACTGCAAAAACTGTGAGTCCCTCTGACAGATCCCTTAGGCTGTGGGATGTGCCAGCTTTAGGAGGTCATTCCAGGAACCACAGTTACATTGCCCTGCAGCCAGAGACTTACCCTGTCAAGGGCTGTGAAGATTTTTCTCCAGGTCAGCTCTCCTCTCCCCTCCCACCCCAGACTGCCTTTAACATCTCTCTCTGCCTCACTCCTCTCCCCTCGGTGCCTTCAGGCGCTTTGCAGAGGAGCTGCTCCTGGGCAGAGCTGTCTCTCGGCAGTGCTGCCTGCTTGCCATGAGCTCCCTCCAGCCCAGGAGCCCAGCCCAGCTCAGCAGCAGAGGACCAGCCCAAGGCAGCCCTTTCTCTGCCCCCTCTGGGCTGCCTCCAGGTGTCCCTGGGGCTCCAGGGGAACCTGCTGGGAAACAGGCTAAGGCAATCACTGGTGTTTATTCCCTCATCTAGCGAGAGCCAGTTCTTTCCTGAAATAAAACTTTCTGCTCAGACACAATGTTACATCTACATGCGACTTTTTTTTCGTTCCAGAAATATAATCCTTCTCTCAGAGTTACTGTTAATGTACCACTTTTTTTGTGTTATTTTTTTAGACAGGATACTCAGAGAGTGAAGGGCAGGGATCTCCTTTGCACCTGCTGACGGAGGGGGTCCATGGACTGAGGGAAGGGATCCATGGGTCAATGGTGGCGTTTCATCCTGCATTTGTATTCATGGCATTTGAAGGAGAGTCAGCTCCCTCCCATGCACACCACAGAGCCACAAGAGGTGGGATTTTTCTTGAATCTCTTCATCTGTGCTGTCTGTTTATTTGGGGGTGGGAGTTTCAGCTGCAGAGTCACACATTGGTATTGTGGGTCCTCCCATGCAGCTGTGTCCATGGGAACAAGTGCCCCCAGCACAGGAAAGACATGCATCAACTGGAGCAAGTTCAGTGAAGGGGCACCAACACAGTCAGGTGTGGGGGGGTGTGCACGGGGCTGGAGAACTTTCCACCTGAGGAAAGGCTGAGGGAACACTGTGCAGTATGGAGATGAGAAGGCCTCGGGAAACCTCACAGAAGCATTTCAGTACCTATCAGGCAGTTAAGAAAAGGGAGCCAGGGTCTTCATCATGGTGCATGGTGGGAAAATGTAAGGCAAGGGACGAAAGTTGAAAGAACGTTCAGGCAGGAGATGAGGTCCATGAGGTCATAACCATAAGGTCACTTATGCACTGGAAGAGGTTGCACTGAGAGGTTGTGCAGTCCCACTCCTTGAAGGTTTTCAAGCCTTGTCTCCCCCTAAATATGGTCTCCAAACATTGAACAGAACACTCTTGCTCATGCAGAAGGAAGCAAAAGCCTATGGCACCAGCAAAAGCTCTGCCTCCCCTGGGCCCTCTCTCCCCTATGACAGAGGTCTTCCACCAACCCCACCCTTCTTCCACCTCCAGCTTTGGACACTGCGCATGCCTGGCCTGCCCACTTGCCTTCACCACTCACCTTTGTAACCGAGGCCCGACACATATCTTGGCACTCCCACTGTAAGCTGGCACCCACCCCACACCTGGAGTCTACCTGGCCATGGAGGCAGTTAGAGGCCAGGTCTCCTCTGCCTGGCACTGGGCACAGCTTTTGCCTGGGAATGTCCCCAAGGAGCTCTCTTCATGAGTATGTCAGCCTGTGGCCTGGCAGGGGTGGAACTGGGACAAGGGCTGCTGGGGCAGGGCTGAGGTAGCTCAGCTGGGAGAGCGTTAGACTGAAGATCTAAAGGTCCCTGGTTCAACCCCGGGCTTCAGCACTGATTTGCTCCTGTAGATTTTTGCAGACACTGACTTCTTCCAGCCTGCCCTGGCCCTCCTTGTTCCTTCACCTCTTGGCAGAGCACTGCCCCTGAACTGTAGCTGCAGATCTGCAGGTTAGAATGAACCTTCCTCTTGCACTGCAAGCCCCCAGCCTTCCCCTGGACAGGACTCCCCATTCTGTGCTTCATTGGGGTGGTCTCTAGCCGCCCCTCCTTCCCTGCACCACAGCAGATGGCATCTCTCCTTTGCAGGGTCTCTGCAAAGACCCTGTCTCTCTCCTCTTTGCCATTCTCGATGGTGCACAGACTGCTTGCCTTGTCATAGACACATCACAGGAGAAGAGCATCTCTCCTGCTGGCAGGCATTAAGGGGATGGAGCTCAGTGGAAGAGCG
The DNA here is from genome assembly GCF_929443795.1 of Astur gentilis. NCBI lineage: Eukaryota > Metazoa > Chordata > Aves > Accipitriformes > Accipitridae > Astur > Astur gentilis. The sequence goes on from NW_026060847.1 coordinate 334,042, forward strand.
CCCGCTTCGCATGTGGGAGGTCCTGGGTTCAGTCCCTGGCATCTCCAGGGGTGGTGCTTTTGCCCTGACTGCCCAGCCTCAGGCAGCTGTGGGCTGGAGCTCAGGCACTGCTCCTCCCCAGGCCCTTTGGGCCTGACCTGCCCACCCAGGGCTTGGCTGTGAGGTGGGCAGGGCTGTGGGAGTCCTGTGTGTGCTGCCTCTTCTGAGCCCTTTCTTGGAGGAGAAGCAGGCAGCTGTGCTGGACCCGAGACCAGGTCACTGCCCTGAAACCTAGACCCACAAACCAGCCAGGGGAAATGCTTGGCAGCAGAGTGTGCCTGCAAGGAGACCTCAGGGAGGGTATAGACAGCAGCAGCACACTACGGAATCCCTTCTGGCTGCACTGGGAGATGTGGTGTGAGGGTGCTGGTCCAGTCCAGGTGTCCTTTGGGACCAGAGCAACACTGCCCTGCTGGCTTTCCAGGGCGAAGGCTCTGGGATTGTCCTGTCTCCACTCTAGGTGGAGATCCCATACCACATGGGAAACACTCTGTGCCAGCAGGTAAGGGTGTCAGGGCTGGACGAGCATGGGCAGGGCTGTGGGACTCCCAGCTGGAGTTTTCCTTCCACCATCCTTCCACCATTGCCACTGGCTTGAGAAGAGCCTCAGCTCAGGGAACTTGGATCTGCTGAGGTCAGGAACAACCCTGCAGAGGTGGGACCGGTGCAGACCTCTTGTTCCTGGGGTGTTTGGTGACTCTGTCACTACTCCGTAACTACTGTGCTGGTAGGATCAGGGAGTCACAACTGTCCACAGCCATGCACAGGCAGGGAGGGCCAGGAGATGGTGCCTCAGCTCCTCCCTTGGCAATAACACCCACAACCAAAATGGGGCATGAGACATGGACTTTCACTGCAGGGTGCCCAGCACCCTGGTGAGCCGAAACTCAGAGAAATAAGGCTGCTCTCCTATGGGCTTGAAACAGTCAAGCTCTGCCCAGCATGGGGGCTGCAGTGCTGAGACATGGGTTGTCACTGTGACCCCCCTCAGGCAGGTCCTCGGGAGCTGCAGGAACAACCACAGATCTGGGGTACAGAGACAATCTTGCTTTGCTGCAGAGAATGGACCCAGCCTGCAGGGCCTGACAGTTCAGGTCCCCAAATGCCATGAAGCAGGCTCGTCCAGCTCAGGCATGCTGGCCCCTCAAGCACACACAGGCCTGTGGCTCATCTCCCCAAGGAGGAAGAGGAAAATACCTGCCAAGTACCAGGGTAAGGGAGAAGTATTACACCTGTGGGAGGGCAGAGCTGGCAGTGAGGTGGCACAGGACAGGTGCTGGGTTCCTCTCCCCAGTCTCCACTTGGAGCACCTTGAGTCTGCACGTCAGTGTCCATACTGCCCATAGCCTCCACCATCCTGTGTTCAGAAGATAACACTCCCCCCTTCTTTCCTTCACTTTTATACCTTCCTTCTCTGAGATGCAGGGCTGGAGCTTGCCCCCATGGGAGTTTTCCAGGAGATGGAGGCTGTGTTTGCAGTGCCCGTGTATGTCACCCATCACCGTGGGGGTCTCACCTTGGGAACGCTGCTCTCCCATTGGGTCTGCCAGTAGGAAGGCTCTGGGATATCGGGCAGAGGGACGTGTGTGCCTGGGCTTCTCCCAGATCCCCGAGGATCACCCCGGCGTGGAGGAGCTTCCAGCAGGGAATGGGGCAATGGTGAAGTGGGGAGGATGTTGGTGACAGCCACCTCCTCCCCTCTTCTCCTCTAAGGCCAGATCCTGCTGCTTGCAGCAGTACTGAGCTCCAGCAACTCCCCACAGGGAACCCTGCCACAGACAGCCAAGGCACCTTCCAGCCCACAGCAGAGGAGCCTTTTGGGGAAGTGCCAGAGGGGTGTGGAGACCCACCAGGACAACCAGGGAGAGCAGTTTGGGCACCAGGTCCTGCCCAGGTGTCAAACCCTTCTCCCCGCCTGGTTCCTGCACAAGAGGTTTCTCTGCCCATAGGCACTGGGGCAGCTGAAAGCCACAGCCAAGGAAAAGGAACCCGGGCTCAGCTCCCAGCAGTGCCTATTTAGGGGAAGGACACAAAATCTCCTCTGCCATGGAAATGTGCCCACGTGAGCATCCTCCCAGATGAGCCCTTCTCCAGGCCAGGGACTGCACCATGGCTTCTGGCTGCAGCACACATCTCCTGGGGATCTCTTCTCCATCCCCCTGGCCCTCCAACAGTGCTGGGGGAAAGGTGCCCCCATCCCCTCTGTTCCCATTCCTTTTGTACCTGCACACAAGTACCGCCCTGACACAAATCCAAACTGACATCCATGGAGAGGCAGAAGAAGAGCGGGGGTGGGAGCTGGAGAAGAGCAGGAGGAGGGGTCCCAGGCAGCCGTGGGGCTTTGAAGCCTCTTCTCAGGAAGGAGGCAGCTCAGTGCCTTGAAAAGAGTGCTCAGGGTCTACGAGGGCCCAAGGCAGCAGGAGCAGCCCATGGAGACTGGGGTCCTGGCAGATAATGAGGAAAGGGAATCCCAGCCCCGTGTGTCCCAGAAAGAAGCTCTGCACCCTCTGCTGGGGCAGTGGGGAGCAGAGCTGCCTCTTATCCATGGTGGGAGGTAATCTGTGGGCCATCTTCCCCCCTGGGGCTGGCTGGGGTGTTCAGGGCACTGCGGCCACCTCAGGGCTCACTTCTGTGGGGCCACAGCCCAGGACTTACCCTGACATGGCAGCTCTGTCATGGCCTCTGTACTGTGGCACCAGCATGGCCCAGGCCCTGCCTGAGGCAAAGAGCAGCTGGGAAACCCTAGACTGACAAAATGGGTGCTCCCACTGCGGTGCATCACGGGACCTTTCAGAGAGCCATTTTGACTAGAAACTGCCTGTGGCCAGTAGGATGGAAATGTCTCTGTCAGCAGGATTATTCCCAAGGGACCATGGGCTCTCGCTGCTCCACAGCCTGACCCCAAGCCTGCTGTCCCTGAGACATGCCCATTTCCCCACCTCCATGACTTTGTTCTCTGTCCTCCTCATCAGCCTCAGGAAGATGCCCTCACACTTGGCCAGGCAAGCACCAGCTCTGGGTCAAAGCCCCCGGAGACTTTTAGTAACAACAAAGATGATACATAGCATAAAAAGGAAATAAACATAGAGGAAATTCCAGGCAGTTTCTACTGCCCATGGGCCAAGGGACATGGTTCCCTGGTGCTCACAGCTCTCCCAGCTCCACAGACCTCCCTTCTGGTTGCATGCAGCTGCACGGCAGGGATGGGGTCTCATGGCCTGGGGCTCTGGGACTGTTGTGCACAGAGCTTTGATGTCACAGCCATTCTGTCCTCAGGGGGATGTGCCAGAGATACCTCTTCAGCATCATCATAGCCCATGCTCCCAAAGGACAGGGGCCACGTGTCTTCTTCAGCTCCAGGGACCCCAGCACTTCTCCAGGAGCGCAGGCTGGCCCCTGCAAGCAGCAAGGCAGGACAATGTAGTTCGGCCCATGGGGTCTGTACAGCATCTTCCTCCCTGCTCCTCACCACATTCAGCTCCTTCTCCTACCCCTAGTCCCTCCAAGGAAAACTCCTGGGACAGGTTCCCCCTTCCCAGGAGGCTGGGGTCTCAGGACAGCAGTGACTTGGGTGGCCCAAGGGGTGGCACCCCAGGAACCAGCAATGCTAAATTTCCCTCTCACCTCCGGGTGCAACCCTGGGCTCTCCTCCCTCCTCTGGATCCCCGGCCATTTCCCTCTCTCCCTGACCAGGGGCAACATCCTCCATGGGATCAGAAACCTCCCTGGCATCATCATAACCATCTGCTGGGTCACCTCCAGGTGGGACAAGAACATCTGAAGAGAGAAGGGAGCTGGTGACAGTGAGAAGATACGTCCTGCAGAGCAGAGTGACAATGCGCAGGGACACAGGGCTGAGACACGGGTATTGGCAGCACCACAGGAGACCCCCATGTCCTCCCCATCTCCAGCGGTGACACAGAGTGACACCTCTGCCCATCACATGTCTTCAGGGAGATCAACTCCTTCTTGCCTCTGTTACCTGGTGCTGAGCCCAGACCATCCTCCTCCTCACTGACCCCAGGGTAGGGCTGCAGCTGGGTCAGGGACTCCTCTGAATAGGAGCCTGCAGAGATGCACGGTGGCTGTTATGAAGTGAGCCCCTCTGACCTGCCTCGTGGTCAGAGCTGCTGGGGAAGGGGGACCCACAGAGCTGGGGCTGCGTGGGGAGGAGGGCTGGGAAATCCCCCTGCCTCCCTGGGGCAAACCCTGTCTCAAAGGTGCTCCCAGAGCTGCCCTAGGACAGCCCCTTCCCTCACTCTGTGGGTGTCACTTGGGGTACAGAGGCAGGAAGAGAGGGGCTGTCCTGCTGGGACAGGCAAAGCTGTTTGTTTGGCAGAAAGCTCCCCTTCCAGGCCCAGGACCTGGATGGTCTCCCCACAGATCACGTGGCCGCAGTGTCACAAGGACCATGGGCTGGGGGGCTTAAGGGAATCAGCCCGGGGTTGGGGCCAGGGGAAAGGGGCCTGCAGATGTTCCTCCAGGAAGGACCCACACCCACCTGAGCGACCAAACCTCGCCTGCTTCTCCCACACTGGGCTGTAACCGATCTCCTCGTACAGGGCCTCAGGGAAGGGCTCCTGAGCACTCCTGGAGCCTGGGGACAGAGGTAGGGCTGGCAGAGGGACAGGCAGAGGGGCAATGGGATTCAGACTGCCCTGCCCCAAACCTGTTTCTTGGGCCAGCCCAGGACTGGCCCAATGGCACAGCCCCACTGCACTGTGCAGGCACAGCCGCCACATCCCCAGTGAGGGCAACATCACTGTGGAGATTATCTGGGGCAGCGTCACCCTCGCATCATCCCATCAGAGACAGCGCTCATGCCCCTCTGGCCCCAGGGTCATGTACCCCTTGGCTGACCCTGGAGCAGCTCCCATGTTTCCTCCACCTGGAGCTTTCCCCTATCTGCCCAATGGGTCTAGAGTAGCCAGGGGTGGGCAGGGCTGGGCAGAGGGGACAGCCTGGGGGCCTGACACCACGGGGATGGACCCTTCTGCCCTGCACTCCTCCCATCATCTCCCTTGTCCCAGAGTCCCCCCCCCCAGCACTACCCAGAGCATTGCCTTGGCCATCTGCCTTCTGCTCACATTTCCCCCAGCCCCGCTCTGGCATTTCTCTCCTTGCCCCATCGCTACCTCCCCCCGCCTCTGGGCTCTCTCCACCCCTTGCTGCTGGTGCCCCACGGCCAGGCACTCAATGGGGTGGTGCATGGGACAGGTGGCAGCACACGGTCTCACCCCCCCAGCTTTGCCAATGCCCCTCACTGACACCCCACAGCCCTTCCAGGAGGTATCTCCCCCTGGGACCGCTGTGGAAAGACCAACCTCTGCGCCCAGCCCTGGTGCATAGAGCTTGCCCAGCCAGGAGGGCCAGGAGCAGGAAGAGAAGGGCCCCCAGGATGATGCAGATGATGACGGGCACTGAGACTCTTCCTCTGCCACTCAGACGGCCCTGGGGGGAATCTGTGTGGGCAAGAATATGGAAAGGCCAGCACCAGGCCTGGGTGAGGTGGGAAAAGCACCATTCCTGACCCCCATCACACAAGGCAGCAGGGGGTGGAGGGCCCCAGGGATGAGCAATGGAGAAACTTCTACCCCAATGAGGAAATTTCAACCTTCCCTACCCTCCTCACCACCAGACCAGTGCCTTCTCCTGGGAGTTTCACACCCCAGCAAGGAGCCCCTTCCACCCCGCTGCGGGTCACAGTCTTGCCCTGGGGATACCCAGCTGCAGGGGCAAGGCAAGTTACCTGCTCGGGGTGGGAGTGCTGCTGTCCTGGGTGTAGCTGCAGAGGAGGAAAAGAAGAGCTGGGCTGAGAGGGTGGGTGTGAGGGCAGCGGGGAGCCTCTCCCCCAACACACCGTGTGTGTGTCTGTGGATGTCCCTGACACATCCCACCCAAATTGCCTCTCCTGCAGTGCTAGAAAGAGAGGGCGGGATAGGGAACAGTGGCTCTGCTCTGGGTGGCAGGCAGGATGGCACAGGCAGCCCAGGGGATAACCCTGGGGCTGCAGGGCCCCACAGGCAATGGCCAGAAGACGTCCAGTTCCACTGAGGCTGCTCCCCACTTGGCACCAGGCTCCTGCACTCTGCAGAAATGTTCTTGCTCTTGGGAGGTTACAGGCCATGCCAGGACCAACGGGGCAAAAGGCCTTCCCCCTTAGCAAGGGGTCCCAGCCCTGCCACTCACCTGAGCAGTTTACAGCAGCGTCCTCCTTGTGCCGGCAAGCACCGCCATCCCCAGGCCGGGCCCAGCAGTCCTGCAGAGACGGCTCTGTCCCACGGCACTCCACCTGCTCCAGCCAGATGGGGCCCGTCCCCTCCCCAAACGCAGCCTCAGGCAGGGCAGACATCGCGGGGCCACAGCCCAGCTGCCTGCACGCCACCTCGGCATCCCGCATGTCCCAGGAGTCGTCACACACTGTTCCCCAAGAGCCACGGTGCCAGACCTCCACTCTGCCCGAGCACCTGTCCTCACCTCCCACGGCACGAATCTTCTCCCTGTCTGGAGAAGGCAAAGACCTCCCATGGCACGGAGACTGCAGGCAGAGCCCTGCCAGACAAGAAGCATCCACAGAGGAGCAGCTCCCTACCTGTGCACCTCGTGGAGTTGGGGCACGGGGCCAGAGGGATTGAGGGCATCTCTGGGCGTCTCCCTGAAGAGGAAACACTGTGGTGAAAGGGCTGGTTTGGGAGATCGTGCAGAAGAGAGCAGAACTGAGCTCTGCTTGTGCCTCCCTCTGCTATCTCGATCACGGCAGCAACTGAACCCTGGTCATTGAGGGGGCATGCACAGGACTGTGGGGGGACCCAGACTGCTCAGCCCCCAAAAGTCCCTGTTTAACAGAGCAGCAGGAACATGTCTATGGAGGGGAGGCTCTTCTGAACCCTGTCTGGTCTCTTCTGAGACCTCACCTGGAGATGCCTCTGCCTCCCCCAGGTGCTGCTGGCAACCTGGGTGGCAATTGCTGCTGGATGTGTGTGGCTGTGATCGCTTTTCTGCCACCAGCAGCAGAAGGGACTGACATGGAAAGGGAAAGCCCCTCCAAGCTCTTTCTCTACATTTGGCCATACCCAGCAGGCAACAGGCGCTGAGGTGACACTGGGGTGCCCAGGTGGTTCAGAGTTACCAGTACAGGTGATGCGGGTCTCCTCTTGCAGGTCTTCACATGACCGTGGGTTCCAGGGAGCAGAGGGACACTGCCAGAAGGAGCTGTTTTTTTCCCCACACTGCACGTAATCCAGCCACGTAGCACCAGACACCCTTCCGTAAGGCAGCTGTGTTTCCAGAGTTCCTCCATCCCCGCAGCCCAGCTCCTTGCATGCCAGAGACACCGTGTCGAGAGTCATCGAGTTGGAGCAAATGCTGCCCCACGTCCCGTTGTAGAAAACCTGCAGGCGCCCGGAGCAGCCATCACTGTTCTCCAGCCTCAGGGCCACGAACTCTGGGAGGATAGGCACCAAGGGGGAACAGGCTGGTCTGGGGCTCTGGGACCCAGGACACCCTGCACCCCCCAGGCCCTTATCTGGGTAGGGCCAGGGCCAGCACATCCCCCTTGCACCCAAGTGCAGAGAGAAGTCCCTGATGGACAGACACCCCTGCCCTTCCTGCTAACCCTCAGGGATGGCTGAGCTCTCCAGGGACCCGCAGTGGGACTGAGGGTACCCGTGCATGGGTGTCCACAAGACATGCTCGGGCTGGAGCTCAGAGGCAGCCAGGGACAGCCTTGGCCATGCCTGTCTCTCCTTGTGTCCTGGCCTCCCCAGGAACTAGATTCCCACTACAGCTCCCACCACAGACCTGAGCAGATGACTCCCGCATCCTCTTTGTGCCCGCAGTCGTGCTGCCCCCAGGGCCTGGCAGGGCAGTCCCAGAGAGCAGCTTCGGTCCCAGAGCAGTTCACGCCATCCAGCCAGATCTGCCCGGAGCCTTCCCCGAACTGAGCAGAGCCGGCTGCCTTCACTGCCCCTCCACAGTCCAGCTGGTGGCAAACGACGGCAGCATCAGACAGGTCCCAGCCATCATCACAGACAGTTCCCCAGATGCCCTGGTAGTAGATCTCCACTCTCCCAGCACAGCGCCCAGACCCGTTCACCAGCCGGACCCTCCGGCTCCCTGCAGTGGGCAGAAACCTCGGTTGCTGTCAGGGGCCGGCTGCCCACCCACCCCATCACCTGGGGGGCCCGTGCAGCACCACTCACCCCAGCAAATGACTGCCACGTCCTCCGCAACCCCTGCTGCCAGTGCACTCTCGGGCAGGGAGGTGTTGCAGAGAGACAGGTTGGCCTCGTGCCCTGTGCACCGGACCCCTCGCAGCCCCACGGGACCCGTCCCTCGCTCAGGCTTTGGGGGGTTGTAGGCTGTCCCTGCCTCTCCGCACTGCAGCTGCCGGCACACCACGCTGGCCTCCTGCACGTCCCACTGGTCGTCCAGGACTCTGCCCCATGTCCCGTTCTGGAAGATCTCCACTCGTCCGTCGCACCGGCTCCCTCCACCCACCAGCCGCAGGGATGCAAAGCCGGCTGAGCCTGGGGAGAGCAGAGATGCCACAGCACCCTTCAGGGAGCAGGGTGAGGGGGGATTTTCCAATCATACACAACAAGATTGAGACTTTTGCTGATGAGAAGTGAAGGCAAAATCCTCTCTGCAGCTCACACCCAGGTCTGCTGCTGCTGGGGGCACCCAGGCACCTGCTGCCTGGGTGGTGGGATAAGGCTCTGTAGAGCTCTGTCTGGAGTCGGGATGCAGTTGTCTGCAGCCAGAGAGGTGGAGCACAGCCCTGGAGCCCTGTCCTGGGCTTGTCCAACAGTAGGAGAATGGAGGAGCCCAGGCCTGGTGGTGGTGTTGGGACCTAAGCCACTGCCCTGGGGGCAGATGCTTGCCTCCGTTCAGCCCTCAGCTCTCACAAAGTAGAGCTGTCATTCTGAGCAGGCAAAGCCCTCCAGATGGCTCCTGGGGAAGCCAGGGTTTCTCCAGGGAGAAATTCAGCCTTGCACAGCCATGGGATCCCTGCTTTGGGTGGCCACGTCACACACGAATGGCAAATGGAGTTAATGAAGCATTTTTCCAGCACTCACCTGAGCAAACGACAGCAGCGTTGTTCCCGTGGGAGCATGGTGAGGCTCCCAGGGTGATCACTGGGCACTGTCCCAGGTGGGCTTCTGTCCCATCACAATGGAATGAGTCTCTCCAGACGGGGCCAGTGCCTCTCCCAAAATGCTCTCCTCCAGGAATGGACTCAGCAAACCCACAGTTGAGTTGACGACAGAGAACGTGGGCATCTGAGAGATCCCAGTGGGAGGCACAGAGGGTCCCCCAGGTCCCCGACACCTGGACCTCTACCCTCCCTGCACACGCTGTGCTGCCGTTCACCAGGCTGAACCCTGTGTATTGTGGGGACAGAGGAGGAGGAGAGAGGGTGGATTGGTGCTCACATACCCGCAGTAGCTGGCAGGGAGGCCAGAGGGACAGCATGTCTTTCTTCTCCTTCTGCACCATTTTCATGCTGCAGACAATCCCATCATCCCTCCTGTCCTCACACCTGGCCCAGCACGGTCCTTGCTCTGTTCCCCAACCCCTGCCACAGCCCTGGTGGTCAACACCTCCCTGAGTCCTTACGTGTGCAGGTGACAACAGCGCTGTTTGCGTGGGTGCAGGGCTGGTCCCTGGAGGACCCTCTGCGGCAGGAGATGAGGCGGGATTCATTCCCCACACACTGCAGCTCTCCATCCCAGATGGGACTGACACCTCCTCCAAAGTGAGCTGGCCCAGAGACAGGCAGTGCCATGCCGCACTGCAACTCCCTGCAGACAACGTCAGCAGCTTTGGGACTAAAATGTGAATCACAGACAGTTTTCCACTGGTCCCCGTCATGGATCTCCACACGTCCTGAGCAGTGGCTCTTCCCTTCCACCAGCCGGACAAATCCTGGAAAAAAAACCCATAACAACTGGGAGTTCCCAGAGCCCTCTGGCAGTTAAATGCCCATGTCCTGCATCATCCTCAAGCAAGCCATGACCAAACTGCCCAGCACACATTCCAGAGGAAGTTTTTGGGGCGGTGTTGGTGACACAGGCACATCCAGACCCCCACGCATCCCATCTCTACACCAGCAGAGCACTTGAGGGTGCGTGTCTGTCACAGACTCACAGGCACAGGTACTGCTCAGACAAACTGCTGCACACAGGGTCCCCTGAGCAGCCTGGCATGGTCCCCCCAGCACTGCCATAGTGTGAGCAGTTTGGATCCAGGAGAACTGGCCCAGATGATAATGACTGCTGCAGCCTGCCTAGCCCCTGCAGAGCTTTGGGCCAGGCAGGACCATTGCCCAGATGCAACCAGAAGCACCCTCTGATCCCAGGGGTTTTCCTGGGGTGTTGGAAGGTTCATTTTAGGTGGAAGATGTCACAGAGCAGAGAAACGGTGCAGCAGCTATCATGCCTGGTGCCTGTGAAGATCCCTCTGATGTCTGTTTGGCGGGGAGGATGTCCTCAGCCAGGGACACAGTGCTCTGCCTGGAGGTGTCCACAACCCAGATGGATGGCATGACAGAGGGGCAGGAGAGTCCCCCTTGACCCATGCCAGCTCTCAGAGAACAGCAGGCACAGATGAGGGTCAGTAACTGCTGCCAAAGACCCTGTGTCATGGGGCGGTGTGGGGAACCATGGGCAGGCAGGAGAGATTGGGCAGTGGGTCACTGCTGCCTACATGGGGCTGTGCCCCAGAGGGCTGTCACAGTCCCAGGGATATGTCCCAGTGCCAGCCTGTGACTGTGGTGATGCAGGAGGAAGCAGCCAGAGTCGAGCATCTGCCAAGCCTCTAACCCTCGCAAATGCTGGTCCACACAGCCAAGCCCTGGGCACAGGCAGCAAAGGGCTTTGTGTTCACGCTGCTCCATTCCCCAGGGCCCACCACTCATCCTTTCTGAAAAGCCCATTTGATTCAGGTGAGGTAACCATGTCTGCAAAGGGGAATGACCAAGGAGGATCAGCCATCTCATGCCGTTCCTCCAAGGTGTGTGTGGAGTGCTGAGCAAGTGCCCCCGCGTGTTTCCAGCACAGGGACCCTCAGCATTGTTGGCTGCAAACTGGCAGAATGGGTGGAGATCAGTGAAGCCCAATGGACACCCCGGGGAAGGGATGGAGGATTCATCTGCAGCCCAAGACACTGACTGAGGGTGACTGAGACACTCTGGCAAGGTCAGATCACCCTGGGGTAGGATCCCTCTGAGCCTTCCCCAAGGACTGGGGACATCAACAATGACAGTCCCAGCCTGGCAGTTAGACCAGCACAACTGGGCCCTGCTCTGGTGTCCCCTTGTTGCTCCCTGAGAACACAGCCACGGTCCCTTCCCCCATCCCAGACCCAGAGGTAAGCAGCAGGCTGTCCCCTTACCTGAACAGATCACTCCAGCATCCTCACTGTGGTAACAGTTATGTTTACCCCATCCACCATGTTCGCAGTCAGACAGGGCAGACTCGGTGCCTTTACAGCCAACATTATCCATCCAAATAGGGCCAGATCCTGCCCCAAAGTGTCCATACTGAGGAGCTCCAACAGCAGACCCACAGCCCAGCTGCTTACAAACCACTGCTGCATTGTTCATGCTCCAGTTGTCATCACATACGGTCCCCCACTCGCCATTGTGTTTCACCTCCACTCTCCCAGCACAGCGACTGCTGCCATCCGCCAGCCTCACCTCCACAGCTCCTTCAAACACCAGCATGGGATGCGTCAGGAGAGTGCCAAACCCCAGCACTGCAGGTCTGGGGGAACCCCCTACGTGCGCCGAATCACAGGTACTGGGGTAGGAGCCCTCTATCTCTCCCTCTCTCCTCCAGGCTCTCCCCAGATCAGTGCAGGGGTCCTTTTTATCCCCATGGACTGCACAAGGCTGTGGGTGCCCAGTTCCAGCCCAGCTGTGTCACTCGCCATCCCACTGCACAAGGCAGCTCTTCCCACCCCAACAGCCACCTGCCCCCCACTCACACCCACCCACACACTGCCCAGCACTGCACTGGACACCCTCTACTCCCCAGCCTGGCACCCCCTCAACAGCTCCTTGTACCCAGGCCTGCAGCTTCCAGCACCAGACTGGACCTGCCCCAGCACCATCCAAACCCACCCCCACCCCCAGGGCTTTTCACGTTCCCAGGGAGCACTGAGATGATTCTGAGGATCCCCCAACCCATGTCCCCTCCTCACCCCTGGTGTCAGCCCAGTCCATGCCCTGGGCCAAGCTCCCCAGGAAGGATGTCTCTCTACTGTAGATGCCCCAGTCCCCTTCTCTCTGTGGGGTCCAAACTGCTCTCATGGGGTCAGGGGGTCCCCTGGACCAAGGGGGCAGTGAGCAGCACACAAACCCTCCGAGGTACCCTAGAGCTCGGCAGTGCCCTGGGCATCTCTGGGTGCCGCCATCACCAGCTAGGCCACCACCAGCTCCAGAGGCACAGTGCTGGGGAACAGGGCATCCCAAAGGGGTACCCCAGGACAGGGTGTCTATGAATCCAGCCAGGCACAGGCTGCCCTGAACACTGGACCCTTGGAAAAAGAGCTATTCTTGCCAACCCAGATGGGCACAGGGAAAGGCCCAGGGTCCATGGACCTGAGCACCTTCTGCCCCTCATCTCAGTAGCACCTGCAAAGAAACCCCATTCCCAGAAAAATCCCAATGACCACACTGGTACCTGCTGGCCCTGGGCTGTGGGACAAGGGAGTTGACACTTACCCCTGCACAGCTGTACCCAGAGGAGAAGCCACAGCACCTGCGGGAACACCAGTCCCTCTGTCCCCATCCTGAGCCTCCTGCCCTGCCAGCACACCACTGCTGCACCCCACTCCCTGTCACAGCTCCCGGGAACTCACAGGGACAACAGCAATGGGAGGGTTATATATCTCTGCAGATGCCAGCCCAGCTACAGGAGGAGCGAATTGAAGCAGCAGCACCTTTTTAGACATTATCGGGAGCCATCTCCCCTCCGACACAGCCCAGCCCTCCAATGAACTTCTCCAGCACCATTCATGACCATATATGAGAGGTGGCTCCGCTACAGATGTCACGTCACTGTGGTGGTGGGCCGACACAAGTCAGGGCCAGTTGTGGGGTGGGAACAGGTTTTTCACCCCCTGAACCGTGCCATGTGGACTAGGAGCACTAAGCATCTCCTGCACCGGGCACATCCAAGAGCCCCAGAGGCGAATGTCCAGCCACCCCTGTGCCATGGGAATCACAGGGCTGAGACTGCACCGGGGGCTGTGTCAGGAAGGGAAGGAAACAGCCCCTGCCCCTGCTTCAGACCCCGCTTTGCTGGGAGCAGCAGCTGGGAAAGGGCCTTGGCCAGGGGAAGAGCTCCATTCCACGAGTGCCGGCTCGTTTGTCCCTCCCTGGAGAGCCCCATGGTGGGTCCCTCGCACAAGCCAGACACGGAGCTGGGACATGTCCCTGCCCAGCAGCAGACATGCAGCCCAGAGGCTCAGACACATCCCTGACTCTCGGCATGTCACCGAGGGGCCGTTATTCCCCGCGGGTGGCTCGGGAGCTGCAGCCTGCAGGTGCACAAACCACAGCCCACGTGGCCTCGCAGCTTTCCCCGCGCTCCGGAGGAAGTCTGTGGTTTCCTCCTGGCGCCGTGCCCAGGCACATCCCTGTGGTGCCCCCGAGCCACCCCTACTCCGACTGCTCCAGCCAGGGCTGCAGGGGCTGCTCCTTCGGCCTCGCAGAGACGGGGCCGAGGGGATCCCGTCCCCTCTGATGCCCTTGTGACAGCACACGGCCGCTCTGCACCGAGCCCCGCAGCCATGGGGTGCCATCGGTGACGTGAACACTGCCATCCTCCCACAGGCACCGCTCTGTGCTCATGATTTATATTGATGGTGACCTCACACCCTTCCTACTGCCACCACTGCGTGTGCCTGAGTTACAGTGCCACATGTGTGGTTGCGGTGGATGGACGTCTGCTAATGATGGGTCTTCCAAAAAGCCATGTTTGGTTGTGGTCTGAATATTATTTTGGTGACACCAGAAGCAACGACCCAAGCTATGTGCCAGCCCCTGGCCTACCAGCTATCCAGGCACGATTGACATCACAAGTTCATCCATACACAGCCACGTGCATACTCCTAGCCTATCTGCTACTCAGCCACAGGTGATGTCATAGTGTCTGCATCTGACATGGGCCTGCTCCTGCCCTATCAGCTATTCAGACACCAATGACCTCAAAACCACCAACACAAACTAGGGGCCTGCTCCTGCCCTATCAGTTACTCAGGCAGCAGTGACATTAGAAGCACCTACACGTGCCATTGGCCTACTCCAGGCCTATGAGCTGCTCAGGCAGGAGTGACCTCATGAGCACAAACACAAGCCATGGGCCACCTCCTGCTCTATCAGCTACTCAGGCACCAGTGACCTCACACATACGTGTACATCCATTTGCCAGGTTCTTGCTGTTGCTGTAGTCTGCCTCTGGTGACCTTACAAGAACCTCTAAGGGCCATGAACCTGGTCCTGGCCTATCAGCTCTTCAGCCCAGAGTGACAAGTACATACCCAAGCCATGTTTCTCCCTGTGCTGGTTTCAGATCGGACAGAGTTGCATTCCTAGTAGCTGGCGCAGTGCTATGTTTTGATTTCAGTATGAGAAGAATGTTGATAACGCTGATGTTTTCAGCTGTTGCTAAGTAATGTTTAGTCTAAAGTCAAGGATTTTTCAGCTTCTTATGCCCAGCCAGCAAGAAGGCTGGAGGGACACAAGAAGTTGGGAGGGGACACAGCAAGCGCAGCTGACCCAAACTGGCCAACAGGGTATTCCATACCATGTGATGTCACATCTAGTATATAAACTGGGGGGAGCGGGGGCAGGGGGATCGCCGCTTAGGGACTAACTGGGCATCGATCGGCAGGTGGTGAGCAATTGCACTGTGAATTCTTTGTACATTCCAATCCTTTTATCATTACTGCTGTCATTTTATTAGGGTTATCATTATCATCATTAGTTTCTTCTTTTCTGTTCTACTAAACTGTTCTTATCTCAACCCACGAGTTTTACTTCTTTTCCCGATTTTCTCCCCCAGCCTCTGGGCGGGGGGGTGAATGAGTGAGCAGCTGTGTGGTGTTTAGTTTCTGGCTGAGGTTACACCATGACACTCCCTCTTGCCTATCAGCTACTCAGGCACCAGTGAGCTGGCCACCACATCTCCACCTACTTGCTATCTGCTTGCCTGTGAGATGCAAAGGCACAAGTGACCTCACAAGCTCTGACACAAGCCACGCCCCTCCTCTTGGCCTATCAGCTAGTCAGGTATCAGTAATCTCACAACCACTTACACAAGCCACGCGCCAGCTCCCAGCCTATGATCTACTCAGGCACCAGTGACCTCACAAGCCCATAGCAACCTATTTTCTATGTGCTCGTCTGGTGGGGTGATCCCATGTGGCAGCCCCCACCCAGTCACTTCCTCACTCCCCACCGGTGGGATCGCGGAGGAAAACGGAAGGACAAAAGTGAGAAAAAAATCTCAATGGTTGAGATAAAGACAGTTTAATAAGTGGATTACTTCTTCTACCTTGAAGAACGCCTAGCACTCCCCTAGTTCTATTGCTGACTATGACAACATATGGTGTGGAATATCGCATTGGTCCGTTGGGGTCAGCTGTCCTGACTTTGTCCCTTCACAGCCTCTTGCCACCCCCAGCCTCCTCGCTGTCGGGGCAGACTGAGAAACAGAGAAGGCCTTGATGCTGTGCAAGCGCTGCTCAACAGTAGCTACAATGTCAGTGTGTTATCAGTCAACACTCTTTTGAGCACCAAGGAAAAGTTCAGCACCACAGGGGCTGCTAACAAGAAAACTAACGCCATCCCAGCCAGACCCAGTACAATCTTTACACCTTCTTCCCTCCCGTTTACATCCCGCTCAGGTCCTACAGGATTCAATACATTTACATCCACCATCACCACCCCCTTCCCCATCCTTTGACATGACACACACAGAGCATACTGGATTTGGCTGGTGTGGCTCAGGTGGACCTGCACAAGTGCCAGCACGCTCCTGACCTCTCCCCTCTCTCAGTCAGCCAGAGCTGTTTGAAACATTCAATCAGGTTATCAACCTAAGGACAAGGAAATGTGTATAGCACCAGTCTGCACCCCACAGTGGTCTTACAGGTAGCTGTGAGATCCCCCACAACCCCATGGGGAAAGGGAGTTCCCCACTACCACCCTCCCTCTCTGCTTGGAACCTCAAAAGCCACTTTTGCAGTTCATGGGCTCACTGGCTAGTTTCTTTCATCCACATGGTCTCTTTTGAGATCATCTTTGGGTCTTTTCCGTATTGCCCCCACGCACGTATTTTTCTGAAGCTGGCATTTTGTCCTGCTTTTCAATGTTTGCAGATGGCATTGCCTGTGTCTTGCAGCACCGAGGAAAGCTCAGAGTCTGCCCCAGTAACCCTGCATGGCCATCCTGCTTCGCTGGGCTGGGATGTGGGGGACTCCTAGGCCGGTTCACGGGATGGGATGCTTCTTGCTATGTTAACAGGATTTGCACTGAGGGCTCCTTGGTGGCCGCCTAGGAGGGGGCCATAGCCCTCGGGCATGTTCCACCTTGTCTGTGTCCTCCCCACCCTCTTGAAATTCCCCCCAACCCAGACATGTCTGGACTTCTGCAGCCTGGTAAAGTGGGGGACCTTGACCCACCCTTGTACTTTTCTTTCTGTTCACATTTAAACTCTAATTGTTCATTCCATTAGCTCTTATTAAAGGTTTTATCCATTTTATACCTATGTTATAATGGCTATAAATATTTAATTTCTCCAGATTTATACATGTTTTTTATATATAAAAATACATATACATATAAACGTATACGTATATATATGCGTACAGAGGGGTATATATAGTTAAAATACAGTATCTATTCATAAATACATAAAAAAATATTTATACGTATTTGTACACTCACTGATATATATGTATATGAAACCAAAAATCTGTATATTGTAGTACAGTTATATATTTTGATAACTGAGCACTTCCTTGTCCAAAGCAGGCAGGCAGCCAATCACAGAGCTGCATGAGAACATGTGGGTATGACGGTGTCCTGGTTTCAGCTGGGGTAGAGTTAGTTGCTGGCTGGGGTTAAACCATGACAGTCCTTTTTGACGCCCAACATGGGGCTCGAAGGGTTGAGATAACAACGAACCTGACCAGAGCTTGTTAAACCAGATCTGTTATAAGCATTCATTACATTGCTCTAATAGTCGCTGGTCACTATGTTGATTTATGTGTTCTTAGAGTTGTTGCCCTGTTTTTTAAAGTTCTGTTATCTATCACCTCGCTTGCTGTATGTAGTCCCTCTTCTGCTGCTTATCATCCGTGGGAGGTGGATTAAGGCTTTCACTTTGATGTATTGTATAACATTAGTTTATGGTATAATAAAGTCATCAGCTGTGGGATTAAGCCAGTATTTGCAGTCAGCATTGTCACCTTTATACTGCGGGAGCCATCTGAGCCATCAATAACTACACCATTTACCTTTCCTCCTTGGAAAGCCAATCTATGGTTGGGGTGTTGGGGGATGCAACGAGTCTACGGAATTCCTGACAGTTCGAGAATAGCACGGCCTTGAGCAGCTTGTAGTAAGTATATCCTTGAGTAGTCTGGAAAGATCCAAGAAGACCAGTACGAAAACAAGATAGTGATAAGAAGAACCATCCTGACAAACTCACCAATCATGAATTGTTAGTTACTAACTAAGCCATTCATATACTAACACATACTCTGAAGAAGGGGATAAAAAGGTGTGTTAGAACAATAAAGTAGCCATCTTGCATGATCTATTGCTTGTCGTGTCCGTCTCTACTGCGACAAATGGTGACCCCGATGTGCCTGAGCGAACAGATCATCTAATGGTAATAAATCCAGCACTAGCGAGAAGTATACCAGCGGCAACGAGAGCTGCGAAAGAGTATACCGGCAGCGAGAAAAGCTGTGAAGCTGAGAGCAGTGGAATCTGCCTGGTCCGGACCTGAGCCTAGACACCTAGTAAGGTGAGCCACCGGGGACTAAACTGTTAGAATGGGGCAGCAATTAACAAAAGAAAAAGAGATGTTTTTGCCTACCTGGAAAGCCCTATTAAAAAGAAAAGGGGTCAAAACCCCAGAACAAAGCCTGAAAAGGATTTTAATATGGTGTAAGATGCAAGGCTTTACAGCCAGAACAGTTACTTCATTCAGTGTGGATGCATGGCAAGCAGTGGGCTGGAAAATGTTTGATGAGATCTCTAAAGGACAGAAAGAGCTCTGTAAGTTGGCGATCGTATGGCGTCTATTACGTGAGACCCTGAAGGAATGGAAAGCAGAATGTGATGCGAAAGATCAGCAAAAGAAAGATGAGAAATCAGAAAATGTTATCAATGAAAAAGTTTCTGCTCAAGTAACAGCTGCGGCCGATGCTGCAATATCAGCAGTTGCGGGCAGAAACCCCCTCATGAGCAAAATCAGATCATACCCTTATTCACCTCCTCCTCCTATGCCATTAATTACTTTACCGGGCGATGAGGGGCCCTCCTCACCTACTGGTGCGGCAGCGGAAGGGGTGACTCCATCAGCCCCCCCTGAGGAGAAAAATGCGGTGACTAACACCGAGCTGGAACGTGCGGGCCGTAATGAAATTGAGGGCCGAAAGGACGGTGAGAGTCAAACTGAATATGAGGGCCGAACAGAAAGTGAGAGCCAAAATGAAACTGAGGCAGAAAAAGCTCTAATTGACGCTATGCGATCTCTGCAGCTCGCAGATAAAACCATACCGAAAGAACCCCTGCCATGGACTCTCCCTCCATCCACAATAACTGTAGTCCCAAGATCCCCTGATCAATTCTGGGAGGGAGTTAGAAGATGTGCTGCCGACTCTGGCAACTGGGATGTAGTAGAACGCCTCAGCCCGTGCTCTCTAACACCTGCATTTCTAAAGCCTCTAGATAACGCAGCAGAGGCTCCTGTTACATTTCCTGTTTTCAAAGCTGCTGCAGGCACAAACCGGCACGATGAGCACAATCCAATAGGCTGGAGCGTAGTGCAGGATTTGCAGAATAAAGTACAAAAATTTGGAATCAATTCTCCTGAGGTAATGCAGGTTATTCGTATAATCAGCACAGATCTGCTGTGTCCATATGACATTATGCACCTTGCGCAAGTGCTGTTTCAGCCCGTACAATTGCAAGTATTTCAATACACCTGGAGGCAGATGGCACGCACAGCGGCGCTGCATAATTCACAACTGCCACAGGGTGACCCGAGATTAGGCCTTGGAGAGGATGCTTTGCTTGGTGAAGGGCAGTATAGTAACCCTCAGCTGCAGGCGACATGGCCTCCGATGGCTCTCAAACATGCCCAAAATATAGGCCTTATGGCAATAAAGCGAACCATGGATACGGCAGCTCCAAAGCAAAAATACATCACTATCCGCCAAGGCCCCACAGAACCCTTTTTACAGTTTGTAGAAAAAATATCTGCTGCCCTGGAAAAACAGGTAGAAGATGAGGTCTTAAGACAAATGCTATGCAAACAGTTGGCAAAAGATAATGCTAATGAGGACTGTCAAAAGATCATACAGGCTCTGCCAGGAGATCCTTCTGTTCCCTGACATGGTAGCTGCATGTTCTAAAGTTGGGACACTGGAACACAGGGTGGCCACCC
The DNA here is from genome assembly GCF_929443795.1 of Astur gentilis. NCBI lineage: Eukaryota > Metazoa > Chordata > Aves > Accipitriformes > Accipitridae > Astur > Astur gentilis. Next base: position 353,772 of record NW_026060847.1, read on the forward strand.
TAGCCAATGCTATGAGAAATTCTGGAAAGTGCTTTGGGTGTGGCAGTGAAGGGCACATCACGGTAACTTCTCCACACAAAACATCACCAGGTAAACAACCGGTGCACCACTCACCAGAGATTACTTGCAAGAAATGTGGGAAATTAGGACATTTTGCAAAACAATGTCGTTCCAAATTTCATGCTAATGGACAGCTGCTACAGGAAAACCACAAAACGAGTGCGAGAGGGCGCGCGAGGAGAACAAATCCCCTCCCGACAGCTGGCCAATTCCTCTCTGCGAACAATTGTCAGCTGCAACAGCTGGCTCAGCAGGGTTGGATGTATCCACCGCCAACACAGTAACTCTAGTCACGAAAGATATGGTTAAGGTCCCTCTTAATGCAAGGAGTCCTATAGGACGGGGACTGAGTGCATTGCTACCAGAAAGATCAGGTAGCACGTTAAATGGAATAATCGTGCATGTGGGAGTTATTGATGCTGCTTTTACAGGTCAAATTTGTGCGATGATTTCGACCCCCTACCCACCAGTAACAATCCCTAAAGGTACTCACATTGCTCAACTTGTTCCTTTTTCGAGTTCTATTTCAAGAGCAGAACAGTGACTGCGATGCGATGGAGGCTTCAGCTCCACGGGAACCCCTCAGGTCTGCTGGTCTCAGACTGTCTCATCATCCTGACCACATATGACGTGCACGCTGTCGAATCACGGAAGATCTCCGACTCCAGTAAGGCTTGCAGGGCTCCTGGACACCAGAGCTGATATGATATTATTGCCGATTATCTGTGGCCATCTACCTGGCCAACAGAGGAGGCTGGTATGAGAGTAGTGGGGCTGGGAGGATCCACACGAGCAAAGATGGCAGCCACTCCAGTTCTGATTACCAATCCTGAGGGCCAACAAGCAGTTATTAAGCCATATGTGATGGCAGCTCCCCTCAATTTATGGGGGAGGGATTGCTTGTTGCAGTGGGGGGTGAGAATTATCACAGATTTTTAACGGGGGCCACTGTGCTGCAGGGTGTTAGACAACCCATGCTTGTTTTAACTTGGTTAACAAATAACCCTGTGTGGGTGGATCAGTGGCCCCTACCAACTGAAAAAATTAAAGGCCCTGCAAGAAATGGTAGCAGAACAAATAGCTGCCAGACACATTGAACCATCTCGCAGTCTGTGGAATACTCCAGTGTTTGTGAAAAAAAAGAAATCAGGAAAATGGAGATTTTTGCATGACCTGTGGCAAGTCAATGCTGTCATGGCCACGATGGGGGCTCTGCAACCAGGCATGCCTTCACCTGCCATGTTCCCTCAAGACTGGGAAATCATTGTCATGGACCTTAAGGATTCCATTAGCTTCCCAAGACAAAAAAAAAAAAAAAAAATTTTTGCATTCTCTGTGCCTTCTATCAATCATGCAGAACCGGCAAAAAGATATCAATGGAGAGTTCTGCCACAGGGCATGAAAAATTCACCAACCACTTGTCAATCATTTGTTGCACAAGCTCTGTCACCTGTAAGGGAAAAATTCCCTACTAGTTATAGTTATCACTATATAGATGACATTCTGTTAGCATCAGACAACAAGGAGCAGTTGAATGGCATGAAAAATTTGGCCACGAATTTGCTACAACAATATGAGTTAGTTATTGCCCCTGAAAAAGAGCAAAAAATAGCACCCTGGAAATATTTGGGAATGACAATTACAAATAAGCAGGTTGTGCCCCCACCTGTGAAACTTAACCCTGCAGTTAAGACACTCAGTGATGTACAGAAATTAATGGGATCCTTGAACGGGATCAGGCCCTATCTTGGACTGACCAATTCACAGTTACAACCTCTATTGGACTTATTACAAAATTCCAATGATCCAACAGAACCCAGAATATTGAATAAGGAAGCATTAAATGTAATTCACAGGGTCGAACAATGTATACACAAGACATTTGTTTCTCAACTTGATCTGTCTCAATTGATACAATTCTTTGTACTAATCGACAAAACTGTGCCATTTGGTGCTTTGGTGCAGTGGAATTCTGAGGGGGATGACCCATTACATCTTTTAGAATGGATGTTTTTGTCATTTCTGGCCACGAAAAACTGCTCCTGGCTTGTTTGAACTTATTGCTGATGTAACCATAAAAGCCAGAAAATGATGTGTAGAACTAACAGGACGTGATCCAGCTACGATTGTTTTACCTGTTCAAAATTGGTACTTTGAATGGTGTCTGGTAAACAATTACAAGCTGCAAGCAGCTATGGCAGGTTTTCAAGGACAGATCTCGTATCCTCTACCATCGCACCCGCTCCTGAAATTTGCTCGAGAAATACCATTTGGTCAGAAAAGCTTAAGCCAGCCGGATCCTGTGAAAGGCCCTACTGTCTTCACAGATGGTTCTGGAAAAACAGGTAAAGCAGCAGTAGTATGGTATGAAAACAACAACTGGAACAGCAGAGTAGTATATCAAAATGGTTCTCCACAAATAGTAGAGCTGTGTGGACATAGCACATTGAAGCAGCTGCTTCAAAAACAAAAAGAGGGAATGATTGGGGAGCCACCACAAGCATGTTTAGATAACGTAGTTTATGTTCTTAGCTTTCTCTATTATGGGGGTAATTCTTCTCTACCTCCTTTGTTCAACACTTCTCTTTTTTCAACACAGAATTTACAAAGAGGCATTAAAGTACATGTTAGAGATTTAGTTACTGGTCTGCGGAGTGGACCATGTGAGCTATTAACCTGGGGGCGAGGTTGTGCTTGTGTTTCTACAGATACAGGCCCACAATGGACTCCCGCTTGATTTGTACGACCATCATCATCTTGAACATCCCAGAGGGTGCGGCAATATGAATACCACCTAAACCAAAAACAAAGTGTAGGTCACCTTGACCAATATAACAGGACAAGATTCTCTTTGCATTGCAACCGCATCACAAAGTCCATGAACCAATAGAGAGGATAACTATGACTCACGCAGTGCGCCTGGCCCGCGAGCGCATGCATCGTAGGTTGCAAATGAGGCGGATTTTTGGCACCCACTGGCCACGTGTGCTGAAATCCGTTCCTCTTCAAATGTATAAATACCGGGATTTTCCGAAGAGCATCGGGCTGGTGTACGGCAAGGCCATCGTTGCCTCCGTGGGGGTGCCCAAGGAAAACTGGCACCTACCGATTGCTGAATTTGCGGAGCAAGACAGCACAAGAATGTACAGATGGTTCATCTACCTCACAGTCCTCGGATGGACGTAGTCATGGATACCACCGCAAACCAAAGAAAACATCTGGATGACCCTGGCTGACATGACCGGATAAGATTGCTTATACCTTAGTACAGCAACACCAAGCAATCCCTTTTTCACAGGTTTAATAGGGGGTTACACTGACATCAACAAAATTTAAGAACTTATTGATGGAGACCCCTGTGCAGCAGGTCATGGACTCAATGGATGGGAATGCCTGGTTTTCACAGATCTGGCATTAACCCTCATTGCCACCCCAGGAATCACAAATTCTGGGGTCCCTGAATACAGACTGGTGTAGTATTATCAGATTTACTGCTAGACATTGATAGTGTCAGACATGCTACGCTATAAAATAGAGCCGCAATTGATTTCTTGCTTTTAGCACAAGGACAAAGATATTTGAGGGTTGGGGATTGTCTGGATGGTCGATATCTCTGCTCAAGACTGTAGGGGTAGTGATCTTGACTGATAACTATGCTTCTAATGTTGCCCTGTCTTTTCGGCCTTCTGCAAAGGGCCCTGCAGAGGGCAGCCGGGATGATATTTTTAGCACAAATACAAAAAGGGGGAATTGTCAGGGATGCAACGAGTCTATGGAATTCCTGACAGTTTGAGAACAGCATGGCCTTGAGCAGCTTGTAGTATATCCTTGAGAAGTCTGGAAAGATCCAAGAAGACCAGTACGAAAACAAGATAGTGATAAGAAGAGCCGTCCTGACAAACTCACCAATCATGAATTGTTAGTTACTAACTAAGCCAATCATATACTAACACATACTCTGAAGAAGGGGATAAAAAGGTGTGTTAGAACAATAAAGTAGCCATCTTGCATGACCTATTACTTGTCGTGTCCGTCTCTACCGCGACAGTGGGGTACCTTTCTTCCCCTCTCCTTTCTCCTTCAATCCAGTTACAATGATGTTTGAGAATTTTGAATAATTTGAATACCCTTGGGATGTTGAGACCAGCACGGTCCTAGCCCTACTGCTAGGAATTAGCATGCTCCTGAATGTGGTTCAGCTCTTGTTTGAGGTTAAACAACTCTTTAAGAAGATCACCAAGAGATCTGCCCCAAAGCTGGATAATTAAGTGTGGCAGGGTGTGTGGGGTAGTAAGGCCAAGTACCTAGAAAAGTGGGCACCTCCAGTGTTCTGGAAATTCACCCCCGAACACGTGCAGAATCCAGAAGAACTAGTAAAATATTTGGAAAAGGTTTGCTGTCACCCTGGCAACTCTAGAGAGGCAAAATTGCTACAATGTGCTGGGGTGTGGCCCATGCCTATGGAGCCCTGTTCAACACCACTCAGTACCCTCAAGGGGAAGAGAAGGTCTCTGGACCTAACAACAAAATGATGAGCACTGTGGTCACCCAGTCCTTGGCCCCTCCAGTCCCGGCAATGAGCATTGCGGTCACCCAGACCTTGGTGACGGGCACTGTGGTCCCTCCAGCCCTGGTGACAAGCACTGCGGCTACCCAAACCCCGGCAACAGACACTGCAGTTATCCAAAACTCGGCGAGCAGTACTGCAACTGAACCAGCAGACCAACCTGCACCAGTGTCAGTTGCTGCCATACAGAAGAAGAAATATACAAAAAAATCAGTTCACTTAGGGAGGGAGGGAGATGAGCCAGGGTCATCACGGGAACAGGAGGAAGAGGCAGATCCAGAGGTAATAACCAGGTCCCTATCCTTGAGTGAGCTGCGGGAAATGCGAAAAGATTTTGGCTGCCATATAGGTGAGCATATTATCACCTGGCTCCTCCGATGCTGGGACAATGGGGCTAATAGCTTGGAATTAGAACGTAGGGAAGCCAAGCAGCTGGGATCGCTTGCCAGGGAGGGTGGCATTGACAAGGCACTTGGAAGAGGGACACAAGCCCTCAGCCTCTGGAGGCGACTCCTGTCAAGTGTGAAGGAAAGGTGTGGACACATATTTAGCTAACGGTTGCAAGAGCATTCCAGATGCCTTTAGAAGACCTTGAACAGAACAAACAAGAAGACAAAACAAGAAAGATGCCAATTAGAAGAACACAGGTGCGCATTCCGCGATAAAGGGAACTTGGCACAAAGAACCTCAATTTGGCAGTTTATCTTGACGAATTAGACTGAGACAAGTTTCACGTGTTTTAGTTGATATAATCAATTATGTTTCTGTGCGTGTACAGAGTTAGTATAACCAATTATATCTTATGTTTATGCGCGTGTACAGTGTTGATACAACCAATCATATTTTATGCTTGTGTGCATGTACAGTGACTTTGCAGAATATGTGACTATAAGTATGTGTGTGTTTTAGCAATAAAGGGTCGTCTGTCATCCACTTTCAAGATTACAGGCGTCCGTCTACTTCAATCTCCTCAGAAGGGTACCCCTTTAAGGAAGATGTTATATGTCAATCAAGCAAGTGGACCACCATGGAAAGAGGTATCCAATATCTGAGGGAATTAGCTATGCTAGAGACGATTCATCATGACCCGGACAACCCACAATTACCCAAAGATCCAGACAAAGTCCAAAGCACAAGACCCATGTGGCAGAAGTTTGTACAGAGCGCACCATTGTTCTATGCCAACTCACTGGCAATAATGGCCTGGAAAGACGAAGAGGCACCGACAGTGGATGAAATGGCTCGCCAACTCCATCAATATGAAGAAAATCTCTCCTCCTCCCTACAAGCCTGCATTTCAGCTGTGGAGAAGCTGTCCGAGGATTTCCAGCAATTCAAAGAGGATATGTCCTACTCCACACGTGCAAGGACCAATGTCTCAGCTATTAGGAGTGAGCGTTCGTCTGCCCAAGAGAGAGAATATAGAAGGTACACACCACGAGATGCCCTGTGGTTATACCTATGTGATCATGGAGAGGACATGAGGAAATGGGATGGAAAACCTACCTTGGTCCTAAATGCACGGGTATGTGAGTTGTGAGGAAAAAACACCACAAAAGCGGATTCTGCCAGGAAAAATGTCGCTCCAGTTTCCAACAGCGTAGAAGGGCTGATCTTATTTCTGATCCTCTTGAAGGGACTGATGAGCCACTTTTACAAGAAGTGAGTACTGGATACTCTGAGCAGAATTAGAGGGGCCCTGCCTCCAGCCAGGTGGCGGAAAGGGATATTGGGTCTATTGGGCTGCGTGGATTCAATAGCCTGGCACGTCAGACCCACAGGAGTATAAGGCTCTAGTAGACACCGGCGCACAGTGCACTCTAATGCAATCAAGTTATCAAGGGGCAGAACCCATTTGTATTTCTGGTCTGATGGGGGGATCCCAAGAGTTAACTGTATTGGAAGCTGAAGTAAGCCTAACTGGGAATGAATGGCAGAAACACCCCATTGTGACTGGTCCAGAGGCTCCGTGTATCCTTGGCATAGACTATCTCAGGAGGGGGTATTTTAAGGACCCGAAGGGGTATCGATGGGCTTTCGGTATAGCTGCCTTGGAGATGGAGGGCACTGAACAGCTGTCTACCCTGCCTGGCCTCTGTCAAGACCCTTCGATTGTGAAGTTGTTGAGGATTGAAGAACAACAAGTGCCAATTGCTACCATGGCGGTGCACCGGCAGCAATATCGCACCAACTGAGACTCTCTGATTCCCATCCACAAGTTGATTCACCAACTGGAGAGCCAAGGAGTGATCAGCAAAACTCGCTCACCCTTTAATGCTCCCATATGTCCAGTGTGGAAGTCAGTGAGGCACAGTGATTTTGCCTACCTGCAATCACAGTCTCCAGTTATCTGCTCTAACGAGTCCCTGGGGAGGCTTTGCCAGGAATGGCCCTCAGTGGGGCCCATTAATGCTTCAAGGTACTTTGCTTCTGACTTTGACTTCTTGAGAAGTTCATTTCAGTCTGCTCTCAGTAGCTGAGGTTCATGGTCTGAGACTCAAAGACACCATGGGGCTTATTGAAATACGCAAAGCTCTAGGAAGCCATTTTTCTTCCTGCAATTTTCTTCAAGTCTTCAAGACTTGTACAGCTAATTAGAAAAACTTCATAGTGTAGTTAAGGAGGAAGATTTCAAAGTGCATCTATACCCATGATTTTTTTTCTTTTTAAAGGACAATTTTCTTACTTTTCAGTATAGAGAAGAGGTGATAGAAGCATTCTCCAAGTGATAATGATCCATAGTGTCTGTTCTGGAGGTCTGGACAGCTAGGAAAAGCAGTGCCTTCAGGTCTGACACTGTATGGACAACCTTGCTCCTCACTTCTCAAACCTCACCCTTCTGACATTGGCCACCTGGGGGCTTACATCTCTGTTCCTTGCCTCAGATTTCTCCACTGATCTCTACAGCTGGAGGTTACAGATCCATTGCATCATCTCCCCCCTGCTATCCTTAAAGACCTGGCTGCACACAGGCCCAGAAGAATTTCTCCTATTTGCAAGCAAAGCACAGAAAATAATTTTCAAGTTTCGTAAACAAGTCACACTGCTCAACCGCATGTGAAGTACAAGCTGCCCCTAATGAGGCTGCCTTTCTACAAGGGATAGTCTTATGAGAAATGTTTGTGACAGATACTAAAAAGTTAGAGATAAACACAAGTAAAGAACTGCCTAAAGAGGCAATTAGTCTACTGGAGGACAGGCAAGCTTGTAACTCCCTGAAGCTCAAAGCAGCTGCATAGGGGAGAGGTATCTTGAACAAAGAGTAAGAGAAGGAGAGAAGTGGAGCATCAGGGAAAGGGCCTTTGTCTGGACAGTCTTCATCGGAAAAGATGACTTTCAGAAATGGTCATTGTATCAGGCCAGGTGTAAGTATATGAAAGACTTGAGAAACTAAATACACTGAGAGAAGGGGAGTCAAAAGAATCTCAGTACACATAATAACGGGGCGTGAAAGATGATGTTTAGTGCTTACATTGCTGAAATTAGCTGAGGTAGAGACAGTCCTTGATAAGAAGAGCTGATCCCAAGAACCAGCCAATGAGGTAGAGACAGTCCTTGGTAAGAAGCAGGAGCAGGCCCCAAGAGCCAGCTAAGACTGGTCTTGCGGCTTGGGTGGATACCAAAAATTCACTGAGCTTGCGCAAGGAAAGAGGTTACTAGCAGTGACGAAGAGAAGTCATCTTTCTTCATCTCTGCGACCACCAGACGACCACCACAAAGAGGCCCTGCGCAGGCGCAGTTGGGAGGAGACTATGGAAATGACCTCTCGGAGCTAATTTTAATATGAAGCGGGGATAGGTCATGCATATGTATAGGCATATTGTGAATATGTAATACCTGACTGTATAAACTTGAGGCGAACTGCCGAGTTGGGTGCGCGCAAGTTTGGTGGGACTACCCCCTGTGCTGCCCAGCGCTGAATAAACATACCTACTTTACAATCTCACTGATTGTGGAGTCTGTTTTCCACACGTCAGCTGGACACACAGGGGATCACTCCACCTAGTGTGTGCACCTGTCTGGTTTAACCATGCAGGTTAAATACACACCTGTTATACATATTCACTAAATTTCTGGGTAATGTCATACATAATCATCAACTGTCTGATAAATCATTAGCATATGTAAATGTCCCTTTACGCAGGCGTGGTGAAGTCTTTGGTGGTCTTCAGAAGCCCTCTGGTGGTCTTCCATAGTCTTCCTCACTTTGTCCGATAGTTGACCTCTCTTATGTGATTCTGCGTAGTCCGATTTTTGCCATCATGTATTAGATTACGTAAAAAGAACATTCAATGTTAATTCTTGAATTTAACGTTTCTAGTGATTGGCCCTCTCATTGGTTAATCTTACTTAGTTCCACTAACTGGAATCTTGATCAAAGTGGGGTTTCTAAGTGTCGTGGTTTAACTCCAGCCAGCAACTAAGTACCACGCAGCCGCTCACTCACTTCCCCCATCCAGTGGGATGGGGGAGGAACTCGGGGAAAAAAAGAAAAAGGTAAAACTTCTGGGTTGAGATAAGAACGATTTAATAGAGCAGAAAAGAAGAAATTATAATGATAATGATAACACTAATAAAATGACAACAGTAGTAATAAAAGGATTGGAATGTACAAATGATGCACAGGGCGATAGCTCACCACCCGCCGACCGACACCCCACCAGTCCCTGAGCAGCGATTCCCCGCCCCCCCCCCCCCCCTTCCCAGTTCCTAAACTAGATGGGACGTCACATGGTATGGAATACACCGTTGGCCAGTTTGGGTCAGGTGCCTTGGTTGTGTCCTGTGCCAACTTCTTGTGCCGTGGCTGGCCATGAGAAGCTGAAAAATCCCTGACTATAGTCTAAACACTACTGAGCAACAACTGAAAACATCAGTGTTATCAACATTTTTCACATGCTGAACTCAAAACACAGCACTGTACCAGCTACTAGGAAGACAGTTAACTCTATCCCAGCTGAAACCAGGACACTAAGCAACAGAACTAAGGTCCATAACGATCTCTCTCAGTTTCTTAGGACAAAACACTACAAACTAACAAATCGGTCAAAGTTTCTATGGTTAACTAATGTTAGACAATACTTATTCTTTTATGATTGTATACAGCACATTTTGTATGTTCTTAAGTTTCGACTACTACATTGCGAGCTTCAAACCCCTATATTCTACACTCTTTAGCTTTTGATCAAACCCAACTCATATAAAATTTTAACTTATCAGAATATTTGTATCATCACCGACTGAAGGGTAGTGTGGTGAAACCTAATGAATATTCAGATTGGCAACAGATCTTTAAAGACACACTAGTATCTAACTTGGGGACACACAGTATAGACAAGAAGAACAGAAAATGTAATGCGAGAAAAAGTCAACACAGCGGTTTGCTTTCCCACCGCTGGTGATTCACATCTTCCGGCCATAAATAACACATTCATCTCCTTTCTTCTCAGCCTTTGGTTTTATACCAGCCACATCAGAGCCTGCTCCAGTCTTGCAGAGTCCAGGCTGATCCTCCTGGAAGTGGTGCCGCTGGTTTCTCGATGGCCCATCAACTACTGTGAGCAGTGAAGTTTGCTTCATGCCGTTGCCTCCATGTTTGCTCTGCCAGGCCTGTGTCTTGATAAATTTTGGTTGCTGGTTTCCCTTTTTTCTATTGGTTTCCCAGTTGACAGCTCCTGCCCCGACCCCACAGCCCAGGGACAAGCCACAGTGAGACAGGGACCCAAAGGAACCTTAGTAGATATAGTAGATATATGGATGTAGCTAGGAACTGTTTAGTAATTATCTAGCTTATAATGAAGTTAAAGAAATTTCAATAGAGGTAGACATGGCCCAAGAGGATGAGAAATGATGATTAACGTTTGCATTGTTGAGGCTGGCTGGGGCAGGAGATAGTCCCTGAGAAGAAGCAGCAGTCGACCCCAAAAACCAGCCAAGACCAGTCTTGTGACTTTTTGGAACTAATTTGAAAATGAAGCGGACATAGATCATGCCTACGTATGGGCGTATTGTGAAACTCCATGTATATGTAACACTTGACTGTATAAACTTGAGGAGAACTGCCGAGCCGGGCGTGCACGACTTTGGTGGGACTACCCCCCGTGCTGCCCAGCGCTGAATGAACATACCTACTTCACAATCTCACTGATTGTGGAGTCTGTTTTCCGCACATCACAGGAAATCATAGACTCAGAGAATCAAGGAATCACTGAGGTTGGAAAAGACCCTTAAGACCATCGCGTGCAGTGGCGTGAAGGAAAAAATCCTAATGTAAAAGTCAGTGGTAATTCAGTGTGTACCTGGAGAGATGAAAACACAGCCACGAGCAGCCCCCAGGACATCATGATCGCAAAGTCCTGCACAGCTTGTCCATGCAAGGTGAAGGGGAGTTCCATTGAGCATCTGGAGCCTATGACTGTCCTGATCCAATGTCGGGGAAAGTTTCAATATGATCCCAAGAGCGAGATTAAGACACAAACGAAGTCTAATGCCGTATACCCAAAACAGCTTTTATTATCAAAAGTAGCAAAAGTAGAAAATAGTAGCAATAGGATAGAATGGAAGAAAAAGGCAGAAATCAAACAAGCAGTCGGGATAGAGTTGCAAGAATAGTCACCACCATGGATCAAGCAGCGTCCCGTTGGTCCTCAGTCTTCAATTCTTCAGTTATGGGTGCACACCATGGCCTGTGTCCATGTCTTTTTTACAGGGCATAGTCTAATGCATGCACATACGTACTGTTAGCACGCTCATGGTTTCGTCTATCACTTGATCTTTGGGTGATCGACATGAGAAACCAGTATATTTTCTCAAAGACTACAGCTTCCAGGACAATGGTAGTCTCCACATTCCTGCATGCTTCACCAGCTCCAGCCTGCCTCTTCCCCTGGATGCCTCAGTGGCCTGGTTATTGTCCTTATGGGCCAGAGGAGTGTCCTCTTTAAACAAGCCATCCCAGAGGCAAATGTTTCAAGATAAATAGTTCACAGTTCCGTCTCTCACAGCATACAATCTTTGAGACAGATGCCTCGAGATGACAGTCTCTCACAATGACCTGCCTTCCTGGCCTGTGATGGGGGGTGCCCCAGGGAAGGCTGTGGGCTGGAGGTCCAGGAAGGCACTTGGGTCCAGCATGAGGCTCTGAAACCTCCTGTGAACCCAGGACTGCTGAGGCCATGAGGCAGGGAACTGCCACCCCTCCCAGAGCAGGGCAGAGGACCCAGGGGTCCAGGCTGCCTGCTCATGATCCTCTCCTGCCCCGACACCAAACTGTGCTGCCTGGGGGATGGTGCTCATGATAGCATATTTCCATACATTCTGTATGGTATGTCTAAATATTTTCATGGTTTTCATGTTTTGTACTAGTCGTGGAAACTGCTTTGCTGCTCGGTGACTGCAAAAGTGAGATTAGGTAAATAATTATTAGAAATCTTATACTAACACTATGATTGAAACAATAGACAAAAGTATAGCCAAGCAATTAACTAGTAGAGGTAGTTACTCCTAAGTTTTGCAGTTCTTTGCTCTTAGAACTAGATGTTCCTGGACACTAGATGAGAACGGTGTTGAGACTGACCATATGTGATTGATGCTGCCTTAAGCTTCAAGATCAAAGAACAAGGACAGGAATAAAGACTTCAAGGACAGCCAGCAAGAACTTCAAATGGGTCGGTGGTCACAAAAGCAGCCCATCGACTCAAAGGGATCCTTCATTGCACGTGATTGGATGTAGGCAGTACCAAAATAATCAGTTGCAATTACTTTTATGTAAATGTATACTAATCTGATTAATGTGCAATTAGTTATTCTATATAACCTGTTAGTGCTAAAGCTGTGGGATGCATGCTAGGTGGAACTACCCCCCATGCATCCAGCGCTGCAATAAAGAATGCCTGCTTTCTAAAACTCCAAAACGAGTCTTGGATGGTGTCTTCGACCGGCTTTTCGGTATCACTCACTAGAGCCCTGGTAAGAACCTCTTTCCCTCTGTGCCTCCAAAACACCGGCTGCCCCAAGAGTTGGCATCGTCTCCCCCTCACCTCTCCCAGCCTCCTGGGGGGACACTCCAGGTTGCCTTTATCTGGGGGCACATGGTGGGTGGGAAGGGGACACCCCAGGTGCCCGCGCTCCTTCAGCCCCTCTGCTCATCGTGGTGGTCCAGCCAGAGAGGACCCAGGCATCTGGGCGCTGGGCAAGTAGACGGGACATGGATGCAGGCACACACACACACACACACACACACACACACACAGAGCGTAGCTTTGCTGAAGGGGTTTATTGATCATGAGAGGGAAATGGCCCAGGGCTCCCAGGGGATCAGGTGGGGTCATCCAGGGTTGATCATCTCCTCATGCCGCTGGAGGGGGACAGGACAGGGCTGTCACCATCACTTGAGGACCTGCAAGAGAGAGCCCAAATTGTGACGAACACCCCCCCCACCCCCCCCAGTGTCTGCTGGGACATGAGAGGGGCCTTGTCCCCACCACCTCTCTCTGCAGAGACCTAGGGAAGGAGAAGGGAACTGGAGCCCTCTGTCTACCCAGGACAGGACTTGGCTCACCTGAGATCCAGATAGCACCCAGAGCCCCCTATCTACCCCAGGATGCCCCTATATCTCCCAGAAGCCTGCCCAGCCCTCACAGTGATCCTGGGGGGTGTTTATGGCACAGCCCCCCTGCCTGGCCTGCACAGTGACCTTCTGGCTCCATAGAGCCCTACTGCATGCAAGGAAAGGCATGGGGGCAGCTCTGTGCAGCTCACCCTGGGACATGCATCAGGGACAGTCCCCTCTCTTTCCCTCTGCCATACCCAAGGTCTGCCCACCCCAGAGGGCTCAGGGATCCACCGGGGCCCAGGATCCTTTGTGGGGCTGCAGACGCCCTGACGTTGCTCACCTGGACATCAGCAGCTACAGGCACGCTTCTCCGCTGCAGAAGAAGTCTTAATTCCTGTTCGGTCAGAAGATCCTGGGGCGAAAGGGAGGATTAGCGACATGCTTGGGTGAACTGGGTTGTTCTGGGAGGCAGGGGAAAGCAATGGAATCCTTGGGGAAGGTGCCTCTGGGAGAAATGGGGTACATGAGCTCGTATGGTTCTGCACAGAAAGCAGTGGGTGTCCTGGGGAGGGGGCCCACCTGGGTGTGTGGCTGTGTACTGGGGTACACATATTTTTGTTATAGCCAGCCAAAGAATACTGGTACATTCAAAGACTATAAGTGGCACCTTAAATTAATGCCCGAGTTAAAAGTAGTACCTTAAATAAAAAATACAGCTGAGATTAAATAAAACTTTTACTCCTTTCCATATATCATATGGTCAGAGGACCTGGTTTGTTCAGTGGGAGCAGATGCCACTTTCTCAGGCCGGTAGTTCGTCAGGTGTACTTTCCATCACATGAGACAGCTGGGTGGGAGGCACACACAGGAAAGATGCTTGTCTCCATTGCCACCGTGCACAATGGCCTGAGCGCAACCTGTGCGGCTGAGTTGCCAAAGCAGTGAGCTGACGCAGCCCTCGGAGGGCTTCATTGGTAACCGAATGAGTGGGCAAGGGTGGAGGGTAAACACCATATAGATGGGAGTCGACAAACAGAAATGGGATGGGATAGTCCGGGTGTGGGTTCCTGGGGCTGCTGCCGATGCCTTTGAGTATCTGCAACATCTGTGTGGAGCAGAGAAACACTCAAAAGGATTCAATGTCCAAAGAAAGGACATACAGTGTGCTGGTAAAGAGTTCCCCCTCTTCCTTGACCATCACCAACAGGATGAGGAGTGCACATGTCCATCTTGGACTTGGACCCCCAGCACTTACATTGCAGTGCGAGGCTCCTAAGAGAAACCGTGATTCATCTCTCTTGTCTGTAGGAGCAACAGCACCAATGTCTGTGCCCACTGGGCCTCCTTCTCCTGCCTCCCCAGCCAGGGCAGAGGCAGGTGGTTCTCACAAACTGCACATCCAACAGGACTGGAAGGAGTGTTACAGAGGCTCGTACTATCAAACACAGCAGGTGTTAAAAATCAGATTTATTCTTCGATAAAAAAGTTCCTTAGAACTCTGATTAGCGAACCACAAGCTCAACGATGTAAGGGGAAATTAGTACTACACAGCGGACTTTAGAATTCTTAAGGTTTAAAAATGATGACTCAAAATGAGCATATCGTTTACCTATGAGATGAGGGCTCTCACCCTCAAGGAGTTACCTAGGGTGGCATCCCAATCCAAGGGGAGAGTCCCTGACTGCAGACCTGCTGCTCCCAGGATGAATTCTGGAAATGTTGCCAGGATCCCAGGCAGGGAAGGATCCTGGAAAGTCTCTCAGAGCTCAATATTGCTAGTCCTATGGATTCAGCAGGAAAATCTGAAGTAGTGCCATGATGATATTGCTGCTAACACAGCCATGAAAAACAGAAGCAGTTGGGTACTTGTTGGAGCGGCGGAGGAATGCACATAAGTCGACCCAATATGAGGGATAGAAGTGATTCAACTTTATTTGCACGGATAGCTCATATTTATACAGTTTGCGATAATTATGCCTACTAGTCCTAATACGATTGGTACATTGCTAATGTTTATTCATTACTAATACACACCCACTTGTGGCTGGCAGCTATGCGTGTTCAGTAACTTTCTCATGAGAACTTCTTCAAAAGTTACTTGTGAAGTTATGCCAAGGCCACACCCTCCCTGTCTTTCTCCTGATAACAGCGAGACCAGCTGTTGTTTTTCTCCTGATATCAGCAAGGCGAGCAGTCTTCGGCCAAGGCCTAGTCTTGCTGCCCACGCTGACATTCCTTCACACAGAACTCTGCTCGCACAACTTTTCTATAGACCCATGTCCTATCTCATCAAGCCAATTCCCAACAGGTACTTGCACCTTTGGGGCTTGGCAGTGTCCCCGTGCAGAGCACTGTCCCTGAAAACAGAGATGTCCATTTCCCTCTCGCCAGCTATCGGAGTAGCACTGAGGTCGGTCACAGCACACCACCTACTGCTCGTACAAAGGCCTCCCAGGTAAAGGCAGAGCTTGTTGCAGACCAAAGCAGATGTCTTTGCACTGCCCGTGCATGCAGTGAGCTTTCCTGAACGAGTGAGCACCTGTCACAACGTGGCCCATGAGATGAAGCCAGATGTGAGCTGGAAGGAGTGGGAGGTGGCCACAGAAAGAAGAAACCAAATTGGTGCCAGTCACATCTGCACAGCTTGGCTGTGGGGTATGAGGGACCGGGGTTGATTCCCTCTGTTGTCCAAACTACCCCACCTCGCCAAATGGTGTTCACTTTCAATAAGGTTTTACTGAGGGGCGAGGGGGTGGAGAGGAGAGACACAATTTGTAGGGGAAAAGCATGTGTTCACACACATGCAGACAGACAGCCGCACAGAGCAGCATGCCCAGCCCTGGTGACAAGCTGGTGGGAGAAAAGCTCCTGAAGAGGGTGCATGGAACAGGCAGGTAAAGAGGGGCAGAGCTGGGCTTCCCAGAGCAGACAGGGAGAGACAGGGGTCTGGGAAGAGGCAGGAAGGGAATGCCAGGGCTCTTGGAGAAAACAGAGAGCCACTGGTGTGCTCCCACCTCTGACGACACCCATGAAAGCAATCGCCTTGATGACACTCCCCCTCCCATCCTGAATTCAAGATCTCGTGCTTGGTTGCCATGTATGAGTTTCTAGAAAAATCCTAGCCTTTGTCCTGCATTATGTCCTCTGCTGTCCTGGAGGGATTTAGTTTCCCAGGCCATGGCACATGCATTTTCTAGCCTTGTTCTGGGGGAGGGGTGTTCCCCCTTTTAACTTTCCATTTCCTTTTTAGTTTTCTGTTTCTTCCTCTGCATTTCCTTTTCCTTGTTGTGCCTGCCCCTTTCCATCCCAGTCAAATTCCACATGGCGGTTTGCTTGGCTTGCACTCACCTCTGAGGCAGATGAAGGTGCTGATGCAAGGGGAAGCACCGTGCTTTCCCAATGCCTGCCTCAGCACTGCAAAGAGGACAGTCAGATCCTGCCACTTGTCTTTTCCTCTGGGAATGGACTCAGCTAGGCGAGAGGGTTGACGTGGGAGGAGGGCCTGCTGGACATTGTTGCCTTCTGGAGCGAATATTTGAGAGAGACCCACAAGCACTGTGGGACCATGGGTACCTGAGCTCGTCCACAGAGGCTGCAGTGAACAGGAGATGGTGCCATTTAAAATCCCAAGAGAGGTGTGCAAGATGGCCTGAGCCCGAGGCAGCTCCAGCTCCCTTGGAGGGATGAGCAAGCCCTTCAGGCGCAGGCTGAGGTGGGGTGACCAGGGATGGGCTCTTGGCACAGCCAGGATGGCAGGCCTGGGCAGGGAGCAGGCAGGTCCCGCCTGTGGGGTTGGGCTGGGACTGGTCACAGGTACCTCCCTGCAGAGCACACCTCTTGCGCTCCAGGCTGCGCTCAGGCAGGGCTGGCACCAGGGCAAGGGCTCCTGGGGCAGGGCTGAAGTAGCTCACCTGGGAGAGGCTTAGACTGACAACCCACAGGTTCAAGCCCCAGCACAAGCAATGTGTTCCCCTTGGCTTTTCAAGAGCTGCTCTGACTTCTTCCAGCCTTCCCCGATCCTTGTCCCTGTACTCTCCCTATGTGAGAGCAGAGCTTCCCCCATGCTGGACACTGTTTGTGTGATGCAGATGCTGCAAGAAGGGCTTCAGCAAGTGTGTCGTCAGCCAGAAGGAGACAAAAAAATTGTGGGCCCACTGCTCACAGTGGTTCACAGACCACTGAAGAAATGGAGACCTGAGGAGAACCAGGTCACAAGGACCAACCCTGCCCTGGGTCCTGCATGGGTTGGGGGGAGTGGGTTGACCCTGGCTGCCAGTGAAGCCTCACACAGCTCCTTCCTCACCTACTCACCCCACACCCCAGTGGGATGGGGGCAGAGAATAGGAAGAGCAAAAGTGAGGAAAGTCATGGGTGAAGATAAAAATAATTTAATAAGGGAAGGAAAGAGGAAGAAGGAAGAAAGAAAAAAACCACCCCCTGCCAAAATAATAAGTGATGCAAAGGCAATCACTCACCACCTTCCACAAGTACACCGATACCCAGCCAGTCCCCAGGCATTGGCCACCCACCCAGAAAACACCCTCTCCTCCATCTTTATTGCTGAGCATGATGCCATATGGCATGGAATATCTGTTTGGTCAGTTCCAGTCACCTTTCCTGGCTGTGTCCCCTCCCGACATCTTGCACACCCCCAGCCTACTCACTGGGGGTCAGAGTGAGAAACAGAGAAGACCTTGATGTTGTGCAGATACCTTTCAGCAACAGCAAAATCACTGATGTGTTATCAGCACTGGTTTTGTCACTAATCCAAAGCCCAGCACCTTATGGGCTGCTATGAAAAAAATTAACATCATCCCATCCAGATCCAGTACATTGGGTCAAAGAATTCTAGTGGGGAAGGAGGGCCGAGGTGGAAAGCCTGATCCAGGGATGAAGGGGCTGGGGCAAGGGAGTGGGTGTCTCAGTCTGTCCAAGATGTAGAGTGAACAGAGAAGAGGAGCTTTATCTGGAGCCAGAGGAGCATGGCTGGAGCAGGGACTTGCTCCCTTCTCTGGGAACAGGGGAGGAAAAGAGGGGGGGAGGGAGATCTGGGTGAGGATCTTGGTTTAGTCCTCAGAAAGAGGAACTGCTCCCCTTACTCCAACCTCTCCACCTCCCTTTGCAGCAGGAGAAGCAAAGGCTTCTTACTCAGCTGCTCAGCTGCTGCAGTCTCCAGCTGGTTTCTGAGGCATGCCTGCAACAGGGCCTGGCCAGACAAGGGAAGAGGGGTGCGTGGGTGTTACCCACGAACCACCCAATAGAAATGGCCCATTTTCCCTTGGCAGTGCAGTGAAAGTAGACCTTCACTCATGGCTGACATGTGAGCTTCATGCTCCCGAAATTTGTACCAGAGGGGAAGATGACTCCCACCCTGGGAACCCACAGTGAGAAAGATGCCCTCATGATGGCCCTTGGAAAATATTCTCGTATGAGGCCAAGTACGCTTTTTTATCTCCTCCAGAAAAGAAAACCTTGATACTTCAACAGTTCCCACATGTAAGCCTACCAAGATGTTTATTATCAAGGGAAAAGCAAACCCGTGACCTTGTCAGCATTGCTTTCTAAACAACATTTCTCTACCAGGACCTTTTGCTTTCTTCCCCTTGCTGCCTCACAAGCAGTCTCAGTGGCGTGCACATCTGAAGACCCCATTGGTATCTAGAGCTTTCCTATTCAAAGGAACAAGAAGTGTCTTTTGCCTGTGTCACCAACGTAGCTGTGGGTGCAGGTCGTGGCTTTCCTGATCATTCTCCTGAGGGCCTCCCTGACCTCCCTGTTCCGCAGGCTGTAGATGAGGGGATTGACCAAGGGTGTGAGGATAGTGTAGAAAAAGGAGAAGACTTTGTTGAGCTGCCTCAGTGGGGCTGTTCTGGGCAGCAGGTAGACAACAAAGAGGGTGCCATAGAAAACAGTGACAACGGTGAGGTGAGAGGAGCAGGTAGAGAAGGCCTTCTGTCTGCCTGTGCTGGATGGGATCCTCAGGATGGCAGCTATGATGCACATGTAGGAGGCCAACGTGAACAGGAATGGACAGATTAGGTCCAGGAAGGCGAAGATGAACACAACGAGCGTGAACACCCTGGTGTTACTGCAGGCAAGCTCCAGCAATGGTGAAAACTCACAGAAGAAGTGGTCAATGGACTTGGGGCCACAGAACTGCAACTGGGAGAAGACAACTGTGACTACCAGCAGCAGCAGTGAACTCCCTAGCCAAGATGCAGCTGCAAGATGGAAAGAGACCTTCCAGGTCATGAGGCTTGCATAGAGCAAGGGCTGGCATATGGCCAAGTACCGATCATAGGACATGGCTGCCAGCAGGTAACACTCGGTAGTTGCAAAGGAAGCAAAGAAGTAGAACTGAGCCATGCAGCCATGTGCAGAGATGCTGTTGTCCCCAGTCAAGAAGCTGGCCAGCAACCGTGGCAGGATGGTGGAGCTGTAGCAGGTCTCTAAGGAGGACAAATTGCCCAGGAAGAAGTACATGGGGGTGTGGAGATGCCGGTCTGCCACCACTAGCACAACAATGAGGATGTTCCCAACCATGGTGACTGAATAGATCATAAGCAAGAGAAGAAAGAGCAGGTTCTGGAGTATGGGGACATCACGTATTCCCAGCAGCACAAAATCTGTGGATGATGTCCAGTTGTCATTTTCCCGTTCAGCCATGCAATGTTGTTTGTCTTTTATTTCCCCAGTTGCCACAAAGAGGGGCTACAAGAAAGAAACACATTTCAGCATATACCTTCAATATTTTTTTGTGTGTGTAGGACATTGCTCCTTTCACATTAGATTTACGTGTTTCTTGTATAATGAAAGCACAAAAAAATGTTCTTCCTGATGGGTTAAGAACACTCATCCCAGCAGACCCACCGGAGACTCTAGAGGCAAGCTGCCCAACAAAAGTTCTTCTTTCTCACTGCAGAATAAACCTGTGATGTGCATTTGCTCACACAGAAACAGACAACTTTCATATGCCTGTGGGTATGACCTGGAAAACAAGTTACAGGTGTTGAGGATCTACATCCTTCCACTCTCAGGAAAGAAAAAGCATGCCAGAAAAAACAAACCCCACTCTCCAAAAAAACCCATTGTGTGAAATATCATGCCAGATGCTGTCCGTCGTCCAAAGCAAGGGATGGGCACATCACAGGGTGAGTGGCCACAGCTCTCTGAAACACCGACATGAGGGGAAAAGGACTCCCACCCCACTCCTTCCCCACCACCACACAGGCCAATTTCTTCCATTGGGAAAGGCCAGATGAGGAGTTACTGCTTCAGATGAGCAAGGGACTGTGCTGTGGAACTGCCAGAGAGCATGCTAAAGCCCACTTTGTAGGTCAAAACGCAGCATAAAAAGTGACCAGGAGAGGACCAAAAAGAAGATAGGGAAAGGGTAACTGAGGTAACCGAGCCACAGGGGAGAAGTTGTGAAGGGAGGAGTAACGAGAAGGATTAAGGAGAAAAATCCCAGGCTTTTTTCAGTGGTGCCATGAAGAAAGGACACATTGAAAGACAGGAAATTCCATTTAAAGATAGGGTGGTCAAACACTGGAACAGGTTGCCCAGAGAGGTTTGGGAGGCTCCATCCTTGTGGGAATTAAAAACTTGATGGGGCATGGTCCTGAGCCACATGCTCTAGCTGACCCTGCTTTTTAGAAGGGGCGGTTGGACTAGATGATAAGCTGGGGTGGCTGCCAAGCTGAGCTGCTCCATGATTCTGTGATTGAAAGCTGCTTTCCATTTTTTCCCTCCTGAGCAGTGGTTCCTGAGGGCTTTGAGGCTGCCTGCTTGCAAATCCCAGCCCAGCAGCAGGACCCCAGCATGGCCAGCTGTGCTTGTGGGGCACAAGTGAAAAAGCAGGACACTGAGCAGGGCATCCCCAGGAGGCCTGGGGGTGAGGTGGGACAGCATCAGGGTCAGGGGCATGGACAATGTCAGGGTCATGCCTCAGCGTGTGATTGGAGAAAGCTCATGCCCGAGAAACACAGCTCTCTGCAAGAGCAGTTCCCTCCAAGTGTCTCATGACCACCTCTTGGGCTGGAATGCGTTTCTTCCAGTGCTGATCATCACAGGAACTCTTCTGAGAGTTTTCCAAAAGCTACTCAGAATAATGTATACCCCCAGCCATCTCCACTGCATGGGACTGAGAAAGCTGAGCGTTGCAGAACAAATCCTACTTCATCATAATTCTGAGAGTGAGAAAGCAAGCAAAACCCAGCCACAACAAAAAAGAAAAAGAAACCAAGAGAGAATTGAAATAGCCCTGTGAATGATGAAGTGAAGGGCACAGGCTATCTGGCCCCACACAGCCCGCCCAAACGCTCCCCCGCTGCCCAGCCAAGGTGGGAGACTGTCCCAGGGCTCTCCCTGGGATTTCACTGTGCAGTGCCAGGGGCTCAGGAGTGTCTAGGAAAAGCGGGGAGCTGGGGTGAGAAGACGTGCAGGAAAGGACAAGGCTAAGACTTAGGTCCCTATGCTCTCATTTCTTCCGTTCAAAGACCCAGCAGATTGAGTAATAAGACCCAGCCTTCACTCACCCTCGGCACATCCAGCACAAACCTACAGTCTCATCATGAAGCAGTGACATCTGCTCTGAATGGATCATGGCAATGAAGTCCAAGGTTGGGGTCTTACCTTCTGCCTCTTCCCTACCGTGTCCTTCACTTCTTGGACTGCACTGCAAGCCCTGCACCAGGGCTCATTCCTTACTCTGCCCTTGCCCTCTTCTGCCAGCAGCTCCTAAGGTGAGTCTCCAGCAGCACCTCAAGGCTCCCTGCTCTCTCAAGTGTCCCAGGGTTTATAGCAGAAACAAGACTCTAAAGGTTCCTGCTGCAGTGTGTCCCTCCTGAGGATTTGCAGAGTAAAAACAGTATAATTGACTCCCTGGTGGGATGGAAGCTCTGAGGTGGTGGGGACTGCGTCAACAGCCGCAGGCAGTGCTGAACCCCTGGGAATATGATGTAAACTGAGGCAGGGCAACTGAACCAGGGACATCTCTGACTTTGGTGAGCAGGGCAGGAAAGTCCCCGGGAATGGCATTCACCTCACTTCCCTTCAGACGACTGCATCTTCATCAACTCACATAGAATTAGAAAGGCTCAGACCTTCTGAGGCAGAGGGGCCTGGCTTGTGGGGAGCTGAAGTCAGCAGAGCAGTGCCTATGTCCTTCCAGAGAGGATTCCCTTCTCCAGCATGAGAGGTGCACAGGGGCCTCCCTTGCTCCTTTGCTAGCCAACGGGAGCAAGTGGGCATGACTCCTTCCAGTCCTGTTGGATGTGCAGTTTGTGAGAACCACCTGCCTCTGCCCTGGCTGGGGAGGCAGGAGAAGGAGGCCCAGTGAGCACAGACATTGGTGCTGTTGCTCCTACAGACAAGAGAGATGAATCACAGTTTCTCTTAGGAGCCTCGCACTGCAATGTAAGTGCTGGGGGTCCAAGTCCAAGCTGGACATGTGCACTCCTCATCCTGTTGGTGATGGTCAAGGAAGAGGCGGAAGGTGTCTATGAGGTTGTTTTGGAAAAGAGCGGCCATATGGGTCTATTAAAGGGTGAGCGAGTCTTTCTGACCACTCCCTGACTCTCCAGGCATGGAATCAGCTTATGGATGGGAACCAGGGAGTCTCAGTTGGTGCGATACTGTTCCTGGTGCACAGTCATGGGAGAAAATGTCACCTGCTGTTCCTTACCCCGCAGCAACCCCACAACAGAAGGATCCTCTGAGGGACTGGGCAAGCTAAACAGCTGCTTAATAGTCTCTGGACTCAAGGCAGCTATACCCAAAGACCACCAGTACCCTTTTAGGCCTTTGAAGTATCCTCCTCTGAGGTAGTCTCTGCCAAGAATACATGGAGCCTCTGGACCAGTCACAATACCTTTCCCAGGTAGGCTTACCTCAGGCTCCAACACAGACACTTCATGGGATCCTCCCATCACTCCAGAAATGCAGATGGATTCCTCCCCTTTGTAATCTGATGGTATTAGAGTAGCCTCTGCACTGGTGCCCACTAGAGCTTTACACTCCTGTGGGGCTGATGTGCCAGGCCATCGAACCCACACAGCCCAGTAAACCCGGCTGTCCCTTTCCTCCGCCTGGCCAAAGGCAGGGCCCCTCTATTCTTGGCCAGAGTCTTCATCACTTGGGTTTTTGTAACTGCAAAGCACAAGTCCCTTCATCAAGGTCAAAAGCAAGATCAGCCCTTCTACTCTGACCCACAGACCTTGGAGCAGTAATTTTCCTGGATGGATGCCTTCTCTCTGTTGTTTTTCCTTGCAGTTCCTGTACCCGAGATTCTAGTTTCCAGGTAGGTTCACCATCCCACTGCCTCATGTCCTTCCTCCGGTCACGCAGGGAGAACCACAGGGTTGCACGTGGTGTGCACCACCGGTACCCTCTCCCTGGAACAGAAAAAGGCTGGCTCTTAATGGCTGGGACCTTGGTTGGTGTGGGTGAGGAAGAGCTATCCTTCTCAGATTGCTCGGACAATTTGGGGGTGAGTTTCTCCACAGCCTACACACAGGCCCATAGGGAGGAAGCAAGATTATCTTTGTATTCTCGGAGTTGTCTGTCCAAACCATCCATAGCTGGTGCCTCTGTGTTTCTCCAGCTCATTATTGCCAGGATGTTGGCATATGACATCGGAGCATTTCATATAAACTTTTGCAAAATGGACCGCGTGCACTGGATTTCATGCAGGTCTTTGGATGCCTGGTTGTTGTCCAGGTTGCTGTAACGCACCTCCACCATGGCTAATTCCCTCAGGTACTGGACACCTCCCTCAATGGTGGTCCACTTGTCTGGGAATTTGCAAGATCTTCCTTGAAGGGATACCTGTCCTTCACACTCGACAGGACTCGCCTCCAGAGGCTGAGGACTGCTGCCCCTTTTCCAATCCCTTTGTCAACGGCCTTACCCCTAGCAAGGGATCTCAGCTGCCGGGCTTCCTTACCCTCTAATTCCCGACCCTTGGCCCCAGTATCCCAGCATCAGAGCAGCCAGCTGATAATTGGCTCTCCTGGATGATGGCTGAAATCTGTTTGCATATCTGCCAAGCTGACCTCAGCTTCCGTTGTTTCTTCTTGCCTATAGGGGCGACTGGCATAGTTGAGGCCTGGGTCTCTGGTTCAGCCACAGTGTCTGTATGTCGTTAGATGCAGAGACCCTCTCTTCTCCTTGAGGGTGCTGAACAGTGCTGAATAGTGCTCAGTAGGCGAAGGGCAGGCCCCAGCACAGCGCGACAAGCTGTGTCTCTTTGGCATAGCCAGCACCAGGGCAAACATTCTGTCACTTCATCAGGATCCCGTGCTCATCTGGGTTGACGTCTCAGACCCTTGGAGGTGACAACCATCCTAGGTACCTGCCTGTATTCCTCTGCATGCCTTGCCACCCGTAACCACACAGCCCTGGAACATATCCCTGGGTGGTATTCCTAAATGGTTGGTTAACCCTAGAGAAAGCGGAACAAAAATTCTTGAGAAGTACCAATAAGGAGTATTTTGGTTACCCAAGGATGTTCAAGCTACTGAGAATTTATTGTAACGAGGGAGAAAATATATGCCATGAAGAAAAAGGTGGTGAAGGTGCCATTCTGTTATTCCTCCACCCAAAAACTCTCAGAGGAGAAAAGGGAAAAGGTGTAATTGTTAATTGTCTCCATGAGATGATTCTCAGAGTAATGGCATCAGTGCAGAGCTCAGATACCTGATTAAGATCAAGGCCAGTGCTTTTGTAATAAACCCCCCAGGCAAAACACCACCAAGTGCTACAGACCACAGCAAACTGCAAAAGGCAAACCCAAGCTTTAACATGCACAGCAAAGAGGAGCCTGGCACGGATCAGATACACTAATGGTGAGAACAGTTAAGTCAATACCATGACCAGCAACTGCTGAACAGATATCAAAGCTGTAAGTTCCATCTAATATGCTCTGGTCAACTCTGCTGTTGACTCTACCCCAGCCAAAAGTAGTACAGCCGGACAGAGACGCCCTGCTGAGCCCTGTCCGTCCCCCCACCTTCTGCAGGTTCTAAGGGCCACTGGGAACCTCGAGGGTACTGGGAGCTGGGATGCAAGACGTAACGGTGGGGAAAACAGAATGGCCACTCTCCATCTGTTGCCACTAACACGCCTGCCAGTGCTGCAGCAAGTGCCTCTGCCCCTCCTTTCCCCAGCCCCAGCCCTTCTCTTCCCCTTTTGTGCCTGCCTCGGTTGGTCTCTCTCTCCATCCCTGCCTCCATCCCTGGATTTCCGACAATGAGGTTGGGGAAAATGCGTCTGAAAATGGTAGAGGGGAGAGCTGGGGTGAATGCTGAGGCTCCAACACTATATACGTATGCGAGATGAACAGATAACCCAAGTGTCTCCACCAAAGAAGAGGTAGCACATGCACTTTTCTTTTTCTCCCCTTTCCCTCTGTACAACAACGGGATACCTCACTGCAGCTCAAAGCCTGAGGAGAACAACCATGCTAAAACTTTATTGGGAAAATAAATGTGGTAAAAATTCCACTGCCTCACAGAAGAGACTGCAAGAAAAAACAGAGAAAATTCAGAAGTGCTCTCAGCCCTGCTCGGAGAAGGTGGTAGGAGACAGCACAAGTAGGAGTAGCTACGCTTTAGACCAACCTTGTAAAGTCTCTTGTCCATCTCTTTGTCAAACGGGCAAACGCATGACATTTTACTTTTTTCATTACACTCGTGTTACAAAAACACAAGCATGTCTTCTTAGAGACCATTACACCAGCAGCAGGGATCTTCCTGAATTGCACCTTTCATGTTAAGTGGCGATCAAATGCCGTCCACCTGCTTTGCATTTAGCTCAAAGGCAGCCTTGATCTCTCCTAAGTCAATATCCCTCAGTTATGACAGTGCGTACAATTCATCGATTCTTTGCAAAATCACTTCAGAATACGAATAACATCACAGCATACTTAAATATGCTCTCCAATTCAACACTGTGTAACTTAGCTATCTAATAAATAGCGCAGGAAGCAGAAGCTGTCAAAATGAAAATCCTCCAGGTGACTGACTGCCTGCCTGCCTGCTCTTTGGGCACTTTCCAAAGCAAATATTCAAGTCAGTTGCCTTAAATCTTTTCACAACGGATCCACAACACATCTCTTATTTATAGTCAGTGTCCCGTAAAGATAGAACCATCACCCTTAAAAAATCACACATATTGTCAAAGAAGGATCTGAGACATTTACACTTCTCATGCACCACGTATCAGTGTATTGTTATTTATCTCTTTTCATGTGGATAAAATCAGACAGGCTTTCTTTGCAGCTGTGACAGGAGTCTGTATCATCATGGGAACAAAGGCCGGGACACCCTGGCTGCACCGAAACTCAGTCAAACCTCCCACTGACTTCAAAACCTAAACCAGATCTTTACCACCAGCCTTTGATTCCCAGCTTGCGTCTCATAGAAACAGATTTTCCTCTCACCTGCATAGACAGAAGACTAAAATAGAGCACTATTTTACTTTGAGACATGTGACATGGGCTTCTGGATGTTTTTGGAAGTGAATGGCGATTGGGAAGCACAGCATGGTAGCTTGAATTACTGAGGCACATAACAAACAGAGGATGAGTTTACAGACGAATGTGACAAACTTACGAAGTAGTCATGGATCTGCTATCGCAATGTTGATGTCCCACGAACTCCGGACAGGCAATGAGTCCAATGCGTTCAATGCTGCCGTTGCTCAGTGTGTGGCTAGTGGGTTTGCTGGTCATTACGTGTGGGTAATTCTGACTATCAGCTACCTAAAGAGACAAGTAAATATGTGCTGCGTCTCCTGGTTGAGACCTTACCAGCCCTAGCTCACAAGACCAGTAAAAATGCTGGTCTTCTCATTATGCAGACATAAATAAATATGTGTCCTGTTATGTATCACTTCTCATAGTTGTGAGCACCTACAGGGAGGTAAAACAGGGGTGACAGAACCTGTTGATCCAAAATATGCCCATCTTCATTATGAGTTTGTCCCTGCTAACAGAGGTACCAGCCATTCCCTCTGCTGTTTGGGGCACTTGCATCCTTGAAGACAGCAGCGATGGCAGATCGCGTGACTCTCACTCCAGCAGGACTGCTGTGCCACCAGGCTTTCCCAAAGGACAGCAACAGTCAGGCTGTTCCCTGGGAATGCCCCTGCCTCTGGGCTCCAGCTTGTCCCCAGGGCAGCGGGAGAGCCCCAGGTGTGCAGGGTGTCCCAGGACTTGCTCCTGCCCCGTCCCCCAGCACTGCCCACCTCTGCCAGCTGCTGGGGCTGGAGGGGAGCCCAGGCGTCCAGGATGATTTAACCCCCACCACAGCCTCCCTCATCGGGCGCTCTCGTGAAGACCAAGCTTGCAGAACGGGTTCCTGGTGCCACGGGCCCTGGGCAAACACGGCTTATCAGAGATGCTGCAGGGACAAACATCCCTCCTCTTGCCAGGGCAGCTCTGTCCCCACAATTAGCTCTGAGTGGCTGCCTGCGGACAAGTGTCCGCTTCTTCGTGTCCCTCTGGAGAGCCAAGTCCTGCTCAGGGACAGCACTGGCCTGGGCCGAGGATGAGGGCATTGAAGGGACACTTTTTGAGGACAAGGGCTTTTGGTGAGCTGTGGCCAAGTGCCAGCCAGGAACAGGTCTGGAGCCAGAGCCTTGTTGGGGACAGGGTTACTGGGACCCCCCAGCTGGGAGCAACTCTGCAGAAGTGGGACCCAGGCCATCTGGGTGGGCACAGCAGCCCAAGTCAGTGGCAGGGTGAGGGCCAGGGTGGGGGTTAGTCCCCTCTGATCTCTCCTCTGGGGCAGCCATGGCTGGGGACTGGACCAGTTTGGGGCCTGTAGTCACGGGAAATGGGGTGGGCTGGAACTGGACACTGCGACCACCCCAGGGCTTCCCCCAAGCCCTACCCTCATCTCCCAGTGCCCAGTGAATACCAGTGCTCCCCATTGCCTCCAGTGACTGAAGATCCCAGCCATCTGGCTGTCCCCATTGCCCATGCCCCCAGTTGTCCTCTCGCCACCCTGTGTTCCCAAACCCCGGGGTCCCTGGTCCCCCAAGAAGAGGGGTCATTCCCAGCACCCTGTTTACCCAAGGGGCTGGAGAGGGGTCAGAGATGACTCTTAGAGAGCCCTGGTTTGAGGCTGACCTCATCTCTGGGGTAGTCCCGGAGGGAAAGCCTGGCCTGGGAGGGGAGCGGCACTGGGAGATGGCAGTGCTGGGAGGTGAGGGGCACTGGGAGATGGGGGCATCTGGCTTTGGGGGCTGCTGGGAGGATGGTTTTGTGCTGGAGCAGTGGATTGTCACCGTAGGGTGTCCAGCTGTCAGTGGGTCACTGCCTGCCCCCCCTCACCACCCCCAGGTGCCTGGGCCCTTCCATGTGCAGCTGCCCCATGGAGGAAGCCGGACCGATGCCATGGAAGGTGGCTGGTCCAGTGCCAAAGGCGGGGGCAACTCCGTGCCAGAGGTGGGCTCCTTGCCAGGGCTGGTGTCTCTGCCAAGCTTGGATTTGCCCTGGGGGCTCTCGGGGAGGGGGGAAAGGAGGAGTCCTGGGAGGGATAAATCTGCCCCTCACCTTCTGAAGCTTCACCCAGCACTCGCCACACTGCAGAGGAAGATGAAGGTCGCCGTGCTCAGCCTGGCCCTGCTCTTCACCATCCTGCTGTGCATGCCAGAAGATGCTCAGGTGAGTCCTCAATGCCACGGGGAGAGGCTCAAGGCTGGGGAGGGGTCTTGGCTGCAGGACATCAGCTCTCCTGCAGAACAAAATTGTCGTGGTGAGCACGAAACCCCTTGACTTGGCCTCTCCCTTTCCCAAGCAAGGAGAATCCCCAGGCTCCCCTCACCTCCAGCCCTGGGCAATGCAGCTTTCTCCCTCCCACAATTCCATCTCTTCCCTCCACTTCCCCTGAAATTAATCTTCTTGTGCCCAGAGCCCGAGTTCCTTGGGAAGGTTCACCACAAACTCCTGTGAGGACCCCCACGGGTGTCTTGACTTGGTGCCCTCCCCATCTCTCCCTTTTGAGCCTCCCTATCCCATCCT
The DNA here is from genome assembly GCF_929443795.1 of Astur gentilis. Taxonomy (NCBI): domain Eukaryota; kingdom Metazoa; phylum Chordata; class Aves; order Accipitriformes; family Accipitridae; genus Astur; species Astur gentilis. The sequence continues at coordinate 382,980 of NW_026060847.1, forward strand.
TTGGTGCCCTCAGACATCTCCTCCCTGGGATCTCCTCTGTGTCCTATCTAGGGTCCTCAAAAGCCCTCCCGTTGATTGTTCCCAATGCCTTTCTTTCAGTCTTTCCCCTCAGTCCTTTGCCTTTCATCCTGTCCAATTCTTATCATCCCCAGACCCCCTTCCTTGAACCCCCACTGCCAAACGCACTTCCAATCCCCTTGTTCTGTCCTCTGCAGCCCTCTTCCTTCTGCTCCCACCACCTCACTGTCTTGAAGTCCCTGTGTCCCCTCCACTTGAATTCCTTTACCCCTCACAGGCATCCCATGCAGGCCTGCCCCTTCAGCACCCCCAGACCAGTCCCTTGGGGTCCACTGATTCACCCCAGTGCACTGTCTGGGGGCCCTCCCTCACCCTCACCCTCACCCCCATCCTCTTTGGAGGCCCTGAATTCCCCACACTATCCTTGTCTCCATCCCCACCCCTGGTCCCTGCCTGAACAGCTATCCCAGGTGAAACTTGGAGGGATGGGGCTGGGGGGAGCAGAAGGGATTTTCCCGCTCAGACCAGGGGGAAGCCATGGTCCTGGAGGGGGCTGGGGACACCTGTGCCCCACCTACAGCCCCATCAAGGTCCAATGCAGACCACTCCTTTGCTCTCCTTCCCTAGGCACTCCCGGAAGGAAGTGGAGATGTTAACCTGAAGGTAAGTAGTGGGGAGGACTTGGAGGGCCTCCAGTCTGGGGAACTGGAGGACACTTTGGTGCTCCCATCCCTTTCTGGTACTGGGGACTTCCCAGTGAGCTTCCATGCTCTCTCCACAAGAGGAGTCAGTCGGATTTAGGAACAACGTTCACTGAACTGCACTTAGACGCCTTCTGCTGGCCCCAGACCTTCTCCCTCTATGGCCACGACACTCCAGGGCATCCCAGTGTGCCCCAGTGCACCCCACTGCAACCCCAGAGAACAGCCCTGCACCACAGATCTTTCCCAGGGAGGGCCCCTTCCCCAGGGCCCCCATTGCATTCCCATCCATCCCATTACAACCCAGTACACCCCAGCCACACACCCAGGTGGGCCCCCTCCCTAGGACCACCACTGCTTTCTGTGCACCACCATATGAGCTCATGTACCCCATTTCTCCCAGAGGCACCTTCCCCAAGGATCCCATTGCTTTCCCCTGCCTCCCAGTACAACCCAGTGCACCCAAGCATGTCCCTAACCCTCCCTTTCTCCCCAGGATCTTCTGACCGAGGACGAATTAAGACTTCTTCTGCGTTACAAACGCGTGCCTGTAGCTGCTGATGTCCAGGTGAGCAACGTCAGGGCGTCTGCAGCTCCACAAAGGATCCTTGGCCTCGGGGGATCCCTGAGCCCTCTGGGGTGGGCAGACCTTGGGTATGCAGAGGGAAAGAGAGGGGACTGTCCCTGATGCATGTCCCAGGGTGAGCTGCACAGAGCTGCCCCCATGCCTTTCCTTGCATGCAGTAGGGCTCTATGGAGCCAGAAGGTCACTGTGCAGGCCAGGCAGGGGGGCTGTGCCATACACACCCCCCAGGATCACTGTGAGGGCTGGGCAGGCTTCTGGGAGATATAGGGGCATCCTGGGGTAGATAGGGGGCTCTGGGTGCCATCTGGATCTCAGGTGAGCCAAGTCCTGTCCTGGGTAGATGGAGGGCTGCAATTCCCTTCTCCTTCCCCAGGTCTCTGCAGAGAGAGGTGGTGGGGACAAGGCCCCTCTCATGTCCCAGCGGACACTGGGGGGGGTGTGTGTGTCACAATTTGGGCTCTCTCTTGCAGGTCCTCAAGTGATGGTGACAGCCCTGTCCTGTCCCCCTCCAGCGGCATGAGGAGACGATCATCCCTGGATGACCCCACCTGATCCCCTGGGAGCCCTGGGCCATTTCCCTCTCATGATCAATAAACCCCTTCAGCAAAGCTATGCGCTCTGTGTGTGTGTGTGTGTGTGCCTGCATCCATGTCCCATCTCCATGGCCAGCGCCCGGATTCCTGGGTCCTCTCTGGCTGCACCACCACGATGAGCAGAGGGGCTGAGGGAGTGCGGGCACCTGGGGTGTCCCCTTCCCACCCACCATGTGCCCCCAGATAAGGGCAACCTGGACTGTCCCCCCAGGAGGCTGGGAGAGGTGAGGGGCAGACAGTGCCAGCCCTTGGGGCAGCCGGTGTTTTGGAGGCACAGCGGGAAAGAGGTTCTTACCAGGGCTCTAGAGATTGATACCAAAAAGCCGGTCGAAGACACCATCCAAGACTCGTTTTGGAATTTTAGAAAGCAGGCATTCTTTATTGCAGCACTGGATGCATGGGGGATAGTTCCACCTAGCGCGCATCCCACAGCTTTAGCACTAACAGGTTATATAGAATAACTAATTGCATATTAATCAGATTAGTATACATATACATAAAAATAATTGCAACTGATTATCTTAGTACTGCCTATATCCGATCACGTGCCGTGAAGGATCCCTTTGAGTCGAAGGGCTGCTTTTGCGACCACCGACCCATTTGAAGTTCTTGCTGGCTGTCCTTGAAGTCTTTATTCCTGTCCTTGTTCTTTGATCTTGAAGATTAACGCAGCTTCAAACACATGTGGTCAGTCTCAACACCGTTCTCATCTAGTGTCCAGGAACATCTAGTCCTAAGAGCAAAGAACTGCAAAACTTAGGAGTAACTACCTCTACCAGTTAATTGCTTGGCTATACTTTTGTCTATTGTTTCAATCATAGTGTTAGTATAAGATTTCTAATAATTATTTACCAAATCTCACTTTTACAGTCACCTAGCAGCAAACCAGTTTCCACGGCTGGTGCAAAACATGAAAACCATCAAAATATTTAGACATACCATACAGAATGTATGGAAATATGCTGTCAACTGGAGACAAGGATGTCCTGGGTTGCAGCCATCACTGTGTTCGTGACAGGCGAGCAGTGTTCCATAGCAGCAAGAAGTTGCAAGGGGGGAGCCCAGCAGCTTGTTGGAGCGCATGAGCAGCTCTTTCTTTTTCTGGGCAGGGACTGAGGGCTGTGAGGGGCTGCAGCTGGGCTGGGCAGTGCAGTCTGGTGGGTGAGCAGGTTTGAGTAAGGGAACTGGGGACTACTGAGACACTTGTGCTGTGAGCCCTGGGTCTGGTGCTGGGGGGATGGAGAACACAGGAGTGTATGCAGTGCCAGGACATGCAGAAGAGGGTAAATTTGGAGAGTAAAAATAATGTGGAGTGGTTGAGCTGGGGCTGTTGTGAAGACACGGTGTAAGAGTTGGTGACCTTCCATGCTGGACCGCAGGGGAGCCATTGCTGGCATTTGTGTGCCAACTTGTGCCCTCGCAGCAGGCATGAGCTGATGCAGAGCGATGTTCATGTGGGGCCCCAGAGGGATCCCCCTGTGCTCTGTATCTCCCTGCTGATGCCCAGGGAGGAGCACATCGGTGTTTCATCAATCCTTGCAGCGGGGGCCAAGAAACTCTGCTCAAGACAGCGTGTGACGAAATAACACTGGTGCCCAGGCACTACAGTGGCTGATCCTCAGCACAGCTTTGTCAGATGTCCTGGGCACATCAGAGCTCTCGCTGCGACAGACCTCCGGAGGGAGGATGCTGCCATTCAGGCCTCAGCTCCAGGGAGTGCTTCTCCCTGGGACTGGGGCAATGGTGGCCTCAGGTCCGGGAACGGAGGACCAGGTGGAGGAGGTGTATGAGAATGGGAGCAGTCCGTGCACCATCAAGAATGACAAGCAGGAGAGAGAGGAGGTCTTTGCAGAGACCCCGCAGAGGAAAGATCCCAATCTGTGTGGAGCAGGGAAGGAGGGACAGCTGGAGGGCACCCCAGAGGAGCACTAAATGGAGAGTCCTGCCCAGGGGGAGGCTGGGGACTGTTGGTGCTGGAGGAAGGCTCCTTCTTAGCCACAGATCTGCAGCTACAAGGCAGGGACAGTGCTCTGACAAGGGGTGAAGGAGCAAGCAGGGCTGGGGCAGGCTGGAAGCCAGCAGATGGGCTCTGCAAAAATGAAAGGGAGCAAATCACTGCTGAAGCCCGGGGTTGAACCAGGGACGTTTAGATCTTCAGTCGAAAGCTCTCCCAGCTGAGCTACTTCAGCCCTGCCCTGGCAGCCCTTGTCCTTGTGCCACCTGTGCCAGGCCACAGGCTGACAGACAGGAGGAGAGCTCCTCAGGGAGGTTCCCAGGGAAAAGCTCTGCCCAGCCCTGGGCAGGGGGGACCTGGCCCCTCCCTGTCTCCAAGGCCAGCTGGGCTCCAGGTTTGGTGGAGGCCAACTTACACTGGTGTGTGCCAAGATGTGTGTGGGCCTCGTACAAATGTGACAGCGGCAAAGATACGTGGGCAGACCAGGCATGTGCAATGCAAAGGCTGAAGAAGTGTGGGGCTGGTGGACATAAGACAGACCTTATCTCCTTCCCCAAGGAAGGCCTCTCCCCACCCTGTTCTCCCTTGCTCAACTTCCCTCCTTAGCTCACAACTCTTCTACCTCCTCCCCCTGTGAGGAGTGCAGGGGTGGGGAATGGGGGGGTTGTGGTCAGTCCATACCAGTTCCTCTTTGCTGCTCCTTCCTTCTAACACTTTTCCCATGCAGTCCCTCCTATAGGCTACAGTCCTTTGACATAAATCTGCTCCAGCATGGGCTCTCCTCAAGCCACCATTCCTTTAGGAATTATCCAATGTCTCCAGTGTTGGGTCATCCACAGGCTGCAGGGATTACCTTCTCCACTGGGGTCTTCCCCATGGGCTGCAGGAGACCATCTGCTCTGGCACCTGGAGCACTTCCTCTCCCTCCTTCTTCATGGACCTTGGTGTTTGCAGGGCTGTTTCTCACACTTCTTTCTCCTCGCTCCTCTCCCACTCTAGCAGTTGTATCCTTGCTTAAATATACCTTCACAGAGGTTCCCCCAGCTTTGCTGATGGGCTCAGGTTTTGGCCAGTGGTGGGTGCATTTTGGAGCCAGCTGGAACCAGATGTGTCTGGCATGGAGGCAGCCCCTGGTGTCTCCTCACAGGGGCCTTCACTGCACACCACCCCACCCCTGCTACCAAGATGTGGACATGGACACCAATAGACAGTGTAAACCTTTGACTTGCTAAATGACATCCCCTGCTCTTCCCTCACCAAGAAAGACAGTTTACTCGCTGGGGAGGAAAAGAGAGAACAGAGAGGGCCTTGATGCTGTGCAAACATGGTTCGGCAATAGTTCCAACACTGGTGTGTTGTCAACAGTTTTTTGGTCACAGATCCCAGACATAGCACCACAGGGACCCCCATGAAGAAAATTAACTCCACCCAGCCAAAACCAGTACAATGTGACTGGAAAGATTTCCAGGATTAGCTACTCCATTACCTTCCCAGGGAGAGAGGTGAGGCTGATTGGCCTGCAGTTCCCTGGGTCCTTCTTGGAGATAGCAGGGACATCTGATTTCTTCCAGTCTTCAGAGGACTGTATTGTGTGCACACCTGAACTGAGGCGAGAGGATTCCCACCACCCCTTGGTTTGTGGCAGGAATGGGAGGGAGCTGAGTCCCTGGGATGGATGCACTTGACTCTTTGGCCAAACTAGTGGTAGTTCGGTTCAGGCTCCAAAAGAGGTAAAGGCCTAGGTATAACATGACTAAGAACCTCTCTAGTTCCAAGCTATTCTCTGGAAACCCACACAGGAAGAGAGTGACATGGTGAACATTGATGCGTATGGGCTTGCAAACTGGAACAGCCAGCATGCGATTAACCCGTGAATAGCAGGTGCTTCCTCCAAGACTCGTTTGTCAAGGAACAAAGAAAGTTGTGGGTACAAGGAGTCTCATGCACACCTTCTCCATTGCATGTAATTTGACTGTGAGCCAACCACTTTATTCCATAAATATGACAGCCTAAGTGAGCCTTCTTTGAGCTCTCCCTGCTAAGCAGCTGGCTGCACGGCAGTGATCTCCCCTTGAGCTGGGACATCTCTCAAGGTTCTTGAGGCTGAGAGACTTCTTACGTTCTGCAGATCTTTGGGAAATGACCAATATCACGTATTACCTTGTACGATAGTGCTCTATACAGATTTTGTATTGGTACCTTTGATTCTGTGTTGGTAATTTTGAATCATTTTTATATCCTTTGTGCGGTAAGTGATAGAATGTACCTCGCCATCAAACTTTGCTAAGTTTCAAGAAAACCACTTTTGCTGATACCTCTGGCAGTGATTCTTCAAGCAGTCTATATCACCTGTCTGCAACAAACTGGTGTGCTTGGCAGAATTCTCAATCAGAATCTGTGACAGGAGACCTTAGTGCAGCCATACACTATATAAAGGAGGAGTTTAAGAAGATGGAGACTTTTTACCAAGGTCTGAAGTGACAGGACAAGGGGTAAGGGTTTCAAAACTAAAGAGGGTAGATTGGATATAAGAAGAACATTTTTATGGTGAGGGTAGTGAGACATTGGGACAGGTTGCCCAGGGAAGTTGTGGATGCCCCATCATTGGCAGTGTTCAGGGTCAAGTTGGATGGGGCTTTGAGCAACCTGATCCAGTGAAAGATCCAGTGAAAGTGCTACGGCAAGGGGTTTGAACTGGGTGGTCTTTAAAGGCTCCTTTCCAACCAAAACCATGCTATGATCCTATGAGTCTGTGATTATTATCAGCTTCCCTCTTCTTAGTATCAGGCAGGTGAGTAGAGGTTCAGAGAGAGGAGGGTAGTGCAGGGCTGAGAACAGAAGCACAGGGGAGGGCACCCTGCTGGGATCTGCTTCCCAGCCCTGCATCACCACGAGCGTAGGTGGCATGGCCTTGCATCATTGCTGTGGTGCTGTCGTTCAGGTAGTGGCACATAGTCACTGGACCCCTTTGGGAGGCCCTGGGGTGTCTGCCCCCCACCAGCTCTAAGAGGGCATGGCTTTCCTGGAGGTTGGGTGCTGTGTTTGCCTACTGAGTGGAGTTGTGTTTGGCACACAGGCACCTGGCATGGCACTAGAGGCTTTTCAGATATTTTACAAGGCATGTTCAGGTGCCTTAAACATCTGATGTCATTGTGGGTGGCCAGGATCTCTCCATTCCCCCTCTGGCCCTCAGGTGAAGCTCAGGGAGCAGGTGGCTATTCTCAGAGATTTTCCATCAGGGCTTGCAAACACTTGCACATGTCTTGGACCACCTCTGGCACCTCAGTCATCACAAAGTACCTGTATGTGAGCACCTGAGTCCCCACTGACTAAAGGTAAGGGGCTCAGAGCAGGGCTCACACACTGGCAACTCTTTTGTGCACACCTGAACTGAAGCAGGAGGATTCCCAGCTCCGCTGGGTCTGTGGAGTCAAAGCAGGGAGCTGAGTCCTGCTTCAACGCAAGGGGTTCCTGGTCAGGATGAGAAGCCTGTGTTGCCTCAGCTGAATCCCTGGCCTGCACAAGGGAAGCCAAGCCCCTCCGTGGCCCTGTCTGTGTGGCCCTTTTCTTGTGGGTGAAGAATATCGATGTCGAGAGGGGAACGTTGACGCCTGTCACAGAGAACCGCTCTCTGGCAGGGCAAACCATGCTTCTGGAATCATTCTCTCTCTCTCCTGTTGGTGATTACTTCAGGTGATTTTGCAGCATGTTCCCCAGGGGTGACCCCGGTGCCTTTCAGGAGCTGTCAGCCCCAGAGCTCCAGAGGCATCTTTAGGGAGCCCAGAGCAGGCAGAGGAAAGTGCTGCCTTGGGCTGCTCCTCTGCTGCTGGGCTGGGCTGGGCTCCTGGGATGGAGGGAGCTCATTACAAGAAGACAGCACTGCAGAGAGACAGCTCTGCCCAGGAGCAGCTCCTCTGCAAAGCGCAGCAGGGCTGAGGGCACCGCCTGCAGGCACCGAGGGGAGAGGAGTGAGGAAGAGGGAGGTTAAAGGCAGTCAGCAGTTGGAGGACCAAGGAGGGCTTGTTGCAGGACACATCTTCACACGGTAGGTCTCTGACTGAAGGGCAATGCACAAGAGTATCCTGACGGGATCTCCAAAGGCTGGCACAATCCACAGATTATGAGCTCTGTAAGTAAAACTCACAGTTTCTCTACAGTAGACAAGGATGTAGTCCAGAGCAGGAATTCCCTGCTGCACCATCAGAAGGACAGGGCATGACAGCTACCTTTTTCTGGGGACGGCTGCAGGAGTGTGAAGACATTTGTGCAGGGCACTCCCCGAGCTGTGCTTTAGAGCGGGTCCCTCTGCTGCAGGGGGCTGCGTACCAGGGCACAGTGATCAGTAGGTCTGCTAGGAGCCTGTTAAAGTGTCTTGAGCCACTGCCCTGCCTAGGGACAGCACCCCCTTTGCTGGACCCATCAGGGTTGTTCTGAGCTGCCCTTTTGCACCTGCCAACAGGAACATGCACCAGCCAGTGCTCTGCAAACAGGCAGGTTTCTGTAGGTCCAAGATGGGTGTGCAAAGGTTGCGATGGGGTCTGTGAGTGCTGACAGGGAAATGAAATGGGATAGGAAAACATCTCCCAGGAAAAAATCTCCAGGCAACAGCAATATGATCAGGGAATGAGAGGGAACAAAACACAGAAATGTGGGAGGGAGAATTCAGAAAACTCTGTATGATCCCCTCCCGCGCAGACCCATTCCTGTGAGCAAGCCCCTTTGGTTCCTCTCCTTCCCAGCAAAGCCTCTGCCCTCAGAGCTGGGGGGTCCAAGGCATGAACCATCTCCTCAGCAGCCAGAGCTCCAGCAGAGCCGTGGGTGCAGCTCTCCAGCCACGTGCCCATTTCCCTCTGCAGAGCTCAGGGCTGAGAGCATCTGCTTGGCACTGTTGGTGTCTGGGAGGAGGTCTGAACAGCTGAGTAAGCAGAACTTTCCTGAGTCCCCAGCTGCCTCTCTCAGCCAGACACTCACTGTATTTTCCCATGTTTCTCCAGTTGTCTGTGTTGTTGTTATTGTTACTTCATTCTTGCTGTCAGGCTCTCTGGGAATGGGAGTTTCAGCTGCAGAGTCACACTCTGACCTTGTGGGTCCTCCTATGCAGGTGTGTCCATGGAAATGAGGTGTCCCAGCTTTCACTTGTGGGGCTGTGGGCATGCAGTCTGTGGGGCTGGGGAATGAGCTGGTTTTCCTTGGATTAGATGTAATCATTAGGCCATTGGCTATCTCTTTGGGGTGGCTTTCCAAGCTGCGAGCTGTCCTTAAGTATGGAAATCTTTCACAGAGCATCTTCCCGTTACCTGAAAGCCCACAGAGAGAAGTGCGGAGATGCTATGACTGAGGAAATGCTGTTGGGTTGGTGAAATGAGCCATGTGTGTCCTTGGGTAGAAAGAGGGCGCTGAGACCTTGAGAAAGGGTGAGGCATTTAGTGGTCTGCAGTGGGTCCCTCTGCTCTCAGGAGCATCTGGTGGTTTTTATTGGTACCATGGGAGTGTGATCAGCCTGCATCTGAGAAAACTGCAAGCACAGGTACCTGGTTCCATTCACTCCTTACTAAGCCACAGTGAATCCCTTTGCCTCTCATGTCTCAGCTCATGATTTCTGATTTCAGAGAACACTTACAGGGCACAATGGGGGAAGTAGTTAAAAAACCCCACCCCCCCTAAAACATCTTTCTGTCACCCACATTTTTTAACACTGGGAGTGCAGATGCTGACAAGCCCTCCTGTGTTAAGCGTGATTTTATCTGACATATTCTGAATATCAAACCCAACCCCCCTGCCACATTCCCATCTACCCACTGCAGTGGGGCTGGGTCAACTCCTCAAGAGACAATGGGCAGAGGCCCTGCTCCAGCACACAGAGCCACAGACAATGAAGCGGAAGACCAGAGGCAGAATGAAATTTCCTCCTGAGGAAGGAAAATGGTTGTTTGTGTGTCAGGGGGAGGGTGTAGGAGACATAACTTTGGTTTTATCAGAGATGTTTCTGCTAACTTGTCACTGCCTTTTCCTCCTTGGACAGTCCCCTGTGTCCAGAGGAAGCAGATGTCCAACGGCAGCTCCATCACCCAGTTCCTCCTCCTGGAATTTGCCGACACACGGGAGCTGCAGCTCTTGCACTTCTGGTTCTTCCTGGGCATCTACCTGGCTGCCCTCCTGGCCAACGGCCTCATCATCACCACTGTAGCCTGCGACCACAACCTCCACACCCCCATGTACTTCTTCCTCCTCAACCTCGCCCTCCTCGACCTGGGTGCCATTTCGACCATTGTCCCTAAAGCCATGGCCAATTCCCTGTGGAACAGCAGGACCATTTCCCACTCAGGATGTGCTGCTGAGGTCTTTCTCTTTACCTTTTTGATGTCAGCAGAATTGTATCTCCTCACTGTCATGGCCTATGACCGCTACGTTGCCATCTGCAAACCCCTGCACTACGGGACCCTCCTGGGCAGCAGAGCTTGTGTCCACATGGCAGCAGCTGCCTGGGGCAGTGGGTTTCTCCATGCTGTGCTGCACACGGCCAATACATTCTCAATAGCACTCTGCAAGGGCAATGCTGTGGACCAGTTCTTCTGTGAAATCCCCCAAATCCTCAAGCTCTCCTGCTTGAACTCCTTCTTCAGGGAAGCCGGGGTACTTGTGCTTAGTGTCTTTGTGCACTTCTATTGTTTTGTTTTCATTGTGCTGTCCTATGGGCAGATCTTCAGGGCTGTGCTGAGGATTCCCTCCAAGCAGGGACGGCACAAAGCCTTTTCCACGTGCCTTCCTCACCTGGCTGTGGTCTCCTTCTTTGTAAGCACTGGCGTGATTGCCTACCTGAAGCCCCCCTCCATCTCCTCCCCATCCCTGGACCTGGTGCTGGCAGTTCTGTACTCAGTGGTGCCTCCGGCAGTGAACCCCCTCATCTACAGCATGAGGAACCAGGAGATCAAGAATGGTATTAGGAAACTGATTTCATGGACTCCTATTTAGCACCAAGAAACATCCCATCTCTCCAGAAATGACTGCCAGGCTATTCCACACCAGTCCTGACCTTTTGTTCTTGTTGTTCTCTTTCTTGTTACTGTAATTGTTATTCTTCATTTATAATGTTCCTACAGTAATGTTTGGAGTCCTTTTACTTCTACAGAGGTATGAACCCCCTCTTTCTTACATGGACCCTCTATAAAGGTGTCTAATGCTTGTTGAGAGCTGAACACATTACAACATCTTTGTAATAAAATGAGATCTCTTCTGTGTTGCACATGAACACTGGGCTTGTCTTCCAATGCTGGAGTCAGGAGTAGGCATGAAAACGGCTGTTGCTCAGGGTTCTGCCTGTCTGCAGGAACAAAAGCCCTTCAGTCACCTTGTGACCATGTAGAGATGAAGGATTGGATTTAGGGCTCACCCGTCACTGTCTAGTGACAGTGGAGGCCATGGCTGGTCACTGAGTGACATACTCAAGGCTGTCACATGTCAGACGGGGCAGACAATGTCATTCTCAAGGGGAAACTGGAGCTGCCTGGAGATCCCCCAGGCTCTCCAGGGACAGAGTGTGCCCGAGGTGGGCAGTGAATGTGAGAGAGCACCCAAGTTGGAGTCACCGAAGTTCAAGTGTCAAATTGGTGTATCCACAGGGAAACAAGGACTCTGCAATCCCAGAGGAGGCAGCAGGGACCCCACAGCAGGGGTGAAGGAGTCTGGAGAGTGATCAGTGTCACCCCCATTCAGTGGAGGCCCACTCATCCCTAGTGTTGATGCAGAGGAAGGCTGTGGGTCACTCAGAATTGCTCTGTCAGGGCTTGCAGGCACTTGTACATGTCTTGGACCACTCTCGGTCCCGGCACTGCAAATGCAGCAGGCCACACAAAAGTGTGAGTAACCAACTGCCACCCTCCATTCCCACTGACTAGAGAAGGAGCTCAGACCAGGTACTCGCATGCAGGAGCTTCTTTTGTGCACATCTGCTCTGCAGCAAGAGGGTGGGTCTGTGGGGTGCATGGGGGAGCTGAATACCCATCCCCTCCGAGGGTTTCTAACCAGAGGCTGGATATCTGTGCTGGCTCGGCAGAGTCACTGCCCTACAGAAGGGAAAATGGACCTCTTGCTGTCACTGCCTAGGGACAGAAATGGGGGTTAACAGAGGGGGAAATCTCCATCTCTTTTAGACACCTTCTCTCTGTGAAATCATGCTCTTGGAATTAGCTGTCCTCCATTCTTTGGAGAGGGAATTCAAGGACGCAGTGAGAAAAATGGTTTCAGAGCCATTTTTCATCTAGAATGCCTTGACCAGCCCTATGCCGTCGTGGTACCCATGGTGTCTAAGGGCACGCCTGCAATCTGCTTGGTTTTTCTTGTTGCTGTCTCTGTCATGCTTGCGATCCTACAGAAATGTTTGGATTCATCCCAGCTCCACTAATGGTGAAACCTGCTGTGTGTGACCTAGAAGCATTCTGTAAATGCTTACAATATTATCGCAGCTGGCTCCCTAATGCTATGTCTTTAAAAAGTGTCATCTCACCACCACAGAGACCTTCAGTGCAGGTCCTGAAGACCAGGCTGTAACTCAAAAGAGCAGGAAAGGACATTGTCATTCAGCTGCACCCGAAAAGATCCTCTGGCTTTCGTTAGGTTCCCCACTGACCTGGAGGATGAGCTCGGCACCCCAGTGTGATCTGTTGGGGACCCACGTCTGGATCCAGGGCTCAGGTGTCAGTGCCTAGCGCAAACAGAGTTGGAGAGTTGTCTCATGCTTACCTGCCTTGGGCTGCCACACGTGCTATGGGCTAATGGCCAACACTCATCCTTTCTGGAGGTGAATTGGGAGAGCTCAGGGGATCTGAAGGCACAGCATGTGCCCAGGAGTGAGTGGGGAGCTTCACAAAATGAAGGACCACACAAGGCATGTGTGAGGGACTGTGCTAAATTGCTGACTCACATTACTGCTGCCTCAATGTCCTGCTGTTGTATGGGAGAATGTGCTGACTCACGGTGATGCTACCTCAATGTCCTGCTGTGGTATGGGAGAATGTGAGGAACTGTGCTGAGTTGCTGACTCATGATGCTGCTGCCTCAATGTCCTGCTGTTGTATGGGAGAGTACGCACAAAGACGTCCCCGAAGAAACCACCACACCCGCACCTGCCAAGCTGTGCTTGCCCGATAGGGTAATGAGTTCTGTGGAAATGGGTGGACTTTTCCAAAAAATTGTGGGGACTGGGACAATAAGAGAACTGCGTACTCCCCTCTCACAGATGGAAGACCTGAACCTGGAAAACATCGGAGGGACTATGACACCTGGCTATGAAGGAGTGACACCTGACTGGCAGCAGAGGAACCCAACCCTCCATCACCGGCACCAGAACCGACTCAGCGGGACGTTGCTGGCTTCATGGTGGTGGTAACTACTCTTGCTACCTCTCTTCCATTCTCTTGCTTAGGTCTGCCTCTTTTTCTCCTTCCTCCCTCTGTTCTATCGCAGTTATTGGTTATTGTAGGAAATAAAATTTGTAAGGATGTACAGCATCTGACCTCGTTTCTGTCTTAATCTCACTCTCGGGATCATTTAACAAACCTCCCTGATATTGGATCGGGAGAGCATGGTCATAAAAAGGGAAAACACTAGATCCAAAAGGTAATGGAGGGATCTGCAATCCCAGGAGAGGCAGCAGGGACCCAGCAGGCACAGGGAAGGAGGTTGGAGAGTGATTCATGCACCCTCAGGAAAAAAAATGTGGCCTGGATCTAGTGTAGCACCCAAACACCTCTGTGCTTCTGGATGAAATAAGAAAGAGAAATCCATTTCTGCACATGCCAGTTAAGTGCTGGCTGCTCTATGGCTGGAGCAGCAGGAGCTGCTGGAGGGGTCGCAGGATCCCCAGGACCAAGGCTTTCAACGCTGTCCTGGGGAGCGGGGCTGGCAGTGGGAATGGGGGGAAGGCAAAGGCTGTCTTGGTGAGGACTTTCCTGGATACAAGGGAGTCATTGGCCTCCATTTCCTCATGCCATTGCTGGCCTGCAGTTTGGGGCTGACAGGAGGGTTGACATGCCCTCCTCCCTGAGGCCCCTGCTCCCCATCTTCCTGGCACTGCTGTTCCCTTCAGAGGAGCTCAGGCTTTGGTAGGAGATCCCAGAGCTCTGCAGCTCCCTGTGGTGTGTACCAGGGAGAGCTGGGAATGGGGCTGAGCTTGTCTGAATAATGGAGATGAGCACTGAGCTGCTCAATATGACTGGGCAGTGTGGGCTAACATCATTGTACTCATGGTGCAGAGCCAGCACTTGCTGGAGAGAAACCAAGTGTGGAAGGTGCAGAAGAAAAGCTCGGTCTGATCCCTTGTTCCCTGGACACAAGGGGAAGCTGCTGCGGGACACTTGTCACAGGGCAGCCCCTCACATCACTCATCTCCAGTGCTGGCTGCTCAGCCCAGCTTTGGGGTGGTACATGGCCAGCTCCATCCTCCCACACGTCTCCATATCCTGAGTAAGGAAAAAAGGCCAGCCCAGCATGGCTTGTCTTCTGGACCAGACCCCAAGAGTTCCCAGAAGATGGCTGTCTTCTATGCCCATGTGAGACGCAGCTGGGGTCAGCAGGGCCTGGGTGCTCAGCTCCCCCCGTTTCTGCTAGGAGGCTTGGGAAACTGGGAAGCCTCAGGCAGAGGAAAAAGGTGCTGAGTACCTCAGGTCTGTACATGCCCTTGGCGACAAGGTCCCCTGCCCCACTGAGCAGCAGGTACACATTTTCCTTAGCTCCTCTCATAGCTTTTGCTGTGGATGTACTTAGAGAAGCTGTTCTGCTTATCCAGCCTTTGCTGGTTCCAGCTCCAGCTGAGCTCTAACTAGAGTTGCCCTGACTCCACCCCTGCATGCACAGACACAGTCTCTGCATTCCCCCTGGGCAGCCCGACCCTCTTTCACTTGCCTGTGCACATCCACCCAGCAGCCTGTCCTCTCTCAGCAGCTGTGGATGAAGCCCCACAGATTTGAATGGGCCAGGTTCTCTCCTCGATCCTTGTGCACTATTGGGATTTCCTCTCCTCCTTTCCAAGTTAAGAAGAATTTAACTGTATTTCGTAAGAGGAGAGAGTCAGACATGAAACTGAGAAGAAAACTACCTTGTCCAAAAACCTGAAGCTTCCAGGAGGCTTCCAGTTTGAAGGGAAGTTTTCAGGAATGGCCACCGGCTCAGTCATGAGGCTCAGCTGTACTGAGCGAGATTTGCTGGAGCTCCTTTCAGGAGTAGGGGGCTGGAGACAAGGAGCTTTTCCCTTCTCCCATGTCTTCCAGTCAGTTCACGGTGGTGCATGGAGGGAGTACAAGAGACTGACACAAGAAAAGTTCACACCAGAGGCAAGGGAAAGTGTTTTCCTCATGAGGACAGTCAAGCACAGGAAGTGGCTGCCCAGAGAAATTATACTATTTCCGTTCTTGGAGGTTTTCAAGTCATAACTTAGATCCAGTGCTGAGCAACCAGCTCTTACTCCAGAGTTGACCCTGCTGAGCTGGAGACCTCCTGAAGTCCTTTCCAACCTGAGTGTGCTGGTTTTGGCTGGGACAGAGTTAAATTTCTTCACAGTAGCTTGTATGGGGCTGCGTTTTCGATTTGTGCTGAAAACGGGGTTGGTAACACACTTATGATGTCGTCACTGCTGAGCAGTGGTTGCACAGCATTAAGGCTTTTTCTGCTTCTCACACTGCTCTGCCAGCAAGTAGGTTGCGGGTGCAGAAGAAGTTGGGAGGGGACACAGCTGGGACAGCTGACCCCAACTGACCAAAGGGATATTCCATAGCATGTGATGTCATGCTCAGAAAGAAAACTGGGGAGGTAGAGGTCGGAAGCAGCTGCCATTGCTTGGGGATTGGCTGGGCATTGATTGGTTGGTGGTGAGCAATTGTCTTCTTTTGCATCACTTGTTTTTCTTGGGTTTTATTTTCCTCTTGCTTTGAGGTTTTTTTTGGTTGTTTTTTTTTTTTTTTTTTTTCCCCTAGCAATTTCATCACTAAGCTTGCCAAGTAGAGACAACATTATGGAGAGAGGGCAGAGGAAAAGTCCAGGATGTTGGTGGGTTGTTCCTTGTGAAGCCCTGTCAGCTGTAGCAAAGTGAGAGTCCATCAGGACAACGGGCATCGTGAAGCCATCAAGTCAACCAGAGCATAGGGGAGGGCAGCGGAGATTCAGGTAATGGTGACAAGATTGGGACCTCAGCTCTGTTAGGGGGGAGCAAGGGACAACTGCTCCGGAAGGCAGAGCTAGCTGGGAAGTGAGGGGTATCCCCAGGTGAGCAGGGAGGGGGCCTCACCAGCCTGAGCTCCCACCAAGGGAGCAGGGCAGGCCAGGGGGCTGGCAGCTGGAGGCAGTTCAGAGTCCAGGTCATCTGGCAAGGTTCTGATGATGGAGCAGGTCCACGGTCAAGCCAGGAAGTTGATGCACAGATTGGGGTCAGGATGAGGTCTGGTAAGGGTTACCTGAGGGATCAAGCTCAGCCCAGACATGTCTCCTCTGCAGCAGGACCTCAAGCAGAGGAGCATATCGCCTGCATCTCTCCCCCATTGTGCACCTTCCCCTCTGCTGGAGAAAGGGGCTGAAAGAGACTGCCCTGTGGTGCTGCTGTGGAAGGTGGTGTGCACAGCTGGGTAAGGTGAAGGGTCTCCTGGGTGCCCATCTGTCTGTCCCTCGGCAGGAGGATGACACTATTGCTCCTTGTTTTCCCCATCTGTGCCTGCTGCTCCTGTTCTAGCTCCCAGGCTCTTTGGGATGGGGCGTTCAGTTGCATTTCAGACACTTGACCCTGTTGGTCCTGGCATGGAAGTGTCTGCAAGGAGGTGCCCAAGCCCCCTTCTAACCTGTGGGGCTCCAGGATGTAGTCCATGGGGCCTATGTCTATAGCCTACATCATATGGCTATGACTCTCACATCTTCTTTAAACCAACACTGTGTTATTGTGTTGTTGTGGGACTCCTGCCAGGCTGTAGTTTGCCCTCCAGAAAGGCACAGCTCTCCCTTTGTGATATCTGTGATACCATCGTGGTATCAGAGAGTCCTTGGTTTGGTCATCTGAGTCAGGATACTTATGCATCACACCTCCTGTGTCACTTTCTCCACGTCTGGGCTAAGAAAGGCAGAGGAGTTAGGAGATCTGCACTTTGAAACTGCACTCCTCCTTTTTTAGCACAGGACAGTTTCTTTTCTGGCAGGTAACTCACAAGTGTGACTGCCATTTAGCTGACAGTCATTACACCTCCATGGGTCAATACTTTCACTGAGAGCAATGGAAAGGTTTTCTACCCCTGCAGAGAAAGACTTTCCAGGGTGATGGGGGCATCTCATAAGTAATTACAGGTAGAACTAGGCCCCTCTGCCACAGTCCATGTTGTAGAGAACAGCGTGTGAGGAGCTGCCTCTGTGGATGCACATGTGCATCAAAGCTGGTCACCTCCATTCCCCATGGAGTGACTGCAGAAACGGTACAGACAATACACTGGTGTGAGGACAGGGTCTGTCTCATTGGGATGAAGACCCCTGGAATGGGGTGGGTAACCCCTGACTTATCATGCCTAGTTATCTCCTGAAGCTGGAGTGGGATCTGGTGTGGATCAGCACGGCAGTTATAGACACAGGTTTAGGCCCACATGTGCAACAACATCCAGCTGCTGGAAATGGGGAGTGTGCTGAAGACCAATCGATATCAGTGGGCCAAAGAGAAGGATGACAGAAATTCAAGGCTGGCCTAAGGGAGATGATACTGTCACTGCCTACGGCTAGCTTATGGGATGGTGCAGAGGAGGATGAGTCAGAGTCTTCCCACGTGGGCACAGTGGAAGGATGAGAAGCCATGGGAAAAAGTTGGGCCATGGGAAATACAGACTAGGCTTAAGAGAAAAGAATCTGCACTATAAGATCTGGCCGGCACTGGGAACGTGCACCCAGAAAGACTGTGGGATGTCCACAATGGAGATAGTCAAGCCTCAACTAGACATAGTGCCATGGGGGTTTTTGGATCGTAATGGATGACTACTTAATACGGGTAGAAAAAGAAGGCTGGGCAACAGCACCCAAGGTGCCCAGCATTCGAAGGGATCACTCTCATGCCTGCCTTCACTGACAATGGAGCCCCAGGTACTTTACCCTGCAGGGAATGAAAAATGCGTGGGTCTAGGTATTGCAGAGTCTGCTGGAAGACACTCCTGTGTCCCAGATACATTGGGATTAGTGCCCGTTTGACTATTCAAAAGAGAGCATTTCATTCACTTTGACTCTTTTTTCCCCCCTCTGTGAATCAGGGGAGCTCGTGACTTCAATGTGTGACTTGCTGTGTGCAAAGAGCGGATATGGACAGAGTCCAGGGCAGGGAGTGTTTTGGGGGGTTCTGGGATCTCTCCTTACACAAAAATGTGGGTTTTGTTCACCTAAGGCTATCTGCTGTGGGATGTGGACTTCAGAGGAGATAACATGGACTTAATATGCAGCTGCTGAGTGTACTGCATCACTGCATGTCTGTGTGCAGCTCGTTCTCCAAGCAGGAGGGAGCTGGTGCCAGGTGGCTGAGAGAAAAGGTGGGGCTGGGGGTAAGGATGAAAAATGACCATAGATTGTTCAGACATAAAGGGTCTTGCTTTTACCAATCATTCAAACTCCATTAGGAGGATCAATATGAATTGAGGATTACTGATAGCATATGGTGCATGAGCAGAAAAATAAAGAAAAGGGGGGGGAGGGGGGGGAATAATTCCTTCTTATTGTTTAGTATTGAAATCTTTCCACTTTGACTACACTCCTGAAATCTCTCTAATTAACCACATAAGAATTGAAGACCTAAAAGAAAAAACTGCACAGAGCCTTGGCTCATTAGGGAGTTTTCATGCTAATGAGCCCTCTGGTGCCAAGTTCCTGAACTGCAGATCCTGAAAGACAACAAGCCTCTCAAGAAGTAAAAGCCAGCATCAAACTTCCAAGTTTCAGAGGGTGTTAGTGGGCGCCACTGAGGAATATCATTGAAGAGACCGTGGAGGGAATGCCCAGACAAGGAGACCGTCCCTGGGGGCTGGTGAAACAGGAAGTCAGAGGCACTGATTACAGGTGGAAGATCAATTGTGGAGGTGGCTGTGAAAGCCCCAAATGTGTTTTTCCAAGCAGGATGGCCAAACCCTGACCCCCATTCCCCTGGGAAGGGGGATCCTTTCCTTCATGGGGTGCTCACAGCTCTTCCTGGGAGCAGTTTGATGTGTGTGTGGGGGTGTGATGCCGAGTGAAGGACAGGGGAATGGAGCCAGCCCTTGAATGCCAAAACCCTGGGGGACGGGGAGAAGGGTGTCCCAGCAGACAGGGGTCTTGGCTCTGCAGGAGCTTGGTTGGGCTCAGCATCTGGGCCAGCAAAGATTGACGGGGTGCTCATGTGACTTCAGAGAGTGGCTCTGAAGCAGCAGCCCAAGCCCAAAATACTTGTTGAGTGTCTTCAGAAATCCTGCTCCTCCTAGTCCTGATGGGGAAGGGGTGGCATGGTGACAGCACGGCACCCACAGAGTGGCTGTGCCTTGGCCAGAGGGTGACACTGTGTGTGAGGGGCTAGAGGACCAGAACAGAGCTGGCATGGGAGGAGCTGGTGGCTGGACCCAGAGCTGGTTGGAAGTCTAGAAACCAGCAGGTTCAGTGGCAGGGCCCGGTCAGTGACACCATCACTCCTGTGCCACCATGGCACCAGCAGCTTGGTGGAACCTTCCTTCTGTTTCTTACTTGAAGACACGAGTGACATTTGCTTTCCACATCTCTGCTCTGGGGCTCTTTATGTGTCTGTGCTCTAGACCTCTGTGTATCAGCTGAGGTCTGGCATTGCTGGGCCATGGTGTTATGCCATTGTACATCCCATAAAGATGTGTCCAGATCAGAAAAAAAGGATGATATGATGGAAGTGATAGCAGGTGTGTCCATTTCTTGTTGGCAAAGAAATATAGGTTGATCTGTCCAACTGCTCCAAGCTTCATTGCTCCAAGCAACCTTTAGGTAGGAAATGTGGATGTGCAATATGACAATACAAGTGTGTCACCAGAACACAGTTCTCCATTCAAAGTGTTGGGAGGAAATAGATTTTTGGAAATGGCTATAGAAATCTCTATTTATATAAAGGGAGAGAAAGTGTCATCATCTTGCTGGTCCATGTCCATGGCCTATGGAAAAATTCGTGAGAATTTGCAGACCAATATCAAAGTGCTGAAAAGTGACTTTCTATGCACTTATTACCCCAAGTTCTTTTCTGCATATGTTTCTACTTTTGCCTAACATCTTCATTCCAGGGTTGATTCAGTTGCCATCACAGAGGTTGACGCTGCCTCCAAGATACCCAGGGGTGGCTGAAGACCCCATGTGGGACTAGGAAATGGGATCCATGACCTACCTACAAGAGCACTTCTGGAGCAGGAGCTGGTCACCAGGCAGGGTGTGTCCAAGCATCTCAGTTGAGACTACTGATTTCTCCCCCTTGAGTAGAAAAGGAAGCATGGGCCATGGCAGCCAAGGCACCCAACTTTAGAGGTGATCACTCTCATCTTTGCCTTCACCTGCAATGGAAACACAGGTACTTTACCCTCAAGGGAATGAAAAATGCGTGGGTCTAGGTACTGCAGGGTCTGCTTGAAGATGCTCCTGTGTCCCCGATACATTGTGAGTAGTGCCTGTTTGGATATTCAAAAGAGAGCATTTCATTCACTTTCTCTCTTTTTTCCCCTCTGTGAATCAGGGGAGCTTGTGACTTCAGTGTATGACTTGCTGTGTGCAAAGAGCAGATATGGACAGATAGAGTCCAGGGCAGGGAGTGTTTTGGAGGGTTCTGGGATCTCTGCTTACACAAAAATGTGGGGTTTGTTCACTTATGGTTATGCACTGTAGGAAGTGGACTTCAGAGGAGGTAATGTGGACTTAATATATAGCCATTGAGTGTATTACATCGCTGTGTGTCTGTGTGCAGCTCGTTCTCCAAGCAGGAGGGGGTTGGTGCCCATGGACTGAAGCATGCAGCTACAGACTTTAGTGAAGAAAGCTCAGATTTGAACAAGGCTGCTGTAAGTGCCAGGTGGTTGAGAGGAAAGGTGGGGCTGGGGGTAGGGATGAAGAATGACGATAGATTGTTAAGACGGAAAGGGTCTTGATTTTTGTAATCATTCAAACTCCATTAGGAGAATAAATATATATTGAGGATTTCTGATATCATATGGTGCATGAGCAGAAAAATAAAGAAAATTGGGGGAAAAAAAAGAATCCTTTCTTATTGTTTAGTATTGAAATCTTTCTACTTTGGCTACACTCCTGAAATCTCTCTAATTAACCACATAAGAATTGAAGACCTGAAGGAAAATACTGCCCAGAGCCTTGGCTCGTTAGGGAGTTTTCATGCTAATGAGCCCTCTGGTGCCAAGTTGCTGAACTGCAGATCCTGAAAGATTGAACAAGCCTCTCAAGAAGTAAAAGCCAGCATCAAACTTTCAAGTTTCTGAGGGTGTTAGTGGCCTCCACTGAGGAACATCACTGAAGAGACCATGGAGGGAATGACCAGACAAGGAGACTGTCCCTGGGGGCTGGTGAAACAGGAAGTTGGAGACGCTGGTTACAGGTGAAGATCAATTGTGGAGTTGGCTGTGAAAGCCCTAAATGTGTTTCTCCAAGTAGGATGGCCAAGCCCTGGCCACCAACCCCCTGGGAAGGGGGATCCTTTCCTTCATGGGATGCTTACAGCTCTTCCTGCGAGCGGTTTGACATGGGGGGGGGGTGTAATGCCGAGAAAAGGACAGCAGTAGGACACCTCCCAGGCTCTTTTGGGGGTCGGTGAGGAGGGAACAAGGGCCTGGGGCTGTAAAGAACTGGTGTCCTTGCATGGGCTTCAGTGGAAGAAACAGCAGCCACCGTGGAGATGACAAGGACTTCAGTAGTGTTGGCAGGGAGGAGGGGGGCAGCCACAAAAAGGCCCTGTTTGCACCACAGACAGTCCTACACTGTCCAATGTCTCTGCCATTTTCCCTGCAGAATGAAGCTGCCTCCTCCTGTTTCCCTACCTCACCGTGAACTTGGGATCTTCCAAGCAGAAGAACTTGGATCAATGGAGTAATCTGAGCCTGGGGGAAAGTGGGAGGGCAATGGACTTGAATAATTTTGTGATGGTTTCTCACAACACAAACCTTTTTTACTTGGCATAGATTAAATTGATCTTCCCCAAATCAACTCTTCTTTGCCTGTGACAGTAATTAGTAAGTGATCTCCCTGTCTTTATCGTGACCCATGAGCTATTCCATCTTATTTTCTCCCTTTGTCCTTTTGAGTTGGAGGTGTGACTGGGCAGCTGGGTGGGTGTCTGGGTGTTGGGCAAGGCTAACCCACTACAGGACAGCAACCTGAGGACTGCTATGTCCAGTATGGGGCTCACCAGCACAAGGAAGACCCTGAATGACTGGAGAGAAAGTTGCAGAGGCCAGAAGGATGCCTGGAGCCTGGAGCACATTGTGCACAAGGAGAGGCTGAGAAAGCTGGGTTATGGAAAAAAGCCTCAGAGCCAAACACTGGAGCAAGGACCCAGGCCACGTGGTGAGATCTCTATCAGGAGAGATTTTCAAAATCTGTCGAGACAAGCACCTGATCTAGCCAGAGCTGCCTGAGAATGGGCTTGGCTGAGAGTCTGGCTGTGGCAAGAGCTATGGGACTTGATGTGTAATGAGTGTTGGTAGGAAACTGGTTCCCTTTGTATTAGTAATGGCAGTAGAGCTGGGTATCCTAGAGACCTGGAGGAAGACAGGGGTGACCATGCAGCAAAGGTCCTTCCTCAGGGTTGGGCTGTATGGCCGCTCACTCTCTGGCTCTTCTGTGTTCATATTATAGGTGATCCCCAACACTGACTGCTCTTACCCCTTCTTTGCCCCTACCAGACCCACGCCCCAGGGCAGCATGACAGTCCTGGCCCTGGAGCTCCTCAGCCACCTCTTGCATCTCTCCAGCCCCCTTCCCCCATGCCAGCCGTGTTCCTGCTGCCTGCCCTATGACTGCAGAGTCCTTCTTTCCCTCTGAATAACTGGAATGAACACTTTTGTGTGATTCCACCTGGGCAATCTCTCACTTTGTAGAGCTCCAGCCACACCCCAGGCACACACTGTTCATGGAGACCCCTTGGAATGTCCAGGCAGCTACAGATTCCGCTCCTGGAAGATGTCTTCTGCTCTGTCACATGTGGGAATAGACTGGGTTTGTACCTCAGTGACCATTCATCACTCCACTATCCCCAGGCACAAACAGGTGAGTCCTAAGTCCACCCCTCTAGTAGGTCACAAGATGACGATGAGCTTTTTGCCCTTGAAACCATGGATCAATAGGCCTTTTTGGAGGTGCAGTATCTCGGGCCTGTTCCTGACACAAGGCTTGGAAAAACAGCCTCACCATTAGGCAGTGCACAGGGAAGATCCCTTTTTGTTACAGAGATGCTGTGAGGGAGTCAGCTTGGACCCAGTGTTACAAACACACATTTTTATATGGTCCTCCAGGTGAGACAGAGGAGGTTCATGCTTCACATGAAATATGGGAAGTCCAAGGATTGGTCTATGAACATGAAACCCCGAAGAGCAATAACAACAATGATAATAAAAGAAATCATGGGCCTAGTATGGGAGTCACTTGTGGAAAAAGACTGGAAATTTACTGGTATTGAAAAATGTCCGTGAAATCACTTTCCTCAGGGCATTTTTGAGCTCCCTGTTCCTCATGCTATAGATGAGAGGGTTCACAACTGGAGGCACCAGCGAGTACAGCACGGCCATCACCAGATCCAGGGATGGGGAGGAGATGGAGGGGGTGTTCAGATGTGCAACCATGCCAGTGCTGACATACATGGAGACCACTCAGCCCACAGGTCAGCAGCCCTAGCCAAGAGAACAAGGACCTCAGTTCTGGGTCCCAGCCCTACCAAAGGCCTTGGCTTTCCCCACCACAGCCTGTCCTATACTGTCCTATGTCAGTGATCATTTCTCTGCAGATTTTAACTCTCCCCCCTGCTTCCCCAACTCACTCTGAGCCCATGATAGCCCAAGGTTTACTGATAACTCTCTGTCCTCACTGTTCTTCAAACATAAAGCTGTAGTTTTCTGAGGGTTAGGTAATGTCTCTGAGTTCCCGAAAACCCACCTGGCTTCTTTCAAAGCCTCGTTTATGTTCCCCTAGTACCCAAGATGTGCTCCTCTAGCCCCAGGCACGCTTGAATTTTTACATGCACCGCTCTCTCCCTGCACTACCACATGTCTCACAAACCCTTCCCTCTTCCCCCGCAGTGATGAAACTCCACCCCAGGGGGTCTGTGCATCCTCTATACTCATAGAGGTTTCCCGAGGTCCGTCCAAGTATGGGAAGTGAAGCAGGAAAAGAGCAAGTTCAGCTCTCTTGGCATGATATGCACCCTCAGCAGTGGGCCTTCTCCATTTCCAGGCATGCACATTATCATAGAAAAATCTCTTTCATCCCTGACTTGCAGAAGAGGGGTTTTCCTTCATGACATCTTCCCAGGACACACCTCCTCCTCTTCCTCATCCACAGACATCCATGGCTTTCCATTTCAGGCTCAGATAGGGTTTAAGGATTTGTTAAAGCCATCAGCTCACACCTCATGGCAGCTGCTTCATGGCTCCTGTCAGTGCCCTGTCTGTGTGCTGGCCCAGCCCCAATGACCATACACAATCCCACGGCCCCACTGTGCAGGCACAGCATGGGACTGGGTAGAGTTAGGCGTGGGAACGTTCCCCCTATTTTCAGCCCTACAACGGCCTTTAGATCACAGTTCCCCCATGACCTTCCTACTTTTGCAGCTTCCCCAGCACCCGACCCCTGCCCTGCCACAGCCTTGGCCTACATGGGGGTTTGCAGACAGCTCTGCTCCAGGGTCTGGGGAAGGAGTGAGGCTGGGCAGGGCTATCCTTTCCCCCAAACCAGCACATGGCCCAGCAGGAAGGTGGAGATGGCCTCAGAGAAAAACTCACCTGTAAACCTGCAGTGACCGGCAAGTGCTGGAAATGGCCAATGAGAGACATGGGGTGGACAAAGACCCTGAGCCACCTTCCCTGTCTGTCCACACTGCCAAGGGCACAGACAAGTCTCCTCCTCTCCTCCTCATCTGCATGTCTTCACTGTTTTCCACAAACCCTGGCTCTGCACCCCAAACACCCAGTGTGAGTCCTTACCCTGTATGGTCACACAGTACAAGGTCTACATGGATATTTTTCTCTCTTGGGCACTTTCCAGCCCAGACCAGCTACCCCTAAACTCTTCCCACCACCCTTGACCTCTCGCCACCTCCCCTGCCCTCTCACCAGCACAGTCCAGTCTGGCATGGCCCCACAGCAGTGCCCACCACAGGGCGCGGCAGACCTCTGGGCTCTCACCCCACAGCCCCAGACCCTCTGAAGGGCACAGCAGCTCCTCGGGGGTGGAGAGGGCTGAGCCCCCAGTGTTGGGGGCATCTGTGGCACAAGGCCTGAGGAGATCCCCTTGTGTGATGGAAATGCTGCTATGGAGGCCAGCTCTGTCACACAAGTGCCCATTGCCTGTCCTTGCCTGCGGTCACAGGCCTGACACACAGCAGGACTCTAACCGAGCTTGAAGAGCACTCAGGCCTTCCACCAACCCAAGGGTTCAGAAGGAAAGCATGGAAGTGGGAAGAGAGCAGCTCGGAAAAGACCAAGTGCTGGTGCTCCCTGGCAGTGCTGCTGTGCCAAGACTCTTTTCTTCTTGCCCTCTGCACACAGGCACTGTGCCCTGCAGCACGAGAGAAGGTATTGGAGGAAGGATCTCAAAAAAACCCAACCGAAAACAGTCACTGCAGAGCACATTATTTTGCTTAAACACACAGAGGGTACAGCTCTTTATTTGCAAAGCCTCCAGGGCACAGAAAGCCTGGATATATTGTGAATTAGAAACTGGAGGAATAAAGACAGTTTTTTTGTGGAGAGCATTCAGAGTAGTAAAATAATGCAAAATAGAAGGAGTTAAACCACACCCAAAATCACCATAAAAAGACCAGCAAAAGACAGGTTGGTTCTGTAATAAGATATAAGTACTATGCAGAAGACAAGAGGCAGTTTATTCCTTCTAAAAAGCATCTAGTCATTAGTTTTCTCAGGGCATCCTTGATCTCATGGTTTCTCATGCTGTAGATGAGGGGGTTCACAGCTGGAGGCACCACCGAGTACAGAACAGCCACCAGCAGGTCCAAGGATGGGGAGGAGATGGAGGGGGGCTTCAGGTAGGCAGCCGTGGCAGTGCTTACAAACAAGGAGACCACAGCCAGGTGAGGAAGGCACGTGGAAAAGGCTTTGTGCCGTCCCTGCTCGGAGGGGATCTTCAGCACGGCTCTAAAGATCTGCCCATAGGACAGCAAAATGAAAACAAAACAACCAAAGACTAAACAGACACCAACTACAAGTACCCCAACTTCCCTGAGGTAGGCATCTGAGCAGGCGAGCTTGAGCATCTGGGGGATTTCACAGAAGAACTGGTCCACAGCATTGCCTTGGCAGAGGGGTAGTGAAAATGTATTGGCCGTGTGCAGCACAGCATTGAGGAACCCACTGCCCCAGGCAGCTGCTGCCATGTGGACACAAGCTCTGCTGCCCAGGAGGGTCCCATAGTGCAGGGGTTTGCAGATGGCAACGTAGCGGTCATAGGCCATGATAGTGAGAATAGAACACTCTGCTGAGATCAAAAAGGTAAACAGAAAGACCTGGGCAGCACACGTTGTGTAGGAGATGGCCCTGTTGTTCCAGAGGGAGTTGGCTATGGCTTTAGGGACAGTGGTGGAGATGGAGCCCAAGTCGAGAAGTGATAGATTGAGGAGGAAGAAGTACATGGGTGTGTGGAGGTGGTGGTCACAGGCTATGGCGGTGATGATGAGGCCATTTCCCAGGAGGGCAGCCAGGTAGATGCCCAGGAACAGCCAGAAGTGCAAGAGCTGCAGCTCCCATCTGTCTGCAAATGCCAGGAGGAAGAACTGGGTGATGGAGCTTCCATTGGACATTTTCATCCTCTGGGAATGGGGTGCTGTCAAAGTAGAAGAAAAACACAGAAGAGTCAGGGCATTATTCTCTGAGCAATATCAAAGCCATTTCCCATAGTCCCTCCAACCCTCACACACAGAGACCCTTTTCCTCTTCCTTGAGGCCTGTGGCTGGAGCCCTGCCTGGTGTCAGCCGAGCGTGCAATGAAGAGCAGGACCTCTGCCCATGTGCTCTTGGAAAGTCAGCCCTGCTCTGCAGCAGTGGGTTCATGGGATCGGTGCGGGCAGGGGCCAGTCTGGTTTTTGACTTTGTCAGCTGAAACCACTCCTAGCGCAGAAGGGCTTGTCAGCATCTGCACTCCCAGTGCTAAGGAACCACGTGGGTAAAAGCAGTTTAAGAATTCTAGGGTTTTTTACAGCTGCCCACATCGCCCCTGGGGAGTTTTCTTAGATCTCAGGAACCTTCAGCATTTCTGCTGCACTCCAGGAGAACACAGTGAGCCAGGCAAGTCAAGAGGATTGTCCATGGCTTAGTGCAGAGACAGGGGGAGCTGCTCTGTCCTTCTGTCTAGTTCCCACTTGCACTGTGCTTGCACCTTTCTGAGATGAAGGGTGATCACGCTCCCCTGTTTTACCCTGAAAAGCCACCAGACACTGCTGAGAACAGAGACATCCACTGCAGACCACCTAATGTCTCCCCCTTTCTCAAAATCTCAGCAGTCTGCTTGTAGCCAAGGACACACCGGGCTCATTTCACCAACCCAAGAGCATTTCCTCAGTCCTAGCATCTCTGTGCTTCTCCATGAGGCTTTGAGATCACATAAAGCTGCTCTGAGACAGGTTTGCATCCTGCAGGGCAGCTAACAGCTTGGAAGGACACTCAGAGGTGATAGCCAAGTGACCTGATGTGATGGCATCTCTGTAAGGGAGAATCAGCTCATTCCCCAGCCCCACAGACACCATTGAGCATAACCCCTCAGATGATAGGAAAGCTGGGACACTTTTTCCCATGGACACAGCTGCATGGGAGGACCCACAGGATCAGTGTGTGACTCTGTCGTGGTTTAACCCCAGCCAGCAACTAAGCACCACGCAGCCGCTCACTCACTCCCCCCATCCAGTGGGATGTGCGAGAAAATCGTAAAAAAAAGTAAAACTCCTGGGTTGATATAAGAACGGTTTAATAGAAAAGAAAAAAAGAAACTAATAATGATAATGATAACACTAATATAATGACAACAGTAGTAATAAAACAGTAGTAATAAAAGAAGAAACTAATAATGATAATGATAACACTAATATAATGACAACAGTAGTAATAAAAGGATTGGAATGTACAACTACTTCGCAGGGCAATTGCTCACCACCCGCTGACCGACACCCAGCTAGTCCCCCAGTGGCGAATCCCTGCTCCCCGCTTCCCAGTTCCTAAAACTAGATGGGATGTCACATGGTATGGAATACACCATTGGCCAATTTGGGTCAGGTGCCTTGGTTGTGTCCTGTGCCAACTTCTTGTGCCCTGGCTGGGCATGAGAACTGGAAAAATCCTTGACTATAGTCTAAACACTACTGAGCAAAAAATTAAAACATCAGTGTTATCAACATTCTTCACTCACTGAACTCAAAACATAGCACTGTACCAGCTACTAGGAAGACAGTTAACTCTATCCCAGCTGAAACCAGGACAGACTCTGCAGCTGAAACTCCCAGCCCAGAGAACCTGACAGCAGCAACAAGATGACAGTAATAGAGTCAAGTGGAGAAACAAGGAAAAAACAGAGATCAAATGGCTCAGAGAGGCAGGGAAGAGGCATCTGAAGTCTCAGGAAAGAGTTACCCTCACCCAGCTGTGCATGCCACCTCCCAGACACCAGCACAGCCAGGCAGCTGTTCTCAGTCCCTGTGCTCTACTTCAGGAGGCTCCTCTCAGACTTACTGGTCACTCCAAGTCACAGCTCAGGAGTCTCAGGGACTGGTTCCAGCATGACAGCTCCTCTTCCATTTCTCCCAAAACTTCCCCAAGACTAGGAAAGAGAAAACACAGACTCCAGAAAGCTCCTTAACTTTATATCAGTCCCTGCTTTGACCTTCCCCTTGAAAAGTGTCCCTGGAAATGTCGTGGGGGATGATCTGGAGCTGTGAGTTGCCCTGGCCCACACAGCACCCTCTTGTCAGCAGAAGGACCCTGCCCTGCTGCGAGCTGTTTCTTCCACCCACAGCTTCTCCCCACTCTGCTGTTACAGTTCCCCAGGCAGGCTGAGTACTTACCCTGACCGATGGCAGAGTCCCTGCCCCAGCACACAGACCCCCACGGTGCAGGGACGACAGCCCTGGGCACCCCTGGCTGCACACCCACCTTCACACTCTGCAGCCATCCCCAGCTGAAGGCAGCTGACATGCCCTGTCCCTCTCGGGGTGCAGCAGGGAAGCTGTGCTCCAAAGCACGGCCTTTTTCTCTGCACTGGAGACACTGTGAGAGTCCCTCTGACAGATCCCATAGGCTGTGGGATGTGCCAGCTTTAGGAGGTCATTCCAGGAACCACAGCTGCATTGCCCTGCTGCCAGAGACTTACCCTGTGCAGGGCTGTGACGATTTTTCTACAAGTCAGCTCTCCTCTCTCCTCTTACCCCAGACCGCCTTTAAACTCTCTCTCCCTTCCCTCCTCTCCCCTCGGTGCCTGCCGGCAGTGCCCTCAGCCCTGCTGCGCTTTGCAGAGGAGCTGCTCCTGGGCAGAGCTGTCTCTCGGCAGTGCTGCCTGCTTGCCATGAGCTCCCTCCAGCCCAGGAGCCCAGCCCAGCTCAGCAGCAGAGGAGCAGCCCAAGGCAGCCCTTTCTCTGCCCCCTCTGGGCTCCCTCCAGGTGTCCCTGGGGCTCCAGGGGAACCTGCTGGAAAACAGGCTGAGGCAATCACTGATGTTTATTCCCTCAGCTAGGGAGAGCCACTTCTTTCATGAAATAAAATTTGCCACTCAGAGACAAAGTTACATCTACATGACAACTTTTTTTCTTTCCAGCAATATAATCGTTCTCTCAGAGTTACTTTTAATGTACCACTTTTTTCGTGTTATTTTTTAAACAGGATACTCAGAGAGTGAAAGGCAGGGGACACCTTTGTACCTACTGAGGGAAGGGATCCATGGAATGAGGGAAGGGACCCATGGGTTAATGGTGGGGCTTCATCTGTGTTTCTATTCATGGCATTTGAAGAAGGCTCAGCTCCCTCCCATGCACACCACAAAGCCACAGGAGGTGGGATTCCTCTTGACTCTCTTCAAGTGTGCACAAAATAGACACCTGCATCGGGAGCTCCTTCTCTCAGCTCCCATGTGAATTAATGGAGATGAAATGCAGGAGTCAGGTGTTCAGACACAAACACCTGTTGACATTTGTGTTTCCAGAGGTGGTCCAAGATACATGTAGGTAATAGCAAACTGTAATGGAAAATTCATAGAGACGGGGCAACATCTCAAGAATCACGTATGAGCCTGGTGTGAAATTCCTTTGGCCAAGTGACATTAGAGCTTATGCACAAACAAAGGCCAAAAGAACCTTTGCGTACTCCTTATGTCCATGGCACTTTATACAGGTATTCATATGAACAATTGCTGTCATGTACCATAGGGAGAACTGTGTCTCCCTTTTTCCTCCATCAGCTGAATTTACTTTACCTCTGCTGGCTATAATAGCATGTTTCCCATTCTCATCCCCACATTTCCTAACAGAATTCAGGGCAGGTACTCTATTTAATGTCCAAATCCAGGGCCACAGAGCTGCACCAGATGCCAAGGCTGGCATGGACCTCACTGGACTCACAGGAAAGCAATTCCCATTCAGGGTGTTACATCACAGACACTGCAGACAGCATCACAGAGTGCGATTTGGTGCCTGTGTGCCCTTGACTTATGCCACCAGTCAGAGGTATCAATCATCAGATGCCATCAGAGAGGCAAGGTGTGGTCCCTCTGCTCCCAAGAGCTGCAGGCATTGCATGAACACAAAGCATGTCTCACAGGGGTTTTTACTCACTCCCTTGATGATACAATGAACGAAAAGACCAAGAATTTTCAGAGTGTCCCTGTATACATCTTGTCTTCAAGAACAGCATCCTCCAAGCACAGCAATGGTCCATATCAGAACTCATTAGAAACTCAGGAAGGAATTCAAGGACACCAGGATGAACTTTTGGTACTTTAGGAACTGTTAAAGAAGAAAACCACGTAAGATAGGACCACTGCTGAAGTGAGGAAGTGTAGGTGTAGATAGATCCGAGGTAGTCTACATCACAGCCTCGGTTACCAGCAGCATGGTCTCGCAGGCCATTGAGCTGTGAGGCAGGACTCTGGAGGAGAACAACCAGCAGTGGATGGGGATCAAGCCTGGGGTTACTCAAACAAACTACACCCTTACCAGTCCATGGGAACCACAGGGGCTGCATCCAAGGGTGCCGAGAGTGTTTTCTTCTCTAGGAGGTGCTGGTCTGTTATGACCCCGGTAAGAAAGGGATTTGGACACTGTGAGCTACCTTTTAAAATTATGTTCATCATTGTTAACACTCTAAGGAGAGTATCATGCAGATCACCTTTGGTCCCTTTAGATGGTGGTAACTCAGGTGGTGTAGCATTGAATGGGCCTTCAGCCCAAATGCAGCAAAGCATGCAGACCCCATCCATAGAAGACAGTCTCCTGTTTTGGTCATTCAAGCTACTGTAGGATTTTCTTGCAGGGAACAACTCTACTCATCGTGTCAGCAGTCAAACAGAAATGTTTTCATGAGAACATCTTGCTGCACAGTTACATACAGGCAAGGCCAAGCAGGAGACGTAATGTCCAGTACAGAGTGGGACCTGCCTGCAGGCTCTTGTGTGACAACATGCTGCTGAGGTTGTCCTGTGGCCAAGGGATCTGTGCAGCACAGAAGAGGTTTGATGGCCGTGCTGTATGTGCAGCACAGTGTAGGGCAGCACAGCCCTAAGAACTTGATGTTCAATATTTTTCTGGTCAGGACCAGTGTTCAGGTTTCCCTGTGAGAAGTGTGTGGTCCACTGTGCTGTCACAGCTGAGATGCAGTGGCCCAAATGTGCACTGCCAGGAGGAGCTGAAGACCCATAGCTTGTCACAGAAATTTGATGGTTTTGGATTAAATGAGTCGTGGTGGGACAGCTTGCTGAGCTTTGGTGCTGCAATGGAGGGATACAGGCTCTGCCCAGGGAGCAGCAGGGACGATGAGGACTATCCTCCATGTATGAAAGGGGAAGCTTGGATTTGTGGAGGTTCTCTCTGTGACAGACAACAGGTTGGACTAAATTTGTCATTTAGGAACAGAGCAGGAGTCAGCAAGAGTGACCTTGTGTTTGCAGTTACAACCTGCTTGATCAGGGAGAGGAAACAAAAGGTCTTTTGTCAGCAACCCCAGGAAGTCTCCAGGTTCATGAGCAGGTTCCTGTGGTGAACTTAAGTGCCCTGGCATTCCCTGGCAAGGCCAAGCAACAGGGTGCCAACAGCCTGAAGGCTCTTGGGACAACTTCTTCAGACAGCTGCCACGTGGGCGACTAAGGGTGATTCTCACCTGGACCTGATCCTGGCCAACAAGGAACAGCTGGTTAAGGATGTGATGATGTTCAGTGTCAGTCTTGGCTCTCATGGCCATGAATTAGTGGGGGATGAGACACCAAAGGGCAGTGAGTAAGGCCAGCAGCAGAGCACAGACCTGGGGCTCCAGAGGAGAAGACTTTGACATACTCAGGAGTGCGACACAAGTGTTGCCATGGGAAGCAGCTCTGAAGGGTGAAGTAGCATGGGAAATCTGATAGGCCTTACAGGACAGCCTCCTCTAGGCACAGGAAGGATCTCCCCAAATACTCTTGAAGAGAAGCAACCATCTCAGAAGGCTGCTTGTGTGAACTGACTGAGCTCCAGGGCAAAAGGGCAGCAGGCAGGAGGTGGAAGCAGGTAAAGTTGCCGACAGAATGTACAAACCTTGTCCCAGGATGTAAGGATGATGCCAAAGCCAAAGCTCCCATTGCCTTGAGAGATGCACGGAAGGATAGAGGCAGCAAGGTGAGCTGATACTGGTTCATTAACCATAAAAAAATAGACAGGGAGCATGTAGTCCTGCTGCTGAGCTTCCTCAGTGTAGGAGCAGGTAAGGCTGAGGAACTTAATGACTTCTTTGGCTGTGCCTTCTGCCAGGCCTTTGTGACTGGTGGCAGGACCCTGGAGGAAAACAACCAGCAGTAAGTGGGGATCAAGTCAGAGGTTACTTGAGCAAACTCAGCATTTAACAGCCCCTGGGAGCAGAGGGGAATCATCCAAGGCTGGAGAGGGAGCAAGCCAATTTCATAGCAAGACTCACCCTGCATCACTTTTGACACATCATGAAGATCAGGATAAGTCCCTGATGGCTTCCAAACAAGTTGGCAGCTGTCTTCCAACACAGACAAGAGGATTACCGGAGGAACAAAAGGCTGTTTAACCTCCTATAGGAGAGCAGTGTGTCCCTGAGCATGTCCTCCTGGATGATATTTCTGGGAAGATGAAGAGGAAGGTGACTGGGCATGGCCAGCATGGATTTGTCCAGGGTGGATCATGAGAGACCAACCTCATGGCTTTCTAGGATGAAAGGGCTGGATTTCTGGATGAGGGTGGATGATCAGTGGTGTGTTTTATGATATGATTGCATACAGGACATCTGGAAGGATGGGCAAAGGGATGGAGGGATAGATGGATGGATGGATGGATAAAGAGATGGGTGGAATTGGGATTGATGGTTCAGCCTCAGTGGGTCATAAAATATTGGTTCCGCTCTGCCTGGAGACCTGTAAGAATTTGGCACTGAAGACATTTGCATCTTGACTGCATGCCTCAGCCTGGGAGATGGGGATTGCCCCTGCTGGGGCGTGGCTCTGCCAATCCAGCCACATGGGTCTAGGTGGTGCAGACTACTTGAAGACATTCCTGTAACCCAAATACATTGGGATGAATGCAGTATTGGCTATGCAAAATCAAGCATTTCATTCACTTAGTCTCTTTGCTTTGACATCTTCTCACTTTGACTACACTCCTGAAATCTCTCTAATTCACCACAGAAAAATTGAAGACTTGTATTGAGTCTGGCTGAGATGGAGTTAATTCTCCCCACAGCAGCCCTCATAGCGCTGTGCTCTGCATTGGTAGATAGAAAGGTGTCTATAACACACCAGTGCTTTGGCTACTGCTGAGCAGTGCTGACACAGCATCAAGGCTGTCTCTCTAGCATTTTTGCCCCTTCAATGGCAGGCTGGGGCTGGGCAAGATCTTGGGAGGGGATATAGCCAGGACAGCAGACCAAAACTAATCGAACAGATATTCCATGCCATATGACTCAGCTATAAAAGCCGAGTAAAAGGAGATGGAAGGGTAGCATTTTCGTATTCTGTAGCAACCACTACACGTACTGAAGCCCTGCTTCCCAGGAAGTGGCCAGACATCGCCTGCTGATGGGATGTAGAGAATAACATCATTTGTTTTTCTTTGCTTTCGCACGCGACCTTTGCTTTCACTTTATTAAACTCTCCTTATCTTGACCCACGGGCCTTTTGTTATGTTTTCTCTCCCCTGTCCAGCTGAGGAGGGGGAGTGATAGAGTGGCTTTGGTGGGCACCTGGCACCCAGCCAGGGTCAGCCTACCACAAGACTAAAGGCAAATTATACCCAGACTTGGCTCCTTGGGGTGTTTTGCATGATAATGAGTGCTCTGGGGCTGAGTTCCTGAACTGCAGATCCCTAGAGACTGACCAAGCCTCTAGAGAAGTCCAAGTCAGAAGCAAACCTCCAGGTTTGTGTGGGTGTTAGCAGGCCCTGCTGAAATCCGTCACTGAAGAGACCATGCAGGGAATGAGCAAAGCTCCTGTCCCTGAGGGTTGGTGAAGCAGAAAGTTGGAGGCACTTGGTACAGGAGGAACATTAAATGTGGCAGTCACTGTGAAAGCCCTTGATGGGCTTCAGCAAGCTGGATGGCCAAGCCCTGACCTCCATCCCATGGGGATGTGGCACCATTTCCTCTTGGGATGCTCAGGGCTCTTCCTGCGGGCAATGCGAAGTGGGAGTGTGTGATGCTGCCAGGTACAGGTCAGGAGTACAACACCTTGCAGGTTCTGTGGATGGTGGGTGAGGAGGCAACACAGCACTGGAGCTGTAAGGACCTCATGTCCTCTAGTGGGCAACAGTGGAAGAGACAGCAGCCATAGCCAAGAGAACAAGGGTCTCTGCTCTGCTGGGGTGTCAAAGCCCCACCAAGGCCCTCGGCCATCTCCAACACAGCTACACTGTCCTGTGACTGTGCCTACTTCCTTGCTTCCAAGCTGGGGTTTTCTGAGGATTTGCCAATTCCTGTGAGGTCCCCACAAGCCATCCCTTTTCTTTTAAAGCCTTCTAATGCTCATTTACACCCAAGATTTCCAAGGGCCAGACTTGCTAGAATCCTCCATTTAGCACCACAACACAGCACTAAACTGCACATCCTCCTTCTTCTGCTGTTGCCTCACATTACAAACTCAACGTGTTTCACTACAGCATGACTCCCGCCCCGATATTTTAAATCTTTTCCCTGCCTTTAACTCACCACTCACCGATACACCCACACGGCACTCTCTGTGCACGCTACATGGAAATATCTATATCAGCCCTCATTTGCCAAGGAGGGGCCTGCCTTCCTGCCATCTTCCCAGGACAATCCTCTTCCTCAACCTCCACACACCGACATCGCCTGCCTTCCAGTTCTGTTTTCAGACATGGTTGTAAGGATTTGATATAGCCGTTTGCCACAGCCATTTGCCACCACCTTCTTTCTCACTAACATTCCTCAACCCTGTCTCGCACACCTACACACGGCCAATCGCTGATGCTCAGCACCACTCACTCTTCAGAAGACGTCTTGAGTGTTTTGGATCTTCCTGGTGCTTTTTATAAGCTTCCTTGCTCCCTCCAGAGCTCATGACGAGCTTTCTTGGCCACAACAGGGCCTTGATGACCAACTCTTGTGAAATGGTTGCCTTTTTTATGATCGTCTGTGCAGATAGGGTAGTCACACAAAAGTAGCAAAAATATCAAAACGGGTGCTGAGTAAAGTTTCAGTAAGAACCAGGTGAGCCACACCCATGCCTGTGGCTTCCTGGAAAGGCATCTGTCCTGAGAATCAGATCCAGCCTCTGCCACTCTCTGAAGAGGGAAAACCAGCAGTGTCCAGGCCACCTGGGGAACATAAAGGGCGACCTTTTGCAAGACCACCCTTCATCTAAAGTGCTTTGGATGT
Organism: Astur gentilis; assembly: GCF_929443795.1. Taxonomy (NCBI): domain Eukaryota; kingdom Metazoa; phylum Chordata; class Aves; order Accipitriformes; family Accipitridae; genus Astur; species Astur gentilis. The sequence goes on from NW_026060847.1 coordinate 419,108, forward strand.
GTCCCTGAGGATGGGCTATCATGCCTTATATGGCAGACACTGATTCAGCTGGCATTACCTAGAGGGGCTGACAGAGATGTAGACTGCTACGTTGCAGATATTTACATTTAGGCAGGTTAATGCTTTTTGGGGTACATACTGAGACTCCTAGGGAAACCACACAAACACATGAAGGATTATCAAAGGACTTTCTCCAGTTTCCCCATCCTCCTTAGAAATGGGAAACCCACTGGCTCACATGGCATCCATCATAACCCCCCAGGCAGCTCCTCAGCCAGTCATGTCACAGCCTGTCCCAAGGCATGGGGTTCTTCTGAGCCAGTGCAAACCTTCTCCCCTTTGCCTTGTAAAACTTCTGGAGGTTTCTTTGGCCAAATCCACAAGTGTCTCAAGGTCCCTTTGGGCTGAAAATACACCACCTCAACATGTAAGGTCTGTGGGCCACTGCCTCAAGAAGTGGATGAATATGGAGGATTACAGGACACTGCAGGTGATGAAAGAGAACGATGTGCTTCATGGAGTTGCCTACCAAGGTGCAAAATGCCACAGGAACCCTCTCAAAAACACCAGAAGAGGTTACAAAAGAAGTCATGCATGGCCAATGGGGAAAAGATTAGCAGGGTAGGCTGTTCTTTTTGGATGGTGTTATGATAGTAAAACAGGAGCACTTGTAGTTTCAGGGAAGTAAAATGGAAGCAAGGAATGTGGTCAAGGCTGTTTGGGGTCACCTGCAAAGCAGCCCAGCACCTGATGTGCATGACTTCTGTGGCCAGGGAGAACCTGAGAGCTTTCCCTCGTTTGAAGACATGAAGGGGAGGGAAGGACAGCATCATTCATTCACGCTGGAAGGGACCTTGGCAGGTGTCTTGACCAACCTCCTGCACAAAGCAGGGTCAGAGCAGGTTATTCAGGGCTTTATTCAAACATCTCTTCATCACGTTCAAGGATCAAGCCTTTGCATATTCTCTGGGAAACAGCTTCCAGCGCTTCAGTATCCTCGTGTTGGAAAAGTTTCTCCCTGTATGTGCCCTGACCCTCTCTTTTTCCAGCCCATTGCCTCTTGTCCTTGTGTCTTGTACCACGGACATAAGCCTGACTCAGCCTTACTAGGACCAGTGCCATGATGCTTGCATGTTCCCCCAGGACCTTCCTTTCTCCCAGCTGAACAAGCCCAGCTCTTTTAGCTTCTTCTCACACGACAAGTGCTTCAGCCCTGATCACCTTGGTGGCCCTCATCTGACCTGGATCCAGTTTGCCAATGTCTCTTTGGCACTACAGGGGGCTCAAAGCCTCGTGAATTCTCCTGGATATGATGTCAAATGTTCTGAGGAGAGAGGGATAATCAATTTCCTTGGCTGTGCTCCTGCTCCTGCAGTCCTTGACTCTGTTGGTTGTCTTTGCTGCTGGTTCATCTTTTGCCTCATGGCACCCAAGGACCACCAGAGCCTTTCCCACAGAGCTGCTACGCAGCCATGCAGCCCCTTGCCTCCCTCATTGCAGGGGCATGGCCTGCTTTAGGGGCAGGACTTTGGATTTGTCCTTACTGGATAGCATGCAGTTCTCTTTTGGCCCACCCCTCCAGCATTCCTATGTCCTTTGGGAAGGCAGCCCTGCCCTCCAGTGCAGTGTTGGCTATCCTCAGTGTGGTGGTGTGCTGGTTTGGCTGGGATAGATTTCTTTTTCCTAGCAGCTGGTAGAGTGTTATGTTTGGAGTTCACTATGAGAAGAGTGTTGGTAACACTGATGTTTTCAGCTGTTGCTAGGTAATGTTTAGTCTAAAGTCAAGGATTTTTCGGCTTCTTATGCCCAGCCAGCCAGAAGGGGACACAGCCAGGGCAGCTGACCCAAACTGGCCAAAGGGTTATTCCATACCATGTGACATCATGACGTGCGGAAAACAGACTCCACAATCAGTGAGATTGTAAAGTAGGTATGTTCATTCAGCGCTGGGCGGCACGGGGGGTAGTTCCACCAAAGTCGTGCGCGTGCGACTCGGCAGTTCGCCTCAAGTTTATACAGTCAGGTATTACATATTTACAATACGCCTATACATATGCATGACCTATCCCCGCTCCATATTAAAATTAGCTCCAAGAGGTTATTTCCATAGTCCCCTCCCAACTGCGCCTGCGCAGGGCCTCTTTATGGTGGTCGTCTGGTGGTTGCAGAGATGAAGACAGATGACTCCTCTTCGTCACCGCTAGTAACCTTTTTCCTTGCGCAGGCTCAGTGATTTCTTGGTATTCACCCAAGCCGCAAGACCAGTCTTAGCTGGCTCTTGGGGCCTGCTCCTGCTTCTTATCAAGGACTGTCTTTACCTCATTGGCTGGTTCCTGGCACCAGCTCTTCTTATCAAGGACTGTCTCTACCTCAGCTAATTTCAACAATGTAAGCACTAAACATCTTCTTTCACCCCCCTTTATTATGTCTACTAAGACCCTTTTGACTCCCCTTGTCTCAGTCCCCCCTTTTCTAGAAAATAGTAAATTCTTTTACTATATTTAATCCTAGTACTTCTAATGCATTATTTCCCTATCTAGCATCCTCTCAAAGTATTTGTTGGTCTCGAGTTTTCGTCGTAACTGATTCTTTTGCCATTCACTGTAAGAGTCTCCTGTACTCTTACAGCACAAAAGGCCACATCGAACCACTATGCAAAGGACCACAGACAACAGAATGATGATTATTATTGTGACAAACAAATGCTTTAACCATGTCAAATTTGGCAACCAGGAGGTTAATTTTTCTAATATGCCTGTCAAGCCCCAAGAAGTGTCATCTTGGGAAACTTCATGTAGTATTTTAGTCCTTTCCCATATCTCCTCAAGATCTGTTTCAATTCGTTGGTTTTGATTGATATAGGTACAGCAGCTTTGGTTTATAACTACACATAAGCCCCCTTCCTTTGCTAAAAGCATGTCCAATCCCATTCTATTTTGGAGCACTACTTTACTCAGGGATTGTATTTCCAGTTGCAACCCTTGAACTGCATGAATTGTAGCACTTTCTATAATCTCTAATGTAGCAGATATATTCACGATAGCTTTCTCCAACTTGCTTACCCCTAAAGACGGGAATAGCCATCGGACAGAACTATGGTACGTAGTACCTCGAATAACTAGTGGGTTTTCAGCCCGTTTTACACGGAGCCAAGGTGTTCTCAAAAACCCTCGGGGAGGCGAAGCTCCCTCGAATATACTGGCCTGAGGTGCAAGGTATCCTCGAACACAGTGTCCCTTCCAGTTCTGATGTAAACTCTTTCTGGCCTTGCCATCCCCACAGAGCCACCAGTATCCTGGCCCTGTGTTGCATCTTGGACCAAGATGCATCTCCCTTCTGTCTTGCTCTTGCCCCTTCTTTCCTGGCCCACCCTTTGGTTTCCGGATATAATAGAAACTGATACTTAAGTTTAGCCCAAGACGTTCTAATTTTCCTTTATCAAAAGTTCCCAGATTTTCCGCAAGGCTATAATTATCCATGTCTCCCCAAATATTATCAGTAATATTTAAGCAATGGCCAGTAATTAAGAGCTCTTTAAGGTTGGGCACCTCCAAATCAAAGCTGGGTCCCTGCTGGGTATTCCCTTTTCCATGAGGGCATGATCCATTCCTGTCTGGCCCGTCTTTAATGAGAGATGTCCAATTTGTGGTCGGGATTCCTAAAAAGGGGAGTTCCATGTTCCCTCGAGGAAGGGGATTACATACCCAACAATCTGATAAATTTAGTACTTTCGAGATACTCTCTGTCATATTTAAGTAAGTATTTCGATCCCAAGCCTGCCCCTTGGACAAGGTCCAACTCAGGAACATAACAATCAATGTCTCACAAATTTTAGCTTCAAAGGTCCTTTATCTTGTGAATTCCATTGTCCTTTGGGTGCCTTGTTCACCCTAGTGTGATGGATCCAGGCGTTCTGTTCCTCGATCTTAATTGCGGTGAAGGAGGTAAGTAATACTTGAAATGGTCCTTCCCACTGCGGCTCCAGAGTTTTTTCTGTAAGAGACTTTACATACACATAATCTCCTGATTGTATATTATGCACAGGCCCATCCAAACCTCTCCCTCGAGTCCCTATCACATGCTTCTTGATTTTATTAAGTTGCTTACCTAATGCCACCATGTAAGAAGTCATAATTTCATCCCCCGCTTGTAGAGACACCCCTCTCTGTATCCCATAGGGTTGCCCATACAGAATTTCAAAGGGGCTCAGTCCTTCTTTCGCCCTTGGTCTTGTTCGTATACGCAGAAGGGCTAAAGGGAGAGACTGAGGCCATGTCAAATTTGCTTCTTGTCCTAATTTCACAATTTGCTGTTTGATTAAGTGGTTCATTTTCTCCACTTGACCACTCGACTGGGGGTGATATGGAGTATGAAGCTGCCAATCTATACCCAAGTGGCGGCTAATTTGTTGTACTATTTTTGAGACAAAATGTGGTCCTCTGTCAGAGGATATGGTTGCTGGAACCCCAAAACGTGGTATTATCTCTTGTACCAGTATTTTAGTTACCTCCCGAGCTTTAGCTGTTCTTGTTGGGAATGCTTCTGGCCAACCTGAAAAGGTATCAGTTACTACCAATAAATATCGATACCCCCCTCTTCTTGGAAGTTCTGTAAAATCAATTTGCCATTGTTGTCCAGGCCCATTGCCTTTTCCAATCTGGCCCATTTCCAGCTTGGGGGTATTCTTAGGATTAGTCTGGAGGCAAAGATCACATTGTTGTGTCACCTGTCTCACCGTGGTGTATAAATTTCTAGCCACAATTTCTCTTATCAAATGATTATACAGAGCTTCTGTTCCCCAATGTCTTTTTCTATGTTCCTCCCGTATCAAATGCCATAATAAGCAAGAGGGAACAATTAGCTTGCCCTGTGGGGTATGAGCCCACCCCTCTTCATTATATGACCCTTCTAAATCTGTAATGAGCTTTTGATCTTCCTTAGTGTATTTTGGCTTACCTTCTAGGGAAATCTGCCTATCGGGAATTAAGGCCCCTTCTGTTTTTACCTTTGTTTTGGCCACTTGTTTTGCTTCTCTGTCCGCCAGCTCATTCCCTTTTTCCAAATCTGAGCTCACTTTCTGGTGTGCCTTAATGTGCATAATTGCTACTTTCTTAGGGAGCTGGACAGCTTCCAGTAACTTCAGAATTTCTTCTGCGCGTTTGATATTTTTCCCTTGAGAACTCAATAGTCCTCTCTCCTTCCAAATTGCTCCATGTGCGTGTACAACTCCAAAGGCATATTTTGAGTCTGTATAAATGTTCACAACTTTGCCCTGGGCCAATTCCAGGGCGCGCGTTAGAGCAATTATTTCTACCTTCTGTGCGGAGGTGTTCATGGGCAAAGCCCCTGATTCTATTACCTCTTGGCTGGTGGTGACGGCGTATCCCGCATGTCGATTACCATTCAGGACGTAACTGCTTCCGTCTGTGAACCGAGTTTCCCCGTTTTCCATGGGGCTGTCTTTCAGGTCTGGGCGACTGGCGTATGTTGCTTCAATGGTTTCCAAACAGTCATGATGTACCGGTTCTCCTGTGTTCCCGCTGAGAAAAGAAGCTGGGTTGACAATGTTAGTGACTACAATCTCCACGTCATCCTGCTCTACCAATATAGCTTGATATCTCAGGAATCTTTGCGGAGAGAGCCAGTGTCCACCTTTTGCTTCCAGTACTGCTGATAATGTGTGAGACACCAAAACAGTCATTTTCTGGCCCAGAGTAAACTTTCGGGCTTCCTGTATATTCAGTATCACAGCCGCAACCACCCGCAGGCATCCAGGCCAACCTTTTGCAGTCGTGTCTAACTGCTTAGAGAGGTAGGCAACTGCCTGTCGATATGGGCCCAGGTTTTGTGCTGATATTGCCAGGGCAATGCCCTGCTTCTCATGGGAGTAAAGAAGAAACGTATTACTTGCATCTGGGAGTTCTAAGGCCGGGGCCGACATCAAAGCCTTTTTCAGTAGCTCAAAGGCTCGTTCGGTCTCCTTATTCCACTCAAGGTGTTTCTGCTCAGTGGCTGTCAACGCATACAGTGGTTTAACAAGCAATCCAGAATTATAGATCCACAATCGGCACCACCCTGTCATTCCCAGAAAAGTCCGTAACTCTTTTACTGTCTGAGGTCTCCGAGTTTGACATATTGCCTCTTTACGGACCTGTCCCAAAGTTCTCTGTCCCGCACTAATTTCATAGCCCAAATAATTCACTTTGCGTTGCATTACCTGTGCCTTTTTCTTGGATACCCGGTACCCCTGGAGTCCCAGGAAATTCAACAGACTCACCATCCATGTCATACAATCTTTCTCTGTTTTGGTGGCGATCAGGATATCATCCACATACTGCAACAGCTTCCCCTCCTCAGACGGGGCTTCCCAGGATTCTAAGTCTTTCGCAAGCTGATTGCCAAAAATGGTAGGCCTATTCTTAAATCCTTGTGGCAACACCATCCAAGTGAGCTGGGTCTTTCGACCACTCTTGGGGTTTTCCCATTCAAATGCAAATAACTTTTGGCTGGCTTCATGGAGAGGGAGGCAAAAGAAGGCATCCTTCAAATCTAAAACAGTAAACCAAGTCAATTCAGGTGTTAATACAGTTAACAGGGTATACGGATTCGCCACTACCAGGTAAAGATCTTCAGTTATCTTATTCACCGCCCGTAAGTCTTGGACCACCCGATATGATCCATCGGGCTTCCGAACAGGTAATATAGGGGTATTGAATTCAGAGTCACACTCTTTTAATAATCCCAACTGCAAAAATTTTTCTATCACCGGCCGGATTCCTTCTCTGTCGTCTTTCTTTAGGGGATATTGTTTAATTCTTACCGGCTTTTGGCCTTCCTTGATCCTAACTTCAACAGGTGGAGCATTTTTCGCTCTTCCAGGTACATCGGTAGCCCATACCCCCGGATACACTTGGTTTAAGATGTCCTCGTTAATGCTTCCTTCTAGGGGGAGACTAGTTAGGGTTAGGCTCAATATTTGAATATATTGCTGATCTTTTACCTCCAGAGTAATTTCTCCCTTTTTGAATACAATTTTTGCTCCCAATGGTTCCAACAAGTCCCTTCCCAGAAGTGCCTTTGGGGAGTTGGGCATATATAAAAATTTATGAATGCCCCACTGTTTTCCTAATTTATATTCTAAAGGTTTACAAAAATATGCCTTTTCACTTTGGCCAGTCGCTCCTTTCACCGTGACATAATCATTTCCCAGGGGCATCAAAGCCTGATTCAAAGCCGAGTATGTTGCTCCTGTATCTACCAAAAATTCTACCTCTTGTTGTGTTTTCCCTAGCTTAATTATAACCAGTGGATCCGCTAGGGTAGATAACCCAGGTTCCCGTCAGTCTCCCTTCACAGGGGCTACCGTTCTTCCTGTTTGAGCCCTCTGATCCTCCTTGTTCCTTGGGCATTCCCTTTTCCAATGACCAAATTTCTTACACAAAGCGCATTGATCCTTGCCCAGTCAGGGCAAGTCTCATCTAGGCCCTCTTCCTCTTTCTTCCTGAATAACAGCCATTAATTTCCTCTGCCCTTGCCTATATCCTTCTTCTCTGTTACTAAATACCCTCCATGCTTCATCCAACAATATTTCTAAATTCCTACTCTCTGTAGGGCATAATTTCTGAAGTTTGCGCCTTATATCCCCTGTAGACTGACCCAAAACCAGGGAGACTAAGTGTTGCATTCCTACCTCTGACCCAGGATCCAGCGGTGTGCTGCAGCGCATTACATCCCTCAGTCGATCCAGGAATTCAGATTGAGACTCGGAAGGACTCTGTTTAACTGCATATAAAGCTGACCAATTTATACTTTTGGGGATCGCTCTCTCCATTCCTTTTATAATCCACTCCTGATACCCCTGCAAGCTTTCCATATGTGCAGATCTATTAGCATCCCACTTTGGGTCTTGGAGAGGGCAATATTCCTTAATGTCCCCTCCTGTGATCTTATAATGATCTTCAGCAAGGTTCCCTGCTGTTTTTAAAATCAGCTGCTTCTCTGTCTCAGTCATATATTCCAATAATAGCTGTATATCCTTCCAGTCAGGGTTATGCTGTTTTACAATAAATTGGAAATGCTTAGCTACACTTATCGGATCTCTCCTATAATCTTTTGCAACCTTTTTCCATTCCCCTAGGTGTAGGGTTCAGTTATATGGAACTTAGTTATTGGGCCTGAAAATAGCTCATGGTCACAAGTCTGTTCCAGGCGCCTTTAGAAGGCCTTGAACACAATAAATAAGAAGATAGAAGAAGAAGGATCCCAATTAGGAAAACACAGGTGCACATTCCACGATAAAGGGAACTTGGCACAAACAACCTCAGTTCAGGGACTTATCTTGACCAATTGGACTAAGACAAGTCTTGTATGCTTTAATTAACACAACCAATTATGTCTTGTGTTTGTGCGCGTGGACAGTACCGATATAACCAATCACCGCCTATGCTTGTGCGTGTGGACACCAAGCGCTTGCATGTAGTAGCCAATCAAAGTCTCTCAACAACTTAGAGAATTGTATAAAAATGATTAGCTAAGCTCAATAAAATGGCGACTTTAATCATCACATTGGTGTTCCGTCGTCCGGGCCCTGCACGGATTAATCCCTAAACCCTACACTAGGTCAGCAGTAGAAAAGGGTACTTTAATTAACATCGTCCCATCATCTGGCTCCACCGCCTCTCGGAGAGTTGCTTGTAAAGCTGTTGAGGTAGTTTTCTTCCTAGTACGGGAAGATACAGGACTGCTCGGGGGGGTCGGAGTTCTATCCGAGTCTGCATCCTGTTCCTGTGGTCGAGGGGGAGGCTTAAACAAATCAGTTAGATCTTGTTCTAGTACCTGATGAATTTTATTTGTCTTTGTACATCTTTGTCCAATACTACATGCCGAACAACACCGCCTCAGTTTACCTCTAAGCTCCTTGTTGTTCTCTCGCTCAAGTGCAAGCACCATGGGGTCCTGTGGGGGTACCATTCCACAGTCCCTTTGCCACTCTGGATGATTTCGGAGGGTGAAAAACATGTCTGCATACGAAACCTCATCCCATTTTCCTTCTCTTCTTAAAAACAGCATTAGTTGTAATAGAGTATTATAATCTAGTGACCCATTAAGTGGCCACTTAGCATCACTTTCTAACTTATACAACGGCCACCATTGATTGCAGTATTTAATAAGGTTCTTTTTACTTTCCGTACCTCCGGTCCCAACAAGATCTTTCCAGTGAGCAATTACACAACCCAGAGGACTTTTCCTCAATATTCCTCCTTGATTGTTTCCCATTTTATAACTCCTCCTACACGTCCCAAATTTCTGGAATTAAATTTTCCTTTACACACCAATCTCACTATTTCGGATTCTTAGTGACTTCTTTCCCAATCATAAAAGTGTGGAATTTGGAGAAAACACTCAAGGCAATTTGGTTTCCGTCTGCTAGATGTACAGTACCAGCTTCTCCCCCAAGATTTACACTTCAACAAAACCCAAGCTGGATGCTAATTATTATATAGTCCAGTTGCAAGCCCACATACAAAGCAAGGAATCACCCCTATTGATACATAAGGACATTCACACATTAACAAACATACATACACCTATAAATTTGAACATATCATTTCCACACACCCACACAAATTCTTTAACATAAATTTCCAAGCATTGACATCATATAAGCATCGCTCGAGTTGACAACCTTCAGCAGCTGCAAAAATAAACCAAGCACAATTGCGAGGGAGTCCACTTACCCCATAAACTGAGCGCAATTGCGAGGGGGTGCGCTTACCCTTCTCCTGCCTCTTATATACCAGTCATCGACAGGTCCGTCCTGGCTCCCGATACTGGGATGCAGCAGTCACCCCGGATTTGCTCGATCTACCCCCAAGATCGCTAGCGGCCGCTCTATCGGTCAGCAAATCCCCCCAACAGGGTACCCTTCTCCCATACGGGGACTACGCTGCATGCCAGACGTCTCTGTGCGATTTACCAGCTGCCCCGGCCCGTACTTTTACAGGCTCCCCTTGTAAAACATACTGTTTGGCCCGCAGCTCTGCAGGAGGTTGTTGTCTGCTCCCGCGGTGAGCGGCTGGCAGCGGAGGCTCCTCCGAGGAAAGTGCTCAGGGAGCGCCGAGGGGCATCCGCTCCGCAGTCGGTCCCGCAGCCGAGCAGAGAGTCTCCTGCCTGGCTCGCCAAACTGACGTGCGGAAAACAGACTCCACAATCAGTGAGATTGTAAAGTAAGTATGTTCATTCAGCGCTGGGCGGCACGGGGGGTAGTCCCACCAAACTCGTGCGCGCGCGACTCGGCAGTTCGCCTCAAGTTTATACAGTCAGGTATTACATATTTACAATACGCCTATACATATGCATGACCTATCCCCGCTCCATATTAAAATTAGCTCCAAGAGGTTATTTCCATAGTCCCCTCCCAACTGCACCTGTGCAGGGCCTCTTTATGGTGGTCGTCTGGTGGTCGCAGAGATGAAGACAGATGACTCCTCTTCGTCACCGCTAGTAACCTTTTTCCTTGCACAGTCTCAGTGATTTCTTGGTATTCACCCAAGCCGCAAGACCAGTCTTAGCTGGCTCTTGGGGCCTGCTCCTGCTTCTTATCAAGGACTGTCTTTACCTCATTGGCTGGTTCCTGGCACCAGCTCTTCTTATCAAGGACTGTCTCTACCTCAGCTAATTTCAACAATGTAAGCACTAAACATCTTCTTTCACCCCCCTTTATTATGTCTACTAAGACCCTTTTGACTCCCTTTGTCTCAGTCATGTCTAGTATATAAACTGGGGGGAGTTGGCCTGGGTGGGTGTCACGGATGCACGACTAACCAAATCCAACAGGTGTTAAAACTCAGATTTATTCTTCAGCAAAAGTTAGTTAGAAGTCCACATAGAAGTCGACATGCTGAATGATGTAAAGAGAATTAATACTACACGGCTGACTTAAGTATCCCCAAGATTTAAAGTGATGGCTCAAAATGCGCACCTGAAAGCTGAAGGCTTTCTCCCTTGAGGAGTTACCTCAGTGGTGCCCTGACCGGAGAGGGAGTCCCTAGCTGCTGACCCACTGCTCCATGGAAGACTGCCAATGTGTCCTCTGGCAGGACCCCGTTTATACCGTTGTTGAATCTGACCTGTGGTCATTTAATTCTATTGGCTAGGAGGGTCACCTCGGTGTACCTGGTGCATCTCGATTGGCCAGTTCAAATTTCAAACTGCAGCCTCCAGGGTTTCCTTCCCCTTCTCCCTTCCTGGAGTTTCGTTTCCTGCTGGCAGGATGAGGGGGCGGGATGTGCTGCCACATCCTTAACCGTGCAAGTGGACTAGACCAGGCCTCCCTAGCCGCACAAGGGGCGTAGACCAGGCCTCCCGACTGGTGCTAGCGGGGTAGTCTGGGCCTCCCTGCACGTGCGAGCCATGTAGACCAGGCCTCCCTAACGGCACGGGTGGGGTAGATCTGGCCTCGCTGCCAGCGCCGGTGGGGTAGACCTGGCCTCCCTAGCTGAGTGGGCAAGGTAAACCAGGCCTCCTTACCAGCAAGGGTGGGGTAGACCTGGCCAACCTACTGGCACCGGTAGGGTAGACCAGGCCTCCCTAACTGCACGGGAGGCTACACCTGGCCTCCCTACCGGTGCCCTTGGGGTAGACATGGCCTCCCTGCTGCACCGGTGGGATAGACCAGGACTCCCTAACCACGTGGGCGGGGTAGACTTGGCTTCCCTGCCAGTGCCGGTGGGGTAGACCTGGCCTCCCTAGCCTAGTGGGTGGGGTAGACCAGGTCTCACTAACGGCAAGGGCAGTGTAGACCAGGCCTTCCTAACCGTGCATCGGGTTAGAACTGGCCTCCCTGCCGGTGCCAGTCGGGTGGACATGATCTCCCTACCTGAGCATGCGGGGTAGACCTGGTGACCCTACCAATGATGGTGGGGCAGTCAAGGCCTCCCTAACCATGCAGGTGGGGTAGACGTGGCCTCCCTACCAGCACCGTGGAGTAGACCTGGCCTCCCTAAACTCACAAGTGAGGTAGACCAGGCTTTCCTAATCGCGCGGGTGCAGTAGAACTGGCCTCCCTGCCGGCGCCAATGGGGTAGACCTGGCCTCCCTAGCTGAGTGGGCGGGGTAGACTAGGGCTCCCTAATAGCAAGTGAGGGGTAGACCCGGCCACCCTAACCATGCGGTCGGCATAGACCTGGCCTCCCTACCCACGCCCGTGGGCTAGACCTGGCCTCCATGGTGCTCCGGTTGGGTAGACCTGGCCTCCCTAACCACGCAGGCGGATTAGACCTGGCTTGCTTAACCACGAGGGCGGATTAGACTTGGCCTCCCTAACCGCATGGGCAGAGTAGACCTGGCCTTCCTAACTGTGCGGCGGGGTAGAACTGGTCCCCCTGCTGGCACCAGTGGGTAAACAAGCCTCCCTAGCTGAGTAGGTGGAGTAGACCAGGCCTTCCTAACCGCGCTATCGGGGTAGACCTGGCCTACCTACCGGCACCGTGGGGTAGAACTGGCCTCCCTGCTGCACCGGTGGTTTAGACCAGGCCTCCCTAACCGCGTGAGCAGGGTAGACTTGGCCTCACTATCAGCACCGGTGGTGTAGACCTGACCTTTCTAGCTGAGCGGGCGGGGTAGACCAGGACTTGCTACTGGCAACTGCAAGGTAGAACAGCCCTCCCTAACCACGTGGGCAGAATAGACCTGGGCTCCCTACCCCAACGGGAGAAGTAGACCTGCCCACCCTAACTGCATGGGTGGGGTAGAACTTGCCTTCCTACCTTCGTGGGTGGGATAGACCAGGACTCCATAACCGTTCGGGCGGGGTACACCTAGCCTCCCTACCGGTGCCAGTGGGGTACACCAGACCTCCTTAACGGTGTGGGCGGGGAAGACCTAGCCTCCCTACCCGTGCAGACGGGGTAGACCTGGCCTTCCTACACGGAAGGGCGGGGTAGAGATGACCTCCATAACCACACGGGAGGGGTAGACCTGGCCTCCATAACCACGTGGGCAGGGTAGAATTGGCTGCCTTAATCGCAGGGGTGGAGTAGACCTGTTTTCCCTACCCGAGCAGGCAGGATAGATCTGGCCTCCCTACCAGAGCCGGTGGCGTAGACAAGGCCTCTCTAACCGCGTGGACAGGTTAGACTTGGCTTCCCGACCGGTGCTGGGAGGGTAGACCTGGCCTCCCTATCTGCGCGGGCATGGTAGCCTTGGCCCCCCTACCGGCGCTGGTGGGGTAGACCAGACCTCCCTAGCCGTGCAGGTTGGGTAGACCTGGCCTCCCTACTGGAGCCAGTGAGGTAGACTTGGTCTCCCTACCTCAGCGGGTGGCGTAGACCTGGCCTCCCTACCCACACAGGTGGGCTAGACCACGCCTCTCTAACCGGGTGGGCGGGGTAGACCTGGCCTCTGTAACCAAGTTTTTGACCACCCCTGGCACCTCAAATGCTACCAGGTGTTTGTGTGTGAGCAGCTGACAGCCACCCTGCATCCCCATGGATCCCAGCAGGAGCTCAGAGCAGGGGCTGGCCTGCAGGCACCTGTTTTGCACAAACTGCACTGGAGCAAGTTTGTAAAAGACCTTTGAGTATAAGATCATTGAGTAAAGCCATAAACCTAACCCTGCCACGTCCACCACTAAACCATGGCCCTAAGTGCCACATCACATATAGATGTGTTTTAAATAGCTCCAAGGATGGTAAGTCAACCACTTCCCCAGGCAGCCTGTTCCAATGTTTGATGACCCTTTTGGAGAAGACATTTTTCTAAATATCGAGTCTAGGAATATTGATTTTTGTCAGAAGGTCCTTTCTTACCCATACCGGCCTCCTGCAAAATTGCCTGACTTCCTGCCTGTCTGGGATACTGTTCTGGTGCTTGAAGAGGACAGCCTTGCCCATCAAAGAGCTCTCCCCTCTTCTCTGCAGGACCATATCCCATGGGATACTGTCAAGGATGTCCCTTGGCAGACCAAAGCCTGCTCTCCTGAAGGCCTGAGCTTTGCCTTGTTCCTGAAGTCCTGCTCTTTGCCTCTCAGGAACCTCAACTCTACTTTCTCACCCCTGACTATTACACCCCTGACCAGCTCTTCCTTGTTTCCAAGGATGACGTCCTGCAGGACACTCCCCTTCACTGGCTCCTCAGGCACCCTTGCCACGAGGATGCTGTCAATGAACTCCAAACACCTCCTGGATGGCTTTCGCCTCGCTGCGTTGCCCCTTCAGCAAATTTCAGGGCAGTTTCAGTCTGCCATGAGGAGCAGGGCCTGCAAACAGGAGGCTTCTTCCAGTTGTCTGAGGAAGGCCTCACCTGCTTTTTCTTTCTGATCAGAAGGTCTGCAACACACAGACACCCACTACAACATTGCTTATGTTGTTCTGGCCTCTCATGCAGACTGTCCATCTGTCCCTATCCAGCAGTGCTCCATGTACGCCTGCTGCTCTCTCACATAAAGGGCAACTTCCCTTCCAGGTCCAGGCCGATGGATTTATCAGTACCTGACCTCCCCAAACCCCTCACTTTCTCCAGGAGGTGGTTTGAGCAACATTATCCGTCCTGTAGCCAACTCACAGACTCTCAGGGCTCTCCAAAATCCAGTCGAGGCTTATGGTCTCTAAAATAACTGGCTCTCAGGCCTCTTTCTATACTTGCTGCCTGCTTTGGTTTCATGTTTGCTACTGGTTTCACCTACCAACATACACAGTGACATCTCCTGTTTTACCCCACAACCACAGCAGGAAGCTGAGAGCACAGACCCCAGAAAGCACCTTTCTTCCCAAGTAGCCCCTGCCTTGATGTGCTTCTGGAAAAAGTCCCCCTGGGCATGCCCTGGGGTGATCTGGAGCTGTGAGCAGCCCTGACCTAGGCAGCACCCTCTCAACAGCAGAAAGACCCTGCCTTGCTCTGCCTGCAGGTTGCTCCATCCACCCACAGCTTCTCCCCATGGTGCCATGGAAAGATCCCCGGGCAGGCTGAGTGCTGACCCTGGCAGGCGGCAGAGTCCCTGCCACAGCACACAGGCCCCTGGGGCACAGGGACCCTGCTCAGAAGGACAGCCCTGGGCACCCCTGGCTGCACAAACACCTTCACACTCTGCAGCCATCCCCAGGAGAGGGCAGCCTCATGCCCTGTCCCTCTGAGGGTGCAGCAGGGAAGCCCCGCTCTGGAGGATGTCCTCCCCCACACTAAAGAAACCCTGAGAGCTGTCCTGCCAGATCCTCGACACTGCAGCAAGGTGTGCCATTTCTGGGAAACCTAAATTGAAAATTCAGATAATGACTGCTCAGCAGTGGTAATTTGTGACCAAGGATTTATCTGGCATGGAGGGCAAGAAGTCCCAACTGCAGAAGGAGTTAAGCTGGCTGGAAGCAGGAATGCCAGAGAGAGGAGGACTCCCTGTCAGGGAGTGGTTTCCCTTGGAGATGAGATAAGGAGCAGCCACAGTATTGTCTTGTAGCCATCCTGAAATGGGAGGCTCAGGGGACACTTTGGGCAGCAGAGCTGGGCTGGGCGGGGGACCCAAACCCAGGCTGAGGTGGTGTCCTGGTTTCAGCTTGGATAGAGTTGATTGTCTTCCTAGTAGCTGGTACAGTGCTATGTTTTTGAGTTCAGTATGAGAAGAATGTTGATAACACTGATGTTTTCAGTTGTCACTAAGGAATGTTTAGTCTCAAGGCAAGGATTTTTCAGCTTCTCATGTCCAGCCAGCAAGAAAGCTGGAGGGGCACAAGAATTTGGGAGTGGACACAGCCAGAGCAGCTGACCTAAAGTGATCAACGGGGTATTCCATACCATGTAACGTCCCTTCTAGAATATAAACTGCGGGGAATGGGGGTAGGTGATTGCTGCTCTGGGACTGACTGGGCGTCAATCAGCAGGGTGGTGAGCAATTGCATTGTGCATCATTTGTATATTCCAATACTTGTATTATCACAATTATTGTCATTTTATTAGTGCTATTATTATCATTAGTAGTGTAGACATTCGTCTGATCACCCCGTGGGACTCGGCACAGGGTCCACCATACCCTGGGCCACAGAGCACTGACACCAATATGAGGATGCTGCAAATGGCGTTTATTCAACTGCGTCACGCCCTTACATACTGTCTGTCGGTCATCCCGCCTCCTTTAACCCTTCTCTTTCCGTACATCGCGAGATCTTCCGAGCGCCAATCCCTACAAGTCCCCCCTCACTATGGCGGATGACCGACGGTACAAACTGGCGTTACAGCTATAAGTGATCCCACCACCTCATGGTAATTCGTGTACTGGTGGGTACCCGCACTCTGTATAAAGAGTTTCCGCACGCAAACAGTCAGTGCTGGTATCCCACAACAAACCATAATAACCACCACCAAAAGGATTCCAAATAGGGTCAACGTTTTTCAGTCAATCAAAGACAGGAGCCATTGCCAGGTCGACGAGAGGACATTGTCAAGCCACTGTCACCTGCCTCCTGTAATTGATTGGCTTTGTCTAAAAGCATATCATAGTCCCCTGCTTATGGGGTACACACAGCGGTTGCTGTAAAGTGGATCTGCGGTGTTCAAAACATCGGTCACACCATTTTGATGCTCGGTTGGTGCGTCTCCAGAGTTGTTGTCCACAGCGGTCATACTTGACAAGCACCCAAGGGTCACAACGACCACAGTGCAGGTACTCAGATGATCTTCTGAACGGCATCCTGCAAAATAACTCACAACAAATCGTTATTGACTGAGGTCTGGTTTCAACCACCGTGACGGCACCCAGCGCACACGTGAGTCTGGGTGCTCTGATGATTGTACTGCAGCATACCCTCTTCCCTGTGTCACCAAGCGCCTCCCACCTTCCCACTTTCCTGTTTCTGGGTCTTTCTTGTTGGGTCTCAACTAGTGCTGCTTGTAATCTGTTTGTCCAAGCTTCTTTCTAAATCAAGAAAAAGGTGTGAGTCAAAATCATACTGCAAAACTGTCGCGAATCCCAGGGAGTCAGTGAACCTGAAAAAACCACATCTAAAAGAGAGCCTGTCATGGGATGTCCTAAGCCGTAATCATCCACGGTCTTCTTCACTTGTTGCAAAAGCTTGCTATCTAACGGAGACCACTCCACCCCTACACCACCTGGACCAGCTCGGACTGGGCAAACTAAAGGGGGTCCTTCAAAGCGTATGCCGTCCATAACACATTCCTTTGCTACAATTTTCCAGTCTGGCAACGTGACCTTCGGTGAATCGGGAACTCCTTTCTGTTCCCCAGCTGCTTGTAGCAGCTGCCGCTGTTGCTTCACCTGCTCCTGCATCTCCTCTACTACTCGCTGCAACATCTGCAGCGGATCTGTAGCTGGGTCGGGCGCAGGTATTAAAGGCATAGGCGTTGCCTTTTCACTGGCTGCTGCCGACTGCGCCTTACAGCCGGAGATAGCCTTTTGTTTTATCGCTGCGTGCGGCGGACGACAGCGGTTTCCGCCCACCAGTTGCCACGCCTCCTCTAACCGTTGAGCCGACCCCTCGATTGAGTCCGGCCCACTCTCTTCCTCTTCCGCTACGCACGGAAGTGGGAGTGTCCTGACTTTCCTTCCTCCTTCCTTTGGCCGTGCTCCGCCTCTCCCGACCTCCGGAGAGACATCCGGGGAGAAAGCGGATGTCGGCGCCATCTTAGGGTGCGCTTGTGGCGCGGTTCGCAAAACACGTCCCGGCACCCAATCCTCCGGATCATACAGGGGAACCGCTCCCTCCTCTACCTGCTCCTTTTCTGATCCCTTCATCACAGCCCTCTCCGCCTCCTCTAGTCTCTGCCTCTCCTTCTCCCGTCTCCTTTGCTCAGCCACGGGTTCCTCTGCCTCCTGAATTAACTGTCGCTCTTTCTCCCGCTCCTCCTCTCTCGCCCGTTCACGCTCCCGTTCAAACTCCTCCCAAGGGTATCCCGGTGGTTCGGCCGGTGCCGACGGCTGCACTGGGAGCACCAGAGGCGTCTGCTCCGCTACCTCCGTCAGCCCTTCTGTCCGCGCCTCCCCATCCGCCTGCACGCCCCGATCCGCCTGCGCGTGCATCAATCTCTTTGCTTCCTTCCATGTTAAGCCCTCCTCCCGCACTTTCCTGAAAATCGCCCTAATCCGCCCCCACGTCTTTAACTCCGGACCATGCTGCGTCGCCATAGCCCGTTCCGCTAAAGCCGTGGTGCATTTCGGCCAGCACTCAGGAGACAATATGTCCCCCAGGCGCTCTATCGCTTCCTCTTTCAGGAGCCGCTCTAGGCAAGCTTTCGCTTCTTTTTGTCCCATAGGGATTTTTACCTCTCTAGAGCATGAGTCCAACACCTTCAGGACTCCTTCCATGCCTGGCCAGGCCTTTGATTACGCCCCGCGTAATCCGCCGATGTCCAATCACGTCAGGGTCACCACTTGTAGACATTCGTCTGATCACCCCGTGGGACTCGGCACAGGGTCCACCATACCCTGGGCCACAGAGCACTGACACCAATATGAGGATGCTGCAAATGGCGTTTATTCAACTGCGTCACGCCCTTACATACTGTCTGTCGGTCATACTGCCTCCTTTAACGCTTCTCTTTCCGTACATCGCGAGATCTTCCGAGCGCCAATCCCTACATAGTAGTGTCTTCCTTTCTGTTCTATTAAACTGTTCTTATCTCAATCCACGAGGTTTACCTTTTTTCCCAATTCTCTCCCCGATCCAATGGGGGGGGGGGGGGGGGCGGGCAGGAGTGAGTGAGCGTCTGTGGTGCTTAGTTGCTGGCTGGGGTTAAACCATGACAGGTGTCCTGTGCTGACTTTCACATTATTGGTGCTGGTGCAAGTGTGTATGAGGAATCAGCTTGGGACGCATCATTGCAGACACCTTGTAGAAACACTTACAGTGCTAGGACTCTGCCCAAAGTAGTGTTCATTAAGTTATGTTTTTAATATACTCAAGCAAAAACATGTCTTTAATTCACTTCAAGGGGTACAGTAAAACTTCCCCAACTGTTCTTGAATTCTGTGTATGTTCATACATCACTTCTTGTATAAGTAGGAAAAATCAGAGCACTAGAAAATCTTTTCTTATTGTTCTTTATTTTTGAAATCTTTTCACTTTGACTGCACTCCTGAAACTGCTCTCAATAACCACACAGGAACTGAGGAATTAAGAAAAATTTTGCCCAGAGACTTGGCTTGCTAGGGTGCTTTGCATATCAATGAGCCCTCTGGTGCCAAGTTCCTGAATTGCAGGTGCTGGGAGACTGAAGAAACCTCTGGAGAAGTAAAAGTCAGCAGCAAACCTCCAAGACTCTGAGGGTGTTAGCAGGCCCCACTGAGGACCATCACTGAAGAGAGCAGCAAGGTAATGCCCAGAAGAGGTGGCTGTCCCTGGGGGCTGGTGAAGGAGGAAATCAGAGGCACTGGTGACAGGTGCAAAATGTTGGGGGTGGGACGGGGACCCAGCCCCACCAAGGCCCTTGGTTGCCTCTGCCACCTACACTCTCCTATGCCTGTACTGTTTCCCTGCACATTTTAACCACCCCGTGCTTCCCTAACTCACCCTGACCCCCATGATGCCCCAAGATTTACTGATGTCTCTCTGGTTGTTGCTTCAAACACAAATCACTGCTTACCGTAGGATTGGCCAATGCCTGGGAGTTCCCCACAACCTGTCCAGTTCTTCTAAAGACTTGTGAATGCTTCTCTGTCATCCAAGACATCCCAGCCCCAAACTCAAATCCTCACTCCACTTCCCAGCACTGAAATTCATGTCCTCCTTCTCCTGCTGCCTCAAAATCAAAACTCCACCTATTTCACTTTAGAATCACCCCCCCCTCCTATCTTCTTTCTGCCTTTAACACACTCCCTGCTACACCCCACCCTCTCCCTGCCTTCCCCTGTGGCTCACAAACCCTTCCCTCTTCCCCCGCAGTGATGGGACTTAACTCTAGGAGGTTCATGCCTCCTTCAGGATCCTGAGGCCCATCCAATTTGGGGAGTGAAGGAGGGGAAAAGAGCAAGGTCAGCTTGTGAGGCATGACTGCTCACGGCCACACTCAGCAGTGAGCATTACCATCTCCTAGGCATGCACACAACATGGAAAAATCTTTCATCCATGACTTGCAGAAATGGTGTCTTCCTTCCTCACATCTTCCCAGGACACACCTCCTCCTCTTCCCCATCCACAGACATCCCCTGCTTGCCATTTCTGGCCTCAGAGACGGTTTCAGGATTTCCTAAAGCCATCAGCCACCTCCTTGTTTCTCACTGACATCCCTCGACACTCTCTCTGAGCCCTACAGATCACCAATCAGTCAGTGCTGCTCAGAGCCACTCACTCTTCAGCAGAGACCTTGAGATTCCTGCACATTCCTGGTGCTTAATAACCATCCTCCTGGCTCTCTCCAGAGCTCTTAGCAAACGTTGTCTACAACAGGGCCTTTATGACCATCTTTTATGAAATCATTGTCTTTTTAAGATCTTCTCTGCAGAAAGAGGAGCCACAGAAAAGCACCAAACACACCAAAACAGAGTCTGAGTGAAGTGCCAGTAAGAAGCAGCTGAGCAACACCCAAGGCTCTGGCTTCCTGGCAAGGAGTGTCTCCTGTTTGTCACCTTTTCTCATGAAAGGAGCAGGAAAAATGTCCATCCCATGGAGCTCTGCAGAAGGAAGATGGATCTGTATGTTGTGTGAGGTGATAGAAGCAGGATCAGCAGGTACAAAAGACTTCTGTAGGGAAGGCTTTGCGAGGGAGTACCCTGACGTCACCCAGATAAAAAAATGGAGACTGGCTAGTGTGCTGACACGATGGTTAGAAGTGTCCTGGGGTAAAAGAGTGTGGATGAGAGAAGGTGGGAGAGATTTGGTTTGCAGAGATTTGAGTTAGTACTTTCTGTGTCTGAGCAGCCTGATGTTTGGAGCTGAGGAAAAATATAGAAGCTCTCAAGGATGTTTCGGAATTAGAGGTATAACAGTAATAACAGTAACAGGACAGTGCTGCAAGGGAAATCTTTTGCATGCATGATGATGAACTAAAGCTCTTTCATTTCGTTTTTACTTGACAATATAGCCACAAGTTCTTAGTGATTACCCTCTGGCACGCAACTCTTAGAACAGTGCTTTTCCTCTCACTGCTAGCTCTTTGCTATCATTTCAAGATCACACCTCTTAGACAATATTACCCTTAAGTCAGGTCTGCTCCATCAATTTCTCAGAATTTTCATCAGGATGGGGAGGTGGAATAGGTGAGTTGTTTTGGTTTTGGCCAAAGGCAGCCAAGGGACAGATCCCAGGTTAGTGAAAAGGCACAAAGGCAGGCAAAACCTGGATGTGGTGTACACTGACACAGCACCATTACCTGCCGTTCCAGGCTCTGAAGTCCTAACTGTGCAGCAGGGAGCCTGGAAGCTCTGGGCTGCCTTCATCTCCCATGCATTTTAGCATGCAAAATGAAGCTAGCCTACTCCTAAAGTTGGTTTTGATTCCCTCCAGAGCCTAAAGTACCACATGGGTCAAGAGATTGGCCAGGACACTTCAAGAGGAATCACAGTTCTCTGGACAAAAGCTTAGGTGTTCCCAGGAATCTCAGGTGGCATGGCATACCGGTTCCTAGGTTCAAGGACCTGATCAAATGCCTTGTCTCCACATCTGTAATGGTGGCCTCCCACCAAAGGCTGGGCTATCACCAACCCCAGGGTCAAGCTGGCTGTGGAGCTGAAACCTGAAACCCCCCAAACATGGAAGTGAAAGATGCTTTCTGGATGTCCTGCTGCAGTGCAGCACCACCTGCCTTTTCCTTTTTTTCCTAAGGCCCAGTGTGAAGCTGCCAGGAAGAAGTTTCTGCCTCTTGCCTCTGCCATAACATTTGGCACTGCAGAAGGGTTTGGCTTGACCATCTCTCCAGGTAGCTGTCACCTGCTTTTAGACTGCCCTGTGCTTCCCCTGCAGCACACTGAGTACGACTACTGCCCTCAACCTCTCTACACAGCTCGTGTGCTTTAGGCCCCTCTCCCCAGCATGACAGACTTCTTCTGGACCTTCTCCAGTTTCCCCATCCGCCTTTCAAAATGGGAGACCCACTGGCTCCCATGGCATCCATCATAACCCCCATGCCCTTCTCCGCAGGGAACTCCACATTCAGTCAAGTCTCATCCTGTCCTGATGCACGAGGTTTTTCTGCCCCAGTGCAGACCTTCCCCCTTTCCTTGTAAATCTTCTGGAGGTTTCTCTTGGTCAAATCCATAAGTGTGTCAAGGTCCCTCTAGATTGAAACTCCAACAGATCAGCCTTTCAGTTTTGCGGGCCAGTGCCTCAACGATGATAACTATACGGGGAATTGCAGGACAATACAAGTAATGTACAGGAATGATGTGATTAACATATTCAACCCAAAGTTGAAACCCACTGAAACTGCAAATGTCCCGGTTGTCCACATTTATAGCATTTCTTACTTTTTGTATCTATTCGCATGGCTACAGCAAAAGCATTGGCCATTAATGTAGTTTTATGCTCCAAAGACCCAAATTTGTTACAGGCCTCTATCATATCTACTAGTGTCACTCTTCCTGGCATCAATTGTAGTATTTTTTTACAGTCTGCATTTGCATTTTCCATGGCCAATTTTATTATCAATGCTTCTTGGGCATCAGCATTATCTATTTGCTTTTCAATAGCATCTCGCAGACAATCAATAAAGGACATATAAGGTTCCGTATTACTCTGCCTTATACTTGTAAATGATTGTTCTGGCTTTCCAGCTTCAGGCAAGGTTACCATCACCTTCAGAGCTAAGGAAGCTGACTCCTGCAATGCTTCCACCAGTAGCCTTGCCCACCTGTTAACATCTGCAAAGTCACCAGTCCCCATCATTTCTGCAGCAGTGATCACATATCGCGGATCTCCTTCTGGGTGGTCGAAATTTCTTAGTGCCACTAAACCACATAAGTCTGCCCATTTCACCTTCCATAATAGATGCTGAGTTGGGGTTAAAATCATTGTAGCCAATTGTGTACAGTAAAAGCCCGTTAAAATTTGACCAGAAAATATATACTCCAGTAACGCCTGACTAAACAGAGCAGAAAGACCATTAGCCATTACTGTTTTCCGTACTTCTTTTATTAAATCCCAATTGAAAGGTTGCCACACGTTTGGGGCATTCTGTGTGACTGTAACTGGAAAAGCCACAGGATTAAGACCTTTGGTTATCATTTTATCATTTATGTCCTTCCATCGCTTTTTTTATAGCTTCTCCTGGGGATGTATCTGCCTCATAGGGAGGTGCAGAGGGGATAGGTCTCTGCTCTAGAGGAAGGTTACTTAAAGGTTGATCGTTGCCTCCATTAATGACTTCTCCCTTGGTGTTTAATTCCTCATCACTGTCCAAATTATTTACCACCTCAACACACACACTTTTCTTTTTTTCTGGGGTATCTTCAATTGAAATTTTTGCAGCGGCAGCCACCTCCTTTTCTGCCTTAAGGGCTTTCAACGTTTCCAGCACCAATCTCCACGTAGCAGAGATTTTCTGAGCCTTCACGTCCCCACACGATACAAAGTCCCAAATTACTTTTCCCATTTCTTCCCAATTTTTAACTTCAAAGGCTTCTACATTCGAAGTGGGGGCACCATGGTCCTTAAGCCACTTCAGCATCATACGTAAAGTATTTGAATCATACTTAATTCCTCTCATGGAGAGGATATGCAAAAGCATTCATACAATTGCCCCTTCTTCCACAGACATCTGGGCACCCATTTAATCCTTCTACCTGCTCACCTTACTTCCAAAAGAGCAGGGTGATTGATCTTCCAGGGGAAGGTTGTCCACTCAGTCCAGCTGGCTAGACAATCGTTCGGCTAGGGTCTCCTCTGGACGCACTTGCAGCAATTCCAGTGTTTTCTTGGCCCACAGTCACGTCGGGGTCACCATTGGAGGAGTCTGAAGTAGACGGACACCTGTAATCTTGACAGCAGATGACAGATAACCCTTTATTGCTAAGACACACACATACTTATAGTCACATATTCTGCAAAGTCACTGTCCATGCGCACAAGCATAAAATATGATTGCTTATATCAACACTGTACACGCGTATAAACATAAGATATAATTGGTTATACTAACTCTGTACACGTGCATAAACATAAGATATAATTGGTTATATCAACTAAAACTAAAACACCTAAGAAGGCTAGTGTGTCCTTTTTATTAGTCTGTGGAGACATAGCTGCTATTTTGTTGATCACGTTCATTGGGATCTAACGACGTCCATCTTGCCATTTTATTCCCAAAAACTGGATCTCCTGTGCAGGTCCCTTGACCTTACTTTCTTTTATGGCAAAACCAGCTTTCAGAAGGATTTGGATTATTTTCTTCCCTTTCTCAAAGACTTCTTGTGCCATGTTGTGCCATACGATGATGTCATCAATGTACTGAAGGTGTTCTGGAGCTTCCCCTTTTTCCAGTGCAGTCTGGATTAGTCCATGGTATGTGGTGGGACTGTGTTTGCACCCCTGGGGCGATTGATTCCAAGTGTACTGGACACCCCTCCAAGTAAAGGCAAATTGTGGACGACACTCTGCTGCCAGAGGGATTGAGAAAAATGCATTAGCAATGTCAACTGTGGCATACCACTTGGCTGCCTTTGACTCTAGCTCGTATTGAAGTTCTAGCATATCTGGAACGGCAGCACTCAGCAGTGGTGTAACTTCATTCAGGCCACAATAGTCAACTGTTAGTCTCAACTCCCCATTAGACTTCCGCACTGGCCATATGGGACTCTGAAAGGGTGAGCGACTTTTGCTGATCACTCCTTGGCTCTCCAGTTGGTGAATCAACTTGTGGATGGGAATCAGAGAGTCTCGGTTGGTGCAATATTGTGGCTGGTGCACTGTCGTGGTAGCAATTGGCACTTGTTGTTCTTCAATCCTCAGCAACTTCACAATCGAAGGGTCTTGACAGAGGCCAGGCAGGGTAGACAGCTGTTTAGTGCCCTCTGTCTCCAAGGCAGCTATACCAGAAGCCCATCGATACCCCTTCGGGTCCTTAAAATACCCCCTCCTGAGATAGTCTATGCCAAGGATACACAGAGCCTCTGGACCAGTCACCATGGGGTGTTTCTGCCATTCATTCCCATTGAGGCTTACTTCAGCTTCCAATACAGTTAACTCTTGAGATCTCCCTGTCACACCAGAAATACAAATGGGTTCTGCCCCTTGATAACTTGATGGCATTAGAGTGCACTGTGCGCCGGTGTCTACTAAAGCCTTATACTCCTGTGGGTCTGACGTGCCAGGCCATCAAATCCACACAGTCCAATAGAACCGGTTATCCCTTTCCTCCACCTGGCTGGAGGCAGGGCCCCTCTAATTCTGCTCAGAGTATCCAGTACTCACTTCTTGTAAAATTGACTCATCAGTCCCTTCAAGAGGATCAGAAATAAAATCAACCCTTCTACTCTGTTGGAAACTGGAGCGACATTTTTCCTGGCAGAATCCCCTTTTGTGGTGGTTTTTCCTTACAACTCACATACCCATGCATTTAGGACCAAGGTAGGTTTTCCATCCCATTTCCTCATGTCCTCTCCATGATCACATAGGTATAACCACAGGGCATCTCGTGGTGTGTACCTTCTATATTCTCTTTCTTGGGCAGAGGAACACACACTCCTAATAGCTGAGACATTCATCCTTACAAGTGGAGAGTAAGACACATCCTCTTTGATTTGCTGGACATCCTGGGACAGCTTCTCCACAGCCGAAATGCAGGCTTGTAGGGAGGAAGAGAGATTTTCTTTGTATTGCTGGAGTTGGCGAGCCACTTCATCCACTTTCAGTGCTCTTTGTCTTTCCAGGTCATTATTGCCGGTGAGTTGGCATAGATGATGGTGCACTCCATACAAACTTCTGCCACATTGGTCATGTGCATTGGACTTTGTCTGGATCTTTGGGTAATTGTGGGTTGTCCGGGTCATGATGAATCGTCTCTAGCACAGCTAATTCCCTCAGATATTGGATACCTCTTTCCATGGTGGTCCACTTGCTCGATTGACATATAACATCTTCCTTAAAGGGGTACCCTTCTGAGGAGATTGAAGTAGACGGATGCCTGTAATCTTGAAAGCGGATGACAGACGACCCTTTATTGCTAAAACACACACATACTTATAGTCACATATTCTGCAAAGTCACTGTACATGCACACAAGCATAAAATATGATTGGTTATATCAACATTGTACACGCGCATAAACATAAGATATAATTGGTTATACTAACTCTGTACATGCACAGGAACATAGGACATAATTGGTTATATCAACTAAAACATGTGAAACTTGTCTCAGTCTAATTCGTCAAGATAAACTGCCAAATTGAGGTTCTTTGTGCCAAGTTCCCTTTATCGCGGAATGCGCACCTGTGTTCTTCTAATTGGCATCTTTCTTGTTTTGTCTTCTTGTTTGTTCTGTTCAAGGTCTTCTAAAGGCATCTGGAATGCTCTTGCAACCGTTAGCTAAATATGTGTCCACACCTTTCCTTCACACTTGACAGGAGTCGCCTCCAGAGGCTGAGGGCTTGTGTCCCTCTTCCAAGTGCCTTGTCAATGCCACCCTCCCTGGCAAGCGATCCCAGCTGCTTGGCTTCCCTACGTTCTAATTCCAAGCTATTAGCCCCATTGTCCCAGCATCGGAGGAGCCAGGTGATAATATGCTCACCTATATGGCAGCCAAAATCTTTTCGCATTTCCCGCAGCTCACTCAAGGATAGGGACCTGGTTATTACCTCTGGATCTGCCTCTTCCTCCTGTTCCCGTGATGACCCTGGCTCATCTCCCTCCCTCCCTAAGTGAACTGATTTTTTTGTATATTTCTTCTTCTGTATGGCAGCAACTGACACTGGTGCAGGTTGGTCTGCTGGTTCAGTTGCAGTACTGCTCGCCGAGTTTTGGATAACTGCAGTGTCTGTTGCCGGGGTTTGGGTAGCCGCAGTGCTTGTCACCAGGGCTGGAGGGACCACAGTGCCCGTCACCAAGGTCTGGGTGACCGCAATGCTCATTGCCGGGACTGGAGGGGCCAAGGATTGGGTGACCACAGTGCTCATCATTTTGTTGTTAGGTCCAGAGACCTTCTCTTCCCCTTGAGGGTACTGAGTGGTGTTGAACAGGGCTCCATAGGCATGGGCCACGCCCCAGCACATTGTAGCAATTTTGCCTCTCTAGAGTTGCCAGGGTGACAGCAAACCTTTTCCAAATATTTTACTAGTTCTTCTGGATTCTGCACGTGTTCGGGGGTGAATTTCCAGAACACTGGAGGTGCCCACTTTTCTAGGTACTTGGCCTTACTACCCCACACACCCTGCCACACTTAATTATCCAGCTTTGGGGCAGATCTCTTGGTGATCTTCTTAAAGAGTTGTTTAACCTCAAACAAGAGCTGAACCACATTCAGGAGCATGCTAATTCCTAGCAGTAGGGCTAGGACCGTGCTGGTCTCAACATCCCAAGGGTATTCAAATTATTCAAAATTCTCAAACATCATTGTAACTGGATTGAAGGAGAAAGGAGAGGGGAAGAAAGGTACCCCACTGTCGTGGTAGAGACGGACACGACAAGTAATAGGTCATGCAAGATGGCTACTTTATTGTTCTAACACACCTTTTTATCCCCTTCTTCAGAGTATGTGTTAGTATATGATTGGCTTAGTTAGTAACTAACAATTCATGATTGGTGAGTTTGTCAGGACGGCTCTTCTTATCACTATCTTGTTTTCGTACTGGTCTTCTTGGATCTTTCCAGACTTCTCAAGGATATACTACAAGCTGCTCAAGGCCATGCTGTTCTCAAACTGTCAGGAATTCCATAGACTCGTTGCATCCCTGACAATTCCCCCTTTTTGTATTTGTGCTAAAAATATCATCCCGGCTGCCCTCTGCAGGGCCCTTTGCAGAAGGCCGAAAAGACAGGGCAACATTAGAAGCGTAGTTATCAGTCAAGATCACTACCCCTACAGTCTTGAGCAGAGATATCGACCATCCAGACAATCCCCAACCCTCAAATATCTTTGTCCTTGTGCTAAAAGCAAGAAATCAATTGCGGCTCTATTTTATAGCGTAGCATGTCTGACACTATCAATGTCTAGCAGTAAATCTGATAATACTACACCAGTCTGTATTCAGGGACCCCAGAATTTGTGATTCCTGGGGTGGCAATGAGGGTTAATGCCAGATCTGTGAAAACCAGGCATTCCCATCCATTGAGTCAATGACCTGCTGCACAGGGGTCTCCATCAATAAGTTCTTAAATTTTGTTGATGTCAGTGTAACCCCCTATTAAACCTGTGAAAAAGGGATTGCTTGGTGTTGCTGTACTAAGGTATAAGCAATCTTATCCGGTCATGTCAGCCAGGGTCATCCAGATGTTTTCTTTGGTTTGCGGTGGTATCCATGACTACGTCCATCCGAGGACTGTGAGGTAGACGAACCATCTGTACATTCTTGTGCTGTCTTGCTCCGCAAATTCAGCAATCGGTAGGTGCCAGTTTTCCTTGGGCACCCCCACGGAGGCAACGATGGCCTTGCCGTACACCAGCCCGATGCTCTTCGGAAAATCCCGGTATTTATACATTTGAAGAGGAACGGATTTCAGCACACGTGGCCAGTGGGTGCCAAAAATCCGCCTCATTTGCAACCTACGATGCATGCGCTCGCGGGCCAGGCGCACTGCATGAGTCATAGTCATCCTCTCTATTGGTTCATGGACTTTGTGATGCGGTTGCAATGCAAAGAGAAACTTGTCCTGTTATATTGGTCAAGGTGACCTACACTTTGTTTTTGGTTTAGGTGGTATTCATATTGCCGCACCCTCTGGGATGTTCAAGATGATGATGGTCGTACAAATCAAGCGGGAGTCCATTGTGGGCCTGTATCTGTAGAAACACAAGCACAACCTCGCCCCCAGGTTAATAGCTCACACGGTCCACTCCGCAGACCAGTAACTAAATCTCTAACATGTACTTTAATGCCTCTTTGTAAATTCTGTGTTGAAAAAAGAGAAGTGTTGAACAAAGGAGGTAGAGAAGAATTACCCCCATAATAGAGAAAGCTAAGAACATAAACTACGTTATCTAAACATGCTTGTGGTGGCTCCCCAATCATTCCCTCTTTTTGTTTTTGAAGCAGCTGCTTCAATGTGCTATGTCCACACAGCTCTACTATTTGTGGAGAACCATGTTGATATACTACTCTGCTGTTCCAGTTGTTGTTTTCATACCATACTACTGCTGCTTTACCTGTTTTTCCAGAACCATCTGTGAAGACAGTAGGGCCTTTCACAGGCTCCGGCTGGCTTAAGCTTTTCTGACCAAATGGTATTTCTCGAGCAAATTTCAGGAGCGGGTGCGATGGTAGAGGATACGAGATCTGTCCTTGAAAACCTGCCATAGCT
The DNA here is from genome assembly GCF_929443795.1 of Astur gentilis. Lineage (NCBI taxonomy): Eukaryota > Metazoa > Chordata > Aves > Accipitriformes > Accipitridae > Astur > Astur gentilis. The sequence goes on from NW_026060847.1 coordinate 448,495, forward strand.
GCTTGCAGCTTGTAATTGTTTACCAGACACCATTCAAAGTACCAATTTTGAACAGGTAAAACAATCGTAGCTGGATCACGTCCTGTTAGTTCTACACATCATTTTCTGGCTTTTATGGTTACATCAGCAATAAGTTCAAACAAGCCAGGAGCAGTTTTTCGTGGCCAGAAATGACAAAAACATCCATTCTAAAAGATGTAATGGGTCATCCCCCTCAGAATTCCACTGCACCAAAGCACCAAATGGCACAGTTTTGTCGATTAGTACAAAGAATTGTATCAATTGAGACAGATCAAGTTGAGAAACAAATTTCTTGTGTATACATTGTTCGACCCTGTGAATTACATTTAATGCTTCCTTATTCAATATTCTGGGTTCTGTTGGATCATTGGAATTTTGTAATAAGTCCAATAGAGGTTGTAACTGTGAATTGGTCAGTCCAAGATAGGGCCTGATCCCGTTCAAGGATCCCATTAATTTCTGTACATCACTGAGTGTCTTAACTGCAGGGTTAAGTTTCACAGGTGGGGGCACAACCTGCTTATTTGTAATTGTCATTCCCAAATATTTCCAGGGTGCTATTTTTTGCTCTTTTTCAGGGGCAATAACTAACTCATATTGTTGTAGCAAATTCGTGGCCAAATTTTTCATGCCATTCAACTGCTCCTTGTTGTCTGATGCTAACAGAATGTCATCTATATAGTGATAACTATAACTAGTAGGGAATTTTTCCCTTACAGGTGACAGAGCTTGTGCAACAAATGATTGACAAGTGGTTGGTGAATTTTTCATGCCCTGTGGCAGAACTCTCCATTGATATCTTTTTGCCGGTTCTGCATGATTGATAGAAGGCACAGAGAATGCAAAAATTTTTTTTTTTTTTTTTTTTTTTTTTTGTCTTGGGAAGCTAATGGAATCCTTAAGGTCCATGACAATGATTTCCCAGTCTTGAGGGAACATGGCAGGTGAAGGCATGCCTGGTTGCAGAGCCCCCATTGTGGCCATGACAGCATTGACTTGCCACAGGTCATGCAAAAATCTCCATTTTCCTGATTTCTTTTTTTTCACAAACACTGGAGCATTCCACAGACTGTGAGATGGTTCAATGTGTCCGGCAGCTAGTTGTTCTGCTACCATTTCTTGCAGGGCCTTTAATTTTTTCAGTTGGTAGGGGCCACTGATCCACCCACACAGGGTTATTTGTTAACCAAGTTAAAACAAGCATGGGTTGTCTAACACCCTGCAGCACAGTGGCCCCCGTTAAAAATCCGTGGTAATTCTCACCCCCCACTGCGACAAGCAATCCCTCCCCCATAAATTGAGGGGAGCTGCCATCACATATGGCTTAATAACTGCTTGTTGGCCCTCAGGATTGGTAATCAGAACTGGAGTGGCTGCCATCTTTGCTCGTGTGGATCCTCCCAGCCCCACTACTCTCATACCAGCCTCCTCTGTTGGCCAGGTAGATGGCCACAGATAATCGGCAATAATAGTCATATCAGCTCTGGTGTCCAGGAGCCCTGCAAGCCTTACTGGAGTCGGAGATCTTCCGTGATTCGACAGCGTGCACATCATATGTGGTCAGGATGATGAGACAGTCTGAGACCAGCAGACCTGAGGGGTTCCCGTGGAGCTGAAGCCTCCATCGCATCGCAGTCACTGTTCTGCTTTTGAAATAGAACTCGAAAAAGGAACAAGTTGAGCAATGCGAGTACCTTTAGGGATTGTTACTGGCGGGTAGGGGGTCGAAATCATTGCGCAAATTTGACCTGTAAAAGCAGCATCAATAACTCCCACATGCACGATTATTCCATTTAACATGCTACCTGATCTTTCTGGTAGCAATGCACTCAGTCCCCGTCCTATAGGACTCCTTGCATTAAGAGGGACCTTAACCATATCTTTCGTGACTAGAGTTACTGTGTTGGCGGTGGATACATCCAACCCTGCTGAGCCAGCTGTTGCAGCTGACAATTGTTCGCAGAGAGGAATTGGCCAGCTGTCGGGAGGGGATTTGTTCTCCTCGCGCGCCCTCTCGCACTCGTTTTGTGGTTTTCCTGTAGCAGCTGTCCATTAGCATGAAATTTGGAACGACATTGTTTTGCAAAATGTCCTAATTTCCCACATTTCTTGCAAGTAATCTCCGGTGAGTGGTGCACCCGTTGTTTACCTGGTGATGTTTTGTGTGGAGAAGTTACCGTGATGTGCCCTTCACTGCCACACCCAAAGCACTTTCCAGAATTTCTCATAGCATTGGCTAGGGTGGCCACCCTGTGTTCCAGTGTCCCAACTTTAGAACATGCAGCTACCATGTCAGGGAACAGAAGGATCTCCTGGCAGAGCCTGTATGATCTTTTGACAGTCCTCATTAGCATTATCTTTTGCCAACTGTTTGCATAGCATTTGTCTTAAGACCTCATCTTCTACCTGTTTTTCCAGGGCAGCAGATATTTTTTCTACAAACTGTAAAAAGGGTTCTGTGGGGCCTTGGCAGATAGTGATGTATTTTTGCTTTGGAGCTGCCGTATCCATGGTTCGCTTTATTGCCATAAGGCCTATATTTTGGGCATGTTTGAGAGCCATCGGAGGCCATGTCGCCTGCAGCTGAGGGTTACTATACTGCCCTTCACCAAGCAAAGCATCCTCTCCAAGGCCTAATCTCGGGTCACCCTGTGGCAGTTGTGAATTATGCAGCGCCGCTGTGCATGCCATCTGCCTCCAGGTGTATTGAAATACTTGCAATTGTACGGGCTGAAACAGCACTTGCGCAAGGTGCATAATGTCATATGGACACAGCAGATCTGTGCTGATTATACGAATAACCTGCATTACCTCAGGAGAATTGATTCCAAATTTTTGTACTTTTTTCTGCAAATCCTGCACTACGCTCCAGCCTATTGGATTGTGCTCATCGTGCCGGTTTGTGCCTGCAGCAGCTTTGAAAACAGGAAATGTAACAGGAGCCTCTGCTCCGTTATCTAGAGGCTTTAGAAATGCAGGTGTTAGAGAGCACGGGCTGAGGCGTTCTACTAGATCCCAGTTGCCAGAGTCGGCAGCACATCTTCTAACTCCCTCCCAGAATTGATCAGGGGATCTTGGGACTACAGTTATTGTGGATGGAGGGAGAGTCCATGGCAGGGGTTCTTTCGGTATGGTTTTATCTGCGAGCTGCAGAGATCGCATAGCGTCAATTAGAGCTTTTTCTGCCTCAGTTTCATTTTGGCTCTCACTTTCTGTTCGGCCCTCATATTCAGTTTGACTCTCACCGTCCTTTCGGCCCTCAATTTCATTACGGCCCGCACGTTCCAGCTCGGTGTTAGTCACCGCATTTTTCTCCTCAGGGGGGGCTGATGGAGTCACCCCTTCCGCTGCCGCACCAGTAGGTGAGGAGGGCCCCTCATCGCCCGGTAAAGTAATTAATGGCATAGGAGGAGGAGGTGAATAAGGGTATGATCTGATTTTGCTCATGAGGGGGTTTCTGCCCGCAACTGCTGATATTGCAGCATCGGCCACAGCTGTTACTTGAGCAGAAACTTTTTCATTGATAACATTTTCTGATTTCTCATCTTTCTTTTGCTGATCTTTCGCATCACATTCTGCTTTCCATTCCTTCAGGGTCTCACGTAATAGACGCCATACGATCGCCAACTTACAGAGCTCTTTCTGTCCTTTAGAGATCTCATCAAACATTTTCCAGCCCACTGCTTGCCATGCATCCACACTGAATGAAGTAACTGTTCTGGCTGTAAAGCCTTGCATCTTACACCATATTAAAATCCTTTTCAGGCTTTGTTCTGGGGTTTTGACCCCTTTTCTTTTTAATAGGGCTTTCCAGGTAGGCAAAATCATCTCTTTTTCTTTTGTTAATTGCTGCCCCATTCTAACAGTTTAGTCCCCGGTGGCTCACCTTACTAGGTGTCTAGGCTCAGGTCCGGACCAGGCAGATTCCACTGCTCTCAGCTTCACAGCTTTTCTCGCTGCCGGTATACTCTTTCGCAGCTCTTGTTGCCGCTGGTATACTTCTCGCTAGTGCTGGATTTATTGCCATTAGATGACCTGTTCGCTCAGGCGCATCGGGGTCACCATTTGTCACAGTAGAGACGGACACGACAAGCAATAGATCATGCAAGATGGCTACTTTATTGTTCTAACACACCTTTTTATCCCCTTCTTCAGAGTATGTGTTAGTATATGAATGGCTTAGTTAGTAACTAACAATTCATGATTGGTGAGTTTGTCAGGATGGTTCTTCTTATCACTATCTTGTTTTCGTACTGGTCTTCTTGGATCTTTCCAGACTTCTCAAGGATATACTACAAGCTGCTCAAGGCCGTGCTATTCTCGAACTGTCAGGAATTCCGTAGACTCGTTGCATCCCCCAACACCCCAACCATAGATTGGCTTTCCAAGGAGGAAAGGTAAATGGTGTAGTTATTAATGGCTCAGATGGCTCCCGCAGTATAAAGGTGACAATGCTGACTGCAAATACCGGCTTAATCCCACAGCTGATGACTTTATTATACCATAAACTAATGTTATACAATACATCAAAGTGAAAGCCTTAATCCACCTCCCACGGATGATAAGCAGCAGAAGAGGGACTACATACAGCAAGCGAGGTGATAGATAACAGAACTTTAAAAAACAGGGCAACAACTCTAAGAACACATAAATCAACATAGTGACCAGCGACTATTAGAGCAATGGAATGAATGCTTATAACAGATCTGGTTTAACAAGCTCTGGTCAGGTTCGTTGTTATCTCAACCCTTCGAGCCCCATGTTGGGCGTCAAAAAGGACTGTCATGGTTTAACCCCAGCCAGCAACTAACTCTACCCCAGCTGAAACCAGGACACCGTCATACCCACATGTTCTCATGCAGCTCTGTGATTGGCTGCCTGCCTGCTTTGGACAAGGAAGTGCTCAGTTATCAAAATATATAACTGTACTACAATATACAGATTTTTGGTTTCATATACATATATATCAGTGAGTGTACAAATACGTATAAATATTTTTTTATGTATTTATGAATAGATACTGTATTTTAAATATATATACCCCTCTGTACGCATATATATACGTATAGGTTTATATGTATATGTATTTTTATATATAAAAAACATGTATAAATCTGGAGAAATTAAATATTTATAGCCATTATAACATAGGTATAAAATGGATAAAACCTTTAATAAGAGCTAATGGAATGAACAATTAGAGTTTAAATGTGAACAGAAAGAAAAGTACAAGGGTGGGTCAAGGTTTACCAGGCCTTTACCAGGCTGCAGAAGTCCAGACATGTCTGGGTTGGGGGGAATTTCAAGAGGGTGGGGAGGACACAGACAAGGTGGAACATGCCCGAGGGCTATGGCCCCCTCCTAGGCGGTCACCAAGGAGCCCTCAGTACAAATCCTGTTAACACAGCAAGAAGCATCCCATCCCGTGAACCGGCCTAGGAGTCCCCCACATCCCAGCCCAGCGAAGCAGGATGGCCATGCAGGGTTACTGGGGCAGACTCTGAGCTTTCCTCGGTGCTGCAAGACACAGGCAATGCCATCTGCAATCATGGAAAAGCAGGACAAAATGCCAACTTCAGAAGAATATGTGCATGGGGACAATACAGAAAAGACCCAATGAGGCTCTCAAAAGAGACCATGTGGACGAGAGGAACTAGCCAGTGAGCCCATGAACTGCAAAGTGGCTTTCAAGGTTCCAAGCAGAGAGGGAGGGTGGTAGTGGGGAACTCCCTTTCCCCATGGGGTTGTGGGGGATCTCACAGCTACCTGTAAGACCACTGTGGGGTGCAGACTGGTGCTATACACATTTCTTTGTCCTTAGGTTGATAACCTGATTGTTTCAAACAGCTTTGGCTGACTGAGAGAGGGGAGAGGTCAGGAGCGTGCTGGCACTTGTGCAGGTCCACCTGAGCCACACCAGCCAAATCCAGTATGCTCTGTGTGTGTCATGTCAAAGGATGGGGAAGGGGGTGGTGATGGTGGATGTAAATGTGTTGAATCCTGTAGGACCTGAGCAGGATGTAAACGGGAGGGAAGAAGGTGTGAAGATTGTACTGGGTCTGGCTGGGATGGCGTTAATTTTCTTGTCAGCAGCCCCTGTGGTGCCAAGCTTTGCCTTGGTGGTCAAAAGAGTGTTGACTGATAACACACTGACATTGTAACTACTGCTGAGCAGCGCTTGCACAGCATCAAGGACTTCTCTGTTCCTCACTCTGCCCCGACAGCGAGGAGGCTGGGGGTGGCAAGAGGCTGGGAAGGGACAAAGTCAGGACAGCTGACCCCAACGGACCAATGCGATGTTCCACACCATATAGTGTCATAGTCAGCAATAGAACTAGGGGAGTGCTAGGCGTTCTTCAAGGTAGAAGAAGTAATCCACTTATTAAACTGTCTTTATCTCAACCATTGAGATTTTTTTCTCACCTTTGTCCTTTCATTTTTCTCTGCCATCCCACCAGAGGGGAGTGAGCAAGTCACCGGGTGGGGCTGCCACATGGGGTCACCCCACCAGACGAGCACATAGAAAATAGGTTGCTATGGGCTTGTGAGGTCACTGGTGCCTGAGTAGATCATAGGCTGGGAGCTGGCAGGTGGCTTGTGTACGTGGTTGTGAGATTACTGATACCTGACTATCTGATAGGCCAAGAGGTGGGGCGTGGCTTGTGTCAGAGCTTGCAAGGTCGCTTGTGCCTTTGCATCTCACAGGCAAGCAGATAGCAAGTAGGTGGAGATGTGGTGGCCAGCTCACTGGTGCCTGAGTAGCTGATAGGCAAGAGGGAGTGTCATGGTGTAACCTCAGCCAGAAACTAAACACCACACAGCTGCTCACTCATTCACCCCCCCGCCCAGAGGCTGGGGGAGAAAATCGGGAAAAGAAGTAAAACTCGTGGGTTGAGATAAGAACAGTTTAATAGAACAGAAAAGAAGAAACTAATGATAATGATAACCCTAATAAAATGACAGCAGTAATGATAAAAGGATTGGAATATACAAAGAATTCACAGTGCAATTGCTCACCACCTGCCGATCGATGCCCAGTTAGTCCCTAAGCGGCGATCCCCCTGCCCCCGCTCCCCCCAGTTTATATACTAAATGTGACATCACATGGTATGGAATACCCTGTTGGCCAGTTTGGGTCAGCTGCGCTCGCTGTGTCCCCTCCCAACTTCTTGTGTCCCTCCAGCCTTCTTGCTGGCTGGGCATAAGAAGCTGAAAAATCCTTGACTTTAGACTAAACATTACTTAGCAACAGCTGAAAACATCAGCGTTATCAACATTCTTCTCATACTGAAATCAAAACATAGCACTGCGCCAGCTACTAGGAATGCAACTCTGTCCGATCTGAAACCAGCACAGGGAGAAACATGGCTTGGGTATGTACTTGTCACTCTGGGCTGAAGAGCTGATAGGCCAGGACCAGGTTCATGGCCCTTAGAGGTTCTTGTAAGGTCACCAGAGGCAGACTACAGCAACAGCAAGAACCTGGCAAATAGATGTACACGTATGTGTGAGGTCACTGGTGCCTGAGTAGCTGATAGAGCAGGAGGTGGCCCATGGCTTGTGTTTGTGCTCATGAGGTCACTCCTGCCTGAGCAGCTCATAGGCCTGGAGTAGGCCAATGGCACGTGTAGGTGCTTCTAATGTCACTGCTGCCTGAGTAACTGATAGGGCAGGAGCAGGCCCCTAGTTTGTGTTGGTGGTTTTGAGGTCATTGGTGTCTGAATAGCTGATAGGGCAGGAGCAGGCCCATGTCAGATGCAGACACTATGACATCACCTGTGGCTGAGTAGCAGATAGGCTAGGAGTATGCACGTGGCTGTGTATGGATGAACTTGTGATGTCAATCGTGCCTGGATAGCTGGTAGGCCAGGGGCTGGCACATAGCTTGGGTCGTTGCTTCTGGTGTCACCAAAATAATATTCAGACCACAACCAAACATGGCTTTTTGGAAGACCCATCGTTAGCAGAAGTCCATCCACCGCAACCACACATGTGGCACTGTAACTCAGGCACACGCAGTGGTGGCAGTAGGAAGGGTGTGAGGTCACCATCAATATAAATCATGAGCACAGAGCGGTGCCTGTGGGAGGATGGCAGTGTTCACGTCACCGATGGCACCCCATGGCTGCGGGGCTCGGTGCAGAGCGGCCGTGTGCTGTCACAAGGGCATCAGAGGGGACGGGATCCCCTCGGCCCCGTCTCTGCGAGGCCAAAGGAGCAGCCCCTGCAGCCCTGGCTGGAGCAGTCGGAGTAGGGGTGGCTCGGGGGCACCACAGGGATGTGCCTGGGCACGGCGCCAGGAGGAAACCACAGACTTCCTCCGGAGCGCGGGGAAAGCTGCGAGGCCACGTGGGCTGTGGTTTGTGCACCTGCAGGCTGCAGCTCCCGAGCCACCCGCGGGGAATAACGGCCCCTCGGTGACATGCCGAGAGTCAGGGATGTGTCTGAGCCTCTGGGCTGCATGTCTGCTGCTGGGCAGGGACATGTCCCAGCTCCGTGTCTGGCTTGTGCGAGGGACCCACCATGGGGCCCTCCAGGGAGGGACAAACGAGCCGGCACTCGTGGAATGGAGCTCTTCCCCTGGCCAAGGCCCTTTCCCAGCTGCTGCTCCCAGCAAAGCGGGGTCTGAAGCAGGGGCAGGGGCTGATTCCTCCCCTTCCTGACACAGCCCCCGGTGCAGTCTCAGCCCTGTGATTCCCATGGCACAGGGGTGGCTGGACATTCGCCTCTGGGGCTCTTGGATGTGCCCGGTGCAGGAGATGCTTAGTGCTCCTAGTCCACATGGCACGGTTCAGGGGGTGAAAAACCTGTTCCCACCCCACAACTGGCCCTGTCTTGTGTCTGCCCCCCACCACAGTGACGTGACACCTGTAGCGGAGCCACCTCTCATATATGGTCATGAATGGTGCTGGAGAAGTTCATTGGAGGGCTGGGCTGTGTCGGAGGGGAGATGGCTCCCGATAATGTCTAAAAAGGTGCTGCTGCTTCAATTGGCTCCTCCTGTAGCTGGGCTGGCATCTGCAGAGATATATAACCCTCCCATTGCTGTTGTCCCTGTGAGTTCCCGGGAGCTGTGACAGGGAGTGGGGTGCAGCAGTGGTGTGCTGGCAGGGCAGGAGGCTCAGGATGGGGACAGAGGGACTGGTGTTCCCGCAGGTGCTGTGGCTTCTCCTCTGGGTACAGCTGTGCAGGGGTAAGTGTCAACTCCCTTGTCCCACAGCCCAGGGCCAGCAGGTACCAGTGTGGTCATTGGGATTTTTCTGGGAATGGGGTTTCTTTGCAGGTGCTACTGAGATGAGGGGCAGAAGGTGCTCAGGTCCAGGGACCCTGGGCCTTTCCCTGTGCCCATCTGGGTCGGCAAGAATAGCTCTTTTTCCAAGGGTCCAGTGTTCAGGGCAGCCTGTGCCTGGCTGGATTCATAGACACCCTGTCCTGGGGTACCCCTTTGGGATGCCCTGTTCCCCAGCACTGTGCCTCTGGAGCTGGTGGTGGCCTAGCTGGTGATGGCGGCACCCAGAGATGCCCAGGGCACTGCCGAGCTCTAGGGTACCTCGGAGGGTTTGTGTGCTGCTCACTGCCCCCTTGGTCCAGGGGACCCCCTGACCCCATGAGAGCAGTTTGGACCCCACAGAGAGAAGGGGACTGGGGCATCTACAGTAGAGAGACATCCTTCCTGGGGAGCTTGGCCCAGTGTAGGGACTGGGCTGACACCAGGGGTGAGGAGGGGACATGGGTTGGGGGATCCTCAGAATCATCTCAGTGCTCCCTGGGAACGTGAAAAGCCCTGGGGGTGGGGGTGGGTTTGGATGGTGCTGGGGCAGGTGCAGTCTGGTGCTGGAAGCTGCAGGCCTGGGTACAAGGAGCTGTTGAGGGGGTGCCAGGCTGGGGAGTAGAGGGTGTCCAGTGCAGTGCTTGGCAGTGTGTGGGTGGGTGTGAGTGGGGGGCAGGTGGCTGTTGGGGTGGGAAGAGCTGCCTTGTGCAGTGGGATGGAGAGTGACACAGCTGGGCTGGAACTGGGCACCCACAGCCTTGTGCAGTCCATGGGGATAAAAAGGACCCCTGCACTGATCTGGGGAGAGCCTGGAGGAGAGAGGGAGAGATAGAGGGCTCCTACCCCAGTACCTGTGATTCGGCGCACGTAGGGGGTTCCCCCAGACCTGCAGTGCTGGGGTTTGGCACTCTCCTGACGCATCCCATGCTGGTGTTTGAAGGAGCTGCGGAGGTGAGGCTGGCGGATGGCGGCAGTCGCTGTGCTGGGAGAGTGGAGGTGAAACACAATGGCGAGTGGGGGACGGTGTGTGGTGACTACTGGAGCATGAACAATGCAGCAGTGGTTTGTAAGCAGCTGGGCTGTGGGTCTGCTGTTGGAGCTCCCGAGGATGGACACTTTGGGGCAGGATCTGGCCCTATTTGGATGGATGAGGTTGGCTGTAAAGGCACCGAGTCTGCCCTGTCTGACTGCAGACACAGTGGATGGGGTGAACATGACTGTGACCACAGTGAGGATGCTGGAGTGATCTGTTCAGGTAAGGGGACAGCCTGCTGCCTACCTCTGGGTCTGGGATGGGGGATGGGACCGTGGCTGTGTTCTCAGGGAGCAACAAGGGGACACCAGAGCAGGGCCCAGTGGTGCTGGTCTAACTGCCAGGCTGGGACTGTCATTGTTGATGTCCCCAGTCCTTGGGGAAGGCCCAGAGGGATCCTACCCCAGGGTGATCTGACCTCGCCAGAGTGCCTCAGTCACCCTCAGTCAGTGTCTTGGGCTGCAGATGAATCCTCCATCCTTCCCCGGGGTGTCCATTGGGCTTCACTGATCTCCACCCATTCTGCCAGTTTGCAGCCAAGAATGCTGAGGGTCCCTGTGCTGGAAACACGCAGGGGCACTTGCTCAGCACTCCACACACACCTTGGAGGAACGGCATGAGATGGCTGATCCTCCTTGGTCATTCCCCTTTGCAGACATGGTTACCTCACCTGAATCAAATGGGCTTTTCAGAGAGGATGAGTGCTGGGCCCTGGGGAATGGAGCAGGGTGGCCACAAAGCCCTTTGCTGCCTGTGCCCAAGGCTTGGCTGTGTGGACCAGCATTTGCGAGGGTTAGAGGCTTGGCAGATGCTCGACTCTGGCTGCTTCCTCCTGCATCACCACAGTCACAGGCTGGCACTGGGATATATCCCTGGGACTGTGACAGCCCTCTGGGGCACAGTCCCATGTAGGCAGCAGTGACCCACTGCCCAATCTCTCCTGCCTGCCCATGGTTCCCCACACCGCCCCATGACACAGGGTCTTTGGCAGCAGTTACTGACCCTCATCTGTGCCTGCTGTTCTCTGAGAGCTGGCATGGGTCCAGGGGGACTCTCCTGCCCCTCTGTCATGCCATCCATCTCGGTTGTGGACACCTCCAGGCAGAGCACTCTGTCCCTGGCTGAGGACATCCTCCCCGCCAAACAGACATCAGAGGGATCTTCACAGGCACCAGGCATGATAGCTGCTGCACCGTTTCTCTGCTCTGTGACATCTTCCACCTAAAATGAACCTTCCAACACCCCAGGAACACCCCTGGGATCAGAGGGTGCTTCTGGTTGCATCCGGGCGATGGTCCTGCCTGGCCCAAAGCTCTGCAGGGGCTAGGCAGGCTGCAGCAGTCATTATCATCTGGGCCAGTTCTCCTGGATCCAGACTGCTCACACTATGGCAGTGCTGGGGGGACCATGCCAGGCTGCTCAGGGGACCTTGTGTGCAGCAGTTTGTCTGAGCAGCACCTGTGGCTGTGAGTCTGTGACAGACACACACCCTCAAGTGCTCTGCTGGTGTAGAGATGGGGTGCGTGGGGGTCTGGATGTGCCTGTGTCACCAACACCCCCCCAACAACTTCCTCTGGAATGTGCGCTGGGCAGTTTGGTCATGGCTTGCTTGAGCATGATGCAGGACATGGGCATTTAACTGCCAGAGGGCTCTGGGAACTCCCAGTTGTTATGGGTTTTTTTCCAGGATTTGTCCGGCTGGTGGAAGGGAAGAGCCACTGCTCAGGACGTGTGGAGATCCATGACGGGGACCAGTGGAAAACTGTCTGTGATTCACATTTTAGTCCCAAAGATGCTGATGTTGTCTGCAGGGAGTTGCAGTGCGGCGTGGCCCTGCCTTTTGCTGGGCCAGCTCACTTTGGAGAAGGGGTCAGTCCCATCTGGGATGGAGAGCTGCAGTGTGTGGGGAATGAATCCCGCCTCATCTCCTGCCGCAGAGGGTCCTCCAGGGACCAGCCCTGCACCCATGCAAACAGCGCTGTTGTCACCTGCACACGTAAGGACTCAGGGAGGTGTTGACCACCAGGGCTGTGGCAGGGGTTGGGGAACAGAGCAAGGACCGTGCTGGGCCAGGTGTGAGGACAGGAGGGATGATGGGATTGTCTGCAGCATGAAAATAGTGCAGAAGGAGAAGAAAGGCATGCTGTCCCTCTGGCCTCCCTGCCAGCTACTGCGGGTATGTGAGCACCAATCCACCCTCTCTCCTCCTCCTCTGTCCCCACAATACACAGGGTTCAGCCTGGTGAACGGCAGCACAGCGTGTGCAGGGAGGGTAGAGGTCCAGGTGTCGGGGACCTGGGGGACCCTCTGTGCCTCCCACTGGGATCTCTCAGATGCCCACGTTCTCTGTCGTCAACTCAACTGTGGGTTTGCTGAGTCCATTCCTGGAGGAGAGCATTTTGGGAGAGGGACTGGCCCCGTCTGGAGAGACTCATTCCACTGTGACGGGACAGAAGCCCACCTGGGACAGTGCCCAGTGATCACCCTGGGAGCCTCACCATGCTCCCACGGGAACAACGCTGCTGTCGTTTGCTCAGGTGAGTGCTGGAAAAATGCTTCATTAACTCCATTTGCCATTCGTGTGTGACGTGGCCACCCAAAGCAGGGATCCCATGGCTGTGCAAGGCTGAATTTCTCCCTGGAGAAACCCTGGCTTCCCCAGGAGCCATCTGGAGGGCTTTGCCTGCTCAGAGTGACAGCTCTACTTTGTGAGAGCTGAGGGCTGAACGGAGGCAAGCATCTGCCCCCAGGGCAGTGGCTTAGGTCCCAGCACCACCACCAGGCCTGGGCTCCTCCATTCTCCTACTGTTGGACAAGCCCAGGACAGGGCTCCAGGGCTGTGCTCCACCTCTCTGGCTGCAGACAACTGCATCCCAACCCCAGACAGAGCTCTACAGAGCCTTATCCCACCACCCAGGCAGCAAGTGCCTGGGTGCCCCCAGCAGCAGCAGACCTGGGTGTGAGCTGCAGAGAGGATTTTGCCTTCACTTCTCATCAGCAAAAGTCTCAATCTTGTTGTGTATGATTGCAAAATCCCCCCTCACCCTGCTCCCTGAAGGGTGCTGTGGCATCTCTGCTCTCCCCAGGCTCAGCCAGCTTTGCATCCCTGCGGCTGGTGGGTGGAGGGAGCCGGTGCGACGGACGAGTGGAGATCTTCCAGAACGGGACATGGGGCAGAGTCCTGGACGACCAGTGGGACGTGCAGGAGGCCAGCGTGGTGTGCCGGCAGCTGCAGTGTGGAGAGGCAGGGACAGCCTACAACCCCCCAAAGCCTGAGCGAGGGACGGGTCCCGTGGGGCTGCGAGGGGTCCGGTGCACAGGGCACGAGGCCAACCTGTCTCTCTGCAACACCTCCCGGCCCGAGAGTGCACTGGCAGCAGGGGTTGCGGAGGACGTGGCAGTCATTTGCTGGGGTGAGTGGTGCTGCACGGGCCCCCCAGGTGATGGGGTGGGTGGGCAGCCGGCCCCTGACAGCAACCGAGGTTTCTGCCCACTGCAGGGAGCCGGAGGGTCCGGCTGGTGAACGGGTCTGGGCGCTGTGCTGGGAGAGTGGAGATCTACTACCAGGGCATCTGGGGAACTGTCTGTGATGATGGCTGGGACCTGTCTGATGCTGCCGTCATTTGCCACCAGCTGGACTGTGGAGGGGCAGTGAAGGCAGCCGGCTCCGCTCAGTTCGGGGAAGGCTCCGGGCAGATCTGGCTGGATGGCGTGAACTGCTCTGGGACCGAAGCTGCTCTCTGGGACTGCCCTGCCAGGCCCTGGGGGCAGCACGACTGCGGGCACAAAGAGGATGCGGGAGTCATCTGCTCAGGTCTGTGGTGGGAGCTGTAGTGGGAATCTAGTTCCTGGGGAGGCCAGGACACAAGGAGAGACAGGCATGGCCAAGGCTGTCCCTGGCTGCCTCTGAGCTCCAGCCCGAGCATGTCTTGTGGACACCCATGCACGGGTACCCTCAGTCCCACTGCGGGTCCCTGGAGAGCTCAGCCATCCCTGAGGGTTAGCAGGAAGGGCAGGGGTGTCTGTCCATCAGGGACTTCTCTCTGCACTTGGGTGCAAGGGGGATGTGCTGGCCCTGGCCCTACCCAGATAAGGGCCTGGGGGGTGCAGGGTGTCCTGGGTCCCACAGCCCCAGACCAGCCTGTTCCCCCTTGGTGCCTATCCTCCCAGAGTTCGTGGCCCTGAGGCTGGAGAACAGTGATGGCTGCTCCGGGCGCCTGCAGGTTTTCTACAACGGGACGTGGGGCAGCATTTGCTCCAACTCGATGACTCTCGACACGGTGTCTCTGGCATGCAAGGAGCTGGGCTGCGGGGATGGAGGAACTCTGGAAACACAGCTGCCTTACGGAAGGGTGTCTGGTCCTACGTGGCTGGATTACGTGCAATGTGGGGAAAAAACCAGCTCCTTCTGGCAGTGTCCCTCTGCTCCCTGGAACCCACGGTCATGTGAAGAGCTGCGAGAGGAGACCCACATCACCTGTACTGGTAACTCTGAACCACCTGGGCACCCCAGTGTCACCACAGCGCCTGTTGCCTGCTGGGTATGGCCAAATGTAGAGAAAGAGCTTGGAGGGGCTTTCCCTTTCCATGTCAGTCCCTTCTGCTGCTGGTGGCAGAAAAGCGATCACAGCCACACACATCCAGCAGCAGTTGCCACCCAGGTTGCCAGCAGCGCCTGGGGGAGGCAGAGGCATCTCCAGGTGAGGTCTCAGAAGAGACCAGACAGGGTTCAGAAGAACCTCCCCTCCATAGACATGTTCCTGCTGCTCTGTTAAACAGGGACTTTTGGGGGCTGAGCAGTCTGGGTCCCCCCACAGTCCTGTGCATGCCCCCTCAATGACCAGGGTTCAGTTGCTGCCGAGATCGAGATAGCAGAGGGAGGCACAAGCAGAGCTCAGTTCTCCTCTCTTCTGCACGATCTCCCAAACCAGACCTTTCACCACAGTGTTTCCTCTTCAGGGAGACGCCCAGAGATGCCCTCAATCCCTCTGGCCCCGTGCCCCAACTCCACGAGTTGCACAGGTAGGGAGCTGCTCCTCTGTGGATGCTTCTTGTCTGGCAGGGCTCTGCCTGCAGTCTCCGTGCCATGGGAGGTCTTTGCCTTCTCCAGACAGGGAGAAGATTCGTGCCGTGGGAGGTGAGGACAGGTGCTCGGGCAGAGTGGAGGTCTGGCACCGTGGCTCTTGGGGAACAGTATGTGACGACTCCTGGGACATGCGGGATGCCGAGGTGGCGTGCAGGCAGCTGGGCTGTGGCCCCGCGATGTCTGCCCTGCATGAGGCTGCGTTTGGGGAGGGGACGGGCCCCATCTGGCTGGAGCAGGTGGAGTGCCGTGGGACAGAGCCGTCTCTGCAGGACTGCTGGGCCCGGCCTGGGGATGGCGGTGCTTGCCGGCACAAGGAGGACGCTGCTGTAAACTGCTCAGGTGAGTGGCAGGGCTGGGACCCCTTGCTCAGGGGAAGGCCTTTTGCCCCGTTGGTCCTGGCATGGCCTGTAACCTCCCAAGAGCAAGAACATTTCTGCAGAGTGCAGGAGCCTGGTGCCAAGTGGGGAGCAGCCTCGGTGGAACTGGACGTCTTCTGGCCATTGCCTGTGGGGCCCTGCAGCCCCAGGGTTATCCCCTGGGCTGCCTGTGCCATCCTGCCTGCCACCCAGAGCAGAGGCACTGTTCCCTATCCCGCCCTCTCTTTCTAGCACTGCAGGAGAGGCAATTTGGGTGGGATGTGTCAGGGACATCCACAGACACACACACGGTGTGTTGGGGGAGAGGCTCCCCGCTGCCCTCACACCCACCCTCTCAGCCCAGCTCTTCTTTTCCTCCTCTGCAGCTACACCCAGGACAGCAGCACTCCCACCCCGAGCAGGTAACTTGCCTTGCCCCTGCAGCTGGGTATCCCCAGGGAAAGACTGTGACCTGCAGCAGGGTGGAAGGGGCTCCTTGCTGGGGTGTGAAACTCCCAGGAGAAGGCACTGGTCTGGTGGTGAGAAGGGTAGGGAACATTATAATTTACTCACCAGGGTAGAAGCTTCTCCATTGCTCATCCCTGGGGCTCTCCAATCCCTGCTGCCTTGTGTGATGGGGGTCAGGAATGGTGCTTTTCCCACCTCACCCAGGCCTGGTGCTGGCCTTTCCATATTCTTGCCCACACAGATTCCCCCCAGGGCCGTCTGAGTGGCAGAGGGAGAGTCTCAGTGCCCGTCATCATCTGCATCATCCTGGGGGCCCTTCTCTTCCTGCTCCTGGCCCTCCTGGCTGGGCAAGCTCTATGCACCAGGGCTGGGCGCAGAGGTTGGTCTTTCCACAGCGGTCCCAGGGGGAGATACCTCCTGGAAGGGCTGTGGGGTGTCAGTGAGGGGCATTGGCAAAGCTGGGGGGGTGAGACCGTGTGCTGCCACCTGTCCCATGCACCACCCCATTGAGTGCCTGGCCGTGGGGCACCAGCAGCAAGGGGTGGAGAGAGCCCAGAGGCGGGGGGAGGTAGCAATGGTGCAAGGAGAGAAATGCCAGAGCGGGGCTGGGGGAAATGTGAGCAGAAGGCAGATGGCCAAGGCAATGCTCTGGGTAGTGCTGGGGGGGGGACTCTGGGACAAGGGAGATGATGGGAGGAGTGCAGGGCAGAAGGGTCCATCCCCGTGGTGTCAGGCCCCCAGGCTGTCCCCTCTGCCCAGCCCTGCCCACCCCTGGCTACTCTAGACCCATTGGGCAGATAGGGGAAAGCTCCAGGTGGAGGAAACATGGGAGCTGCTCCAGGGTCAGCCAAGGGGTACATGACCCTGGGGCCAGAGGGGCATGAGTGCTGTCTCTGATGGGATGATGCGAGGGTGACGCTGCCCCAGATAATCTCCACAGTGATGTTGCCCTCACTGGGGATGTGGTGGCTGTGCCTGCACAGTGCAGTGGGGCTGTGCCATTGGGCCAGTCCTGGGCTGGCCCAAGAAACAGGTTTGGGGCAGCACAGTGTGATCCCATTGCCCCTCTGCCTGTCCCTCTGCCAGCCCTACCTCTGTCCCCAGGCTCCAGGAGTGCTCAGGAGCCCTTCCCTGAGGCTGTGTACGAGGAGATCGGTTACAGCCCAGTGTGGGAGAAGCAGGCGAGGTTTGGTCGCTCAGGTGGGTGTGGGTCCTCCCTGGAGGAACATCTGCAGGACCCTTTCCCCTGGCCCCAACCCCGGGCTGATTCCCTGAAGCCCCCCAGCCCATGGTCCTTGTGACACTGGGGCCACGTGGTCTGTGGGGAGACCATCCAGGTCCTGGGCCTGGAAGGGGAGCTTTCTGCCAAACAAACAGCTTTGCCTGTCCCAGCAGGACAGCCCCTCTCTTCCTGCCCCTGCACCCCAAGTGACACCCACGGAGTGAGGGAAGGGGCTGTCCTAGGGCAGCTCTGGGAGCACCTTTGAGACAGGGTTTGCCCCAGGGAGGCAGGGGGATTTCCCAGCCCTCCTCCCCATGCAGCCCCAGCTCTGTGGGTCCCCCTTCCCCAGCAGCTCTGACCACGAGGCAGGTCAGTGGGGCTCACTTCCTAACAGCCACTGTGCATCTCTGCAGGCTCCTATTCAGAGGAGTCCCTGACCCAGCTGCAGCCCTACCCTGGGGTCAGTGAGGAGGAGGATGGTCTGGGCTCAGCACCAGGTAACAGAGGCAAGAAGGAGTTGATCTCCCTGAAGACATGTGATGGGCAGAGGTGTCACTCTGTGTCACCGCTGGAGATGGGGAGGACATGGGGGTCTCCTGTGGTGCTGCCAATACCCGTGTCTCAGCCCTGTGTCCCTGCGCATCTTCGCTCTGCTCTGCAGGACGTATCTTCTCACTGTCACCAGCTCCCCTCTCTCTTCAGATGTTCTTGTCCCACCTGGAGGTGACCCAGCAGATGGTTATGATGATGCCAGGAAGGTTTCTGATCCCGTGGAGGATGTTGCCCCTGGTCAGGGAGAGAGGGAAATGGCCGGGCATCCAGAGGAGGGAGCAGAGCCCAGGGTTGCACCCGGAGGTGAGAGGGAAGTTTAGCACTGCTGGTTCCTGGGGTGCGACCCCTGGGGCCACCCAAGTCACTGCTGTCCTGAGACCCCTGGTTCCTGGGAAGGGGGAACCTGTCCCAGGAGTTTTCCTTGGAGGGACTAGGGGTAGGAGAAGGAGCTGAATGTGGTGAGGAGCAGGGAGGAAGATGCTGTACAGACCCCATGGGCTGAACTACATTGTCCTGCCTTGCTGCTTGCAGGGGCCAGCCTGCGCTCCTGGAGAAGTGCTGGGGTCCCTGGAGCTGAAGAAGACACGTGGCCCCTGTCCTTTGGGAGCATGGGCTATGATGATGCTGAAGAGGTATCTCTGGCACACCCCCCTGAGGACACAACGGCTGTGACATCGGAGCTCTGTGCACAACAGTCCCAGAGCCCCAGGCCATGAGACCCCATCCCTGCCGTGCAGCTGCATGCAACCAGAAGGGAGGTCTGTGGAGCTGGGAGAGCTATGAGCACCAGGGAACCATGTCCCTTGGCCCATGGGCAGTAGAAACTGCCTGGAATTTCCTCTATGTTTATTCCCTTTTTATGCTATGTATCATCTTCGTTGTTACTAAAAGTCTCCAGGGGCTTTGACCCAGATCTGGTGCTTGCCTGGCCAAGTGTGAGGGCATCTTCCTGAGGCTGATGAGGAGGAGCAGAGAACAAAGTCATGGAGGTGGGGAAATGGGCATGTCTCAGGGACAGCAGGCTTGGGGTCAGGTTATGGAGCAGCAAGAGCCCATGGTCCCTGGGGAATAACCCTGCTGACAGAGACATTTCCATCCTACTGGCCACAGGCAGTTTCTAGTCAAAATGGCTCTCTGAAAGGTCCTGTGATGCACCACAGTGGGAGCACCCATTTTATGAGTGTAGGGTTTCCCAGCTGCTCTTTGCCTCAGGCAGGGCCTGGGCCATGCTGGTGCCACAGTACAGAGGCCATGACAGAGCTGCCATGTCAGGGTGAGTCCTGGGCTGTGGCCCCACAGAAGTGAGCCCTGAGGTGGCCGCAGTGCCCTGAACACCCCAGCCAGCCCCAGGGGGGGAAATGGCCCATGGATTACCTCCCACCATGGATAAGAGGCAGCTCTGCTCCCCACTGCCCCAGCAGAGGGTGCAGAGCTTCTTTCTGGGACACACGGGGCTGGGATTCCCTTTCCTAATTATCTGCCAGGACCCCAGTCTGCATGGGCTGCTCCTGCTGCCTTGGGCCCTTGTAGACCCTGAGCACTCTTTTCAAGGCACTGAGCTGCCTCCTTCCTGAGAAGAGGCTTCAAAGCCCCACGGCTGCCTGGGACCCCTCCTCCTGCTCTTCTCCAGCTCCCACCCCCGCTCTTCTTCTGCCTCTCCATGGATGTCAGTTTGGATTTGTGTCAGGGCGGTACTTGTGTGCAGGTACAAAAGGAATGGGAACAGAGGGGATGGGGGCACCTTTCCCCCAGCACTGTTGGAGGGCCAGGGGGATGGAGAAGAGATCCCCAGGAGATGTGTGCTGCAGCCAGAAGCCATGGTACAGTCCCTGGCCTGGAGAAGGGCTCATCTGGGAGGATGCTCACGTGGGCACATTTCCATGGCAGAGGAGATTTTGTGTCCTTCCCCTAAAAGAGGCACTGCTGGGAGCTGAGCCAGGGTTCCTTTTCCTTGGCTGTGGCTTTCAGCTGCCCCAGTGCCTATGGGCAGAGAAACCTCTTGTGCAGGATCCAGGCGGGGAGAAGGGTTTGACACCTGGGCAGGACCTGGTGCCCAAACTGCTCTCCCTGGTTGTCCTGGTGGGTCTCCACACCCCTCTGGCACTTCCCCAAAAGGCTCCTCTGCTGTGGGCTGGAAGGTGCCTTGGCTCTCTGTGGCAGGGTTCCCTGTGGGGAGTTGCTGGAGCTCAGTACTGCTGCAAGCAGCAGGATCTGGCCTTAGAGGAGAAGAGGGGAGGAGGTGGCTGTCACCAACATCCTCCCCACTTCACCATTGCCCCATTCCCTGCTGGAAGCTCCTCCACCCCGGGGTGATCCTCGGGGATCTGGGAGAAGCCCAGGCACACACGTCCCTCTGCCCGATACCCCAGAGCCTTCCTACTGGCAGACCCAATGGGAGAGCAGCATTCCCAAGGTGAGACCCCCATGGTGATGGGTGACATACATGGGCACTGCAAACACAGCCTCCATCCCCTGGAAAACTCCCATGGGGGCAAGCTCCAGCCCTGCATCTCAGAGAAGGAAGGTATAAAAGTGAAGTAAAGAAGGGGGGAGTGTTATCTTCCGAACACAGGATGGTGGAGGCTATGGGCTATATGGACACTGACGTGCAGACTCAAGGTGCTCCAAGTGGGGAACCCAGCACCTGTCCTGTGCCACCTCACTGCCAGCTCTGCCCTCCCACAGGTGTAATACTTCTCCCTTACCCTGGTACTTGGCAGGTATTTTCCTCTTCCTGCTTGGGGAGATGAGCCACAGGCCTGTGTGTGCTTGAGGGGGCAGCACACCTGAGCTGGAAGAGCCTTTTTCATGGCATTTGGGGACCTGAACTGTCAGGCCCTGCAGGCTGGGTCCATTCTCTGCAGCAAAGCAAGATTGTCTCTGTACCCCAGATCTGTGGTTGTTCCTGCAGCTCCCGAGGACCTGCCTGAGGGGGGTCAGAGTGATACCCCATATCTCAGCACTGCAGCCCCCATGCTGGGCAGAGCTTGGCTGTTTCAAGCCCATAGGAGAGCAGCCTTATTTCTCTGAGTTTCGGCTCACCAGGGTGCTGGGCACCCTGCAGTGAAAGTCCATGTCTCATGCCCCATTTTGGTTGTGGGTGTTATTGCCAAGGGAGGAGCTGAGGCACCATCTCCTGGCCCTCCCTGCCTGTGCATGGCTGTGGACAGCCTGTGACTCCCTGATCCTACCAGCACAGTAGTTACGGACTAGTGACAGAGTCACCAAACACCCCAGGAACAAGAGGTCTGCACCGGTCCCACCTCTGCAGGGTTGTTCCTGACCTCAGCAGATCCAAGTTCCCTGAGCTGAGGCTCTTCTCAAGCCAGTGGCAATGGTGGAAGGATGGTGGAAGGAAAACTCCAGCTGGGAGTCCCACAGCCCTGCCCATGCTCGTCCAGCCCTGACAGCCTTACCTGCTGGCACAGAGTGCTTCCCATGTGGTATGGGATCTCCACCTAGAGTGGAGACAGGACAATCCCAGAGCCTTTGCCCTGGAAAGCCAGCAGGGCAGTGTTGCTCTGGTCCCAAAGGACACCTGGGCTGGACCAGCACCCTCACACCACATCTCCCAGTGCAGCCAGAAGGGATTCCGTAGTGTGCTGCTGCTGTCTATACCCTCCCTGAGGTCTCCTTGCAGGCACACTCTGCTGCCAAGCATTTCCCCTGGCTGGTTTGTGGGTCTAGGATTCAGGGCAGTGACCTGGTCTCGGGTCCAGCACAGCTGCCTGCTTCTCCTCCAAGAAAGGGCTCAGAAGAGGCAGCACACACAGGCATCCCACAGCCCTGCCCACCTCACAGCCAAGCCCTGGGTGGACAGGTCAGGCCCAAAGGGCCTGGGGAGGAGCAGTGCCCGAGCTCCAGCCCACAGCTGCCTGAGGCTGGGCAGTCAGGGCAAAAGCACCACCCCTGGAGATGCCAGGGACTGAACCCAGGACCTCCCACATGCAAAGCGGGTGCTCTTCCACTGAGCTCCATCCCCTTAATGCCTGCCAGCAGGAGAGATGCTCTTCTCCTGTGATGTGTCTATGACAAGGGAAGCAGTCTGTGCACCATCGAGAATGGCAAAGAGGAGAGAGACAGGGTCTTTGCAGAGACCCCTCAAAGGAGAGATGCCATCTGCTGTGGTGCAGGCAAGGAGGGTCGGCTAGAGACCACCCCAATGAAGCACAGAATGGGGAGTCCTGTCCAGGGGAAGGCTGGGGGCTTGCAGTGCAAGAGGAAGGTTCATTCTAACCTGCAGATCTGCAGCTACAGTTCAGGGGCAGTGCTCTGCCAAGAGGTGAAGGAACAAGGAGGGCCAGGGCAGGTTGGAAGAAGTCAGTGTCTGCAAAAATCTACAGGAGCAAATCAGTGCTGAAGCCCGGGGTTGAACCAGGGACCTTTAGATCTTCAGTCTAACGCTCTCCCAGCTGAGCTACCTCAGCCCTGCCCCAGCAGCCCTTGTCCCAGTTCCAGCCCTGCCAGGCCACAGGCTGACATACTCATGAAGAGAGCTCCTTGGGGACATTCCCAGGCAAAATCTGTGCCCAGTGCCAGGCAGAGGAGACCTGGCCTCTAACTGCCTCCATGGCCAGGTAGACTCCAGGTGTGGGGTGGGTGCCAGCTTACAGTGGGAGTGCCAAGATATGTGTCGGGCCTCGGTTACAAAGGTGAGTGGTGAAGGCAAGTGGGCAGGCCAGGCATACGCAGTGTCCAAAGCTGGAGGTGGAAGAAGGGTGGGGTTGGTGGAAGACCTCTGTCATAGGGGAGAGAGGGCCCAGGGGAGGCAGAGCTTTTGCTGGTGCCATAGGCTTTTGCTTCCTTCTGCATGAGCAAGAGTGTTCTGTTCAATGTTTGGAGACCATATTTAGGGGGAGACAAGGCTTGAAAACCTTCAAGGAGTGGGACTGCACAACCTCTCAGTGCAACCTCTTCCAGTGCATAAGTGACCTTATGGTTATGACCTCATGGACCTCATCTCCTGCCTGAACGTTCTTTCAACTTTCGTCCCTTGCCTTACATTTTCCCACCATGCACCATGATGAAGACCCTGGCTCCCTTTTCTTAACTGCCTGATAGGTACTGAAATGCTTCTGTGAGGTTTCCCGAGGCCTTCTCATCTCCATACTGCACAGTGTTCCCTCAGCCTTTCCTCAGGTGGAAAGTTCTCCAGCCCCGTGCACACCCCCCCACACCTGACTGTGTTGGTGCCCCTTCACTGAACTTGCTCCAGTTGATGCATGTCTTTCCTGTGCTGGGGGCACTTGTTCCCATGGACACAGCTGCATGGGAGGACCCACAATACCAATGTGTGACTCTGCAGCTGAAACTCCCACCCCCAAATAAACAGACAGCACAGATGAAGAGATTCAAGAAAAATCCCACCTCTTGTGGCTCTGTGGTGTGCATGGGAGGGAGCTGACTCTCCTTCAAATGCCATGAATACAAATGCAGGATGAAACGCCACCATTGACCCATGGATCCCTTCCCTCAGTCCATGGACCCCCTCCGTCAGCAGGTGCAAAGGAGATCCCTGCCCTTCACTCTCTGAGTATCCTGTCTAAAAAAATAACACAAAAAAAGTGGTACATTAACAGTAACTCTGAGAGAAGGATTATATTTCTGGAACGAAAAAAAAGTCGCATGTAGATGTAACATTGTGTCTGAGCAGAAAGTTTTATTTCAGGAAAGAACTGGCTCTCGCTAGATGAGGGAATAAACACCAGTGATTGCCTTAGCCTGTTTCCCAGCAGGTTCCCCTGGAGCCCCAGGGACACCTGGAGGCAGCCCAGAGGGGGCAGAGAAAGGGCTGCCTTGGGCTGGTCCTCTGCTGCTGAGCTGGGCTGGGCTCCTGGGCTGGAGGGAGCTCATGGCAAGCAGGCAGCACTGCCGAGAGACAGCTCTGCCCAGGAGCAGCTCCTCTGCAAAGCGCCTGCAGGCACCGAGGGGAGAGGAGTGAGGCAGAGAGAGATGTTAAAGGCAGTCTGGGGTGGGAGGGGAGAGGAGAGCTGACCTGGAGAAAAATCTTCACAGCCCTTGACAGGGTAAGTCTCTGGCTGCAGGGCAATGTAACTGTGGTTCCTGGAATGACCTCCTAAAGCTGGCACATCCCACAGCCTAAGGGATCTGTCAGAGGGACTCACAGTTTTTGCAGTGCAGAGAAAAAGGCCATGCTTTGGAGCACAGCTTCCCTGCTGCACCCTCAGAGGGACAGGGCATGTCAGCTGCCTTCAGCTGGGGATGGCTGCAGAGTGTGAAGGTGGGTGTGCAGCCAGGGGTGCCCAGGGCTGTCCCTCTGAGCAGGGTCCCTGCACCCCAAAGGGGGGCTGTGTGCTGGGGCAGGGACTCTGCCATCGGTCAGGGTAAGTACTCAGCCTGCCTGGGGAACTCCAACAGCAGAGTGGGGAGAAGCTGTGGGTGGAAGAAGCAGTGCCCAGCAGGGCAGGGTCCTTCTGCTGACGAGAGGGTGCTGTGTGGGTCAGGGCAACTCACAGCTCCAGATCACCCCCAGGATGTTTCTGAGAGCACTTTTCAAGAGGAAGGACAAAGCAGGGTGTACTCTAAAGTAAAGGAAATTTTCTGTGGTGGGTTGACCCTGGCTGGATGCCAGGTGCCCACCAAAGCCGCTCTATCACTCCCCCTCCTCAGCTGGATGGGGGAGAGAAAAATATAACGAAAGGCTCGTGGGTCAAGATAAGGGCAGTTTAATAAAATGATAGCAAAGGTTGCGCACGAAAGCAAAGAAAAAACAAATGATGTTACTCTCTACTTCCCATCAGCAGGCGATGTCTGGCCACTTCCTGGGAAGCAGGGCTCCTGTACGCGTAGTGCTTGCTCCGGAAGACAAAAATGCCCCCCACTTCCATCTCCCTTCACTTAGCTTTTATATCTGAGCTGACGTCATATGGTATGGAATATCTGTTTAGTTAGTTTAGGTCAGCTGTCCTGGTTATGTCCCGTCCCAAGATCTTGCCCTGCCCCAGCCTGCCATTGAGGGGAGGGCAAAAATGTTGGAGAGACAGCCTTGATGCTGTGCCAGCACTGCTCAGCAGTAGCCAAAACACTGGTGTGTTATCAACACCTTTCTAGCTACAGAGCTGTAGAGCACAGTGCTATGAGGGCTGCTATAGGGAGTACTAACTCCATCTCAGCCAGACCCAATACAATCTCCACCCCTTATTCCATACCATTTGCGTCCTGCTCAGGTCCCACATAATTTAATACAGATATCTTCTAACCATACTATTGTATTTAATTCTCATTACTGAAATCCTTTCTTACCAACACTTACAACTGAAACTACATACTTAAACAACTTTTATACCCAACGTACAGATTTATACATTCTTATTAATTACTATCCCTTGTCCTTTAAGAGATAGATATTACAGGGGCTTCTTCCACTCCTTCAGATGTTCACACACAGGTTATGACTTGGGCCCCATCCGTCTAGATGAGTGGTCAGGACAGGAGAAGCAGTACGTTCAATCGTTGGGCACCAACGTCGGCTTGGTTTGGGTCACCGATGCACTTGTCTGGTTCCTTGCGAATTTCACTCCTCTGCAGTTCAGGTCATTCCTGCTACATTACTTCCTGCAACATACAACTCACATCACAGATTATTTTTCCCCCAAGGTTAAATGTCCTTGAGGCACACACTGGGTCTCCCCATCCTTCCGCATTACCCACCAAGTACACCCAGGTCCCTGAGCAAAGACAATCCCACGAATGGGTTTGCCTTTTCCCATGGGAGGTGCAATCCACACTGCCTTCCCCAGCCACTTCCCCATGTGCACCACGGGGACCTTATCTCCTCCCACAGTATGTAGGGGTTTTGTTTGGGCAGGACCAGGACGGTTAGCAGATCCTCTAGAGTTAACTAGCCAAGTGGCTTCTGCTAAATTTGCATCCCAATGCTTCCATGTCCCATTGCCTAGCGCTCTCAACATACTCTTCAACAGTCCATTATATCTCTCAATTTTTTCCAGATGCCTGCGGGTGATAGGGTATGTGGTATACCCACTCAATGCCATGTTTCTTTGCCCAGGAGCTTATAAGGTTATTTCGGAAATGAGTCCCACTGTCTGATTCAATTCTTTCTGGGGTACCGTGTCGCCATAAAATTTGCCTTTCGAGGCCTAAGATGGTGTTTCGGGCAGTGGCATGGTTTACAGGATATGTTTCTAGCCAACCAGTAGTTGCTTCCACCATGGTGAGTACGTAGCACTTGCCTTGGCGTGTTCGTGGCAGTGGTCCAATGTAGTCAATTTGCCAGGCCTCGCCATATTGAAAACCCAACCACCGCCCTCTGTTCCAGGGAGACTTTACTCTGGTGGCCCTTTTGATTGCAGCACATGTTTCACATTCATGAGTGACCTGTGTGATGGCCTCCATGGTCAGGTCCACCCCTCGATCACAAGGCCACCTATACGTTGCATCTCTCCCTAGATGTCCCGATGTCTCATGGGCCCATCGAGCTACAAATAGCTCACCCTTACGCTCCCAGTCCAGGTCCACCTGAGCTATATCTATTTTGGCAGCCTTGTCTACCTGTTCATTATTTCGATGTTCTTCAGTGGCACGGCTTTTGGGCACGTGAGCATCTACATGACGTACCTTTAGAGTCATGTGTTCTACATGGGCAGCAATGTCCTGCCACAATGCTGCTGCCCAGATGGGTTTACCCTTGCGTTGCCAATTGGTCTTCTTCCACTGCTGTAGCCACCCCCATAGGGCATTAGCCACCATCCAGGAGTCGGTATAGAGGTAGAGTACCGGCCACTTTTCTTGTTCAGCAATGTCTAGAGCCAGTTGGATGGCTTTCACTTCTGCAAACTGACTTGACTCGCCTTCTCCTTCAGGGGCATCAACGACTTGTCGTGTGGGACTCCACACAGCAGCTTTCCACTTCCGATGGTTCCCTACCACACGACAGGATCCATCAGTAAACAAAGCATAACACCTTTCATCTTCTGATAACTCATTATATGGTGGTGCCTCTTGGGCACGAGTCACCTCCTCAGGTGATGCTCCAAAATCTCTGCCTTCTGGCCATTCCATGATCTCTTCCAGAATTCCTGGGTGGTTAGATTTCCCCAGTCGAGCCCGTTGCGTGATCAATGCTATCCACTTACTCCATGTAGCGCTGGTTGCATGATGTGTAGAGGGGATGTTTCCTTTGAACATCCAGTGTAGCACGGGCAATCGTGGTGCCAAGAGGAGATATGTTTCTGTACCAACAACTTCTGAAGCGGCTCGAACCCCCTCATATGCTGCTAAGATCTCTTTTTCAGTCGGGGTATAGTGAGCTTCTGATCCTCGGTACCCCCGACTCCAAAACCCTAATGGTCGACCTCGGGTTTCTCCTGGTGTTTTCTGCCACAGGCTCCAGGTGAGACCATGTTCCCCAGCTGCAGTGTAGAGTACATTTTGTACATCTGGTCCTGTTCGGACGGGCCCAAGAGCTACTGCACGAGCTATTTCCTGTCTGATATGCTCAAAGGCTTGTTGTTGTTCAGGGCCCCATTCAAAATAGTTCTTTTTCCACATTACTCGATAGAGAGGGCTCACGTAAGGGTGAACAAGGACCTCGGGAGCCTGCATAATAAAACCATTCACATCAATGCCTGGTAGGGAGAGGGAGATGTGTTCCCTCATCTCCTCCACAAGATAGCTCCCACAACACAGCAAAACCATCACTGCCAGGACAAAGCACATAGACACTATTGGTATTAGCACGTTCCCACGTTCCTTCATTCTCCACACAAGATAGCTCCCACAGCACAACAAAGCCATCAGTGCCAGGACAAAGCACACAGCCAT
Organism: Astur gentilis; assembly: GCF_929443795.1. Taxonomy (NCBI): domain Eukaryota; kingdom Metazoa; phylum Chordata; class Aves; order Accipitriformes; family Accipitridae; genus Astur; species Astur gentilis. Next base: position 476,308 of record NW_026060847.1, read on the forward strand.
TATTTGCATTAACATGTTCCCAAACTCAGCAAGCTAGAGATAAGCAAGCAGCTAACAAGCTCTGTGACCTGCACAGGAGCTTGCCACTTAATGACTAGCTATAGAACGCTTAATGCAAAACTGCCGTTGTCATGCCCCACATTGGGTGCCAAAAAGGACTGTGGTGGGTTGACCCTGGCTGGATGCCAGGTGCCCACCAAAGCCGCTCTATCACTCCCCCTCCTCAGCTGGAACGGGGGAGAGAAAAATATAACGAAAGGCTCGTGGGTCAAGATAAGGGCAGTTTAATAAAATGATAGCAAAGGTTGCGCGCGAAAGCAAAGAAAAAACAAATGATGTTACTCTCTACTTCCCATCAGCAGGCGATGTCTGGCCACTTCCTGGGAAGCAGGGCTCCTGTACGCGTAGTGCTTGCTCCGGAAGACAAAAATGCCCCCACCTCCGTCTCCCTTCACTTATCTTTTATATCTGAGCTGACGTCATATGGTATGGAATATCTGTTTGGTTAGTTTAGGTCAGCTGTCCTGGTTATGTCCCGTCTCAAGATCTTGCCCTGCCCCAGCCTGCCATTGAGGGGAGGGCAAAAATGTTGGAGAGACAGCCTTGATGCTGTGCCAGCACTGCTCAGCAGTAGCCAAAACACTGGTGTGTTATCAACACCTTTCTAGCTACAGAGCTGCAGAGCACAGTGCTATGAGGGCTGCTATAGGGAGTACTAACTCCATCTCAGCCAGACCCAATACATAAGTTCTCAACCAGGAGACGCAGCACATATTTACTTGTCTCTGACTAGCTGATAGTTAGAAGTACCACACGGAATGACCAGCAAACCCACTAGCCACATTGAGCAAGGGCAGCATTAATTGCATTGGACTCATTGCCTGTCCGGAGTTCGTGGGACATCAACATTACGATAGCAGAACCATGAATACTTCGTAAGGTTGTCACATTCCTCTGTAAACTCATCCTCTGTTTGTTATGCACCGCAGTAATTCAAGCTACCATGCTGTGCTTCCCAATCGCCATTCACTTCCAAAACCATCCAGAAGCCCACATCACGTATCTCAAAGTAAAATAGTGCTCTAATTTAGTCCTCTGTCTATTAAGGTGAGAGGAATATCTGTTTCTATGAGATGCAAGCTGGGAATCAAAGGCTGGTGGTAAAGATCTGGTTTAGGTTTTGAAGTCAGTGGGAGGTTTGACTGAGTTTCGGTGCAGCCAGGGTGTCCCGGCCTTTGTTCCCATGATGATACAGACTCTTGCCATAGCTGCAAAGAAAGCCTGTGTGATTTTATCCACATGAAAAGAGATAAATAAAAATACACTGATACGTGGTGCATGAGAAGTGTACATGGCTCAGATCCTTCTTTGACAATATGCGTCATTTTTTAAGGGTGATGGTTCTATATTTACAGGACACTGACTATAAATAAGGGATGTGTTGTGGATCAGTTGTGAAAAGACCTAAGGCAACTGACTTCAATATTTGCTTTGGAAAGTGCCCAAAGAGCAGGCAGGCAGGCAGTCAGTCACCTGGAGGATTTTCATTTTGACAGCTTCTGCTTTCTGCGCTTTTTATTAGATAGCTAAGTTACACAGTGTTGAATTGGAGAGCATATTTAAGTATGCTGTGATGTTATTCGTATTCTGAAGTGATTTTGCAAAGAATCGATGAATTGTACGCACTGTCATAACTGAGGGATATTGACTTAGGAGAGGTCAAGGCTGCCTTTGAGCTAAATGCAAAGCAGGTGGACGGCATTTGATCGCCACTTAACATGAAAGGTGCAATTCAGGAAGATCCCTGCTGCTGGTGTAATGGTCTCTAAGAAGACATGCTTGTGTTTTTGTAACACGAGTGTAATGAAAAAAGTAAAATGTCATGCGTTTGCCCGTTTGACAAAGAGATGGACAAAGACTTTACAAGGTTGGTCTAAAGCGTAGCTACTCCTACTTGTGCTGTCTCCTACCACCTTCTCCGAGCAGGGCTGAGAGCACTTCTGAATTTTCTCTGTTTTTTCTTGCAGTCTCTTCTGTGAGGCAGTGGAAATTTTACCACATTTATTTTCCCGATAAAGTTTTAGCATGGTTGTTCTCCTCAGGCTTTGAGCTGCAGTGAGGTATCCCGTTGTTGTACAGAGGGAAAGGGGAGAAAAAGAAAAGTGCATGTGCTACCTCTTCTTTGGTGGAGACACTTGGGTTATCTGTTCATCTTGCATACGTATATAGGGTTGGAGCCTCAGCATTCACCCCAGCTCTCCCCTCTACCATTTTCAGATGCATTTTCCCCAACGTCATTGTCGGAAACCCAGGGATGGAGGCAGGGATGGAGAGAGAGACCAACCGAGGCAGGCACAAAAGGGGAAGAGAAGGGCTGGGGCTGGGGAAAGGAGGGGCAGAGGCACTTGCTGCAGCACTGGCAGGCGTGTTAGTGGCAACAGATGGAGAGTGGGCATTCCGTTTTCCCCACCGTTACGTCTTGCGTCCCAGCTCCCAGTACCCTCGAGGTTCCCAGTGGCCCTTAGTACCTGCAGAAGGTGGAGGGACGGACAGGGCTCAGCAGGCCGTCTCTGTCCGGCTGTACTACTTTTGGCTGGGGTAGAGTCAACAGCAGAGTTGACCAGAGCATATTAGATGGAATTTACAGCTTTGATATCTGTTCAGCAGTTGCTGGTCATGGTATTGACTTAACTGTTCTCACCATTAGTGTATCTGATCCGTGCCAGGCTCCTCTTTGCTGTGCATGTTAAAGCTTGGGTTTGCCTTTTGCAGTTTGCTGTGGTCTGTAGCACTTGGTGGTGTTTTGCCTGGGGGGTTTATTACAAAAGCACTGGCCTTGATCTTAATCAGGTATCTGAGTTCTGCATTGATGCCATTACTCTAAGAATCATCTCATGGAGACAATTAACAATTACACCTTTTCCCTTTTCTCCTCTGAGAGTTTTTGGGGGAGTGTCGTGGTTTAACCCCAGACAGCAACTAAGTACCACGCAGCCGCTCACTCACTTCCCCCATCCAGTGGGATGGGGGAGGAAATCGGGAAAATAAGTAAAACTCCTGGGTTGAGATAAGAACGGTTTAATAGAACAGAAAAGAAGAAACTATGATGATAATGATAACAGTAGTAATAAAAGGATTGGAATGTACAAATGATGCACAGGGCAATAGCTCACCACCTGCTGACCGACAGCCCACCAGTCCCTGAGCAGCGATTCCCTGCCCCCCCCCCCCCCCCCCCCCACTTCCCAGTTCCTAAACTCGATGGGACGTCACATGGTATGGAATACACCATTGGCCAGTTTGGGTCAGGTGCCTTGGTTGTGTCCTGTGCCAACTTCTTGTGCCGTGGCTGGACATGAGAAGCTGAAAAATCCTTGACTATAGTCTAAACACTACTGAGCAACAACTGAAAACATTAGTGTTATCAACATTCTTCGCATGCTGAACTCAAAACATAGCACTGTACCAGCTACTAGGAAGACAGTTAGCTCTATCCCAGCTGAAACCAGGACAGGGAGGAAACACAGAATGTCACCTTCACCAGCTTTTTCTTCATGGCATATATTTTCTCCCTCGTTACAATAAATTCTCAGTAGCTTGAACATCCTTGGGTAGCCAAAATACTCCTTATTGGTACTTCTCAAGAATTTTTATTCCACTTTCTCTAGGGTTAACCAACCATTTAGGAATACCACCCAGGGATATGCCCCAAGGCCGTGTGGTTATGGGTGGCAAGGCATGCAGGGGAATACAGGCAGGTACTGAGGATTGTTGTCACCTCCAAGGATCTGAGACTTCAACCCAGATGAGCGCGGGATCCTGATGAAGTGACAGAATGTTTGCAAAAAGGGTGCCCTGGTGCTGGCTATGCCAAAGAGACACAGCTTGTTGCGCTGTGCTGGGGCCTGCCCTTCGCCTACTGAGCACTATTCAGCACTGTTCAGCACCCTCAAGGAGAAGAGAGGGTCTCTGCATCTAACGACATACAAACAGACACTGTGGCTGAACCAGAGACCCAGGCCTCAACTATGCCAGTCGCCCCTATAGGCAAGAAGAAACAACGGAAGCTGAGGTCAGCTTGGCAGATATGCAAACAGATTTCAGCCATCATCCAGGAGAGCCAATTATCAGCTGGCTGCTCTGATGCTGGGATACTGGGGCCAAGGGTCGGGAATTAGAGGGTAAGGAAGCCCAGCAGCTGGGATCCCTTGCTAGGGGTAAGGCCGTTGACAAAGGGATTGGAAAAGGGGCAGCAGTCCTCAGCCTCTGGAGGCGAGTCCTGTCGAGTGTGAAGGACAGGTATCCCTTCAAGGAAGATCTTGCAAATTCCCAGACAAGTGGACCACCATTGAGGGAGGTGTCCAGTACCTGAGGGAATTAGCCATGGCGGAGGTGCATTACAGCAACCTGGACAAAAACCAGGCATCCAAAGACCTGGATGAAATCCAGTGCAAGCGGTCCATGTGGCAAAAGTTTGTATGAAATGCTCCGACGTCATATGCCAACACCCTGGCAATAATGAGCTGGAGAAACACAGAGGCACCAGCTATGGATGGTTTGGACAGACAACTCCAAGAATACAAAGATAATCTTGCTTCCTCCCTATGGGCCTGTGTGTAGGCTGTGGAGAAACTCACCCCCAAATTGTCCGAGCAATCCGAGAAGGATAGCTCTTCCTCACCCACACCAACCAAGGTCCCAGCCATTAAGAGCCAGCCTTTTTCTGTTCCAGGGAGAGGGTACCGGTGGTGCACACCACGTGCAACCCTGTGGTTCTCTCTGCATGACCGCGGGAAGGATATGAGGCAGTGGGATGGTGAACCTACCTGGAGACTAGAAATTCGGGTACAGGAACTGCAAGGAAAAACAACAGAGAGAAGGCATCCATCCAGGAAAATTACTGCTCCAAGGTCTGTGGGTCAGAGTAGAAGGGCTGATCTTGCTTTTGACATTGATGAAGGGACTTGTGCTTTGCAGTTACAAAAACCCAAGTGATGAAGACTCTGGCCAGGAATAGAGGGGCCCTGCCTTTGGCCAGGCGGAGGAAAGGGACAGCCGGGTTTACTGGGCTGTGTGGGTTCGATGGTCTGGCACATCAGCCCCACAGGAGTATAAAGCTCTTGTGGGCACCAGTGCAGAGGCTACTCTAATACCATCAGATTACAAAGGGGAGGAATCCATCTGCATTTCTGGTTTGATGGGAGGATCAATGAAGTGTCTGTGTCGGAGCCTGAGGTAAGCCTACCTGGGAAAGGTATTGTGACTGGTCTTGAGGCTCCATGTATTCTTGGCAGAGACTACCTCAGGGGAGGATACTTCAAAGGCCTAAAAGGGTACTGGTGGTCTTTGGGTATAGCTGCCTTTAGTCCAGAGAATATTAAGCAGTTGTTTAGCTTGCCCAGTCCCTCAGACGATCCTTCTGTTGTGGGGTTGCTGTGGGGTAAGGAACAGCAGGTGACATTTTCTCCCATGACTGTGCACCAGGAACAGTATCGCACCAACTGAGACTCCCTGGTTCCCATCCATAAGCTCAGTGCCTGGAGAGTCAGGGAGTGGTCAGAAAGACTCGCTCACCCTTTAATAGACCCATATGGCCGCTCTTTTCCAAAACAACCTCATAGACATCTTCCGCTTCTTCCTTGACCATCACCAACAGGATGAGGAGTGCACATGTCCAGCTTGGACTTGGACCCCCAGCACTTACATTGCAGTGCGAGGCTCCTAAGAGAAACTGTGATTCATCTCTCTTGTCTGTAGGAGCAACAGCACCAATGTCTGTGCCCACTGGGCCTCCTTCTCCTGCCTCCCCAGCCAGGGCAGAGGCAGGTGGTTCTCACAAACTGCACATCCAACAGGACTGGAAGGAGTCATGCCCACTTGCTCCCGTTGGCTAGCAAAGGAGCAAGGGAGGCCCCTGTGCACCTCTCATGCTGGAGAAGGGAATCCTCTCTGGAAGGACATAGGCACTGCTCTGCTGACTTCAGCTCCCCACAAGCCAGGCCCCTCTGCCTCAGAAGGTCTGAGCCTTTCTAATTCTATGTGAGTTGATGAAGATGCAGTCATCTGACGGGAAGTGAGGTGAATGCCATTCCCGGGGACTTTCCTGCCCTGCTCACCAAAGTCAGAGATGTCCCTGGTTCAGTTGCCCTGCCTCAGTTTACATCATATTCCCAGGGGTTCAGCACTGCCTGCGGCTGTTGACGCAGTCCCCACCACCTCAGAGCTTCCATCCCACCAGGGAGTCAATTATACTGTTTTTACTCTGCAAATCCTCAGGAGGGACACGCTGCAGCAGGAACCTTTAGAGTCTTGTTTCTGCTATAAACCCTGGGACACTTGAGAGAGCAGGGAGCCTTGAGGTGCTGCTGGAGACTCACCTTAGGAGCTGCTGGCAGAAGAGGGCAAGGGCAGAGTAAGGAATGAGCCCTGGTGCAGGGCTTGCAGTGCAGTCCAAGAAGTGAAGGACACGGTAGGGAAGAGGCAGAAGGTAAGACCCTAACCTTGGACTTCATTGCCATGATCCATTCAGAGCAGATGTCACTGCTTCATGATGAGACTGTAGGTTTGTGCTGGATGTGCCGAGGGTGAGTGAAGGCTGGGTCTTATTACTCAATCTGCTGGGTCTTTGAACAGAAGAAATGAGAGTATAGGGACCTAAGTCTTAGCCTTGTCCTTTCCTGCACGTCTTCTCACCCCAGCTCCCCGCTTTTCCTAGACACTCCTGAGCCCCTGGCACTGCACCGTGAAATCCCAGGGAGAGCCCTGGGACAGTCTCCCACCTTGGCTGGGCAGCGGGGGAGCGTTTGGGCGGGCTCTGTGGGGCCAGATAGCCTGTGCCCTTCACTTCATCATTCACAGGGCTATTTCAATTCTCTCTTGGTTTCTTTTTCTTTTTTGTTGTGGCTGGGTTTTGCTTGCTTTCTCACTCACAGAATTATGATGAAGTAGGATTTGTTCTGCAACGCTCAGCTTTCTCAGTCCCATGCAGTGGAGATGGCTGGGGGTATACATTATTCTGAGTAGCTTTTGGAAAACTCTCAGAAGAGTTCCTGTGATGATCAGCGCTGGAAGAAATGCATTCCAGCCCAAGAGGTGGTCATGAGACACTTGGAGGGAACTGCTCTTGCAGAGAGCTGTGTTTCTCGGGCATGAGGTTTCTCCAATCACATGCTGAGGCATGACCCTGACATTGTCCATGCCCCTGACCCTGATGCTGTCCCACCTCACCCCCAGGCCTCCTGGGGATGCCCTGCTCAGCGTCCTGCTTTTTCACTTGTGCCCCACAAGCACAGCTGGCCATGCTGGGGTCCTGCTGCTGGGCTGGGATTTGCAAGCAGGCAGCCTCAAAGCCCTCAGGAACCACTGCTCAGGAGGGAAAAAATGGAAAGCAGCTTTCAATCACAGAATCATGGAGCAGCTCAGCTTGGCAGCCACCCCAGCTTATCATCTAGTCCAACCGCCCCTTCTAAAAAGCAGGGTCAGCTAGAGCATGTGGCTCAGGACCATGCCCCATCAAGTTTTTAATTCCCACAAGGATGGAGCCTCCCAAACCTCTCTGGGCAACCTGTTCCAGTGTTTGACCACCCTATCTTTAAATGGAATTTCCTGTCTTTCAATGTGTCCTTTCTTCATGGCACCACTGAAAAAAGCCTGGGATTTGTCTCCTTAATCCTTCTCGTTACTCCTCCCTTCACAACTTCTCCCCTGTGGCTCGGTTACCTCAGTTACCCTTTCCCTATCTTCTTTTTGGTCCTCTCCTGGTCACTTTTTATGCTGCGTTTTGACCTACAAAGTGGGCTTTAGCATGCTCTCTGGCAGTTCCACAGCACAGTCCCTTGCTCATCTGAAGCAGTAACTCCTCATCTGGCCTTTCCCAATGGAAGAAATTGGCCTGTGTGGTGGTGGGGAAGGAGTGGGGTGGGAGTCCTTTTCCCCTCATGTCGGTGTTTGAGAGAGCTGTGGCCACTCACCCTGTGATGTGCCCATCCCTTGCTTTGGACGACGGACAGCATCTGGCATGATATTTCACACAATGGGTTTTTTTGGAGAGTGGGGGTTGTTTTTTCTGGCATGCTTTTTCTTTCCTGAGAGTGGAAGGATGTAGATCCTCAACACCTGTAACTTGTTTTCCAGGTCATACCCACAGGCATATGAAAGTTGTCTGTTTCTGTGTGAGCAAATGCACATCACAGGTTTATTCTGCAGTGAGAAAGAAGAACTTTTGTTGGGCAGCTTGCCTCTAGAGTCTCCGGTGGGTCTGCTGGGATGAGTGTTCTTAACCCATCAGGAAGAACATTTTTTTGTGCTTTCATTATACAAGAAACACGTAAATCTAATGTGAAAGGAGCAATGTCCTACACACACAAAAAAATATTGAAGGTATATGCTGAAATGTGTTTCTTTCTTGTAGCCCCTCTTTGTGGCAACTGGGGAAATAAAAGACAAACAACATTGCATGGCTGAACGGGAAAATGACAACTGGACATCATCCACAGATTTTGTGCTGCTGGGAATACGTGATGTCCCCATACTCCAGAACCTGCTCTTTCTTCTCTTGCTTATGATCTATTCAGTCACCATGGTTGGGAACATCCTCATTGTTGTGCTAGTGGTGGCAGACCGGCATCTCCACACCCCCATGTACTTCTTCCTGGGCAATTTGTCCTCCTTAGAGACCTGCTACAGCTCCACCATCCTGCCACGGTTGCTGGCCAGCTTCCTGACTGGGGACAACAGCATCTCTGCACATGGCTGCATGGCTCAGTTCTACTTCTTTGCTTCCTTTGCAACTACCGAGTGTTACCTGCTGGCAGCCATGTCCTATGATCGGTACTTGGCCATATGCCAGCCCTTGCTCTATGCAAGCCTCATGACCTGGAAGGTCTCTTTCCATCTTGCAGCTGCATCTTGGCTAGGGAGTTCACTGCTGCTGCTGGTAGTCACAGTTGTCTTCTCCCAGTTGCAGTTCTGTGGCCCCAAGTCCATTGACCACTTCTTCTGTGAGTTTTCACCATTGCTGGAGCTTGCCTGCAGTAACACCAGGGTGTTCACGCTCGTTGTGTTCATCTTCGCCTTCCTGGACCTAATCTGTCCATTCCTGTTCACGTTGGCCTCCTACATGTGCATCATAGCTGCCATCCTGAGGATCCCATCCAGCACAGACAGAAGGCCTTCTCTACCTGCTCCTCTCACCTCACCGTTGTCACTGTTTTCTATGGCACCCTCTTTGTTGTCTATCTGCTGCCCAGAACAGCCCCACTGAGGCAGCTCAACAAAGTCTTCTCCTTTTTCTACACTATCCTCACGCCCTTGGTCAATCCCCTCATCTACAGCCTGCGGAACAGGGAGGTCAGGGAGGCCCTCAGGAGAATGATCAGGAAAGCCACGACCTGCACCCACAGCTACGTTGGTGACACAGGCAAAAGACACTTCTTGTTCCTTTGAATAGGAAAGCTCTAGATACCAATGGGGTCTTCAGATGTGCACGCCACTGAGACTGCTTGTGAGGCAGCAAGGGGAAGAAAGCAAAAGGTCCTGGTAGAGAAATGTTGTTTAGAAAGCAATGCTGACAAGGTCACGGGTTTGCTTTTCCCTTGATAATAAACATCTTGGTAGGCTTACATGTGGGAACTGTTGGAAGTATCAAGGTTTTCTTTTCTGGAGGAGATAAAAAAGCGTACTTGGCCTCATACGAGAATATTTTCCAAGGGCCATCATGAGGGCATCTTTCTCACTGTGGGTTCCCAGGGTGGGAGTCATCTTCCCCTCTGGTACAAATTTCGGGAGCATGAAGCTCACATGTCAGCCATGAGTGAAGGTCTACTTTCACTGCACTGCCAAGGGAAAATGGGCCATTTCTATTGGGTGGTTCGTGGGTAACACCCACGCACCCCTCTTCCCTTGTCTGGCCAGGCCCTGTTGCAGGCATGCCTCAGAAACCAGCTGGAGACTGCAGCAGCTGAGCAGCTGAGTAAGAAGCCTTTGCTTCTCCTGCTGCAAAGGGAGGTGGAGAGGTTGGAGTAAGGGGAGCAGTTCCTCTTTCTGAGGACTAAACCAAGATCCTCACCCAGATCTCCCTCCCCCCCTCTTTTCCTCCCCTGTTCCCAGAGAAGGGAGCAAGTCCCTGCTCCAGCCATGCTCCTCTGGCTCCAGATAAAGCTCCTCTTCTCTGTTCACTCTACATCTTGGACAGACTGAGACACCCACTCCCTTGCCCCAGCCCCTTCATCCCTGGATCAGGCTTTCCACCTCGGCCCTCCTTCCCCACTAGAATTCTTTGACCCAATGTACTGGATCTGGATGGGATGATGTTAATTTTTTTCATAGCAGCCCATAAGGTGCTGGGCTTTGGATTAGTGACAAAACCAGTGCTGATAACACATCAGTGATTTTGCTGTTGCTGAAAGGTATCTGCACAACATCAAGGTCTTCTCTGTTTCTCACTCTGTCCCCCAGTGAGTAGGCTGGGGGTGTGCAAGATGTCGGGAGGGGACACAGCCAGGAAAGGTGACTGGAACTGACCAAACAGATATTCCATGCCATATGGCATCATGCTCAGCAATAAAGATGGAGGAGAGGGTGTTTTCTGGGTGGGTGGCCAATGCCTGGGGACTGGCTGGGTATCGGTGTACTTGTGGAAGGTGGTGAGTGATTGCCTTTGCATCACTTATTATTTTGGCAGAGGGTGGTTTTTTTCTTTCTTCCTTCTTCCTCTTTCCTTCCCTTATTAAATTATTTTTATCTTCACCCATGACTTTCCTCACTTTTGCTCTTCCTATTCTCTGCCCCCATCCCACTGGGGTGTGGGGTGAGTAGGTGAGGAAGGAGCTGTGTGAGGCTTCACTGGCAGCCAGGGTCAACCCACTCCCCCCAACCCATGCAGGACCCAGGGCAGGGTTGGTCCTTGTGACCTGGTTCTCCTCAGGTCTCCATTTCTTCAGTGGTCTGTGAACCACTGTGAGCAGTGGGCCCACAATTTTTTTGTCTCCTTCTGGCTGACGACACACTTGCTGAAGCCCTTCTTGCAGCATCTGCATCACACAAACAGTGTCCAGCATGGGGGAAGCTCTGCTCTCACATAGGGAGAGTACAGGGACAAGGATCGGGGAAGGCTGGAAGAAGTCAGAGCAGCTCTTGAAAAGCCAAGGGGAACACATTGCTTGTGCTGGGGCTTGAACCTGTGGGTTGTCAGTCTAAGCCTCTCCCAGGTGAGCTACTTCAGCCCTGCCCCAGGAGCCCTTGCCCTGGTGCCAGCCCTGCCTGAGCGCAGCCTGGAGCGCAAGAGGTGTGCTCTGCAGGGAGGTACCTGTGACCAGTCCCAGCCCAACCCCACAGGCGGGACCTGCCTGCTCCCTGCCCAGGCCTGCCATCCTGGCTGTGCCAAGAGCCCATCCCTGGTCACCCCACCTCAGCCTGCGCCTGAAGGGCTTGCTCATCCCTCCAAGGGAGCTGGAGCTGCCTCGGGCTCAGGCCATCTTGCACACCTCTCTTGGGATTTTAAATGGCACCATCTCCTGTTCACTGCAGCCTCTGTGGACGAGCTCACGTACCCATGGTCCCACAGTGCTTGTGGGTCTCTCTCAAATATTCGCTCCAGAAGGCAACAATGTCCAGCAGGCCCTCCTCCCACGTCAACCCTCTCGCCTAGCTGAGTCCATTCCCAGAGGAAAAGACAAGTGGCAGGATCTGACTGTCCTCTTTGCAGTGCTGAGGCAGGCATTGGGAAAGCACGGTGCTTCCCCTTGCATCAGCACCTTCATCTGCCTCAGAGGTGAGTGCAAGCCAAGCAAACCCCCATGTAGATTTGACTGGGATGGAAAGGGGCAGGCACAACAAGGAAAAGGAAATGCAGAGGAAGAAACAGAAAACTAAAAAGGAAATGGAAAGTTAAAAGGGGGAACACCCCTCCCCCAGAACAAGGCTAGAAAATGCATGTGCCATGGCCTGGGAAACTAAATCCCTCCAGGACAGCAGAGGACATAATGCAGGACAAAGGCTAGGATTTTTCTAGAAACTCATACATGGCAACCAAGCACGAGATCTTGAATTCAGGATGGGAGGGGGAGTGTCATCAAGGCGATTGCTTTCATGGGTGTTGTCAGAGGTGGGAGCACACCAGTGGCGCTCTGTTTTCTCCAAGAGCCCTGGCATTCCCTTCCTGCCTCTTCCCAGACCCCTGTCTCTCCCTGTCTGCTCTGGGAAGCCCAGCTCTGCCCCTCTTTACCTGCCTGTTCCATGCACCCTCTTCAGGAGCTTTTCTCCCACCAGCTTGTCACCAGGGCTGGGCATGCTGCTCTGTGCGGCTGTCTGTCTGCATGTGTGTGAACACATGCTTTTCCCCTACAAATTGTGTCTCTCCTCTCCACCCCCTCGCCCCTCAGTAAAACCTTATTGAAAGTGAACACCATTTGGCGAGGTGGGGTAGTTTGGACAACAGAGGGAATCAACCCCGGTCCCTCATACCCCACAGCCAAGCTGTGCAGATGTGACTGGCACCAATTTGGTTTCTTCTTTCTGTGGCCACCTCCCACTCCTTCCAGCTCACATTTGGCTTCATCTCATGGGCCACGTTGTGACAGGTGCTCACTCGTTCAGGAAAGCTCACTGCATGCACGGGCAGTGCAAAGACATCTGCTTTGGTCTGCAACAAGCTCTGCCTTTACCTGGGAGGCCTTTGTACGAGCAGTAGGTGGTGTGCTGTGACCGACCTCAGTGCTACTCCGATAGCTGGCGAGAGGGAAATGGACATCTCTGTTTTCAGGGACAGTGCTCTGCACGGGGACATTGCCAAGCCCCAAAGGTGCAAGTACCTGTTGGGAATTGGCTTGATGAGATAGGACATGGGTCTATAGAAAAGTTGTGCGAGCAGAGTTCTGTGTGAAGGAATGTCAGCGTGGGCAGCAAGACTAGGCCTTGGCCGAAGACTGCTCGCCTTGCTGATATCAGGAGAAAAACAACAGCTGGTCTCGCTGTTATCAGGAGAAAGACAGGGAGGGTGTGGCCTTGGCATAACTTCACAAGTAACTTTTGAAGAAGTTCTCATGAGAAAGTTACTGAACACGCATAGCTGCCAGCCACAAGTGGGTGTGTATTAGTAATGAATAAACATTAGCAATGTACCAATCGTATGAGGACTAGTAGGCATAATTATCGCAAACTGTATAAATATGAGCTATCCGTGCAAATAAAGTTGAATCACTTCTATCCCTCATATTGGGTCGACTTATGTGCATTCCTCCGCCGCTCCAACAAGTACCCAACTGCATCTGTTTTTCATGGCTGTGTTAGCAGCAATATCATCATGGCACTACTTCAGATTTTCCTGCTGAATCCATAGGACTAGCAATATTGAGCTCTGAGAGACTTTCCAGGATCCTTCCCTGCCTGGGATCCTGGCAACATTTCCAGAATTCATCCTGGGAGCAGCAGGTCTGCAGTCAGGGACTCTCCCCTTGGATTGGGATGCCACCCTAGGTAACTCCTTGAGGGTGAGAGCCCTCATCTCATAGGTAAACGATATGCTCATTTTGAGTCATCATTTTTAAACCTTAAGAATTCTAAAGTCCGCTGTGTAGTACTAATTTCCCCTTACATCGTTGAGCTTGTGGTTCGCTAATCAGAGTTCTAAGGAACTTTTTTATCGAAGAATAAATCTGATTTTTAACACCTGCTGTGTTTGATAGTACGAGCCTCTGTAATACTCCTTCCAGTCCTGTTGGATGTGCAGTTTGTGAGAACCACCTGCCTCTGCCCTGGCTGGGGAGGCAGGAGAAGGAGGCCCAGTGGGCACAGACAGTTGTGCTGTTGCTCCTACAGACAAGAGAGATGAATCACGGTTTCTCTTAGGAGCCTCGCACTGCAATGTAAGTGCTGGGGGTCCAAGTCCAAGCTGGACATGTGCACTCCTCATCCTGTTGGTGATGGTCAAGGAAGAGGGGGAACTCTTTACCAGCACACTGTATGTCCTTTCTTTGGACATTGAATCCTTTTGAGTGTTTCTCTGCTCCACACAGATGTTGCAGGTACTCAAAGGCATCGGCAGCAGCCCCAGGAACCCACACCCGGACTATCCCATCCCATTTCTGTTTGTCGACTCCCATCTATATGGTGTTTACCCTCCACCCTTGCCCACTCATTCGGTTACCAATGAAGCCCTCCGAGGGCTGCGTCAGCTCACTGCTTTGGCAACTCAGCCGCACAGGTTGTGCTCAGGCCATTGTGCACGATGGCAATGGAGACAAGCATCTTTCCTGTGTGTGCCTCCCACCCAGCTGTCTCGTGTGATGGAAAGTACACCTGACGAACTACCGGCCTGAGAAAGTGGCATCTGCTCCCACTGAACAAACCAGGTCCTCTGACCATATGATATATGGAAAGGAGTAAAAGTTTTATTTAATCTCAGCTGTATTTTTTATTTAAGGTACTACTTTTAACTCGGGCATTAATTTAAGGTGCCACTTATAGTCTTTGAATGTACCAGTATTCTTTGGCTGGCTATAACAAAAATATGTGTACCCCAGTACACAGCCACACACCCAGGTGGGCCCCCTCCCCAGGACCCCCACTGCTTTCTGTGCACCACCATACGAGCTCATGTACCCCATTTCTCCCAGAGGCACCTTCCCCAAGGATTCCATTGCTTTCCCCTGCCTCCCAGAACAACCCAGTTCACCCAAGCATGTCGCTAATCCTCCCTTTCGCCCCAGGATCTTCTGACCGAACAGGAATTAAGACTTCTTCTGCAGCGGAGAAGCGTGCCTGTAGCTGCTGCTGTCCAGGTGAGCAACATCAGGGCGTCTGCAGCCCCACAAAGGATCCTGGGCCCCGGTGGATCCCTGAGCCCTCTGGGGTGGGCAGACCTTGGGTATGCAGAGGGAAAGAGAGGGGACTGTCCCTGATGCATGTCCCAGGGTGAGCTGCACAGAGCTGCCCCCATGCCTTTCCTTGCATGCAGTAGGGCTCTATGGAGCCAGAAGGTCACTGTGCAGGCCAGGCAGGGGGGCTGTGCCATACACACCCCCCAGGATCACTGTGAGGTCTGGGCAGGCTTCTGGGAGATATAGGGGCATCCTGGGGTAGATAGGGGGCTCTGGGTGCCATCTGGATCTCAGGTGAGCCAAGTCCTGTCCTGGGTAGACAGAGGGCTCCAGTTCCCTTCTCCTTCCCCAGGTCTCTGCAGAGAGAGGTGGTGGGGACAAGGCCCCTCTCATGTCCCAGCAGACACTGGGGGGGGGGGTGTGTGCGTCACAATTTGGGCTCTCTCTTGCAGGTCCTCAAGTGATGGTGACAGCCCTGTCCTGTCCCCCTCCAGCGGCATGAGGAGATGATCATCCCTGGATGACCCCACCTGATCCCCTGGGAGCCCTGGGCCATTTCCCTCTCATGATCAATAAACCCCTTCAGCAAAGCTACGCTCTGTGTGTGCGTGTGTGTGTGTGTGTGTGTGTGTGCCTGCATCCATGTCCCGTCTACTTGCCCAGTGCCCAGATGCCTGGGTCCTCTCTGGCTGGACCACCACGATGAGCAGAGGGGCTGAGGGAGCGGGGGCACCTGGGGTGTCCCCTTCCCACCCACCATGTGCCCCCAGATAAGGGCAACCTGGACTGTCCCCCCAGGAGGCTGGGAGAGGTGAGGGGGAGACGATGCCAACTCTTGGGGCAGCCGGTGTTTTGGAGGCACAGAGGGAAAGAGGTTCTTACCAGGGCTCTAGTGAGTGATACCAAAAAGCCGGTCGAAGACACCATCCAAGACTCATTTTGGAGTTTTAGAAAGCAGGCATTCTTTATTGCAGCACTGGATGCATGGGGGATAGTTCCACCTAGCGTGCATCCCACAGCTTTAGCACTAACAGGTTATATAGAATAACTAATTGCATATTAATCAGATTAGTATGCATTTACATAAAAATTATTGCAACTGATTATCTTAGTACTGCCTATATCCGATCACGTGCCGTGAAGGATCCCTTTGAGTCGAAGGGCTGCTTTTGCGACCACCGACCCATTTGAAGTTCTTGCTGGCTGTCCTTGAAGTCTTTATTCCTGTCCTTGTTCTTTGATCTTGAAGCTTAAGGCAGCATCAATCACATGTGGTCAGTCTCAACATTGTTCTCATCTAGTGTCCAGGAACATCTAGTCCAAAGAGCAAAGAACTGCAAAACTTAAGAGTAACTACCTCTACTAGTTAATTGCTTGGCTATACTTTTGTCTGTTGTTTCAATCATAGTGTTAGTGTAAGATTTCTAATAATTATTTACCAAATCACACTTTTACAGTCACCTAGCAGCAAAGCAGTTTCCACGGCTGGTGCAAAATATGGAAACCATCAAAATATTTAGACATACCATACAGAATGTATGCACAGTTTGGTGTCGGGGCAGGAGAGGATCATGAGCAGGCAGCCTGGACCCCTGGGTCCTCTGCCCTGCTCTGGGAGGGGTGGCGGTTCCCTGCCTCATGGTCTCAGCAGTCCTGGGTTCACAGGAGGTTTCAGAGCCTCATGCTGGACCCAAGTGCCTTCCTGGACCCCCAGCCCACAGCCTTCCCTGGGGCACCCCCCATCACAGGCTAGGAGGGCAGGTCATTGTGAGAGACTGTCATCTCGAGGCATTTGTCTCAAAAATTGTTTGCTGTGAGAGGCTGAACTGTGAACTATTTATCTTGAGCCATTTGTCTCTGGGATGGCTTGTTTAAGCAGGATACTCCTCTGGCCCATAAGGACGATAACCAGGCCACTGAGGCATCCAGGGGAAGAGGCAGGCTGGAGCTGGTGAAGCATGCAGGAATGTGGAGACTACCATTGTCATGGAAGCTGTAGTCTTTGAGAAAACATACTGGTTTCTGGTGTCGATCACCCAAAGATCATGTGATAGACGAAACCTGCAGCATGCTAACAGTACGTATGTGCATGCATTAGGCTATGCCGTATAAAAAAAGACATGGACACAGGCCATGGCGTGCACCCATAACTGAAGAATTGAAGACTGAGGACCAACGGGACGCTGCTTGATCCATGGTGGTGACTATTCTTGCAACTCTATCCCGACTGCTTGTTTGATTTCTGCCTTTTCCTTCCATTCTATCCTATTGCTACTATTTTCTACGTTTGCTACTTTTGATAATAAAAGCTGTTTTGGGTATACGGCATTTGACCTCATTTGTGTCTTAATCTGGCTCTTGGGATCATATTGAAACTTTCCCTGACATTGGATCAGGACAGTCATGGGCTCCAGATGCTCAATGCACCTCCCCTCCACCTTGCATGGCCGAGCTGTGCAGGACTTTGTGTTCATGATGTCCTGGGGGCTGTTCATGGCTGTGGTTTTGTCTCTCCAGGCATACACTGAATTACCACTGACTTTTACATTAGGATCTTTTCCCCCACGCCACTGCATGTGATGGTCTTAAGGGTCTTTTCCAACCTCAATGATTCCTTGATTCTCTGATTCTATGATTTCCTGTGATGTGCAGAAAACAGACTCCACAATCAGTGAGATTGTGAAGTAGGTATGTTCATTCAGCGCTGGGCAGCACGGGGGGTAGTCCCACCAAAGTCGTGCACGCCCGGCTCGGCAGTTCTCCTCAAGTTTATACAGTCAAGTGTTACATATACATGGAGTTTCACAATACGCCCATACATAGGCATGATCTATCTCCGCTTCATTTTCAAATTAGTTCCAAAAAGTCACAAGACTGGTCTTGGCTGGTTTTTGGGGTCGACTGCTGCTTCTTCTCAGGGACTATCTCCTGCCCCAGCCAGCCTCAACAATGCAAACGTTAATCATCACTTCTCATCCTCTCGCCATGTCTACCTCTACTGAATTTTCTTTAACTTCATTATAAGCTAGATAATTACTAAACAGTTCCTAGCTACATCCATATATCTACTATATCTACTAAGGTTCCTTTGGGTCCCTGTCTCACTGTGGCTTGTCCCTGGGCTGTGGGGTCAGGGCAGGAGCTGTCAACTGGGAAACCAATAGAAAAAAGGGAAACCAGCAACCAAAATTTATCAAGACACAGGCCTGGCAGAGCAAACTTGGAGGCAACGGCATGAAGCAAACTTCACTGCTCACAGTAGTTGATGGGCCATCGAGAAACCAGCGGCACCACTTCCAGGAGGATCCGCCTGGACTCTGCAAGACTGGAGCAGGCTCTGATGTGGCTGGTATAAAACCAAAGGCTGAGAAGAAAGGAGATGAATGTGTTATTTATGGCCAGAAGATGTGGACCACCAACGGTGGGAAAGCAAACCGCTGTGTCGACTTTTTCTCGCATTACATTTTCTGTTCTTCTCTTCTATACCGTGTGTCCCCAAGTTAGATACTAGTGTGTCTTTAAAGATCTGTTGCCAATCTGAATATTCATTAGGTTTCACCACACTACCCTTCAGTCGGTGATGATACAAATATTCTGATAAGTTAAAATTTTATATGAGTTGGGTTTGATCAAAAGGTAAAGAGTGTAGAATATAGGGGTTTGAAGCTCGCAATGTAGTAGTCGAAACTTAAGAACATACAAAATGTGCTGTATACAATCATAAAAGAATAAGTATTGTCTAACATTAGTTAACCATAGAAACTTTGACCGATTTGTTAGTTTGTAGTGTTTTGTCCTAAGAAACTGAGAGAGATCGTTATGGACCTTAGTTCTGTTGCTTAGAAACCCCACTTTGATCAAGATTCCAGTTAGTGGAACTAAGTAAGATTAACCAATAATTGTTGTAGTATAAGAATATTGATAAGGTGGTGTGACTGAGGGCCAATCACTAGAAACGTTAAATTCAAGAATTAACATTGAATGTTCTTTTTACGTAATCTAATACATGATGGCAAAAATCGGACTACACAGAATCACATAAGAGAGGTCAACTATTGGACAAAGTGAGGAAGACTATGGAAGACCACCAGAGGGCTTCTGAAGACCACCAAAGACTTCACCACGCCTGTGTAAAGGGACATTTACATATGCTAATGATTTATCTGACAGTTGATGATTATGTATAACATTTCCCAGAAATTTAGTGAATATGTATAACAGGTGTGTATTTAACCTGCATGGTTAAACCAGACAGGTGCACACACTAGGTGGAGTGATCCCCTGTGTGTCCAGCTGACGTGTGGGAAACAGACTCCACAGTCAGTGAGATTGTAAAGTAGGTATGTTCATTCAGCGCTGGGCAGCACGGAGGGTAGTCCCACCAAACTCGTGCGCGCCCGACTCGGCAGTTCGCCTCAAGTTTATACAGTCAGGTATTACATATTCACAATATGCCTATACCTATACATGACCTATCCCCGCTTCATATTAAAATTAGCTCCGAGAGGTCATTTCCATAGTCTCCTCCCAACTGCGCCTGTGCAGGGCCTCTTTGTGGTGGTCGTCTGGTGGTCGCAGAGATGAAGAAAGATGACTTCTCTTTGTCACTGCTAGTAACCTCTTTCCTTGCGCAGGCTCAGTGAATTTTTGGTATCCACCCAAGCCGCAAGACCAGTCTTAGCTGGCTCTTGGGGCCTGCTCCTGCTTCTTACCAAGGACTGTCTCTACCTCATTGGCTGGTTCTTGGGATCAGCTCTTCTTATCAAGGACTGTCTCTACCTCAGCTAATTTCAGCAATGTAAGCACTAAACATCATCTTTCACGCCCCGTTATTATGTGTACTGAGATTCTTTTGACTCCCCTTCTCTCAGTGTATTTAGTTTCTCAAGTCTTTCATATACTTACACCTGGCCTGATACAATGACCATTTCTGAAAGTCATCTTTTCAGATGCAAACTGCCTAGGCAAAGGCCCTTTCCATGATGCTCTACTTGTCTCCTTCTCTTACTCTTTGTTCAAGATACCTCTCCCCTATGCAGCTGCTTTGAGCTTCAGGGAGTTACAAGCTTGCCTGTCCTCCAGTAGACTAATTGCCTCTTTAGGCAGTTCTTTACTTGTGTTTATCTCTAACTTTTTAGTATCTGTCACAAACATTTCTCATAAGACTATCCCTTGTAGAAAGGCAGCCTCATTAGGGGCAGCTTGTACTTCACATGTGGTTGAGCAGTGTGACTTATTGTTTACGAAACTTGAAAATGATTGTCTTTGCTTTGCTTGCAAATAGGAAAAAATCTTCTGGGCCTGTGTGCAGCCAGTTCTCTAAGGAGAGCAGGGGGGAGATGATGCAATGGAGCTGTAACCTCCAGCTGTAGAGATCAGTGGAGAAGTCTGAGGCAAGGAACAGAGATGTAAGCCCCCAGGTGGCCAATGTCAGAAGTGCTGAGGTTTGAGAGATGAGGAGCAAGGGTGTCCATACAGTGTCAGACCTCAAGAGACTGCCTTTAATAGCTGTCCAGACCTCCAGAACAGACACTATGGATCATTATCACTTGGAGAATGCTTCTATCACCTCTTGTCTGTACTGAAAAGTAAGAAAAATGATCCTTTAAAAGAAAGAAGTCATGGGTATAGGTGCACTTTGAAATCTTCCTCCTTAACTACACTATGAAGTTTTTCTAATTAGCTGTACAAGTCTTGAAGACTTGAAGAAAATTGCAGGAAGAAAAATGGCTTCCTAGAGCTTTGTGTATTGTAATGAGCCCCATGGTGTGTTTGACACTCAGCACATGAAGCTCAGCTACTGAGAGCAGACTGAAATAAACTTCTCAAGAAGTCAAAGTCAGAAGCAAAGTACCTTGAAGCATTAATGGGCCCCACTGAGGGCCATTCCTGGCAAAGCCTCCCCAGGGACTCGTTAGAGCAGATAACTGGAGTCTGTGATTGCAGGTAGGCAAAAGCACTGTGCAGGTGGCTGTAATGCTGAGAAAACCCTTGCTTTGTTTTATGCAGCAGAAAGGTCAAGCCCTGATCCCCAGGCCCTGGGAAGGCAGAACCTGTCCCTCATGCATGGCTCAGGCCTCTTCCTGGGTCAGCAGGATGTGAGGGTGAGCAATGTCAAGCGTAGGGAAACTGTGCAACACCTCCCGGCCTCCCCAAGCAGAAGTGAGGAAGAAATTAAGTCCAGAGCCTCAAAACCAGTTTTGGCTGGTAGGCCTTGTTGGCCTCAGAGGCATCTGACAAAGCCAAGACAACAAATCCCTTGGACCTGTTCTGCCTTTCAGCCTTGCCAGAGCACTTGGCCATCTCTACTGCAGGCTGTCATAACCTGTCCCATGCCTTACCTCCTTCCCTTCAGGCTGTTGACGTCCATCTTGCTTTCCCACCTAGCTCTCAGCCCAGCATTTCTGTTCCTTCACTGATGTCTCTGCAGCCTGGCTGGATTTTCCTTGAAACACAACGCCATGGGCTGATCCGGGCTCTCTCTGGGTGACCTCTTGCACCACAAGGCTACCCTTTGAGTGACATTTCTTTCTCAACACACCCAGTCTGATCCTTCCAAGCTGCACTTTGTGCAGGTTTCCTTCTCTTCCCACTACCAAGAAATGCTCCATCCCCTTTGAAGCCACCCTTCAAGCAGGTGCACTCTACTACCATCGTGCCCTGAGCCTCCACTTCACCAGGCTAAAGAAGCCCAAGCCCCTCAGCCTCTCCAAAGAGGCCCCAATACCCGTCCTGGCAGATGTCCTCTGGGACCACTCCAATTCTTCCCTGCTCCTCCAGAAAGGGGAACCCCACACCCAGACACACTAGTCCAGATGTGGCCACACCAGTGCCGAGGCCAGAGGGATGAGAACAGCCTTGTCTGGATGGCCATGTCTCTCATAATACAGCCCTGTATGTAGTTGGCTTTATTCACTGTTTGTAGTGTTTGCTGTATCAAATGGCATTTTAAATGCTACTGCACTGAGGCTGCGTGCCTCTCTTACTGGGGACGTAATAAACCAGAACCTCCAGGTACAGAACAACAACCAAGACACATGTCTGCTGCTGGCTATCAGATTCTCGGGCAGAAGTGATGTCATAGCCGACATGCCAGCCATGTGTCTGCTGATGGCAAATGACCCCCAGAGATTGGAGTTTCCAATGACCTCACGCTCGTCTTCATGGCCATGTGCCTCCTGCTGGCCTATGAGCTTCTCAGACATAATTAGTGTCAGAGTGATAGCCTAACCCATCAGCCTTCTTGTGGCATGTGAGCTGACCAGCCAGAAGTAAACTCACCATGATCTTCCAAGCCATGTGCCTGCTGCTGTCCCATCATGTACTCAGGCAGAAGAGGTGTGAGAACCCATATGCGAGCCCTCTTCCTGGATGGGCCTACCAGGTGATTAGGGAAAGGGATTCTCCCAATCAACACGCTTTTGCTGGCCTGGCAGATGTGAGCATAAAAGCAGATATCCCAGCCATGAGTCAAGGGCTGACCTATCAGCTCCTTCAGAAAGAAATGACCTCACAGTCCCTTTCCCAGCCATGGTCCTGCTGCTGGCGTATCAACTCCAAGGACAGAAGGGACCTCCCAGCCACCTCCCCAGCCTTGTGCCACCTGCTGTCCCATGAGATCCTGAGGCAGAGCTGACCTCACCATAGCATTCCCACCCATCTCCTCCTTGTGGCCTATGAGCTCATCAGATACAGGTCACCTCACATTCTTCTCCCAATGCCATGCGACTGTTCTGGGGCCTCGCAATCCCTGCCCCAGTCCCAGGGTCCATACAGCTTAAGTAAGGTTGAGGAGAGGTGACCAAGATGAGGGGACTAGAGCATGGGAAAGAGAGCTTCAGGGATTCGGTGTTGAGGTTGGAGTTTAGGGATTAGAGCTCACCTTTCAGGGTTGGGGATTAGGCAAAGGCTTCGGGAGAGAGTTTGGTGTTCTGCTGAGGTTCCCTGGCTAGTGTTTAAGGTGTGGGCTAGCATGGTGGGTTAGGGTTTTCTTTAGGGCTGGGGTGAGGGCGAGGATTAAGGCCAACATGTTAATACTAGAGGTAGAGGCTAGGGACGAGGTTGAGCAACCGGGTAAGTGTAAGGGAAAGGGGATATGGGTTTGGGATTTGGTTTAGATGTAAGGTTTGTTTTTAGGGATAGCCTAAACTCTGTTAGATTGCTAAGAGTGGATTACTGTCAGGGGGAGGAGTATTTAGGGGTAGCGTTAGGCTTAAGCTTACTAGTTAGAGATAGTGCAAGGGCTTAACAAGAATGTATTCAGAGTCAGTGTTTTCACAGCAACGTCCCCTTAACCCATTTTACCTCTTCAAAATCTTTTGTGTCTGTTGGTCAAGCCCCTCTTCCCTCCCCCAAATCTCCCATTTCTTTTGCCCAGGCTGCTCCTGACCTCCCCAAATGTGTCACCTTGTTGAGGACGGCTTCCTCATGACCTTCATGACCTCAGAGTATCTCTCTCTCTTCTGCTGCTGACCAGTGAGAAGTGACCTCACAGCCACCATCCAAGGGGACGTACTGTCTGCTGTGCTTGAGAGGCCTCTTCACAGCCTACCCAGCAGCACTGGAGGAAGGTGATGCCCTGCACCACCCCAGAGGTTCCCTGCCTGCAAACGCACACGTACATCCGAAGGATTCCTGAACCACTTTTCCCACAGGGGTGCTTCAGCTACCACAGGGCAGCTTGTAAGCCATGGCCACCTCTGTGCAGGCAACTGAATCAAGATCAGAATTTAAGTTTTAGAAAAATGTTGAAGCCTATGCAGAAATGGAAAGCTATCTAATAGCACAGAAAGTGTTAATTTCCATCTTTTAATGATTGTTTATTAAATTTTGCTGATCATGGAGGGTTGCTGCTAGGATCTGGCTCGTCAGAGGAGTATGTACCACTGATGGAATTTGATCCTGATCGTCCAGCCAACTTCCCATGCACTGCATCTTCCACGTCTTCATGCAGATGTCAACAATCCGCTCTAAGGAGACTATGGGAAACCACATCCAAGGACTTGCAAAAGTCCAGGTACACAGCATGCCTTTCTTTCCCCTCCCACATGGGTTCAGCAATCCTTTTCTTGTCCTTCAAGCGATGGAGATGGCTGCAAGAGCACTTTCCCATCACCTTGCCAGGGACTGAGGTGAAGGTGGCCAACCTGTAACACTCCCCATCCACCTTCTTGCCCTTCTTGAAGATGGGTTTGAGATTTACCTTTTCTGATGATCCTGGAACCATCCTGATGTCTCTGCCCCTTCCAAGATATTTGAGAGAGGCCTCGTGATGACACCAGCCAGCTCCACCAGCACCTCTCTGCTGTGTCACACACTAAGAGCCATCTTCCTATTCCACACTTGCAGGGGAGTGCCCGGGACACTGCACATGCCAGTCCAGGTCCTCTGGGCTGGTTCAAAAGAGAACCAGAAGCAATCTCTTCCTGCAGGCCCATAGCTCCGATGGGCTCTCCATGCAAATCTCAGCTTCCCTGAGCATTTTTCTCAGTGTCCCCCTCCCCCAATGTTTAAAGTCCAGAGGCTGTAGATAGGAGGATGTCGTGGTTTAACCCCAGCCAGCAACTAAGCACCACGCAGCTGCTCACTCACTCCCCCCCCCATCCAGTGGGATGGGGGAGAAAATCAGGAAAATGAAGTAAAACTCCTGGGTTGAGATAAGAACAGTTTAATAGAACAGAAAAGAAGAAACTAATAATGATAATGATAACACTAACAAATGACAACAGTAGTAATAAAAGGATTGGAATGTACAAATGATGCACAGGGCAATTGCTCACCACCCACCCACTGACACCCAGCTAGTCCCCGAGCGGCAATTCCCTGCCCCCCCTTCCCAGTTCCTATACTAGATGGGATGTCCCATGGTATGGAATACCCCGTTGGCCACTTTGAGTCAGCTGCCCTGGCTGTGTCCTGTGCCAACTTCTTGTGCCCCTCCAGCTTTCTCGCTGGCTGGGCATGAGAAGCTGAAAAATCCTTGACTGTAGTCTAAACACTACTTAGCAACAACTAAAAACATCAGTGTGTTATCAACATTCTTCCCATACTGACCTCAAAACATAGCACTGTACCAGCTACTAGGAAGACAGTTAACTCTATCCCAGCTGAAACCAGGACATGGGCAAGGCTAACCCACTACAGGACAGCAACCTCAGGACTGCTGTGTCCAGTATGGGGCTCACCAGCACAAGGAAGACCCCGACAGACTGGAGAGAAAGTTGCAGAGGCCCTGAAGGATGGCTGGGGCCTGGAGCACATTGTGCACAAGGAGGGGCTGAGAAAGCTGGGGTTTGGAAGAATCCCTCAGAGCCAAACACTGGAGCAAGGACCCAGGCCAGGTGGTGAGATCTCTGTCAGTGGAGATTTTCAAAATCTGTTGAAACAAGCACATGATCTAACTGGAGGTGCCTGAGAATGGGCTTGGCTGAGAGTCTGGCTGTGGCAAGAGCTATGGGACTTGATGTGTAATGAGTGTTGGTAGGAAACTGGTTCCCTTTGTATTAGTAATGGCAGTAGAGCTGGGTATCCTAGAGACCTGGAGGAAGACAGGGGTGACCATGCAGCAAAGGTCCTTCCTCAGGGTTGGGCTGTATGGCCACTCAGTCTCTGGCTCTTCTGTGTTCATATTATAGGCAATCAATTCTAGTCCTCTTCCCCCGCAGTGATGGGACTTAACTCTAGAAGGTTCATGCTTCCTTCAGGATCCTGAGGCCCATCCAAGTTGGGGAGTGAAGGAGGGGAAGAGAGCAAGGTCAGCTCGTGGGGCATGACTAGGCACAGCCACCCTCAGCAGTGAGCATTAACCATCTCCTAGGCATGCACACAACATGGAAAAATTCTCGTTCATCCCTGACTTGCAGAAGAGGGGTTTTCCTTTCTGACACCTTCCCAGGACACACCTCCTCCTCTTCCCCATCCACAGACATCCACCGCTTGCCATTTCTGGGCTCAGATACGGTTTCAGGATTTGCTAAAGCCATCAGCCACCTCCTTGTTTCTCACTGACATCCCTCAACCCTCTCTCTGAGCCCTACACATGGCCAATCAATCAGTGCTGCTCAGAGCTGCTCGCTCTTCAGCAGAGGCCTTGAGATTCCTGCATATTCCTGGTGCTTATTAACTATCTTCCTGGCTCTCTCCAGAGCTCATGACAAAAGTTGTTGTCTACAACAAGGCCTTTATGACCATCTTTTATGAAATCATTTTCTTGTAAGATCTTCTCTGCAGAAAGAATGGCCACAGAAAAGCACCAAGCACACCACAACAGAGTCTGAATGAAGTGCCAGTGTGATGGGTTGACCCTGGCTGGATGCCAGGTGCCCACCAAAGCCATTCTATCACTCCCCCATCCTCAGCTGGACAGGAGAGAGAAAAATATAAAAAAAGCTTGCAGGTCGAGTTAAGGACAGGAGAGATCATTCACTAATTACCGTCACGGGCAAAACAGACTCAGCTTGGGGAAAATTAACTCAATGTATTACAAATCAACCAGAATAAGGTAATGAGAAATAAAACGAAATCTCAGAACTCCTTCCCTCCACCTCTCCCTTTTTCCCGGGCACAACTTCACTCCTCGATTTCTTCACCAAGCCCCCCCAGCGGCACAAGGGGGACAGGGATGGGGTTTACGGTCATCACACGTTATTTTCTGCTGCTTCACTCCTCCTCAGGGGGAGGGCTCATCACACTCTTCCCCTGCTCCAGTGTGGGGTCCCTCCCATGGGAGACAGTCCTCCACGAACTTCTCCAACGTGGGTCCTTCCCACGGGCTGCAGTTCTCACGAACTGCTCCAGCATGGGTCCTTTCCATGGTGTGCAGTCCTTCAGGAGCACACTGCTCCAGCGTGGGTCCCCCACGGGGTCACAAGGCCTGCCAGAAAACCTGCTCCTGGTAGCAGAGGATGGTTTTGATCCATTGACCTCTGGGTTATGGGCACAGACCCATCACATGCCAGTAAGAACCAGGTGAGTAACACCCAAGGCTCTGGCTTCCTGGCAAGGAGTCTCTCCTGTTTATCACCTTTTCTCATGAAAGGAGCAGGAAAACTGTCCATCCCATGGAGCTCTGCTGAAGGAAGATGGAGCTGTACATTGTGTGAGGTGATGCAAGCAGAATCAGCAGGTAGAGAGGAATCCTGTAGAGAAGGCATTTTGAGGGAGCACCCTGACTTCACCCAGATAAAAAAGAGACCAGGCAGTGTGCTGACCTGATGGGGAGAAGTGTCCTGGGGTAAAAGAGCGTGGATGAGAGAAGGTGGGAGAGATTTGGTTTGCAGAGATTTGAGTTAGTACTTTTTGTGTCTGTACAGCCTGAGATTTGGAGCCAAGGAAAAATATGGAAGATCTCAAGGATGTTTTGGAATTAGTGGAACTATCGGTAATAACATTAACAGGACAGCGCTGAAAGGGAACTCCTTTGTATTCTCGATGATAAACTAAAGCTATTTAATTTATCTTTTTACATGACAAAAATAGCTATGAGTTCTCAGGGATTAGCCTCTGCTATACAATTCTTAGAACAAGTGTCCATGATGGCACCTCCTGGCAGCTGCTTCATGGCCCCTGTCAGCACCCTGTCCCTGTGCTGGCCCAGCCCCTCTGCCTGTACATGGACCCACAGCCCCAGAGTGCAGGCACAGCATGGGAAAGTCATGGGTGGGGACCTTCCCCTCATTGTGATCCCAAAGATGGCTTCAGATCACAGTTCCGCCATGATGCTCCTACTCTTGCAGCTTCCCCAGCACCTGACCAATGCCTTGCCCCAGCCTTATCCCACGTGAGGTTTTGCAGACAGCTCTGCTCCAGGGTCTGCCAGGGTCTGTGGAAGGAGAGAAGCCAGGTAGGGCTGTCTATTCCCCCAAACTAGCCTTAGGACCACTGGTAATGTGGAGGTGGCCTTACAGCAAAACTCACCCGTAAAATATGGGGTGACCAGCAAGTGCTGGAAATGGTCAATGAGAGATGCTGGGGGTGACAAAGGCCCTGAGACACGTTCCCTGTCTGTCCACACCACCAAAGCACAGACTTCCCTCCTCCTCTCCCCTACACCTGCATGTCTTCCATGCTTGCCACAAGCCCTGGCTCTGCACCACAAACTCCCAGTGTGAATCCTCGCCCTGCATGGTCACACACTGCAACCTCTACACTGACATTTTCCTCTCCTGGGAACTTTCCAGCCCAGCCCAGCCCAGCTCCCTGTAAACTCTTCCCACTGCCCTTGACCTCCCTCCACCCCCCTCTAAACTCTCCCCAGTGCAGCCCAGTCTGGCATGGCCCCACAGCAGTGCCCACCACAGGGTGTGGCAGAGCTCTGGGCACTCAACTCACAGCCCCAGACCATCTGAAGGGCACAGAAGCTCCTCGGGGGTGCAGAGTGCCGAGCCCCAGGGGTGGGCGGCATCTGTGACACAAGGCCTGAGGAGATCCCCTTGTATGATGGAAGTGTTGCTGTGGAGGCCAGCTCTGTCATACAAGTGCCCACTGCCTGTCCTTGCCTGTGGTCACAGGCCTGACACACAGCAGGACTCTAACTAAGTTGAAGAGCCCTCAGGCCTTCCACCAACCCAAGGGTTCAGAAGGAAAGCATGGAAGTGGGAAGAGAGCGGCTCGGGAAAGACCAAGCGCTAGTGATCCCTTGCAGTGCTGCTGTGCCAGGACTCTTTTCCTCTTCCACTCTGCGCAGAGGCACTGCTCCCTGCAGCTGCAGAGAAGGTCTTGGAGGAAGGATCTCAGAAAAAAAAAGACACTGCAGGGCCCTTTATTTTGTTTAAACACACAGAGGTTATGGATCCTCATTTGCACAGCCTCCAGGGCACACAAAACCTGCATAGACTGTGAATTAGGAAGCAGAGGAATAAAGACACTTGTTTGTGGAAAGCATTCAGATAAGTAAACCAAAGCGAAATAGAAGGAGTAAAACCACACCCAAAATCACCACAAAAAGACCAGCAAAAGACAGGTTGGGTCTGTAATGAGATGTAAGTACTATGCAGAAGACAAGAGGCAGTTTATTACTTCTAAAAAGCATCCAGTCATTAGTTTTGTCAGGGCATCCTTGATTTCATGGTTTCTCATGCTGTAGATGAGGGGGTTCAGAGCTGGAGGCACCACCGAGTACAGAACTGCCACCAGCAGGTCCAGGGATGGGGAGGAGATGGAGGGGGGCTTCAGGTAGGCAAAACTACCAGTGCTTATAAACAAGGAGACCACAGCCAGGTGAGGGAGGCACGTGGAAAACACTTTGTGCTGTCCCTGCTTGGAGGCGATCCTCAGCACAGCCCTGAAGATCTGAACATAGGACAGCAAAATGAAAACGAAACACCCAAAGCCTAAACAGACACTAACCACAAGTACCCCAACTTCCCTGAGGTAGGCATCTGAGCAGGCGAGCTTGAGGATCTGGGGGACTTCACAGAAGAACTGGTCCACAGCATTGCCCTTGCAGAGGGGTAGTGAAAATGTACTGGCAGTGTGCAGCACAGCATTGAGGAACCCACAGCCCCAGGCAGCTGCTGCCATGTGGACACAAGCTCTGCTGCCCAGGAGGGTCCCGTAGTGCAGGGGTTTGCAGATGGCAACGTAGCGGTCATAGGCCATGACAGTGAGAAGAAAATACTCTGCTGACATCAAAAAGAGAAACAGAAAGAGCTGGGCAGCACATCCTGGGTAGGAGATGGCCCTGGTGTCCCAGAGGGAGTTGGCCATGGCTTTGGGGACAGTGGTGGAGATGAAGCCCAGGTCAAGGAGGGAGAGGTTGAAGAGGAAGAAGTACATGGGTGTGTGGAGGTGGTGGTCACAGGCTACGGCACCGATGATGAGGCTGTTTCCCAGGAGGGCAGCCAGGTAGATGCCCAGGAAGAGCCAGAAGTGCAAGAGCTGCAGCTCCCATGTGTCTGCAAATGCCAGGAGGAGGAACTGGGTGATGGAGCTGCTGTTGGACATCTGCTGCCTCTGGGAATGGGGTGCTGTCAAAGTAGAAAAAAGACACTGAAGTGTCAGGGCATTATTCTCTGAGCAATATCAAAGCCATTTCCCATAGACCCTTCCACTCACACACAGAGACCCTTTTCCTTTTCCAGGACACCTTCCTTCAGGTCTGTGGCTGGAGCCCAGCTTGGTGCTGGCTGAGCGTGCAATGAAGAGCAGAGCCTCTGCCCATGGGCTCTTGAAAAGTCAGCCCTGCTCTGCAGCAGTGGCTTCATGGGATCGGTGCGGGCAGGGGCCAGTCTGGTGTTTGACTTTGTCAGCTGAAACCGCTCCTAAACACAGAAGGGCTTGTCAGCATTTGCACTCCCAGTGCTAAGGAACCAGGAAGGTAAAAGAAGTTTAAGAGTTCTAGGGTTTTTTACAGCTGCCCACATCGCCCCTGGGGAGTTTTCTTAGATCTCAGGAACCTTCAGCATTTCTGCTGCACTCCAGGAGAACACAGTGAGCCAGGCAAGTCAAGAGGATTGCCCGTGGCTTAGTGCAGAGACAGGGGGAGCTGCTCTGTCCTTCTGTCTAGTTCCCACTTGCACTGTGCTTGCACCTTTCTAAGATGAAGGGCGATCACACTCCCCTGTTTTACCCTGAAAAGCCACCAGACACTGCTGAGAGCAGACACATCCACTGCAGACCACCAAATGTCTCCCCCTTTCTCAAAGTCTCAGCACCCTGCTTCTAGCCAAAACCACACCGGGCTCATTTCACCAACCCAATAGCATTTCCTCAGTCCTAGCATCTCTGTGCTTCTCCATGGGGCTTTCAGATCACAAAAAGCTGCTCTGAGACAGGTTTGCATCCTGCAGGGCGGCTAACAGCTTGGAAGGACACTCGGAGGTGATAGCCAAGTGACCTGATGTGATGGCATCTCTGTAAGGGAGAATCAGCTCATTCCCCAGCCCCACAGACAGCATTGAGCATAACCCCTCAGATGATAGGAAAGCTGGGACACTTGTTCCCATGGACACAGCTGCATGGCACGACCCACAAGATCAGTGTGTGACTCTGCAGCTCAAACTCCCATCCCCAGAGAACCTGACAGCAGCAGCAAGATAACAGTAACACAGACAAGTGGAGAACCAAGGAAAAAAGCAGAGATCGACTGGCTCAGAGAGGCAAGGGGAGAGGCAGCTGAAGTCTCAGGAAAGAGTTACCCTCACCGAGCTGTGCATGCCACCTCCCAGACACCAGCACAGCCAGGCAGCTGTTCCCAGTCCCTCTGCTCTACTTCAGGAGGCTGCTCTCAGACTTACTGATCACTCCACGTTACAGCTCAGGAGTCTCAGGGACTTGCTGAAAACATGACAGGTCCTCTTCCATTTCTTCCCCCAAATTCCCCCATAGTTGGAAACTTAAAACACAGACTCAGAAAATTTCCTTTAGTTTAGAGTAAACCCTGCTTTGTCCTTCCTCTTGAAAAGTGCCCTTGGAAATGTCCTGGGGGTGATCTGGAGCTGTGAGCAGGCCTGATCCACACAGCACCCTCCTTTTAGCAGAAGGACCCTGCCCTGCTGTGAGATGCTTCTTCCACCCACAGCTTCTCCCCACTCTCCTCAGGCATGCTGAGTACTTACCCTGACCGGTGGCAGAGTCCCTGCCCCAGCACACAGCCCCCCACGGTGCAGGGACCCTGCTCAGAAGGACAGCCCTGGGCACCCCTGGCTGCACACCCACCTTCACACTCTGCAGCCATCCCCAGGTGAAGGCAGCTGACATGCCCTGTCCCTCTCGGGGTGCAGCAGGGAAGCTGTGCTCCAAAGCACGGCCTTATTCTCTGCACTGCAGAAACTGTGGGAGTCCCTCTGACAGATCCCATAGGCTGTGGGATGTGCCAGCTTTAGGAGGTCATTCCAGGAACCACAGTTACATTGCCCTGCAGCCAGAGACTTACCCTGTCAAGGGCTGTGAAGATTTTTCTCCAGGTCAGCTCTCCTCTCCCCTCCCACCCCAGACTGCCTTTAACATCTCTCTCTGCCTCCCTCCTCTCCCCTCGGTGCCTGCAGGCAGTGCCCTCAGCCCTGCTGCGCTTTGCAGAGGAGCTGCTCCTGGGCAGAGCTGTCTCTCGGCAGTGCTGCCTGCTTGCCATGAGCTCCCTCCAGCCCAGGAGCCCAGCCCAGCTCAGCAGCAGAGGACCAGCCCAAGGCAGCCCTTTCTCTGCCCCCTCTGGGCTCCCTCCAGGTGTCCCTGGGGCTCCAGGGGAACCTGCTGGGAAACAGGCTGAGGCAATCAATGATGATCCTTCCCTCATCTAGGGAGAGACAGTTCTTTCCTGAAATAAAACTTTCTGCTCAGACACAAAGTTACATCTACATGCAACCTTTTTTTCATTCCAGAAATATAATCCTTCTCTCAGAGTTACTGTTAATGTACCACTTTTTCATGTTATTTTTTAGACATCGTACTCAGAGAGTGAAGGGCAGGGATCTCCTTTGCACCTACTGTGGGAAGGGATCCATGGACTGAGGGAAGGGATCCATGGGTCAATGGTGGCGTTTCATCCTGCGTTTCTATTTATGGCATTTGAAGGAGAGTCAGCTCCCTCCCATGCACACCACAGAGCCACAAGAGGTGGGATTTTTCTTGAATCTCTTCAGGTGTGCACAAAATAGGCACCTGCATGTGAGTTCCTTCTCTCAGCTTCCATCTGAATTAATGGAGATGAAAAGCAGGAATCAGGTGTTCAGACACAAATACCTGGTGACATTTGAGTTGCCAGAGGTGGTCCAAGATACATGTAGGTGACAGCAAACTACATGTACATGCACAGCTGGGGCTGAAGGAATGAATGCCTGCTGTGCCTGAATGCTTCCTGAAATGGTCTCCAGGCCCCTGTGCTCAGGGAAAGGCTTCAAGGAAGAGGAGAGCATGCATTGGCAGGAAAGTCAGGAAATCCTGCAAGGACAGATGCCAGTTTCTGTCCCTGCAGGGGACTAACCCTGGCAATGACACAGGCGTGGGACCGCCTGGCTGGAAGGAGGCATTTCGGAAAGGTCTTGGTGGCCAGTGAGATGGAAAGGATGCAGCCGTGTGCCTTGGAAGCAAGGAAGGACAGGAGCACCTTGGGCTATACAAACATGAGCACGGCCAATTGATTGAGGGAAGATTCTACAGAACACTGTGTCCAGATTTCAGATCCCAGCACAGGAAACATGTTGGCAAGCTGGAGCCAGTTTAGCAAAGGGCCCCCATAATGGTCAGAGTCTGGAGCACTTTAGCTGTGAGGAGAAGCTGAGGGAGCTGGGCTTGTCCAGACTGGAGAAAGGAAGATCTTGGGCGAAACATGTAGCAGCATTGCAGTGTTCCCAGGAAGACTGAGTCAGGCTCGTGTCCATAGTACAAGACACAAGGACAAGAGGCAATGGGCTGAAACAAGGGCATTAGTGTACATATAGAGAGATATGTTTCCAACATGAGGATAGCCAAATGCTGGAAGCTGTTTCCCTGGGAGATTGTGCAGGCTCTATCCCAGAAAGTGACCAAGGCATCTTTGGATAAAGCCCTGAGTAATCTGGTCTGGACCTGCTTCAAGCAGGAG
The DNA here is from genome assembly GCF_929443795.1 of Astur gentilis. Taxonomy (NCBI): domain Eukaryota; kingdom Metazoa; phylum Chordata; class Aves; order Accipitriformes; family Accipitridae; genus Astur; species Astur gentilis. Next base: position 509,641 of record NW_026060847.1, read on the forward strand.
TTTTTTCCAAAAACCTCCTGAGGTCCCTTCCAGCCTAAATGATGCTGTCCTTCCTTCCCCTTCATGTTTACAAATGAGGGAAATCTCTCAGGTTCTCCCTGACCACAGAAATTATTCGCATCAGGTGCAGAGCTGCTTCACAGTTGACACCAAACAACCTTGGCCACATCATTTGCTTCTCTTTTTATTCCCCCCACCCAAGCTCTTCTCTTTTACTGTTGCAAAACCTGCCAAGAGGAACAGCCTACCCTCTTAAACCTTTCCACATTGGTCTTGCATTTCTTGTTCCGTATCCTATTTTTGAGGTGGTTGCTGTGGTATTTTCAACTTTGGGTAGCAGCTTGGGTTAACTTTCCTCACAGCAGCTCCTACAGTGCTTTGCACTGGTGGCCAAAACAGTGTTAATAACACTGCCATGTTTTAGCTATTGCTAAGCAGTGCTTGCACAGTGTCAAGGCCGTCTCTGTTTCTCTCTATGCCCCCTCAACAAGTAGTTTGGATTGCTTGACACTAGAAGAGCAGGGGATGTCATTTAGCAAGGCCAAGCTTCTTGCTCTCTATTGGTGTCTGTGTCCCTGTTTTTGGTAGCGGATGGGCAGCAGGAGCCCCTGGGAGAAGAGACAATGGATTATCCCATGCTGGACACAGCCAAGTCCAGCCAGCTCTGCAACAGACCTACTGCTGGCAAAAGCTAACCCATCAGCAAAGCTGGTAGCACCTCTGTGAAAGTGTATTTAAGAAAGGGCAGAAATGCCAGAGTGGAACAGGAGTAAGGAAAAAAAAAGAGCATGAGGAAAATTCCTGCAAACAGCAAGGTCAGTGAAGAAGAGAGGGGAGGAGGAACTCCATATGATGCAGAAGAGATTCCCCTGCAGCCTGTGAAGGATCAAATGCCAGAGAAGTTGGATATTTCCTGAAGGAACTGTAGCCTGTGGGAAGGATGCCACAGGAAAAGCGTAAGGGGGGAGCAGCAGAGGTGAACTGTTAGGAACTGACTGTCGTCCCCATTCCCGCTTTGACCACTCACAGGGAAAGGAGGTAGAGGAGTCAGCAATGAAGGAATGAAACTGACCCTGGGAAAAAAAGGGAAAGGGGAGGTGCTGTTGTAGTATTTAACTTTTCTTCTCACTATCCAGCTGCCCTGGGTGCAGCTGGGGTAGAGTTAATTTTCACAGGAACCTGGGAGGGGGCACAGCCAGGACAGCTGACCTGAACTAGCCAAGGAGCTATTCCATACCATGTGTCATCATGCTCAGTATATAAATGGGGAGCGGGCTGGGGGGGGGTTCTTGGCTTTCCATGGGGGAAGTGGTGGAGTGTCGGGTTCCTGATGCTGAGCAGTTGCACTGCGCATCACTCATTCTGTATATTCTTTTGTTAGTACCATTGTTGTTGTTGTAACCTCTCTTTTTGTGTTGTCCCAGTAAATTGTCCTCATCTCAACCCACAAGGTTCCAGGGTTTTTTTTTCTTTTCTCCTTTCTGGTTCTCCTCCTCATCCCACTGGATGGGAGCAGGGAGGAGTGAGTGAGCAGCTGTGTGGTCCTTTGTTACCAGCTGGGCTGAAACCATGACAATACCCCTATTTGAATTGGTAATAAAATAAGTTGATATTCCTCCTTTAGAGCCTGTTTTGCTCATGACTAATTGGGAAGTGATGTCCCTGATTTCATAACAAGGAATTCAGCATTTTTTTTCCTTTTTTCTCCTTCTGTACTGTTGAGGAGGAGGAGGAGTGAGAGAGTGGCTGGCTGGGCATCTGGCCGCTGGGCATCTGGCCGCCAGCTAAGGTCAACCCACCACACGGTCTCCCACAGTATTCTTGTATCAAAGCTAGGAAGCTACAGTCTTGAGAGGTGGGCAAGGAGGTGAGTAAAAGACTGATTGGATGCATCAGGGTCTCTTCTGGGGCTTAATGATGCTGTCAGTGTCCTGGAGGAGCTGACAGAGTTTTTGGATGACACAAACCTGAGGTGCGGACCAGTCTATACACGGGAGTGCTGCCTTCTGGAGGAATCTCAACAAGTTGGCAGAGTGGGCCAAAAGGAACCTACTAGATTTCATAGAGAGGAAATGCCAAGTCCTGCCCCTGGGGTGGCCTAACCCTGGGCAACAGCCCCCGGGTAGGGTGCAGCTGAGCAGAAAAGGCCCTGGGGGCCATGGTGGACAACAAGCTGCCCATGAGCCAGCGGTGAGCCCCTGCAGCCAAGAAGGACAAGAACAGCCTGCCTGTATGAAGAGAAGCATGGCCAGGAGATGAGGGGGAGGGATTCTCCCCTCCATTCACTGCTTGCTAGACCACATGCACAGCACTGCACTGAGCTTGGGGCCTCCTGCCCCCCGTACAGGAAAGACATTGATTAACTGGAGCAAGTTCAGTGAAGGGGCACCAACACAGTCAGGTGTGCGGGGTGTGCACGGGGCTGGAGAACTTTCCACCTGAGGAAAGCCTTCGGGAACACTGTTCAGTATGGAGATGAGAAGGCTTCGGGAAACCTCACAGAAGCATTTCAGTACCTACCAGGCAGTTAAGAAAACAGAACCAGTCTCTTCATTGTGGTGCATGGTGGGAAAATGAGAGGCAAAGGACAAAAGTTGAAAGAATGTTCAGCCAGGAGATGAGGTCCATGAGGTCATAACCATAAGGGCACTTACTCACTGGAAGAGGTTGCCCTGAGAGGTTGTGCAGTCCCAGTCCTTGGAGGTTTTCAAGCCTTCTCTCCCCCTAAATATGGTCTCCACACATTGAACAGAACACTCTTGCTCATGCAAGAAGGAAGCAAAAGCCTATGGCACTAGAAAAGCTCTGCTTCCTCTGGGCCCTCTCTTCCCTATGAGAGAGGTCTTCCACCATCCTCACCCTTCTTCCACCTGCAGCTTTGGCAGCTGCCTGTGCCTGGCCTGCCCACTTGCCTTCACCACTCACCTTTGTAACTGAGGCCCAACACATATCTGTCTGTCAGCCTGTGGCCTGGCAGGGGTGGAACTGGGACAAGGGCTGCTGGGGCAGGGCTGAGGTAGCTCAGCTGGGAGAGCGTTAGACTGAAGATCTAAAGGTCCCTGGTTCAACCCCGGGCTTCAGCACTGATTTGCTCCTGTAGATTTTTGCAGAGACTGCCTGCCTGACTTCTTCCAACCTGCCCTGGCCCTCCTTGCTCCTTCATCTCTTCCAGAGCACTGCCCATGTAGCTGCAGATCTGCAGGTTAGAATGAGCCTTCCTCTTGCACTGCAAGCCCCCAGCCTTCCCCCGGACAGGACTCTCCATTCTGTGCTTCTTTGGGGTGGTCTCTAGCCGACCCTCCTTCCCTGCACCACAGCAGTTGGCATCTCTCCTTTGCAGGGTCTCTGCAAAGACCCTGTCTCTCTCCTCTTTGCCGTTCTTGATGGTGCACAGACTGCTTCCCTTGTCATAGACACATCACAGGAGAAGAGCAGCTGTCCTGCTGGCAGGCATCAAGGGGATGGAGCTCAGTGGAAGAGCACCCGCTTTGCATGTGGGAGGTCCTGGGTTCAGTCCCTGGCATCTCCAGGGGTGGTGCTTTTGCCCTGACTGCCCAGCCTCAGGCAGCTGTGGGCTGGAGCTCGGGCACTGCTCCTCCCCAGGCCCTTTGGGCCTGACCTGCCCACCCAGGGCTTGGCTGTGAGGTGGGCAGGGCTGTGGGAGTCCTGTGTGTGCTGCCTCTGCTGGGCCCTTTCTTGGAGGAGAAGCAGGCAGCTGTGCTGGACCTGAGCCCAGGTCACTGCCCTGAATCCTAGACCCACAAACCAGCCAGGGGAAATGCTTGGCAGCAGAGTGTGCCTGCAAGGAGACTTCAGGGAGGGGATAGACAGCAGCAGCACACTACAGAATCCCTTCTGGCTGCACTGGGAGATGTGGTGTGAGGGTGTTGGTCCAGCCCAGGTGTCCTTTGGGACCAGAGCCACACTGCCCTGCTGGCTTTCCAGGGCGAAGGCTTTGGGATTGTCCTGTCTCCACTCTAGGTGGAGATCCCATACCACATGGGAAGCACTCTGTGCCAGCAGGTAAGGCTGTCAGGGCTGGACGAGCATGCACAGTGCTGTGGGACTCCCAGCTGGAGTTTTGTCTCCACCATCCTTCCACCATTGCCACTGGCTTGAGAAGAGCCTCAGCTCAGGGAACCTGGATCTGCTGAGGTCAGGAACAGCCCTGCAGAGGTGCGACCAGTGCCCACCTCTTGCGCCTGGGGTGTTTGGTGACTCCGCCACTAGTCCGTAACTACTGTGCTGGTAGGATCAGGGAGTCACAGGTCTGTCCACAGCCATGCACAGGCAGGGAGGGCCAGGAGATGGTGCCTCAGCTCCTCCCCTGGCAATAACACCCACAACCAAAATGGGGCATGAGACATGGACTTTCACTGCAGGGTGCCCAGCACCCTGGTGAGCCGAAACTCAGAGAAATAAGGCTGCTCTCCTATGGGCTTGAAACAGCCAAGCTCTGCCCAGCATGGGGGCTGCAGTGCTGAGACATGGGGTGTCACTGTGACCCCCCTCAGGCAGGTCCTCGGGAGCTGCAGGAACAACCACAGATCTGGGGTACAGAGACAATCTTGCTTTGCTGCAGACAATGGACCCAGCCTGCAGGGCCTGACAGTTCAGGTCCCCAAATGCCATGAAAAAGGTTCTTCCAGCTCAGGTGTGCTGCCCCCTCAAGCACACACAGGCCTGTGGCTCATCTCCCCAAGGAGGAAGAGGAAAATACCTGCCAAGCACCAGGGTAAGGGAGAAGTATTACACCTGTGGGAGGGCAGAGCTGGCAGTGAGGTGGCACAGGACAGGCGCTGGGTTCCTCTCCCCAGTGCCCACTTGGAGCACCTTGAGTCTGCACGTCAGTGTCCATACTGCCCATAGCCCCCACCGTCCTGTGTTCGGAAGATAACACTCCCCCCTTCTTTACTTCACTTTTACACCTTCTCTGAGATGCAGGGCTGGAGCTTGCCCCCCTGGGAGTTTTCCAGGAGATGGAGGCTGTGTCTGCAGTGCCCATGTATGTCACCCATCACCGTGAGGGTCTCACCTTGGGAACGCTGCTCTCCCATTGGGTCTGCCATCAGGAAGGCTCTGGGGTATGGGGCAGAGGGATGTGAGTGCCTGGGCTTCTGCCAGATCCCCCCAGGATCACCCCAGGGGTGGAGGAGCTCCCAGCACGGAATGGGGCAATGCTGAAGTGGGAGAGGATGTTGGTGACCTCCGCCTCCTTCCCGTTTCTCCTCTAGGGCCAGATCCTGCTGCTTGCAGCAGTACTGAGCTCCAGCAACTCCTCACAGGGAACCCTGCCACAGACAGCCAAGGCACCTTCCCACAGCAGAGGAGCCTTTTGGGGAAGTGCCAGAGGGGTGTGGAGACCCACCAGGACAACCAGGGAGAGCGGTTTGGGCACCAGGTCGTGCCCAGGTGTCAAATCCTTTTCACCTCCTGGTTCCTGCATAAGAGGTTTCTCTGCCCATAGGCACTGGGGCAGCTGAAAGCCACAGCCAAGGCAGAGGAACCCTGGCTCAGCTTCCAGCAGTGCCTCTTTTAGGGGAAGGACACAAAATCTCCTCTGCCATGGAAATGTGCCCACTTGAGCGTCCTCCCAGATTAGCCCTTCTCCAGGCCAGGGACTGGACCATGGCTTCTGGCTGCAGCACACATCTCCTGGGGTTCTTTCCTCCATCCCCCCGGCCCTCCAACAGTGCTGGGGGAAAGGTGCCCCCATCCCCTCTGTTCCCATCCCTCTTGTACCTGCACACAAGTACCACCCTGACACAAATCCAAACTGACATCCATGGAGAGGCAGAAGAAGAGCGGGGGTGGGAGCTGGAGAAGAGCAGGAGGAGGGGGTCCCAGGGCTGCCGTGGGGCCTTACAGCCTCTGCTCAGATAGAAGGCAGCTCAGTGCCTTGAAAAGAGTGCTCAGGGTCTGCAAGGGCCCAAGGCAGCAGGAGCAGCCGATGGAGACTGGGGTCCTGGCAGAGCATGAGGAGAGGGAATCCCAGCCCCATGGTTCCCAAAAAGCAGCTCTACACCCTGTGCTGGGGCAGTGGGGAGCAGAGCTACCTCCTAACCATGGTGGGAGGTAATCCATGGGCCATCTCTCCCCCTGGGGCTGGCTGGGGTGTTCAGGGCTCACCCTGACATGGCAGCTCTGTCATGGCCTCTGCACTGTGGCACCAGCATGGCCCAGGCCCTGCCTGAGGCAAAGAGCAGCTGGGAAACCCTACACTCATAAAATGGGTGCTCCCACTGTGATGCACCACGGGACCTATCAGAGAGTCATTTTTGACTAGAAACTGCCTGTGCCCATTAGGGTGGAAATGTCTCTCAGCAGGATTATTCCCCAGGGACCATGGGCTCTCGCTGCCCCACAGCCTGACCCCAAGCCTGCTGTCCCTGAGACATGCCCATTTTCCCACCTCCATGACTTTGTTCTCTGTCCTCCTCATCAGCCTCAAGAAGATGCCCTCACACTTGGCCAGGCAAGCACCAGCTCCGGGTCAAAGCCCCCGGAGACTTTTATTGAGAACAAAGATGATGCACAGCATAACAATGGGAATAAAAATAGAGGAAACTCCAGGCGGTTTCTGTTGCCCGTGGGCGAAGGCACATGGTTCCCTGGTGCTTACGGCTCTCCCAGCTCCACAGACCTCTTCTCCCTCCTGGCTGCATGCAGCTGCACAGCAGCGATGGGCTTTCATGGCCTGGGGCCCTGGGACTGTTGTGCACAGAGCTCCGGTGTCACAGCCATTTTGTCCTCAAGGGGATGTGCCAGAGACACCTCTTCAGCATCATCATAGCCCACGCTCCCCAGGGGCAGGGGCCACGTGTCTCCTTCAGCTCCAGGGAGCCCAGCACTTCTCCAGGAGCGCAGGCTGGCCCCTGCAAGCAGCAAAGCAGGACAACGCAGTTCGGCCCATGGAGACTGTACAGCATCTTCCTCCCTGCTCCTCACCACATTCAGCTCCTTCTCCTACCCCTAGTCCCTCCAAGGAAAACTCCTGGGACAGGCGGCTGGGGTCTCAGGACAGCAGTGACTTGGGTGGCCCCAGGGGTGGCACCCCAGGAACCAGCAGTGCTAAATTTCCCTCTCACCTCTGGGTGCATCCCTGGGCTCTGCTCCCTCCTCTGGATCCCTGGTCATTTCCCTCTCTCCCTGCCCAGGGGCAACATCCATCGCGGGATCAGAAACCTCCCTGGCATCATCATAACCATCTGCTGGGTCACCTCCAGGTGGGACAAGCACATCTGAAGAGAGAAGGGAGCTGGTGACAGTGAGAAGATACGTCCTGCAGAGCAGAGCGAAGATGCGCAGGGACACAGGGCTGAGACACGGGTATTGGCAGTACCACAGGAGACCCCCATGTCCTCCCCATCTCCAGCGTTGACACAGAGTGACACCCCTGCCCACCACATGTCTTCAGGGAGATCAACTCCTTCTTGCCTCTGTTACCTGGTGCTGAGCCCAGACCATCCTCCTCCTCGCTGACTGTTGGTAGTTAGGGTCTGGCGGCCGGAAGATACCGCGCTGTACGGAAAGGTAGGGCCCCTCTCCTGACAGCCAATGGTGCTTAGTTCATGATGTAAGCGGACGGAAGTGACGTTGTAAACCCAAGCTATATAATGCCGGGTCATTCACAAATAAACGCCATTTGCCGTCTACCACATTGGCGTCTGCGAGCTGATGGACCGAGCGACCTGGGGTTGGTCGCCGTGCCGTTCCTGAACCAGGTCTCCACACCTTCGAAAGGCAACAGCTGACCCCAGGGTAGGGCTGCAGCTGGGTCAGGGACTCCTCTGAATAGGAGCCTGCAGAGATGCACGGTGGCTGTTATGAAGTGAGCCCCTCTGACCTGCCTCGTGGTCAGAGCTGCTGGGGAAGGGGAACACACAGAGCTGGGGCTGCGTGGGGAGGAGGGCTGGGAAATCCCCCTGTCTCCCTGGGGCAAACCCTGTCTCAAAGGTGCTCCCAGAGCTGCCCTAGGACAGCCCCTTCCCTCACTCCGTGGGTGTCACTTGGGGTGCAGGGGCAGGAAGAGAGGGGCTGTCCTGCTGGGACAGGCAAAGCTGTTTGTTTGGCAGAAAGCTCCCCTTCCAGGCCCAGGACCTGGATGGTCTCCCCACAGACCACGTGGCCCCAGTGTCACAAGGACCATGGGCTGGTGGGCCTCAGGGAATCAGCCCGGGGTTGGGGCCAGGGGAAAGGGTCCTGCAGATGTTCCTCCAGGGAGGACCCACACCCACCTGAGCGACCAAACCTCGCCTGCTTCTCCCACACTGGGCTGTAACCGATCTCCTCGTACAGGGCCTCAGGGAAGGGCTCCTGAGCACTCCTGGAGCCTGGGGACAGAGGTAAGGCTGGCAGAGGGACAGGCAGAGGGGCAATGGGATCACACTGTGCTGCCCCAAACCTGTTTCTTGGGCCAGCCCAGGACTGGCCCAATGGCACAGCCCCACTGCACTGTCCAGGCACAGCTACCACATCCCCAGTGAGGGCAACATCGCCGCGGAGATTATCTGGGGCAGCGTCACCCTCGCATCATCCCATCGGAGTCAGCGCTCATGCCCCTCTGGCCCCAGGGTCATGCACCCCTCGTCTGACCCTGGAGCAGCTCCCATGTTTCCTCCACCTGGAGCTTTCCCCTATCTGCCCCATGGGTCTAGAGTAGCCAGGGGGTGGGCAGGGCTGGGCAGAGGGGACAGCCTGGGGGCCTGACACCACGGGGATGGACTATTCTGCCCTGCACTCCTCCCATCATCTCCCTTGTCCCAGAGCCCCCCCCAGCACTACCCAGAGCATTGCCAGCCTCGGCCATCTGTCTTCCGCTCACATTTCCCCCGGCCCCGCTCTGGCATTTCTCTCCTCGCCCCATCGCTACCTCCCCCCGCCTCTGGGCTCTCTCCACCCCTTGCTGCTGGTGCCCCACAGCCAGGCACTCAATGGGGTGGTGCATGGGACAGGTGGCAGCACACGGTCTCACCCCCCCAGCTCTGCACACACACACATCAGCGATAGTGGTAACACCTCTATGATAACATTTTTAAGAAGGAAAAAAGTTGGGTTGCAGAGAAACAGCCACCGGAGCGAGGAGTGAGACCGTGCAAGAGAAACAACCCTGTGGACACCAAGGTCAGTGAAGAAGGAGGGGGAGGAGATGCTCCAGCTGCTGGAGCAAAGATTCCCCTGCAGCCTGTGGTGAAGACCCTGGTGAGGCAGGCTGTCCCCCTGCAGTCCAGGGAGGTCCATGGTGGAGCAGATATCCACTTGCAGCCCGTGGAGGATCCCACGCCGGAGCAGGTGGGTTCCCGAAGGAGGCTGTGACCCTGTGGGAACCCCACGCTGGAGCAGGCTCCTGGCAGGACCTGTGGATCTGTGGAGAGAGGAGCCCACGGAGCAGGTTTTCTGGCAGGACTTGTGACCCCATGGGGGACCCATGCTGGAGCAGTGAGCTCCTGAAGGACTGCACACTGTGGAAAGGACCCATGCTGGAGCAGTTCATGAAGAACTGCAGCCCGTGGGAATGGCCCACATTGGAGAAGTTTGTGGAGGACTGTGTCCCATGGGGGGGACCCCACGCTGGAGCAGGGGAAGAGTGTGATGAGCCCTCCCCCTGAGGAGGATTGAAGCGACAGAAAATAAAGTGTGATGACCGTAAACCCCATCCCTGTCCCCCTGTGCTGCTGGGGGGGGGTTGGTAGAGAAATCCAGGAGTGAAGTTGTGCCCGGGAAGAAGGAAGGGGTGGAGGGAAGGTGTTCTGAGATTTGGTTTTATTTCTCATTACCTTACTCTGGCTGATTTGTAATAAATTGAGCTAATTTTCCCCAAGCTGAGTCTGTTTTACCCGTGACGGTAATTAGTGAATGATCTCTCCTGTCCTTATGTCGACCCGCAAGCTTTTTTGTTATATTTTTCTCTCCCCTCTCCAGCTGAGGATGGGAGAGTGATAGAACAGCTTTGGTGGGCACCTGGCCTCCAGCCAGGGTCAACCCGTCTCACACAGGCAGTTCCCTGACCACATCCAGGAATGAAATTGCTAGAGGGGAACGCTAGAGACCAAATGGAAGCGCCAGTAACCCCACCCCCTCTGGCTGAGAACCATAACCCTTTTGCAGCACTGTGAGAAGAACCAGAAGGGTCAACAAACTAGAAGCTGCGGTTTGGGGTTCAGGCCACCAAATCCGCATGGTGAATACTTGCCAATGGTCTGCTGATAAAAAGCCTTATACACACATTCCTGTGGGTCCAAGACAGATAAGTTTAGAATTCTTAATTGATACAGGAGCCCAAATTAGTGTTTTAAATGAACAACAAGCTAGTGAGCTGGCAATTAAACCATTGAGAAAGGCTATAAACATTATAGGAGTGACAGGAGCAGCAGAACAATGTCCCATAGCTCGAACTCAATTCTGGCTACCTGGGGAAAAGAGAATGATGGCTGTGGAAGTGGCTCAGAGCCCCTATGAGGGAAATATACTGGGATTTGATGTGCGGGCAGGCAAACAATGGTACCTACCCAATGGCAGGCTGTGGAGCTTTGAGGGCAGAGGGGCAGAGGCTCTCCATGTGAGAACCTTGCGACTTGCTCCTGCACTACCGCAATCTAAAGTAACCCATGTCTATCAATACCTGCTGCCAGCCAGTGCCAAATGGGGCATTTTGGAAGTAATTAACTACCTTGAGAAGAGACAAGTTCATAAGTCCCACACATTCCCTTTATAATTTTCCTGTTTGGCCAGTCTGAAAACCAGATGGGAGGTGGTGACTAACAATTGATTATAGGAGGTTGAACAGTAATACCTCACCATTAACTGCTGCTCTTCCAAGTATAACCTCAATAGGAACAGCAATAAAGGCTGCGGCCGACCCATGGATGGCTGCTTTAGATGTCAAGGATATGTTTTTTATGGTTCCCCTAAGGGAAGAGGACAAACCCCAGTTTGCCTTCACTTGGGAGGGGACCCAATGTGCTTTTAATTGACTTCCCCAGGGATATAGGCATTCCCCAACTATTGCTCACAATGCTTCAGCCAAGCTCCTTGATGCTGTGGAAGTACCATCAGGTGTTCACATGTATCAATATATAGATGATATCCTGGCTGGTGGGGATAACAAGGAACAGGTAGGGCAAGTGTCTGAGGCCATCAGGAATCTGTTAGTCAAGAATGGGCTAGACGTCCCATCTTCTAAATGTCAAGGTCCTTCTCCAATTGAGGAGGCACCCAAATCTGTGACAGGCCCAGATATGCAGGCAGTGTGGTTCACGGATGCATCTGCCCATCAAGTGGGATCAAAATAGCAATATAAAGCAGTGGCATTGGAGACTGGTACTGGGAAGACAGTCGAGGAAGAGGGTGAAGGTAGTGCACAAGTAGGAGAACTACAGGCTTTATTACTGGCCGTAGAGAATGGTGCTACCATCATCTATACTGACTCTTACGCAACCTTTAAGGGCGCTACAGAGTGGATATGTCAGTGGGAATCTAGTAAGTGGGAAGTAGGTCATGTGAAAGTGTGGAGGACAGAAGACTGTCAACGTCTCCTGGCAATAGGGAGGTCCCGACATTTAAAGGTACGATGGGTGAAGGGACATGCTTGGGATGGAACCCCAGCTGCAAAATGGAATCAACAGGTGGACCACCTGGCCCAAATCAGGATGGTCACCAGTGAGAAGGAAGACTGGGATAGATTAGATGAATGGTTGCATATCAAGAAAGGCCACTCAGGGAAAGAGCAACTCTATTATGAATGCCGATCTCAGGGTTGGCTGGTGTCTATGAAAACCCATGAAGCTATTCTCACAGCTTGCCCGCAATGCCAAATAAGCCTTAAGGCTAATCATCCAAACCAAGCTCCGGCCCAGCATATCAGACAAGGCAAGGCTCTTTGGAGCACGTGGCAGGCTGATTACAGTGGTCCTCTGAGACCATCATCTGGGAGGAAATATATTTTGGTAGGAGTGGAGGTAGCATCAGGATTGTCTATGGCAACAGCTGTTGGCACAGCTACTGGAGACCAGACAGTTCAGGTTTTGTGAGAATGGTTTGGTATTCTACCTATTCCTCAATGTATTCAAAGTGATAATGGGTCACATTTCAGAGCCACAGTGGTACAAGACTGGGTGCGAGGGGAAGGCATCAAATGGGTGTTTCACACACCATGTTACCCCCAAGCTAATGGTATAGTTGAGCGAACCAATGGCTTGATTAAAAAACATGCTGATGTCTCATGCCATAACTGGGATACATGATTACCACGAGCAGCTTTTGCTGTTAATAACCGGTGGGGAAATTAGGGTAGTACAAAAATTCGAGCATTTTGTCCTACAGGACTGTTAACAGGCGATGACTATACCAGAGGTCAGAGATGCCAGTTTCCACTGGGGACATACGTGGGCCAACCTATCATGGTGAAACTACCTTCCATTGGTATTGTTCCTGTCACCTTAGCAAAACCCAGAGGCTTATATGCCTGGGAAGCCTTAGACAGGAGCGGAAAGACTCACCATGTCACCACATTGCCCGGTGGATAATCCTGGACTTCTAACTCTGTGACCCAGTTTTAAGACTGAGGTCTAGTTTGTGCTTTCTTACAGGACAATGAAGAAACGAGCCATTCCAGTGGTTCTACTGGCAGTGATGGCGGTGGCAGGTGTGGATGATTAAGACCTGGATGACAACATCATGGCAAAGATGATGGACATCAATATATCGCAAGCCCTTAAGCTCACATGGGAGCAATGTAACTATCATAGTTGGAGGTTCAGATTGGATGGGGGAGGAGGGTATACGCATGTTGTTTATAGTTGGTCACCAGGTGCAGTAAATGCTAGTTTGGTATGGAACACCAGATGTGACTATATCCTCCAACTAACCCATGAGATCACGGGGTGGAGCTGGAATGGCACTACACCATGCCCTGAAATTCCATGGGGGTGGCTGTGTACGGTACCCAAGGGAACACCAATAGAGCATTCTAGAATTGAGTTTACAGCTATCAACCTCAGCCAATGTTACATCTGCCAGTTTGGGACTCTTGAACAATCAGTTACAACATACCAGTAAAATGACCATCCAAAACTGAGCCGTACTGGATTTGATGCTACTGAAAGAGAAAGGTGTATGTGGAGTTTTGAACCTGTTGATGGGGGACTGCTGTGTTCATTCCAAATGTGTCAATGTAGCTTCAAGATCAAATCAACAAAAGAAAGTGGCAAGAGACTCAGAGGCAATTGCTTCTGCACCAGGGACTACTTGGCTGGGTGGGAAAGTATTGATATGTTGGGATTTTCTTTGACAGGGTGGATGACCAGCCTTCTCTAATCTTTAATAATGTTTGCAGTTATGATTACTGTAATCTGTATTGCACTAAGTTGTATCACACGTTTGGCAGTGAAGTTTGTACTAGCGGTTGAGTATACTCTCTTCAAAACCTGTTCGTGTGTCAGATAGTCCACTTGAACTCTAGCCCAGAATGAAATGATGACCCACAATGAGAGTCAAATTCATCAGACTGCGGTCCCTTTTAGCTCTGGAGGCAAGAGGTAACTGTACGACCACTCCAAGGAAACCTGGGCTGTGGTCACAGGATGCAATGTGTGCCAGGACACCCTGCCCCTGAAGGGAAACAAAACTTCTCTGGGCAGGGAGGAGAGGAAAAATAACCCAAACTCTAGAGGCTGCAGGTTGAAAATTAAACTGACCAATCGAGAAGCGCAAGGTACACTGAAGTACTGACCTTTAGGCCAATGAGGATTAAAATGACCACAGATCAGATTCAACAAGGGTATAAACGGGGTCCTGCCCGAGGACATTTTGGAATCAGTACTCCTCAGAGAAGCGGGTCTGCAGTCAGGACTCTCCCCTTGGGTCGGGATGACGCCCTAGGTAATTCCTGCAGGTTGGGAGCGCTCATCTTCTAGGTGAGTGATATGCACCTTTTGAGTCATCATTTTAAATCTTAAGAATACTTAAGTTGCCTGTAAAGTACTAATTCCCCTTACATCCTCAAGCCTGTCGTTCACAAATGTCACCAGAGTTCTAACTAACTTTTTACTGAAGAACAAATCTGAGTTTTAACACCTCTTGGAATTGATTGTGTGAGCCTCCCTAACATGTACCCAACTCTTCTTCTAATGAAAGAAATACTACAGAACATAAGTTTCTCTGTAGCTGAGGGAGGCAACACCAGTGTTTGCTTCAGCCTGTTTCCCAGCAGATTCCCCTGGAGCCCCAGGGACACCTGGAGGGAGCCCAGAGGGGGCAGAGAAAGGGCTGCCTTGGGCTGGTCCTCTGCTGCTGAGCTGGGCTGGGCTCCAGGGCTGGAGGGAGCTCATGGCAAGCAGGCAGCACTGCCGAGAGACAGCTCTGCCCAGGAGCAGCTCCTCTGCAAAGCGCAGCAGGGCTGAGGGCACTGCCAGCAGGCACCGAGAGGAGAGGAGGGAAGTCGGAGGGAGGTTAAAGGTGGTCTGGGGTGTGAGGAGAGAGGAGAGCTGACCTGGAGAAAAATCTTGACAGCCGTTCACAGGGTAAGTCTCTGGCAGCAGGGCAATGGAGCTGTGGGTCTTGGAATGACCTCCTAAAGCTGGCACATCCCACAGCCTATGGGATCTCTCAGGTAAACTCTCACATTTTCTCCAGCGTACAGAAAAGGGACGTGCTTTGGAGCACAGCTTCCCTGCTGCGCCCTCAGAGGGACAGGGCATGTCAGCTGCCTTCAGCTGGGGATGGCTGCAGAGTGTGAAGGTGGGTGTGCAGCCAGGGGTGCCCAGGGCTGTCCTTCTGAGCAGGGTCCCTGCACCGTGGGGGGCTGTGTGCTGGGGCAGGGACTCTGCCACCAGTCAGGGTAAGTACTCAGCCTACCTGAGGAACTGTAAACAGCAGAGTGGGGAGAAGCTGTGGGTGGAAGAAGCAATCCCCAGCAGGGCAGGGTCCTTCTGCTGACAAGAGGGTGCTGTGTGGGTCAGAGCAGCTCTCAGCTCCAGATCATCCCAAGGACATTTCCAAGGGCACTTTTCAAGGGGAAGGTCGAAGCAGGGACTACTATATCATAAGGATCCTTCTTGAGTCTTTGTTTTCAGTTTCCTACTCTGGGGGAATTTGGGGGAAGGAATGGAAAAAGAGCTGTCATGCTTGAACAAGTCCCTGAGACTCCTGAGCTGTAACTTGGAGTGATCAGTAAGTCTGAGAGGAGCCTCCTGAAGTAGAGCACAGGGACTGGGAACAACTGCCTGGCTGTGCTGGTGTCTGGGAGGTGGCATGTACAGCTGGGTAAGGGTAACTCTTTCCTGAGTGCCTGGCTGCCTCTGCCTTTGCCTCTCTGAGCCAGACCCTCACCCTATTTTTCCTTGCTTCTCCGCTAGTCTGTGTTATTGCTACTGTTACCTTGTTCCTGCTGTCTGTTTCTCTGGGGTGGGAGTTTCAGCTGCAGAGTCACACACTGATCTTGTGGGTCCTCCCATGCAGCTGTGTCCATGGGAACAAGGTTACAGGTGTCCAAGCTTTCCTCCAAGCTGAGGAGCTGTAGGCAACTTAGCCTGTGTCATTCTCTAGGAAATGAGCTACTCTCCCATCCTGAGATACCATCATCAGGACACTTAGCTATTTTCTTGGGGTGTCTTTCCAAGATGTGAGTTGCCCTCCAGGATGCAGGTCTGTCCCATAGCATCTTGGTGTTACCTGAATGCCCCATGGAGATGCACAGAGACCCTATGACTGAGGAAATGCTGCTGGGTTTGTGAAATGAACCATGTGTATCCTTGGCAAGAAGTGGGGTGCAGAGACCTTAAGAAAGAGGGAGTCACTTGGTGTTGGACAGTGGATGTCCCTGCTCTCAGTATTGCCTGGATTCTTTTCAGGTTAACATCGGGGGGTGATTACCCTCCATCTCAGTAATGTGAGAGCTCAGGGTATCTAGCAACAAGACAGAGTGACAGATCAGCTCCCCTAAGCCACAGGCAGAACTCTTTCCTCACAGGACCCACTTTATTTTCTCTGAGTGTAGCAGAAATGATGAGTTTTTTCTGAAATCCCAGAAAATCTCACGGTGAGATGGGGAAGAGATGTAAACACCACCCCTTATCCCCCCTTTCCCCCCCCGCCACCCCAAACAATGCTTTGATTGTGTTTTCTTAGCCCTGGGAGTGTTGATGTTGACAACCAATTTATATTAGTAGTGCTTTCATCTGACCAATTCAAACACCAGGTCTGACAGAAACCATTCCCAGAAACCCACTGCTGCAGAGCAAAGATGATTCCTTGGCAACCAGTAGGCAGAGGTCCTGATCCTCAGGGCACACTCAGCCAGCACCATCCAGAGCTCCAGGAATGGAGCTAAATGAAAATATCATTGCAATAGTAAAGGTGCTCTGAACGTGTAGTAGGAGAAATAGCGTTGCTATTGCTCAAAGAATAATGCCCTAACTTGTCACTGCCCTTGCCCCCCTGTTCAGTGCTCCACAGCCAGAGGCAGCAGATGTCCAACAGCAGCTCCAACACCCAGTTTCTCCTCCTGGCATTTGCAGACCCACGGGAGCTGCAGCTCTTGCACTTCTGGCTCTTCCTGGGCATCTACCTGGCTGCCCTCCTGGGAAATGGCCTCATCATCACCGCCGTAGCCTGTGACCACCGCCTCCACACACCCATGTACTTCTTCCTCCTTAACCTCTCCCTCCTCGACCTGGGCACCATCTCCACCACTGTCCCTAAAGCCATGGCCAACTCCCTCTGGGACACCAGGGCCATCTCCTACCCAGGATGTGCTGCCCAGCTCTTTCTGTTTCTCTTTTTGATGTCAGCAGAGTATTTTCTTCTCACTGTCATGGCCTATGACCGCTACGCTGCCATCTGTAAACCCCTGCACTACGGGAGCCTGCTGGGCAGCAGAGCTTGTGTCCACATGGCAGCAACTGCATGGGGCTCTGGGTTCCTCAATGCTGTGCTGCACACGGCCAATACATTTTCACTACCCCTCTGCCAAGGCAATGCTGTGGACCAGTTCTTCTGTGAAATCCCCCAAATCCTCAAGCTCTCCTGCTCAGGTGCTTACCTCAGGGAAGTTGGGGTACTTGTAGTTGCTGTCTGTTTAGCTGTTGGATGTTTTGTTTTCATTGTGCTGTCCTATGGGCAGATCTTCAGGGCTGTGCTGAGGATCCCCTCTGAGCAGGGACGGCACAAAGCCTTTTCCACATGCCTCCCTCACCTGGCTGTGGTCTCCTTGTTTATAAGTACTGCCATGATTGCCTACCTGAAGCCTCCCTCCATCTCCTCGCCATCCCTGGACCTGGCGGTGGCATTGCTATACTCAGTGGTGCCTCCAGCCGTGAACCCCCTCATCTACAGCATGAGAAACCATGAGATCAAGGATGCCCTGAGAAAACTAATCAATGGATGTTTTTCCAAAGGAATAATCTGCTTGTTGTCCTTTGCATAGGACTCATAATATATCTTAGTATAGCTTGTCTTCTGATGGTTGTCCTAAGTTGATTTGGGGTTCTGAGTGTGGGGTTTTTTTGGTTCATTTTTGCTTTGTTTTACTTATCTGAATGCTTTCCACAAAGAAATGTCTTTCTTCTCTGGTTTCTAATTTACAGTCTATCCAGCTTTTGTGTGCCCCGCAGGCTGTGCAAATGCGGAGCCGTACCTTCTATGAGTTTAACCAAATAAATGGCCCTACAGTGACTTGTTTTTCCAAGATCCTTCCTCCAAGACCTTCTCTGCAGCTGCAGGGAGCAGTGCCTGTCTGCAGAGGGGAAGAAGAAAAGATTCCTGGCACAGCAGCCAGGCATCAGCAGAGCTTGGTCTTTCCCGAGCTGCTCTCTTCCCACTTCCATGCTTTCCTTCTGAACCCTTGGGGTGGTAGAAGGCCTGAGTGCTCTTCAAGCATGGTTAGAGTCCTGCTGTGTGGCAGGCCTGTGGCCACAGTCAAGGACAGGCGGTGGGCACTTCTGTGACAGAGCTGGCCTCCATTGCAGCATTTTCTTCGTACAAGGGGATCTCCTCAGACCATGTGCAACAGATGCCCCCCACCCCTGGGGCTCACCCCTCTCTACTCCTGAGGAGCTGCTGTGCCCTTCAGAGGGTCTGGGGCTGTGGGGTGAGTGCCCAGAGTTCTGCAGGACCCTGTGGTGGGCACTGCTGTGGGGCCAGCCCAGACTGGGTTGTGGTGGGCAGAGGGCAGGGGAGCTGGACAGAGGTCAAGGGCAGTGGGAAGAGTTTACAGGGAGCTGGTCTGGGCTGGAAAGTGCCCAGGGGAGAAAATCATCACTGCTGAGCTTGTAGTGTATGACTATGCAGGGCAAGACTCACAGCGGGGTTTTGTTGTTCAGAGCCAGGGCTTACTGAAAGCATGGAAGACATGCAGGTGTTTGGGAGAGGAGGAGGGAAGTCTCTGCTTTGGTGGTGTGGACAGACACAGAAGGTGGCTCAGGGCCTTTGTCACCCCCAGCATCTCTCATTTGCCATTTTCAGCACTTGATGGTCTCCCCAGGTTTATGGGTGAGTTTTGCTGAGGCCACCTCTATCTTCCTGGTGGTCCAAAGGCTGGTTTGGTGGAACAGACAGCCCTGCCCAGCTTCTTCTCTCCTTCCCCAGACCCTGGCAGATCCTGGAGCAGAGCTGTCTGCAAAACCCAACTGGCAGAAGTCTGGGGCAGGGCATGGGTCGAGTGCTGGGGAAGCTGCAAATGTAGAAGGGTCATGGGGCAACTATGACCTGAAGACCATCATTGGGATCACAATGGGGGGATGTTCCCCACCCCTGACTCTTCCCTTTCCCATGCTGTGCCTGCAGAGTGGGGCTGTGGGACCGTGTATGGGCAGTGGGGCTGGGCCAGCACAGGGACAGGGCACTGACGGGGGCCATGAAGCAGCTGCCCGGAGTTGCCATCATGGACACTTGTTCTAAGAATTGTATACCAGAGGCTAATCACTAAGAACGCATAGCTATTTTTGTCATGTAAAAAAAAAATAAATTAAATAGCCTTACTTCATCATTGAGAGTACAAAGGAGTTCCCTTTCAGCACTGTCCTGTTACTGCTAGTAGTGATAGTTCCACTAATTCCAAAATGTCCTCAAGAGCTTTGATATATTTCTTAGTTCCAAACCTCAGGCTGCTCAGACACAGAAAGTACTACCTCAAAACTCTGCAAACCAAATCTCTCGCACCTTCTCTCATCCATGCTCTTTTATCTCAGGACATTTCTAACCATCATGTGAGGACACTGCTTGGTCTCTTATTTTATCTGGGTGAAAACAGAGTGCTCCCTCTTTAAGCCTTCCCTACAGGAGTCTTCTCCACCTGCTGATACCACTTATATCGCTTCACACTATGTACAGCTCCATCTTCTTTCTGCAGAGCTCCATGGGATGGACAGTTTTCCTGTTCCTTTCATGAGAAGAGGTGACACACAGGAGAGACTCCTTGCTAGGAAGCCAGAACATTGGGTGTTGCTCAGTCGCTTCTTACTGGCACTTCTCTCAGATTCTGTTGTGGTGGCTTTGGTGCTCTTCTGTGGCTACTCTTTCTGCAGAGAAGATCTTAAAAAGACAATGATTTCATAAAAGATGTGTCGCGGTAGAGACGGACACGACAAGTAATAGATCACACAAAATGGCTACTTTATTGTTCTAACACACCTTTTTATACCCTTCTTTAGAGTATGTGTTAGTATATGATTGGTTTGGTTAGTAACTAACAATTCATGATTGGTGAGTTCGTTAGGACGGTTCTTCTTATCACTATCTTGTTTTTGTACCGGTCTTCTCGGATCTTCCCAGACTCTTCAAGGATATACTACAAGCTGCTCGAGGTCGCGCTGTTCTCGAACTGTCAGGAATTCCGTAGATTCGTTACATTCCCCGACAATCCCCCCTTTTTGTATTTGTGCTAAAAATATTGTCCTGGCCGCCCCCTGCAGGGCCCTTTGCAGAAGACTGAAAAGACAGGGCAACATTAGGAGCACAGTTATCACAACCAAGATAACTACCCCCACAGTTTTGAGCAGAGATAACAACCATCCAGACAATCCCCAACCCTTGAACATCTTTGTTAGCCAATCTAATTCATCGCTTTCTGTCAGCTTCCTGACTCCCTTCTTTAATTGTTGAATACTACTAAAAATGGATTCTGAATGGTCGGACAGATTCATACAACACATCCCTTCAAACTCATCACAACCGTGTCCTTGTGCTAAAAGCAAAAAATCAATTGCAGCTCTATTTTGCAACGCAGCATGTCTAACACTACCAACATCAGTTAGAAGGTTACTTAAAGCTAAAGAGGTGGCCTTAGATTGCTTACTAAGCCAACATCCTAACTTATTTAAAGTTCTTAAGGCATTTGCAATGCCAACTCCTGGTGCCAATATGGAGGCTGTTAAAATCTGGCCTCGATTCCAAAATTTGATGTCATCTTGACAGGAACTGCTAAACTGATGAGCAAACCTTTGGACTCGCCTATGCTTTCGAGTCATGTTCAGAATCGTTAACATATTTGGTGTTAATAACGTGAGGCGTCCGAGGCTACACGGGGCTCCATTCAGTTTAGATGGAATGCCTCCCCAGGCACGATCTCCACAGATTAGAAACACGCCAGGAGGTAGCGCAAGAGGAACAACAGAAGATCGCGAAGCATTAGGTGCAGTATAATTACTCCACGCAGTTGCATTGTGATAGAGAATACTAGTTGCATTAACATTTCGACCCTGATGAGCAATATTGCTATAAGAGTAATTAAAGAACACACAAGCATCCATCATTACAGATCCTAATAATCCTAACTCTTGGGGTTCCTGGGTGACTGGCAAAAGATGTGCATACACACGATCCCAGTTTTTTGTACAACTTTTTGGAGAATCACAGAGATTCGGGATCCGCAGTGGGTTCGGCCAGGTGTCCACGGGTAGTCCCACCAAGCATGTAGAGAATGGATTCTCAGGGGTTGCTGTGGCGAGACACAAGGTGTCCTGATGTGTCATGTTTGCTAAAGTGACCCAGACATTTTGTTTAGGTTGTGAGATCACCCATCCTTCACCCTGAGGCAAGTTCCAATACAGGCCGAACACACCGAGCAGGAACCCAGCAAGGACCAGCATCTGTGGAAACACAAGCATAACCCCTTCCCCAGGTTAATAGCTCACATGGTCCACTCCACTGACCAGTAACTAAATCTTTAACATGTACTTTGATACCCTTTTGTAAATTCTGTGTTGAACAGAGAGAAGAGAAATGTTGAAAAAGAGGAGGTAGGGGAGAATTATCGCTACAATGGAGAAAATTAAGAACATAAACTGCTTTATCTAAACATGCCTGTGGTGGTTCCCCAACCATTCCCCCTTTTTGTTTTTGAAGCTGCTGCTTCAGTGTGCCATGTGCACGCTCAACAATTGCTTGTCCTGTGGGGGAGTGGGGAATGCCTGTGACATGAGTAACACCCCAGAGATCAAAAAATGTTTGAACTTTTCGCGAAGCATATGCCGGGCCATTGTCCGTTTTAATTTGGTGAGGTACCCCGAGCATAGCAAAAGCCTTCTGGAAATGCCGAATTACATCTTTTCCTGTTTCTCCATTATGTGCTGTTGCTACCAAAGCATGAGAATAAGTATCAATAGAAACATGAACATATTTTTGTCTGCCAAATTCATTAATATGAGTAACATCAGATTGCCAAATCTGTAAAGCTTGTATACCTCTGGGATTAGTACCAAAATACGCCGGAGTGTGAATTCCCTGACAATCAGGACAGGCAGCTACAATAGAACGAGCTTCAGCATGGGACAGACCAAATTGCCGTCGTAAAGCTCGAAAACCTTGATGAAAAAATTGATGTGATAATATAGCTTGTTGCTTGATGTTAGGAACAGTAGCCAAAGCCATAGCAGAAGCAAGAGCATCCGCTCTGGCATTACCTTCCGTGTAAAAACCTGGTAAATTGGTATGACTACGGATATGCATGATAAAATAAGGTTCTGTTCGTAATTGAATACGTTTCCAAAGGTCTAAAAGCACATCAAATAATAATTGATTGTCTGACATGGTCAAAGCCACTTTGTCTAGTCGAGAAACTAGATTAGCTACATACGCTGAGTCAGTTACAATATTTACAGGAGCAGAAAAAATAGAAAAGGCAACAGCCATTGCACGTAGCTCTACTACTTGTGGGGAACCATTTTGATGTACCACTTTGCTGTTCCAATTGTTGTTCTCGTACCATACTACTGCTGCTTTACCCGTTTTTCCAGAGCCGTCCGTGAAGACGGTAGGACCTTTCACAGGTTCCGGCTGGCTTAATTTTTTCTGCCCAAATGGTATATCTCGAGCAAATTTCAGGAGCGGGTGCGACGGTAGATGATACGAGATCTGTCCTTGAAAGCCCGCCATAGCTGCTTGCAGCTCGTAATTGTTCACCAGACACCATTCAAAGTACCCATTTTGAACAGGTAAAACAATCGTAGCTGGATCACGTCCTGTTAGTTCTACACATCGTTTTCTGGCTTTTATGATTACATCAGCAATAAGTTCAAACAAGCCAGGAGCAGTTTTTCGTGGTCGGAATGACACAAACATCCATTCTAAAATGTGTAACGGATCATCCCACTCAGAATTCCACTGCACCAAGGCACCAAATGGCACAGTTTTGTCAACTAGTACAAAGAACTGCACCAATTGAGACAGATCAATTCGAGAAACAAATTTCTGGTATATACATTGTTCCACCATGTGAATTACATTTAATGCTTCCTTATTTAATATTCTGGGTTCTGTTGGATCATTGGAATGTTTTAATAAGTCCAATAGAGGTTGTAACTGCGAATTAGTCAGTCCAAGATAGGGCCTGATCCAATTCAAGGATCCCATTAATTTCTGTACATCATTGAGTGTCTTAACCGCAAGGTTAAGCTTCACAGGTTGGGGCACAACCTGTTTGTTTGTAATTGTCATTCCCAAATATTTCCAGGGTGCTATTACTTGCACTTTTTCAGGGGCAATAACTAACCCATATTGTCGTAGTGAATGCATGGTCAAATATTTCATGTCATTCAACTGCTCCTTGTTGTCTGATGCTAACAGAATGTCATCCATATAACGATAGCAATAACTAGTAGGGAATTTTTCCCGTACAGGTGACAAAGCTTGTGCAACAAACCATTGACAAATGGTTGGTGAATTTTTCATGCCCTGTGGCAGAACTCTCCATTGATATCTTTTTGCTGGTTCTGCATGATTGATAGAGGGCACAGAGAATGCAATTTTTTCTTTGTCTTGGGTAGCTAATGGAATTGTAAAAAAGCAATCCTTAAGGTCCATGACAATGATTTCCCAGTCCTGAGGGATCATGGCAGGTGAAGGCATGCCTGGTTGCAGAGCCCCCATCGTGGCCATGACAGCATTGACCTGCCGCAGGTCATGCAACAATCGCCATTTACCTGATTTCTTTTTTATCACAAACACTGGAGTATTCCACGGACTATGAGATGGTTCAATATGTCCGGCAGCCAGTTGTTCCGCTACCAATTCTTGCAGGGCCTTTAATCTGTCAATTGGTAGGGCCCACTGATTCACCCACACAGGGTTAGTCGTTAACCAGGTTAGAACAAGCGTGGGTTGTTTAACACCCTGCAACACAGTGGCCCCCATTAAAAATCCGTAGTAATTTTCACCCCCCATTGCGACAAGCAATCCCTCCCCCATAAAGTGAGGGGAGCTGCCGCCACATATGGTTTAAGAACTGCCTGTTGGCCCTCAGGATTGGTAATCAGAACTGGAGTGGCTGCTACCTTTGCAGGCGTGGACCCTCCCAGCCCCAGTACTCCCACACCAGCCTCCTCTGTGGGCCAGGTGGACGGCCACAAATAATCGGCTATAATAGTAGCATCGGCTCCGGTGTCCAGGAGCCCTGCAAGCCTTACTGTACTTGGCATTTTTCCATGATTCGACACGGTGCACGTCATTTGTGGTCGGGATGATGAGACAGTCTGGGACCAGCAGACCTGAGGGGGTCCTGTAGAGCCGAAGCTTCCATCGCATCGCAGTCGCTGTTCTGCTTTCGAAACAGAGCTCAAAAAGGGAACAAGTTGAGCAATACGAGTACCTTTAGGGATTGTTACTGGTGGATAGAGGGTTGAAATCATTGTGCAAATTTGACCTGTAAAGTCAGCATCAATAACTCCCACATGTACAATTATTCCATTTAACGTGCTACTTGATCTTCCCAATAATAATGCACTCAGCCCTCATCCGATAGGACCCCTTGCATTAAGAGGGACCTTAACAATGTCTTTCGTGACTAGAGTTACTGTGTCGGCGGTGGATACATCCAGCCCTGCTGAGCCAGCTGTTGCGGCTGACAGTTGTTCACAGAGGGGAGTTGGCTCGTTGTTGGAGGGGGATTTGATATCATCGCGCGCCCTCCCGCGCTCGTTTTGCGGTTTCCCTGTAGCGGCTGCCCATTAGCATGAAATTTAGAACGACACTGTTTGGCAAAATGCCCTGATTTTCCGCATTTCTTGCAAATAACCTCCGGTGAGTGGTGTACCGGGTGTTTACGTGGGGAAGTTTTGTGTGGAGAAGTCTGTACAGCGACACGCCCTTCACTGCCACACCCAGAGCACTTTCCAGAATCTTTGATAGCATTGGCTATGGTGGTCACTGTGTGTACCAGCGTCCCAACTTTAGAACATGCAGCTACCATGTCAGGGACAGAAGGATCTCCTGGCAGAGCCTGTATGATCCTTTGACAGTCCTCATTAGCATTATCTTTTGCCAGCTGTTTGCATAACATTTGTCTTAAGACCTCATCGTCTACCTGTTTTTCCAGGGCGGCAGATATTTTTTTCAAATATTTTTCAAATGTTTTCAAATTTTTTACAAATTGTAAAAAGGGTTCTGTGGGGCCTTGACGAATAGTGGCATATTTTTGCTTCGGGGCTGCCAAATCCATGGTTCTCTTTATTGCCAGAAGGCCTATATGTTGTGCCTGTTCGAGAGCCAGTGGAGGCCACGTAGCCTGTAGCTGAGGGTTACTATACTGCCCTTCACCAAGCAAGGCTTCCTCTCCCAGGCCTACTCTCGGGTCGTCCCGTGGCAGTCGTGAATTATGCAGCGCCGCCGCGCGTGCCATCTGCCTCCAGGTGTATTGAAATACTTGCAATTGTACGGGCTGAAACAGCACTTGCGCAAGGTGCATAATGTCATATGGACACAGCAGATCTGTGCTGATTATACGAATAACCTGCATTACCTCAGGAGAATTGATTCCAAATTTTTGTACTTTATTCTGCAAATCCTGCACTACTCTCCAGCCGACTGGAGTGTGCTCATCTTGCTGGTTCGTGCCCGCAGCAGCTTTGGAAACAGGAAATGTAACAAGAGGCCCCGCTGCGTTATCTAGAGGCTTTAGAAATGCAGGTGTTAGAGAGCACGGGCTGAGGCGTTCTACTAGATCCCAGTTGCCGGAGTCGGCAGCATATCGTCTAACTCCCTCCCAAAATTGATCAGGGGATCTCGGGACCACAGTTACCATGGACGGAGGGAGAGTCCATGGCAGGGGTTCTTTTGGTATGGATTTGTCTGCAAGCTGCAGGGATCGCATAGCGTCAGTTAGAGATTTTTCTGCCTCAGTTTCAGTTTTGCTCTCATTTTCCGTGCGGCCCTCACATTCAGTTTGAGTCCCACCATCCTGTCGGCCCTCACGTACGTTATGGCCCTGGGCTTCGTTACGGCCTTGGCTTTCGGTACGGCCCTGGTTTTCGGCATGGCCTTGGTTTTCGGCACGGCCCTGGCTTTTTGCACGGCCCTGGTTTTCGGCACGGCCCTGGCTTTCGGGCTCAGTGTTAATCGCCACATTTTTCGCTTCGGGGGGGGCTGATGGAGTCACCCCTTCTGCCGCCGCACCAGTAGGTGAGGAGGGCCCCTCATCGCCCGGGAAAGTGATTAATGGCGTAGGAGGAGGAGGTGAGTAAGGGTATGATCTAATTTTGCTCGTGAGGGGTTTTCTACCCGCAACTGCTGTCATCGCAGCATCGGCCGCAGCCGTTGCTTGAGCCGAAGCTGTTTCCGTGTTACCATTTACTGATTTCTCATCATTCTTTTGCTGATCTTTTGCATCACAATCTGCTTTCCAGTCCTTCAGAGTCTCAGTTAACAAACGCCATACGACAGCCAACTCGCACAGGTCTGTCTGCCCCTTAGAAATCTCCTCAAACATTTTCAAGGCCACACATTGCCATGCTCCCACACTAAACGCAGTAAGAGTTGTGGCTTGAAAGCCGTGGGTCTTACACCATAATAAAATCCTCCTCAGGTTTTGTTCGGAGGTTTTAACCCCTTTTCTTTTTAACAGGGCTCTCCAGGTAGACAAAATTGTCTCCTCTTCCTTAGTTAATTGCTGCCCCATTCTAACAGTAGTAGTCCCCGGCAGCTCACCTTATTAGGTGTCTAGGCTCAGGTCCGGACCAGGCAGATTCAACTGCTCTCAGCTTCACCGGGCTCCGTCTCCGCAACGTTTTTCTCGACGCCGGTATACTCTCTCGCAGCTCTCGCCGCCGCTGGTATACTTCTCTCTAGTGCTGGATTTATCGCCGTTAGATGATCTGTTCGCTCAGGCGCATCGGAGTCACCATTTGTCGCGGTAGAGAAGGACACGACAAGTAATAGATCACACAAAATGGCTACTTTATTGTTCTAACACACCTTTTTATACCCTTCTTTAGAGTATGTGTTAGTATATGATTGGTTTGGTTAGTAACTAACAATTCATGATTGGTGAGTTCGTTAGGACGGTTCTTCTTATCACTATCTTGTTTTTGTACCGGTCTTCTCGGATCTTTCCAGACTCTTCAAGGATATACTACAAGCTGCTCGAGGTCGCGCTGTTCTCGAACTGTCAGGAATTCCGTAGATTCGTTACATTCCCCGACAAAGATGGTCATAAAGGCCCTGTTGTAGACAACAATGTTTGCCATGAGCTCTGGAGGGAGTCAGGAAGATAGTTAATAAGCACCAGGAATATGCAGGAATCTCAGGCTTCTTCTGAAGAGTGAGTAGCACTGAGCAGCACTCAAAGATTGGCCATGTGTACGGCACAGACAGAAGGTCGAGGGATGTTAGTGAGAAACAAGGAGGTGACTGATGGCTTTAGCAAATCCTGAAACTCTCTCTGAGGCCTGAAATGGAAAGCAGTGGATGTCTGTGGGTGGGGAAGAGGAGGAGGTCCTGGGAAGATGTCAGGAAGGAAGACCCCTCTTCTGCAAGTCAGGGATGAAAGAGATTTTTCAATGTTGTGTGCATGCCTAGATGAGGAGTGCCCAGTGCTGAGGGTGGCCATGCCCAGTCATCCCAAATGAGCAGACCTTGCTCTTTTCCTGCTTCACTTCCCATACTTGGGTGGACCTCAGGAAACATCTATGAGTGTGAAGGATGCACAGACCCCCTGGGGTGAAGTTTCATCACTGCGGGGGAAGAGGTAAGGGTTTGGGAGACATGTGATAGTGCAGGGAGAGAGCCGTGCATGTAAGAATTCAAGGAAGCCTGGGGCTAGAGGAGCACATCTTGGGTGCTCGAGGAACATAAACAAGGCTTTGAAAGAAGCCAGATGGGTTTGGGGGAACTCAGAGACATTGACTAACCCTCAGAAAACTACAGCTTTATATTTGAAGAACAGTGAGGACAGAGAGTTCTCAGTAAACCTTGGGATATCATGGGGTCAGAGAGAATTGGGGAAGCAGGGGGGAGAGTTAAAATCTGCAGAGAAACGATCACCGACATAGGACAGTACAGGACAGCCTGTGGTGGGGAAAGCCAAGGCCTTTGGTAGTGCTGGGACCCAGAAATGAGGTCCTTGTTCTCTTGGGTAGGGCTGTTGTCTTGTGGGCTGAGTGGTCTCCATATATGTCAGCACTGGCATGATTGCCCATCTGAAGCCCCCTTCCATCTGCTCCCCATCCCTGGATGTGGTGGTGGCAGTGCTGTGCTCGCTGGTGCCTCCAGTTGTGAACCCCCTCATTTATACCATGAGAAGCAGGGCGCTCAAAAATGCCCTGAGGAAAGTGATTTCACGGACATTTTTCAATACCAGTAAACTTCCAGTCTTTTTCCACAAGTAACTCCCATACTAGGTCCATGCTTTGTTTTATTACTCTTCTTGTTATTGCTATTTGGGGTTTCATGTTCGTAGACCAACAACTGGACTTCCCGTACTTCATGTGAAGCATGAACCTCCTCTGTCTCACCTGGAGGACCATATAAAAATGTGTCTTTGTAACACTGGGTCCAAGCTGACTCCCTCATAGAATTGCTGTAACAAAAAGGGATCTTCCCTGTGCACTGCCTGATGGTGAGGCTGTTTCTCCAAACCTCGTGTCAGGAACAGGCCCGAGATACTGCACCTCCAAAAGGCCTATTGATCCATGTTTTCAAGGGCAAAAAGCTCATTGTCATCTTGTGACCTACTAGAGGGGTGGATTTTGGACTCACCTGTTGGTGCCTGGTGACAATAGAGATGATGAGTCGTCACTGAGGTACAAACCCAGTCTATTCCCACATGTGACAGAGCAGAAGACATCTTCCAGGAGGGGAATCTGTAGCTGCCTGGATATCCCGGGTGATCTCCATGGGCAGTGTGTGCCTGGGGTGTGGCTGGAGCTCCACAAAGTGAGAGATTGCCCAGGTGGAATCACACAAAAGCGTTAACTCCAGGTATTCAGAGGGAAAGGAGGACTCTGCAATCGCAAGACAAGCAGCGTGAACCCAGCTGGCACAGGGGAAGGGGGCTAAAGAGTTGCAAGAGCTGGCTGAGGAGCTCCAGGGCCAGGACTGTCATGCTGCCCTGGGGCATGGGACTGGAGGGGGCAGAGAAGGGGCAAATGCAGTCAGTGTTGGGGATCACCTATAATATGAACACAGAAGAGCCAGAGAATGAGTGGCTGTACAGCCCAACCCTGAGGAAGGACCTTTGCTGCATGGTCACCCCTGTCTTCCTCCAGGTCTCTAGGATACCCAGCTCTACTGCCATTACTAATACAAAGGGAACCAGTTTCCTACCAACACTCATTACACATCAAGTCCCATAGCTCTTGCCACAGCCAGACTCTCAGCCAAGCCCAGTCTCAGACACCTCCAGGTAGATCAGGTGCTTGTCTCGACAGATGTTAAAAATCTCCACTGATAGAGATCTCACCACCTGGCCTGGGTCCTTGATCCAGTGTTTGGCTCTGAGGGATTCTTCCAAACCCCAGCTTTCTCAGCCTCTCCTTGTGCATAATGTGCTCCAGGCCCCAACCATCCTTCTGGCCTCTGCAACGTTCTCTCCAGTCTGTCTGGGTCTTCCTTGTGCTGGTGAGCCCCATACCAGACACAGCAGTCCTGAGGTGGTTGTGCTGTAGTGGTTTAGCCTTGCCCAACACCCAGATCCCCACCCTGCTGACCAGTCAAACCTCCAACTCAAAAGGATGAAGGGAGAAAATGAGATGGAATAGCTCATGGGTCATGATAAAGACAGGGAGATCACTTACTAATTACTGTCACAGGCAAAGAAGGGTTGACTTGGGGAAGATCAATTTAATTTATGCCAAGTAAAAAAGGTTTGGAGTGTGAGAAACAATGACAAAATTGTAAAGTCCATTGTCCTTGCACTTCCCCCCCGGCTCAAATTACTCTATTCCTCCAAGTTCTACTTGGAGATCCCAAGGTCAGGGTGAGGTAGGGAAACAGGGGGAGGCAGCTAAAGTCTGCAGGGAAACTGGCACAGGCATAGGACAGTGTAGGACTGTGTGTGGTGCAAACAGGGCTTTTGTGCAGTGCCCCCCTCCTCCCTGCCAACACAACTGAAGTCCTTGTCATCTCCACGGTGGCTGCTGTCTCTTCCACTGAAGCCCTTGCGAGGACACTGGTTCCTTACAGCGCTACGCCCTTGTTCCCTCCTCACTGACCCCGAAAAGAGCTTGGGAGGTGTCCTACCACTGTCCTTCACTCGGCATCACACCCCCCCACACACATCAAACTGCTCCCAGGAAGAGCTGTGAGCACCCCATGAAGGAAAGGATCCCCCTTCCCAGGGGAATGGGGGTCAGGGTTTGGCCATCCTGCTTGGAAAAACACATTTGGGGCTTTCACAGCCACCTCCACAATTGATCTTCCACCTGTAATCAGTGCCTCTGACTTCCTGTTTCACCAGCCCCCAGGGACGGTCTCCTTGTCTGGGCATTCCCTCCACGGTCTCTTCAATGATATTCCTCAGTGGCGCCCACTAACACCCTCTGAAACTTGGAAGTTTGATGCTGGCTTTTACTTCTTGAGAGGCTTGTTGTCTTTCAGGATCTGCAGTTCAGGAACTTGGCACCAGAGGGCTCATTAGCATGAAAACTCCCTAATGAGCCAAGGCTCTGTGCAGTATTTTCTTTTAGGTCTTCAATTCTTATGTGGTTAATTAGAGAGATTTCAGGAGTGTAGTCAAAGTGGAAAGACTTCAATACTAAACAATAAGAAGGAATTATTCCCCCCCCCCCTTTTCTTTATTTTTCTGCTCATGCACCATATGCTATCAGTAATCCTCAATTCATATTGATCCTCCTAATGGAGTTTGAATGATTGGTAAAAGCAAGACCCTTTATGTCTGAACAATCTATGGTCATTTTTCATCCTTACCCCCAGCCCCACCTTTTCTCTCAGCCACCTGGCACCAGCTCCCTCCTGCTTGGAGAACGAGCTGCACACAGACATGCAGTGATGCAGTACACTCAGCAGCTGCATATTAAGTCCATGTTATCTCCTCTGAAGTCCACTTCCCACAGCAGATAGCCTTAGGTGAACAAAACCCACATTTTTGTGTAAGGAGAGATCCCAGAACCCCCCAAAACACTCCCTGCCCTGGACTCTGTCCATATCCGCTCTTTGCACACAGCAAGTCACACATTGAAGTCACGAGCTCCCGTGATTCACAGAGGGGGGAAAAAAGAGTCAAAGTGAATGAAATGCTCTCTTTTGAATAGTCAAACGGGTACTAATCCCAATGTATCTGGGACACAGGAGTGTCTTCCAGCAGACTCTGCAATACCTAGACCCACGCATTTTTCATTCCCTGCAGGGTAAAGTACCTGGGGCTCCATTGTCAGTGAAGGCAGGCATGAGAGTGATCCCTTCGAATGCTGGGCACCTTGGGTGCTGTTGCCCAGCCTTCTTTTTCTACCCGTATTAAGTAGTCATCCATTACGATCCAAAAACCCCCATGGCACTATGTCTAGTTGAGGCTTGACTATCTCCATTGTGGACATCCCACAGTCTTTCTGGGTGCACGTTCCCAGTGCCGGCCAGATCTTATAGTGCAGATTCTTTTCTCTTAAGCCTAGTCTGTATTTCCCATGGCCCAACTTTTTCCCATGGCTTCTCATCCTTCCACTGTGCCCACGTGGGAAGACTCTGACTCATCCTCCTCTGCACCATCCCATAAGCTAGCCGTAGACAGTGGCAGTATCATCTCCCTTAGGCAAGCCTTGAATTTCTGTCATCCTTCTCTTTGGCCCACTGATATCGATTGGTCTTCAGCACACTCCCCATTTCCAGCAGCTGGATGTTGTTGCACATGTGGGCCTAAACCTGTGTCTATAACTGCCGTGCTGATCCCCACCAGGTCCCACTCCAGCTTCAGGAGATAACTAGGCATGATAAGTCAGGGGTTACCCACCCCATTCCAGGGGTCTTCATCCCAATGAGACAGACCCTGTCCTCACACCAGTGTATTGTCTGTACCATTTCTGCAGTCACTCCATGGGGAATGGAGGTGACCCGCTTTGATGCACATGTGCATCCACAGAGGCAGCTCCTCACACGCTGTTCTCTACAACATGGACTGTGGCAGAGGGGCCTAGTTCTACCTGTAATTACTTATGAGATGCCCCCATCACCCTGGAAAGTCTTTCTCTGCAGGGGTAGAAAACCTTTCCGTTGCTCTCAGTGAAAGTATTGACCCATGGAGGTGTAATGACTGTCAGCTAAATGGCAGTCACACTTGTGAGTTACCTGCCAGAAAAGAAAGTGTACTGTGCTAAAAAAGGAGGAGTGCAGTTTCAAAGTGCAGATCTCCTAACTCCTCTGCCTTTCTTAGCCCAGACGTGGAGAAAGTGACAAAGAAGGTGTGATGCATAAGTATCCTGACTCAGATGACCAAACCAAGGACTCTCTGATACCACGATGGTATCACAGATATCACAAAGGGAGAGCTGTGCCTTTCTGGAGGGCAAACTACAGCCTGGCAGGAGTCCCACAACAACACAATAACACAGTGTTGGTTTAAAGAAGATGTGAGAGTCATAGCCATATGATGTAGGCTATAGACATAGGCCCCATGGACTACATCCTGGAGCCCCACAGGTTAGAAGGGGGCTTGGGCACCTCCTTGCAGACACTTCCATGCCAGGACCAACAGGGTCAAGTGTCTGAAATGCAACTGAACGCCCCATCCCAAAGAGCCTGGGAGCTAGAACAGGAGCAGCAGGCACAGATGGGGAAAACAAGGAGCAATAGTGTCATCCTCCTGCCGAGGGACAGACAGATGGGCACCCAGGAGACCCTTCACCTTACCCAGCTGTGCACACCACCTTCCACAGCAGCACCACAGGGCAGTCTCTTTCAGCCCCTTTCTCCGGCAGAGGGGAAGGTGCACAATGGGGGAGAGATGCAGGCGATATGCTCCTCTGCTTGAGGTCCTGCTGCAGAGGAGACATGTCTG
Source organism: Astur gentilis (assembly GCF_929443795.1). NCBI lineage: Eukaryota > Metazoa > Chordata > Aves > Accipitriformes > Accipitridae > Astur > Astur gentilis. The sequence goes on from NW_026060847.1 coordinate 542,351, forward strand.
GGCTGAGCTTGATCCCTCAGGTAACCCTTACCAGACCTCATCCTGACCCCAATCTGTGCATCAACTTCCTGGCTTGACCGTGGACCTGCTCCATCATCAGAACCTTGCCAGATGACCTGGACTCTGAACTGCCTCCAGCTGCCAGCCCCCTGGCCTGCCCTGCTCCCTTGGTGGGAGCTCAGGCTGGTGAGGCCCCCTCCCTGCTCACCTGGGGATACCCCTCACTTCCCAGCTAGCTCTGCCTTCCGGAGCAGTTGTCCCTTGCTCCCCCCTAACAGAGCTGAGGTCCCAATCTTGTCACCATTACCTGAATCTCCGCTGCCCTCCCCTATGCTCTGGTTGACTTGATGGCTTCACGATGCCCGTTGTCCTGACGGACTCTCACATTGCTACAGCTGACAGGGCTTCACAAGGAACAACCCACCAACATCCTGGACTTTTCCTCTGCCCTCTCTCCATAATGTTGTCTCTACTTGGCAAGCTTAGTGATGAAATTGCTAGGGGAAAAAAAAAAAAAAAAAAAGAAAAACCAACCAAAAAAAACCTCAAAGCAAGAGGAAAATAAAACCCAAGAAAAACAAGTGATGCAAAAGAAGACAATTGCTCACCACCAACCAATCAATGCCCAGCCAATCCCCAAGCAATGGCAGCTGCTTCCGACCTCTACCTCCCCAGTTTTCTTTCTGAGCATGACATCACATGCTATGGAATATCCCTTTGGTCAGTTGGGGTCAGCTGTCCCAGCTGTGTCCCCTCCCAACTTCTTCTGCACCCGCAACCTACTTGCTGGCAGAGCAGTGTGAGAAGCAGAAAAAGCCTTAATGCTGTGCAACCACTGCTCAGCAGTGACGACATCATAAGTGTGTTACCAACCCCGTTTTCAGCACAAATCGAAAACGCAGCCCCATACAAGCTACTGTGAAGAAATTTAACTCTGTCCCAGCCAAAACCAGCACACTCAGGTTGGAAAGGACTTCAGGAGGTCTCCAGCTCAGCAGGGTCAACTCTGGAGTAAGAGCTGGTTGCTCAGCACTGGATCTAAGTTACGACTTGCAAACCTCCAAGAATGGAAATAGTATAATTTCTCTGGGCAGCCACTTCCTGTGCTTGACTGTCCTCATGAGGAAAACACTTTCCCTTGCCTCTGGTGTGAACTTTTCTTGTGTCAGTCTCTTGTACTCCCTCCATGCACCACCGTGAACTGACTGGAGGACATGGGAGAAGGGAAAAGCTCCTTGTCTCCAGCCCCCTGCACCTGAAAGGAGCTCCAGCAAATCTCGCTCAGTACAGCAGACAATAACTGTGCCTCATGACTGAGCCGGTGGCCATTCCTGAAAAATTTCCTTCAAACTGGAAGCCTCCTGGAAGCTCCAGCTTTTTGGACAAGGTAGCTTTCTTCTCAGTTTCATGTCTGACTCTCTCCTCTTACAAAATACAGTTAAATTCTTCTTAATTTGGAAAGGAGGAGAGGAAATCCCAATAGTGCACAAGGATCGAGGAGAGAACCTGGCCCATTCAAATCTGTGGGGCTTCATCCACAGCTGCTGAGAGAGGACAGGCTGCTGGGTGGATGTGCACAGGCAAGTGAAAGAGGGTCGGGCTGCCCAGGGGGAATGCAGAGACTGTCTGTGCATGCAGGGGTGGAGTCAGGGCAACTCTAGTTAGAGCTCAGCTGGAGCTGGAACCAGCAAAGGCTGGATAAGCAGAACAGCTTCTCTAAGTACATCCACAGCAAAAGCTATGAGAGGAGCTAAGGAAAATGTGTACCTGCTGCTCAGTGGGGCAGGGGACCTTGTCGCCAAGGGCATGTACAGACCTGAGGTACTCAGCACCTTTTTCCTCTGCCTGAGGCTTCCCAGTTTCCCAAGCCTCCTAGCAGAAACTGGGGGAGCTGAGCACCCAGGCCCTGCTGACCCCAGCTGCGTCTCACATGGGCATAGAAGACAGCCATCTTCTGGGAACTCTTGGGGTCTGGTCCAGAAGACAAGCCATGCTGGGCTGGCCTTTTTTCCTTACTCAGGATATGGAGACGTGTGGGAGGATGGAGCTGGCCATGTACCACCCCAAAGCTGGGCTGAGCAGCCAGCACTGGAGATGAGTGATGTGAGGGGCTGCCCTGTGACAAGTGTCCCGCAGCAGCTTCTCCTTGTGTCCAGGGGGCAAGGGATCAGACCGAGCTTTTCTTCTGCACCTTCCACACTTGGTTTCTCTCCAGCAAGTGCTGGCTCTGCACCAGGAGTACAATGCTGTTAGCCCACACTGCCCAGTCATATTGAGGAGCTCAATGGTCATCTCCATTTTTCGGACAAGCTCAGCCCCATTCCCAGCTCTCCCTGGTACCCACCACAGGGAGCTGCAGAGCTCTGGGATCTCCTACCAAAGCCTGAGCTCCTCTGAAGGGAACAGCAGTGCCAGGAAGATGGGGAGCAGGGGCATCAGGGAGGAGAGCATGTCAGCCCTCCTGTCAGCCCCAAACTGCAGGCCAGCAATGGCATGAGGAAATGGAGGCCAATGACTCCCTTGTATCCAGGAAAGTCCTCACCAAGACAGCCTTTGCCTTCCCCCCATTCCCACTGCCAGCCCCGCTCCCCAGGACAGCGTTGAAAGCCTTGGTCCTGGGGATCCTGCGACCCCTCCAGCAGCTCCTGCTGCTCCAGCCATAGAGCAGCCAGCCCTTAACTGGCATGTGCAGAAATGGATTTCTCTTTCTTATTTCATCCAGAAGCACGAGAGGTGTTTGGGTGCTACACTAGATCCAGGCCACTTTTTTTTTCCTGAGGGTGCATGAATCACTCTCCAGCCTCCCTCCCTGTGCCTGCTGGGTCCCTGCTGCCTCTCCTGGGATTGCAGAGCCCTCCATTACCTTTTGGATCTAGTGTTTTCCGATTTTATGACCATGCTCTCCCGATCCAATATCAGGGAGGTTTGTTAAATGATCCCGAGAGTGAGATTAAGACACAAACGAGGTCAGATGCTGTACAACCTTACAAATTTTATTTCCTACAATAACCAATAATTGCGATAGAACAGAGGGAGGAAGGAGAAAACGAGGCAGACCTAAGCAAGAGAATGGAAGAGAGGTAGCAAGAGTAGTTACCACCACCATGAAGCCAGCAACGTCCCGCTGAGTCGGTTCTGGTGCCGGTGATGGAGGGTTGGGTTCCTCTGCTGCCAGTCAGGTGTCACTCCTTCATAGCCAGGTGTCATAGTCCCTCCGATGTTTTCCAGGTTCAGGTCTTCCATCTGTGAGAGGGGAGTACGCAGTTCTCTTATTGTCCCAGTCCCCACAATTTTTTGGAAAAGTCCACCCATTTCCACAGAACTCATTACCCTATGGGGCAAGCACAGCTTGGCAGGTACGGGTGTGGTGGTTTCTTCGGGGACGTCTTTGTGCGTACTCTCCCATACAACAGCAGGACATTGAGGCAGCAGCATCATGAGTCAGCAACTCAGCACAGTTCCTCACATTCTCCCATACCACAGCAGGACATTGAGGTAGCATCACCGTGAGTCAGCACATTCTCCCATACAACAGCAGGACATTGAGGCAGCAGTAATGTAAGTCAGCAATTTAGCTGACTGTGGTGGTGAGATGACACTTTTTAAAGACATAGCATTAGGGAGCCAGCTGCGATAATATTGTAAGCATTTACAGAATGCTTCTAGGTCACACACAGCAGGTTTCACCATTAGTGGAGCTGGGATGAATCCAAACATTTCTGTAGGATCGCAAGTATGACGGAGACAGCAACAAGAAAAACCAAGCACATTGCAGGCGTGCCCTTAGGCACCATGGGTACCACGACGGCATAGGGCTGGTCAAGGCATTCTAGATGAAAAATGGCTCTGAAACCATTTTTCTCACTGTGTCCTTGAATTCCCTCTCCAAAGAATGGAGGACAGCTAATTCCAAGAGCATGATTTCACCGAGAGCAGGTGTCTAAAAGAGATGGAGATTTCCCCCTCTGTTAACCCCCATTTCTGTCCCTAGGCAGTGACAGCAAGAGGTCCATTTTCCCTTCTGTAGGGCAGTGACTCTGCCGAGCCAGCGCAGATATCCAGCCTCTGGTTAGAAACCCTTGGAGGGGATGGGTATTCAGCTCCCCCATGCACCCCACAGACCCACCCTCTTGCTGCAGTGCAGATGTGCACAAAAGAGGCTCCTGCATGCAAGTACCTGGTCTGAGATCCTTCTCTAACCAGTAGGGATGGAGGATGGCAGTTGGTTACTCACACTTCTGTGTGGCCTGCTGCATTTGCAGTGCCAGGGTGGTCCGAGACATGTACAAGTGCCTGCAAGCCCTGACAGAGCAATTCTGAGTGACCCAAAGCCTTCCTCTGCGTCAATACTAGAGATGACTGGGCCTCCACTGAATGGGGGTGACACTAATCACTCTCCAGACTCCTTCACCCCTGCTGTGGGGTCCATGCTGCATCCTCTGGGATTGCAGAGCCCTTGTTTCCCTGTGGATAAACCAATTTGGCACTTTACCTTCGGTGACTCCACCTTGGGTGCTCTCTCACATTCACTGCCCACCTTGGGCACACTCTGTCCCTGGAGAGCCTGGGGGATCTCCAGGCAGCTCCAGTTTCCCCTTGAGAATGACGTTGTCTGCCCCGTTTGCCATATGACAGCCTTGGGTATGTCACTCAGTGACCAGCCATGGCCTCCACTGTCACTAGACAGTGACGGGTGAGCCCTAAATCCAATCCTTCATCTCTACCTAGTCACAAGGTGACTGAGAGGCTTTTGCTCCTGCAGTCATGCAGAACCCTGAGCAACAGCCGTTTACATGTCTACTCCTGACTCCAGCATTGGAAGACAAGTCCAGTGTTCATGCGCAGCACAGAAGAGATCTCATTTTATTACACAGATGTTGTAATGTGTTCAGATCTCAAAAGGCATTAGACACCTTTATAGAGGCCCCAGGTAAGAGAGAGGGGGTTCATACCTCTGTAGAAGCAAAAGGAATCCTAACGGTACTGTAGGAACATTATAAATGAAGAATGATAAAAATTCATTTCTGATAGAAATTAATTTCTCATTGAATAAATGAAAATTGACAATAATAATAATAAAGAGAACAACAAAAAAAATCAGGACTGGTGTGGAATACCCTGGCAGTCATTTGTGGAGAGATGGGATGTTTCTCGGTGCAAAAGAGGACCCGTGTAATCAGTTTCCTAATGCCATCCCTGAGGTCCTGATTCCTCATGCTGTAGATGAGGGGGTTCAGAGCTGGAGGAACCACTGAGTACAGAACTGCCAGCACAAGGTCCAGATATGTGGATGAGATGGAGGGGGGCTTCAGGTAGGCAAATATAGCAGTGCTGATAGACAGGGAGACCACGACCAAGTGAGGAAGGCACATGGAAAAGGCTTTGTGCCGTCCCTGCTCAGAGGGGATCCTCAGCACAACCCTGAAGATCTGCACATAGGACAGCACAATGAAAACAAAACATCCAAAAGCAAAAAAGGCACTAACTGCAAGTACCCCAACTTCCCTGAGGTAGGCATCTGAGCAGGCGAGCTTGAGGATCTCGGGGATTTCACAGAAGAACTGGTCCACAGCATTGCCTTGGCAAAGGGATAGTAAAAATGTATTGGCAGTGTGCGGCACAGCATAGAGGAACCCACTGCCCCAGGCAACTGCTGCCATGTGGACACAAGCTCTGCTGCCCAGGAGAGTCCCGTAGTGCAGGGGTTTGCAGATGGCAGCGTAGCAGTCATAGGCCATGACAGTGAGGAGATACAATTCTGCTGAGATCAAAAAGATTAACAGAAAGACCTGGGCAGCACATCCTGGGTAGGAGATGGCCCTGGTGTCCCGGAGGGAGTTGGCCATGGCTTTGGGGACAGTGGTGGAAATGGCACCCAGGTCGAGGAGGGAGAGATTGAGGAGGAAGAAGTACATGGGGGTGTGGAGGTGGTGGTCACAGGGTACGGTGGTGATGATGAGGCCGTTTCCCAGGAGGGCCACCAGGTAGATGCCCAGGAGGAGCCAGAAGTGCAAGAGCTGCAGCTCCCGTGTGTCTGAAAATGCCAGGAGGAGGAACTCAGTGATGGAGCTGCCGTTGGACATCTGCTTCCTCTGGACACAGGGGACTGTCCAAGGAGGAAAAGGTAGTGACAAGTTACTAGAAACATCTCAGAGTAAACCAAATTTATGTCTCCTACACCCTCCCCCTGACACACACCCTTTTTCCTTCCTCAGGAGGAACTTTCATTCTGCCTCTGGTCTTCCGCTTCATTATCTGTGTCTCTGTGTGCTGGAGCAGGGCCTCTGCCCATTGCCTCTTGAGCAGTTGACCCAGCCCCACTGCAGTGATTAGATGGGAATGTGGCAGGGGGGCTGGGCTTGATATTCAGAATATGTCAGATAAAATCACTCCTAACACAGGAGGGCTTGTCAGCATCTGCACTCCCAGTGTTAAAGAATGTTGGTGGCAGAAAGAAGTTTTAGGGGCCTTGCTTTTTTTTAACCTACTTCTCCCATACTGCCCTGTGAGTATTCTCTGAAATCAGAAATCATGAGCTGAGATGTGAGAGGGAAAGGGATTCACTGTGGCTTAGTGAGGAGTGAATAGAACTGGTTGGGCTTGTTCCCAGCTGCCCCATGCTTGCAGTTTTCTCAGATGGAGTGTGATCACACTCCCATGGTACCAGTAAAAGCCACCAGATGCTGCTGAGAGCAGAGGGACCCACTGCAGACCACTAAATGCCTCACCCTTTCTCAAGGTCTCAGCGCCCTCTTTCTACCCAAGGACACACACGGCTCATTTCACCAACCCAACAGCATTTCCTCAGTCATAGCATCTCCACACTTCTCTCTGTGGTCTTTCAGATAACAGAAACATGCTTATGTGAATGATTTCCATGCTTAAGGACAACTCACAGCTTGGAAAGCCAGCCCAAAGAGATAGTTAATGTCCTAATGATTACATGTAATCCAGGGAAAACCAGCTCATTTCCCAGCCCCACGGACTGCATTGCCCACAGCCCCACAGGAGAAAGCTGGGACACCTCATTTCCATGGACACACCTGCATAGGAGGACCCACAAGGTCAGAGTGTGACCCTGCAGCTGAAACTCCCATTCCCACAGAGCCTGACAGCAAGAATGAAATAACACTAAAAAACCCACAGACAACTCGAGAAACATGGGAAAATACAGTGAGGGTCTGGCTGAGAGAGGCAAGCAGGGAGGCAGCTGGGCACTCAGGAAAGTTCTGCTTACTCAGCTGTTCAGACCTCCTCACAGACACCAACAGTGCCAGGCAGATGCTCTCAGCCCTGAGCTCTGTAGAGGGAAATGGGCACGTGGCTGGAGAGCTGCACCCACGGCTCTGCTGGCGCTCTGGCTGCTGAGGAGATGGTTCATGCCTTGGACCCCCCAGCTCTGAAGGGCAGAGACTTTGCTGGGAGGGAGAGGAGACAAGGGGGCTTGCTCAGAGGAAGGGGTCTGCGCTGGAGGGGATCATACAGAGATTTCTGAATTCTCCCTCCCACAACATTTCTGCGTTTTGTTTCCTCTCATACCCTGATCATATTCCTGTTGCCTGGAGATTTTTTCCTGGGAGATGTTTTCCTATCCCATTTCTTTTCCCTGTCAGCACTCACAGACCCCATCCCAACCTTTGCACACCCATCTTGGACCTACAGAAACCTGCCTGTTTGCAGAGCACTGGCTGGGTGCATGCTCCTGTTTGCAGGTGCAAAAGGGCAGCTCAGAACAACCCTGATGGGTCCAGCAAAGGGGGTGCTGTCCCTAGGCAGGACAGTGGCTCAAGGCACTTTAACAGGCTCCTAGCAGACCTACTGATCACTGTGCCCTGGTACGCAGCCCCCTGCAGCAGAGGGACCCCGCTCTAAAGCACAGCTCGGGGCGGGGGGGGGCGTGTGTGCCCTGCACAAATGTCTTCACACTCCTGCAGCCGTCCCCACAAAAAAATAGCTGTCATGCCCTGTCCTTCTGACGGTACAGCAGGGAATTCCTGCTCTGGAGCACATCCTTCTCTACTGTAGAGAAACTGTGAGTTTTACTTACAGAACTCACAAGCTGTGGATTGTGCGAGCTTTTGAAGATCCCGTCAGGATACTCTTGTGCATTGCCCTGCAGTCAGAGAACTACCCTGTGAAGATGTGTCCTGCAACAAAGCCCTCCTTTGTCCTCCAACTGCTGACTGCCTTTAACCTCCCTCTTCCTGACTTCTCTGGCCTCTTAGCCTGCAGGCAGTGCCCTCAGCCCTGCTGCACTTTGCAGAGGAGCTGCTCCTGGGCAGAGCTGTCTCTCGGCAGTGCTGCCTGCTTGCTATGAGCTCCCTCCAGCCCAGGAGCCCAGCCCAGCTCAGCAGCAGAGGAGCAGCCCAAGGCAGCCCTTTCTCTGCCCCCTCTGGGCTCCCTCCAGGTGTCCCTGGGGCTCCAGGGGGATCTGCTGGAAAACAGGCTGAGGCAATCACTGATGTTCTCTCCCTCAGCTACTGAGAGACTTATGTCCTATGGCACTTCTTTTATTAGAAAAAGAGTTGGGTATGTGTTAAGCAGGCTCACACAATGAAATCCAAGTGGTGTGAAAACTCAGATTTGTTGAGTGGTAAACAATAAATGGCTTATCAGAGATGCTGCAGGGACAAACATCCCTCCTCTTGCCAGGGCAGCTCTGTCCCCACAATTAGCTCTGAGTGGCTGCCTGCGGACAAGTGTCCCTAGTCCTTGCATCGCATATGCACACACACACATGACAGAGTGAGAATACTCAGAGATATTAAAGAAAATATTGAATAAGAAGGTAGAAGAAGACAGGACAGACTGAAGTGATCAGGCACAGGGCTCAGCCAAACAAGTGCGCTGACTGGCCCATTTTACCATCGAATTATAGAATCATAGAATCTTTGAATAGTTTGTGTTGGAAGGGTCCTTTGAAGGTCATCTAGTCCAAATGCTCTGCCATGAGCAGGGACATCTTCAACCTCAACAGGTTGCTCAGAACTTTGTCCAACCTGACCTTGAAGGTTTCCAGGGATGGGGCATCTACCACCTCTCTGGGCAACCTGTTCCAGCGTTCTACCGCCCTCATCATAAAAAAGCTCTTCCTTATATCTAGTCTGAATCTACCCTCCTTTAGTTTATAAGCATTACCCCTTACCCTATCGCAACAGGTCCTAGTAAAAAGTCTGTCCCCATCTTGCTTATAACCCCCCTGAATTACTGAAAGGCCGCAATAAGGTTTCCCTGGAGCCTTCTCTTCTCTGGGGGCTGAACAACCCCAAGTCTCTCAGCCTGTTGTCACAGGAAAGGTGTTCCAGCCCTCTGATCATTTTTGTGTCCCTCCTCTGGACTCACTCCAACATGTCCATGTCTTTCCTGTGCTGAGGACCCCAGAGCTGGACACAGTACTCCAAGTGGGGTCTCACGAGAGCAGAGCAGAGAGGCAGAATCACCTCCCTCAACCTGCTGGTCACGCTTCTTTTGATGCAGCCAAGAATATGGTTGGCTTTCTGGGCTGTGAGGGCACATTGCTGGCTAATGCCCAGCTTTTCACCCACCAGTACCTCCATGTCTTTCTTTGCATGGCTGCTCTCAATCCCTTCACCCCCCAACACATATTGATATCGACGGTTATTTGACATGGGACTGGCCCCTTTGATACCCTTTTCTGCCAACCCCTATCTTTATTTCTCCCTGCTCCACCTTCCCCTGCATGTCTTTCACGGGTTTGCACATCTCTATGGATTCCCGCATCCCTCCCAGTCCAGCATTCCCCTGGTTCACAGTCTTGCAGAGTCTAGGCTGATTCTCCTGGAAGTGGTGCCGGTGGTTTCTCAATGGCCCATCAACTACTGTGAGCAGTGAAGTTTGTTTCTTGCTGTTGTCTCCATGGTTGCTCTGCCAGGCCTGTGCCTTGATAAATTTTGGTTCCTGGATTCCCCTTTTTCTATTGGTTTCCCAGTTGAAAGCTCCTGACCCAACCTCACAGCCCAGGGACAAACCACAGGATGGTGCTGCCTGTCAGCCCCGCTTGCATTCTGCTGCCCTGGGGACTCTCAGGTCCCCCCAGACCCCTGAGAAATATTCCCCTGCAGCTGACCCTGCTGAAGACAGGAAATCATAGAATCAGAGAATCAAGGAATCATTGAGGTTTGGAAAAGACCCTTAAGACCATCATGTGCAGTGGCATAGAGGGAAAAATTCCTAATGTAAAAGTCAGTGGTACTCCAGTGCGTGCCTGGAGAGACGAAACCACAGCCATGAACAGCCCCCAGGACATCATGAACACAAAGTCCTGCACAGCTCGGCTATGCAAGGTGGAGGGGAGGTCCATTGAGCACCTGGAGCCCATGACTGCCCTGATCCAATGTCGGGGAAAGTTTCAATATGATCCCAAGAGCGAGATTAAGACACAAACGAGGTCAAATGCCATATACCCAAAACAGCTTTTATTATCAAAAGTGGCAAAAGTAGAAAATAGGAGCAATAAGATAGAATGGAAGAAAAAGGCAGAAATCAAACAAGCAGTCGGGATAGAGTTGCAAGAATAGTCACCACTGTCGTGGTTTCAGCCCGGCCGGTAACAAAGGACCACGCAGCCGCTCGCTCACTCCTCCGCCCCCCTCCGGTGGGATGGGGAGGAGACGGAGGAGAGAAAAGGAAAAGAAACTGGAACCTCGAGGGTTGAGATAAAGGCAGTTTACTGGGACAAACACAAAAGAGATTACAACAACAACAACGGCACTAATGAAAAAAGGTATACAAAAAGAGTGATGCACAGTGCAACTGCTCACCACCCGGGACCCGACGCTCCGCCACTTCCCCCACCGAAAAAACAGAGAGGACCCCCCGGCCCGCTCCCCATTTATATACTGGGCAGGATGTCACATGGTATGGAATAGCTCCTTGGCTAGTTCAGGTCAGCTGCCCCGGCTATGCCCCCACCTCCCAGGTTCCTGTAAAAATTAACTCTATCCCAGCTGAACCCAGGACATTATCCACCCCTTATTCTATACCATCTACATCATGCCCAGATCTTACTTTTTTTTTATTTTTTTTTTTTTCCAATCAACCACTACAACTTTCCTTGTCTTATATATAAGTATATGGACTCCACCCCCCGACCTCGCACACACACACACGGTGTTCCTTTAGCCTATGGGCTATCCCTCTAATGTGTCCATCAATTTTGGGGCTCTATCTGTTGTAACAGTTCTTCAGGATAAGAGAGAGATGGTGTGAGATGTTGGGTTGTTGTACGCTGCCTCTGGAACTTGTGGCTAGTACATTTGGTGCAACTCATGCCCCTGGTCTGCAGGTCGAAGATGTTGATCTTGAGGAAATTGGTGGGTGCCAGTTCAAGTTCTATCGCTGTTGTACTTGGCTCAGTTTCAAAAGTCCATCCTGTAGTCATTTGGATAATTCTCACAATAATACCCTTGATATGGTATATAGACACTATAGATACAATGACATGCATTGGCAGGTTATTTAGCAGTTAAATATCATACAGCCCAATTCACTGGCTATTCTCTCCCAAAATCAAATCTCCCTGAGGTACACATCGAACCTCCCCATCCTTCTGCATCACCCACCAGGTGTACCCAGGTCCTTGAGCAAAAACAACCCCTTGAATGGGTTTGCTTCTGCTTGAGGGAGGACTAACCCAGACTGTCTTTCCTAACATACTCCTCATGCGCACTACAGGGACTTTATCCCCTTCTACAGTATGTGGATCTCTTGGTTGGGCGGGGCCAGCCCGATTGGCGGATCCTCTAGTATTAACTAACCAGGTGGCTTTTGTTAAATGTGTATCCCAATGCTTGAAAGTTCCACCCCCCATCGCTCTCAATGTAGTTTTCAGCAGTCCATTGTACCGTTCAATTTTTCCGGAGGCTGGTGCGTGATAAGGGATGTGATACACCCACTCAATGCCATGTTCTTTGGCCCAGGTGTCTACGAGGTTGTTTCGGAAGTGAGTCCCGTTGTCCGACTCGATTCTTTCTGGGGTGCCGTGTTGCCATAAAATTTTCTCTTCAAGGCCCAGGATAGTGTTCTGGGCAGTGGCGTGGGACACAGGGTATGTTTCCAGCCACCCAGTGGTTGCTTCCACCATTGTAAGCACATGGCACTTGCCTTGGCGTGTTCGTGGGAGTGTGATATAGTCAATCTGCCAGGCCTCCCACTGTTTATATTTCAGCCATCGTCCTCCATGCGACAGGGGTTTTTGCCGCTTGGCTTGCTTAATTGCAGCACATGTTTCACATTCATGGATGACCTGTGCGATAGTGTCCATGGTCAAGTCCACCCCTCGATCTCGAGCCCATCTATATGTTGCATCTCTTCCCTGATGGCCTGAGGTATCGTGGGCCCACTGAGCCATAAATAGCTCACCTCTACGTTGCCAGTCCAGGTCCACCTGAGACACTTCAATCTTGGCGGCCTGATCTGCCTGCTCGTTGTTTTGATGTTCTTCAGTGGCTCGACTCTTGGGTACATGAGCATCTACGTGACGTACTTTTACCACTAGCTTCTCTATCCGAACAGCGATATCTTGCCACAGTGCGGCAGCCCAGATGGGTTTACCTCTGCGCTGCCAGTTGCCCTTCTTCCATTGCTGTAGCCACCCCCATAGGGCATTTGCCACCATCCACGAGTCAGTATAGAGATAGAGCACTGGCCACTTTTCTCTTTCAGCAATGTCTAACGCTAGCTGGATGGCTTTCACCTCTGCAAACTGACTCGATTCACCTTCTCCTTCAGCAGTTTCTGTGACTAGTCGTGTAGGACTCCATACAGCAGCCTTCCACCTTCGATGTTTTCCCACAATGCGACAGGACCCATCAGTGAACAGGGCATATTGCCTCTCATTTTCTGGCAGTTTATTATACAGCGGGGCTTCTTCGGCCCGTGTCACCTCTTTCTCTGGCGACATTCCAAAATCTTTGCCTTCTGGCCAGTCCGTAATCACTTCTAACATTCCTGGGCGACCGGGGTTTCCTATGCGAGCTCGCTGTGTGATCAGTGCGATCCACTTACTCCACGTGGCGTCAGTCGCGTGATGCGTAGAGGAAACTTTCCCTTTGAACATCCAGCCCAGCACTGGCAGTCGAGGTGCTAAGAAGAGCTGTGTTTCAGTACCAACCACTTCTGAGGCGGCTCGAACTCCTTCATATGCTGCCAAGATCTCTTTTTCAGTTGGAGTATAGCGAGCCTCGGATCCTCGATATCCCCGACTCCAAAACCCCAGAGGTCGGCCACGGGTCTCCCCAGGTGCTTTCTGCCAAAGGCTCCAGGTAGGGCCATTCTCCCCAGCTGCAGTGTAGAGCATATTTTTAATATCTTGTCCTGTCCGGACTGGCCCAAGAGCTACTGCGTGAACAATCTCCTGCTTAATCTGTTCAAAGGCTTGTCGTTGCTCAGGCCCCCATTTAAAATCGTTCTTCTTCCGAGTAACTTGGTAGAGAGGGCTTACAATTTGACTGTAATTTGGAATATGCATTCTCCAAAAACCCACAACACCTAAGAAAGCCTGTGTTTCCTTTTTATTAGTCGGTGAGGACATAGCTGCTATTTTGTTGATGACGTCCACAGGGATCTGACGACGCCCATCTTGCCATTTTACTCCTAAGAACTGGATCTCCTGCGCAGGTCCCTTGACCTTACTTTCTTTTATGGCAAAACCAGCCTTCAAAAGGATTTGGATTATTTTCTTCCCTTTCTCAAAAACTTCTTCTGCCGTGTTGCCCCATACGATGATGTCATCAATATATTGCAAGTGCTCTGGAGCTTCACCTTTTTCTAGTGCAGCCTGGATCAGTCCATGACAAATGGTGGGGCTGTGTTTCCACCCCTGGGGCAGTCGATTCCAGGTGTACTGGACGCCCCTCCAAGTGAAAGCAAACTGAGGCCTGCACTCCGCTGCCAAGGGAATGGAGAAAAATGCATTAGCAATGTCAATTGTGGCATACCACTTAGCTGCCTTTGATTCCAGTTCATATTGAAGCTCTAACATATCTGGCACAGCAGCGCTTAGCGGTGGCGTGACTTCATTCAGCCCACGATAATCTACTGTTAGTCGCCATTCCCCATTGGATTTCTGCACGGGCCATATGGGACTATTAAAGGGTGAGTGAGTCTTGCTGATCACTCCTTGGCTCTCCAGTTGGCAAATCAGCTTATGGATTGGGATCAGGGAGTCTCGGTTGGTGCGATATTGTCGCCGGTGCACTGTCGTGGTAGCAATTGGCACCTGTTGTTCTTCAACCTTCAGCAACCCCACAACCGAAGGGTCTTGGGAGAGACCCGGCAGGGTAGACAGCTGTTCAATCTCCTCCGTCTCCAATGCAGCTATACCAAAGGCCCAACGGTACCCTTTTGGGTCCTTGAAATACCCCCTCCTGAGATAATCTATACCAAGGATGCACGGGGCCTCTGGGCCAGTCGCAATGGGGTGTTTATGCCACTCATTCCCGGTTAGACTCATTTCAGCTTCCAATACGGTTAGCTCTTGGGATCCCCCTGTCACACCAGAGATACAGATGGGTTCTGCCCCTTTATAACTAGATGGCATTAGGGTACATTGTGCACCAGTGTCCACTAGAGCCTTATATTCCTGTGGGTCTGATGTGCCAGGCCATCGAATCCACACTGTCCAGTAGACTCGGTTGTCCCTCTCCTCCACCTGGCTGGAGGCAGGGCCCCTCTAATCCTGGTTAGAACATCCGTTACTCACTTTCTGCACACGTAAATCGGAAGTCCCTTCAAGGGGATCAGAAATGAGATCAGCCCATCTACTGCGTCTGGGGGACTGCTCACGGGAAACTGGAGCAGCAGTTTTCCAAGAATTCTCTTTTCTGGTTGCTTTTTCTCGCAACTCCTGTACCCGTGCATCCAAGACTGAAGTGGGTTTTCCATCCCACTTCCTCATGTCCTCTCCATGGTCACGCAGGTAAAACCACAGGTTAGCCCGTCGAGTGTACTTTCTCTCTCCTCTCTCTTGGGCAGAGGAACGCTTACTCCCAATAACTGCGATGCGGGCCTGTACAGGTGAGGAGGAGGACAGATCCACTTTGAATTGCTGGAACTCTCGGGACAACTCCTCCACAGCTGAGACACAGGCCCGTAGGGAGGAAGAGAGACTCCCTTCGTATTGCCGGAGTTGGACAGCCAATTCATCCACCGTTTCTCCATAGCCTTCTCTCCAGGACATTACTGCCAATGAGTTGGCATAGGTTGGTGGTGCACTTCGTAGAAACTTCCGCCACATGGGTTGTGTGCATTGGACTTCATCTGGATCTGTGGGTGACTGCGCATTTTCTGGATCATTGTAAATCACCTCCAGCACGGCTAATTCTCTCAGGTACTGAATACCTCTCTCCATGGTGGTCCACTTGCCTTGGTGACATGTAACTTCATCCCTGAAGGGGTATCTTTCCTTTACACCTAACAAAAGTCGCCTCCAGAGGCTGAGGACTTGTGTTTTTCTCCCAATCGCCTTGTCGATGCCCCCTTCCCTAGACAGAGATCCCAGCTGCTTGGCTTCCTTACCCTCTAATTCCACACTACTAGCCCCGCTATCCCAGCATCGGAGCAGCCAGGTAACAATGTGCTCACCTGGGTGGCGGCTAAAATCTTTTCGCATGTCACGCAACTCACTCATGGATAGAGATCGGGTAATTATTTCAGGTTCTGCCTCTACCTCCTGTTCTCGCGATGACCCTGGTTCATCTTCATCTCTCGCTAAGCGAACTGATTTCTTTGTGTGTTTCTTTTTCTGTACAGGGGCGACTGATACTGGCACAGGCTGGTTCTCTGGTTCAGCTGCAGTGTCTGTCACCGGGGTAGGGGTAGTCATGGTACCTGTTGTCGTGGTAGGGGCAGCCACGGTGCTTGTTGTCGGGGTAGGGGCAGCCACGGTGTCTGTTGTCAGGGTTTGGGTAGCCACGGTACATGTTGTCCTGTTTTCCATCTTTTCCCCCTTTTCCCCCCGAGGGTGCTGCATAATATCAAGCAGTGTTTGGTAGATATTGGCCAGAGCCCAGCACAGTGCAGCGAGTTGTATGTCTTTGGAATAGCCACAGCATTTTTCTTTCAAATATTCTGTCACTTCATAAGGGTTCTGTAGTTGTTCGGGAGTGAACTTCCAAGTCACTGGCGGTGAGAAGTTCTCTAGATACTTGCCCATATGCTCCCACATGCCGTGCCACCCATGAGTCTCCAGCTTTGGGGGAGATCTCTGAGTGGTACTCTTAAAGAGCGTTTTTGTAGCCCTAAACAAGACCTGAAACATATTCAGGAGGCATAGCACTAACAGCACACTGGCTTGCGCATCCCAAGGATATTCAAAATTCTCAAAAGCTGTTGTAATTAGTCGGAAGGAGAAGAGGGAGGTGAACGGACGGGGGGAGGTATCCCCCCCTAATTTCCCCATGGATTGGGTGTAATTACCAATAAAATCCGACAGAAGGCGCCCAAAGTATGGAAATGATATCACTGCCTCATACAGATACCAGCTTAACCTCATGACCAGTGATGTAATCATTTCATAAGTCGACATTGCCCAGTACAGCAAAATGATAATCCCAATCACTCTCCCAGAGATGAGATACGCAACTACAGGCAATACATAGAGCATATAAGAGCTTACAAAACGCCACCATGTAAACAAATGAAACAACATTGTGACTAACATCTATATATCTAAGAAATGCGTTTGGCAAATTTGTTTCAACACGCTCTGGCCAGATCTGTCGTTATCTCAACCCTTCTGCCCCACGTTGGGCGCCAAAAAGGACTGTCGTGGTTTCAGCCCGGCCGGTAACAAAGGACCACGCAGCCGCTCGCTCACTCCTCCGCCCCCCTCCGGTGGGATGGGGAGGAGACGGAGGAGAGAAAAGGAAAAGAAACTGGAACCTCGAGGGTTGAGATAAAGGCAGTTTACTGGGACAAACACAAAAGAGATTACAACAACAACAACGGCACTAATGAAAAAAGGTATACAAAAAGAGTGATGCACAGTGCAACTGCTCACCACCCGGGACCCGACGCTCCGCCACTTCCCCCACCGAAAAAACAGAGAGGACCCCCCGGCCCGCTCCCCATTTATATACTGGGCAGGATGTCACATGGTATGGAATAGCTCCTTGGCTAGTTCAGGTCAGCTGCCCCGGCTATGCCCCCACCTCCCAGGTTCCTGTAAAAATTAACTCTATCCCAGCTGAACCCAGGACAACCACCATGGATCAAGCAGCGTCCCGTTGGTCCTCAGTCAAAAATTCTTCAGTTATGGGTGCACGCCATGGCCTGTCTCCACATTTTTTTTAAAGGGCATAGTCTAATGCATGCACATATGTACTGTTAGCACACTGCAGGTTTCATCTATCACATGATCTTTGGATGATCGACATGAGAAACCAGTATATTTTCTCAAAGACTACAGCTTCCATTGCAATGGTAGTCTCCACATTCCTGCATGCTTCACCAGCTCCAGCCTGCCTCCTCCCCTGGATGCCTCAGTGGCCTGGTTATTGTCCTTATGGGCCAGAGGAGTGTCCTGCTTAAACAAGCCATCCCAGAGACAAATGTTTCAAGATAAATAGTTCACAGTTCAGTTTCTCACAGCAAACAATCTTTGAGACAGATGCCTCGAGATGACAGTCTCTCACAATGACCTGCCCTCCTGGCCTGTGATGGGGGGTGCCCCAGGGAAGGCTGTGAGCTGGGGGTTCAGGAAGGCACTTGGGTCCAGCATGAGGCTCTGAAACCTCCTGTGAACCCAGGACAGCTGAGACCATGAGGCAGGGAACTGCCACCCCTCCCAGAGGAGGGCAGAGGACCCAGGGGTCCGGGCTGCCTGCTCATGATCCTCTCCTGCCCCGACACCAAACTGTGCTGCATGGGGGATGGTGCTCATGATAGCATATTTCCATACATTCTGTATGGTATGTCTAAATATTTTGATGGTTTTCGTGTTTTGCACCAGCCGTGGAAACTGGTTTGCTGCTAGGTGACTGTAAAAGGGAGATTTGGTAAATAATTATTAGAAATATTATACTAATACTATGATTGAAACAATAGACAATAGTATAGCCAAGCAATTAACTGGTAGAGGTAGTTACTCCTAAGTTTTGCAGTTCGTTGCTCTTAGGACTAGATGTTCCTGGACACTAGATGAGAACGGTGTTGAGACTGACCACATGTGTTTGAAGCTGCGTTATGCTTCAAGATCAAAGAACAAGGACAAGAATAAAGACTTCAAGGACAGCCAGAAAGAACTTCAAATGGGTCGGTGGTCGCAAAAGCAGCCCTTCGACTAAAAGGGATCCTTCATGGCACGTGATCGGATATAGGCAGTACTAAGATAATCAGTTGCAATTACTTTTATGTATATGTATACTAATCTGATTAATGTGCAATTAGTTATTCTATATAACCTGTTAGTGCTAAAGCTGTGGGATGCGAGCTGGGTAGAACTATCCACCATGCATCCAGCGCTGCAATAAAGAATGCCTGCTTTCTAAAACTCCAAAATGAGTCTTGGGCGGTGTCTTCGACCGGCTTTTTGGTATCACTCACTAGAGCCCTGGTAAGAACCTCTTTCCCGCTGTGCTTCCAAAACACCGGCTGCCCCAAGGGCTGGCACCGTCTGCCCCTCACCTCTCCCAGCCTCCTGGGGGGACACTCCAGGTTGCCCTTATCTGGGGGCACATGGTGGGTGGGAAGGGGACACCCAAGGTGCCTGCGTTCGCTCACCCCCCTGCTCATCGTGGTGGTGCAGCCAGAGAGGACCCAGGAATCCAGGTGCAGGCCAAGGAGACGAGACACGGACGCAGGCAGACACACACACACACACGCACAGCGCGTAGCTTTGCTGAAGGGGTTTATTGATCAT
Source organism: Astur gentilis (assembly GCF_929443795.1). Lineage (NCBI taxonomy): Eukaryota > Metazoa > Chordata > Aves > Accipitriformes > Accipitridae > Astur > Astur gentilis. The sequence goes on from NW_026060847.1 coordinate 561,231, forward strand.
GAGAGGGAAATGGCCCAGGGCTCCCAGGGGATCAGGTGGGGTCATCCAGGGATGATCATCTCCTCATGCTGCTGGAGGGGGACAGGACAGGGCTGTCACCATCACTTGAGGACCTGCAAGAGAGAGCCCAAATTGTGACACCCCCCCCCCCCCAGTGTCCGCTGGGACATGAGAGGGGCCTTGTCCCCACCACCTCTCTCTGCAGAGACCTGGGGAAGGAGAAGGGAATTGCAGCCCTCCGTCTACCCAGGACAGGACTTAGCTCACCTGAGATCCAGATGGCACCCAGAGCCCCCTATCTACCCCAGGATGCCCCTATATCTCCCAGAAGCCTGCCCAGCCCTCACAGTGATCCTGGGGGTGTGTATGGCACAGCCCCCCTGCCTGGCCTGCACAGTGACCTTCTGGCTCCATAAAGCCCTACTGCATGCAAGGAAAGGCATGGGGGCAGCTCTGTCCAGCTCACCCTGGGACATGCATCAGGGACAGTCCCCTCTCTTTCCCTCTGCATACCCAAGGTCTGCCCACCCCAGAGGGCTCAGGGATCCCCCAGGGCCCAGGATCCTTTGTGGGGCTGCAGAAGCCCTGATGTTGCTCACCTGGACAGCAGCAGCTACAGGCGCGCGTTTGTAACGCAGAAGAAGTCTTAATTCGTCCTCGGTCAGAGGATCCTGGGGAGAAAGGGAGGGTTAGGGACATGCTTGGGTGCACTGGGTTGTACTGGGAGGCAGGGGAAAGCAATGGGATCCTTGGGGAAGGTTCCTCTGGGAGAAATGGGGTACATGAGCTCATATGGTGGTGCACAGAAAGCAGTGGGGGTCCTGGGGAGGGGGCCCACTTGGGTGTGTGGCTGTCTACTGGGTGTACTGGGTTGTAATGGGATGGATGGGAATGCAATGGGGGCCCTGGGGAAGGGGCCCTCCCTGGGAAAGCTCTGTGGTGCAGGGGTGTTCTCTGGGGTTGCAGTGGGGTGCACTGGGGCACACTGGGATGTACCGGATTGTCGTGGCCATAGAGGGAGAAGGTCTGGGGCAAGCAGAAGGCGTCTAGTGCAGTTCAGAGAACCTTGTTCCTAAATCCGACTGACTTGTCTTGTAGAGAGAGCATGAAAGCTCAATGGGATGTCCCCGGTCCCAGCAAGGGATGGAAGCACCAAAGTGCCCTCCAGTTCCCCAGACTGGAGGCCCTCCAAGTCCTCCCCACTACTTACCCTCAGCTTAACATCTCCACTTCCTTCCGGGAGTGCCTAGGGAAGGAGAGCAAAGGAGTGGTCTGCATTGGACCTTGATGGGGCTGTAGGTGGGGCACAGGTGTCCCCAGCCCCCTCCAGGACCATGGCTTCCCCCTGGTCTGAGCGGGAAAATCCCTTCTGCTCCCCCCAGCCCCATTCCTCCAAGTTTCACCTGGGATACCTGTTCAGGCAGGGACCAGGGGTGGGGATGGAGACAAGGATAGTGTGGGGAATACAGGGCCTCCAAAGAGGATGGGGGTGAGGGTGAGGGTGAGAGGGGCCCCCAGACAGTGCACTGGGGTGAATCAGTGGACCCCAAGGGACGGGTCTGGGGGTGCTGAAGGGGCAGGCCTGCGTGGGAAGGAAGTGACAGGTAAAGGAATTCAAGTGGAGGGGACACAGGGACTTCAAGCGGGGGGGACAGGAACTTCAAGAGGGGTGGGTGGTAGGAGCAGAAGGAAGAGGGCTGCAGAGGATGGAAACGAGGGGATTGGAAGAGTGTTTGGCAGTGGAGGTTCAAGCAAGGTGGTCTGGGGACGATAACAAATTGGGCAGGATGAAAGGCAAAGGACTGAGGGGAAAGACTGAAAGAAAGGTGTTGGGAGCAATCAACAGGAGGGCTTTTGAGGACCCTAGATAGGACACAGAGGAGATCCCAGGGAGGAGATGTCTGAGGGCACCAAAAGGATGGTATGCGGAGGCCCAATAGGAAGAGATGGGGAGGGCACCAAGTCAAGACACCAGTGGGGGTCGTCAGAGGAGTTTGTGGTGAACCTTCCCAAGGAAATCAGGCTCTGGGCACAAGAAGATTAATTTCGGGGGAAGTGGAGGGAAGAGATGGAATTGTGGGAGGGAGAAAGTCGCATTGCCCAGGGCTGGAGGTGAGGGGAGCCTGGGGATGCTCCTTGCTTGGGAAAGGGAGAGGCCAAGCCAAGGGATTTCATGCTCACCATGACAATTTTGTTCTGCAGGAGAGCTGATGTCCTGTAGCCAAGACCCCTCCCCAGCCTTGAGCCTCTCCCCGTGGCATTGAGGACTCACCTGAGCATCTTCTGGCATGCACAGCAGGATGGTGAAGAGCAGGGCCAGGCTGAGCACGACAACCTTCATCTTCCTCTTCGGTGTGGCAAGTGCTGGGTGAAGCTTCAGAAGGTGAGGGGCAGATTTATCCCTCCCAGGACTCCTCCTTTCCCCCCTCCCCGAGAGCCCCCAGGGCAAATCCAAGCTTGGCAGAGACACCAGCCCTGGCAAGGAGCCCGCCTCTGGCACAGAGTTGCCCCCGCCTTCGGCACTAATCCAGCCACCTTCCATGGCATCGGTCCGGCTTCCAGCATGGGGCAGCTGCACATGGAAGGGCCCAGGCACCTGGGGGTGATGAGGGGGGGGCAGGCAGTGACCCACTGACAGCCGGACACCCTACAGTGACAACCCACTGCTCCAGCACAAAACCATTCTCCCAGCAGCCCCCAAAGCCAGATGCCCCCATCTCCCAGTGCCACTCACCTCCCAGCACTGCCATCTCCCAGTGTCGCTCCCCTCCCAGGCCAGGCTTTCCCTCCGGGACTACCCCAGAGATGAGGTCAGCCTCAAACCAGGGGTCTCTAAGAGTCATCTCTGACCCCTCTCCAGCCCCTTGGGTAAACAGGGGGCTGGGAATGACCCCTCTTCTTGGGGGACCAGGGACCCCGGGGTTTGGGAACACAGGGTGGCGAGAGGACAACTGGGGGCATGGGCAATGGGGACAGCCAGATGGCTGGGATCTTCAGTCACTGGAGGCAATGGGAAGCACTGGTGAATGTTGGGCACTGGGAGATGAGCGTAAGGCTTGGGGGAAGCACTGGGGTGGTCACAGTTCCCACCTCCAGCCCACCCCATTTCCCTTGCACTACAGGCCCCAATCTGGTCCAGTCCCCAGCCATGGCTGCCCCAGAGCAGAGATCAGAGGGGTCTAACCCCCACCCTGGCCCTCACCCTGCCACTGCCTGGGGCCAATGTGCCCACCCAGACCACCTGGGTCCCACTTCTGCAGAGTTGCCCCCTAGCTGGTGGGTCCCAGTAACCCTGTCCCCAACAAGGCTCTGGCTCCAGACCTGTTCCTGGCTGGCACTTGGCCACAGCTCACCAAAGGCCCTTGTCCCCAAAAAGTATCCCTTCAATGCCCTCATCCTTGGCCCAGGCCAGTGCTGTCCCTGAGCAGGACTTGGCTGTCCAGAGGGACACGAAGAAGCGGACACTTGTCCGCAGGCAGCCACTCAGAGCTAATTGTGGGGACAGAGCTGGCCTGGCAAGAGGAGGGATGTTTGTCACTGCAGCATCTCTGATAAGCCGTGTTTGCCCAGGGCCCGTGGCACCAGGAACCCGTTCTGCAAGCTTGGTCTTCACGAGAGCGCCCGATCAGGGAGACTGTGGTGGGGGTTAAAGCATCCTGGGCGCCTGGGCTCCCCTCCAGCCCCAGCAGCTGGCAGAGGTGGGCAGTGCTGGGGGACCGGGCAGGAGCAAGTCCTGGGACACCCTGCACACCTGGGGCTCTCCCGCTGCCCTGGGGACAAGCTGGAGCCCAGAGGCAGGGGCATTCCCAGGGAACAGCCTGACCACTGGGGTGTTGCTCTCCTTTGGGAAAGCCTGGTGGCACAGCAATCCTGGTGCAGTGAGACTCACGCGATCTGCCATCGCTGCTGTCTTCAAGGATGCAAGTGCCCCAAACAGCAGAGGGAATGGCTGGTACCTCTGTTAGCAGGGACATACTCATAATGAAGATGGGCATATTTTAGATCAACAGGTTCTGTCACCCCTGTTTTACCTCCCTGTAAGTGCTCACAACTATGAGAAGTGATATATAATAGGACACATATTTATTTTTGTCTGCATAATGAGAAGACCAGCATTTTTACTGGTCTTGTGAGCTAGCACTGGGAGGAGATAGGGCAGGTAAGGTCTCAACCAGGAGACGCAGCACATATTTACTTGTCTCTTTAGGTAGCTGATAGTCAGAAGTACCCACACATAATGACCAGCAAACCCACTAGCCACACTGAGCAACGGCAGCATTGAACACATTGGACTCATTGCCTGTCCGGAGTTCGTGGGACATCAACATTGCGATAGCAGACCCATGAATACTTCGTAAGGTTGTCACATTCCTCTGTGAACTCATCCTCTGTTTGTTATGTGCCTCAGTAATTCAAGCTACCATGCTGTGCTTCCCAATCGCCATTCACTTCCAAAAACATCCAGAAGCCCATGTCACATGTCTCAAAGTAAAATAGTGCTCTATTTTAGTCTTCTGTCTATGCAGGTGAGAGGAAAATCTGTTTCTATGAGACACAAGCTGGGAATCAAAGGCTGGTGGTAAAGATCTGGTTTAGGTTTTGAAGTCAGTGGGAGGTTTGACTGAGTTTCGGTGCAGCCAGGGTGTCCCGGCCTTTGTTCCCATGATGATACAGACTCCTGTCACAGCTGCAAAGAAAGCCTGTCTGATTTTATCCACATGAAAAGAGATAAATAACAATACACTGATACGTGGTGCATGAGAAGTGTACATGTCTCAGATCCTTCTTTGACAATATGTGTGTTTTTTTAAGGGTGATGGTTCTATCTTTACGGGACACTGACTATAAATAAGAGATGTGTTGTGGATCCGTTGTGAAAAGATTTAAGGCAACTGACTTGAATATTTGCTTTGGAAAGTGCCCAAAGAGCCGGCAGTCAGTCACCTGGAGGATTTTCATTTTGACTGCTTCTGCTTTCTGCGCTATTTATTAGATAGCTAAGTTACACAGTGTTGAATTGGAGAGCATATTTAAGTATGCTGTGATGTTATTCGTATTCTGAAGTGATTTTGCAAAGAATCGATGAATTGTACGCACTGTCATAACTGAGGGATATTGACTTAGGAGAGGTCAAGGCTGCCTTTGAGCTAAATGCAAAGCAGGTGGACGGCATTTGATCGCCACTTAACATGAAAGGTGCAATTCAGGAAGATCCCTGCTGCTGGTGTAATGGTCTCTAAGAAGACATGCTTGTGTTTTTGTAACACGAGTGTAATGAAAAAAGTAAAATGTCATGTGTTTGCCCATTTGACAAAGAGATGGACAAGAGACTTTACAAGGTTGGTCTAAAGCGTAGCTACTCCTACTTGTGCTGTCTCCTACCACCTTCTCCGAGCAGGGCTGAGAGCACTTCTGAATTTTCTCTGTTTTTTCTTGCAGTCTCTTCTGTGAGGCAGTGGAATTTTTACCACATTTATTTTCCCGATAAAGTTTTAGCATGGTTGTTCTCCTCAGGCTTTGAGCTGCAGTGAGGTATCCCGTTGTTGTACAGAGGGAAAGGGGAGAAAAAGAAAAGTGCATGTGCTACCTCTTCTTTGGTGGAGACACTTGGGTTATCTGTTCATCTTGCATACGCATATAGGGTTGGAGCCTCAGCATTCACCCCAGCTCTCCCCTCTACCATTTTCAGACGCATTTTCCCCAACCTCATTGTCGGAAATCCAGGGATGGAGGCAGGGATGGAGAGAGAGACCAACCGAGGCAGGCACAAAAGGGGAAGAGAAGGGCTGGGGCTGGGGAAAGGAGGGGCAGAGGCACTTGCTGCAGCACTGGCAGGCGTGTTAGTGGCAACAGATGGAGAGTGGCCGTTCTGTTTTCCCCACCGTTACGTCTTGCGTCCCAGCTCCCAGTACCCTCGAGGTTCCCAGTGGCCCTTAGAACCTGCAGAAGGTGGGGGGACGGACAGGGCTCAGCAGGGCGTCTCTGTCCGGCTGTACTACTTTTGGCTGGGGTAGAGTCAACAGCAGAGTTGACCAGAGCATATTAGATGGAATTTACAGCTTTGATATCTGTTCAGCAGTTGCTGGTCATGGTATTGACTTAACTGTTCTCACCATTAGTGTATCTGATCCGTGCCAGGCTCCTCTTTGCTGTACCTGTTAAAGGTTGGGTTTGCCTTTTGCAGTTTGCTGTGGTCTGTAGCACTTGGTGGTGTTTTGCCTGGGGGGTTTATTACAAAAGCACTGGCCTTGATCTTAATCAGGTATCTGAGCTCTGCACTGATGCCATTACTCTGAGAATCATCTCATGCAGACAATTAACAATTACACCTTTTCCCTTTTCTCCTCTGAGAGTTTTTGGGTGGAGGAAACACAGAATGGCACCTTCACCACCTTTTTCTTCATGGCATATATTTTCTCCCTCGTTATCAATAAATTCTCAGTAGCTTGAACATCCTTGGGTAACCAAAATACTCCTTATTGGTACTTCTCAAGAATTTTTGTTCCGCTTTCTCTAGGGTTAAACAACCATTTAGGAATACCACCCAGGGATATGTTCCAGGGCACTGTGGTTATGGGTGGCAAGGCACGCAGAGGAAAACAGGCAGGTACCTAGGATGGTTGTCACCTCCAAGGGTCTGAGACTTCAACCCAGATGAGCACGGGATCCTGATGAAGTGACAGAATGTTTGCCCTGGTGCTGGCTATGCCAAAGAGACACAGCTTGTTGCGCTGTGCTGGGGCCTGCCCTTCGCCTACTGAGCACTATTCAGCACTGTTCAGCACCCTCAAGGAGAAGAGAGGGTCTCTGCATCTAACGACATACAGACACTGTGGCTGAACCAGAGACCCAGGCCTCAACTATGCCAGTCGCGCCTATAGGCAAGAAGAAACAACGGAAGCTGAGGTCAGCTTGGCAGATATGCAAACAGATTTCAGCCATCATCCAGGAGAGCCAATTATCAGCTGGCTGCTCTGATGCTGGGATACTGGGGCCAAGGGTCGGGAATTAGAGGGTAAGGAAGCCCGGCAGCTTCCCAAAATAAGAGAATGCTTATTCCTTAAGCTGCCCGGCAGCTTAAGGAATTGGAGCTTTGGAGAAGTGTGTTCCCACCCTCCGTGGGGCCCTCTCCTCTGTCCACATTGTCCTGTTCACAAAACTCCAGCATTTTTACAGAGGTCATTTTGTCCACCAAAGCTCTTTTAGCGGATGTGTGAGACATTGAATTTGTCAGGCCATCACAGGGTCCCCCACAGGGCTACGGGTCCTGCCAGAGAACCTGCTCTAGCCTGGGATCCTCTCCAGGGGGCCAGAGAGAACCTGCTCTTTTGTGGGCTCCTCTCCATGGGCTGCAATTCTTCCCAGAAACCTGCTCCAGTGCGGGCTCTTTCCACAGGGTTGTAGATTCCTTCCAGGCACATCCACGTGCTCCGGTATTGGGTCCTCAATGGGCTGCAGGGGGAGAGCCTGCTTCACCAATGTCCTCACCACGGGCTGTAGGGGATCCTGTGCTCTGGCACCTGGAGCACCTCCTCCCTGTCCTTCTTCACTGACCTTGGTGTCTGCAGAGTTGCTTCTCTCACACATTCCACCATCTCCTCTCTCCCAGCTGCTGTTGTGCAGCAGTATTTTACCTTTTCTTCAATCTGTTATCACAGAGGTGCTACAGCATCGCTCATGGGTTCAGCTTTGGCCAGCGGCAGGTCCATCTTGAAGCTGGCTGGAACTGGCTCTGCCAGACCCGGGGGCAGCTTCTGGTACCTTCTGGCAGAGGCCACCCCTGCAGCCTCCCCCACTACCAAAGCCTTGCCATGTAAGCCCAGTACACCAGGCTGCTGGATGTCACCTCCACCACAGCTAATTCCCTCAGATATTGGATACCTCCCTCAACTGTGGTCCACTTCCCTCGGGAATTTGCAAGATATTCCTTGAAGGGGTGCCTGTCCTTCACACTTGACAGGAGTTGCCTCCAGAGGCCGAGGACTGCTGCCCCTTTTCCAATCTCTTTGTCAATGGCTTTACCCCTAGCAAGGGATCCCAACTGCCGGGCTTCCTAATCCTCTAATTCCTGACTATTGGCCCCGGTATGCCAGCGTCGGAGCAGCCAGCTGATAATTTGTTCACCTGGATGATGGCTGAAAGCTCACCGCTCACTTAGGGGTAGGGATCGGGTGGTTTCGGACTCATTTATAATTTCACTCTCTTCCCCCTCTTGCTCTTGTGACAGCTCAGCTGCAGAACAGGCTGCCTCTTCTGATTCTGCTTCCTGTTCCCACTTAGGAAAACCTTCTTCCTCCCTTAATAAACAAGCTGACCTCAGCTTCCCTTGTTTCTTCTTGACTATAGGAGCAACTGATATACTTGAGGGTTGAATCTCTGGGTTAGCCACAGTGTCTTTGTTTTTATGTCTTTAGATCCAGAGACCCTCTCTTCACCTTGAGGGTGCAGAATAGTGCTCAGTAGGTGAAGGCCAAGCCCCAGCACAGTGCAACAAGCTGTGTCTCTTTGGCACAGCCAGCACCAGGGCACCCTTTTTGCAAACATTCTGTCACTTCATCAGGATCCCGCAGTCATCTGGGTTGAAGTCCCAGACCATTGGACGTGACAACCATTCTAGGTACCTGCCCATATTCTCCCACATGCCTTGCCACCCATAACCTCACTGCCTCAGGGTGTATCCGTGCGTGGCAGTGCTAAGTAGTTGGTTAAATTCAGAGAAGGCTGAAAAAATATTCTGGAGAAGTGCCAATAGGAGTATTTGGTTGCCCAAAGATATTCAAGATAGTGAAGGCAAGGGAAAAAATATCTACCACACCAGAGGAGCAGGTGAAGGTGCGCAAGCTCCAGCACTGGTGAAAACTCACAGAAGAAGTGGTTAATGGACTTGGGGCCACAGAACTGCAACTGGGAGAAGACAACTGTGACTACCAGCAGCAGCAGTGAACTCCCTAGCCAAGATGCAGCTGCAAGATGGAAAGAGACCTTCCAGGTCATGAGGCTTGCATAGAGAAAGGGCTGGCATATGGCCAAGTACCGATCATAGGACATGGCTGCCAGCAGGTAACACTCGGTAGTTGCAAAGGAAGCAAAGAAGTAGAACTGAGCCATGCAGCCATGTGCAGAGATGCTGTTGTCCCCAGTCAAGAAGCTGGCCAGCAACCGTGGCAGGATGGTGGAGCTGTAGCAGGTCTCTAAGGAGGACAGATTGCCCAGGAAGAAGTACATGGGGGTGTGGAGATGTCGGTCTGCCACCACTAGCACAACAATGAGGATGTTCCCAACCATGGTGACTGAATAGATCATAAGCAAGAGAAGAAAGAGCAGGTTCTGGAGTATGGGGACATCACGTATTCCCAGCAGCACAAAATCCGTGGATGATGTCCAGTTGTCATTTTCCCGTTCAGCCATGCAATGTTGTTTGTCTTTTATTTCCCCAGTTGCCACAAAGAGGGGCTACAAGAAAGAAACACATTTCAGCATATACCTTCAATATTTTTTTGTGTGTGTAGGTGTATTGGTTTTGTTTGGCAAGGTTTTGGTAGCGGGGGGGGGGTTACAGGGGTGGCTTCTGTAAGAAGCTGCTGGAAGCTTCCCCTGTGTTCGAGAGAGAGAGAGCCCATACCAGCCGGCTCTAAGACGGACCCGCCGCTGGCCAAGGCCAAGCCAATCAGTGATAGTGGTAACGCCTCTGTGATAACAGTTTTAAGAAGGAAAAAAATGTTGGGACGGGGAGAAACTGCCGCCGGAGTGAGGAGTGAGAACATGTAAGAGAAACAGCCCTGCAGACACCAAGGTCAGTGAAGAAGGAGGGGGAGGAGATGCTCCAGGCGCCGGAGCGAAGATTCCCCTGCAGCCCGTGGTGAAGACCCTGGTGAGGCAGGCTGTCCCCCTGCAGTCCAGGGAGGTCCACGGTGGAGCAGATATCCACCTGTAGCCCGTGGAGGACCCCACGCCGGAGCAGGTGGGTTCCCGAAGGAGGCTGTGACCCCGTGGGAACCCCGCGCTGGAGCAGGCTCCTGGCAGGACCTGCGGATCTGTGGAGAGAGGAGCCCACGGAGCAGGTTTTCTGGCAGGACTTGTGACCCCGTGGGGGACCCGCGCTGGAGCAGTGTGCTCCTGAAGGACTGCACACCGTGGAATGGACCCATGCTGGAGCAGTTCGTGAAGAACTGCAGCCCGTGGGAATGGCCCACGTTGGAGGAGTTCGTGGAGGACTGTCTCCCGTGGGTGGGGCCCCACGCTGGAGCAGGGGAAGAGTGTGATCAGCCCTCGTCCTGAGGAGGTGAAGCGGCAGAAAATAACGTGTGATGACCATAAACCCCATCCCTGTCCCCCTGTGCCGCTGGGGGTGCTTGGTGGTGAAATCTGGGAGTGAAGTTGTGCCCGGGAAGAAGGGAGGGGTGGTGGGAAGGTGTTCTGAGATTTCATTTTACTTCTCATTACCTTGCTCTGGTTGATTTGTAATAAATTGAGTTAATTTTGCAAACTGAGTCTGTTTTGCCCGTGACGGTAATAGTGAATGATCTCTCCTGTCCTTATCTCGACCCACGAGCCTTTTGTTATATTTTCTCTCCCCTATCCAGCTGAGGATGGGGGAGTGATAGAACGGCTTTGGTGGGCACCTGGTGTTTAGCCAGGGTCAACCCATCACAGTAGGACATTGCTCCTTTCACATTAGATTTACGTGTTTCTTGTATAATGAAAGCACAAAAAAATGTTCTTCCTCATGGGTTAAGAACACTCATCCCAGCAGACCCACCGGAGACTCTAGAGGCAAGCTGCCCAACACAAGTTCTTCTTTCTCACTGCAGAATAAACCTGTGATGTGCATTTGCTCACACAGAAACAGACAACTTTCATATGCCTGTGGGTATGACCTGGAAAACAAGTTACAGGTGTTGAGGATCTACATCCTTCCACTCTCAGGAAAGAAAAAGCATGCCAGAAAAAACAACCCCCACTCTCCAAAAAAACCCATTGTGTGAAATGTCATGCCAGATGCTGTCCGTCATCCAAAGAAAGGGATGGGCACACCACAGGGTGAGTGGCCACAGCTCTCTGAAACACCGACATGAGGGGAATAGGATTCCCACCCCACTCCTTCCCCACCACCACACAGGCCAATTTCTTCCATTGGGAAAGGCCAGATGAGGAGTTACTGCTTCAGATGAGCAAGGGACTGTGCTGTGGAACGGCCAGAGAGCATGCTAAAGCCCACTTTGTAGGTCAAAACGCAGCATAAAAAGTGACCAGGAGAGGACCAAAAAGAAGATAGGGAAAGGTTAACTGAGGTAACCGAGCCACATGGGAGAAGTTGTGAAGGGAGGAGTAACGAGAAGGATTAAGGAGAAAAATCCCAGGCTTTTTTCAGTGGTGCCATGAAGAAAGGACACATTGAAAGACAGGAAATTCCATTTAAAGATAGGGTGGTCAAACACTGGAACAGGTTGCCCAGAGAGGTTTGGGAGGCTCCATCCTTGTGGGAATTAAAAACTTGATGGGGCATGGTCCTGAGCCACATGCTCTAGCTGACCCTGCTTTTTAGAAGGGGCGGTTGGACTAGATGATAAGCTGGGGTGGCTGCCAAGCTGAGCTGCTCCATGATTCTGTGATTGAAAGCTGCTTTCCATTTTTTCCCTCCTGAGCAGTGGTTCCTGAGGGCTTTGAGGCTGCCTGCTTGCAAATCCCAGCCCAGCAGCAGGACCCCAGCATGGCCAGCTGTGCTTGTGGGGCACAAGTGAAAAAGCAGGACGCTGAGCAGGGCATCCCCAGGAGGCCTGGGGGTGAGGTGGGACAGCATCAGGGTCAGGAGCATGGACAATGTCAGGGTCATGCCTCAGCATGTGATTGGAGAAAGCTCATGCCCGAGAAACACAGCTCTCTGCAAGAGCAGTTCCCTCCAAGTGTCTCATGACCACCTCTTGGGCTGGAATGCATTTCTTCCAGCGCTGATCATCACAGGAACTCTTCTGAGAGTTTTCCAAAAGCTACTCAGAATAATGTATACCCCCAGCCATCTCCACTGCATGGGACTGAGAAAGCTGAGCGTTGCAGAACAAATCCTACTTCATCATAATTCTGTGAGTGAGAAAGCAAGCAAAACCCAGCCACAACAAAAAAGAAAAAGAAACCAAGAGAGAATTGAAATAGCCCTGTGAATGATGAAGTGAAGGGCACAGGCTATCTGGCCCCACACAGCCCGCCCAAACGCTCCCCCGCTGCCCAGCCAAGCCCCCCCCAGCGGCACAGGGGGACAGGGATGGGGTTTATGGTCATCACACGTTATTTTCTGCCGCTTCACCTCCTCAGGACGAGGGCTGATCACACTCTTCCCCTGCTCCAGCGTGGGGTCCCACCCACGGGAGACAGTCCTCCACGAACTCCTCCAACGTGGGCCATTCCCACGGGCTGCAGTTCTTCACGAACTGCTCCAGCATGGGTCCATTCCACGGTGTGCAGTCCTTCAGGAGCACACTGCTCCAGCGCGGGTCCCCCACGGGGTCACAAGTCCTGCCAGAAAACCTGCTCCGTGGGCTCCTCTCTCCACAGATCCGCAGGTCCTGCCAGGAGCCTGCTCCAGCGCGGGGTTCCCACGGGGTCACAGCCTCCTTCGGGAACCCACCTGCTCCGGCGTGGGGTCCTCCACAGGCTACAGGTGGATATCTGCTCCACCGTGGACCTCCCTGGACTGCAGGGGGACAGCTTGCCTCACCAGGGTCTTCACCACGGGCTGCAGGGGAATCTTCGCTCCGGCGCCTGGAGCATCTCCTCCCCCTCCTTCTTCACTGACCTTGGTGTCTGCAGGGCTGTTTCTCTTACATGTTCTCACTCCTCACTCCGGCGGCAGTTTCTCCCCGTCCCAACATTTTTTTCCTTCTTAAAACTGTTATCACAGAGGCGTTACCACTATCACTGATTGGCTTGGCCTTGGCCAGCGGCGGGTCCGTCTTAGAGCCGGCTGGTATGGGCTCTCTCTCTCTCGAACACAGGGGAAGCTTCCAGCAGCTTCTTACAGAAGCCACCCCTGTAACCCCCCCCCCGCTACCAAAACCTTGCCAAACAAAACCAATACACCTACACACACACAAAAATATTGAAGGTATATGCTGAAATGTGTTTCTTTCTTGTAGCCCCTCTTTGTGGCAACTGGGGAAATAAAAGACAAACAACATTGCATGGCTGAACGGGAAAATGACAACTGGACATCATCCACGGATTTTGTGCTGCTGGGAATACGTGATGTCCCCATACTCCAGAACCTGCTCTTTCTTCTCTTGCTTATGATCTATTCAGTCACCATGGTTGGGAACATCCTCATTGTTGTGCTAGTGGTGGCAGACCGACATCTCCACACCCCCATGTACTTCTTCCTGGGCAATCTGTCCTCCTTAGAGACCTGCTACAGCTCCACCATCCTGCCACGGTTGCTGGCCAGCTTCTTGACTGGGGACAACAGCATCTCTGCACATGGCTGCATGGCTCAGTTCTACTTCTTTGCTTCCTTTGCAACTACCGAGTGTTACCTGCTGGCAGCCATGTCCTATGATCGGTACTTGGCCATATGCCAGCCCTTTCTCTATGCAAGCCTCATGACCTGGAAGGTCTCTTTCCATCTTGCAGCTGCATCTTGGCTAGGGAGTTCACTGCTGCTGCTGGTAGTCACAGTTGCCTTCTCCCAGTTGCAGTTCTGTGGCCCCAAGTCCATTAACCACTTCTTCTGTGAGTTTTCACCAGTGCTGGAGCTTGCGCACCTTCACCTGCTCCTCTGGTGTGGTAGATATTTTTTCCCTTGCCTTCACTATCTTGAATATCTTTGGGCAACCAAATACTCCTATTGGCACTTCTCCAGAATATTTTTTCAGCCTTCTCTGAATTTAACCAACTACTTAGCACTGCCACGCACGGATACACCCTGAGGCAGTGAGGTTATGGGTGGCAAGGCATGTGGGAGAATATGGGCAGGTACCTAGAATGGTTGTCACGTCCAATGGTCTGGGACTTCAACCCAGATGACTGCGGGATCCTGATGAAGTGACAGAATGTTTGCAAAAAGGGTGCCCTGGTGCTGGCTGTGCCAAAGAGACACAGCTTGTTGCACTGTGCTGGGGCTTGGCCTTCACCTACTGAGCACTATTCTGCACCCTCAAGGTGAAGAGAGGGTCTCTGGATCTAAAGACATAAAAACAAAGACACTGTGGCTAACCCAGAGATTCAACCCTCAAGTATATCAGTTGCTCCTATAGTCAAGAAGAAACAAGGGAAGCTGAGGTCAGCTTGTTTATTAAGGGAGGAAGAAGGTTTTCCTAAGTGGGAACAGGAAGCAGAATCAGAAGAGGCAGCCTGTTCTGCAGCTGAGCTGTCACAAGAGCAAGAGGGGGAAGAGAGTGAAATTATAAATGAGTCCGAAACCACCCGATCCCTACCCCTAAGTGAGCGGTGAGCTTTCAGCCATCATCCAGGTGAACAAATTATCAGCTGGCTGCTCCGACGCTGGCATACCGGGGCCAATAGTCAGGAATTAGAGGATTAGGAAGCCCGGCAGTTGGGATCCCTTGCTAGGGGTAAAGCCATTGACAAAGAGATTGGAAAAGGGGCAGCAGTCCTCGGCCTCTGGAGGCAACTCCTGTCAAGTGTGAAGGACAGGCACCCCTTCAAGGAATATCTTGCAAATTCCCGAGGGAAGTGGACCACAGTTGAGGGAGGTATCCAATATCTGAGGGAATTAGCTGTGGTGGAGGTGACATCCAGCAGCCTGGTGTACTGGGCTTACATGGCAAGGCTTTGGTAGTGGGGGAGGCTGCAGGGGTGGCCTCTGCCAGAAGGTACCAGAAGCTGCCCCCGGGTCTGGCAGAGCCAGTTCCAGCCAGCTTCAAGATGGACCTGCCGCTGGCCAAAGCTGAACCCATGAGCGATGCTGTAGCACCTCTGTGATAACAGATTGAAGAAAAGGTAAAATACTGCTGCACAACAGCAGCTGGGAGAGAGGAGATGGTGGAATGTGTGAGAGAAGCAACTCTGCAGACACCAAGGTCAGTGAAGAAGGACAGGGAGGAGGTGCTCCAGGTGCCAGAGCACAGGATCCCCTACAGCCCGTGGTGAGGACATTGGTGAAGCAGGCTCTCCCCCTGCAGCCCATTGAGGACCCAATACCGGAGCACGTGGATGTGCCTGGAAGGAATCTACAACCCTGTGGAAAGAGCCCGCACTGGAGCAGGTTTCTGGGAAGAATTGCAGCCCATGGAGAGGAGCCCACAAAAGAGCAGGTTCTCTCTGGCCCCCTGGAGAGGATCCCAGGCTAGAGCAGGTTCTCTGGCAGGACCCGTAGCCCTGTGGGGGACCCTGTGATGGCCTGACAAATTCAATGTCTCACACATCCGCTAAAAGAGCTTTGGTGGACAAAATGACCTCTGTAAAAATGCTGGAGTTTTGTGAACAGGACAATGTGGACAGAGGAGAGGGCCCCACGGAGGGTGGGAACACACTTCTCCAAAGCTCCAATTCCTTAAGCTGCCGGGCAGCTTAAGGAATAAGCATTCTCTTATTTTGGGAAGCTGCCGGGCTTCCTTACCCTCTAATTCCCGACCCTTGGCCCCAGTATCCCAGCATCAGAGCAGCCAGCTGATAATTGGCTCTCCTGGATGATGGCTGAAATCTGTTTGCATATCTGCCAAGCTGACCTCAGCTTCCGTTGTTTCTTCTTGCCTATAGGCGCGACTGGCATAGTTGAGGCCTGGGTCTCTGGTTCAGCCACAGTGTCTGTATGTCGTTAGATGCAGAGACCCTCTCTTCTCCTTGAGGGTGCTGAACAGTGCTGAATAGTGCTCAGTAGGCGAAGGGCAGGCCCCAGCACAGCGCAACAAGCTGTGTCTCTTTGGCATAGCCAGCACCAGGGCAAACATTCTGTCACTTCATCAGGATCCCGTGCTCATCTGGGTTGAAGTCTCAGACCCTTGGAGGTGACAACCATCCTAGGTACCTGCCTGTTTTCCTCTGCGTGCCTTGCCACCCATAACCACAGTGCCCTGGGACATATCCCTGGGTGGTATTCCTAAATGGTTGTTTAACCCTAGAGAAAGCGGAACAAAAATTCTTGAGAAGTACCAATAAGGAGTATTTTGGTTACCCAAGGATGTTCAAGCTACTGAGAATTTATTGATAACGAGGGAGAAAATATATGCCATGAAGAAAAAGGTGGTGAAGGTGCCATTCTGTGTTTCCTCCACCCAAAAACTCTCAGAGGAGAAAAGGGAAAAGGTGTAATTGTTAATTGTCTGCATGAGATGATTCTCAGAGTAATGGCATCAGTGCAGAGCTCAGATACCTGATTAAGATCAAGGCCAGTGCTTTTGTAATAAACCCCCCAGGCAAAACACCACCAAGTGCTACAGACCACAGCAAACTGCAAAAGGCAAACCCAACCTTTAACAGGTACAGCAAAGAGGAGCCTGGCACGGATCAGATACACTAATGGTGAGAACAGTTAAGTCAATACCATGACCAGCAACTGCTGAACAGATATCAAAGCTGTAAATTCCATCTAATATGCTCTGGTCAACTCTGCTGTTGACTCTACCCCAGCCAAAAGTAGTACAGCCGGACAGAGACGCCCTGCTGAGCCCTGTCCGTCCCCCCACCTTCTGCAGGTTCTAAGGGCCACTGGGAACCTCGAGGGTACTGGGAGCTGGGACGCAAGACGTAACGGTGGGGAAAACAGAACGGCCACTCTCCACCTGTTGCCACTAACACGCCTGCCAGTGCTGCAGCAACTGCCTCTGCCCCTCCTTTCCCCAGCCCCAGCCCTTCTCTTCCCCTTTTGTGCCTGCCTCGGTTGGTCTCTCTCTCCATCCCTGCCTCCATCCCTGGGTTTCCGACAATGAGGTTGGGGAAAATGCGTCTGAAAATGGTAGAGGGGAGAGCTGGGGTGAATGCTGAGGCTCCAACCCTATATACGTATGCAAGATGAACAGATAACCCAAGTGTCTCCACCAAAGAAGAGGTAGCACATGCACTTTTCTTTTTCTCCCCTTTCCCTCTGTACAACAACGGGATACCTTGCTGCAGCTCAAAGCCTGAGGAGAACAACCATGCTAAAACTTTATCGGGAAAATAAATGTGGTAAAAATTCCACTGCCTCACAGAAGAGACTGCAAGAAAAAACAGAGAAAATTCAGAAGTGCTCTCAGCCCTGCTCGGAGAAGGTGGTAGGAGACAGCACAAGTAGGAGTAGCTACGCTTTAGACCAACCTTGTAAAGTCTCTTGTCCATCTCTTTGTCAAATGGGCAAACGCATGACATTTTACTTTTTTCATTACACTCGTGTTACAAAAACACAAGCATGTCTTCTTAGAGACCATTACACCAGCAGCAGGGATCTTCCTGAATTGCACCTTTCATGTTAAGTGGCGATCAAATGCCGTCCACCTGCTTTGCATTTAGCTCAAAGGCAGCCTTGACCTCTCCTAAGTCAATATCCCTCAGTTATGACAGTGCGTACAATTCATCGATTCTTTGCAAAATCACTTCAGAATACGAATAACATCACAGCATACTTAAATATGCTCTCCAATTCAACACTGTGTAACTTAGCTATCTAATAAATAGCGCAGGAAGCAGAAGCAGTCAAAATGAAAATCCTCCAGGTGACTGACTGCCGGCTCTTTGGGCACTTTCCAAAGCAAATATTCAAGTCAGTTGCCTTAAATCTTTTCACAACGGATCCACAACACATCTCTTATTTATAGTCAGTGTCCCGTAAAGATAGAACCATCACCCTTAAAAAAACACACATATTGTCAAAGAAGGATCTGAGACATGTACACTTCTCATGCACCACGTATCAGTGTATTGTTATTTATCTCTTTTCATGTGGATAAAATCAGACAGGCTTTCTTTGCAGCTGTGACAGGAGTCTGTATCATCATGGGAACAAAGGCCGGGACACCCTGGCTGCACCGAAACTCAGTCAAACCTCCCACTGACTTCAAAACCTAAACCAGATCTTTACCACCAGCCTTTGATTCCCAGCTTGCATCTCATAGAAACAGATTTTCCTCTCACCTGCATAGACAGAAGACTAAAATAGAGCACTGTTTTACTTTGAGACATGTGACATGGGCTTCTGGATGTTTTTGGAAGAGAATGGCGATTGGGAAGCACAGCATGGTAGCTTGAATTACTGAGGCACATAACAAACAGAGGATGAGTTTACAGAGGAATGTGACAACCTTACGAAGTATTCATGGGTCTGCTATCGCAATGTTGATGTCCCACGAACTCCGGACAGGCAATGAGTCCAATGTGTTCAATGCTGCCGTTGCTCAGTGTGTGGCTAGTGGGTTTGCTGGTCATTACGTGTGGGTACTTCTGACTATCAGCTACCTAAAGAGACAAGTAAATATGTGCTGCGTCTCCTGGTTGAGACCTTACCGGCCCTAGCTCACAAGACCAGTAAAAATGCTGGTCTTCTCATTATGCAGACATAAATAAATATGTGTCCTGTTATGTATCACTTCTCATAGTTGTGAGCACCTACAGGGAGGTAAAACAGGGGTGACAGAACCTGTTGATCCAAAATATGCCCATCTTCATTATGAGTTTGTCCCTGCTAACAGAGGTACCAGCCATTCCCTCTGCTGTTTGGGGCACTTGCATCCTTGAAGACAGCAGCGATGGCAGATCGCGTGACTCTCACTCCAGCAGGACTGCTGTGCCACCAGGCTTTCCCAAAGGACAGCAACAGTCAGGCTGTTCCCTGGGAATGCCCCTGCCTCTGAGCTCCAGCTTGTCCCCAGGGCAGCGGGAGAGCCCCAGGTGTGCAGGGTGTCCCAGGACTTGCTCCTGCCCGGTCCCCCAGCACTGCCCACCTCTGCCAGCTGCTGGGGCTGGAGGGGAGCCCAGGCGTCCAGGATGATTTAACCCCCACCACAGCCTCCCTCATCGGGTGCTCTCGTGAAGACCAAGCTTGCAGAACGGGTTCCTGGTGCCACGGGCCCTGGACAAACACGGTTTATCAGAGATGCTGCAGGGACAAACATCCCTCCTCTTGCCAGGGCAGCTCTGTCCCCACAATTAGCTCTGAGTGGCTGCCTGCGGACAAGTGTCCGCTTCTTCGTGTCCCTCTGGAGAGCCAAGTCCTGCTCAGGGACAGCACTGGCCTGGGCCGAGGATGAGGGCATTGAAGGGACACTTTTTGCGGACAAGGGCTTTTGGTGAGCTGTGGCCAAGTGCCAGCCAGGAACAGGTCTAGAGCCAGAGCCTTGTTGGGGACAGGGTTACTGGGACCCACCAGCTGGGAGCAACTCTGCAGAAGTGGGACCCAGGCCATCTGGGTGGGCACAGCAGCCCAAGTCAGTGGCAGGGTGAGGGCCAGGGCGGGGGTTAGTCCCCTCTGATCTCTGCTCTGGGGCAGCCATGGCTGGGGACTGGACCAGTTTGGGGCCTGTAGTGCACGGGAAATGGGGTGGGCTGGAACTGGACACTGCGACCACCCCAGGGCTTCCCCCAAGCCCTACCCTCATCTCCCAGTGCCCAACATTCACCAGTGCTTCCCATTGCCTCCAGCGACTGAAGATCCCAGCCATCTGGCTGTCCCCATTGCCCATGCCCCCAATTGTCCTCCTGCCACCCAGTGTTCCCAAACCCCAGGGTCCCTGGTGCCCCCAGAAGAGGGGTCAGTCCAGGCACCCTGTTTACCCAAGGGGCTGGAGAGGGGTCAGAGATGACTCTTAGAGACCCCTGGTTTGAGGCTGACCTCATCTCTGGGGGAGTCCCGGAGGGAAAGCCTGGCCTGGGAGGGGAGCGACACTGGGAGATGGCAGTGCTGGGAGGTGAGGGGCACTGGGAGATGGGGGCATCTGGCTTTGGGGGCTGCTGGGAGGATGGTTTTGTGCTGGAGCAGTGGGTTGTCACCGTAGGGTGTCCAGCTGTCAGTGGGTCACTGCCTGCCCCCCCTCACCACCCCCAGGTGCCTGGGCCCTTCCATGTGCAGCTGCCCCATGGAGGAAGCCGGACCGATGCCATGGAAGGTGGCTGGTCCAGTGCCAAAGGCGGGGGCAACTCTGTGCCAGAGGCGGAGGGATAAATCTGCCCTCACCTTCTGAAGCTTCACCCAGCACTCGCCACACTGCAGAGGAAGATGAAGGTCGCCGTGCTCAGCCTGGCCCTGCTCTTCACCATCCTGCTGTGCATGCCAGAAGATGCTCAGGTGAGTCCTCAATGCCACGGGGAGAGGCTCAAGGCTGGGGAGGGGTCTTGGCTGCAGGACATCAGCTCTCCTGCAGAACAAAATTGTCGTGGTGAGCATAAAATCCCTTGGCTTGGCCTCTCCCTTTCCCAAGCAAGGAGCATCCCCAGGCTCCCCTCACCTCCAGCCCTGGGCAATGCGACTTTCTCCCTCCCACAATTCCAGCTCTTCCCTCCACTTCCCCTGCAATTAATATTCTTGTGCCCAGAGCCCAAGTTCCTTGGGAAGGTTCACCACAAACTCCTATGAGGACCCCCACGGGTGTCTTGACTTGGTGCCCTCCCCATCTCTCCCTTTTGAGCCTCCCTATCCCATCCTTTGGTGCCCTCAGACATCTCCTCCCTGGGATCTCCTCTGTGTCCTATCTAGGGTCCTCAAAAGCCCTCCCGTTGATTGTTCCCAATGCCTTTCTTTCAGTCTTTCCCCTCAGTCCTTTGCCTTTCATCCTGCCCAATTCGGTATTGTCCCCAGACCCCCTTGCTTGAACCCCCACTGCCAAACGCTCTTCCAATCCCCTCGTTTCCATCCTCTGCAGCCCTCTTCCTTCTGCTCCCACCACCCACCCCGCTTGAAGTCCCTGTGTCCCCCCCGCTTGAAGTGCCTGTGTCCCCTCCACTTGAATTCCTTTACCTGTCACTTGCTTCCCATGCAGGCCTGCCCCTTCAGCACCCCCAGACCAGTCCCTTGGGGTACACTGATTCACCCCAGTGCACTGTCTGGGGGCACCCTCACCCTCACCCTCACCCCCATCCTCTTTGGAGGCCCTGTATTCCCCACACTATCCTTGTCTCCATCCCCACCCCTGGTCCCTGCCTGAACAGGTATCCCAGGTGACACTTGGAGGAATGGGGCTGGGGGGAGCAGAAGGGATTTTCCCGCTCAGACCAGGGGGAAGCCATGGTCCTGGAGGGGGCTGGGGATACCTGTGCCCCACCTACAGCCCCATCAAGGTCCAATGCAGACCACTCCTTTGCTCTTCTTCCCTAGGCACTCCCGGAAGGAAGTGGAGAAGTTAACCTGAGGGTAAGTAGTGGGGAGGACTTGGAGGGCCTCCAGTCAGGGGAACTGGAGGGCACTTTGGTGCTCCCATCCCTTGCTGGGACCAGGGACATCCCATTGAGCTTTCATGCTCTCTCTACAAGACAAGTCAGTCGGATTTAGGAACAAGGTTCACTGAACTACACTAGGCGCCTTCTGCTGGCCCCAGACCTTCTCCCTCTATAGCCACGACACTCCAGGGCATCCCAGTGTGCCCTAGTGCAGCCCACTGCAACCCCAGAGAACAGCCCTGCACCACAGATCTTTCCCAGGGAGGGCCCCTTCCCCAGGGCCCCCATTGCATTCCCATCCATCCCATTACAACCCAGTACACCCCAGCCACACACCCAGGTGGGCCCCCTCCCTAGGACCACCACTGCTTTCTGTGCACCACCATATGAGCTCATGTACCCCATTTGTCCCAGAGGCACCTTCCCCAAGGATCCCATTGCTTTCCCCTGCCTCCCAGCACAACCCAGTGCACCCAAGCATGTCGCTAATCCTCCCTTTCTCCCCAGGATTTTCTGACTGAACAGGAATTAAGACTTCTTCTGCAGCGGAGAAGCGTGCCTGTAGCTGCTGATGTCCAGGTGAGCAACGTCAGGGCGTCTGCAGCCCCACAAAGGATCCTGGGCCCCGGGGGATCCCTGAGCCCTCTGGGGTGGGCAGACCTTGGGTATGGCAGAGGGAAAGAGAGGGGACTGTCCCTCATGCATGTCCCAGGGTGAGCTGCACAGAGCTGCCCCCATGCCTTTCCTTGCATGCAGTAGGGCTCTATGGAGCCAGAAGGTCACTGTGCAGGCCAGGCAGGGGGGTTGTGCCATACACACCCCCCAGGATCACTGTGAGGTCTGGGCAGGCTTCTGGGAGATATAGGGGCATCCTGGGGTAGATAGGGGGCTCTGGGTGCCATCTGGATCTCAGGTGAGCCAAGTCCTGTCCTGGGTAGATGGAGGGCTCCAATTCCCTTCTCCTTCCCCAGGTCTCTGCAGAGAGAGGTGGTGGGGACAAGGCCCCTCTCATGTCCCAGCGGACACTGGGGGGAAGTGTGTGTGCGTCATAATTTGGGCTCTCTCTTGCAGGTCCTCAAGTGATGGTGACAGCCCTGTCCTGTCCCCCTCCAGCGGCATGAGGAGATGATCATCCCTGGATGACCCCACCTGATCCCCTGGGAGCCCCGGGCCATTTCCCTCTCATGATCAATAAACCCCTTCAGCAAAGCTATGCGCTGCATATGTGTGTGTGTGTGTGTGTGTGCCTGCATCCATGTCCCATCTCCTTGGCCAGCGCCCGGATTCCTGGGTCCTCTCTGGCTGCACCACCACGATGAGCAGAGGGCCTGAGGGAGCGCGGGTACCTGGGGTGTCCCCTTCCCACCCACCATGTGCCCCCAGATTAGGGCAACCTGGAGTGTCCCCCCAGGAGGCTGGGAGAGGTGAGGGGCAGATGGTGCCAACCCTTGGGGCAGCCGGTGTTTTGGAGGAACAGCGGGAAAGAGGTTCTTACCAGGGCTCTAGTGAGTGATACCGAAAAGCCAGTCGAAGACAATGTGCAAGACTCATTTTGGAGTTTTAGAAAGCAGGCATTCTTTATTGCAGTGCTGGATGCACGGGGGATAGTTCCACCTCGCGTGCATCCCACAGCTTTAGCACTAACAGGTTATATAGAATAACTAATTGCATATTAATCAGATTAGTATGCATTTACATAAAAATTATTGCAACTGATTATCTTAGTACTGCCTATATCCGATCACGTGCCATGAAGGATCCCTTTGAGTCAAAGGGCTGCTTTTGCGACCACCGACCCATTTGAAGTTCTTGCTGGCTGTCCTTGAAGTCTTTATTCCTGTCCTTGTTCTTTGATCTTGAAGCTTAAGGCAGCATCAATCACATGTGGTCAGTCTCAACATTGTTCTCATCTAGTGTCCAGGAACATCTAGTCCAAAGAGCAAAGAACTGCAAAACTTAAGAGTAACTACCTCTACTAGTTAATTGCTTGGCTATACTTTTGTCTGTTGTTTCAATCATAGTGTTAGTGTAAGATTTCTAATAATTATTTACCAAATCACACTTTTACAGTCACCTAGCAGCAAAGCAGTTTCCACGGCTGGTGCAAAATATGGAAACCATCAAAATATTTAGACATACCATACAGAATGTATGCACAGTTTGGTGTCGGGGCAGGAGAGGATCATGAGCAGGCAGCCTGGACCCCTGGGTCCTCTGCCCTGCTCTGGGAGGGGTGGCGGTTCCCTGCCTCATGGCCTCAGCAGTCCTGGTTTCACAGGAGGTTTCAGAGCCTCATGCTGGACCCAAGTGCCTTCCTGGACCCCCAGCCCACAGCCTTCCCTGGGGCACCCCCCATCACAGGCTAGGAGGGCAGGTCATTGTGAGAGACTGTCATCTCGAGGCATTTGTCTCAAAAATTGTTTGCTGTGAGAGGCTGAACTGTGAACTATTTATCTTGAGCCATTTGTCTCTGGGATGGCTTGTTTAAGCAGGACACTCCTCTGGCCCATAAGGACGATAACCAGGCCACTGAGGCATCCAGGGGAGGAGGCAGGCTGGAGCTGGTGAAGCATGGAGGAATGTGGAGACTACCATTGTCATGGAAGCTGTAGTCTTTGAGAAAACATACTGGTTTCTGGTGTCGATCACCCAAAGATCATGTGATAGACGAAACCTGCAGCGTGCTAACAGTACGTATGTGCATGCATTAGGCTATGCCGTATAAAAAAAGACATGGACACAGGCCATGGTGTGCACCCATAACTGAAGAATTGAAGACTGAGGACCAACGGGACGCTGCTTGATCCATGGTGGTGACTATTCTTGCAACTCTATCCCGACTGCTTGTTTGATTTCTGCCTTTTCCTTCCATTCTATCCTATTGCTACTATTTTCTACGTTTGCTACTTTTGATAATAAAAGCTGTTTTGGGTATACGGCATTTGACCTCATTTGTGTCTTAATCTGGCTCTTGGGATCATATTGAAACTTTCCCTGACATTGGATCAGGACAGTCATGGGCTCCAGATGCTCAATGCACCTCCCCTCCACCTTGCATGGCCGAGCTGTGCAGGACTTTGTGTTCATGATGTCCTGGGGGCTGTTCGTGGCTGTGGTTTTGTCTCTCCAGGCATACACTGAATTACCACTGACTTTTACATTAGGATCTTTTCCCCCACGCCACTGCATGTGATGGTCTTAAGGGTCTTTTCCAACCTCAATGATTCCTTGATTCTCTGATTCTATGATTTCCTGTGATGTGCAGAAAACAGACTCCACAATCAGTGAGATTGTGAAGTAGGTATGTTCATTCAGCGCTGGGCAGCACGGGGGGTAGTCCCACCAAAGTCGTGCACGCCCGGCTCGGCAGTTCTCCTCAAGTTTATACAGTCAAGTGTTACATATACATGGAGTTTCACAATACGCCCATACATAGGCATGATCTATCTCCACTTCATTTTCAAATTAGTTCCAAAAAGTCACAAGACCGGTCTTGGCTGGTTTTTGGGGTCGACTGCTGCTTCTTCTCAGGGACTATCTCCTGCCCCAGCCAGCCTCAACAATGCAAACGTTAATCATCACTTCTCATCCTCTCGCCATGTCTACCTCTACTGAATTTTCTTTAACTTCATTATAAGCTAGATAATTACTAAACAGTTCCTAGCTACATCCATATATCTACTATATCTACTAAGGTTCCTTTGGGTCCCTGTCTCACTGTGGCTTGTCCCTGGGCTGTGGGGTCAGGGCAGGAGCTGTCAACTGGGAAACCAATAGAAAAAAGGGAAACCAGCAACCAAAATTTATCAAGACACAGGCCTGGCAGAGCAAACATGGAGGCAACGTCATGAAGCAAACTTCACTGCTCACAGTAGTTGATGGGCCATCGAGAAACCAGTGGCACCACTTCCAGGAGGATCCGCCTGGACTCTGCAAGACTGGAGCAGGCTCTGATGTGGCTGGTATAAAACCAAAGGCTGAGAAGAAAGGAGATGAATGTGTTATTTATGGCCAGAAGATGTGGACCACCAACGGTGGGAAAGCAAACCGCTGTGTCGACTTTTTCTCGCATTACATTTTCTGTTCTTCTCTTCTATACTGTGTGTCCCCAAGTTAGATACTAGTGTGTCTTTAAAGATCTGTTGCCAATCGGAATATTGATTAGGTTTCACCACACTACCCTTCAGTCGGTGATGTTACAAATATTCTGATAAGTTAAAATTTTATATGAGCTGGGTTTGATCAAAAGGTAAAGATTGTAGAATATAGGGGTTTGAAGCTCGCAATGTAGTAGTCGAAACTTAAGAACATACAAAATGTGCTGTATACAATCATAAAAGAATAAGTATTGTCTAACATTAGTTAACCATAGAAACTTTGACCGATTTGTTAGTTTGTAGTGTTTTGTCCTAAGAAACTGAGAGAGATCGTTATGGACCTTAGTTCTGTTGCTTAGAAACCCCACTTTGATCAAGATTCCAGTTAGTGGAACTAAGTAAGATTAACCAATGATTGTTGTAGTATAAGAATATTGATAAGGTGGTGTGACTGAGGGCCAATCACTAGAAACGTTAAATTCAAGAATTAACATTGAATGTTCTTTTTACGTAATCTAATACATGATGGCAAAAATCGGACTACGCAGAATCACATAAGAGAGGTCAACTATTGGACAAAGTGAGGAAGACTATGGAAGACCACCAGAGGGCTTCTGAAGACCACCAAAGACTTCACCACGCCTGCGTAAAGGGACATGTATATATGCTAATGATTTATCTGACAGTTGATGATTATGTATGACATTTCCCAGAAATTTAGTGAATATGTATAACAGGTGTGTATTTAACCTGCATGGTTAAACCAGACAGGTGCACACACTAGGTGGAGTGATCCCCTGTGTGTCCAGCTGACGTGTGGGAAACAGACTCCACAGTCAGTGAGATTGTAAAGTAGGTATGTTCATTCAGCGCTGGGCAGCACGGAGGGTAGTCCCACCAAACTCGTGCGCGCCCGACTCGGCAGTTCGCCTCAAGTTTATACAGTCAGGTATTACATATTCACAATATGCCTATACCTATACATGTCCTATCCCCGCATCATATTAAAATTAGCTCCGAGAGGTAATTTCCATAGTCTCCTCCCAACTGCGCCTGTGCAGGGCCTCTTTGTGGTGGTCGTCTGGTGGTCGCAGAGATGAAGAAAGATGACTTCTCTTCATCACTGCTAGTAACCTCTTTCCTTGCGCAGGCTCAGTGAATTTTTGGTATCCACCCAAGCCGCAAGACCAGTCTTAGCTGGCTCTTGGGGCCTGCTCCTGCTTCTTACCAAGGACTGTCTCTACCTCATTGGCTGGTTCTTGGGATCAGCTCTTCTTATCAAGGACTGTCTCTACCTCAGCTAATTTCAGCAATGTAAGCACTAAACATCATCTTTCACGCCCCGTTATTATGTGTACTGAGATTCTTTTGACTCCCCTTCTCTCAGTGTATTTAGTTTCTCAAGTCTTTCATATACTTACACCTGGCCTGATACAATGACCATTTCTGAAAGTCATCTTTTCAGATGCAAACTGCCTAGGCAAAGGCCCTTTCCATGATGCTCTACTTGTCTCCTTCTCTTACTCTTTGTTCAACATACCTCTCCCCTATGCAGCTGCTTTGAGCTTCAGGGAGTTACAAGCTTGCCTGTCCTCCAGTAGACTAATTGCCTCTTTAGGCAGTTCTTTACTTGTGTTTATCTCTAACTTTTTAGTATCTGTCACAAACATTTCTCATAAGACTATCCCTTGTAGAAAGGCAGCCTCATTAGGGGCAGCTTGTACTTCACATGTGGTTGAGGAGTGTGACTTATTGTTTACGAAACTTGAAAATGATTGTCTTTGCTTTGCTTGCAAATAGGAAAAAATCTTCTGGGCCTGTGTGCAGCCAGTTCTCTAAGGAGAGCAGGGGGGGGAGATGATGCAATGGAGCTGTAACCTCCAGCTGTAGAGATCAGTGGAGAAGTCTGAGGCAAGGAACAGAGATGTAAGCCCCCAGGTGGCCAATGTCAGAAGTGCTGAGGTTTGAGAGATGAGGAGCAAGGGTGTCCATACAGTGTCAGACCTCAAGAGACTGCCTTTAATAGCTGTCCAGACCTCCAGAACAGACACTATGGATCATTATCACTTGGAGAATGCTTCTATCACCTCTTGTCTGTACTGAAAAGTAAGAAAAACGATCCTTTAAAAGAAAAAAGTCATGGGTATAGGTGCACTTTGAAATCTTCCTCCTTAACTACACTATGAAGTTTTTCTAATTAGCTGTACAAGTCTTGATGACTTGAAGTGAATTGCAGGAAGAAACAAGGCTTCCTAGAGCTTTGTGTATTTTAATGAGCCCCATGGTGTGTTTGAGACTCAGCGCATGAACCTCAGCTACTGAGAGCAGACTGAAATAAACTTCTCAAGAAGTCAAAGTCAGAAGCAAAGTACCTTGAAGCATTAATGGGCCCCACTGAGGGCCATTCCTGGCAAAGCCTCCCCAAGGACTCGTTAGAGCAGATAACTGGAGTCTGTGATTGCAGGTAGGCAAAAGCACTGTGCAGGTGGCTGTAATGCTGAGAAAACCCTTGGTTTGTTTTATGCAGCAGAAAGGTCAAGCCCTGATCCTCAGGCCCTGGGAAGGCAGATCCTGTCCCTCATGCATGGCCCAGGGCTTTTCCTGGGTCAGCAGGATGTGAGGGTGAGCAATGCCAAGCGTAGGGAAACTGTGCAACACCTCCCGGCCTCTCCAAGCAGAAGTGAGGAAGAAATTAAGTCCAGAGCCTCAAAACCAGTTTTGGCTGGTAGGCCTTGTTGGCCTCAGAGGCATCTGACAAAGCCAAGACAACAAATACCTTGGACCTGTTTGGCCTTTCAGCCTTGCCAGAGCACTTGGCCATCTCTACTGCAGGCTGTCATAACCTGTCCCATGCCTTAACTCCTTCCCTTCAGGCTGTTGACGTCCATCTTGCTTTCCCACCTAGCTCTCAGCCCAGCATTTCTGTTCCTTCACTGATGTCTCTCCAGCCTGGCTGGATTTTCCTTGAAACACAACGCCATGGGCTGATCCGGGCTCTCTCTGGGTGACCTCTTGCACCACAAGGCTACCCTTTGAGTGACATTTCTTTCTCAACACACCCAGTCTGATCCTTCCAAGCTGCACTTTGTGCAGATTTCCTTCTCTTCCCACTACCAAGAAATGCTCCATCCCCTTTGAAGCCACCCTTCAAGCAGGTGCACTCTACTACCATCGTGCCCTGAGCCTCCACTTCACCAGGCTAAAGAAGCCCAAGCCCCTCAGCCTCTCCAAAGAGACCCCAATACCCATCCTGGCAGATGTCCTCTGGGACCACTCCAATTCTTCCCTGCTCCTCCAGAAAGGGGAACCCCACACCCAGACACACTAGTCCAGATGTGGCCACACCAGTGCCGAGGCCAGAGGGATGAGAACAGCCTTGTCTGGATGGCCATGTCTCTCATAATACAGCCCTGTATGTAGTTGGCTTTATTCACTGTTTGTAGTGTTTGCTGTATCAAATGGCATTTTAAATGCTACTGCACTGAGTCTGCGTGCCTTTCTTACTGTAACAAACCAGAACCTCCAGGTACAGAACAACAACCAAGACACATGTCTGCTGCTGGCTATCAGATTCTCGGGCAGAAGTGATGTCATAGCCGACATGCCAGCCATGTGTCTGCTGATGGCCAATGACCCCAAGAGATTGGAGATTCCAATGACCTCACGCTCGTCTTCATGGCCATGTGCCTCCTGCTGGCCTATGAGCTTCTCAGACATAATTAGTGTCAGAGTGATAGCCTAACCCATCAGCCTTCTTGTGGCATGTCAGCTGACCAGCCAGAAGTAACCTCACAGTGATCTTCCAAGCCACGTGCCTGCTGCTGTCCCATCATGTACTCAAGCAGAAGAGGTGTGAGAACCCACACCTGAGCCCTTGCCCTGGACGGGCCTATCAGGTGATTAGGGAAAGGGATTCTCCCAATCAAAACGCTTCTGCTGGCCTGGCAGATGTGAGTGTAAAAGCAGATATCCCAGCCATGAGTCAAGGGCTGACCTGTCGGCTCCTTCAGAAAGAAGTGACCTCACAGTCCCTTTCCCAGCCATGGTCCTTCTGCTGGCCTATCAACTCCAAGGACAGAAGGGACCTCACAGCCACCTTCCCAGCCTTGTGCCCCCTGCTGTCCAATGAGATCCTGAGGCAGAGCTGACCTCACCATAGCATTCCCACCCATCTCCTCCTTGTGGCCTATGAGCTCATCAGATACAGGTCACCTCACATTCTTCTCCCAATGCCATGCAACTGTTCTAGGACCTCACGATCCCTGCCCCGGTCCCAGGGTCCATACAGCTTAAGTAAGGTTGAGGAGAGGTGACCAAGATGAGGGCAGTAGAGTGTGGGAAAGAGAGCTTCAGGGATTCGGTGTTGAGGTTGGAGCTTAGGGATGAGAGCTCACCTTTCAGGGTTGGGGATTAGGCAAAAGCTTAGGGAAAGAGTTTGGTGTTCTGCTGAGGTTCCCTGGCTAGTGTTTAAGGTGTGTTAGGTTAGTGTGTGGTAAGTTAGGGTTTTGTTTAGGGCTGGGGCAAGGGCTAGGAGTGGACAGGGTACTTCAGCACATGGTTTAGTGGGAATGGTTAATGGTTGGATTCAATGATCTTGAAGGTGTTTCCAACTTAAATGATTCTATGATTCTATGATTAAGGACAACATGTTAATACTAGGGGTAGAGGTTAGGGGCGAGGCTGAGCAACTGGGTAAGTGTAGGGGTAAGGGGCTATGGGTTTGGGATTGGGTTTAGATATAAACTGTGAGGTAAGGGGTAGCCTAAGCTCAGTTAGGCTTCAAAATCTCTCGTGTCTGATGGTCAAGCCCCTCTTCTCTCCCCCAATTCTCCCTTTTCTTTTGCCCAGGCTTCTCCTGACCTCCCCTAATGTGTCAACTTGTTGAGGCTGGCTTCCTGATGACCTTCATGACCTCAGAGTATCTCTCTCCGTGCTGCTGCTGACCAGTCAGAAGTGACCTCACAGCCACCATCCAAGGGGACATACTGTCTGCTGTGCTTGAGAGGCCTCTTCACAGCCTACCCAGCAGCACTGGAGGAAGGTGATGCCCTGCACCACCCCAGAGCTTCCCTGCCTGCAAACCCACTTGTACATCCAAAGGATTCCTGCATCACTTTTCCCACAAGGGTTCTTCAGTTACCACAGGGCAGCTTGGATGCCATGGCCACCTCTGTGCGGGCAACTGAATCAAGTCCAGAATGTAAATTTTAGAACAATGTGGAAGCCTATGCAGAAAAGGAAACCTATGTAATAGCAGAAAAAGTCTTATTTTCCAGATGTAATGATCTGTTATGAAATTTTGCTGATCACAGTGGAATGCTGCTGCTATCTATCTCCTCAGAGGACTTTGTACCACTGATGGAATTTGATCCTGATCATCCAGCCAACTGCCCACCCACTGCATCGTCCACGTCTTCAGTCCAGATGTCAACAATCTGCTCTAAGGGGACTACGGGAAACCACATTCAAGGACTTCCAAATCCCAGATACACAGCATGCCCTTCTTTCCCCTCCCACTTGGGTTCAGCAATCCTTTTCTTGTTCTTCAAGCAATGGAGATGGCTGCAAGAGCACTTTCCCTGTCACCTTGCCAGGGACTGAGGTGAAGGTGGCCAACCTGTAACACTCCCCATCCTCCTTTTTGCCCTTCTTGAAGATGGGTTTGAGATTTGCCTCTTCTGAGGATCTTGGAACCTCCCTGATCTCTCTGCCCCTTCCAAGGTATTTGAGAGAGGCCTCATGATGACACCAGCCAGCTCCACCAGCACCTCTCTGCTGCGTCGCACACTAAAACCCGTCTTCATATCCCACACTTGCAGGGGAGTGCCCAGGACACCGCACATGCCGGTCCAGGTCCTCTGGGCTGGTTCAAAAGAGAACCAGAAGCGATCTCTTCCTTGCAGGCCCACAACTCCCATGGGGCCTCCGTGCAGCTCACAGCTTCCCTGAGCATTTTTCTCAGTGTCCCCCTCCCCCAACCTGTCTAGGCCACAGGCTATAGATGAGAGGAGTGAACAGGGATGTGAGGATGGTGTAGATACGGGGCTTTGACAAACTTTCTCAGGAGGGCTCTTCTGGGCATCACACAGCCAAGGATGAGAGTGTCATAGAAAACAGTAGCACTAGTGAGGCGGGAGAAGCAGGTGGAGAAAGCTTTCTGCCTGCCTGCCCTGGATTGAAGGCCTTCCTCAGGGTGGCAGCTCTGATGCACACAGGATGACCATGTGAACAGGAAGGGGAGGATGGGATCTAAAAAGCAGGTCATGACAGCAAAGAGCATGAGTGTCACAGTGCCAGTGTGTGAAAGCTCCAGCAATGGGGTGAAATCACACAAGAAGTGGTCCACTCCACTGGGGCCACAGATTTGTATCTGAGAAATGACTGAAATGGTTACTGTAGGTGACAGAAATCCCCCTAGCAAAGGAGACAGACCTGGCAGTTCCTGAGTCCTGTAGCGAGCAGGGGGTGGCACAGAGCCCAGTACTGATTGTAGGATGTAGTCACCAGCAGTAAACACTCTGTACGTGCAAAAGCTGCAGGAAACTACACTAACACCGTGATGAGCAGAGATGCTGCTGACCCCCATCATGCAGCTGGCCATCAGCTGAGGCAGGGTGGCGGATCTGTAGAAGTTCTCCAGGGAAGACCAATACCCCAAGAAGAAGCCCATGGGAGTGCGCAAATGTTGCTTTGCCACTGTCCGCATGGTGATAATGTTTTTCCCAAACACAAACACCATGCAGATCATGCGAGAGAGAAAGAGATTTGTCTAAAGGCTGGGAACATTCCCCATTCCATAGGTGTGGGGGATTCCATGATTGCCCCATCCTCCTTTCTCCATGGAAGGTTTTAGGTCCTTTGTTTGCCCTCTAACTTGTTAGGGAACTTATGGAGAAGAACATTTGGTTTGGTTTTAGTTGCCTGGGTGTCAGACAGGTAACTCACTGAGAGTACATTTCTTTTGTTTAATTAAAGAAAGAGTATAGCTCCCTGTTCACACAGTTGCTGGGCCACACTAGTGAGGTAGATAACAAAGGAGAAGTGGAGTCTCCACATTTCTTTGTGGACAACATTATCACAAGTTAAAAAAAAAGCAAGAAAAAAACCTCACCCAACAACAATGACAACAAAAACTAATAAAGGCTGGACCTGCAATGAGTTACATTATGAGCCATATGCTGAAGAGGATGGACATTCTGCAGCTTCTGGAAAACTTTCAGTCATAAGTGTCCACGCTGCATCCCTGAGGTTCCGATTCCTCATGCTGCAGATGAGGGGTTTCACAACTGGAGGCACCACTGAGTACAGAACTGCTACCAGCAGGTCCAGGGATGGGGACGAGATGGAGGGGGGCTTCAGGGAGGCAAATATGGCAGTGCTTATAAAGAAGGAGACCATGGCCAGGTGAGGGAGTCATATGGAAAATGCTTTGTGCCATCCCTGCTCAGAGGGGATCCTCAGCACTGCCCTGAAGATCTGCACACAGGACAGCACAATGAAAATAAGACACCCTCAAAAAGATGAAAACACTATACATGAGAAACTGAAATTCCCTGAGGTATGCGTCTGAGCAGCACAGCTTGAGAATCTGAGGGACTTCACACAGGAACTGGTCAAGGGCATTGCCTTTGCAGGGTGGTACTGAAAATGTACTGGCAGTGTGCAGCACAGTAGTGAGGAGCCCACAGCCCCAGGCAGCTGCTGCCATGTGGACACAAGCTCTGCTGCCCAGGAGGGTCCCATAGTGCAGGGGTTTGCAGATGGCAATGTAGTGGTCATAGGCCATGACAGTGAGAAGAAAATACTCTGCTGAGATCAAAAATACTAACAGAAAGACCTGGGCAGCACATCCTGCATAGGAGTTGGCCTTGATGTCCTAGAGGGAATTGGCCATGGCTTTGGGGAGAGTGGTGAAATTGTAGCCCAGGTAAAAAAAAAAAGAGGTTGAGGAGGAGGAAGTACATGGGGGTGTGGAGGTGGTGGTCACATGCAATGGAATGATGATGAGGCCATTTCCCAGGAGGGCAGCCAGGTAGATTCCCAGGAAGAGCCAGAAGTGCAAGAGCTGCAGCTCCCGCATGTTGACAAATGCCAGAAGGAGGAACTGAGTGATAGAGCTGCAGCTGGACATTAACTTCCTCTAGGCATGAGGGACTGTCCAAGAAGCAAAAGACAGTGACAAGTTTGAAGAGACTTCTCTAAGCAAAACCTGATTCATGTCTCATAGAAATCCCACTGATATTGCCTCTCCTGTTTCAGGAAGACCTGCGGCACGTCCCTTTCATGGGCTGTGGTTGGTGCTGGCTGAGGGTGACCCAGGGAGCAGTGGGGCTCTGCTGTGGGCCCTGCAGGAGTCACTCCTGCCCTACAGCAATGGGTAAGTAGGGACTCAGTTTCCTCTAAGATTAAATCCAACTTTGTGACATCAAAAAGCTTTTCAGAGTTGTCACTCCCAAGTCCAGAGCCTCAAAATAGTTCCTCCTGGTAGGCCTCGGTGGCAGAGGCAACTGCCGTAGCCAAGCAGACAAGGACTTTGGGCCTTTCGGCCTTGCCAGAGACCTTGGCCACCTGTATTGCAGCCTGTCCTACACTGTCCAATGCCTGCACCTCTTTCCCTTCAGGCTGCAGGCCCCCATCTTGATTTCCCACGTAGCTCTCAGCCCAGCATTTCTATATCTTCACTGACATCTCTTCACCTTCATTGGCTCTTCCTTGAAACACAAAGCCTTGGGCTGATCCAGTCTCCCTCTGGGTGACTTGTTACACCACAGCACTGCCCTTTGAGGGACATTTCTTTGTGTTCACTCTGGGCCTCCTCAGCTTCCCTTTGTGGCACTAGTTCTTTCTCATGCTGTCACTTACTACAGTGAAAACCTCCACCATCTCTGAAACCACCCTGGAAGCACGCTCAGGATACTCTTACACTGTCTGGTGCCTCCACACTACTGGGCCAAAGAACTCCGGGTCCCTCAGCCACTCC
This sequence comes from Astur gentilis, assembly GCF_929443795.1. NCBI lineage: Eukaryota > Metazoa > Chordata > Aves > Accipitriformes > Accipitridae > Astur > Astur gentilis. The sequence goes on from NW_026060847.1 coordinate 595,599, forward strand.
ACACAGGCCATGGGCACTAGGTCCCAAACCCCACCTTGGTGACCTCCACTCCACACTCTGTGGTTCCTCCCTACTTCTCCAAAACGGGGAGCATCACCCTGGGACACACCCATCTGTGTGGGTCACACCAGGGCTGAGTTGAGGGGCATAATAACTCAGGTTGTCTGGGTAGCCCACACTCCTCCCAATGCAGCCCCGCATGTAGCTGGCCTTGTTCACAGTGTCCATACTCTACTGGCTCATAGGGCATCCCTCATAGTGCCCAGACCCTTCTCCTCAGGGTCACATCTCAGTTGGTCAGGTCCCAGCCTGTTCTGATGTATGGGGTTATTCTCCCCTGCCACCCACCTATGCAGGACTGGCCACTTCTCATTGTAAAACTCTAAGTGATTTCCACTTGCTGAACCGCAGAGTTTCTCAAGGTCCCCGTGGGCTGAAGAACCATTTGGTCAGCTTTTCATGTTTGCGTGCAGCTGGCTTGTCTTGCTCGGGGGTATCTGCCACAAGATAACAGCATGAGGAATTGCAGGCCCCTACAAATCCCCTCTCCTGGAGAAACTGTGGGGTCCTAGGGGTCCGGTAGGGATAAGGCCATAGGTCTGGACCCAGAGGCAAAGTTGCCTTTTATGGCAGAGAGCAGCAGGAACAGGTGGAGCTCTGCCTGGGAATGGACAATGAGTCAGATGAGAGCTGAAAGGTCATGGGCAACCCTGTGGTGGGTGAATGTCTTCTACAGTGCCCCTGATGAGGAAGAGGAAGTAGATGAGACCTTCTTCAGACAACTGGAAGAAGCCTCCTTTTTGCAGGCCCTGGTCCACACTCCACTCACAGCAGGAGTGCGGCCAGGGATGGACAGTCTTGTAAGGCAAGGAGGGGGAGATGCCCATTGCAATAGAGCGAGCAGTGGGAATGCATGGCTCTCTGCCTTGGGACAGGTGATGGGCCTTCTGTGAGCTCACGGGTCAGGATCAGCAGGCAGACCAGCACTGTCCCGAGTGAGCACCATAACAGACAGAACCCAAATCATGGACTAAATGAACTCGATGGACATTTTGTGCCCATTTTACAGGAGTGGTCCACAGAGTAAGGGAATGATATCTGTGTTTAAATGAGAGACTGGGAAGGGGGGTGATGGTTACCGAGGCTGTATTGGATAGCGAGAGACCTGAGCATGCTGTAAGCGGTATGGAATAAGAGGAGGAGCTTGTCCTGGTTTTGGGGCTGGGATGGAGTTAATTTTCCTCATAGCAGATCATATAGGGCTACGTGGTTTGGATTTGTGACCAAAACAGTGTTGATAACACAGGGATGTGTTAGGTATTGCTGAGCCGTTCTTGCACACCATCAAGGCCATTTCAGCTTCTCACACCACGCCACCACCGAGGTGGCTAGGGGTGCACAAGAATTTGGCAGGGGACACAGCTGGGACAGCTGACCCCAGCTAACCAAAGGGATATTCCAGTCCATTAGATGTCACGCTCAGCAATAAAAACTGGAGAAAGAAGGAGGAAGGGGGGATATTCAGAGTTACAGTGTGTGCCTTCCTAAGTAACTGCTACACCTGATGGAGATCTGCTTTCCTCCAGATGGCTGAACATCTGCCTGCCGATGGGAAGGAGTGAATTAATTCCTTATTTTGCTTGGCACTCATGCACAGCTATGCTTTACCTATTAATCTGTTTTTATCTGAGCCCACGAGTTTTGTCACTTTAACCCTTCTGATTCTCTCCCCCATCCCACTTGCGTCGAGTAAGCAAACGGCTCTATAGGGCTGAGCTGCCTACTATGATTAACCACAACACTCCAACCTCTCTAGATCTCTCTGGATTGCAGTAGTGCCCTCCAGCATATTAACTGGCTCTTTGTCATGGTTTAACCCCAGCCAGCAACTAAGCACCACGCAGCCACTCACTGACTCCCCACCCACCCAGTGGGATGGGGGAGAAAATCAGGAAGAGAAGTAAAACTCGTGGGTTGAGATAAGAACAGTTTAATAAAACAGAAAGGAAGAAACTAAGGATGATAATCATAACACTAATAAAATGACAGGAGTAATGATAAAAGGATTGGAATGTACAAATGATGCACAGTGCAATTGCTCACCACCCACCAATTGACACCCAGCTAGTCCCCGAGCCACAATCCCTCCCGCCCCCACTCCCCCAGATTTTATACTACATGTGACGTCACATGTTATGGAATACCCCATTGGCCAGTTTGGGTCAGGTGCCCTGGCTGAGTCCTGTGCCAACTTCTTGTGCCCCTCCAGCTTTCTCGCTGGCTGGGCATGAGAAGCTGAAAAATCCTTGACTTGAGACTAAACATTACTTAGCAACAGCTGAAAACATCAGTGTTATCAACATTCTTCTCATACTGAAGTCAAAACATAGCACTCTACCAGCTACTAGGGAGACAATTAACTATCCCAGCTGAAACCAGGACAGGGAGACATATGGTTTGGTTATGTACTTGTGTTGTCGCTCTGGGCTGAAGGGCTGATAGTCCAGGACCAGGTTCATGGCCCTTAGAGGTTCTTGAAAGGTCACTGGAGGCAGGCTACTGCAACAGCAAGAACCTGGCAAATGGGTGTACACATACATGTGAGGTCACTGGTGCCTGAGTAGCTGATAGAGCAGGATCTGGCCCATGGCTTATGTCTGTGCTCATGAGGTCACTCCTGCCTGTGTAGCTCATAGGCCCCGAGTAGGCCAACGGCACGTGTAGGTGCTTCTAATGTCACTGCTGCCTGAGTAGCTGATAGGGCAGGAGCAGGCTCCTAGTTTGTGTTGGTGGTTTTGAGGTCATTGGTGTCTGAATAGCCAATAGGCCAGGAGCAGGCCCATGTCAGATGCAGATACTATGTCGTCACCTGTGGCTGAGTAGCAGATAGGCAAGGAGTATGCATGTGGCTGTGTATGGATGAACTTGTGATGTCAATCGTGCCTGGACAGATGATAGGCCAGGAGCTGGCACAGAGCTTGGGTAGGTGCTTCTGGTGTCACCAAAATAATATTCAGACCACAACCAAACACGGCTTATTGGAAGACCCATCGTTAGCAGAAGTCCATCCACCATGACCACACATGTGGAACTGTAACTCAGGCACACGCAGTGGTGGCAGTAGGAAGGGTGTGAGGTCACCGTCAATATAAATCATGAGCACACAGTGGTAGCCATGGGAGGATGACAGTGTTCATGTCACTGATGGCACCCCATGGCTGCGGGGCTCGGTGCAGAGCGGCCGTGTGCTGTCACAAGGGCACGAGAGGGGGACGGGATCCCCTCGGCCCCGTCTCTGCAAGGCCGAAGGAGCAGCCCCTGCAGCCCTGGCTGGAGCAGTCAGGGTAGGGGTGGCTCAGGGGTACCGAAGGGATGTGCCTGGGCACGGCGCCAGGAGGAAACCACAGACTTCCTCCGGAGCACGGGGAGCGCTGCGAGGCCACGTGGGCTGTGGTTTGTGCACCTGCAGGCTGCAGCTCCTGAGCCACCCGTGGGGAATAACGGCCCCTGGGTGACATGCTGAGAGTCAGGGATGTGTCTGAGCCTCTGGGCTGCATGTCTGCTGCTGGGCAGGGACATGTTCCAGCTCCGTCTCTGGCTACTGCGAGGGACCCACCATGGGGCTCTCTGGGGAGGGATGAACAAGCCGGCACTTGTGGAATGAAGTTCTTCCCCTGGCCAAGGCCCTTTCCCAGCTGCTGCTCCCAGTAGAGCAGGGTCTGAAGCACGGGAAGGGGCTGTTTCCTTCCCTTCCTGACACAGCCCCCGCTGCAGTCTCAGCCCTGTGATTCCCATGGCACAGGAGTGGCTGGACACTCGCACCAGGGGCTCTTGGATGTGCCCGGTGCAGGAGTTGCTCAGTGCTCCTAGTCCACATGGCACAGTTCAGGGGGTGAAAAACCTGTTCCCCCCGCACAACTGGCCCTGTCTTGTGTTGGCCCCCCACCACAGTGACGTGACACCTGTAGTGGAGCCATCTCTCATATATGGTCATGAATGGCGCTGGAGAAGTTCATTGGAGGGCTGGGCTGTGTCAGAGGGGAGATGGCTCCCGATAATGTCTAAAAAGGTGCTGCTGCTTCGATTGGCTCCTCCTGTAGCTGGGCTGGCATCTGCACAGATATATTGGCCTCCCGTCATCATTGTCCCCATGAGTCCCCAGCACCCGTGGCAGGGAGTGTGGTGCAGCAGGGATGTGCTGGCAGGGCAGGAGACTCAGGATGGGCACCGAGGGACTCCTGTCCCCTCAGGTGCTGTGGCTTCTCCTCTGGGTACAGCTGTGCAGGGGTAAGTGCTGACACCCTTGTCCTACAGCCCAGGGCCAGCAGGTACCAGTGTGGTCATTGGGATTTGTCTGGGAATGGTTTTTTTTTGCAGGTGCTACTGATATGAGGGGCAGAATGTGCTCAGGTCCATGGACCCTGGGCCTTTCCCTGTGCCCATCTGGGGTGGCAAGAATAGCTCCTTTTCCAGGGCTCCAGTGTTCAGGGCAGCCTGTGCCTGGCTGGATTCATAGACAACCTGTCCTGGGGTACCCCTTTGGGATGCCCTGTTCCCCAGCACTGTACCTCTGGAGCTGGTGGTGGCCTAGCTGGTGATGGCAGCACCAAAGATGCCCAGGGCACTGCCGAGCTCTAGGGTACCTCGGAGGGTTTGTGTGCTTCTCACTGCCCCCTGCGTCCAGGGGACCCCCTGACCCCATGAGAGCAGTTTGGACCCCACAGAGAGAAGGGGACCGAGGCATCTACAGTAGAGAGACATCCTTCCTGGGGAGCTTGGCCCAGGGCATGGACTGGGCCGACACCAGGGGTGAGGAGGGGACACGGGTTGGGGGATCCTCAGAATCATCTCAGTGCTCCCTGGGAATGTGAAAAGCCCTGGGGGTGGGGATGGGTTTGGATGGTGCTGGGGCAGGTGCAGGCTTGTGCTGGAAGCTGCAGGCCTGGGTACAAGGAGCTGTTGAGGGGGTGCTGGGCTTGGGAGTAGAAGGTGTCCAGTGCAGCGCTAGGCAGTGTGTGTGTGGCTGTTGGGGTGGGAAGAGCTGCCTTATGCAGTGGGATGGTGAGTGACCCATCTGGGCCGGAACTGGGCACCCACAGCCTCGTGCAGCCCGTGGGGATAGAAGGGACCCCTGCACTGAACTGGGGAGAGCCTGGAGGAGAGAGGGAGAGAGGGCTCTTACCCCAGTACCTGTGATTTGGCGCAGGTAGGGGGTTCCCCCAAACCGGCAGAGATGGGGCTTGGCACTCCCCTGACTCATCCCATGCTGGTGTTTGAAGGTGCTGTGGAGGTGAGGTTGGTGGATGGCGGCAGTCGCTGTGCTGGGAGAGTGGAGGTGAAACAACACGATCAGTGGGGAACGGTGTGTGGTGACTACTGGAGCATGAACGATGCAGCAGTGGTTTGTAAGCAGCTGGGCTGTGGGTCTGCTGTTGGAGCTCCTGAGGATGGACACTTTGGGGCAGGATCTGGCCCCATTTGGATGGATGATGTTGGCTGTAAAGGCAACGAGTCTGCCCTGTCTGACTGCAGACACAGAGGATGGGGTGAACATAACTGTAATCACGCTCGTGATGCTGGAGTGATGTGTTCAGGTAAGGGGACAGCCTGCTGCCTACCTCTGGGTCTGGGGTGGGGGAAGGGTCCTTGGCTGTGCCCTCAGGGAGCAACAAGTGGACACCAGAGCAGGGCCCAGTGGTGCTGGTCTAACTGCCAGGCTGGGACTGTCACTGCTGATGTCCCCAGTCCTTGGGGAAGGCCCAGAGGGATCCTACCCCAGGGTGATCTGACCTTGCCAGAGTGTCTCAGTCACCCTCGGTCAGTGTCTTGGGCTGCAGATGAATCCTCCATCCCTTCCCCGGGGTGTCCATTGGGCTTCACTGATCTCCACCCATTCTGCCAGTTCGCAGCCAACAATGCTGAGGGTCCCTGTGCTGGAAACACGCGGGGGCACTTGATCGGCACTCCACGCCTTGGAGGAATGGCATGAGATGGCTGATCCTCCTGGGTCATTCCCCTTCACAGGCATGAGGACCTCACCTGCATCAAATGGGCTTTTCAGAGAGGATGAGTGCTGGGCCCTGGGGAATGGAGCAGGGTGGCCACAAAGCCCTTTGCTGCCTGTGCCCAGGACTCAGCTGTGTGGACCAGCATTTGCGAGGGTTAGGGGCTTGGCAGCTGGTCGACTCTGGCTGCTTCCTCCTGCACCACCGCATGCACAGGCTGGTACTGAGATGTCCCTGGGGCTGTGAATAGTCCTGTGGGGACATGACCCTGTACAGGCAACGCTGACCCACCGCCCAAGACCTCCTGCCTGCCCATGGTTCTCCATCTTGCCCTATGAAACCAGGTCTTTTCCAGCACTTAGTGGCTCTCATCTGTGCTTGTTGTTCCCTGAGAGTTGGCATGGGCCCAGGGGGAGTCTCCTGCCCCTCTGTCTCGCCATCCATCTGGGCTGTGGACACCTCCAGGCACAGCACTGTGTCCCTGGATGCGAACTCCCTCCCCCCAAGCAGACATCAGCGGGATCTGCACAGGCACAAGACATGATAGCAGCTGCACCGTTTCTCTGCTCTGTGACATCTTCCACCTAAAATGAACCTTCCAACACCCCAGGAATACGCCTGGGATCAGGGGGTGCTTCTGGTTGCATCCGGGTGATGGTCCTGCTGGCCCCAAGCTCTGCAGGGGCTGAGCAGGCTGCAGCAGTCATTACCATCTGAGCCAGTTCTCCTGGATCCAAACTGCTCACACTGCTGTGGTGCTGGGGAGACCACACCAGGCAACACAGGGAACCTTGTGTGGGAGCAGTTTGTCTGAGCAGTAGCTGTGGCTGTGAGTCTGTGACAGACACATACCCTCGAGCGCTGTGATGCTGTAGAGATGGGTTGTGTCAGGGTCTGGATGTGCCTGTGTCACCAACACTCCCCCAACAAATTCCCCTGGGATGTGCAATGCACAGTTTGGTCATGGCTTGCTTGGAGATGATGCAGGATGTGGGCATTTAACTGCCAGAGGGCTCTGGGAACTCCCAGTTGTTATGTTTTTTTCCAGGATTTGTCCGGCTGGTGGAAGGGAAGAGCCGCTGCTCAGGACGTGTGGAGATCCTTGATGGGAACCTGTGGAAAACTGTTTGTGATTCACACTTTGGTCCCAAAGCTGCTGATGTTGTCTGCAGGGAGTTGCAGTGCGGCACGGCCCTGCCTTTTGCTGGGCCAGCTCACTTTGGAGAAGGGGTCAGTCCCATCTGGGATGGAGAGCTGCAGTGTGTGGGGAATGAATCCCGCCTCATCTCCTGCCGCAGAAGGTCCTCCAGGGCCCAGCCCTGCACCCACGCAAACAGTGCTGTTGTCACCTGCACACGTAAGGACTCAGGGAGGGGTCCTGAACACTGGGGTGAGCTCCAGCCTGAGCAGGGGCAGTTTGTGCCTTTTGAGACAAAGAAAGTGGTCTATCTGTTCCCACAGTCTGGCAGAGAGGTGACCTTCCTGGGGGATCCTGTACAGGGCAGGGCTGGTCTGTTGCTCAAGGACAAGGAGGGGGCATGGGTTGGGAGGGCTCAGTGGGGAGGACTCAGTGGGATCATCGTGTTGTTCCACAGGGGACACAGAAAGGCCTGAAGGCAGAGGGTAAGCTGGGAGGAGGGCAGGACAGGTTGTGGTCCAGGGGAGCTGGGGGCTTTGAGGAGAAGCAGCAGAGTGTGCTTGGGGGAGCCTTGGTGGGGCAGGTCTCTTCTCAGAGTGCTGGCTGGGGAGAAGCAGGTGCCCCAGGTGGGAATGGGCCAGGGTCAGGTGGCAGCTGGGTGTTGGGGTAGAAGGAGGTGCCAAAGGCTGTGGGACCACAAATGACCCAGCAGGGCCAGAAATGCAGACCCCTAGACTTGAAGCGCCTGTGAGGAAAGAAGAGACCCCTGAACTGCTCGGGGGACAGACTGGGACAGGCTCCTGCCCCAGTACCTGTGATTTGGCACAGGTAGGGGGTTCCCCCAGACCTCCAGTGATGGGGGTTGGCGCTGCTCTAACTGGTCCTGTGTCAGTTTTTGAAGGTGCTGTGGAGGTAAGGCTGGTGGATGGCGGCAGTCGCTGTGCTGGGAGAGTGGAGGTGAAACAACATGGTCAGTGGGGGACCGTCTGTGGTGACTACTGGAGCATCAACGATGCAGCAGTGGTTTGTAAGCAGCTGGGCTGTGGGTCTGCTGTTGGAACTCCTCAGTATGGACACTTTGGGGCAGGATCTGGCCCCATATGGATGGATGATGTTGGCTGTAAAGGCACCGAGTCTGCCCTGTCTGACTGCAGACACAGAGGATGGGGTAAACATAACTGTTTTCACATTCAAGATGCTGGAGTGACGTGTTCTGGTAAGGGGACAGCCTGCTGCCTACCTCTGGGTCTTGAGGTGGGGGAAGGGTCCTTGGCTGTGCCCTCAGGGAGCAACAAGTGGACACCAGAGCAGGGCCCAGTGGTGCTGGTCTAACTGCCAGGCTGGGACTGTCACTGCTGATGTCCCCAGTCCTTGGGGAAGGCCCAGAGGGATCCTACCCCAGGGTGATCTGACCTTGCCAGAGTGTCTCAGTCACCCTCGGTCAGTGTCTTGGGCTGCAGATGAATCCTCCATCCCTTCCCCGGGGTGTCCATTGGGCTTCACTGATCTCCACCCATTCTGCCAGTTCGCAGCCAACAATGCTGAGGGTCCCTGTGCTGGAAACACGCGGGGGCACTTGATTGGCACTCCACGCCTTGGAGGAACGGCATGAGATGGCTGATCCTCCTGGGTCATTCCCCTTCACAGGCATGAGGACCTCACCTGCATCAAATGGGCTTTTCAGAGAGGATGAGTGCTGGGCCCTGGGGAATGGAGCAGGGTGGCCACAAAGCCCTTTGCTGCCTGTGCCCAGGACTCAGCTGTGTGGACCAGCATTTGCGAGGGTTAGGGGCTTGGCAGCTGGTCGACTCTGGCTGCTTCCTCCTGCACCACCGCATGCACAGGCTGGTACTGAGATGTCCCTGGGGCTGTGAATAGTCCTGTGGGGACATGACCCTGTACAGGCAGCGCTGACCCACTGCCCAAGACCTCCTGCCTGCCCATGGTTCCCCATCTTGCCCTATGAAACCAGGTCTTTTCCAGCACTTAGTGGCTCTCATCTGTGCCTGTTGTTCTCTGAGAGTTGGCATGGGTCCAGGGGGAGTCTCCTGCCCCTCTGTCTCGCCATCCATCTGGGTTGTGGACACCTCCAGGCACAGCACTGTGTCCCTGGATGCGAACTCCCTCCCCCCAAGCAGACATCAGCGGGATCTGCACAGGCACAAGACATGATAGCAGCTGCACCGTTTCTCTGCTCTGTGACATCTTCCACCTAAAATGAACCTTCCAACACCCCAGGAATACGCCTGGGATCAGGGGGTGCTTCTGGTTGCATCCGGGTGATGGTCCTGCTGGCCCCAAGCTCTGCAGGGGCTGAGCAGGCTGCAGCAGTCATTACCATCTGAGCCAGTTCTCCTGGATCCAAACTGCTCACACTGCTGTGGTGCTGGGGAGACCACACCAGGCAACACAGGGAACCTTGTGTGGGAGCAGTTTGTCTGAGCAGTAGCTGTGGCTGTGAGTCTGCGACAGACACATACCCTCGAGCGCTGTGATGCTGTAGAGATGGGTTGTGTCAGGGTCTGGATGTGCCTGTGTCACCAACACTCCCCCAACAAATTCCCCTGGGATGTGCAATGCACAGTTTGGTCATGGCTTGCTTGGAGATGATGCAGGATGTGGGCATTTAACTGCCAGAGGGCTCTGGGAACTCCCAGTTGTTATGTTTTTTTCCAGGATTTGTCCGGCTGGTGGAAGGGAAGAGCCGCTGCTCAGGACGTGTGGAGATCCTTGATGGGAACCTGTGGAAAACTGTTTGTGATTCACACTTTGGTCCCAAAGCTGCTGACGTGGTCTGCAGGGATTTGCAGTGCGGCGTGGCCCTGCCTTTTCCTGGGCCAGCTCGCTTTGGAGAAGGGGTCAGTCCCATCTGGGATGGAGAGCTGCAGTGTGTGGGGAATGAATCCCACCTCATCTCCTGCCGCAGAAGGTCCTCCAGGGACCAGCCCTGCACCCACGCAAACAGCGCTGTTGTCACCTGCACACGTAAGGACTCAGGGAGGTGTTGAACACCATGGCTGTGCCAGGGTTTGGGGAACAGAGCAAGGACCGTGCTGGGCCAGGTGTTAGGACAGGAGGGATGATGGCATTGTCTGCAGCATGAATATAGTGCAGAAGGTGAAGAAAGGCATGTTGTCCCTCTGGCCTCCCTGCCAGCTACTGTGGGTACACGAGGACCAATCCACCCTCTCTCATTCTCCTCTGTCCCCACAATACACAGGATTCAGGCTGGTGAACGGCAGCACAGCGTGTGCAGGGAGGGTAGAGGTCCAGGTGTCGGGGACCTGGGGGACCCTCTGTGCCTCCCGCTGGGATCTCTTGGATGCGCATGTTCTCTGTCGTCAACTCAACTGTGGGTTTGCTGAGTCCATTCCTGGAGGAGAGCATTTTGGGAGAGGGACTGGCCCTGTCTGGAGAGACTCATTCCACTGTGATGGGACAGAAGCCCACCTGGAACAGTGCCCAGTGATCACCCTGGGAGCCTCACCATGCTCCCACGGGAGCAACGCTGCTGTCGTTTGTTCAGGTGAGTGCTGGAAAAATGCTGAATTAACTCCATTTGCCCTTTGTGTGTGACGTGGCCACCTAAAGCAGGGATCCCACATCAGTCCAATGCTGAATTTCTCCCTGGAGAAACACTGGCTTCCCCAGGAGCCATCTGGAGGGCTTTGCCAGCTCAGGGTGAGCGCTCTACTTTCTAAGAGCTGAGGGCTTAATGGAGGCAAGCATCTGCCTCCAGGGCAGTGGCTTAGGTCCCAGCACCACCACCAGGCCTGGACTCCTCCATTCTCCTACTGTGGGACAAGCCCAGGACAGGGCTGCAGGGCTGTGCTCCACCTCTCTGGCAGCAAACTGCATCCCATCCCCAGAGAAGCTCTGCAGAGACTCATCCCACCACCCAGGCAGCAGGTGCTTGGGTGCACCCAACAGCAGCACACCTGGGTGTGAGCTGCAGAGAGGGCCCGGGTCTTGCCCTCACTTCTCATCAGCAAAAGGCTCAATCTTGTCATGTTTGGTCAGAAAATCCACCCTTGCCCTGCTCCCTAAAGGGAGCTGTGGCATCTCTGCTCTCCCCAGGCTCAGCCGGCTTTGCATCCCTGCGGCTGGTTGGTGGAGGGAGCCGGTGTGACGGGCGAGTGGAGATCCTCCAGAATGGGACATGGGGCAGAGTCCTGGACGACCAGTGGGACATGCAGGAGGCCAGCGTGGTGTGCCGGCAGCTGCAGTGCGGAGAGGCAGGGACAGTCTACAACCCCCCAAAGCCTCAGAGAGGGACGGGTCCCGTGGGGCTGCGAGGGGTCCGGTGCGCAGGGCACGAGGCCAACCTGGCCCTCTGCAACACCTCCCTGCCCAAGAGTGCACTGGCAGCAGGGGTTGTGGAGGACGTGGGAGTCATTTGCTGGGGTGAGCGGCACTGCACGGGCCCCCCAGGTGATGGGGTGGGTGGGCAGCCGGACCCTGACAGCAACCGAGGTTTCTGCCCACTGCAGGGAGCTGGAGGGTCCGGCTGGTGAACGGGTCTGGGCGCTGTGCTGGGAGAGTGGAGATCTACTACCAGGGCATCTGGGGGACTGTCTGTGATGATGGCTGGGACCTGTCTGATGCCACCGTTGTTTGCCGTCAGCTGGGCTGTGGAGGGGCAGTGGAGGCAGCTGGCTCCGCTCAGTTCGGGGAAGGCTCCGGGCAGATCTGGCTGGATGGCGTGAACTGCTCTGGGGCCGAAGCTGCTCTCTGGGACTGCCCTGCCAGACCCTGGGGGCAGCATGACTGCAGGCACAAAGAGGATGCGGGAGTCGTCTGCTCAGGTCTGTGGTGGGTGCTGCAGTGGAAACCTGGCGCTCGCAGAGGCCAGGACACAAGGAGAGACAGGCATGGCCAAGGCTGTCCCTGGCTGCCTCTGAGCTCCAGCCCGAGCATGTCCTGTGGATACCCATGCACGGGTACCCTCAGTCCCACTGAGTGTTCCTGGGGAGCTCAGTTGTCCTCAAGGGTTAGCAGGAAGGGCAGGGGTGTCTGTCCATCAGGGACTTCTCTCTGCCCTTGGGTGCAAGGGGGACGTAGTGGCCCTGGCCCTGCCCGGATAAGGGCCTGGGGGGTGCAGAGGTGTCCTGGGTCGACAGCCCCAGACCAGTCTGTTCCCCCTTGGTGCCTTTCTTCCCAGAGTTTGTGGCCCTGAGGCTGGAGAACAGTGATGGCTGCTCCGGGCGCCTGCAGGTTTTCTACAACGGGACGTGGGGCAGCATTTGCTCCAACTCGATGACTCTCGACACGGTGTCTCTGGCATGCAAGGAGCTGGGCTGTGGGGATGGAGGAACCCTGGAAACACAACTGCCTTACGGAAGGCTGTCTGGCCCTACGTGGCTGGATAACGTGCAGTGTGGAGAGAAAACCATCTCTTTCTGGCAGTGCCGCTCTGCTCCCTGGAAACCAAGGTCATGTGAAGACCCACAAGAGGAGACCCACATCACCTGCAATGGTAACTCTCAGCCACCTGGGCACCCCAGTGTCACCCCAGCACCTGTTGCCTGCTGGGCATGGCCAAATGCAGAGAAAGAGCTTGGAGGGGCTTTCCCTTTCCATGTCAGTCCCTTCTGCTGCTGGTGGCAGAAAAGCGATCACAGCCACACACATCCAGCAGCAGTTGCCACCCAGGTTGCCAGCAGCGCCTGGGGGAGGCAGAGGCATCTCCAAGTGAGGTCTCAGAAGAGACCAGACAGGGTTCAGAAGAACCTCCCCTCCATAGACACGCTCCTGCTGCTCTGTTAAACAGGGACTTTTTGGGGCTGAGCAGTCGGGGTCCCCCCACAGTTCTGTACGTGTCCCCTCAATGACCAGGGTTCAGTTGCTGCCGTGATCGAGATGGCAGAGGGAGGCACAAGCAGAGCTCAGCCCTGCTCTCTTCTGCACGATCTCCCAAACCAGACCTTTCACCACAGTGTTTCCTCTTCAGGGAGACGCCCAGAGATGCCCTCAATCCCTCTGGCCCCGTGCCCCAACTCCACGAGGTGCACAGGTAGGGAGCTGCTCCTCTGTGGATGCTTCTTGTCTGGCAGGGCTCTGCCTGCAGTCTCCGTGCCATGGGAGGTCTTTGCCTTCTCCAGACAGGGAGAAGATTCGTGCCGTGGGAGGTGAGGACAGGTGCTCGGGCAGAGTGGAGGTCTGGCACCGTGGCTCTTGGGGAACAGTGTGTGACGACTCCTGGGACATGCGGGATGCCGAGGTGGCGTGCAGGCAGCTGGGCTGTGGCCCCGCGATGTCTGCCCTGCATGAGGCTGCGTTTGGGGAGGGGACGGGCCCCATCTGGCTGGAGCAGGTGGAGTGCCGTGGGACAGAGCCGTCTCTGCAGGACTGCTGGGCCCGGCCTGGGGATGGCGGTGCCTGCCGGCACAAGGAGGATGCTGCTGTGCGCTGCCTAGGTGAGCGGCAGGGCTGGGACCCCTTTCTCAGGGGACGGCCTTTTGCACCATTGGTCCTGGCATGGCCTGTAACATCCCAAGAGCAAGAAGGTTCCTGTGGAGAGCAGGAGCCTGGTGCCAAGTGGGGAGCAGCCTCGGTGGAACTGGATGTCTTCTGGCCATTGCCAATGGGGCCCTGCAGCCCCAGGTTTATCCCCTGGGCTGCCTGTGCCATCCTGCCTGCCACCCAGAGCAGAGGCACTGAGCCGTATCCCTGCCTCTCTTTCTAGCACTGCAGGAGAGGCAATTTGGGTGGGATGTGTCAGGGACATCCACAGACACACACGGTGTGTTGGGGGGGAGGCTCCCTGGTACCCGCACACCCACCCTCTCAGCCCAGCTCTCCTTTTCCTCCTCTGCAGCTACACCCAGGACAGCAGCAGTCCCACCCCAAGCAGGTAACTTGTCTTGCCCCTGCAGCTGGGTATCCCCAGGGCAAGATTTGTGACCCACAGCTGGGTGGAAGGGGCTCCTTGCTGGGGTGTGAAGCTCCCAGGAGTATGCACTGGTGTGGTGGTGAGGAGGGTAGGGAAGGTTGTAATTTCCTCATTGGGGTAGAAGTTTCTCCGTCGCTCATCCCTGGGGTGCTCCACGCCCTGCTGCCTTGTGTGATGGGGGTCAGGAATGGTGCTTTTCCCACCTCACCCAGGCCTGGTGCTGCCCTTTCCATATTCTTGCCCACACAGATTCCCCCCGGGGCCGTCTGAGTGGCAGCGGGGGAGTGTCAGTGCCTGTCATCATCTGCATCATCCTGGGGGCCCTTCTCTGCCTGCTTCTGGCCCTCCTGGCTGGGCAAGCTCTAAGCACCAGGGCTGGGCGCAGAGGTTGGTCTTTCCACAGCGGTCCCAGGGGGGAGATACCTCCTGGAACAGCTGCGGGGTGTCAGTGAGGGGCATTGACAGAGCTGGGCGTTCAGACCGTGTGCTGCCACCTGTCCCATGCACCACCCCATTGAGTGCCAGGCCATGGGGCACCAGCAGAAAGGGGTGAAGAGCACCCAGAGAAGGGGGGAGGTAGTGATGGGGCAAGGAGAGAAATGCCAGAGCAGGGCTGGGGGAAATGTGAGCAGAAGGGAGATGGCCAAGGCTGGCAATGCTCTGGGTAGTGCTGGGGGGGGCTCTGGGACAAGGGAGATGATGGGAGGAGTGCAGGGCAGAAGGGTCCATCCTCGTGGTGTCAGGTCCTCAGGCTGTCCCCTCTGCCCAGCGCTGCCCAACCCCTGGCTACTCTAGACCCATGGGGCAGATAGGGGAAAGCTCCAGGTGGAGAGGAAACATGGGAGCTGCTCCAGGGTCAGCCAAGGGGTGCATGACCCTGGGGCCAGAGGGGCATGAGTGCTGTCTCTGATGGGATGATGTGAGGGTGATGCTGCCCCAGATAATCTCCGCGGCAATGTTGCCCTCACTGGGGATGTGGCGGCTGTGCCTGCACAGTGCAGTGGGGCTGTGCCATTGGGCCAGTCCTGGGCTGGCCCAAGAAACAGGTTTGGGGCAGGGCAGTATGATCCTATTGCCCCTCTGCCTGTCCCTCTGCCAGCCCTACCTCTGTCCCCAGGCTCCAGGAGTGCTCAGGAGCCCTTCCCTGAGGCCCTGTACGAGGAGATCGGTTACAGCCCAGTGTGGGAGAAGCAGGCGAGGTTTGGTCGCTCAGGTGGGTGTGGGTCCTCCCTGGAGGCACTTCTGCAGGACCCTTTCCCCTGGCCCCAACCCCAGGCTGATTCCCTGAAGCCCCCCAGCCCATGGTCCTTGTGACACTGGGGCCACATGTTCTGTGGGGAGACCATCCAGGTCCTGGGCCTGGGAGGGGAGCTTTCTCCCAAACAAACAGCTTTGCCTGTCCCAGCAGGACAGCCCCTCTCTTCCTGCCCCTGCACCCCAAGAGACACCCACGGAGTGAGGGAAGGGGCTGTCCTAGGGCAGCTCTGGGAGCACCTTTGAGACAGGGTTTGCCCCAGGGAGGCAGGGGGATTTCCCAGCCCTCCTCCCCACACAGCCCCAGCTCTGTGGGTCCCCCTTCCCCAGCAGCTCTGACCACGAGGCAGGTCAGTGGGGCTCACTTCCTAACAGCCACCGTGCATCTCTGCAGGCTCCTATTCAGAGGAGTCCCTGACCCAGCTGCAGCCCTACCCTGGGGTCAGTGAGGAGGAGGATGGTCTGGGCTCAGCACCAGGTAACAGAGGCAAGAAGGAGTTGATCTCCCTGAAGACATGTGATGGGCAGAGGTGTCACTCTGTGTCACCGCTGGAGATGGGGAGGACATGGGGGTCTCCTGTGGTGCTGCCAATACCCATGTCTCAGCCCTGTGTCCCTGCGCATCTTCGCTCTGCTCTGCAGGATGTATCTTCTCACTGTCACCAGCTCCCCTCTCTCTTCAGATGTTCTTGTCCCACCTAGACGTGACCCAGCAGAAGGTTATGATGATGCCAGGAAGGTTTCTGATCCCGTGGAGGATGTTGCCCCTGGGCAGGGAGAGAGGGAAATGGCCGGGGAGCCAGAGGAAGGAGCAGAGCCCAGGGATGCACCTGGAGGTGAGAGGGAAATTTAGCATTGCTGGTTTCTGGGGTGCCAGCCCAGGTGCCACCCAAGTCACTGCTGTCCTGAGGCCCCAGCCTCCTGTCCCAGGAGTTTTCCTTGGAGGGACTAGGGGTAGGAGAAGGAGCTGAATGTGGTGAGGAGCAGGGAGGAAGATGCTCTACAGACCCCATGGGCTGAACTGCATTGTCCTGCCTTGCTGCTTGCAGGGGCCAGCCTGCGCTCCTGGAGAGGTGCTGGGGTCCCTGGAGCTGAAGGAAACACGTGGCCCCTGTCCCTGGGGAGCATGGGCTATGATGATGCTGAAGAAGTGTCTCTGGCACACCCCCCTGAGGACACAACGGCTGTGACACCAGAGCTCTGTGCACAACAGTCCCAGGGCCCCAGGCCATGAGAGCCCATCCCTGCTGTGCAGCTTCCTGCAGCCAGGAGGGAGAAGAGGTCTGTGGAGCTGGGAGAGCCATGAGCACCAGGGAACCATGTGCCTTGGCCCATGAGCAACAGAAACTGCCTGGAGTTTCCTCTATTTTTATTCACATTTTTATGCTGTGCATCATCCTTGTTCCTAATAAAAGACTCTGGGGGCTTTGACTCGGAGCTGGTGCTTGCCTGGCCAAGTGTGAGGGCATCTTCCTGAGGCTGATGAGGAGGACAGAGAACAAAGTCATGGAGGTGGGGAAATCGGCATGTCTCAGGGACAGCAGGCTTTGGGTCAGGCTGTGGAGCAGCGAGAGCCCATGGTCCCTGGGGAATAATCCTGCTGACAGAGACATTTCCATCCTACTGGCCACAGGCAGTTTCTAGTCAAAATGGCTCTCTGTAAGGTCCCATGATGCACCGCATTGGGAGCACCCATTTTGTCAGTTTAGGGTTTCCCAGCTGCTCTTTGCCTAAGGCAGGGCCTGGGCCATGCTGGTCCCACAGTGCAGAGGCCATGACAGAGCTGCCATGTCAGGGTGAGCCCTG
This sequence comes from Astur gentilis, assembly GCF_929443795.1. Classification (NCBI taxonomy): domain Eukaryota; kingdom Metazoa; phylum Chordata; class Aves; order Accipitriformes; family Accipitridae; genus Astur; species Astur gentilis. The sequence goes on from NW_026060847.1 coordinate 612,694, forward strand.
AGGTTGCCGCAGTGCCCTGAACACCCCAACCAGCTCCAGGGGGGAAGATGGCCCACGGATTACCTCCCACCATGGGTAGGAGGCAGCTCTGCTCCCCACTGCACCAGCACAGGGTGCAGAGCTGCTTTCTGGGAACCATGGGACTGGGAGTCCCTCTCCTCATGCTCTGCCAGGACCCCAGTCTCCATGGGCTGCTCCTGCTGCCTTTGGCCCTCACAGACCCTGAGCACTCTTGTCAAGGCACTGAGCTGCCTTCTATCTGAGCAGAGGCTGTAAGGCCCCACGGCAGCCCTGGGACCCCCTCCTCCTGCTCTTCTCCAGCTCCTACCCCTGCTCTTCTTCTGCCTCTCCATGGATGTCAGTTTGGATTTGTGTCAGGGTGGTACTTGTGTGTAGGTACAAGACGAATGGGAACAGAGGGGATGGGGGCACCTTTCCCCCACCACCGTTGGAGGGCCAGGGGGAGAAGAGAAGATCCCTAGGAGATGTGTGCTACAGCTAAAAGCTGTTGTCCAGTCCCTGGCCTGGAGAAGGGCTCATCTGGGAGGATGCTCACATGGGCACATTTCCATGGCAGAGGAGATTTTGTGTCCCTCCTCTAAAAGAGGCACTGCTGGGAGCTGAGCCATGGTTCCTTTTCCTTGGCTGTGGCTTTAAGCTGCCCCAGTGCCCATGGGCAGAGAAACATCTTATACATGAACCGGGCAGGGAGAAGGGTTTGACACCTGGGCAGGACCTGGTGTCTAAACTGCTCTCCCTTGTAGTCCTGGTGGGTCTCCACACCCCTCTGGCGCTTCCCAAAGGGCTCCACTGCTGTGGGCTGGAAGGTGCCTTGGCTGTCTGTGGCAGGGTTCCCTGTGGGGAGTTACTGGAGCTCAGTACTGCTGCAAGCAGCAGGATCTGGCCCTAGATGAGAAGCGGGGAGGAGGTGGCTGTCACCAGCATCCTATCCCACTTCACCATTGCCCCATTCCCTGCTCGGAGCTCTTCCACCCCGGGGTGATCCTGGGGGGATCTGGGAGAAGCCCAGGCACACACATCCCTCTGCCCCATACCCCAGAGCCTTCCTGCTGGCAGACCCAATGGGAGAGCAGCGTTCCCAAGGTGAGACCCCCACTGTGATGGGTGACAGACATGGGCACTGCAAACACAGCCTCCATCCCCTGGAAAACTCCCATGGGGGCAAGCTCCAGCCCTGCATCCCAGAGAAGTAAGGTATAAAAGTGAAGTAAAGAAGGGGGGAGTGTTATCTTCTGAACACAGGATGGTGGGGGCTATGGGCAGTATGGACACTGACGTGCAGACTCAAGGTGCTCCAAGTGGGGACTGGGGAGAGGAACCCAGCGCCTGTCCTGTGCCACCTCACTGCCAGCTCTGCCCTCCCACAGGTGTAATACTTCTCCCTTACCCTGGTGCTTGGCAGGTATTTTCCTCTTCCTGCTTGGGGAGATGAGCCACAGGCCTGTGTGTGCTTGAGGGGGCAGCACACCTGAGCTGGAAGAGCCTGTTTCATGGCATGTGGGGACCTGAACTCTCTGGCCCTGCAGGCTGGGTCCATTGTCTGCAGCAAAGCAAGATTGTCTCTGTACCCCAGATCTGTGGTTGTTCCTGCAGCTCCCGAGGACCTGCCTGAGGGGGGTCACAGTGAGACCCCAAGTCTCAGCACTGCAGCCCCCATGCTGGGCAGAGCCTGGCTGTTTAAAGCCCATAGGAGAGCAGCCTTATGTCTCTGAGTTTCGGCTCAACAGGGTGCTGGGCACCCTTCAGTGAAAGTCCGTGTCTCATGCCCCATTTTGGTTGTGGGTGCTATTGCCAGGGGAGCAGCCGAGGCACCATCTCCTGGCCCTCCCTGCCTGTGCATGGCTATGGACAGCCTGTGACTCCCTGATCCTACCAGCACAGTAGTTACGGACTAGTGGCGGAGTCACCAAACACCCCAGGAACAAGAGGTCTGCACCGGTCCCACCTCTGCAGGGTTGTTCCTGACCTCAGCAGATCCAGGTTCCCTGAGCTGAGGCTCTTCTCAAGCCAGAGGCAATGGTGGAAGGATGGTGGAGACAAAATTCCAGCTGGGAGTCCCACAGCCCTGCCCATGCTTGTCCAGCCCTGACAGCCTTACCTGCTGGCACAGAGTGCTTCCCATGTGGTATGGGATCTCCACCTAGAGTGGAGACAGGACAATCCCAGAGCCTTCGCCCTGGAAAGCCAGCAGGGCAGTGTGGCTCTGGTCCCAAAGGACACCTGGGCTGGACCAGCACCTTCACACCACATCTCCCAGTGCAGCCAGAAGGGATTCTGTAGTGTGCTGCTGCTGTCTATACCCTCCCTGAAGTCTCCTTGCAGGCACACTCTGCTGCCAAGCATTTCCCCTGGCTGGTTTGTGGGTCTAGGATTCAGGGCAGTGACCTGGGCTCGGGTCCAGCACAGCTGCCTGCTTCTCCTCCAAGAAAGGGCTCAGAAGAGGCAGCACACACAGGCATCCCACAGCCCTGCCCACCTCACAGCCAAGCCCTGGGTGGACAGGTCAGGCCCAAAGGGCCTGGGGAGGAGCAGTGCCCGAGCTCCAGCCCACAGCTGCCTGAGGCTGGGCAGTCAGGGCAAAAGCACCACCCCTGGAGATGCCAGGGATTGAACCCAGGACCTCCCACATGCGAAGTGGGCGCTCTTCCACTGAGCTCCATCCCCTTGATGCCTGCCAGCAGGAGAGATGCTCTTCTCCTGTGATGTGTCTATGACAAGGGAAGCAGTCTGTGCACCATTGAGAATGGCAAAGAGGAGAGAGACAGGGTCTTTGCAGAGACCCTGCAAAGGAGAGATGCCAACTGCTGTGGCGCAGGGAAGGAGGGGTGGCTAGAGACCACCCCAAAGAAGCACTGAATGGAGAGTCCTGTCCGGGGGAAGGCTGGGGGCTTGCAGTGCAAGAGGAAGGCTCATTCTAACCTGCAGATCTGCAGCTACAGTGCAGGGGCAGTGCTCTGCCAAGAGGTGAAGGAGCAAGGAGGGCCAGGGCAGGCTGGAAGAAGGCAGGCAAGCAGTCTCTGCAAAAATCTACAGGAGCAAATCAGTGCTGAAGCCCGGGGTTGAACCAGGGACCTTTAGATCTTCAGTCTAACGCTCTCCCAGCTGAGCTACTTCAGCCCTGCCCCAGCAACCCTTGTCCCAGTTCCACCCCTGCCAGGCCACAGGCTGACATACAGATATGTGTTGGGCCTCAGGTACAAAGGTGAGTGGTGAAGGCAAGTGGGCAGGCCAGGCACAGGCAGCTGCCAAAGCTGCAGGTGGAAGAAGGGTGGGGATGGTGGAAGACTTCTCTCATAGGGAAGAGAGGGCCCAGAGGAAGCAGAGCTTTTCTAGTGCCATAGGCTTTTGCTTCCTTCTTGCATGAGCAAGAGTGTTCTGTTCAATGTGTGGAGACCATATTTAGGGGGAGAGAAGGCTTGAAAACCTCCAAGGACTGGGACTGCATAACCTCTCTGGGCAACCTCTTCCAGTACATAAGTGACCTTATGGTTATGACCTCATGGACCTCATCTCCTGCCTGAACATTCTTTCAACTTCTGTCCTTTGCCTCTCATTTTCCCAACATGCACCACGATGAAGAGCCTGGTTCTGTTTTCTTAACTGCCTGGTAGGTACTGAAATGATCCTGTGAGGTTTCCCGAAGCCTTCTCATCTTCATACTGCACAGTGTTCCCTCAGCCTTTCCTCAGGTGGAAAGTTCTCCAGCCCCGTGCACACCCCCCCACACCTGACTGTGTTGGTGCCCCTTCACTGAACTTGCTCCAGTTGATCCATGTCTTTCCTGTGCTGGGGGCAGGAGGCCTCAAACTCAGTGCAGTGCTGTGCATGTGGTCTAGCAAGCAGTGAGTGGAGGGGGAGAGTCCCTCCCCCTCATCTCCTGGCCATGCTTCTCTTCATACAGGCAGGCTGTTCTTGTCCTTCTTGGCTGCAGGGGCTCACCGCTGACTCATGGGCAGCTTGTTGTCCACCATGACCCCCAGGGCCTTTTCTGCTCAGCTGCACCCTACCCAGGGTTGTTGCCTAGCGTTAGGCCACCCCAGGGGCAGGACTTGGCATTTCTTCTCTCTGAAATCTAGAAGGTTCTTTTTGGCCCGCTCTGCCAACATGTCAAGGTTCCTCCAGAAGGCAGCACTCCAGTGTATAGACTGGTCTGCACCTCAGGTTTGTGTCATCCGAAAACTGTCAGCTCCTCCAGGACACGGATAGCATCATTAAGCCCCAGAAGAGACCCTGATGCATCCAATCAGTCTTTTACTCACCTCCTTGACCACCTCTCAAGACTGTAGCTTCCTAGCATTGATATAAGAATACTGTGGGAGACTGTGTGGTGGGTTGACCTTAGCTGGCAACCAGATGCCCAGCCAGCCACTCTCTAACTCCTCCTCCTCCTCAACAGTAGAGAAGGAGAAAAAGAAGGAAAAAAATTCTGAATTGCTTGTTATGAAATCAGGGACATCACTTCCCAATTAGTCCTGAGCAAAACAGGCTCAAAAGGAGGAAAATCAACTTATTTTATTACCAATTCAAATATGGTTGGTGTCATGGTTTCAGCCCAGCTGGTAACAAAGGACCATGCAGCCACTCACTCACTTCTGCCGCTCCCCTCCAGTGGGATGAGGAGGAGAACCAGAAAGGAGAAAAGAAAAAAAAAAAAAAATGGAACCTCGTGTGTTGAGAGAAGGACATTTTACTGGGACAACACAAAAAGAGAAGTTACAACAACAACAACGTTACTAATAAAAGAATATAGAAAATTAGTGTTGCACAGTGCAACTGCTCAGCATCCAGAACCTGACACTCCGCCACTTCCCCCACTGAAAGTCGAGAGACCACCCCCCAACCCGCTCCCCATTTATATACTGAGCATGATGACACATGGTATGGAATAGCTCCTTGGCTAGTTCAGGTCAGCTGTCCTGGCTGTGCCCCCTCCCAGGTTCCTGTGAAAATTAACTCTATCCCAGCTGCACCCAGGGCAGATGGATAGTGAGAAGAAAAGTTAAATACTACAACAGCACCTCCCCTTTCCCCTTTTTTTCCGAGGCTCAGCTTCATTCCTTCATTGCTGACTCCTCTACCTCCTTTCCCTGTGAGTGGTAAAAGAGGGAATGTTCCTAACAGTTCCTAACAGTTCACCTCTGCTGCTCCCTCCTTACGCTTTTCCTGTGGCATCCTTCCCACTGGCTACAGTTCTTTCAGGAAATATCCAACTTCTCTGGCATTTGATCCTCCACAGGCTGCAGGAGATTCTCTTCTGCATCATATGGAGTTCCTCCTCCCCCTCTTCTTCACTGACCTTGCTGTTTGCAGGAATTTCCTCACGCTCTTTTCTTTCCTTACTCCTGTTCCACTCTGGCATTTGTGCCCTTTCTTAAATACACTTTCACAGAGGGATCACCGGCTTTGCTGATGGGTTAGCTTTTGCCAGCAGTAGGTCTGTTGCAGAGCTGGCTGGACTTGGCTGTGTCCGGCATGGGATAATCCGTTGTCTCTTCTCCCAGGGACTCCTGCTGCCCATCCGCTACCAAAAACAGGAACACAGACACCAATAGAGAGCAAGAAGCTTGGCCTTGCTAAATGACATCCCCTGCTCTTCTAGTGTCAAGCAATCCAAACTACTCATTGAGGGGGCATAGAGAGAAACAGAGACGGCCTTGACACTGTGCAAGCACTGCTTAGCAATAGCTAAAACATGGCAGTGTTATTAACACTGTTTTGGCCACCAATGCAAAGCACCGTAGGAGCTACTGTGAGGAAAATTAACCCAAGCTGCTACCCAAAGTTGAAAATCCCACAGCAAACATCTCAGAAATAAGATACAAAACAAGAAATGCAAGACCAATGTGGAAAGGAATAAGATGGTAGGCTGTTCCTCTTGGCAGGTTTTGCACCAGTACAAGAGAAGAGCTTGGGTGGGGGAAATAAAAAGAGAAGCAAACAACATGGCCAAAGTTGTTTGCTGTCAACTGTGAAGCAGCTCTGCACCTGATGCGAATTATTTCTGTGGTCAGGGAGAACCTGAGAGATTTCCTTCATTTGAAAAGATGAAGGAGAAGGAAGGACAGCATCATTGTTCCAGAGGGAGTTGGCTATGGATTTAGGGACAGTGGTGGAGATGGAGCCCAAGTTGAAGAGGGAGAGGTTGAGGCGGAAAAAGCACATGGGGGTGTGGAGGTGGTGGTCGCAGGCCATGGTTGTGATGATGAGGCTGTTTCCCAGGAGGGCAGCCAGGTAGATGCCCGGGAAGAGCCAGAAGTGCAAAAGCTGCAGCTCCCGTGTGTCTGCAAATTCCAGGAGGAGGAACTGGGTGATGGAGCTGTTATTGGACATTTTCATCCTCTGGGAATGGGGTGCTGTCAAAGTAGAAAAAAGACACTGAAGAGTCAGGGCATTATTCTCAGAGCGATATCAAAGCCATTTCCCATAGACCCTCCCACTCTCACACACAGAGACCCTTTTCCTTTTCCAGGACACCTTCCTTCAGGTCTGTGGCTGGAGCCCTGCTTGGTGCTGGCTCAACTTGCAATGAAGAGCAGGGCCTCTGCCCATGGGCTCTTGAAAAGTCAGCCCTGCTCTGCAGCAGTAGGTTCATGGGATCGGTGCGGGAAAGGGCCAGTCTGGTGTTTGACTTTGTCAGCTGAAACCGCTCCTAACACAGAAGGGCTTGTCAGCATCTGCACTCCCAGTGCTAAGGAACCAGGAAGGTAAAAGCAGTTTAAGAGTTCTAGGGTTTTTTACAGCTGCCCACATCGCCCCTGGGGAGTTTTCTTAGATCGCAGGTCCCTTCAGCATTTCTGCTGCACTCCGGGAGTACAGCGTGAGCCAGGCAAGTCAAGAGGATTGTCTGTGGCTTAGTGCTGAGAGAGGGGGAGCTGCTCTGTCCTTCTGTCTAGTTCCCACTTGCACTGTGCTGGCACCTTTCTGAGATGGAGGGTGATCACACTCCCATGTTTTACCCTGAAAAGCCACCAGACACTGCTGAGAGCAGAGACATCCACTGCAGACCATCAAATGTCTCACCCTTTGTCAAAGTGTCAGCACCTTGCTTGTAGCCAAAACCACACAGGGCTCATTTCACCAGCCCAAGAGCATTTCCTCAGTCGTAGCATCTCTGTGTTTCTCCACGGGGCTTTCAGATCACAGAGAGCTGCTATGAGACAGGTTTGCATCCTGTAGGGCAACTAACAGCTTGGAAGGACACTCGGAGGTGATAGCCAAGTGACCTGATGTGATGGCATCTCTGTAAGGGAGAATCACCTCATTCCCCAGCCCCACAGACAGAATTGAGCATAACCCCTCAGATGATAGGAAAGCTGGGACACTTGTTCCCATGGACACAGCTGCATGGCAGGACCCACAGGATCAGTGTGTGACTCTGCAGCTGAATCTCCCATCCCCAGATAAACTGACAGCAAGAACAAGATAACAATAGCAATAACACAGATGAGTGGGGAAATAGGACAAAACCAGTGATGGTCTGGCTCAGAGAGGCAAGGGGAGAAGCAGCGGGGCACTTAAGAAAGATTCACCCTTACCCATTTGTGCACACCACCTCCCAGACACCAGCACAGCCAGGCAGGTGTTCTCAGTCCCTGTGCTCTACTTCCCGAGGCTCCTCTCATACTTACTGATCACTCCAAGTTACAGCTCAGGAGTCTCAGGGACTTGTTCAAGCATGACAGCTCCTTTTCAATGTCTCCCCAAAATTCCCCAAGTCTAGGAAAGAGAAAACACAGACTCAGGTAAGATCCTTAGCTATATAGCAATCCCTGCTTCGACCTTCCCCTTGAAAAGTGCCATTGGAAATGTCCTGGGGGTGATCTGGAGCTGTGAGCAGCCCTGACCCACACAGCACCCTCTTGTCAGCAGAAGGACCCTGTCCTGCTGCGAGTTGTTTCTTCCACCCACAGATTCTCCCCACTCTGCTGTTGGAGTTCCCCAGGCAGGCTGAGTACTTACCCTGACTGGTGGCAGAGTCCCTGCCCCAGCACACAGCCCCCCATGGTGCAGGGACCCTGCTCAGAAGGACAACCCTTGGCAGCCCTGGCTGCACACCCACCTTCACACTCTGCAACCATGTCAGCTTAAAGGCAGTCAGGAGTGGGAGGATGCTGAGCTCTCACTGGTGGACAAATCTTCACAGCCCTTGAAATGGTAAGTCTCTGGCTGCAGGGCAATGCAGCTGCAGTTCCTGGAGGGATCTCGAGAAGCTGACATAGCCTACAGTCTAAGGGCTCTGTCAGGTGAATTTTCAAAGGTTTCCTTGTGTAGAGGAGGAAGACGTGCTCCAAAGCAGGGATTCCCATCTGCACTGTCAGAAGCTCAGGGCATGATGGCTGCCTTCTCCTGGGGATGGCTGCAGGGGTGTGGAGGTGGGTGTGCAGCCAGGGGTGCCCAGGGTTGTTCTTCCGATCAGGGCCCCTGCACCGTGGGGGGCTGTGTGCTGGGGCAGGGAATCTGCTGCCTGCCAGAGTCAGCACTCAGCCTGCCTGGGGAGCTCCCCACGGTGCTGTGGGGAGAAGCTGTGGGTGGAAGAAAGGACCCCTGGCAGAGCAGGGCAGGGTTGTTCTGCTTTCGAGAGGGTGCTGCTGGGGTCAGGGCTGCTCACAGCTCCAGAGCACCCCCAGGACATTTCTAGGGGCTTTTGAAGAGACGCAACAAGGCTGGAAAAGGCTACCTGGAAGGACAGGTGCTTTCTGTGGTCTGTGCTTTCAGTTTCCTGATGTTATTGTGGGGGGAATGGTAATGGACCTGTCAGGTTTGGACAAGAGGAGGAGGCTCCTACAGCATTAGTCATAGGTCAATAGTTCTTTAAGGAACCTGATTAAGTCACTTTACCCACCTCAGTCTACAGAAAGCCCCATCACTCCTGTGATCTCTTGGGGGTGTATCTGATCTGCTCCTGAGGACTTTCCAGTAGAAAGATGCCCCTGGGCAGTGCCCTGCTGCCAGGAGGTGTCTACAGGGCAGAGCTGAGCACACAGCTGGTGGCACTGGGTCTGTGAGCACTAACGTGGAGGAGACATGGGAACAGAGAAGCAGCTCCTGGCAGCAACAGCTCCAGGCAGCAGAGACATGGGCAAGAGATGAGAGGAACAGGCTAACAGTAAAGGCTGGGAGGGGGCATTTGGAAGACCTCCCTGTCAGCCATTCAGTGAACATGCTTTTCCCCTAAAGAGGCCCCTGGTCTCCTCTGCCACCTAGTAAAGCCTCTGCCCTCAGAGCTATGGGGTTCAGGCAGCAGCTGCCTCCTCTGCAGCCATAGGTCACACAAAGGACTCTCCTGAGTATCCCTCTGTCCCTTCCTGGCCTTGCCTCCCTTGCAAGAAGCATTGGGGCATTTCTCCCTTTTTCTCCACCCACCCCTGTGCTGCTGTTCTTGTTGTCAGGCTCTCTGGGGATGGGGGGTTCAGGTCCTGCCAGGTAGATCTGTCCACGGGAGCAAGGTGCCCAAACCCCCTTCTACCCTGTGGGTCTCTGGGCAAAACAGTCCCTGGGGTGGGGATAAAGCTGACTCTCCTCTCAAGACACCCTACCTTCAGGGCATCCAGAAGTGCTTGGCTCATCACTGGGGAGAGAAGTGTGAAGGTCACCTGCACTTTGAAACAGGATTCTTCAGGTCTGAGCAGTATCCAATTTCCTTTTGCAGGAACATCTGAGTGTGGTCATGCTCCAGCTACGAGACAAGTGAGCCCAGGGCAGCTGAGAGCAAGGCTGATGGACAGACCAGCCGTCCTCAAGCTGTTCCAAGGGTCTGTCCCTTTGCCTCCCAGGACTCTCAAGATAGCACTTGCAGTGTAGAAGAAATGTGAAGGATGTCTGCCTTCAAAAATACTCCTCAGATATGAGAGGGACAACAGGAGTAAAATAATCAACAAATCAGCACAGGTTTTCTCTGTGTCTTCTTCTTCATGGTTGTCTAAATTTGCTTAAGCAAGCTTTTAACTGTTTTGCTAATTTTTAGTGATGGCATAACTAAGAACATAGCTAAGAAATATGCGAACGCTTCTCTCTGCAAAATAATCTTCTGAAGCAAAATATTCACATCAGCATATTCCATATGCTGTAAATCATAACAACAATAATCGCTGGTTCTTAACTTGTTTGTTCAATCTGTGTATTAAATCTGGTTTTTTAGATATGGGTTCAAGACACAAAATAAGCATCCTGAATGTGGTCAGCTTTTGCTTTCCATCACAGTTTGTTTAAAAGACATTTAGGCTGCCCACAAAGTACAAGCATATTGATGTCTTCCTTGGGACAGGTCCCACTCCCAGTGAAACCAGCTGGAGGGGACTTTTATCACTGACTTAAATGAAACCATCATGTATGAAAAGACCAAGAGGTAATCAAATTAGAAATTAATGAAATGGTTTAGACCAAGAGCAGGGCCTTTTATTTCACTTTAAGTTCTGCATGTAAAAGGAGACACAGTAGGAAGAGGCCTGATTTTGCCTTGAAGCTCAGACTAACTTAAGCCAAATTTTTAGACCTCTGAAACAGGGGTCATCTCTCCAAGAAGATTGTAAAAGAGATTGTCTTTGTCTCTGGCCTAAACAATCTCAATAGTACTGGGACCCTCTAGATGAGCCTTTGGTTTGTGCCCTTGGTGGTGTGGACAGATGAGGAAGGTGTCTCAGCGTCTTCCTCACCCCCAGTGTCTCTCATTGGCCATTTCCAGCACTTGCTGGTCACCCCATATTTAAGGGTGAGATTTGCTGTGAAGCCATCTCCATCTTCCTGGTGGGCCAAGGGCTCCTTTTGTGAATGGACAGCCCTGCCCAGCCTCTCTCCTTCCCCAGACCCTGGCAGACCCTGGAGCAGAGCTGTCTGCAATGCTCCACATGAGACAAGGAAGCAGCAGGGTTTGGTGCTGGGGAATCTGCAATAGTAGTAGGTTTGTGGGGAAACTGTGATCTGAAGGCTGCCATTGGGATCACAATGGGGGAACTTTCCCCATCCCTGACTGTACCCTTTCGTTTGCTGTGACTGCAGAGTGGGGCCATGGGACCATGTATGGGCGGTGGGGCTGGACCAGCACAGGGACAGGCCACTGACAGAGGCCACAAAGAAGCTGCCAGGAGGTGTCAGCAAGGACCAGTAGAAAGCAGGAATTTTTATTGCCTTTGTTGTGGACGTATATGTGTAGGAAAAGAAAAGCTCACCTGGAGATGCTGGTAGCAAGGGAAGTCAAAAGCAAACAGAAGAGCTTTGGTCACTTCTGAGAGACCAAGGCTGAACAAGGGAAATGCAGGGCTGCTGGTAAATGGGGAAGGTGATTTCATGACAGCAGGAACAGCTGAGGCTGAAGGAATGAATGCCTGCTGTGCCTGAGTCTTTCCTGAAATGGTCTCCACCCCTGTGCTCAGGGAAGGGCTTCAAGGAAGAGGAGAGCATGCCTTGGCATGAAAGTCAGGAAATCCCACAAAGACATATGCCAGTTTCTGTCCCCACAGGGGACTAACCCTGGCAGTGGCACAGGTTGGGGCGCTGCCTGGCTGGAAGGAGGTGTTTTGGAAAGGTGTTGGTGAGCAGCGAGATGGACAGGACGCAGCCGTGTGCCCTGGTGTCAAGGAAGGACAGGAGCACCCTGGGCTGTACAACCAGGAGCACGGTCAGGTGATTGAGGGAAGGGATTATACCGAACACTGTCCAGATTTCAGATCCCAGCACAGGAAACATGTTGGCAAGCTGGAGACAGTTTAGCAAAGGGCCCACTTAACAGTCACAATGTAGAACACTTTAAGTGTGAGGAGAGGCTGAGGGAGCTGGGCTTGTCCAGCCTGGAGAAAGGAAGATCTTGGTCGAAATATATAGCAGCATTGCAGTGTTCCCAGGAAGACTGAGTCAGGCTCGTGGCCATGGTACGAGATACAAGGACAAGAGGCAATGGGCTGAAACAAGGGCATTAGTGTACATATAGAGAAATACATTTCCAACATGGTGATAGCCAAATGCTGGAAGCTGTTTCGCAGGGTCTTTGTGCGGCCTTTATCCCAGAAAGTGACCAGTGCGTCTTTGGATAAAGCCCTGAGTAATCTGGTCTGGCCCTGCTTTGAGCAGCAGGTTGGCTGAGAAAATTCTAAGGTCCCTTCCAGCCTAAATGATGCTCTCTTTCTTTCTACTTCATCTTTTCAAATGAGAGAAATCTCTCGGGTTCTCCCTGACCACAGAAATAATTCACATCAAGTGCAGAGCTGCTTCACAGTTGACACCAAACAACCTTGGCCACATCATTTGCTTCTCTCTTTACTCCCCCGACCCAAGCTCTTCTCTTTTACTCTTGCAAAACCTGCCAAGAGGAACAGCCTACCCTCTTAATCCTTTCCACATTGGTCTTGCGTTTCTTGTTTCGTATCCTATTTATGAGATGGTTGCTGTGGTATTTTCAACTTTGGGTAGCAGCTCCATTAATCACATCACTCTTTTTCATTACTTGTATTGTCCTGCAATTCCCCGTAGTGTTATCTCCTTTGAGGCACTGGCCTGCAAAACTGAAAGGCTGATCTGTTGGAGTTTCAACCTAGAGGGATCTTGACACACTTATGGATTTGGCCAACAGAAACCCCCAGAAGTTTTACAGGGGAGATGGCACAAGTTCTGCACTGTGGCAGAAAAACCTTGTGGATCAGGACAGGATGTGACTTGACTGAATGTGGAGTTCCCTGCGGAGAAGGGCATGGGGGTTATGACGGACGCCATGTGAGCCAGTGACTTTCCCATTTTGAAAGGAGGATGGGGAAACTGGAGAAGGTCCAGAAGAAGTCTGTCCTGTTGGGGAGAGGGGCCTAAAGCACATGAGCTGCATGGAGAGGTTGAGGGCAGTAGTCCTACTCAGTGTGCTGCAGGGGAAGCACAGGGCAGTCTAAAAGCAGGTGACAGCTACCTGGAGAGATGGTCAAGCCAAACCCTTCTGCAGTGCCAAATGTTATGGCAGAGGCAAGAGGCAGAAACTTCTTCCTGGCAGCTTCCCACTGGGCCTTAGGGAAAAAGGGAAAAGGCGGCTGGTGCTGCACTGCAGCAGGACACCCAGAAAGCATCTTTCACTTCCATGTTTGGAGGTTTTTCAGGTTTCAGCTCCGTAGCCAGCTTGACCCTGGTGTTGGTGATAGCCTACCCTTTGGTGGGAGGCCACCATTACAGATGTGGAGACAAGGCAGTTGACCAGGTCCTTGAACCTAGGAACCGGTATGCCATGCCACCTGAGATTCCTGGGAACACCTAAGCTTTTGTCCAGAGAAGTGTGATTGCTCTTCAAGTGTCCTGGCCAATCTCTTGACCCATGTGGTGCTTTAGGCTCTGGAGAGAATCAAAACCAACTTTAGGAGTAGGCTAGCTTCATTTTACATACTGAAATGCAGGGGACATGAAAGCAGCTCAGAGCTTCCAGGCTCCCTGCTGCACAGTTAGGACTTCAGGGCCTGGAACGACAGGTAACGGTGCTATGTCAGTGTACACCACATCCAGGTTTTGCCTGCCTTTGTGCCTTTTCACTAACCTGGGATCTGTCCCTTGGCCACCTTTGCCTAAAACCAAAAGAACTCCCCTATTCCATCTCCCCATCCTGATAAAAATTGTGAGAAGTAAATGGAGCAGAGCTGACTTAAGGGTAATTTTGTCTAAGAGGTGTGATCTTTAAATGATAGTAAAGAGTTAGCAGTGATTAGAAAAGCACTGTTCTAAGAATTGCATGCCAGAGGGTAATCACTAAGAACTTGTAGCTATATTGTCAAGTAAAAGCAAAATGAAAGAGCTTTAGTTCATCATCATGCATAGAAAAGAGTTCCCTTGCAGCACTGTCCTGTTACTGTTATTACTGTTATACCGCTAATTCTGAAACATCCTTGAGAGCTTCCATATTTTTCCTCAGCTCCAAACGTCAGGCTGCTCAGACACAGAAAGTACTAACTCAAATCTCTGCAAACCAAATCTCTCCCACCTTCTCTCATCCACGTTCTTTTACCCCAGGACACTTCTAACCATCGTGTCAGCACGCTATCCGGTCTCCATTTTTTTATCTGGGTGACGTCAGGGTACTCCCTCGCAAAGCCTTCCCTACAGAAGTCTTTTGTACCTGCTGATCCTGCTTCTATCACCTCACACAACATACAGATCCATCTTCCTTCTGCAGAGCTCCATGGGATGGACATTTTTCCTGCTCCTTTCATGAGAAAAGGTGACAAACAGGAGACACTCCTTGCCAGGAAGCCAGAGCCTTGGGTGTTGCTCAGCTGCTTCTTACTGGCACTTCACTCAGACTCTGTTTTGGTGTGTTTGGTGCTTTTCTGTGGCTCCTCTTTCTGCAGAGAAGATCTTAAAAAGACAATGATTTCATAAAAGATGGTCATAAAGGCCCTGTTGTAGACAACGTTTGCTAAGAGCTCTGGAGAGAGCCAGGAGGATGGTTATTAAGCACCAGGAATGTGCAGGAATCTCAAGGTCTCTGCTGAAGAGTGCTCTGAGCAGCACTGACTGGTGATCTGTAGGGCTCAGAGAGAGTGTCGAGGGATGTCAGTGAGAAACAAGGAGGTGGCTGATGGCTTTAGCAAATCCTGAAACCCTCTCTGAGGCAGAAATTAAAAGCAGTGGATGTCTGTGGATGGGGAAGAGGAGGAGGTGTGTCCTGGGAAGATGTGAGGAAGGAAGACACCATTTCTACAAGTCAGGGATGAAAGATTTTTCCATGTTGTGTGCATGCCTAGGAGATGGTTAATGCTCACTGCTGAGGGTGGCTGTGACCAGTCATGCCCCACAAGCTGACCTTGCTCTCTTCCCCTCCTTCAATCCCCAACTTGGATGGGCCTCAGGATCCTGAAGGAGGCATGAACCTCCTAGAGTTAAGTCCCATCACTGCGGGGGAAGAGGGAAGGGTTTGTGAGCCACATGGGAATGCAGGGAGAGGGTGGGGTGTAGCAGGGAGTGTGTTAAAGGCAGAAAGAAGATAGGAACGGGGGGGGGGGGGGGGCAGGGGGGAGGGTGATTCTAAAGTGAAATAGGTGGAGTTTTGATTTTGAGGCAGCAGGAGAAGGAGGACATGCGTTTCAGTGCTGGGAAGTGGAGTGAGGATTTGAGTTTTGGGCTGGGGCATCTTGGATGACAGAGGAGCATTCACAAGTCTTTAGAAGAACTGGACAGGTTGTGGGGAACTCCCAGGCATTGGCCAATCCTACGGTAAGCAGTGATTTGTGTTTGAAGCAACAACCAGAGAGACATCAGTAAATCTTGCGGCATCATGGGGGTCAGAGTGAGTTAGGGAAGCAGGGGGTGGTTAAAATGTGCAGGGAAACAGCACAGGCATAGGAGAGTGTAGGTGGCAGAGGCAACCAAGGGCCTTGGTGGGGCTGGGTCCCCGTCCCACCCCCAACATTTTGCACCTGTCACCAGTGCCTCTGATTTCCTCCTTCACCAGCCCCCAGGGACAGCCACCTCTTCTGGGCATTACCTCGCTGCTCTCTTCAGTGATGGTCCTCAGTGGGGCCTGCTAACACCCTCAGAGTCTTGGAGGTTTGCTGCTGACTTTTACTTCTCCAGAGGTTTGTTCAGTCTCCCAGCACCTGCAATTCAGGAACTTGGCACCAGAGGGCTCATTGATATGCAAAGCACCCTAGCAAGCCAGGTCTCTGGGCAAAATTTTTTCTTAATTCCTCAGTTCCTGTGTAGTTATTGAGGGCAGTTTCAGGAGTGCAGTCAAAGTGAAAAGATTTCAAAAATAAAGAAAAATAAGAAAAGATTTTCTAGTGCTCTGATTTTTCCTGCTTACACAAGAAGAGATGTATGAACATACACAGAATTCAAGAACAGTTGGGGAAGTTTTACTGTACCCCTTGAAGTGAATTAAAGACATGTTTTTGCTTGAGTATATTAAAAACATAACTTAATGAACACTACTTTGGGCAGAGTCCTAGCACTGTAAGTGTTTCTACAAGGTGTCTGAAATGATGCGTCCCAAGCTGATTCCTCATACACACTTGCACCAGCACCAATAATGTGAAAGTCAGCACAGGACACCTGTCATGGTTTAACCCCAGCCAGCAACTAAGCACCACGCAGACGCTCACTCACTCACCGCCCCGCCCCCCCGCCATTGGAACGGGGAGAGAATTGGGAAAAAAGGTAAACCTCGTGGACTGAGATAAGAACAGTTTAATAGAACAGAAAGGAAGACACTACTAATGATAATAATAGCACTAATAAAATGACAATAATTGTGATAATACAAGTATTGGAATATACAAATGATCCACAATGCAATTGCTCACCACCCGCTGATCGACGCCCAGTTAGTCCCAGAGCAGCAATCACCTACCCCCATTCCCCGCAGTTTATATTCTAGATGGGACGTTACATGGTATGGAATACCCCGTTGATCACTTTAGGTCAGCTGCTCTGGCTGTGTCCACTCCCAAATTCTTGTGCCCCTCCAGCTTTCTTGCTGGCTGGACATGAGAAGCTGAAAAATCCTTGCCTTGAGACTAAACATTCCTTAGTGACAAGTGAAAACATCAGTGTGTTATCAACATTCTTCTCATACTGAACTCAAAAACATAGCACTGTACCAGCTACTAGGAAGACAATCAACTCTATCCGAGCTGGAACCAGGACACCACCTCAGCCTGGCTTTGGGTCCCTTGCCCAGCCCAGCTCTGCTGCCCAAAGTGTCCCCTGAGCCTCCCATTTCAGGATGGCTACAAGACAATACTGTGGCTGCTCCTTATCTCATCTCCAAGGGAAACCACTCCCTGACAGGGAGTCCTCCTCTCTCTGGCATTCCTGCTTCCAGCCAGCTTAACCCCTTCTGCAGTTGGGACTTCTTGCCCTCCATGCCAGATAAATCCTTGGTCACAAATTACCACTGCTGAGCAGTCATTATCTGAATTTTCAATTTAAGTTTCGCAGAAATGGCACACCTTGCTGGAGTGTCGAGGATCTGGCAGGACAGCTCTCAGGGTTTCTTTAGTGTGGGGGAGGACATGCTCCAGAGCAGGGCTTCCCTGCTGCACCCTCAGAGGGACAGGGCATGAGGCTGCCCTCTCCTGGGGATGGCTGCAGAGTGTGAAGGTGGGTGTGCAGCCAGGGGTGCCCAGGGCTGTCCTTCTGAGCAGGGTCCCTGCACCGTGGGGGGCTGTGTGCTGGGGCAGGGACTCTGCCACCTGCCAGGGTCAGCACTCATCCTTCCCAGGGATCTTTCCATGGCACCATGGGGAGAAGCTGTGGGTGGATGGAGCAACCTGCAGGCAGAGCAAGGCAGGGTCTTTCTGCTGTTGAGAGGGTGCTGCCTAGGTCAGGGCTGCTCACAGCTCCAGATCACCCCAGGGCATGCCCAGGGGGACTTTTTCCAGAAGCACATCAAGGCAGGGGCTACTTGGGAGGAAAGGTACTTTCTGGGGTCTGTGCTCTCAGCTTCCTGCTGTGGTTGTGGGGTAAAACAGGAGATGTCAGTGTGTATGTCGGTAGGTGAAACCAGTAGCAAACATGAAACCAAAGCAGGCAGCAAGTATAGAAAGAGGCCTGAGAGCCAGTTATTTTAGAGACCATAAGCCTCGACTGGATATTGGAGAGCCCTGAGAGTCTGTGAGTTGGCTACAGGACGGATAATGTTGTTCAAACCACCTCCTGGAGAAGGTGAGGGGTTTGGGGAGGTCAGGTACTGATAAATCCATCGGCCTGGACCTGGAAGGGAAGTTGCCCTTTATGTGAGAGAGCAGCAGGCATGCATGGAGCACTGCTGGATAGGGACAGATGGACAGTCTGCATGAGAGGCCAGAACAACATAAGCAATGTTGTGGTGGGTGTCTGTGTGTTGCAGACCTTCTGATCAGAAAGAAAAAGCAGGTGAGGCCTTCCTCAGACAACTGGAAGAAGCCTCCTGTTTGCAGGCCCTGCTCCTCATGGCAGACTGAAACTGCCCTGAAATTTGCTGAAGGGGCAACGCAGCGAGGCGAAAGCCATCCAGGAGGTGTTTGGAGTTCATTGACAGCATCCTCGTGGCAAGGGTGCCTGAGGAGCCAGTGAAGGGGAGTGTCCTGCAGGACGTCATCCTTGGAAACAAGGAAGAGCTGGTCAGGGGTGTAATAGTCAGGGGTGAGAAAGTAGAGTTGAGGTTCCTGAGAGGCAAAGAGCAGGACTTCAGGAACAAGGCAAAGCTCAGGCCTTCAGGAGAGCAGGCTTTGGTCTGCCAAGGGACATCCTTGACAGTATCCCATGGGATATGGTCCTGCAGAGAAGAGGGGAGAGCTCTTTGATGGGCAAGGCTGTCCTCTTCAAGCACCAGAACAGTATCCCAGACAGGCAGGAAGTCAAGCAATTTTGCAGGAGGCCGGTATGGGTGAGAAAGGACCTTCTGACAAAAATCAATATTCCTAGACTCGATATTTAGAAAAATGTCTTCTCCAAAAGGGTCATCAAACATTGGAACAGGCTGCCTGGGGAAGTGGTTGACTTACCATCCTTGGAGCTATTTAAAACACATCTATATGTGATGTGGCACTTAGGGCCATGGTTTAGTGGTGGACTTGGCAGTGTTAGGTTTATGGCTAGACTCAATGATCTTATACTCAAAGGTCTTTTACAACCTTGCTCCAGTGCAGTTTGTGCAAAACAGGTGCCTGCAGGCCAGCCGCTGCCCTGAGCTCCTGCTGGGATTCATGCAGATGCAGGGTGGCTGTCAGCTGCTCACACACAAAAACCTGGTAGCATTTGAGGTGCCAGGGGTGGTCAAAAACTTACGTTTTGCAAACAAAAACGTGTCTTCAGGCTCTGATTGAGAATACCTGGGATACCCACAACTTCCTGAGTATCAGCTGTGGGGTTGTGGAGAGGGGTCTCTTGGTGACCTCAGGTTATACCCAAAGTTTAGGGCACCTGAACGTCAGTTAGACTCACATTTCGATGGCAGCTGCTGGTCTTTCAGCTAACCAAAAGGAAGTGTGCACCAGAAGGATGGTCAGATCCCTGTTTAGGCACTCACTATTGCTCAGCTCACTGCAAAACTCAGACATGAGCACACCCCTGCATTGCAGGCACCGATATAATGTCCAAGCTATCTTTTATATGGCATAAGAATGGCCTCTAGTGCCGTGCCTGAGGCACCTAGTGCAATGGCATGCGGCTGGCAAATATGGCACAGGATGTCCAGGAAAGCCATGTCCCACTGGAGACGGAGGTGGAAAAAACCACCATGACCTTCCAAAAGGGCTGGTGCAATTTTGCCAGCACCTGAATGCCAGCATTATGGCAAGGTCCATCTTGTCTACAGCAAGGGGCACTGCATGATTGGGAGGCATGTTGGTGGTGGTCGGGAGGCCAGGTCTACCCTGCCCACATAGTTAGGGAAGCTGAATCCTCCTGGCCCGCGCTGGTAGAGACGACTGCTCTACCCTACAGCGCCGGCAGGAAGGCCAGGTCTACTCCTCTGACACTGGCAAGGAGGCGTGGTGTACCCCGCCTGAGCAGGTAGGGAGGACAGTTCTACCCCACCTGCATTGTTAGGGAGGCCTGGTCTACCCCACCCTTGCCTGTAGGGAGACATGGTCTACCCAACAAGCTCGACTATGGAGGCCAGGTCTAACCCACCCTTAACCGGTGGGGAGGCCTGGTCTACCTGGCCCACGTGGTAAGGTAGGCCAGGTCTACCCCTCTCACGCAGTTAGGGAGGCCACGTCTACACCACCGGCGCCACAGGGAGGCCAGGTCTACTCCTCCGGTGACAGTAGGGAGGCCAGGTTTTCCACGCCTGCGTAGTTTGGGAGGCCAGGTCCACCCCGCCCACGCGGGGCCTGTAGTGGTACAGAGGCCAGGTCTACCCCGTCTTTGCCAGCAGGGAGGTCAGGTCTCCTCCACCGGCACTGGCAGGGAGGCCTGGTCTACCCCGCCTGATCGGGTAGGCAGAACAGTTCTACCCTACCTGCACGGTTACGGAGGCCTGGTCTACCCCGCCCTTGCCTGTAGGGAGACCTGGTCTACCCCGCAAGCTCGACTAGGGAGGCCAGGTCTACCCCGCCGGCACCGGTATGGAAGCCAGTTCTACCCCTCCCTTAATGGTAAGGAGGCCTGGTCTACCTGGCTCATGGGGTTAGGGAGGCCATATCTACCCCACCAGTGCTGGTCGGGAGGCCAGGTCTATGCCAGGGGCGCTGCAAGGGAGGCCAGGTCTACAACGCCCGCGCGGTTAGGGAGGCCACGTCTACCCGACTGGTGCCATTAAAGAGGCCAGGTCTACCCCGCCCACTCTGGCTGGGAGGTCAGGTCTACCCTGCCCATGCAGTTCGGGAGCCCATGTCTACCCCGTCTATGTGGGTAGGGAGGCCTAATATACCCTGCCCGCATGGTTACGGAGGCCAGGTATACCCCGCCTGCATGGTTATGGAAGCCAGGTTTTCCCCACTGGAGCCAGTAAGGACACCTGGTCTACCCCGCCCGCTCAGCTAGGGTGGCCAGGTTTACCCTGCCCTTTCTGGTAGTGAGGCCTTGTCTACCCCGCCCACATGGTTAGGGAGGCCTCGTCCAGCCTGCCTGCACGGATAGGGAGGACAGGTCTACCCAGCCCGCACAGTGAGGGAGGCCTGGTCTACCCCACCAGTGCCAACAGGGAGGCCATGTCTACACTGCCCTTGCAGTTAGGCAGTTAGGGAGGCTGGTTCTACCCTACCCTTGCTGGTAGGGAGGACAGGTCTACACCACCGGTGCCATTCAGGATACAGGGTCTACCCCACCAGCTCTGGCTGGAAGGTCAGGTCTACCCTGCCCGTGCAGTTCGGGAGCCCATGTCTACCCCGTCTGTGCGGGTAAGGAGGCCTAATATACCCTGCCTGCTTGGTTACAGAGGCTAGGTCTACCCCGCCCACCCGGTTAGAGAGGCGTGGTCTAGCCCACCCGTGTGGGTAGGGAGGCCAGGTCTACGCCACCTGCTGAGGTAGGGAGACCAAGTCTACCCCACTGGCTCCATTAGGGAGGCCAGGTCTACCCAACCCGCACGGCTAGGGAGGTCTGGTCTACCCCACCAGCGCCGGTAGGGGGGCCAAGGCTACCGTGCCCGCGCAGATAGGGAGGCCAGGTCTACCCTCCCAGTGCCAGTCGGGAAGCCAAGTCTAACCTGTCCACGCGGTTAGAGAGGCCTTGTCTACGCCACCGGCTCTGGTAGGGAGGCCAGATCTATCCTGCCTGCTCGGGTAGGGAAAACAGGTCTACTCCACCCCTGCGATTAAGGCAGCCAATTCTACCCTGCCCACGTGGTTATGGAGGCCAGGTCTACCCCTCCCGTGTGGTTATGGAGGTCATCTCTACCCCGCCCTTCCGTGTAGGAAGGCCAGGTCTACCCCGTCTGCACGGGTAGGGAGGCTAGGTCTTCCCCGCCCACACAGTTAAGGAGGTCTGGTGTATCCCACTGGCACCGGTAGGGAGGCTAGGTGTACCCCGCCCGAACGGTTATGGAGTCCTGGTCTATCCCACCCACGAAGGTAGGAAGGCAAGTTCTACCCCACCCATGCAGTTAGGGTGGGCAGGTCTACTTCTCCGGTTGGGGTAGGGAGCCCAGGTCTATTCTGCCCACGTGGTTAGGGAGGGCTGTTCTACCTTGCAGTTGCCAGTAGCAAGTCCTGGTCTACCCCGCCCGCTCAGCTAGAGAGGTCAGGTCTACACCACCGGTGCTGATAGTGAGGCCAAGTCTACCCTGCTCACGCGGTTAGGGAGGCCTGGTCTAAACCACCGGTGCAGCAGGGAGGCCAGTTCCACCCCACGGTGCCGGTAGGTAGGCCAGGTCTACCCCGATAGCGCGGTTAGGAAGGCCTGGTCTACTCCACCTGCTCAGCTAGGGAGGCTTGTTTACCCACTGGTGCCAGCAGGGAGACCAGTTCTACACCGCTGCACGGTTAGGAAGGCCAGGTCTACTCCGCCCGTGAGGTTAGGGAGGCCAAGTCTAATCCGCCCTCGTGGTTAAGCAAGCCAGGTCTAATCCGCCTGCGTGGTTAGGGAGGCCAGGTCTACCCAACCGGAGCATCATGGAGGCCAGGTCTAGCCCACGGGAGTGGGTAGGGAGGCCAGGTCTATGCCGACCGCATGGTTAGGGTGGCCAGGTCTACCCCTCACTTGCTATTAGGGAGTCCTAGTCTACCCCGCCCACTCAGCTAGGGAGGCCAGGTCTACCCTGTCAGCGCCGGCAGGGAGGCCAGTTCTACTGCACCCGCGCGATTAGGAAAGCCTGGTCTACCTCACTTGTGAGTTTAGGGAGGCCAGGTCTACTCCACGGTGCTGGTAGGGAGGCCACGTCTACCCCACCTGCGTGGTTAGGGAGGCCTTGACTGCCCCACCATCATTGGTAGGGACACCAGGTCTACCCCGCATGCTCAGGTAGGGAGATCATGTCCACCCGACTGGCACCGGCAGGGAGGCCAGTTCTAACCTGATGCACGGTTAGGAAGGCCTGGTCTACACTGCCCTTGCCGTTAGTGAGACCTGGTCTACCCCACCCACTAGGCTAGGGAGGCCAGGTCTACCCCACCGGCACTGGCAGGGAAGCCAAGTCTACCCCGCCCACGTGGTTAGGGAGTCCTGGTCTATCCCACCGGTGCAGCAGGGAGGCCATGTCTACCCCAAGGGCACCGGTAGGGAGGCCAGGTGTACCCTCCCGTGCAGTTAGGGAGGCCTGGTCTACCCTACCGGTGCCAGTAGGTTGGCCAGGTCTACCCCACCCTTGCTGGTAAGGAGGCCTGGTTTACCTTGCCCACTCAGCTAGGGAGGCCAGGTCTACCCCACCGGCGCTGGCAGCGAGGCCAGATCTACCCCACCCGTGCCGTTAGGGAGGCCTGGTCTACATGGCTCGCACGTGCAGGGAGGCCCAGACTACCCCACTAGCACCAGTCGGGAGGCCTGGTCTACGCCCCTTGTGCGGCTAGGGAGGCCTGGTCTAGTCCACTTGCACGGTTAAGGATGTGGCAGCACATCCCGCCCCCTCATCCTGCCAGCAGGAAACGAAACTCCAGGAAGGGAGAAGGGGAAGGAAACCCTGGAGGCTGCAGTTTGAAATTTGAACTGGCCAATCGAGATGCACCAGGTACACCGAGGTGACCCTCCTAGCCAATAGAATTAAATGACCACAGGTCAGATTCAACAACGGTATAAACGGGGTCCTGCCAGAGGACACATTGGCAGTCTTCCATGGAGCAGTGGGTCAGCAGCTAGGGACTCCCTCTCCGGTCAGGGCACCACTGAGGTAACTCCTCAAGGGAGAAAGCCTTCAGCTTTCAGGTGCGCATTTTGAGCCATCACTTTAAAACTTGGGGATACTTAAGTCAGCCGTGTAGTATTAATTCTCTTTACATCATTCAGCATGTCGACTTCTATGTGGACTTCTAACTAACTTTTGCTGAAGAATAAATCTGAGTTTTAACACCTGTTGGATTTGGTTAGTCGTGCATCCGTGACACCCACCCAGGCCAACTCCCCCCAGTTTATATACTAGACATGACTGAGACAAAGGGAGTCAAAAGAGTCTTAGTAGACATAATAAAGGGGGGTGAAAGAAGATGTTTAGTGCTTACATTGTTGAAATTAGCTGAGGTAGAGACAGTCCTTGATAAGAAGAGCTGGTGCCAGGAACCAGCCAATGAGGTAAAGACAGTCCTTGATAAGAAGCAGGAGCAGGCCCCAAGAGCCAGCTAAGACTGGTCTTGCGGCTTGGGTGAATACCAAGAAATCACTGAGACTGTGCAAGGAAAAAGGTTACTAGCGGTGACGAAGAGGAGTCATCTGTCTTCATCTCTGCAACCACCAGATGACCACCATAAAGAGGCCCTGCACAGGTGCAGTTGGGAGGGGACTATGGAAATAACCTCTTGGAGCTAATTTTAATATGGAGCGGGGATAGGTCATGCATGTGTATAGGCGTATTGTAAATATGTAATACCTGACTGTATAAACTTGAGGCGAACTGCCGAGTCGCGCGTGCACGACTTTGGTGGGACTACCCCCCATGCCACCCAGCGCTGAATGAACATACTTACTCTACAATCTCACTGATTGTGGAGTCTGTTTTCCGCACGTCAGTTTGGCGAGCCAGGCAGGAGACTCTCTGCTCGGCTGCGGGACCGACTGCGGAGCGGATGCCCCTCGGCGCTCCCTGAGCACTTTCCTCGGAGGAGCCTCCGCTGCCAGCCGCTCACCGCGGGAGCAGACAACAACCTCCTGCAGAGCTGCGGGCCAAACAGTATGTTTTACAAGGGGAGCCTGTAAAAGTACGGGCCGGGGCAGCTGGTAAATCGCACAGAGACGTCTGGCATGCAGCGTAGTCCCCGTATGGGAGAAGGGTACCCTGTTGGGGGGATTTGCTGACCGATAGAGCGGCCGCTAGCGATCTTGGGGGTAGATCGAGCAAATCCGGGGTGACTGCTGCATCCCAGTATCGGGAGCCAGGACGGACCTGTCGATGACTGGTATATAAGAGGCAGGAGAAGGGTAAGCGCACCCCCTCGCAATTGCGCTCAGTTTATGGGGTAAGTGGACTCCCTCGCAATTGTGCTTGGTTTATTTTTGCAGCTGCTGAAGGTTGTCAACTCGAGTGATGCTTATATGATGTCAATGCTTGGAAATTTATGTTAAAGAATTTGTGTGGGTGTGTGGAAATGATATGTTCAAATTTATAGGTGTATGTATGTTTGTTAATGTGTGAATGTCCTTATGTATCAATAGGGGTGATTCCTTGCTTTGTATGTGGGCTTGCAACTGGACTATATAATAATTAGCATCCAGCTTGGGTTTTGTTGAAGTGTAAATCTTGGGGGAGAAGCTGGTACTGTACATCTAGCAGACGGAAACCAAATTGCCTTGAGTGTTTTCTCCAAATTCCACACTTTTATGATTGGGAAAGAAGTCACTAAGAATCCGAAATAGTGAGATTGGTGTGTAAAGGAAAATTTAATTCCAGAAATTTGGGACGTGTAGGAGGAGTTATAAAATGGGAAACAATCAAGGAGGAATATTGAGGAAAAGTCCTCTGGGTTGCGTAATTGCTCACTGGAAAGATCTTGTTGGGACCGGAGGTACGGAAAGTAAAAAGAACCTTATTAAATACTGCAATCAATGGTGGCCGTTGTATAAGTTAGAAAGTGATGCTAAGTGGCCACTTAATGGGTCACTAGATTATAATACTCTATTACAACTAATGCTGTTTTTAAGAAGAGAAGGAAAATGGGATGAGGTTTCGTATGCAGACATGTTTTTCACCCTCCGAAATCATCCAGAGTGGCAAAGGGACTGTGGAATGGTACCCCCACAGGACCCCATGGTGCTTGCACTTGAGCGAGAGAACAACAAGGAGCTTAGAGGTAAACTGAGGCGGTGTTGTTCGGCATGTAGTATTGGACAAAGATGTACAAAGACAAATAAAATTCATCAGGTACTAGAACAAGATCTAACTGATTTGTTTAAGCCTCCCCCTCGACCACAGGAACAGGATGCAGACTCGGATAGAACTCCGACCCCCCCGAGCAGTCCTGTATCTTCCCGTACTACGAAGAAAACTACCTCAACAGCTTTACAAGCACCTCTCCGAGAGGCGGTGGAGCCAGATGATGGGACGTTGTTAATTAAAGTACCCTTTTCTACTGCTGACCTAGTGTAGGGTTTAGCGATTAATCCGTGCAGGGCCCGGACGACGGAACACCAATGTGATGATTAAAGTCGCCATTTTATTGAGCTTAGCTAATCATTTTTATACAATTCTCTAAGTTGTTGAGAGACTTTGATTGGCTACTACATGCAAGCGCTTGGTGTCCACACACACAAGCATAAGCGGTGATTGGTTACATCGGTACTGTCCACGTGCACAAGCATAGGCGGTGATTGGTTATATCGGTACTGTCCACGCGCACAAACACAAGACATAATTGGTTGTGTTAATTAAAGCATACAAGACTTGTCTTAGTCCAATTGGTCAAGATAAGTCCCTGAACTGAGGTTGTTTGTGCCAAGTTCCCTTTATCGTGGAATGTGCACCTGTGTTTTCCTAATTGGGATCTTTCTTCTTCTATCTTCTTATTTATTGTGTTCAAGGCCGTCTAAAGGCGCCTGGAACAGACTTGTGACCATGAGCTATTTTCAGGCCCAATAACTACACCTAGGGGAATGGAAAAAGGTTGCAAAAGATTATAGGAGAGATCCGATAAGTGTAGCTAAGCATTTCCAATTTATTGTAAAACAGCATAACCCTGACTGGAAGGATATACAGCTATTATTGGAATATATGACTGAGACAGAGAAACAGCTGATTTTAAAAACAGCAGGGAACCTTGCTGAAGATCATTATAAGATCACAGGAGGGGACATTAAGGAATATTGCCCTCTCCAAGACCCAAAGTGAGATGCTAATAGATCTGCACATATGGAAAGCTTGCAGGGGTATCAGGAGTGGATTATAAAAGGAATGGAGAGAGCGATCCCCAAAAGTATAAATTGGTCAGCTTTATATGCAGTTAAACAGAGTCCTTCAGAGTCTCAATCTGAATTCCTGGATCGACTGAGGGATGTAATGCGCTGCAGCACACCGCTGGATCCTGGGTCAGAGGTAGGAATACAACAATTAGTCTCCCTGGTTTTGGGTCAGTCTACAGGGGATATAAGGCGCAAACTTCAGAAATTATGCCCTACAGAGAGTAGGAATTTAGAAATATTGTTGGATGAAGCATGGAGGGTATTTAGTAACAGAGAAGAAGGATATAGGCAAGGGCAGAGGAAATTAATGGCTGTTATTCAGGAAGAAAGAGGAAGAGGGCCTAGATGAGACTTGCCCCGACTGGGCAAGGATCAATGCGCTTTGTGTAAGAAATTTGGTCATTGGAAAAGGGAATGCCCAAGGAACAAGGAGGATCAGAGGGCTCAAACAGGAAGAACGGTAGCCCCTGTGAAGGGAGACTGACGGGAACCTGGGTTATCTACCCTAGCGGATCCACTGGTTATAATTAAGCTAGGGAAAACACAACAAGAGGTAGAATTTTTGGTAGATACAGGAGCAACATACTCGGCTTTGAATCAGGCTTTGATGCCCCTGGGAAATGATTATGTCACGGTGAAAGGAGCGACTGGCCAAAGTGAAAAGGCATATTTTTGTAAACCTTTAGAATATAAATTAGGAAAACAGTGGGGCATTCATAAATTTTTATATATGCCCAACTCCCCAAAGGCACTTCTGGGAAGGGACTTGTTGGAACCATTGGGAGCAAAAATTGTATTCAAAAAGGGAGAAATTACTCTGGAGGTAAAAGATCAGCAATATATTCAAATATTGAGCCTAACCCTAACTAGTCTCCCCCTAGAAGGAAGCATTAACGAGGACATCTTAAACCAAGTGTATCCAGGGGTATGGGCTACCGATGTACCTGGAAGAGCGAAAAATGCTCCACCTGTTGAAGTTAGGATCAAGGAAGGCCAAAAGCCGGTAAGAATTAAACAATATCCCCTAAAGAAAGACGACAGAGAAGGAATCCGGCCGGTGATAGAAAAATTTTTGCAGTTGGGATTATTAAAAGAGTGTGACTCTGAATTCAATACCCCTATATTACCTGTTCGGAAGCCCGATGGATCATATCGGGTGGTCCAAGACTTACGGGCGGTGAATAAGATAACTGAAGATCTTTACCTGGTAGTGGTGAATCCGTATACCCTGTTAACTGTATTAACACCTGAATTGACTTGGTTTACTGTTTTAGATTTGAAGGATGCCTTCTTTTGCCTCCCTCTCCATGAAGCCAGCCAAAAGTTATTTGCATTTGAATGGGAAAACCCCAAGAGTGGTCGAAAGACCCAGCTCACATGGATGGTGTTGCCACAAGGATTTAAGAATAGGCCTACCATTTTTGGCAATCAGCTTGCGAAAGACTTAGAATCCTGGGAAGCCCCGTCTGAGGAGGGGAAGCTGTTGCAGTATGTGGATGATATCCTGATCGCCACCAAAACAGAGAAAGATTGTATGACATGGACGGTGAGTCTGTTGAATTTCCTGGGACTCCAGGGGTACCGGGTATCCAAGAAAAAGGCACAGGTAATGCAACGCAAAGTGAATTATTTGGGCTATGAAATTAGTGCGGGACAGAGAACTTTGGGACAGGTCCGTAAAGAGGCAATATGTCAAACTCGGAGACCTCAGACAGTAAAAGAGTTACGGACTTTTCTGGGAATGACAGGGTGGTGCCGATTGTGGATCTATAATTCTGGATTGCTTGTTAAACCACTGTATGCGTTGACAGCCACTGAGCAGAAACACCTTGAGTGGAATAAGGAGACCGAACGAGCCTTTGAGCTACTGAAAAAGGCTTTGATGTCGGCCCCGGCCTTAGAACTCCCAGATGCGAGTAATCCGTTTCTTCTTTACTCCCATGAGAAGCAGGGCATTGCCCTGGCAATATCAGCACAAAACCTGGGCCCATATCGACAGGCAGTTGCCTACCTCTCTAAGCAGTTAGACACGACTGCAAAAGGTTGGCCTGGATGCCTGCGGGTGGTTGCGGCTGTGATACTGAATATACAGGAAGCCCGAAAGTTTACTCTGGGCCAGAAAATGACTGTTTTGGTGTCTCACACATTATCAGCAGTACTGGAAGCAAAAGGTGGACACTGGCTCTCTCCACAAAGATTCCTGAGATATCAAGCTATATTGGTAGAGCAGGATGACGTGGAGATTGTAGTCACTAACATTGTCAACCCAGCTTCTTTTCTCAGCGGGAACACAGGAGAACCGGTACATCATGACTGTTTGGAAACCATTGAAGCAACATACGCCAGTCGCCCAGACCTGAAAGACAGCCCCATGGAAAACGGGGAAACTTGGTTCACAGCCGGAAGCAGTTACGTCCTGAACGGTAATCGACATGCGGGATACGCCGTCACCACCAGCCAAGAGGTAATAGAATCAGGGGCTTTGCCCACGAACACCTCCGCACAGAAGGTAGAAATAATTGCTCTAACGCGCGCCCTGGAATTGGCCCAGGGCAGAGTTGTGAACATTTATACAGACTCAAAATATGCCTTTGGAGTTGTACACGCACATGGAGCAATTTGGAAGGAGAGAGGACTATTGAGTTCTCAAGGGAAAAATATCAAACGCGCAGAAGAAATTCTGAAGTTACTGGAAGCTGTCCAGCTCCCTAAGAAAGTAGCAATTATGCACATTAAGGCACACCAGAAAGTGAGCTCAGATTTGGAAAAAGGGAATGAGCTGGCGGACAGAGAAGCAAAACAAGTGGCCAAAACAAAGGTAAAAACAGAAGGGGCCTTAATTCCTGATAGGCAGATTTCCCTAGAAGGTAAGCCAAAATACACTAAGGAAGATCAAAAGCTCATTACAGATTTAGAAGGGTCATATAATGAAGAGGGGTGGGCTCATACCCCACAGGGCAAGCTAATTGTTCCCTCTTGCTTATTATGGCATTTGATACGGGAGGAACATAGAAAAAGACATTGGGGAACAGAAGCTCTGTATAATCATTTGATAAGAGAAATTGTGGCTAGAAATTTATACACCACGGTGAGACAGGTGACACAACAATGTGATCTTTGCCTCCAGACTAATCCTAAGAATACCCCCAAGCTGGAAATGGGCCAGATTGGAAAAGGCAATGGGCCTGGACAACAATGGCAAATTGATTTTACAGAACTTCCAAGAAAAGGGGGGTATCGATATTTATTGGTAGTAACTGATACCTTTTCAGGTTGGCCAGAAGCATTCCCAACAAGAACAGCTAAAGCTCGGGAGGTAACTAAAATACTGGTACAAGAGATAATACCACGTTTTGGGGTTCCAGCAACCATATCCTCTGACAGAGGACCACATTTTGTCTCAAAAATAGTACAACAAATTAGCCGCCACTTGGGTATAGATTGGCAGCTTCATACTCCATATCACCCCCAGTCGAGTGGTCAAGTGGAGAAAATGAACCACTTAATCAAACAGCAAATTGTGAAATTAGGACAAGAAGCAAATTTGACATGGCCTCAGTCTCTTCCTTTAGCCCTTCTGCGTATACGAACAAGACCAAGGGCGAAAGAAGGACTGAGCCCCTTTGAAATTCTGTATGGGCAACCCTATGGGATACAGAGAGGGGTGTCTCTACAAGCGGGGGATGAAATTATGACTTCTTACATGGTGGCATTAGGTAAGCAACTTAATAAAATCAAGAAGCATGTGATAGGGACTCGAGGGAGAGGTTTGGATGGGCCTGTGCATAATATACAATCAGGAGATTATGTGTATGTAAAGTCTCTTACAGAAAAAACTCTGGAGCCGCAGTGGGAAGGACCATTTCAAGTATTACTTACCTCCTTCACCGCAATTAAGATCAAGGAACAGAATGCCTGGATCCATCACACTAGGGTGAACAAGGCACCCAAAGGACAATGGAATTCACAAGATAAAGGACCTTTGAAGCTAAAATTTGTGAGACATTGATTGTTATGTTCCTGAGTTGGACCTTGTCCAAGGGGCAGGCTTGGGATCGAAATACTTACTTAAATATGACAGAGAGTATCTCGAAAGTACTAAATTTATCAGATTGTTGGGTATGTAATCCCCTTCCTCGAGGGAACATGGAACTCCCCTTTTTAGGAATCCCGACCACAAATTGGACATCTCTCATTAAAGACGGGCCAGACAGGAATGGATCATGCCCTCATGGAAAAGGGAATACCCAGCAGGGACCCAACTTTGATTTGGAGGTGCCCAACCCTAAAGAGCTCTTAATTACTGGCCATTGCTTAAATATTACTGATAATATTTGGGGAGACATGGATAATTATAGCCTTGCGGAAAATCTGGGAACTTTTGATAAAGGAAAATTAGAACGTCTTGGGCTAAACTTAAGTATCAGTTTCTATTATATCCGGAAACCAAAGGGTGGGCCAGGAAAGAAGGGGCAAGAGCAAGACAGAAGGGAGATGCATCTTGGTCCAAGATGCAACACAGGGCCAGGATACTGGTGGCTCTGTGGGGATGGCGAGGCCAGAAAGAGTTTACATCAGAACTGGAAGGGACACTGTGTTCGAGGATACCTTGCACCTCAGGCCAGTATATTCGAGGGAGCTTCGCCTCCCCGAGGGTTTTTGAGAACACCTTGGCTCCGTGTAAAACGGGCTGAAAACCCACTAGTTATTCGAGGTACTACGTACCATAGTTCTGTCTGATGGCTATTCCCGTCTTTAGGGGTAAGCGAGTTGGAGAAAGCTATCGTGAATAGATCTGCTACATTAGAGATTATAGAAAGTGCTACAATTCATGCAGTTCAAGGGTTGCAACTGGAAATACAATCCCTGAGTAAAGTAGTGCTCCAAAATAGAATGGGATTGGACATGCTTTTAGCAAAGGAAGGGGGCTTATGTGTAGTTATAAACCAAAGCTGCTGTACCTATATCAATCAAAACCAACGAATTGAAACAGATCTTGAGGAGATATGGGAAAGGACTAAAATACTACATGAAGTTTCCCAAGATGACACTTCTTGGGGCTTGACAGGCATATTAGAAAAATTAACCTCCTGGTTGCCAAATTTGACATGGTTAAAGCATTTGTTTGTCACAATAATAATCATCATTCTGTTGTCTGTGGTCCTTTGCATAGTGGTTCGATGTGGCCTTTTGTGCTGTAAGAGTACAGGAGACTCTTACAGTGAATGGCAAAAGAATCAGTTACGACGAAAACTCGAGACCAACAAATACTTTGAGAGGATGCTAGATAGGGAAATAATGCGTTAGAAGTACTAGGATTAAATATAGTAAAAGAATTTACTATTTTCTAGAAAAGGGGGGACTGAGACAAGGGGAGTCAAAAGGGTCTTAGTAGACATAATAAAGGGGGGTGAAAGAAGATGTTTAGTGCTTACATTGTTGAAATTAGCTGAGGTAGAGACAGTCCTTGATAAGAAGAGCTGGTGCCAGGAACCAGCCAATGAGGTAAAGACAGTCCTTGATAAGAAGCAGGAGCAGGCCCCAAGAGCCAGGTAAGACTGGTCTTGCAGCTTGGGTGAATACCAAGAAATCACTGAGCCTGCGCAAGGAAAAAGGTTACTAGCGGTGACGAAGAGGAGTCATCTATCTTCATCTCTGCGACCACCAGACGACCACCATAAAGAGGCCCTGCGCAGGCGCAGTTAGGAGGGGACTATGGAAATAACCTCTTGGAGCTAATTTTAATATGGAGCGGGGATAGGTCATGCATATGTATAGGCGTATTGTAAATATGTAATACCTGACTGTATAAACTTGAGGCAAACTGCCGAGTCGCGCGTGCACGACTTTGGTGGAACTACCCCCCGTGCCGCCCAGCACTGAATGAACATACCTACTTTACAATCTCACTGATTGTGGAGTCTGTTTTCCGCACGTCATGATGTCACATGGTATGGAATAACCCTTTGGCCAGTTTGGGTCAGCTGCCCTGGCTGTGTCCCCTTCTGGCTGGCTGGGCATAA
Organism: Astur gentilis; assembly: GCF_929443795.1. NCBI lineage: Eukaryota > Metazoa > Chordata > Aves > Accipitriformes > Accipitridae > Astur > Astur gentilis. The sequence continues at coordinate 645,159 of NW_026060847.1, forward strand.
GAAGCTGAAAAATCCTTGACTTTAGACTAAACATTACCTAGCAACAGCTGAAAACATCAGTGTTACCAACACTCTTCTCATAGTGAACTCCAAACATAACACTCTACCAGCTGCTAGGAAAACGAAATCTATCCCAGCCAAACCAGCACACCACCACACTGAGGATAGCCAACACTGCACTGGAGGGCAGGGCTGCCTTCCCAAAGGACATAGGAATGCTGGAGGGGTGGGCCAAAAGAGAACTGCATGCTATCCAGTAAGGACAAATCCAAAGTCCTGCCCCTAAAGCAGGCCATGCCCCTGCAATGAGGGAGGCAAGGGGCTGCATGGCTGTGTAGCAGCTCTGTGGGAAAGGCTCTGGTGGTCCTTGGGTGCCATGAGGCAAAAGATGAACCAGCAGCAAAGACAACCAACAGAATCAAGGGCTGCAGGAGCAGGAGCACAGCCAAGGAAATTGATTATCCCTCTCTCCTCAGAACATTTGACATCATATCTAGAAGAATTCCCGAGGCTTTGAGCCCCCTGTAGTGCCAAAGAGACATTGGCAAACTGGATCCAGGTCAGATGAGGGCCACCAAGGTGATCAGGGCTGAAGCACTTGTCGTGTGAGAAGAAGCTAAAAGAGCTGGGCTTGTTCAGCTGGGAGAAAGGAAGGTCCTGGGGGAACATGCAAGCATCATGGTACTGGTCCTAGTAAGGCTGAGTCAGGCTTATGTCCGTGGTACAAGACACAAGGACAAGAGGCAATGGGCTGGAAAAAGAGAGGGCCAGGGTACATACAGGGAGAAACTTTTCCAACACGAGGATACTGAAGCGCTGGAAGCTGTTTCCCGGAGAATATGCAAAGGCTTGATCCTTGAACATGATGAAGAGATGTTTGAATAAAGCCCTGAATAACCTGCTCTGACCCTGCTTTGTGAAGGAGGTTGGTCAAGACACCTGCCAAGGTCCCTTCCAGCGTGAATGAATGATGCTGTCCTTCCCTCCCCTTCATGTCTTCAAACGAGGGAAAGCTCTCAGGTTCTCTCTGGCCACAGAAGTCATGCACATCAGGTGCTGGGTTGCTTTTCAGGTGACCCCAAACAGACTTGACCACATTCCTTGCTTGTAGACATTCGTCTGATCACCCCGTGGGACTCGGCACAGGGTCCACCATACCCTGGGCCACAGAGCACTGACACCAATATGAGGATGCTGCAAATGGCATTTATTCAACTGCGTCACGCCCTTATATACTGTCTGTCGGTCATCCCGCCTCCTTTAACCCTTCTCTTTCCGTACATCGCGAGATCTTCCGAGCGCCAATCCCTACAAGTCCCCCCTCACTATGGCGGATGACCGACGGTACAAACTGGCGTTACAGCTATAAGTGATCCCACCACCTCATGGTAATTCGTGTACTGGTGGGTACCCGCACTCTGTATAAAGAGTTTCCGCACGCAAACAGTCAGTGCTGGTATCCCACAACAAACCATAATAACCACCACCAAAAGGATTCCAAATAGGGTCAACGTTTTTCAGTCAATCAAAGACAGGAGCCATTGCCAGGTCGACGAGAGGACATTGTCAAGCCACTGTCACCTGCCTCCTGTAATTGATTGGCTTTGTCTAAAAGCATATCATAGTCCCCTGCTTATGGGGTACACACAGCGGTTGCTGTAAAGTGGATCTGCGGTGTTCAAAACATCGGTCACACCATTTTGATGCTCGGTTGGTGCGTCTCCAGAGTTGTTGTCCACAGCGGTCATACTTGATAAGCACCCAAGGGTCGCAGCGACCACAGTGCAGGTACTTAGACGATCTTTTGAACGGCATCCTGCAAAATAACTCACAACAAATCGTTATTGACTGAGGTCTGGTTTCAACCACCGTGCCGGCACCCAGCGCACGCGTGAGTCTGGGTGCTCTGATGATTGTACTGCAGCATACCCTCTTCCCTGTGTCACCAAGCGCCACCCACCTTCCCACTTTCCTGTTTCTGGGTCTTTCTTGTCGGGCCTCAACTAGTGCTGCTTGTAATCTGTTTGTCCAAGCTTCTTTCTAAATCAAGAAAAAGGTGGGAGTCAAAATCATACTGCAAAACTGTCGCGAATCCCAGGGAGTCAGTGAACCTGAAAAAACCACATCTAAAAGAGAGCCTGTCATGGGATGTCCTAAGCCGTAATCATCCACGGCCTTCTTCACTTGTTGCAAAAGCTTGCTATCTAACGGAGACCACTCCACCCCTACACCACCTGGACCAGCTCGGACTGGGCAAACTAAAGGGGGTCCTTCAAAACGTATGCCGTCCATAACACATTCCTTTGCTACAATTTTCCAGTCTGGCAACGTGACCTTCGGTGAATTGGGAACTCCTTTCTGTTCCCCAGCTGCTTGTAGCAGCTCCCGCTGTTGCTTCACCTGCTCCTGCAACTCCTCTACTACTCGCTGCAGCATCTGCAGCGGATCTGTAGCTGGGTTGGGCGCAGGTGTTAAAGGCATAGGCGTTGCCTTTTCACTGGCTGCTGCCGACTGCGCCTTACAGCCGGAAATAGCCTTTTGTTTTATCGCTGCATGTGGCGGACAACAGCGGTTTCCGCCCACCAGTTGCCACGCCTCCTCTAACCGTTGAGCCGACCCCTCGATTGAGTCCGGCCCACTCTCTTCCTCTTCCGCTACGCGCGGAAGTGGGAGTGTCCTGACTTTCCTTCCTCCTTCCTTTGGCCGTGCTCCGCCTCTCCCGACTTCCGGAGAGACATCCGGGGAGAGAGCGGATGTCGGCGCCATCTTAGGGTGCGCTTGTGGCACAGTTCGCAAAACACGTCCCGGCACCCAATCCTCCGGATCATACAGGGGAACCGCTCCCTCCTCTACCTGCTCCTTTTCTGATCCCTTCATCACAGCCCTCTCCGCCTCCTCTAGTCTCTGCCTCTCCTTCTCCCGTCTCCTTTGCTCAGCCACGGGTTCCTCTGCCTCCTGAATTAACTGTCGCTCTTTCTCCCGCTCCTCCTCTCTCGCCCGTTCACGCTCCCGTTCCAACTCCTCCCAAGGGTATCCCGGTGGTTCGGCCGGTGCTGACAGCTGCACTGGGAGCACCAGAGGCGTCTGCTCCGCTACCTCCGTCAGCCCTTCTGTCCGCGCCTCCCCATCCGCCTGCACGCCCCGCTCCGCCTGCGCGTGCATCAATCTCTTTGCTTCCTTCCATGTTAAGCCCTCCTCCCGCACTTTCCTGAAAATCGCCCTAATCCGCCCCCACGTCTTTAACTCCGGACCATGCTGTGTCGCCATAGCCCGTTCCGCTAAAGCCGCGGTGCATTTCGGCCAGCACTCAGGAGACAATATGTCCCCCGGGCGCTCTATCGCTTCCTCTTTCAGGAGCCGCTCTAGGCAAGCTTTCGCTTCTTTTTGTCCCATAGGGATTTTTACCTCTCTAGAGCATGAGTCCAACACCTTCAGGACTGCTTCCATGCCTGGCCAGGCCTTCGATTACGCCCCGCGTAATCCGCCGATGTCCAATCACGTCAGGGTCACCACTTGTAGACATTCGTCTGATCACCCCGTGGGACTCGGCACAGGGTCCACCATACCCTGGGCCACAGAGCACTGACACCAATATGAGGATGCTGCAAATGGCGTTTATTCAACTGCGTCACGCCCTTATATACTGTCTGTCGGTCATCCCGCCTCCTTTAACCCTTCTCTTTCCGTACATCGCGAGATCTTCCGAGCGCCAATCCCTACACTTGCTTCCATTTTACTTCCCTGAAACTACAAGTGCTCCTGTTTTACTATCATAACACCATCCAAAAAGAACAGCCTACCCTGCTAATCTTTTCCCCATTGGCCATGCATTACTTCTTTTCTAACTTCTTCTGGTGTTTTTGAGAGGGTTCCTGTGGCATTTTGCACGTTGGTAGGCAACTCCATGAAGCGCATCGTTCTCTTTCATCACCTGCAGTGTCCTGTAATCCTCCATATTCATCCACTGCTTGAGGCAGTGGCCCACAGACCTTACATGTTGAGGTGGTGTATTTTCAGCCCAAAGGGACCTTGAGACACTTGTGGATTTGGCCAAAGAAACCTCCAGAAGTTTTACAAGGCAAAGGGGACAAGGTTTGCACTGGCTCAGAATAACCCCATGCCTTGGGACAGGCTGTGACATGACTGGCTGAGGAGCTGCCTGGGGGGTTATGATGGATGCCATGTGAGCCAGTGGGTTTCCCATTTCTAAGGAGGATGGGGAAACTGGAGAAAGTCCTTTGATAATCCTTCATGTGTTTGTGTGGTTTCCCTAGGAGTCTCAGTATGTACCCCAAAAAGCATTAACCTGCCTAAATGTAAATATCTGCAACGTAGCAGTCTACATCTCTGTCAGCCCCTCTAGGTAATGCCAGCTGAATCAGTGTCTGCCATATAAGGCATGATAGCCCATCCTCAGGGACACATCCAAAGCACTTTAGATGAAGGGTGGTCTTGCAAAAGGTCGCCCTTTATGTTCCCCAGGTGGCCTGGACACTGCTGGTTTTCCCTCTTCAGAGAGTGGCAGAGGCTGGATCTGATTCTCAGGACAGATGCCTTTCCAGGAAGCCACAGGCATGGGTGTGGCTCACCTGGTTCTTACTGAAACTTTACTCAGCACCCGTTTTGATATTTTTGCTACTTTTGTGTGACTACCCTATCTGCACAGACGATCATAAAAAAGGCAACCATTTCACAAGAGTTGGTCATCAAGGCCCTGTTGTGGCCAAGAAAGCTCGTCATGAGCTCTGGAGGGAGCAAGGAAGCTTATAAAAAGCACCAGGAAGATCCAAAACACTCAAGACGTCTTCTGAAGAGTGAGTGGTGCTGAGCATCAGCGATTGGCCGTGTGTAGGTGTGCGAGACAGGGTTGAGGAATGTTAGTGAGAAAGAAGGTGGTGGCAAATGGCTGTGGCAAACGGCTATATCAAATCCTTACAACCATGTCTGAAAACAGAACTGGAAGGCAGGCGATGTCGGTGTGTGGAGGTTGAGGAAGAGGATTGTCCTGGGAAGATGGCAGGAAGGCAGGCCCCTCCTTGGCAAATGAGGGCTGATATAGATATTTCCATGTAGCGTGCACAGAGAGTGCCGTGTGGGTGTATCGGTGAGTGGTGAGTTAAAGGCAGGGAAAAGATTTAAAATATCGGGGCGGGAGTCATGCTGTAGTGAAACACGTTGAGTTTGTAATGTGAGGCAACAGCAGAAGAAGGAGGATGTGCAGTTTAGTGCTGTGTTGTGGTGCTAAATGGAGGATTCTAGCAAGTCTGGCCCTTGGAAATCTTGGGTGTAAATGAGCATTAGAAGGCTTTAAAAGAAAAGGGATGGCTTGTGGGGACCTCACAGGAATTGGCAAATCCTCAGAAAACCCCAGCTTGGAAGCAAGGAAGTAGGCACAGTCACAGGACAGTGTAGCTGTGTTGGAGATGGCCGAGGGCCTTGGTGGGGCTTTGACACCCCAGCAGAGCAGAGACCCTTGTTCTCTTGGCTATGGCTGCTGTCTCTTCCACTGTTGCCCACTAGAGGACATGAGGTCCTTACAGCTCCAGTGCTGTGTTGCCTCCTCACCCACCATCCACAGAACCTGCAAGGTGTTGTACTCCTGACCTGTACCTGGCAGCATCACACACTCCCACTTCGCATTGCCCGCAGGAAGAGCCCTGAGCATCCCAAGAGGAAATGGTGCCACATCCCCATGGGATGGAGGTCAGGGCTTGGCCATCCAGCTTGCTGAAGCCCGTCAAGGGCTTTCACAGTGACTGCCACATTTAATGTTCCTCCTGTACCAAGTGCCTCCAACTTCCTGCTTCACCAACCCTCAGGGACAGGAGCTTTGTCTGCTCATTCCCTGCATGGTCTCTTCAGTGACGGACTTCAGCAGGGCCTGCTAACACCCACACAAACCTGGAGGTTTGCTTCTGACTTGGACTTCTCTAGAGGCTTGGTCAGTCTCTAAGGATCTGCAGTTCAGGAACTCAGCCCCAGAGCACTCATTATCATGCAAAACACCCCAAGGAGCCAAGTCTGGGTATAATTTGCCTTTAGTCTTGTGGTAGGCTGACCCTGGCTGGGTGCCAGGTGCCCACCAAAGCCACTCTATCACTCCCCCTCCTCAGCTGGACAGGGGAGAGAAAACATAACAAAAGGCCCGTGGGTCAAGATAAGGAGAGTTTAATAAAGTGAAAGCAAAGGTCGCGTGCGAAAGCAAAGAAAAACAAATGATGTTATTCTCTACATCCCATCAGCAGGCGATGTCTGGCCACTTCCTGGGAAGCAGGGCTTCAGTATGTGTAGTGGTTGCTACAGAATACGAAAATGCTACCCTTCCATCTCCTTTTACTCGGCTTTTATAGCTGAGTCATATGGTATGGAATATCTGTTCGATTAGTTTTGGTCTGCTGTCCTGGCTATATCCCCTCCCAAGATTTTGCCCAGCCCCAGCCTGCCATTGAAGGGGCAAAAATGCTAGAGAGACAGCCTTGATGCTGTGTCAGCACTGCTCAGCAGTAGCTAAAGCACTGGTGTGTTATCAACACCTTTCTAGCTAACAATGCTGAGCACAGCACTACGAGGGCTGCTGTGGGGAGAATTAACTCCATCGCAGCCAAACCCAATACAAGTCTTCAATGTTTCTGTGGTGAACTAGAGAGATTTCAGGAGTGTAGTCAAAGTGAGAAGATGACAAAGCAAAGAGACCAATTGAATGAAATGCTTGATTTTGACTAGCTAGTTCTGCATTCATCCCAATGTATTTGGGTTACAGGAATGTCTTCAAGTAGAGTCTGCACCACCTAGACCCATGTGGCTGGATTGGCAGAGCCACCCCCCCGCAGGGGCAATCCCCATCTCGAGGCTGAGGCATGCAGTCAAGATGCAAACATCTTCAGTGCCAAATTCTTACAGGTCTCCAAGCAGAACGGGACCAATATTTTATGACCCACTGGGGCTGAACCATCAATCCCAGTTCCACCTATCTCTGTATCCATCCATCCCTCCATCCATCTCTCCATCCTTCCAGATGTGCTGTATGCAATCGTATCATAAAAGACACCCACTGATCATCCAGCCTCATCCAGAAATCCAGCCCTTTTATCCTAGAAAGCCATGAGGTTGGCCTCTCATGATCCACCCTGGACAAATCCATGCTGGCCATGCCCAGTCTCCTTCCTCTTCATCTTCCCAGAAATATCATCCAGGAGGACATGCTCAGGGACACACTGCTCTCCTACAGGAGGTTATACAGCCTTTTGTTCCTCTGGTAATCCTCTGGCCTGTGTTGGAAGACAGCTGTCAACTTTTTTGGAAGCCATCAGGGACTTGTCCTGATCTTCATGATGTGTCAAAAGTGATGCAGGGTGAGCCTAGCTTTCAAATTGGCTTGCTCCCTCTCCAGCCTTGGATGATTCCCCTCTGCTCCCAGGGGCTGTTCAAGGCTGAATGTGCTCAAGTAACCTCTGACTTGATCCCCACTTACTGCTGGTTGTTTTCCTCCAGGGTCCTGCCACCAGTCACAAAGGCCTGGCAGAAGGCACAGCCAAAGAAGTCATTAAGTTCCTCAGCCTTACCTGCTCCTACACTGAGGAAGCTCAGCAGCAGGTCCTCATTAACCTTCTCTATTTTTTTATGGTTAATGAACCAGTATCAGCTCATCTTGCTGCCTCTATCCTCCCCTGCATCTCTGAAGTCAATGGGACCTTTGGCTTTAACGTCATCCCTACATCCTGGGACAAGGTTTCTAGATTCTGTCAGCAGCTTTTCTTGTTTCTACCTCCTGCCTGCTGCCTTTTTGCCTGGAGCTCAGTCAGTTCACACAAGCAGCCTGCGGAGATGGTTGCTTCTCTTCAAGGGTATTTGGGGAGATCCTTCTTGTGCTTGGAAGAGGCTGTCCTGTAAGGCCTATCAGATTTCCCATGCTCCTTCACCCTTCAGAGCTGCTTCCCATGGCACCACTTGTCTCAGTCTCCTGAGTGTGTCCAAGTCTTCTCCTCTGGAGTCCCAGGTCTGTGCTCTGCTGCCGGCCTTACTCACTGCCCTTTGCTGTCTCATCCCCCACTAATTCATGGCCATGACAGCCAAGACTGACACTGGATATCATTACACCCTGAACCAGCTGTTCCTTGTTGGCCAGGATCAGGTCCAAGTGAGAATCACCCTCAGTGGCCCACCTGGCAACTGTCTGAAGAAGTTGTCCCAAGAGCCTTCAGGCTCTTGGCACCCTGTTGCTGTGCCTTGCCAGGGAATGCCAGGGCACTTAAGTTCACCACAGGAACCTGCTCATGAACCTGGAGACCTGCTGGGGTTGCTACAAAAGACGTTTCCCTTTTTCTTTGCCTGAGAAAACAGTTTGTAACTGCAAACACAAGGTCACTCTTGCTGACTCCTGCTCTGATCCTAAATGACAAATGCTAGTCCAACCTGTTTTCTGTCACAGAGAGGACCTCCACAAATCCAAGCTTCCCTTTCATACAGGGGACATAGTCCTCATCGTCCCTGCTGCTCCCTGGGCACAGCCTGTATCCCTCCATTGCAGCACCACAGCTCAGCAAGCTGTCCCACCACGTCTCATTTAATCCAAAAACGTCACAGTTTTGTGACAAACCATGGGTCTCCAGCTCCTCCTGGCAGTGCACATTTGGGCCACAGCATCTCAGCTGTGACAGCGTTATGGAGCACAGACTTGTCACAGGGAAACTTGCACACTGGTCCTGACCAGAAAAATATTGAACATCGAGTTCTTACGGCTGTGCTGCACGTACAGCACGGCCATCAATCCTATGCTATGCTGCACAGATCCCTTGAACACAGGACAACTTCGCAGCATGTTGTCACACCAGAGCCTGCAGGCAGGTCCCACTCTGTACTGGATATTATGGCTCTTGAGTGGCCTTGCCTGTATCTAACCATGCAGCAAGATGTTCTCATGAAAACATCATTTCTGTTTGACTGTTGACACGATGAGTAGAGTTGTTTCTTTTATAAGAAAATTCTACAGTAGCTTGAATGACCAAAACAGGAGACTGTCTTCTAGGGATGGGGTCTGCATGCTTTGCTGCATTTGGGCTGAAGGCCCGTTCAATGCTACACCACCTGGGGTTCCCACCATCTAAAGGGACCGAAGATGATCTGAATGATTCTCTCCTTAGAGTGTTAACGATGATGAACATAACTTTAAAATGTAGCTGACAGTGTCTGAATCCCTTTCATACTGGGGTCATAACAGACCAGCACCTCCTAGAGAAGAAAACACTGTCAGCACCCTTGGATGCAGCCCCTGTGGTTGCCATGGACTGGTAAGGGTGTAGTTTGCTTGAGTAACCCCACGCTTGATCCCCATCCACTGCTGGTTGTTCTCCTCCAGAGTCCTGCCTCACAGCTCAATGGCCTGTGAGACCTGGCTGGTGGTAACTGAGGCTGTGATGTAGAGTACCTCAGATCTATCTACACCTACTCTTCCTTATTTCAGCAATGGACCTACCTTTTCTCTTTTTCTTTTTTACTAGTTCCTGAAGTACCAAAAGTTCATCTTGGTGCCCTTGAATTCCTTTCTGAGTTTCCACTGAGTTTTGATATGGACCATTGCTGTGCTTGGAGGATGCTGTCCTTGAAGACAAGATGTATCCAGGAACACTCTGAAAATTCTTGGTCTTCTCATTGATTGTATCATCAAGGAAGTGAGTAAAAACCCCTGTTCAACTTTGCTTCATGTTCATGCAATGCCTGCAGCTCTTGGGTGGAGAAGGGATGGACCTTGCCTCTCTGATGGCATATGATGACTGATGACTCTGACTGATGGCATCAGTCAAGGGCACACAGGCACCAAATTGCACTCTCAGTGATGCTGTCTGGTGTGTCTGTGATGTACCACCCTGAATGTGAATTGCTTTCTTGTAGGTCCTGTGAGACATTAAATAGAGTACCTGCCCTGAATTCTGTTAGGCAATGTGGGGATGAACATGGGACACATGCCATTATAGCCAGTGGAGGTATAGTAAATTCAGCTGATGGAAAAGAGAGAGACCCATCTCTCGCTATGGTACATGACTGCAATCGTTCATATGAATAGCTGTATAAAGTGCCATGAAGATAAGGAGTAGGAAAAGGTTCTTTTGGCCTTTATTTGGGCATAAGCTGTCATGTCACTTGGCCAAAGGTATTTCCCACCAGGCTCATACGTGATTCTGAATATGTTGCCCTGCCTTTATGAAATTCTCCATTACACTTTGCTGTTACCTACATGTATCTTAGACCACCTCTGGAGACTCAAATGTCAACAGGTATTTGCATCTGAACACCTTACTCCTGCCATCCATCTCCATGAATTCAGATGGGACCTGAGAGAAGGATATCCCATGCAGGTGCCTATTTTGCGCCCACCTGAAGAGAGTCAAGAGGAATCCCGCCTCCTGTGGCTTTGTGGTGTGCATGGGAAAGAGCTGAGTCTCCTTCAAATGCCATGAATAGAAACAAAGGCTGAGATGCCTGCATTGACCCAAGGATCCCTTCTGTCTGTAGGTGTAAAGGAGATCCCTGCCTTTCACTCACTGAGTATCCTGTGTAATAAATAACATGAAAAAAGTGGTACATTAAAAGTAAGTCTGAGAGAAGGATTATATTTCTGGAAAGAAAAAAAAGGTCGCATGTAGATGCAACTTTGTGTCTGAGCAGAAACTTTTCTTTCATGAAAGAAGTGGCTCTCTCCAGCTGAAGGGAAGAAACATCAGTAATTGCCTCAGCCTGTTTCCCAGCAGGTTCCCCTGGAGCCCCAGCGACACCAGGAGGGAGCCCAGAGGGGGCAGAGAAAGGGCTGCCTTGGGCTGGTCCTCTGCTGCTGAGCTGGGCTGGGCTCCTGGGCTGGAGGGAGCTCATGGCAAGCAGGCAGCACTGCAGAGAGACAGCTCTGCCCAGGAGCAGCTCCTCTGCAAAGCGCAGCAGGGCTGAGGGCACTGCCTGCAGGCACCGAGGGGAGAGGAGGGAAGGGAGAGGGAGGTTAAAGGCAGTATGGGGTAGGAGGAGAGAAGAGATCGCTGACCTGGAGAAAAATCTTCACAGCCCTCAACAAGGTAAGTCTCTGGCAGCAGGGCAATGCAGCTGTGGTTCCTGGAATGACCTCCTAAAGCTGGCACGTCCCACAGCCTATGGGGTCTGTCAGAGGGACTCCCACAGTTTCTGCAGTGCAGAGAAAAAGGCCGTGCTTTGGAGCACAGCTTCCCTGCTGCACCCTCAGAGGGACAGGGCATGTCAGCTGCCTTCAGCTGGGGATGGCTGCAGAGTGTGAAGGTGGGTGTGCAGCCAGGGGTGCCCAGGGCTGTCCTTCTGAGCAGGGTCCCTGCACCGTGGGGGGCTGTGTGCTGGGGCAGGGACTCTGCCACTGGTCAGGGTAAGTACTCAGCCTGCCTGGGGAAGTCCTACAGCAGAGTGGGGAGAAGCTGTGGGTGGAAGAAGCATCTCACAGTAGGGCAGGGTCCTTCTGCTGACAAGAGGGTGCTGTGTGGGTCAAGGCTGCTCACAGCTCCAGATTACCCACAGGACATTTCCAAGGGCACTTTTCAAGGGGAAGGTCAAAGCAGGGTTTACTCTAAAGTTAAGGATCTTTTCTGAGTCTCTGTTTTCTGTTTCCGAGTCTTGGCGAATTTGGGGGGAAAATGGAAAAGGAGCTGTCATGCTGGAACCGGTCCCTGAGACTCCTGAGCTGTAACTTGGAGTGATCAGTAAGTCTGAGAGGAGCCTCCCGAAGTAGATAGAGCACAGGGACTGAGAACAACTGCCTGGCTGTGCTGGTGTCTGGGAGGTGCCATGCACAGCTGGGTGAGGGTAACACTTTCCTGAGACTGCAGCTGCCTCCCCCCTTGCTTCTCTGAGACAGTCATTCTCTGCTTTTTTCCTTGGTTCTCCACTTGTTTGTGTTACTGTTATCTTGTTCCTGCTGTCAGGTTCTCTGGGGATGGGAGTTTCAGCTGCAGAGTCACACACTGATCCTGTGGGTTCTCCCATGCAGCTGTGTCCATGGGAATTAGTGTCCCAGCTTTTGTATAATCTGAGGTGTTATGCTCAATGGTGTCTGTGGGGCTGGGGAATGAGCTGATTCTCCCTTACAGAGATGTCAACACATCAGGTCACTTGGCTATCACCTCCGAGTGTCCTTCCAAGCTGTTAGCTGCCCTGCAGGATGCAAATACGTTTCGTAGCAGCTCTCTGTTATCTGAAAGCTTTATAGAGAAGCAGAGAACTGCTATGAGTGAGGAAATACTCTTGGGTTGGTGAAATGACCCCGGGGTGTTCTTGGCTAGAAGCAGCCTGCTGAGACTTTGAGACAGGGGGAGGCATTTGGTGGTCTGCCATGGATGTCTCTGCTCTCAGCAGTATCTGGTGGCTTTTCAGGGTAAAACAGGGGAGCGTGATCATCCTCCATCTCAGAAAAGTGCAAGCACACTGCAAGTGGGAACTAGACAGAAGGACAGAGCAGCTCCCCCTCTCTCTGCACTAAGCCACAGGCAATCCTCTTGACTTGCCTGGCTCACGCTATTCTCCCGGAGTGCAGCAGAAATGCTGAAGGCTCCCGAGATCTAAGAAAACTCCCCAGCGGCAGTGTGGGCAGCTGTAGAAAATGCTGGAACTCTTAGACTGCTTTTACGTTCATGGTTCCTTAGCACTGGGAGTGCAGATGCTGACAAGCCCTTCTGTGCTAGAAGCGGTTTCAGCTGACAATGTCAAACACAAGACTGGCCCCTGCCCGCACCGATCGATCAACCCACTGCTGCAGAGCAGGGCTGACTTTCCAAGAGCCCATGGGCAGAGGCTCTGCTCTTCATTGCACGCTCAGTCAGCACCAATTTGGGCTCCAGCCACAGACCTGAAGGAAGTTCTCCTAGAAAAGGAAAAGGGTCTGTGTGTGAGAGAGTGGGAGGGTCTAAGGGAAATGGCTTTGATATTGCTCTGAGAATAATGACCTGACTCTTCACTCTCTTTTTTCTACTATGACAGCGCCTTATTCCCAGAGGAAGAAAATGTCCAATGGCAGCTGCATCACCCTGTTCCTTCTCCTGACATTTGCAGACACGCGGGAGCTGCAGCTCTTGTACTTCTGGCTCTTGCTGGGCATCTACCTGGCTGCCCTCCTGGGAAATGGCCTCGTCATCACCACCGTAGCCTGTCATCCCCACGTCCACACACCCATGTACTTCTTCCTCCTCAGCCTATCCCTCCTTGACCTTGGCTCCATCTCCACCACTGTTCCAAAAGCCATAGCCAATTCCCTCTGGGACATCAGGGCCATCTCCTACCCAGCATGTGCTGCCCAGGCATTTCTGTTTCTCTTTTTGATCTCAGCAGAGTATTTCCTTCTCACTATCATGGCCTATGACTGCTACATTGCCATCTGCAAACCCCTGCACTACAGGACCCTCCTGGGCAGCAGAGCTTGTGTCCACATGGCAGCAACTGCCTGGGGCTGTGGGTTCCTCAATGCTGTGCTACACACTGCCAGTACATTTTCACTACCCCTCTGCCAAGGCAATGCTGTGGACCAGTTCTTCTGTGAAATCCCTGAGATCCTCAAGCTCGCCTGCTCAGATGCCTACCTCAGGGAAGTTGGGGTACTTGTGGTTAGTGCCTGTTTAGTCCTTGGGTGTTTTGTTTCCATTTTGCTGTCCTATGTTCAGATCCTCAGGGCTGTGCTGAGGGTTCCCTCCAAGCAGGGACAGCACAAAGGCTTTTCCACATGTCTCCCCCACCTGGCTGTGGTCTCCTTGTTTATAAGCACTGGTAGTTTTGCCTACCTGAAGCCCCCCTCCATCTCCTCCCCATCCCTGGACCTGGTGCTGGCAGTTCTGTACTCGGTGGTGCCTCTAGCTGTGAACCCCCTCATCTACAGCATGAGAAAGCATGAGATCAAGGATGCCCCGAGAAAACTAATGACTGGATGCTTCTTAGAAGTAATAAACTTCCTCTTGTCTTCTGCATAGTACTTATATCTCATTACAGACCCAGCCTGTGTTTTGCTAGTCTTCTTATGGTGATTTTGGGTGTGGGTTTACTCCTTCTGTTTCACTTTGTTTTACTTATCTGAATGCTTTCCACAAAGAATTTCTTTATTCCTCCTGTTTCTAATTCACAGTCTGTCCAGGTTCTGTGTGCCCTGGAGGCTGTGCAAATGACCTCTGCTCTTCTTTGTGTTTAAAAAAAATAAAGCGCCCTGCAGTGTATTTTTTTTCTGATATCCTTCCTGTAAGACCTTCTCTGCAGCTGCAGGGAGCAGTGCCTGTGTGCAGAGGGGAAGAAGAAAAGAGTCTTGGCACAGCAGCACTGCCAGGGAGCACCAGCGCTTGGTCTTTCCCGAGCTGCTTTCTTCCCACTTCCATTCTTTCCTTCTGAACCCTTTGGTTGGTGTAATGCCTGAGTGCTCTTCAAGCTTGGTTAGAGTCCTGCCGTGTGTCAGACCTGTGACCGCAGGCAAGGACAGGCAATGGGCACTTGTGTGACAGAGCTGGCCTCCATAGCAGCATTTCCATCATACAAGGGGATCTCCTCAGGCCTTGTGCCACACCTGTCCCCCAGCCCTGGGGCTCAGCCGTCTCCACCCCCAAGGAGCTGCCTTGCCCTTCAGAGGGTCTGGGGCTGTGGGGTGAGTGCCCAGAGCTCTGCCGTACCCTGTGGTGGGCACTGCTGTGGGGCCATGGCAGACTGGGCTGCACTGGGGAGAGGGCAGGGGAGGTGGAGGGAGGTGAAGGGAAGTGGGAAGAGTTTACGGGGAGTTGTGCTGGGCTGGAAAGTGCCCAGGAGAGAAAAATATCAGTGTATAGCTTGTAGTGTGTGACCATGCAGGGCAAGGATTCACACCAGGGTTTTGTCTTTCAGAGCCAGGGCTTGTGGCAAGCATGGAAGACATGAAGGTACAGAGGACAGGAGGCCGGTCTGTGCCGTTGGCATTATGGACAGACAGGGAAGTTGGCTCGGGGTCTTTGTGACCTCCAGTGTCTCTTTTTGGTCATTTCCAGCACTTGCTGGTCACCCTAGGTTTACAGGTGTGTTTTGCTGTGAGACCATCTACATCTTCCTGCTGGGCCATGAGCTGGTTTTGGGAATAGACAGCCCTGCCCAGCTTCTCTCCTTCCCCACACCCTGGCAGTCCCTGGAGCAGAGCTGTCTGCAAAGCCCCACAAGAGAAAAGGCTGCGGCAGGGCAGGGTTCGGGTGCTTGGGAAGCTTCAAAAGTAGCAGGGGCATGGGGGAATCGTGATCTGAATGCTGCTATTGGGATCACAATGAGGGGACGGTCCCCACCTCTTATTGTGCCCTTTTACATGCTGTGCCTGCACAGTAGGGCAATGGGACCATGTATGGTCAGTGGGGCTGGGCTATCACAGGGACAGCGTGTTGGTAGTGGCCATGAAGCAGCTGCCAGGAGATGCCATCATGGACACTTGTTCTAAGGATTGTATACCAGAGGTTAATTACTGAGAACTCATAGCTATTTTGTTAAATAAAAAGAAAATTAAATAGCTTTAGTTCATCATTGAGAATACAAAGGAGTTCCTTTTCAGCACTGTCCTATTACTACTATTAGTGATAGTTCCACCAATTCCAAAATGTCCTTGAGAGCTTCCATATTTTTCCTTGGTTCCAAACCTCAGGCTGTTAAGACACGGAAACTACTACCTAAAAATCTTTGCAAACCAAATCTATCCCACCTTCTCTCATCCACACTTTTTTACACAGGACACTTCTCCCCATCATGTCAGCACACTGCCTGGTCTCTTTTTTGTCTGGGCAAAGTCAGGGTGCTCCTTCAAAACGTCTTTCCTACAGGAGTCTTTTCTACCTGCTGATGTCACTTGTATCGCCTCACGCTATGTACAGCTCCATCTTCCTACTGCAGAGCTCCATGGGATGGACAGTTTTCCTGCTCCAGTCATGAGAAAAGGTGACAACCAGGAGACACTCCTTGCCAGGAAGCCAGAGCCTTGGGTGTTGTTCAGCTGCTTCTTACTGGCACTTCACTCAGACTCTGTTTTGGTGTGTTTGGTGCTTTTCTGTGGCTACTCTTTCTGCAGAGAAGATCTTAAAAAGACAATGATTTCATAAAAGATGGTCATAAAGGCTCCGTTGTAGACAACAATGTTTGCCATGAGCTCTGGAGAGAGCCAGGAAGATAGTTAGTAAACACCAGGAATATGCAGGAATCTCAAGGCCTCTTCTGAAGGGTCAGTAGCTCTGAGCAGCACTGATCGATTGGCCATGTGTAGGGCTCAGAGAGAGGGTTGAGGGATGTCAGTGAGAAACAAGGAGGTGGCTGATGGCTTTAGCAAATCCTGAAACCCTCTCTGAGGCTAGAAATGGAAAGCAGTGGATGTCTGTGGATGGGGAAGAGGAGGAGGTGTGTCCTGGGAAGATGTCAGGAAGGAAGACCCCTCTTCCACAAGTCAGGGATGGAAGAGATTTTTTCCATGTTGTGTGCATGCCTAGAAAATGGAGAAGGCCTGCTGCTGAGGGTGGCTATCATACCAAAAGAGCTGCTCTTGCTCTTTTCCTGCTTCACTTCTCATACTTGGATGGACCTCAGGAAACATCTATGAGAGTGGAGGATGCACAGACCCCCTGGGATTGAGTTTCATCACTGCAGGTGAAGAGGGAAAGGTTTGTGAGACACATGGTAGTGCAGGGAGAGACCCGTGCACGTAAGAGTTCAATCGAGCCTGGGGCTAGAGGAGCACAACTTGGATGCTAGAGGAACATAAACAAGGCTTTGAAAGAAGCCAGATGGGTTGCAGGGAACTTAGAAATATTGCCTCAGAAAACTACAGCTTTAGGTTTGAAGAACAGTGAGGACAGAGAGTTTTCAGTAAACCTTGGGATATCATGGGCTCAGAGAGAATTGGGGAAGCGGGGGGAGAGTTACAATCTGCAGAAAAATGATCACTGACATAGGACAGTATAGGTCAGCCTGTGGTGGGGAAAGCCAAGGGCATTGGTAGGACTGGGACCCAGAAATGAGGTCCTTGTTCTCTTGGCTAGGGCTGCTGTCTTGTGGGCTGAGTGGTCTCCATGTATGTCAGTACTGGCATGATTGCCTATGTGAAGCCCCCCTCCATCTGCTCCCCTATCCCTGGATGTGGTGGTGGCAGTGCTGTACTCGCTGGTGCCTCCAGTTGTGAACCCTCGCTTCTATAGCATGAGGAATAGGGAGCTGAAAAATGCCCTGAGGAAAGTGATTTCACAGGCATTTTTCAACACCGGTAAACTTCCAGTCTTTTTCCACAAGTGACTCCCATATTAGGCCCATGCTTTCTTTTATTATCATTGTTGTTATTGCTCTTTGGGGTTTCATGTTCATAGAGCTATACTTGGACTTCCCGTACTTAATGTGAAACATGAACCTCCTCTGTCTCACCTGGAGGACCATATAAAAATGTGTCTTTGTAACACTGGGTCCAAGCTGACTCCCTCATAGAATTGCTGTAACAAAAAGGGATCTTCCCTGTGCACTGCCTGATGGTAGGGCTGTTTCTCCAAACCGTGTGTCAGGAACAGGTCCGAGATACTGCACCTCCAAAAAGGCCTATTGATCCATGGTTTCAAGGGCAAAAAACTCATTGACATCTTGTGACCTGCTAGTGGGGTGGATTTAGAACTCACCTGTTGGTGCCTGGTGACAGTGGAGATGAGTGGTCACTGAGGTACAAACCCAGTCTATTCCCACATGTGACAGGGCAGAAGCCATCTTCCAGGAGGGGAATCTGTAGCTGCCTGGATATCCAGGGGATCTCCATGGGCAGCGTGTGCCTGGGGTGTGACCAGAGCTCCACAAAGTGAGAGATTGCCCAGGTGGAATCACGCAAAAGTGTTCATTCCAGGTATTCACAGGGAAAGAAAGACTCTGCAATCACAGGGCAGGCAGCGGGAACCCAGCTGGCCCAGGGGAAGAGGGCTGGAGAGGTGCAAGAGCTGGCTGAGGAGCTCCAGGGCCAGGACTGTCATGCTGTCCTGGGGCGTGGGGCTGGTGGGGGCAGAGAAGGGGTAAGTGCAGTCAGTGTTGGGGATCACCTATCATGGGAACACGGAAGAGCCAGAGTGTGAGTAGCCATACAGCCCAACCCTGAGGAAGGACCTTTTTACTGTATGGTCACCCCTGTCTTCCTCCAGGTCTCTAGGATACTCAGCTCTACTGCTGTTACTAATACAAAGGGAACCGGTTTCCTACCAACACTCATTACACATCAAGTCCCATAGCTCTTGCCACAGCCAGACTCTCAGCCAAGCCCATTCTCAGGCAGCTCTGGCTAGATCAGGTGCTTGTCTCGACAGATTTTGAAAATCTCCACTGATAGAGATCTCTCCAACTGGCTTGGATCCTTGCTCCAGTGTTTGGCTCTGAGGGATTCTTCCAAACCCCAGCTTTCTCAGCCTCTCCTTGTACAAAATGTGCTCCAGGCCCCAACTATCCTTCTGGCCTTCTGCAACTTTCTCTCCAGTCTGTCTGGGTCTTCCTTGTGCTGGGGAGCCCCATACCGGACACAGCAGTCCTGAGGTTGCTGTCCTGTGGTGGGTTAGCCTTGCTCAACACCCAGACACCCACCCAGCTGCCCAGTCACACCTCCAACTCAAAAGTACAAAGGGAGAAAATAAGATGGAAGAGCTCATGGGTCATGATAAAGACAGGGAGATCACTTACTAATTACTGTCACAGGCAAAGAAGGGTTGACTTGGGGAAGATCAATTTAATTTATGCCAAGTAAAAAAGATTTGGATTGTAAGAAACCATGACAAAATTATTCAAGTCCATTGCCCTCACATTTTCCCCACGGCTCAGGTTTCTCCATTGCTCCAAGTTCTTCTACTTGGGAGATCCCAAGGTCAGGGTGAGGTGGGGAAACAGGGGGAGGCAGCTAAAATATGCAGGGAAACTGGCACAGGCATAGGACAGTGTAGGACTCTCTGTGGTGCAAACAGGGCCTTTTTGTGGCTGCCCCCCTCCTCCCCACCAACACAACTGAAGTCCTTGTCATCTCCATGGTGGCTGCTCAGTCTTCCGCAGAAGCCCATGCGAGGACACTGGTTCCTTACAGCCCTATGCCCTTGTTCCCTCCTCACCAACCCCCAAAACAGCCTGGGAGGTGTCCTCCCACTGTCCTTCACTTGGCATCAACCCCCCCGCCCCCCCCCCCATCAAACTGCTCCCAGGAAGAGCTGTAAGCATCCCATTAAGGAAAGGATTCCCCTTCCCAGGGGAATGGGGGCCAGGGCTTGGCCATCCTGCTTGGTGAAACACATTTAGGGCTTTCACAGTGTCCTGGTTTCAGCTGGGATAGAGCTAACTGTCTTCCTAGTAGCTGGTACAGTGCTATATTTTGAGTTCAGCATGTGAAGAATGTTGATAACACTGATGTTTTCAGTTGTTGCTCAGTATTGTTTAGACTATAGTCAAGGATTTTTCAGCTTCTCATGCCCAGCCAGGGCACAAGAAGTTGGCACAGGACACAACCAAGGCACCTGACCCAAACTGGCCAATGGTGTATTCCATACCATGTGATGTCCCATCTAGTATAGGAACTGGGAAGTGGGGGGGGCAGGGAATCGCTGCTCGGGGACTGGCGGGGTGTCGGTCGGCGCGTGGTGAGCTATTGCCCTGTGCATCATTTGTACATTCCAATCCTTTTATTACTACTGTTGTCATTTTATTAGTGTTATCATTATCATTATAGTTTCTTCTTTTCTGTTCTATTAAACCGTTCTTATCTCAACCCAGAAGTTTTACCTTTTTTTCCCGATTTCCTCCCCCATCCCACTGGATGGGGGAAGTGAGTGAGCGGCTGCGTGGTACTTAGTTGCTGGCTGGAGTTAAACCACGACACACAGCCACCTCCACAATTGATCTTCCACCTGTAACCAGTGTCTCCGACTTCCTCTTTCACCAGCCCCCAGGGACGGTCTCCTTGTCTGGTCATTCCCTCCACGGTCTCTTCAATGATCTTCCTCAGTGGCGCCCACTAACAACCTCAGAAAATTGGAAATTTGATGCTGGCTTTTACTTCTTGAGAGGCTTGTTCAGTCTTTCAGGATCTGCAGTTCAGTAACTTGGCACCAGAGGTCTCATTAACATAAAAACTCCCTAACGGGCCAAGGCTTAGTGCAGTATTTTCCTTTAGGTCTCCAATTCTTATGTGGTTAATTAGAGAGATTTCAGGAGTGTAGTCAAAGTGGAAAGATTTCAATACTAAACAATAAGAAAGGGTTCTTTTTTTCCCCCACTTTTGTTTATTTTTCTGATCAGGCACCATGTAATATCAGAAATCCCCAATTCATATTGATCTTCCTAATGGAGTTTTAATGTATACAAAAATCAAGACCCTTTCCGTCTGAACAATCTACGGTCATTCTTCATCCCTACCCCCAGCCCCACCTTTTCTCACAACCACCTGGCACTTACAGCAGCCTTGTTCAAACCTGAGCTTTCTTCACTGAAGTCTGTAGCTGCATGCTTCAGCCTGTGGGCACCAACTCCCTCCTGCTTGGAGAACGAGCTGCACACAGACACGCAGTGATGTAATACACTCAACGGCTGTATACTAAGTACACGTTACCTCCTCTGAAGTCCACTTCCCACAGCGCATAGCCTTAGGTGAACAAAACCCACATTTTTGTGTAAGCAGAGATCCCAGGACCCCCCAAAACACTCCCTGCCCTGGACTCTGTCTGTCCGTATCTGCTGTTTGCACACAGCAAGTCACACATTGAAGTCACGAGCTCCCCTGATTGGCAGAGGGGAAAAAAGAGACAAGGTGAGTGAAATGCTCTCTTTTGAAGAGCCAAACAGGCACTAAGCCCAATGTATCTGGGACACAGGAGTGTCTTCAAGCAGACTCTGCAACACCTGGACCCATGCATTTTTCATTCCCTTGAGGGTAAAGTACCTGTGTTTCCATTGCAGGTGAAGGCAAAGATGAGAGTGGTCTCCTCTAATGTTGGGTATCTTGCCTGCCATGGCCCAGCCTTCCTTTTCTACTCAAGGGGGAGAAATCAGTAGTCTCA
The DNA here is from genome assembly GCF_929443795.1 of Astur gentilis. Classification (NCBI taxonomy): domain Eukaryota; kingdom Metazoa; phylum Chordata; class Aves; order Accipitriformes; family Accipitridae; genus Astur; species Astur gentilis. Next base: position 666,179 of record NW_026060847.1, read on the forward strand.
ATTGAGATGCTTGGACACACCCTGCCTGGTGACCAGCTCCTGCTCCAGAAGTGCACTTGTAGGTAGGTCATGGATCCCATTTCCCAGTCCCACGTGGGGTCTTCAGCCACCCCTGGGTATCTTGGAGGCAGCGTCAACCTCTGTGATGGCAACTGAGTCAACCCCAAAATTAAGATTTTATGTAAAAGTAGAAACATATGCAGAAAAGGGCTTGGGGTAATAAGTGTGCAAAAAGTCACTTTTCAGCACTTTGATATAGGTCTGCAAATTCTCACAATTTTTTTCATAGGCCATGGACATGGACCAGCAAGATGATGACACTTTCTCTCCCTCTATGTAAATAGAGATTTATACAGCCATTTAAAAATGTATTTCCTCCCAACACTTTGAATGGAGAACTGTGTTCTGGTGACACACTTATATTGTCATATTGTACATCTACATTTCCTATCTGGTGGGTGCTTGGAACAATCAATGTTGGAGCCGTTGTATAGATGACCCTATATTTCTTTGCCAACAAGAAATGGACACACCTGCTATCACTTCCATCATACCATCCCTTTTATCTGATCTGGCCACATCTTTATGGGATGTACAATGGCATAACACCATGGCCCAACAATGCCAGACCTCAGCTGATACACAGAGGCCTAGAGCACAGACATATAAAGAGCCCCAGAGCAGAGATGTGGAAAGCAAATGTCACTTGTGTCCCTAAGAAAGAAAAGAAGGAAGGTTCCACCAAGCTGCTGGTGCCATGGTGGCACAGGGGTGATGGTGTCATTGACTGGGCCCTGCCACTGAACCTGCTGGTTTCTAGTCTTCCAACCAGCTCTGGGTCCAGCCACCAGCTCCTCCCGTGCCAGCTCTGCCCTGCTCCTCTAGCCCCTCACACTCCGTGTCACCCTCTGGCCAAGGTAGAGCCACTCTGTGGGTGCCATGCTGTCACCATGCCACCCCTGCCCCATCAGGACTAGGCGGAGCAGGATATCTGAAGACACCCACAAGTGTTTTGGGCTTGGGCTGCTGCTTCAGAGCCACTCTCTGAAGTCACATGAGCACCCTGTCACTCTTTGCTGACCCAGATGCTGAGCCCAATCTCCTGCAGAGCCAAGCCCCCTGTCTGCTGGGACACCCTTCTCTCCATCCCCCAGGGTTTTGGCATTCACGGGCTGGCTCCATTCCCCTGGGACATGGAATTTGGCACAGACGCGAAACCGGTAGCTAGTGCTGGCGTTGAGACCCCCGACGATCTTGGTGGTCTCAGCACCGCTGTTGGTGTCAATCCACTGAGGCTCGCTGGTGCCCCCCACCTGCTGCAGCTCCACAATGTACTTGGTGATGTCCCTGTTGGGGTACTTGGGGACCTCTTAGGAGACCTTGACGGCTGTGTCAGACACGGACTCTGCTGAAAGCAACCATGGGGAGGAGGGCCCTGGGACAAGGAAAGGAGAGTGTCAGTCCTAGGACAGGGCTGCTGGCACTGCAGGGCCTGAACGCTGCTGTGAAGACAGACCCCATGGATGGCAATGGCAACCAAAGCTGTGCCAGGTTTGAGGGACCTCCAGGGACCCCTGGCCCTGCTTGGAGGAGGTGCAGGAGTAGATGGAGCTGCTCTCCAGGTACAACAGTAGGGCAGGACTGTACCCCCAAAAGCTCCCAGCCTTAGGGACGATCAAGGTAGATGTCTGTGTATAGACTAGCCCTTGGGATATTTTATTTCTTCAACTGTCCCTCACACACAGTGTTCCTACTGCCTCCTCTAAGCTTTCTCCTGCCTGCCAATATCCCTAACCCCAACTCACACAAAGCTTTTACAAGCACAAAGCGGAGAAAACCTCACATCCTCCAAGCTCGATGGCCACCAGCTCTCCCATATGTGCCAGCCAATGCTTTTGCTCTCTGTGGGAACCTCATTCATCATGATGTTGCCATCTACTCCAGCATGCCTCTGCTGAGAAGCCAAGCCTTTCTAGACAAGGGTTCCCGTCACTTGGTAGAAGCTTTCCTTGTTATAAATCTGCCCTTGGCCCTGGAGCCACAACTGAGGTGCTGCAGTCCTAATGGACATCAAAGCCCACCACCTGGGGCGTGGACAGCAGAAGCACTGTGGTCCATGTCAGAGCTGTGACAGGAGTGGAATAAGCTGAGGTGAGGAAGGACAGCTCCCACTGGTTATTTGGTGAATAAGGGACCCATAGCTGTGCTCAGGGAGCTGGTCAAATGCCTTGTCTCCATTTCTGTAATGGTGGCCTAGATGCCTGGTTCATGTGTCAACTCTCTCTGTGGATGTTGACATTTACTGAGCAACCTGGTCTGACCTCAGAGATGGCCCTGCTTGGAGCTGGGCATTGGACTACAGACCACCTGAGCTCCCTTCCACCCTGAATTGTATGAGCAGCGTATGATGTAGAGACCCTCGCCTCCAACTCGATCTCTTCTTGTACAGTGTGTGGCAAGGCACAGGCTCCTGGAAGGGCTGGTGGGCAAGAGACTGTTGGGGAATCTCTAGGCCAGCCTCCAGGCTGGCTGTGACTTTGAGGAGCAAAGAAGAGCTCCAAAGGTGGAGATCACAACAGCACTCCTCCTAGTCCATTTTATTTTCCCTAAGGCTCAGCCTAAAGCTCCCAAGGGGCAATTTGTGGTTGTTGCTTCTGTCATATCATTGGCCACTGCAGAAGAGAGCTTGGCTCCACTATCTCTCCAGGCAGCTGTAGGCTTTTCTTAGGTGGCCCCATGCCTCCTTCAGCAGGCTGGAGAGGCCCAGTTCCCTCAGACTCTCCTCACAGCTCGTGCCTTAGGCCCCACACTCCACCTTGGCAGACCTCCTCCAGACCTTCTCCAGTTCCTCCACTCTCCTTTTGAAATGGGAGGCCCACTGGCTCATACGGCATCATCCTGCTGCCCGGGTCCTTCTCCTTAGAGCACTCCTTAGCTGGCCACGTCTCTTCCCATGCTGCTGCATGGAGTTGTTGTGCAGCTTCTGGGTTGGGACAAAAACAGATAATAGGTGAATGAAAAAAGATTTAAACAAATATAAACCCAACCCAACAGGCAATGCAAAGGCAATCACTCACCACCTCCCACAAGCAGACTGACACCCAGCCAGACTCCCTCAACAGACACCTTGAACAACTGGAAACTCCCACCACCTTCTTCGTCTGCCCGAGCTTTTATTGCTGAGTATGACATCATATAGTATGGAATATCCCTTTGGTCAGATGGGGTCAGCTGGCCTGGCTGTGTCCCATTGCCCCCCAACTTCTCACCCACCCCCAGCCTACTCGCTGGGAGGGAGCAGAGTGAGAAACAGAGAAGGCCTTGACGATGTGCAAACACTATTCAGCAACAGCTAAAATGCTGGTGTCTTATCAACACTGTTTCAGGCACCAATGCAAAACATAACACCATAGGGTCTGGTATGAAGGAAGTGAATCCCACCCCAGCCAGACCCTGGACACTTGAACCAGGGTCCCAAAAAGGGACACAGTAGTGTACTGTAGTAGGTTTGACAAGTCATGGGCAGGGGAGACAATAATTTCCCTCACTCTTTTGGTGAGGCTCTTCTTTCTACACTCCTGGACACTGCTGGCCACCTCTGCTACCAGGTAGCCCTGGATCATGTGGATCACTCCTGGATCGTGTTTTGCCTTCTGTCCCCCAGCACCACCAGGGCTGTTTCCTCAGAGATGCTCTCTGGCCAGGCAGTCCCCTTCCCCTGCCACTGCAGGCTGTCAGTCTATCCCAGGCACAGGATCTGGCCTTTGTCTTTCTTGTATCTCACAACGTCCCTGACAGGACAGTCCTTCTGCCTGTTAGGGTTCCCCTGAATGGCATCCCAAGGCACAGGAATGGTCCTCCCAATATGGTGCCATCAACAAATGGGGTGAGAGTTGTGTCCTCTGGGTCATGGATACAGGTGTTAAAATGCACAGCACCCAGGAGAGTCCCCTGTACAGCCCCACAATGCCCCAATATGTCCCACTGGCTTCCAGGTAGGGTATGGCCCCTTCACCACTGCGGTCTCAGCCTCATCATCCAACTGGTGTTTTCCCCATCTCTTTGTCTATCCATCCAGACCATAATGTCCTAACTTGAGTAGAAGGATATTGAGGGAGACCATGCCAAAAGGAGGCAAACAACATCCACTGTGCTCCCCTCATGCACAAAAGCACTTCCTTCATCATGACAGCAATCAGGTTGGCAAGGCCTGATTTACCCTTGGGAAGTCCATGCCGAAGTTGTCCTATTTTAGGTGCCCAGAAATGTCACCCATGAGGAGTCACTCAACAGCACGTTCCTCATCAAAGTGACCTTGTACAGCCTGTGGTTCACTGGGTTGCACTTTTGGCCTTTTAGAAGATGGGCCTAACATTGGGTTGTGTTAACTCTCAAGAGACCCCTACCAATTCCATGACACTTTAAAGAGGACATTCCAAAGAAATAAACATCTTCCCCTGTAACTTCATTGCCACTATTCTGCCTGTCCTATGGTGTATTTAGTTGCTCTAGTCCTTCACATAGTTACACCCGTCCTGACATTCTGAAAGTCATCTTTTCAGATGCAGACTGCCTAGGCAAAGGCCCTTTCCCTGATGCTCCACTTCTCTCCTTCCCTTACTCTTTGTTCATCAACATACCTCTCCACTATGCAGCTGCTTTGAGCTTCAGGGAACTAAGAGCTTGCCTATCTTCCAGTAGTCCAATTGCCTCTTCGTCCAATTCTTTAATTGTGTTTATCTCTAACATTTTAGTATCTGTCACAAACATTTCTCATAAGACGATCCCTTGTAGAAAGGCAGTCTCATTAGAAGCAGCTTGTACTTTGCATATGGTTGAGGAGTGTGACTTATTGTTTATGAACTTGAAAATGATTATATTTGCTTTGCTTGCAAATAAGAAAAATTCTTCTGGGCCTGTGTGCAGCCAGCTTGCTAAGCAGGGGGGGGGGGGGGGGGGGGGAAGATGATGTAATGGAGCTGTAACCTCCAGCTGTAGAGATCAGTGGAGAAGTCTGAGGCAAGGAACAGAGATGTAAGGCCCCAGGTGGCCAATGTCAGAAGTGCTGAGGTTTGAGAGGTGAGGAGCAAGTGTGTCCATAGTGTCAGACCTCAAGGCACTGCTTTTCCTAGCTGTCCAGACCTCCAGAGCAGATACTCTGGATCATTATCACTTGAAGAATGCTTCTATCACCTCTTCTCTATACTGAAAAGTAAGAAAAAGTGTCCTTTAAAAGAAAAAAAACATGGGTATAGGTACACTTTGACATCTTCCTCCTTAACTACACTATGAAGTTTTTCTAATTACCTGTACAAGTCTTGAAGACTTGAAGAGAATTGCAGGAAGAAACAAGGCTCGTTAGGGTTTTCTGTATCTTAATGAGCCCCATGGTATGTTTGAGTCTCAGTCCATGAACCTCAGCTACTGAGAGCAGACTAAAATGAACTTCTCAAGAAGTCAAAGTCAGAAGCAAAGTACCTTGAAACATTAATGGGCCCCACTGAGGGCCATTCCTGGCAAAGCCTCCCCAGGGACTCGTTAGAGCAGATAATTGGAGTCTGTGATTGCAGGTAGGCAAAAGCACTGTGCAGGTGGCTGCAATGCTGAGAAAACCCTTGGTTTGTTTTATGCAGCAGAAAGTCCAAGCCCTAATCCCCAGGCCCTGGGAAGGCAGATCCTGTCCCTCATGCATGGCTCAGGGATCTTCCTGGGTCAGCAGGATGTGAGGGTGAGCAATGCCAAGTGTAGGGAAACTGTGCAACACCTCCCAGCCTCCCCAAACAGGGGTGAGGAAGAAACTAATTCCAGAGCCTCAAAACCAGTTTTGTCTGGTAGGCCTTGGTGGCAGAGGCAGCTGACAAAGCCAAGACAACAGATACCTTGGACCTGTTCTGCCTTTCAGCCTTGCCAGATCACTTGGCCACCTCTACTGCAGGCTGTCATAACCTGTCCCAAGCCTTACTTCTTTCCCTTCAGGCTGTTGATGTCCATCTTGCTTTCCCACCTAGCTCTCACCCCAGCATTTCTATTCCTTCACTGATGTCTCTTCAGCCTGGCTGGATTTTCCTTGAAACACGACACCGTGGGCTGACCCGGGCTCTCTCTGGGTGACCTCTTGCACCACAAGGCTACCCTTTGAGTGACATTTCTTTCTCAACACATCCAGTCTGAACCTTCAAAGCTGCACTTTGTGCAGGTTTCCTTCTCTTCTCACTTCACCAAGGAAAGCTCCATCATCTCTCAAGCAGGTGCACTCTACTACCATAGTGCCCCGAGCCTCCATTTCACCAGGCTAAATAAGCCCAAGTCCTTCAGCCTCTCCAAAAAGAGGCCAGTGCCCATCTTGGCAGATGTCCTCTGGGAAAGCTCCAGTTCTTCCCCGCTCCTCCAGACCTGGGAACCCCACACACAGACACACTAGTCCAGATGTGGCCACACCAGTGCTGAGGCCAGAGGGATGATAACAGCCTTGCCTGGGTGGCCACGCACCTCCTAATACAGCCCTGTATGTAGTTGGCCTTATTCACTGTTTGTAGTGTTCTCTCTCTGAAATGGCATTTTAAATGGTACTGCACCGAAGCTGCATGCCTTTCTTACTGGGGACGTCACAAACCAGAACCTCCAGGTGCAGAGCAATGACCAAGGCACATGTCTGCTGCTGGCTCTCAGATTCTCAGGCAGAAGTGATGTCATAGTCAACATGCCAGCCAGGTGTCTGCTGATGGCCAATGACCCCAAGAGATTGGAGATTCCAATGACCTCACACTGGCCTTCATGGCCATGTGCCTCCTGCTGGCCTATGATCTTCTCAGACATAATTGATGTCAGAGTGATAGCTTAACGCATCAGCCTTCTTGTGGCATGTCAGCTGACCAGACAGAAGTAACTTCACCATGATCTTACAAGCCACGTGCCTGCTGCTGTCCCATCATGTACTCAGGCAGAAGAGGTGTGAGAACCCATATCCGAGCCCTCGTCCTGGACAGACCTACCAGATACTTAGGGAAAGGGATTCTCCCAATCAACACGCTTTTGCTGGCCTGTTAGAGACACTGGCAGATGTGAGCGTAAAAGCAGATATCCCAGCCGTGAGTCAAGGGCTGACCTATCGGCTCCTTCAGAAAGAAGTGACCTCACAGTCCCTTTCCCAGCCATGGTCCTGCTGCTCGCCTATCAACTCCACGGACAGAAGGCACCTTACAGCCACCTTCCCAGCCTTGTGCCTCCTGCTGTCCCATGAGATCCTGAGGCACAGCTGACCTCACCATAGCATTCCCACCCATCTCCTCCTTGTGGCCTACGAGCTCATCAGATACAGGTCACCTCACATTCCTCTCCCAATGCCATGCGACTGTTCTAGGACCTCACAATCCCTGCCCCGGTCCCAAGGTCCATACAGCTTAAGTAAGGTTGAGGAGAGGTGACCAAGATGAGGGCAGTAGAGTGTGGGAAAAAGAGCTTTTTGGATTCAGTGTTGAGGTTGGAGTTTAGGGATTAGAGCTCACCTTTCAGGTTTGGGGATTAGGGAAAGGCTTAGGGAGAGAGTTTGGTGTACTGCTGAGGTTCCCTGGCTAGTGTTTAAGGTGTGGGCTACCATGGTGGGTAAGGGTTTTGTTTAGGGCTGGCGTGAGGACTAGGATTAAGGCCAACATGTTAATACTAGGGGTAGAGGCTAGGGGCCAGTCTGAGCAACCGGGTAAGTGTAAGTGTAAGGGCTTATGGGTTTGGGATTTGGTTTAGATGTAAGGTTTGTTTTTATGGATAGCCTAAACTCTGTTAGATTACTTAAAGTGGATTACTGTCAGGGGGAGGAGGAGTATTTAGGGGTATGGTTCGGGCTTAAGGTTACTAGTTAGAGATAGTGTAAGGGCTTAACAGGAATGTATTCACAGTTAGCGTTTTCACAGCAACGTCCCCTTAACCCCTTTTTACCTCTTCAAAATCTTTTGTGTCAGTTGGTCAAGCCCCTCTTCCCTCCCCCAGATCTCCCATTTCTTTTGCCCAGGCTGCTCCTGACCTCCCCAAAAGTGTCATCTTGTTGAGGGTGGCTTCCTGATGACCTTCATGACCTAAGAGTATCTCTCTCCCTGCTGTTGCTGACCAGTCATAAGTGACCTCACAGCCACCATCCAAGGGGACATACTGTCTGCTGTGCTTGAGAGGCCTCTTCACAGCCTACCCAGCAGCACTGGAGGAAGGTGATGCACTGCACCACCCCAGAGATTCCCTGCCTGAAAACCCACTCGTACATCCAAAGGATTCTTGCACCACTTTTCCCACATGGGTGCTTCAGTTTCCACAGGGCAGCTTGGTTGCCACGGCCACCTCTGTGCAGGCAACTGAGTCAAGACCAGAATGTAAGTTTTAGAAAAATGTTGAAGCCTGTGCAGAAAAGGAAACCTATGTAATAGCAGAAAAAGTCTTAATTTCTGTCTTTTAATGACCTTTTATGAAATTTTGCTGATCACAGTGGAATGCTGCTGCTATCTATCTCCTCAGAGGACTTTGTACCACTGATGGAATTTGATCCTGATCGTCCAGCCAACTTCCCATGCACTGCATCTTCCACGTCTTCAGTCCAGATATCAACAATCCGCTCTAAGGAGACTATGGAAAACCACATCCAAGGTCTTGCAAAGTCCAGGTACACAGCATGCCCTTCTTTCCCCTCCCACATGGGTTCAGCAGTCCTTTTCTTGTCCATCAAGTGACGGAGATGGCTGCAAGAGAATTTTCCCTGTCACCTTGCCAGGGACTGAGGTGAAGGTGGCTAACCTGTAACACTCTGCATCCTCCTTTTTGCCCTTCTTGAAAATGGGTTTGAGATTTGCCTTTTCTGAGGATCCTGGAGCCTCCCTGATCTCTCTGCCCCTTCCAAGATGTTTGAGAGGCCTCGTGATGACACCAGCCAGCTCTACCAGCACCTCTCTGCTGCATTGCACACTAAAACTTGTCTTCATATCCCACACTTGCAGGGGAGTGCCCAGGACACCGCACATGCCAGTCCAGGTCCTTTGGGCTGGTTTAAAAGAGAACCAGAAGCAATCTCTTCCTGCAGGCCCACAACTTCCATGTGCTCTCCGTGCAGCTCACAGCTTCCCTGAGCATTTTTCTCAGTGTCCCCCTTCCCTAACCTTTATAGTCCGGAGGCTGTAGGTATGAGGATGTTGTGGTTTAACCCCAGCCAGTATTTAAGCACCACACAGCCGCTCACTCACTCCCCCTCATCCAGTGGGATGGGGGAGAAATTCGGGAAAAAAGTAAAACTCGTGGGTTGAGATAAGTTCAGTTTAAAAAAACAGAAAAGAAGAACCTAATACTGATAATGACAATACTAATAAAATGACAACAGTAGTAATAAAAGGATTGGTATGTACAAATGATGTGCAGAGCAATTGCTCACCACCCGCTGATCGACACCCAGCTAATCCCTGAGCGGCGATTCCCTGCCCCCCCTTCCCAGTTCCTATACTAGATGTGACATCCCATGGTATGGAATACCCCGTTGGCCAGTTTGGGTCAGGTGCCCTGGCTCTGTCCTGTGACAACTTCTTGTGCCCCTCCACCTTTCTCGCTGGCTGGGCATGAGAAGCTGAAAAATCCTTGACTTTAGTGTAAACACTACTTAGCAACAACTGAAAACATCAGTGTTATCAACATTCTTCGCATCCTGAACTCAAAACATAGCACTGTACCAGCTACTAGGAAGACAGTTAGCTCTATCCCAGCTGAAACGAGGGCACAGGCCCATGGACAGAGGTGTGTGTGGAGGCCGCAGGTGATGCTGCTCAATGCCTTGACACTGCCATCTTAGACCCCACCTGCCAGTGCCCTCAATAGGCCAAATTCTCATTCCCTGATGTGCAGGGTCTCCTCTCTGCTACTCTCCTTCTTCCCATCCCTGGGGATCTGGGAGACCCCAATTTCATGGTCACTATGGCCAAGGCTGACACCAGTCTTCACTTCCCTGACCAGCTCTTCCTCTTCTGGGAGTTCCAGGTCCAGGTGAGCATCAGACTGGACGGCCTATTCAGAAGCTGAACCACACAGAACCTCCCACCTCATCACTTGCCTGTCCCATAGAGAGCGTCCATATATATCTGAGCTGCCCTGACATCACGCAAGGCATTCCCCATTTCTCACGTTCTGTGTCCATCTCTCCTAAGCATGTTGTGCCTCCATTCACCAAATAACCCGTGGGAGCTGTCCTTCCTCAACACAGCTTATACCACTCATGTCACAGCTCTGCCATGGTCAACAGCACTCCTGCTATCCATGCAACAGGTGGTGGGCTTTGATGCCCTTTAGGACTGCAACACCTCAGATGTGGCTCCAGGGCCAAGGGCAGACTTGTAACAAGGAAAGCTTCTACCAAGTGATGGGAGCCCTTGTCTAGAAAGGCTTGGCTTCTCAGCAGAGGCATGCTGGAGTAGATGGCAGGTGGCAACATCATGATGAATGATGTTCCAACAGAGAGCAAAAGCTGCAGTCCCCAAGGCCAGAGTGAAAGTGGCCTGGGCTGTGCAGCCCTGGCAGGAGAGGGGTTTGCTGTCCCAGCTGACTCTGCAGCACTGTGGGACCTCTGCCAGAGGTGAAGATCATCTTCAAGAATGACAAGTCCCTGGGGGAGGACAGCCTGTGATCCAGCCACACTGTGGACGTAATGCTGGGAATCAACCAGCTAGATAGCAGCTCCACAGGGAAGGACCTTGAGGTCCCAGAGGACAAGCAGCTGAGCATGAGCAAGCAATGCACACTCATGGTAAAGGCCAACAGCCTCCTGGTCTGCATTAGGAGAAGCCTTGCTGGCAGATGGAGGGAGGTGATCCTTCCCTTCTACTCAGCACTGCTGAGGCCACAGCTGGAGTGCTGTGTCAAGTGCTGCACTGCCCAGTGCATCATACTTGCTGACCTACTCAAGCAAGTCCAGCAAAGAGTCATAAAGCTGATTAAGGGACTGGAGCATCTTTCCTAGAAGCAAAAGCTGAGAGATGTGGGACTCTTCAGCCTGGAGAAGAAAGTGTATAAAATTCCATTCTGAACCCAAGAAAACACCATTTGACTCTGTGGGTGGTTAAACACTGGAACAGGCTTCCCGGAGAGGTTGTGGAGTCCCCATACATGGGGGTACTTCATACCCACCTAGATAAAGTGCTGAGCAACATACTCTAGCTGAGCCTTCCTCAGCTGAGGGGGTTGAACTGGAGGGTCTCCAGAGGTCCATTCCAACGTCAACATGTCTGTGATTCTGTGAGTATAAAGGAGAAAGCTAAGACAGAAAGAAATGACCTCCACATAGCCTTAACCACAAATATTGTGGGATCCCATGGAGGAGACCCAAGCTGGAAGAGGGGAGAAGTGTGAGGAGGAAGGAGAGGGAGAGTTGTTCTTTACTGACTGTTAACCGCCTCTTCACTGTCCCCCATGCTCCTCTTGGTGTTGGGATGAGTAGAGAATTTGCAGCAAGGGAGTAATGTGAACCTGCCTCCTGGCAGCTGCTTCATGGCGCCTGTCCTTGTGCTGGCCCAGCCCAACTGACCATACACAGTCCCACTCTGCAGGCACAGCATGGAAAAGGGGAGAGTCAGGGGTGGGGACCTTCCCCCCATTGTGATCCCAAAGATGGCTTCAGATCACAGTTCCACCATGACCCTGCTACTTTTGCAGCTTCCCCAGCAGCTGACACATGCCCTGCTGCAGCATTGTCCTACATGGGGTTTTCTAGACAGCTCTGCTCTGCCAGGGTCTGGGGAAGGAGAGAAGATGGGCAGGGCTGTTTGTTCCCCCAAACCAGCCTTGGGACCACCACAAAGATGGAGGTGGCCTCACAGCAAAACTCACCTGTAAACCTAGGGTGACCAGAAAGTGCTGGAAATGGCCAATGAGAGATGCTGGGGGTGACGAAGACCCTGAGTCACCTTCTCTGTCTGTCCATGCCAACAAAGGCACAGACAAGTCTCCTCCTCTCCTCCTCATCTGCATGTCTTCACTGTTTTCCACAAACCCTGGCTCTGCACCACAAACACCCAGTGTGAGTCCTTACCATGTATGGGCACACAGTACAAGCTCTACATGGATATTTTTCTCTCTTGGGCACTTTCCAGCCCAGACCAGCTCCCCCTAAACTCCTTCCACCACCCTTGACCTCTCTCCACCTCCCCTGCCCTCTCCCCAGTGCAGCCCAGTCTGCCATGGCCCCACAGCAGTGCCCATCACAGGGTGCGGCAGAGCTCTGGGCACTCACCCCACAGCCCCAGACACTCTGAAGGGCACAGCAGCTCCTCGGGGGTGGAGAGGGCTGAGCACCAGGTGTGGGAGGCATCTGTAGCACAAGGCCTGAGATCCCCTTGTACAATGGAAATGCTGCTATGGAGGCCAGCCCTGTCATACAAGTGCCCATTGCCTGTCCTCGCCTGCGGTCACAAGCATGCCACACAGCAGGACTCTAACCAAGCTTCAAGAGCGCTCAGGCATTATACTAACCCAAGGATTCAAAAGGAAAGCATGGAAGTGGGAAGAGAGCAGCTTGGGAAAGACCAAGCGCTGGTGATCCCTGGCACTGTTGCTGTGCCAGGACTTTTTTCTTCTTCCCCTCTGCATACAGGCACTGCTCCCTGCAGCACCAAAAAAGGTATTAAAGGAAGGATGCAAAAAAAAACCCAAAAGAGTCACTTCAGGGCACATTATTTTGCGCAAACACACAGAGGGTACAGCTCTTTATTTGCACAGCCTCCAGGGCACAGAAAGCCTGGATATGTTGTGAATTAGAAACTGGAGGAATAAAGACAGTTTTTTTGTGAAGAGCATTCAGAGTAGTAAAAAAATGCAAAATAGAAAAAGTTAAACCACACCCAAAATCACCATAAAAAAGACCAGCAAAAGACAGGTTGGTTCTGTAATGAGATATAAGTACTATGCAGAAGACAAGAGGCAGTTTGCTCCTTCTAAAAAGCATCTAGTCATTAGTTTTCTCAGGGCATCCTTGATCTCAGGGTTTCTCATGCTGTAGATGAGGGGGTTCACGGCTGGAGGCACAGTACAGAACAGCCACCAGCAGGTCCAGGGATGGGGAGGAGTTGGAGGGGGGCTTCAGGTAGGCAGCCGTGGCAGTGCTTACAAACAAGGAGACCACAGCCAGGTGAAGGAGGAACGTGGAAAAGGTTTTGTGCCGTCCCTGCTCGGAGGGGATCTTCAGCAGGCTCTGAAGATCTGCACATAGGACAGCACAATGAAAACAAAACAACCAAAGACTAAACAGACACCAACTACAAGTACCCCATCTTCCCTGAGGTAGGCATCTGAGCAGGAGAGCTTGAGGATCTGGGGGATTCCACAGAAGAACTGGTCCACAGCATTGCCTTGGCAGAGGGGTACTGAAAATGTACTGGCAGTGTGCAGCACAGCATTGAGGAGCCCACTGCCTCAGGCAGCTGCTGCAATGTGGACACAAGCTCTGCTGCCCAGGAGGGTCCCATAGAGCAGGGGTTTGCAGATGGCAAAGTAGCGGTTATAGGCTATGATAGTGAGAATAGAACACTCTGCTGAGATCAAAAAGAGAAACAGAAATGCCTGGGCAGCACATGCTGGGTAGGAGAAGGCCCTGCTGTTCCAGAGGGAGTTGGCTATGGAATTAGGGACAGTGGTGGAGATGGAGCCCAAGTCGAGGAGGGATAGGTTGAGGAGGAAGAAGTACATGGGTGTGTGGAGGTGGTGGTCACAGGCTACGGCAGTGATGATAAGGCCATTTCCCAGGAGGGCAGCCAGGTAGATGCCCAGTGTCGTGGTTTCAGCCCGGCCGGTAACAAAGGACCACGCAGCCGCTCGCTCACTCCTCCGCCCCCCTCCGGTGGGATGGGGAGGAGACGGAGGAGAGAAAAGAAAATGAAACTGGAACCTTGAGGGTTGAGATAAAGGCAGTTTACTGGGACAAACACAAAGAGATTACAACAACAACAACGGCACTAATGAAAAAAAGTATACAAAAAGAGTGATGCACAGTGCAACTGCTCACCACCCGGGACCCGACGCTCCGCCACTTCCCCCACCGAAAACAGAGACCACCCCCCGGCCCGCTCCCCCTTTATATACTGGGCAGGATGTCACATGGTATGGAATAGCTCCTTGGCTAGTTCAGGTCAGCTTCCCTGGCTATGCCCCCACCTCCCAGGTTCCTGTAAAAATTAACTCTATCCCAGCTGAACCCAGGACACCCAGGAAGAGCCAGAAGTGCAAGAGCTGCAGCTCCCGTCTGTCTGCAAATGCCAGGAGGAGGAACTGGGTGATGGAGCTTCCATTGGACATTTTCTTGCTGTGGGAATGTGGCGCTGTCAAAGTAGAAAAAAACCACAGAAGAGTCAGGACATTATCCGCCCCTTATTCTATACCATCTACATCATGCCCAGATCTTACATTTTTTTTTCCCAATCAACCACTACAACTTTCCTTGTCTTATATATAAGTATATGGACTCCCCCCCCTGACCTCGCACACACACACACGGTGTTCCTTTAGCCTATGGGCTATCCCTCTAATGTGTCCATCGATTTTGGGGCTCTATCTGTTGTAACAGTTCTTCAGGATAAGAGAGAGATGGTGTGAGATGTTGGGTTGTTGTACGCTGCCTCTGGAACTTGTGGCTAGTACATTTGGTGTAACTCATGCCCCTGGTCTGCAGGTCGAAGATGTTGATCTTGAGGAAATTGTTGGGTGCCAGTTCAAGTTCTATCGCTGTTGTACTTGGCTCAGTTTCAAAAGTCCATCCTGTAGTCATTTGGATAATTCTCACAATAATACCCTTGATATGGCATATAGACACTATAGATACAATGACATGCATTGGCAGGTTATTTAGCAGTTAAATATCATACAGCCCAATTCACTGGCTATTCTCTCCCAAAATCAAATCTCCCTGAGGTACACATCGAACCTCCCCATCCTTCTGCATCACCCACCAGGTGTACCCAGGTCCTTGAATGGGTTTGCTTCTGCTTGAGGGAGGACTAACCCAGACTGTCTTTCCTAACATACTCCTCATGCGCACTACAGGGACTTTATCCCCTTCTACAGTATGTGGAACTCTTGGTTGGGCGGGGCCAGCCCGATTGGCGGATCCTCTAGTATTAACTAACCAGGTGGCTTTTGTTAAATGTGTATCCCAATGCTTGAAAGTTCCACCCCCCATCGCTCTCAATGTAGTTTTCAGCAGTCCATTGTACCGTTCAATTTTTCCGGAGGCTGGTGCGTGATAAGGGATGTGATACACCCACTCAATGCCATGTTCTTTGGCCCAGGTGTCTACGAGGTTGTTTCGGAAGTGAGTCCCGTTGTCCGACTCGATTCTTTCTGGGGTGCCGTGTTGCCATAAAATTTTCTCTTCAAGGCCCAGGATAGTGTTCTGGGCAGTGGCATGGGACACAGGGTATGTTTCCAGCCACCCAGTGGTTGCTTCCACCATTGTAAGCACATGGCACTTGCCTTGGCATGTTCGTGGGAGTGTGATATAGTCAATCTGCCAGGCCTCCCACTGTTTATATTTCAGCCATCGCCCTCCATACCACAGGGGTTTTTGCCGCTTGGCTTGCTTAATTGCAGCACATGTTTCACATTCATGGATGACCTGTGCGATAGTGTCCATGGTCAAGTCCACCCCTCGATCTCGAGCCCATCTATATGTTGCATCTCTTCCCTGATGGCCTGAGGTATCGTGGGCCCACTGAGCCATAAATAGCTCACCCCTACGTTGCCAGTCCAGGTCCACCTGAGACACTTCAATCTTGGCGGCCTGATCTGCCTGCTCGTTGTTTTGATGTTCTTCAGTGGCTCGACTCTTGGGTACATGAGCATCTACATGACTCTACTTTTACCACTAGCTTCTCTATCCGAACAGCGATATCTTGCCACAGTGCGGCAGCCCAGATGGGTTTACCTCTGCGCTGCCAGTTGCCCTTCTTCCATTGCTGTAGCCACCCCCATAGGGCATTTGCCACCATCCATGAGTCAGTATAGAGATAGAGCACTGGCCACTTTTCTCTTTCAGCAATGTCTAACGCTAGCTGGATGGCTTTCACCTCTGCAAACTGACTCGATTCACCTTCTCCTTCAGCAGTTTCTGCGACTTGTCGTGTAGGACTCCATACAGCAGCCTTCCACCTTCGATGTTTTCCCACAATGCGACAGGACCCATCAGTGAACAGGGCATATTGCCTCTCATTTTCTGGCAGTTTATTATACAGCGGGGCTTCTTCGGCCCGTGTCACCTCTTTCTCTGGCGACATTCCAAAATCTTTGCCTTCTGACCAGTCCGTGATCACTTCTAACATTCCTGGGTGACTGGGGTTTCCTATGCGAGCTCGCTGTGTGATCAGTGCGATCCACTTACTCCACGTGGCGTCAGTCGCGTGATGCGTAGAGGAAACTTTCCCTTTGAACATCCAGCCCGGCACTGGCAGTCGAGGTGCTAAGAAGAGCTGTGTTTCAGTACCAACCACTTCTGAGGCGGCTCGAACTCCTTCATATGTTGCCAAGATCTCTTTTTCAGTTGGAGTATAGCAAGCCTCGGATCCTCGATATCCCCGACTCCAAAACCCCAGAGGTCGGCCACGGGTCTCCCCAGGTGCTTTCTGCCAAAGGCTCCAGGTAGGGCCATTCTCCCCAGCTGCAGTGTAGAGCATATTTTTAATATCTTGTCCTGTCCGGACTGGCCCAAGAGCTACTGCGTGAATAATCTCCTGCTTAATCTGTTCAAAGGCTTGTCGTTGCTCAGGCCCCCATTTAAAATCGTTCTTCTTCCGAGTAACTTGGTAGAGAGGGCTTACAATTTGACTGTAATTTGGAATATGCATTCTCCAAAAACCCACAACACCTAAGAAAGCCTGTGTTTCCTTTTTATTAGTCGGTGGAGACATAGCTGCTATTTTGTTGATGACGTCCACAGGGATCTGACGACGCCCATCTTGCCATTTTACTCCTAAGAACTGGATCTCCTGCGCAGGTCCCTTGACCTTACTTTCTTTTATGGCAAAACCAGCCTTCAAAAGGATTTGGATTATTTTCTTCCCTTTCTCAAAAACTTCTTCTGCCGTGTTGCCCCATACGATGATGTCATCAATATATTGCAAGTGCTCTGGAGCTTCACCTTTTTCTAGTGCAGCCTGGATCAGTCCATGACAAATGGTGGGGCTGTGTTTCCACCCCTGGGGCAGTCGATTCCAGGTGTACTGGACGCCCCTCCAAGTGAAAACAAACTGAGGCCTGCACTCCGCTGCCAAAGGAATGGAGAAAAATGCATTAGCAATGTCAATTGTGGCATACCACTTAGCTGCCTTTGATTCCAGTTCATATTGAAGCTCTAACATATCTGGCACAGCAGCGCTCAGCGGTGGCGTGACTTCATTCAGCCCACGATAATCTACTGTTAGTCGCCATTCCCCATTGGATTTCTGCACGGGCCATATGGGACTATTAAAGGGTGAGTGAGTCTTGCTGATCACTCCTTGGCCCTCCAGTTGGCAAATCAGCTTATGGATTGGGATCAGGGAGTCTCGGTTGGTGCGATATTGTCGCTGGTGCACCGTCGTGGTAGCAATTGGCACCTGTTGTTCTTCAACCTTCAGCAACCCCACAACCGAAGGGTCTTGGGAGAGACCCGGCAGGGTAGACAGCTGTTCAATCTCCTCCGTCTCCAATGCAGCTATACCAAAGGCCCAACGGTACCCTTTTGGGTCCTTGAAATACCCCCTCCTGAGATAATCTATACCAAGGATGCACGGGGCCTCTGGGCCAGTCGCAATGGGGTGTTTATGCCACTCATTCCCGGTTAGACTCATTTCAGCTTCCAATACGGTTAGCTCTTGGGATCCCCCTGTCACACCAGAGATACAGATGGGTTCTGCCCCTTTATAACTAGATGGCATTAGGGTACATTGTGCACCAGTGTCCACTAGAGCCTTATATTCCTGTGGGTCTGATGTGCCAGGCCATCGAATCCACACTGTCCAGTAGACTCGGTTGTCCCTCTCCTCCACCTGGCTGGAGGCAGGGCCCCTCTAATCCTGGTTAGAATATCCGTTACTCACTTTCTGCACACGTAAATCAGAAGTCCCTTCAAGGGGATCAGAAAAGAGATCAGCCCATCTACTGCGTCTGGGGGTCTGCTCACGGGAAACGGGAGCAGCAGTTTTCCAAGAAGAATTCTCTTTTCTGGTTGCTTTTTCTCGCAACTCCTGTACCCGTGCATCCAAGACTGAAGTGGGTTTTCCATCCCACTTCCTCATGTCCTCTCCATGGTCACGCAGGTAAAACCACAGGTTAGCCCGTCGAGTGTACTTTCTCTCTCCTCTCTCTTGGGCAGAGGAACGCTTACTCCCAATAACTGCGATGCGGGCCTGTACAGGTGAGGAGGAGGACAGATCCACTTTGAATTGCTGGAACTCTCGGGACAACTCCTCTACAGCTGAGACACAGGCCCGTAGGGAGGAAGAGAGACTTCCTTCGTATTGCCGGAGTTGGACAGCCAATTCATCCACCGTTTCTCCATAGCCTTCTCTCCAGGACATTACTGCCAATGAGTTGGCATAGGTTGGTGGTGCACTTCGTAGAAACTTCCGCCACATGGGTTGTGTGCATTGGACTTCATCTGGATCTGTGGGTGACTGCGCATTTTCTGGATCATTGTAAATCACCTCCAGCACAGCTAATTCTCTCAGGTACTGGATACCTCTCTCCATGGTGGTCCACTTGCCTTGGTGACATGTAACTTCATCCCTGAAGGGGTATCTTTCCTTTACACCTAACAGAAGTCGCCTCCAGAGGCTGAGGACTTGTGTTTTTCTCCCAATCACCTTGTCGATGCCCCCTTCCCTAGACAGAGATCCCAAATGCTTGGCTTCCTTACCCTCCAATTCCACACTACTAGCCCCGCTATCCCAGCATCGGAGCAGCCAGGTAACAATGTGCTCACCTGGGTGGCGGCTAAAATCTTTTCGCATGTCACGCAACTCACTCATGGATAGAGATCGGGTAATTATTTCAGGTTCTGCCTCTACCTCCTGTTCTCGCGATGACCCTGGTTCATCTTCATCTCTCGCTAAGCGAACTGATTTCTTTGTGTGTTTCTTTTTCTGTACAGGGGCGACTGATACTGGCACAGGTTGGTTCTCTGGTTTAGCTGCAGTGTCTGTCACCGGGGTAGGGGTAGTCATGGTACATGTTGTCGTGGTAGGGACAGCCACCGGTGCTTGTTGTCGGGGTAGGGGCAGCCACGGTGTCTGTTGTCAGGGTTTGGGTAGCCACGGTGCATGTTGTCCTGTTTTCCATCTTTTCCCCCTTTTCCCCCCGAGAGTGCTGCATAATATCAAGCAGTGTTTGGTAGATACTGGCCAGGGCCCAGCACAGTGAGGCGAGTTGTATGTCTTTGGAATAGCCACAGCATTTTTCTTTCAAATATTCTGTCACTTCATAAGGGTTCTGTAGTTGTTCGGGAGTGAACTTCCAAGTCACTGGCGGTGAGAAGTTCTCTAGATACTTGCCCATATGCTCCCACATGCCGTGCCACCCATGAGTATCCAGCTTTGGGGGAGATCTCTGAGTGGTACTCTTAAAGAGCCTTTTTGTAGCCCTAAAGAAGACCTGAAACATATTCAGGAGGCATAGCACTAACAGCACACTGGCTTGCGCATCCCAAGGATATTCAAAATTCTCAAAAGCTGTTGTAATTAGTCGGAAGGAGAAAAGGGAGGTGAACGGATGGGGGGAGGTATCCCCCCCTAATTTCCCCATGGATTGGGTGTAATTACCAATAAAATCCGACAGAAGGCGCCCAAAGTATGGAAATATTATCACTGCCTCATACAGATACCAGCTTAACCTCATGACCAGTGATGTAATCATTTCATAAGTCGACATTGCCCAGTACAGCAAAATGATAATCCCAATCACTCTCCCAGAGATGAGATACGCAACTACAGGCAATACATAGAGCATATAAGAGCTTACAAAACGCCACCATGTAAACAAATGAAACAACATTGTGACTAACATCTATATATCTAAGAAATGCGTTTGGCAAATTTGTTTCAACACGCTCTGGCCAGATCTGTCGTTATCTCAACCCTTCATGCCCCACGTTGGGCGCCAAAAAAGGACTGTCGTGGTTTCAGCCCGGCCGGTAACAAAGGACCACGCAGCCGCTCGCTCACTCCTCCGCCCCCCTCCGGTTGGATGGGGAGGAGACGGAGGAGAGAAAAGAAAATGAAACTGGAACCTCGAGGGTTGAGATAAAGGCAGTTTACTGGGACAAACACAAAGAGATTACAACAACAATGGCACTAATAAAAAAAAGTATACAAAAAGAGTGATGCACAGTGCAACTGCTCACCACCCGGGACCCGACGCTCCGCCACTTCCCCCACCGAAAACAGAGACCACCCCCCGGCCCGCTCCCCCTTTATATACTGGGCAGGATGTCACATGGTATGGAATAGCTCCTTGGCTAGTTCAGGTCAGCTTCCCCGGCTATGCCCCCACCTCCCAGGTTCCTGTAAAATTAACTCTATCCCAGCTGAACCCAGGACACCCAGGAAGAGCCAGAAGTGCAAGAGCTGCAGCTCCCGTCTGTCTGCAAATGCCAGGAGGAGGAACTGGGTGATGGAGCTTCCATTGGACATTTTCTTGCTGTGGGAATGTGGCGCTGTCAAAGTAGAAAAAAACCACAGAAGAGTCAGGACATTATTCTCTGAGCAATATCAAAGCCATTTCCCATAGTCCCTCCCACTCTCACACACACACAGACCCTTTTCCTTTTCTAGGAGATCTTCCTTGAGGCCTGTGGCTGGAGCCCTGCTTGGTGCCGGCTGAGTGTGCAATGAAGAGCAGGACCTCTGCCCATGGGCTCTTGGAAAGTCAGCCCTGCTCTGCAGCAGTGGGTTCATGGGCTCGGTGCGGGCAGGGGCCAGTCTGGTGTTTGACTTTGTCAGCTGAAACCACTCCTAACGCAGAAGGGCTTGTCAGCATCTGCACTGTCAGTGCTAAGCAACCAGGAGGGTAAAAGCAGTTTAAGAGTTCTAGGGTTTTCTACAGCTACCCACATGGCCCCTGGGGAGTTTTCTTAGATCTCGGGAGCCTTCAGCATTTCTGCTGCACTCCGGGAGAATAGCGTGAGCCAGGCAAGTCAAGAGGATTGCCTGTGGCTTAGTGCAGAGAGTGGCGGAGCTGCTCTGTCCTTCTGTCTAGTTCCCACTTGCAGTGTGCTTGCACTTTTCTGAGATGGAGGGTGATCACGCTCCCCTGTTTTACCCTGAAAAGCCACCAGACACTGCTGAGAGCAGAGACATCCACTGCAGACCACCAAATGTCTGACCCTTTCTCAACTTCTCAGCACCCTGCTTCTAGCCAAGGACACACCGGGCTCATTTCGCCAATCCAAGAGCATTTCTTCAGTCATAGCATCTCTGAGCTTCTCCATGGGGCTTTCAGATCACAGAAAGCTGCTATGAGACAGATTTGCATCCTGCAAGGAAGCTAACAGCTTGAAAGGACACTCGGAGGTGATAGCCAAGTGACCTGATGTGTTGACATCTCTGTAAGGGAGAATCAGCTCATTCCCCAGCCCCACAGACACCATTGAGCATAACCCCTCAGATGATAGGAAAGGTGGGACACTAATTCCCATGGACACAGCTGCATGGGATGACCCACAAGATCAGTGTGTGACTGTCGTGGTTTAACCCCAGCCAGCAATTAAGCACCACGCAGCTGCTCACTCACTCCCCCCATTCAGTGGGATGTGGGAGAAAATCGGGAAAAAGAAGTAAAACTCCTGGGTTGAGATAAGAACGGTTTAATAGAAAAGAAAAAAAGAAACTAATAATGATAATGATAACACTAATAAAATGACAACAGTAGTAATAAAACAGTAGTAATAAAAGAAGAAACTAATAATTATAATGATAACACTAATATATTGACAACAGTAGTAATAAAAGGATTGGAATGTACAAATACTTTGCAGGGCAATTGCTCACCACCCGCTGACCGACACCCAGCTAGTCCCCCAGTGGCGAATCCCTGCTCCCCGCTTCCCAGTTCCTAATACTAGATGGGACGTCCCATGGTATGGAATACACCGTTGGCCAGTTTGGGTCAGGTGCCCTGCTAGTGTCCTGTGCCAACTTCTTGTGCCCTGGCTGGGCATGAGAACTGGAAAAATCCTTGACTATAGTCAAGGATAGTCTAAACACTACTGAGCAACTACAAGTCAGTATAGTCTAAACACTACTGAGCAACAACTGAAAACATCAGTGTTATCAACATTCTTCACTCACTGAACTCAAAACATAGCACTGTACCAGCTACTAGGAAGACAGTTAACTCTATCCCAGCTGAAACCAGGACAGACTCTGCAGCTGAAACTCCCATCCCAGAGAACCTGACAGCAGCAACAAGATGACAGTAATAGAGTCAAATGGAGAAACAAGGAAAAAAAAGAGATCGAATGGCTCAGAGAGGCAGGGAAGAGGCATCTGAAGTCTCAGGAAAGAGTTACCCTCACCCAGATGTGCATGTCACCTCCCAGACACCAGCACAGCCAGGCCGTTGGTCTCAGTCCCTGTGCTCTACTTCAGGAGGCTCCTCTCAGACCTACTTATCACTCCAAGTCACAGCTCAGAAGTCTCAGGGACCGGTTCCAGCATGACAGCTCCTCTTCCATTTCTCCCAAAACTTCCCCCAGAGTAGGAAAGAGAAAACTCAGACTCAGGAAAGCTCCTTAACTTTATATCAGTCCCTGCTTTGACCTGCCCCTTGAAAAGTGTCCCTGGAAATGCCGTGGGGGATGATCTGGAGCTGTGACTTGCCCTGGGCCACACAGCACCCTCTTGTCAGCAGAAGGACCCTGCCCTCCTGGGGGTTGCTTCTTCCACCCACAGCTTCTCACCACTCTGTTGTTACAGTTCCACAGGCAGGCAGAATACTTACCCTGGCAGGCGGCAGAGTCCCTGCCCCAGCACACAGCCCCCCACGGTGCAGGGACCCTGCTCAGAAGGACAGCCATGGGCACCCCTGGATGCACACCCACCTTCACACTATGCAGCCACCCCCAGATGAAGGCAGCTGACATGCCCTGTCCCTCTGAGGGTGCAGCAGGGAAGCTGTGCTCCAAAGCACGGCCTTTTTCTCTGCACTGCAGAAACTATGAGAGTCCCTCTGACAGATCCCATAAGCTGTGGGATGTGCCAGCTCTAGGACGCCATTCCAGTAACCACAGCTGCATTGCCCTGCAGCCAGAGACTTACCCTGTGAAGGGATGTCAAGATTTTTCTCTTTGATTCAGCTCTTCTCTGTCATAGCAGCCCAGACTGCCTTTAACATCCCTCTCCCTTCCCTCCTCTCCCCTCGGTGCCTGCAGGCAGTGCCCTCAGCCCTGCTGCACTTTGCAGAGGAGCTGCTCCTGGGCAGAGCTGTCTCTCGGCAGTGCTGCCTGCTTGCCATGAGCTCCCTCCAGCCCAGGAGCCCAGCCCAGCTCAGCAGCAGAGGACCAGCCCAAGGCAGCCCTTTCTCTGCCCCCTCTGGGCTCCCTCCAGGTGTCCCTGGGGCTCCAGGGGAACCTGCTGGGAAAAAGGCTGGAGCAAACACTGATGTTTCTTCCCTCAGCTGGGGAGAGCCACTTCTTTCATGAAATAAAATTTCCCACTCAGAGACAAAGTTACATCTACATGACAACTTTTTTTCTTTCCAGAAATATAATCGTTCTCTCAGAGTTACTTTTAATATACCACTTTTTTCGTGTTACTTTTTAAACAGGATAGTCAGAGAGTGAAAGGCAGGGGACACCTTTGTACCTACTGAGGGAAGGGATCCATGGGTTAATGGAGGGGCTTCATCTGTGTTTCTATTCATGGCATTTGAAGGAGGCTCAGCTCCCTCCCATACACACCACAAAGCCACAGGAGGTGGGATTCCTCTTGACTCTCTTCAGCTGGGCACAAAATAGAAACCTGCATGGGAGATCCTTCTCTCAATTCCCATCTGAATTAATGGAGATGAAATGCAGGAGTCAGGTGTTCAGACACAAACACCTGTTGACATTTGTGTTTCCAGAGGTGGTCCAAGATACATGTAGGTAATATCAAACTGTAATGGAGAAATTCATAGAGACGGGGCAACATCTCGGGAATCATGTATGAGCCTAGTGGGAAATTCCTTTGGCCGAGTGACGTGACAGCTTATGCCCAAATAAAGGCCAAAAGAACCTTTTCCTACTCCTTATCTCCATGGCATTTTTTACAGGTATTCATATGAACGACTCCAGGCATGTACCATTTTGAGAACTGGGTCTCTCTCTTTTTTCCCATCAGCTGAATTTACTATACCTCCACTGACTATAATAGCGTGTGTCCCATTTGCATCCCCACATTGCCTAACAGAATTCAGGACAGGTACTCTATTTAATGTCCAGATCCAGGGCCACAGAGCTGCACCAGATGCCAAGGCTGGCATGGACGTCACAGGACCTACAGGAAAGCAATTCCCATTGAGGGTGGTACATCACAGACACTCCAGACGGCATCGCAGAGAGTGTGATTTGGTGCCTGTGTGCCCTTGACTGATGCCACCAGTCAGAGGCATCAGTCCTCAGATGCCATCAGTCAGAGACAAGGTCTATTCCTTCTCCATGCAAGAGCTGCAGGCATTGCATGAACATGAAGCATGTCACAACGGGGTTTTTACTCACTCCCTTGATGATACAATCAACGAAAAGACCAAGAATTTTCAGAGTGTCCCTGTATACATCTTGTATTCAAGAACAGCATCCTCCAAGCACAACAATGGTCCATATCAAAACTCAGTAGAAACGCAGAAAGGAATTCAAGGGCACCAAGACGAACTTTTGGTACTTCAGGAACTGTTAAAGAAGAAAAAGAGATAAGGTGGGACCACTGCTGAAATGAGGAAGCGTAGGTGTAGATAGATCTGCGGTACTCTATGTCACAGCCTCGGTTACCAGCATGGTCTTGCAGGCCATTGAGCTGTGAGGCAGGACTCTGGAGTAGAACAACCAGCAGTGGATGGGGATCAAGCCTGGGGTCACTCAAACAAACTACACCCTTACCAGTCCATGGGAACCACAGGGGCTGCATCCAAGGGTGCAGAGAGTGTTTCTTCCCCAGGAGGTGCTGGTCTGTTATTAGCCCAGTAAGAAAGGGATTCGGACACTGTGAGCTACCTTTTAAAATTATGTTCATCATCGTTAACACTCTAAGGAGAGAATCATTCAGATCATCTTTGGTCCCTTTAGACGGTGAGAACTCAGGTGGTGTAGCATTGAACGGGCCTTCAGCCCAAATGCAGCAAAGCATGAAGACCCCATCCCTAGAAGACAGTCTCTTGTTTTGGTCATTCAAGCTACTGTAGGATTTTCTTACAGGGAACAACTCTACTCATCGTGTCAGCAGTCAAACAGAAATGTTTTCATGAGAACATCTTGCTGCACAGTTAGATACAGGCAAGGCCAAGCAGGAGACGTAATGTCCAGTACAGAGTGGGACCTGCCTGCAGGCTCTTGTGTGACAACATGCTGCTGAGGTTGTCCTGTAGCCAAGGGATCTGTGCAGCACAGAAGAGGTTTGATGGCCGTGATGTATGTGCAGCACAGTGTAGGGCAGTACAGCCCTAAGAACTTGATGTTCAATATTTTTCTGGTCAGGACCAGTGTTCAGGTTTCCCTGTGAGAGGTGTGCGGTCCACTGTGCTGTCACAGCTGAGATGCAGTGGCCCAGATGTGCACTGCCAGGAGGAGCTGAAGACCCATAGCTTGTCACAGAAATTTGATGTTTTTGGATTAAATGAGACGTGGTGGTACAGCTTGCTGAGCTGTGGTGCTGCAATGAAGGGATACAGGCTCTGCCCAGGGAGCAGCAGGGACGATGAGGACTATCCCCCATGTATGAAAGGGGAAGCTTGGATTTGTGGAGGTTCTCTCTGTGACAGACAACAGGTTGGACTAGCTTTTGTCATTTAGGATCAGAGCAGGAGTCAGCAAGAGTGACCTTGTGTTTGCAGTTACAACCTGCTTGATCAGGGAGAGGAAACAAAAGGTCTTTTGTCAGCAACCCCAGGAAGTCTCCAGGTTCATGAGCAGGTTCCTGTGGTGAACTTAAGTGCCCTGGCATTCCCTGGCAAGGCAAAGCAACAGGGTGCCAAGAGCCTGAAGGCTCTTGGGACAACTTCTTCAGACAGATGCCAGCTGGGCCAACAAGGGTGAATCTCAGCTGGACCTGATCCTGGCCAACAAGGAACAGCTGGTTCAGGGTGTAATGATATCCAGTGTCAGTCTTGGCTGTCATGGCCATGAATTAGTGGGGGATGAGACACCAAAGGGCAGTGAGTAAGGCCAGCAGTAGAGCACAGACCTGGGACTCCAGAGGAGAAGACTTTGACATAGTCAGGAGACTGAGACAAGTGGTGCCATGGGAAGCAGCTCTGAAGGGTGAAGTAGCATGGGAAAACTGATAGGCCTTACAGGACAGCCTCCTCTAAGCACAAGAAGGATCTCCCCAAATACCCTTGAAGAGAAGCAACCATCTCAGGAGGCTGCTTGTGTGAACTGACTGAGCTCCAGGGCAAAAGGGCAGCAGGCAGGAGGTGGAAGCAGGTAAAGTTGCCGACAGAATAAGAAACCTTGTCCCAGGATGTAGGGACGATGCCAAAGCCAAAGCTCCCATTGCCTTGAAAGATGCAGAGGAGGATAGAGGGAGCAAAGTGAGCTGATACTGGTTCATTAACCATAAAAAAATAGACAGGGATCATGTGGTCCTGCTGCTGAGCTTCCTAAGTATAAGAGCAGGTAAGGCTGAGGAACTTAATGACTTCTTTGGCTGTGACTTCTGCCAGGCCTTTGTGACTGGTTGCAGGACCCTGGAGGAAAACAACCAGCAGTAAGTGGGGATCAAGTCAGGGATTACTTGAGCACACTCAGCCTTGAACAGCCTCTGGGAGCAAATAGGAATCATCCAAGGCTGGAGAGAGAGCAAGCCAATTTCATAGCAAGACTCACCCTGCATCACTTTTGACAGATCATGAAGATCAGGATAAGTCCCTGATGGCTTCCAAAAAAGTTGACAGCTGTCTTCCAACACAGGCCAGAGGATTACCGGAGGAACAAAAGGCTGTTTAACCTCCTATAGGAGAGCAGTGTGTCCCTGAGCATGTCCTCCTGGATGATATTTCTGGGAAGATGAAGAGGAAGGCGACTGGGCATGGCCAGCATGGATTTGTCCAGGGTGGATCATGAGAGACCAACCTCATGGCTTTCTAGGATGAGAATGGATGATCAGTGGTGTGTTTTATTATATGATTGCATACAGGACATCTGGAAGGATGGAGAGAGGGATGGAGATGGATGGATGGAGGGATAGATGGATGGATGGATAAAGAGATGGGTGGAATTGGGATTGATGGTTCAGCCCCAGTGGGTCATAAAATATTGGTCCCGCTCTGCCTGGAGAGCTGTAAGAATTTGGCACTGAAGACATTTGCATCTTGACTGCATGCCTCAGCCTGGGAGATGGGGATTGCCCCTGCTGGGGGGTGGCTCTTCCAGTCCAGCCACATGGGTCTAGGTGGTGCAGACTACTTGAAGACATTCCTGTAACCCAAATACATTGGGATGAATGCAGTATTGGCTATGCAAAATCAAGCATTTCATTTGCTTGGTCTCTTTGCTTTGACATCTTCTCACTTTGACTACACTCCTGAAATCTCTCTAATTCACCACAGAAAAATTGAAGACTTGTATTGGTTTGGCTGAGATGGAGTTAATTGTCCCCACAGCAGCCCTCATAGCGCTGTTCTCTGCATTGGTAGCTAGAAAGGTGTTGATAACACACCAGTGCTTTGGCTAATCCTGAGCAGTGCTGACACAGCATCAAGGCTGTCTCTCTAGCATTTTTGCCCCTTCAATGGCAGGCTGGGGCTGGGCAAGATCTTGGGAGGGGATATAGCCAGGACAGCAGACCAAAACTACTCAAACAGATATTCCATACCATATAACTCAGCTATAAAAGCCGAGTAAAGGGATATGGAAAGGGAGCATTTTCGTCTTCTGGAGCAACCACTACACATACTGAAGCCCTGCTTCCCAGGAAGTGGCCAGACATCGCCTGCTGATGGGAAGTAGAGAATAACATAATGTGTTTTTCTTTGCTTTCGCACGTGACCTTTGCTTTCACTTTATTAAACTGTCCTTATCTTGACCCACGGGCCTTTTGTTATGTTTTCTCTCCCCTGTCCAGCTGAGGAGGGGGAGTGATAGAGTGGCTTTGGTGGGCACCTGGCAGCCAGCCAGGGTCAGCCTACCACAAGACTAAAGGCAAATTATACCCAGACTTGGCTCCTTGTGCTGTTTTGCATGCTAATGAGCCTTCTAGTGCCGAGTTCCTGAACTGCAGATCTTTAAAGACTGACCAGCCTCTAGAGAAGTTTAAGTCAGAAGCAAACCTCCAGGTTTGTGTGGGTGTTAGCAGGCCCTGCTGAAGTTCGTCACTGAAGAGACCATGCAGAGAATGAGCAGACAAAGCTCCTGTCCCTGAGGGTTGGTGAAGCAGGAAGTTGGAGGCACTTGGTACAGGAGGAACATTAAATGTGGCAGTCACTGTGAAAGCCCTTGATGGGCTTCAGCAAGCTGGATGGCCAAGCCCTGACCCCCATTCCCTGGGGAGGGGGCACCATTTCCTCTTGGGATGCTCAGGGCTCTTCCTGGGGCCAATGTGAAGTGGGAGTGTGTGATGCTGCCAGGTACAGGTCAGGAGTACAACACCTTGCAGGTTCTGTGGATGGTGGGTGAGGAGGCAACACAGCACTGGAGCTGTAAGGACCTCATGTCCTCTAGTGGGCAACAGTGGAAGAGACAGAAGCCATAGCCAAGAGAACAAGGGTCTCTGCTCTGTTGGGGTGCCAAAACCCCACCAAGGCCCTCGGGCATCTCCAACACAGCTACACTGTCCTGTGACTGTGCCTGCTTCCTTGCTTCCAAGCTGGGGTTTTCTGAGGATTTTCCAATTCCTGTGAGCTCCCCACAAGCCATCCCTTTTCTTTTAAAGCCTTGCTAATGCTCATTTACACCCAAGATTTCCAAGGCCCATACTTGCTAGAATCCTCTATTTAGCACCACACCCCAGCACTGGACTGCACGTCCTCCTTCTTCTGCTGTTGCCTCACATTACAAACTCAACCTGTTTCACTTCAGCATGACCCCTGCCCCGATAGTTCAAGTCTTTTCCCTGCCTTTAAATCACTCACTGATACACCAACACAGCACTCTCTGTGCATGCTACATGGAAATGTCTATATCAGCCCTGATTTGCCCAGGAGGGGTCTGTCTTCCTGCCATCTTCCCAGGACAATCCTCTTCCTCAACCTCCACACACCGACATCAGCTGCCTTCCAGTTCTGTTTTCAGACATGGTTGTAAGGATTTGCTACAGCCATTTGCCATCACCTTCTTTCTCACTAACATTCCTCAACCCTCTCTCACAGACCTACACATGGCCAATCGCTGATGCGCAGCACCACTCACTCTTCAGAAGAGGTCTTGAATATTTTGGACCTTCCTGGTGCTTTTTATAAGCTTCCTCGCTCCCTCCAGAGCTCATGATGAGCTTTCTTGGACACAACAGGGCCTTGATGACCATCTCTTGTGAAATGGTTGCCTTTTGATGATTGTCTGTGCAGAAAGAGTAGTCACACAAAAGTAGCAAAAATATCAAAATGGGTGCTGAGTGAAGTGTCAGTAAGAACCGGCTGAGCCACCGCCATGCCTGTGGCTTCCTGGAAAGGCATCTGTCCTGAGAATCAGATCCAGCCTCTGCCACTCTCTGTAGAGGGAAAACCAGCAATGTCCAGGCCACCTGGGGAACCTAAAAGGTGACCTTTTGCAAGACCACCCTTCATCTGAAGTGCTTTGCATGTGTCCCTGAGGATGGGCTATCATGCCTTATATGGCAGACACTGATTCAGCTGGCATTACCCAGAGGGGCTGACACAGATGTAGACTGCTACATTGCAGATATTTACATTTAGGCAGGTTAATGCTTTTTGGGGTAGATACTGAGACTCCTAGGGAAATCACACAAACACGTGAAGGATTATCGAAGGACTTTCTCCAGTTTCCCCATCCTCCTTAGAAATGGGAAACCCACTGGCTCACATGGCATCCATCATAACCCCCATGCCCTTCCCCCCAGGCAACTCCTCAGCCAGTCATGTCACAGCCTGTCCCAAGGCATGGGGTTCTTCTGAGCCAGTGCAAACCTTGTCCCCTTTGCCTTGTAAAACTTCTGGAGGTTTCTTTGGCCAAATCCACAAGTGTCTCAAGGTCCCTCTGGGCTGAAAATACACCACCTCAACATGTAAGGTCTGTGGGCCACTGCCTCAAGCAGTGGATGAATATGGAGAATTACAGGACACTGCAGGTGATGAAAGACAACGATGTGCTTCATGGAGTCGCCTACCAAGGTGCAAAATGCCACAGGAACCCTCTCAAAAACACCAGAAGAGGCTACAAAAGAAGTCATGCATGGCCAACAGGGAAAAGATTAGCAGGGTAGGCTGTTGGTTTTGGATGGTGTTATGATAGTAAAACAGGAGCACTTGTAGTTTCAGGGAAGTAAAATGGAAGCAAAGAATGTGGTCAGGGCTGTTTAGGGTCACCTGAAAAGCAGCCCAGCACCTGATGTGAATGACTTCTGTGGCCAGGGAGAACCTGAGAGCTTTCCCTCGTTGGAAGACATGAAGGGGAGGGAAGGACAGCATCATTCATTCACACTGGAAGGGACCTTGGCAGGTGTCTTGACCAACCTCCTGCACAAAGCAGGGTCAGAGCAGGTTATTCAGGGCTTTATTCAAACATCTCTTCATCACTTTCAAGGATCAAGCCTTTGCATATTCTCCGGGAAACAGCTTCCAGCGCTTCAGTATCCTCGTGTTGGAAAAGTTTCTCCCTGTATGTGCCCTGACCCTCTCTTTTTCCAGCCCATTGCCTCTTGTCCTTGTGTCTTGTACCACGGACATAAGCCTGACTCAGCCTTACTAGGACCAGTGCCATGATGCTTGCATGTTCCCCCATGACCTTCCTTTCTCCCAGCTGAACAAGCCCAGCTCTTTTAGCTTCTTCTCACATGACAAGCGCTTCAGCCCTGATCGCCTTGGTGGCCCTCATCTCACCTGGATCCATTTTGCCAATGTCTCTTTGGCACTACAGGGGGCTCAAAGCCTCGGGAATTCTTCTGGATATGATGTAAAATGTTCTGAGGAGAGAGGGATAATCAGTTTCCTTGACTGTGATCCTGCTCCTGCAGCCCTTGATTCTGTTGGTCGTCTTTGCTGCTGGTTCATCTTTTGCCTCATGGCACCCAAGGACCACCAGAGCCTTTCCCACAGAGCTGCTATGCAGCCATGCAGCCCCTTTCCTCCCTCATTGCAGGGGCTTGGTCTGCTTTAGGGGCAGGAATTTGGATTTGTCCTTATTGGATAGCATGCAGTTCTCTTTTGGCCCATCCCTCCAACATGCCTATGTCCTTTGGGAAGGCAGCCCTGCCCTCCAGTGCAGTGTCTGCTCTCCTCTGTGGTGTCCTGGTTTGGTTGGGATTGATTTCTTTTTCCTAGCAGCTGGTACAGTGTTATGTTTTGGGTTCAGTATGACAAGAATGTTGGTAACACTGATGCTTTCACCTATTGCTAAGTAATGTTTAGTCCAAAGGCAAGGATTTTTCAGCTTCTCAAGCCCAGCCAGCAAGAAGGCTGGAGTGGCGCAAAAGTTGGGAGGGGACACAGCCATGGCAGCTGACCCAAACTGGCCAAAGGGTTATTCCATACCATGTGACATCATGCCCAGTATATAAACTGGGGGGAGTTGGCCTGGGTGGGTGTCACGGATGCACGACTAACCAAATCCAACAGGTGTTAAAACTCAGATTTATTCTTCAGCAAAAGTTAGTTAGAAGTCCAGTAACATTTTATAAAACCACAGGCTCAATGATGTAAAGAGAATTAGTACTACATAGCTGACTGAAGTATCCCCAAGATTTAAAGTGATGGCTCAAAATGCGCACCTAAAAGCTGAGGGCTCTCTCCCTTGCGGAGTTACCTCGGGCGGTGCCCTGACCCGAGAGGGAGTCCCCAGCTGCTGACCCGCTGCTCCAAGGAGGACTGCCATCGTGTCCTCTGGCACGTCCCCATTTATACCGCTGTTGAATCTGACCCGTGGTCATTTAATTCTATTGGCTAGGAGGGTCACCTCAGTGTACCTGGCGCACCTCGATTGGCCAGTTCAAATTTCAAACTGCAGCCTCCAGGGTTTCCTTCCCCTTCTCCCTTCCTGGAGTTTCGTTTCCTGCTGACAGGATGGGGGGCGGGATGTACTGCCACATCCTTAACTGCGCGAGTGGGCTAGACCAGGCCTCCCTAAATGTGCAGGCAGGGTAGAAATGGCCTCCTGACTAGCGCTAGTGGGGTAGACCTGGCCTCCCTGCATGTGCGGGCCAGGTAGCCAGGCCTCCCTAATGGTGCAGGTGGGGTAGACCTGGCCTCACTACCAGCAAGGGTGCGGTAGAAATGGCCTCCCTGCTGGCGCCAGTGGGGTAGACATTGCCTCCCTACCCGAGCGGGTGGGGAAGATTTGGCCTCCCTGCTGCACCGGTGGCTAGGCCTGGCCTCTCTAACCGTACAGGTGGGGTAGACGTGGCCTTCCTGCCGGCAAGGGTGTGGTAGACCTGGCCTCCCTACCAGCGACGGTGGGGTAGACCAGTCCTTCCTAAATGCGTGGGTGGCGTAGACCTGGCCTCCCTACTCACACCCATGGGGTATACCTGGTCTCCCTACCTGAGCGGCAACGTAGACCTGGACTCCCTACCAGTGCTGGTAGGGTAGACCTTGCCTTCCTGCTGCACCAGTGGGGTAAACCTGGCCTCCCTGCTGCACCGGTGTGGTAGACCTGGCCTCCCTGTCGGCACCGGCTGGGTAGACCTATCCTCCCTAGCCGAACGGGAAGGGTAGACCTGGCCTCCCTAACTGCATGGGCGTGGTAGACCTGGCCTCCCGGACAATGCTGGTGGGGTAGACCAGGCTTTCCTAAATGCGTGGGTGGGCTAGACCTGGCCTCCCTGCCGGCACTGATGGGGTAGACCTGGGCTGCCTAACCAAGTGGGCAGTGTAGACCTGGCCTCCATACCTGAGCAGCGGGTTAGACCAAGTCTCCTTAACTGCGCAGGTGGGGTGGTTCACACCTCCCAACAAGCACCAGTGGGGTAGACCAGGCATACCTAACCGCGCGTGTGTGGTAAACTTGGCCTCCCTACTGGCAACGTTAGGGCAGACATGGTCTCACTACCCACAGCGTCTGGGTAGACCAGGCCGCCGTACCAGCAAAGGCAGGGTACACCTGACCTCCCTAACACCACGGGTGGGGTAGACCGCCGTCCCTAACCACACAGGTGCAGTAGACCTGGCCTCCTGACTGGCGCCAGTGTGGTAGAACTGGCCTCCCTATCTGCGCAGGCCAGGTAGACCTGGCCTCCCTACGGGTAATGGCGGGGTAGACCTGGCCACCCTAATCATGCAAGTGGGGTTGACCTGGTCTCCCTAAGTGCGCGGGTGGGGTAGACATGGCCTCCCTACCAGCGACAGTGGGGTAGACATTGTCTCCCAACACAAGTGGGCAGGGTAGTCCTGGACTCCAGACTGACACTGGTTGGGTAGACCTGGCCTCTCTAACCGCGCAGGCGGGGTAGACCTGACTTCCTTGCGGGCCCTGGTGGGGTAGACATCATCTCCCTACCTGAGCGGGCGGGGTAGACCTGGCCTCCCTACCGGTGCCAATGGGGTAGACATGGTCTCCCTACCGGCTATGGCAGGGTAGACCTGGCCTCCCTACCGGCAAGGGCGGGGTAAATGTGCCCTCCCTAACTGCACGGGTGGTGTAGACATGGCCTCCCTAACCATGCGGGCAGTGTAGACCTGGCTATTCTACCCGCGTGGGCAGAGTAGACCAGGCCTCCCTAACCGCATGGGCGGGGTAGACCTGGCCTCCTTATGCTGCGCGGGTGGGGTAGTCTGGCCTCACTACCATTGCCGGTGGGATAGATGAGGCCTGCTGGCGCCTGTGGGGTAGACCTGGCCTCCCTAGCCGAGCGGGCAGTGTAGACCAGGAGTCCCTACCAGCAAGAGCGGGGTAGACCTCGACTCCCTAAATATGCAGGTGGCGTAGACCTGGCCTAACAAGTGGTGCCAGTGGGGTAGACCTGGCCTCCCTGCTCACGCGGGCTGGGTAGACCAGGCCTCCCTACCGGCAAGTGTGCGGTAGACCTTGCCTCACTAACTGCATGGGTGGGGTAGACATGGCCTCCCTAACCATGCAGGCAAGGTAGACCTGGCCTCCTGACCTGAGTGAGTGGGGGAGACCTGGCATCCCTAAATGCACGGGAGGGATAGACCTGGCCTCCCTTACATTGTGGACCAGGTAGACCATGCTTCCCGAACCATGCGGGCAGGGTAGACCTGGCCTCCGTACCCATGCAGCAGGGTATACAATGCTTCCTGAACCGTGCGGGCAGGATAGACCTGGCCTCACTAACTGTGTGGGCGGGGTAGACCTGGCCTCACTGTCAGTGCCAGCAGGGTAGACCTAGCCTCCCTACCCAAGCGGGTAGGGTAGACCAGGGCTCCCTAACCATGCAGGCAGGGTAGAACTGGCCTCCAAACCAGTGCCAGTGGGGTAGATGTGGCCTCCCTACTGGCGCCAATGGGGTAGACATGTCCTCTCTGCTTTGCCGGTGGGGTATACCTGGCCTCCCTACCTGTGTGGGCAGGGTAGACCAGGCCTCCTGACTGGCGCCGGTGTGGTAGACCTGGCCTCACTAACCATGTGGGCACCATAGACCCGGCCTCCCTAACCACATGAGCGGGATAGATCTGGCCTCCCAAACGGTGCTGGTGGGGTAGAAAAGGACTCCCGGTCTGCGTGGGTGTGGTTAACCTGGCCTCCTACCTGCGCCAGTGGGGTAGACCTGGCCTCCCTGCAGCACTGGTGGGGTAGACCTGGCCTCCCTAACGTCAAGGGTGCAGTAGACGAGGCCTCCCTAATTGCACGGGTGTGGTAGACCTGGCCCCCCTAACAGCAAGGACGGGGTAGACGTGGCCTCCCTAGCTGAGCGGATGGGGTATAACCAATCTCCCTACCAGCAAGGGTTGTGTAGACTTGCCCTCCCTACCCGCACAGGTGGGGTAGACCTGGCCTCCCTACCTGCATGGTCATGGTAGACCTGGCCTCCCTAACCTCAAAGGTAGGCTAGATCTGGCCTCCCTAACCTCAAAGATAGGGTAGACCTGGCCTCTATACTTGCACAGACCCAGTAGACCAGGCCTCCATAACCATGCAGGCGGGGTAGGCCTGGCATCCGTAGTCTATCGGGCAGGGTAAACATGGCCTCCTGACTGGCACCAATATGCCTCTCAATCATCCAGTGCCTCTTGCTGTTGGCAAGATGGACCCTGCCATAATGCTGGCATTCAGGCGCTGGCAAAATGGCACCAGCCCTTTTGGAAGGTCATGGTGTGTTTTCCCACCTCTGTCTCCAGTGGGACATGGCTTTCCTGGATGTTGTGTGCCATATTTGCCAAATGAATGCCATTGCAATAGGTAGCCCAGGCACAGCACTAGAGGCCATTCTTATGCCATTTAAAAGAGAGCCTTGACATTATATCGGTGCCTGCAATGCAGGGGTGTGCTCATGTCTGAGTTTTGCAGTGAGCTGAGCAATAATGAGTGCAGGAGGGAGTGCCTAGACAGGGATCTGACCATCCTTCTGGTACATGCTTCCTTTTGGTCAGCTGAAAGACCAGCATCTGCCATTGAAATATGAGTCTAACTGACATTCAGGTGCCCTAAAGTGTGGGTGTAATCTGAGATCACCAAGGGACCCCTCTCCACAACCACACAGCTGATACTCAGGAAGTTGTGGGTGTCCCAGGTATGCTCCATCAGAGCCTGAAGACACGTTTTTGTCTGCAAAACACAAGATTTTGACCGCCCCTGGTACCTCTAATGCTACCAGGTGTTTGTGTGTGAGCAGCTGACAGCCACCCTGCATCCCCATGGATCCCAGCAGGAGCTCAGGGCAGGGGCTGGCCTGCAGGCACCTCTTTTGCACAAACTGCACTAGAGCAAGGTTCTTTAAGACCTTTAAGATCCTTGAGTCTAACCATAAACCTAACCCTGCCAAGTCCGCCACTAAACCATGGCCTGAAGTGCCACTTCTAGATGTGTTTTAAATAACTCCAAGGATGGTGAATCAACCACTTCCCCAGGCAGCCTGTTCCAAAGTTTGATGTCCCTTCTGGTGAAGAAATTTTTCCTAATATCCAGTCTTGGAATATTGATTTTTGCCAGTAGGTCCTTTCTCATCCACACCAGCCTCCTGCACAATTGCTTGACTTCCTGCCTGTCTGGGTGTACGGTTCTGGTGCTTGAAGAGGAAAGCCTTGCCCATCAAAGAGCTCTCCCCTCTTCTCTGCAGGACCATATCCCATGGGATACCGTCAAGGACGTCCCTTGGCAGACTAAAACCTGCTCTCCTGAAGTCCTGCTCTTTGCCTTGTTCCTGAAGTCCTGCTCTTTGCCTCTCAGGAAACTCAACTCTACTTTCTCACCCCTGACTATTGCACCACTGACCAGCTCTTCTTTATTTCGAAGGATGACGTCCTGCAGGACACTCCCCTTCACTGGCTCCTCAGGCACCCTTGCCACGAGGATGCTGCCAATGAACTCCAAACACATCCTGGATGGCTTTCACCTCGCTATGTTGCCCCTTCAGCAAATTTCAGAGCAGTTTCAGTCTGCCATGAGGACCAGCGCCTGCGAACAGGAGGCTTCTTCCTGTTTTCTGAAGAAGGCCTCACCTGCTTTTCCTTCCTGATCAGGAGGTCTGCAGCACACAGCAACCCACCACAACATTGCTTATGTTGTTCTGGCCTCCCATGCGGACTGTCCATCTTGTCCCTATCCAGCAGTGCTCCATGCACGCCTGCTGCTCTCTCACATAAAGGGCAACTTCCCTTCCAGGTCCAGGCCGATGGATTTATCAGTACCTGACCTCCCCAAACCCTTCAGTTTCTCCAGGAGGTGGTTTGGGCCACATTATCCATCCAGAAGCCAACTCACAGACTCTCAGGGCTTTCCAATATCCAGTCCAGGCTTATGGTCTCTAAAATAACTTGCTGCCTGCTTTGGTTTGATGTTTGCTAGTGGTTTCACCCATTGACATACACACCAACATCATCTATTTTCCCCCACAACCACAGCAGGAAGCTGAGAGCACAGACCCCAGAAAGTACCTTTCCTCTCAAGTAGCCCTTGCCTTGATGTGCTTCTGGAAAAGTTCCCCTGGGCATGCCCTGGGGTGATCTGGAGCTGTGAGCAGCCCTGACCTAGGCAGCACCCTCTGAACAGCAGAAAGACCCTGCCTTGCTCTGTTGGCAGATTGCTCCATCCACCCACAGCTTCTCCCCATGGTGCCATGGAAAGATCCCTGGGAAGGATGAGTGCTGACCCTGGCAGGCGGCAGAGTCCCTGCCCCAGCAAACAGCCCCCCACGGTGCAGGGACCCTGCTCAGAAGGACAGCCCTGGGCACCCCTGGCTGCACACCCACCTTCACACTCTGCAGCCATCCCCAGGAGAGGGCAGCCTCATGCCCTGTCCCTCTGAGGGTACAGCAGGGAACCCCTGCTCTGGTGCATGTCCTCCTCCACACTAAAGAAACCCTGAGAGCTGTCCTGCCAGATCCTCGACACTGCAGCAAGGTGTGCCATTTCTGGGAAACCTAAAGTGAAAATTCAGATAGTGACTGCTCAGCAGTGGTAATTTGTGACCAAAGATTTATCTGGCATGGAGGGCAAGAAGTCCCAGCTGCAGAAGGGGTTAAACTGGCTGGAAGCAGGAATGCCAGAGAGAGAAGGACTCCCTGTCAGAGAGTGGTTTCCCTTGGAGATGAGATAAGGAGCAGCCACAGTATTGTCTTGTAGCCATCCTGAAATGGGAGGCTCAGGGGACACTTTGGGCAGCAGAGCTGGGCTGGGGCGGGGACCAAAAGCCAGGCTGAGGTGGTGTCCTGGTTTCAGCTGGGATAGAGTTAATTGTCTTCCTAGTAGCTGGTACAGTGCTATGTTATTGAGTTCTATATGAGAAAAATGTTGATAACACACTGATGTTTTCAGTTGTTGCTAAGGAATGTTAAGTTTCAATTCAAGGATTTTTCAGCTTCTCATGCCCAGCCAGCAGAAAAGCTGGAGGGGCACAAGAAGTTGGCACAGGACAAAGCCCGGGCAGCTGACCCAAAGTGGCCAACGGGGTATTCCATACCATGTGACATCACATCTAATATAGGAACTGGGGTCAACGGGGGGGGGGATCACTGCTCTGGGACTAACTGGGCATCAATTTGCAGGGTGTTAAGCAATTGCATTGTGCATCATTTGTATATTCCAATCCCTTTATTATTACAATTATTGTAATTTTATTAGTGTTATTATTATCATTATTAGTTTATTATTACAATTATTGTAATTTTATTAGTGTTATTATTATCATTATTAGTTTTTTCCTTTCTGTTCTATTAAACTGTTCTTATCCCAACCCACGTGTTTTACCTTTTTTCCCAATTCTCTCCCCGATCACACTGACTGGGGGCGGGGAGTGACTGAGCAGCTGCATGGTGCTTAGTTGCTGGGTGCGCTTAAACCATGACAGGTGTCCTGTGCTGACCCTCACAGTATTGGTGCTGGTGCAAGTGTATATGAGGAATCAGCTAGAGATGCATCTTTGCAGCCGCCTTGTATAACCGCTTACGGTGCTAGGACTCTGCCCAAAGTAGTGTTCATTAAGTTATGTTTTTAATATACTTAAACAAATACATGTTTTTAATTCACCTCAAGGGGTACACTAAAACTTCCCTAACTGTTCTTGACTTCTGTATATGTTCATCCTTCATGTACAACATCAATCAGAGACTGCTGATATCACTTCTTCTGTAAGCAGGAAAAATGGGAGCACTAGAAAAATCCTTACTTATTGTTCTTTATTTTTGAAATCTTTTCACTTTGACTGCACTCCTGAAACTGCTCTCAATAGCCACACAGGAACTGAGGAATTAAGAAAAACTTTGCCCAGAAACTTGGCTTGCTAGGGTGCTTTGCATATCAATGTGCCCTCTGGTGCTAAGTTCCTGAATTGCAGGTGCTGGGAGAATGAACAAACCTCTGGAGAAGTAAAAGTCAGCAGCAAGCCTCCAAGACTCTGAGGGTCTTAGCGGGCCCCACTGAGGACCATCAGTGAAGAGAGCAGCGAGGTAATGACCAGAAGAGGTGGCTGTCCCTGGGGGCTGGTGAAGGAGGAAATCAGAGGCACTGGTGACAGCTGTAAAATGTTGGGGGCGGGACAGGGACCCAGCCCCACCAAGCCCCTTGGTTGCCCTTGCCACAGACTCTCTTGCACTGCCCTATGCCTGTGCTGCTTCCCTGCACATTTTGACCACCCCCTGCTTCCATAACTCACTCTGACCCCATGACGCCCCAAGCTTTCCTGATGTCTCTCTGGTTGTTGCTTCAAACACAAATCAGTGGTGACCATAGGATTGGCCAATGCCTGGGACTTCCTCACAGCCTTCCCAGTTCTTCCAAAGCCTTGTGAATGCTCCTTTGCCATCCAAGATGTCCCAGCCCCAAACTCAAATCCTCACTCCTCTTCCCAGCACTGAAAGGCATGTCCTCCTTCTCCTGCTGCCTCAAAATCAAAACTCCACCTATTTCACTTTAGAATCACACCTCCCCCCCATTTCAGATCTTCTTTCTGCGTTTAACACACTCCCTGCTACACCCCACCCCACCCCTTCCCTGCAGTCCCGTGTGGCTCACAAACCTTTCCCTCTTCTCCGGCAGTGTCGGGACTTAACTCGAGGAGGTTCATCCCTCCTTCAGGATCCTGAGGCCCATCCAAGTTGGGGAGTGAAGGAGGGGAAGAGAGCAAGGTCAGCTCGTGGGGCATGACTGGGCACAGCTACCCTCAGCAGCGAGCATTCTCCATCTCCAAGGCATGCACACAACATGGAAAAATCTCTTCCATCCCTGACTTGCAGAAGAGGGGTCTTCCTTCATGACATCTTCCCAGGACACACCTCCTCCTCTTCCCCATCCACAGACATCCACTGCTTGCCATTTCTGTCCTCAGAGAGGGTTTCAGGATTTGCTAAAGCCATCAGCCACCTCCTTGTTTCTCACTGACATGCCTCGACACTCTCTCTGAGCCCTACACACGGACAATCAGTGCTTCTCAGAGCCACTTGCACTGCAGAAGAGGCCATGAGATTCCTGCATATTCCTGATGCTTATTAACTCTCT
Organism: Astur gentilis; assembly: GCF_929443795.1. Taxonomy (NCBI): domain Eukaryota; kingdom Metazoa; phylum Chordata; class Aves; order Accipitriformes; family Accipitridae; genus Astur; species Astur gentilis. Next base: position 706,617 of record NW_026060847.1, read on the forward strand.
TCCTGGCTCTCTCCAGAGCTCATGGCAAACATTGTTGTCTACAACAAGGCCTTTATGACCATCATTTCTGAAATCATTGTCTTTTTAAGATATTCTCTGCAGAAAGAGTAGCCACAGATAAGCACCAAACACACCAAAACAGAGTCTGACTGAAGTGCCAGTAAGAAGCAGCTGAGCAACACCCAAGGTTCTGGCTTCCTGACAAGGAGTGTCTCCTGTTTGTCACCTTTTCTCATGAAAGGAGCAGGAAAACTGTCCATCCCATGGAGCTCTGCAGAAGGAAGATGGACTTGTATGTTGTATGAGGTGATACAAGCAGCATCAGCAGGTAGAAAAGACTTCTCTAGGGAAGGCTTTTATGAAGGAGTACCCTGACTTCACACAGATAAGAAAATGGAGAACAGGTAGTGTGCTGATGTGATGGTTAGAAGTGTCCTGGCGTAAAAGAGTGTGGATGAGAGAAGGTGGGAGAGATTTGCTTTGCAGAGATTTGAGTTAGTACTTTCAGTGTCTGAGACAAGGTTTGGAGCCGAGGAAAAATCTAGAAGCTCTCAAGGATGTTTTGCAATTAGTGGAAGTATCAGTAATGAGAATAGCAGGACAGTGCTGCAAGGGAAGTCGTCTGTATTCTCGCTGATGGACTAAAGCTATTTAATTTTTCTTTTTACATGACAAAAATAGCTATGAGTTCTCAGGGATTAGCCTGTGGTATACAGTTCTTAGAAGAAATGTCCATGATGGCACCTCCTGGCAGCTGCTTCATGGCCCCTGTCAGTGCCCTGTTCCTGTGCTGACCCAGCCCCACTGCCCCTACATGGACCCACGGCCCCACTGTGCAGGCACAGCATGGGAAAGGGGAGAGTCAGGGTTGAGGACCTTCCCCCCATTGTGATCCCAAAGATGGCCTTCAGATCACAGTTCCCCCATGACCTTCTTACATTTGCAGCTTCCCCAGCACCCAACCCTTACCCTGCCCCACCCTTGTCCTACATGGAGTTTGTAGACTACTCTGCTCTGCCAGGGTCTGGGGAAGGAGAGAAGATGGGCACGGCTGCTGCTGTGCCATGACTCTTTTCTTTTTCCCCTCTGCACACAGGCACTGCTCCCTGCAGCTGCAGAGAAGGTCTTGGAGGAAGGATCTCAGAAGAACAAGTCACTGCAGGGCCCTTTATTTTGCTTAAACACACAGAGGGTACGGTTCCTTATTTGCACAGCCTCCAGAGCTCACAAAAGCTGGATAGACTGTGAATTAGAAACCAGAGAAATAAAGAAACTGCTTTCTGGAAAGCATTCAGATAAGTAAATCAAAGAAAAAAAAAAAAAAAAAAGAAAGGAAAACCAAAAAAAGAATTCACCTTCAAAGTCCCACATAAAGACAGGAAGGGTCTGTAATGAGATATAAGTACTATGCAGAAGACAACAGGAACGTCATTGCTTCTGAAAGCATCCAGTGATTAGTTTTCTCAGGGCATCCTTGATCTCATGGTTTCTCATGCTGTAGATGAGGGGGTTCATGGCTGCAGGCACCACCGAGTACAGAACTGCCAACAGCAGGTCCAGGGATGGGGAGAAGATGGAGGGGGGCTTCAGGTAGGCAAAACTGCCAGTGTTTATAAACAAGGAGACCACAGCCAGGTGAGGGAGGCACGTGGAAAAGGCTTTGTGCCGTCCCTGCTCGGAGGGGATCCTCAGCACAGCCCTGAAGAGCTGCCCATAGAACAGCACAATGAAAACAAAATACCCAAATGCAAAACAGACAATTGCAAGTACCCCAACTTCCCTGAGGTAGGCATCTGAGCAGGAGAGGTTAAGGACCTGGGGGATTTCACAGAAGAACTGGTCCACAGTATTGCCTTGGCAGAGGGGTAGTGAAAATGTACTGGCAGTGTGCATGACAGCACTGAGAAACCCACAGCCCCAGGCAGCTGCTGCCCTGTGGACACAAGCTCTGCTGCCCAGGAGGGTTCCGTAGTGCAGGGGTTTGCAGATGGCAATGTAGCGGTCATAGGCCATGACAGTGAGAAGAAAATACTCTGCTGAGATCAAAAAGAGAAACAGAAACACCTGTGCAGCACATCCTGCATAGGAAATGGCCCTGTTGTTCCAGAGGGAACTGGCCATGCCTTTAGGGACAGTGGTGGAGATGGAGCCCACGTCAATAACAGACAGATCGAGGAGGAAGAAGTACATGGGTGTGTGGAGGCGGTGGTCACAGGCTACAGCGGTGATGATGAGGCCATGTCGCAGGAGGGCCACCAGAAAGATGCCCAGGAAGAGCCAGAAGTGCAAGAGCTGAAGCTCCCATGTGTTGCCAAATACCAGCAGGCAGAACTGAGTGTTGGAGCTGCTGTTGGACATCTGCTGCCTCTGGGTGTGGAGCACTAAACAAGGAGGAAAGGACAGTACCAGTTAGGGCATTATTGTCTGACAAAAATAAAAGCCATTTCTCATCATACACATTCACTGTACCTTTTTCTGTTGCAGTGAGATCTTCAGCTGTGTTGTTGGAGCTCTGGTTGTTGCCGGCTGCGTGTGCCATGAGGAGCAGGACCTTTGCCCGCTGGTTGCTAAGGAGTCAGCCCTGCTCTGCAGCAGTGGGTTTCTGGGAATGGTGTCAGTCAGGGGGTAAGTTCTGGTGTTTTAATTGGTCAGATAAAACTGCTCCTGATGTAAAAGTGCTTGTCAGCATCTGCACTCCCAGGACTGAGAAAGCACAATCAAAGCATTGTTTGAAAGATTGCAGGTTTTTTACAGCTCTCCCCCATCTCACCTGGAGATTTTCTTGGATTTCAGAAACTGTCATAATTTCTACTGCACTTGGAGAAAACCAAGTATGTCCTGTGAGGAAAGAGGATTGCCTGTGGCTTAGTGCAGAAAGAGGGGAGCTGGTCTGTCACTCTTGTGGCCAGCTACCCTGAGCTTGCACCTTTCTGAGATGAAGGGTAATCACACTCCCATGTTAATCTGAAAACACCCCAGGCACTAATGACAGCAGAGAAACCCACTGCATACCGTGAACTGTCTTCCCCCTATCTCAAAGTTTCAGCACCCCATCTCTTGCCAAGAACACACATGGCTCATATCACAAACCCAACAGCATTTCCTCATTCATAGCATCTCTTCGCTTCTCCATGGGGCATTCAGAAACACCAAGACGCTATGGGACAGATCTGCATCCTGGAGGGCAGCTCACAGCTTGGAAGGACACCCCAAGGAGGTAGCCAAGTGTCCTGATGAATGTATGTCAGGAAGGGAGACTCAGGTAATTTGCCAGGGAATGACACAGGCTGCATTGCCCAGAGCCCCACAGATTGGAGAAAAGCGTGGACACCTGTAACCTTGTTGCCATGGACACAGCTGCATGGGAGGACCCACAAGACCAGTGTGTTACTCTGCAGCTGAAACTCCCATCCCCAGAGAGCCTGACAACAAGAACAAGATAACAATAGCAATAACACGGACAGGTGGGGAAATCAAGGAAAAACACAGTGATGGTCTGGCTCAGAGAGGCAAGGGAGATGCAGCTGCAGTCTGAGGAAAGAGATACCCTCACCCAGCTGTGCATGCCACCTCCCAGACACCAGCACAGCCAGGCAGTTGGTCTCAGTCCCTGTGCTCTACTTCAGGAGGCTCCTCTCAGACTTACTGATCACTCCAAGTTACAGCTCAGGAGTCTCAGGGACTTGTTCAAGCATGACAGCTTTTTTTCCATTTCTCCCCCCAAATTCCCCCAGAGTAGGAAACTGAAAACAAAGACTCAGGAAAGCTCCTTAACTTTATAGCAATCCCTGCTTTGACCTTCCCCTTAAAAAGTGCCCTCAGAAATGTCCTGGGGGATGATCTGGAGCCGTGAGCATCACTGATCCACACAGCACCCTCTTGTCAGCAGAAGGACCCTGCCCTGCTGCAAACTGATTCTTCCACCCGTACTTCTCCCCACTCTGCTGTTGGAGTTCCCCAGGCAGGCTGAGTACTTCCCCTGACCAGTGGCAGTGTCCCTGCCCCAGCACACAGCTCCCCATGGTGCAGGGACCCTGCTCAGAAGGACAGCCCTGGGCACCCCTGGCTGCACACCCACCTTCACACTCTGCAGCCATCCCCAGCTGAAGGCAGCTGACATGCCCTGTCCCTCTGAGGGTGCAGCAGGGAAGCTGTGCTCCAAAGCACGGCCTTTTTCTCTACACTGCAGAAACTCTGAGTCCCTCTGACAGATCCCATAGGCTGTGGGATGTGCCAGCTTTAGGAGGTCATTCCAGGAACCACAGCTGCATTGCCCTGCTGCCAGAGACTTACCCTGTGAAGGGCAGTGAAGATTTTCCTCCAGGTCAGCTCTCCTCTCTCCTCCCACCCCAGACTGCCTTTAACATCCCTCTCCCTTCCCTCCTCTCCCCTCGGTGCCTGCAGGCAGTGCCCTCAGCCCTGCTGCGCTTTGCAGAGGAGCTGCTCCTGGGCAGAGCTGTCTCTCGGCAGTGTTGCCTGCTTGCCATGAGCTCCCTCCAGCCCAGGAGCCCAGCCCAGCTCAGCAGCAGAGGACCAGCCCAAGGCAGCCCTTTCTCTGCCCCCTCTGGGCTCCCTCCAGGTGTCCCTGGGGCTCCAGGGGAACCTGCTGGGAAACAGGCTGAGGCAATCAATGATGTTCCCTCCCTCAGCTACAGAGAGACTTATGTCCTGTGGCACTTCTTTTATTAGAAAAAGAGTTGGGAATGTGTTAAGCAGGCTCACACAATCAAATCCCAGTGGTGTTAAAACTCAGATTTGTTCTTCAGTAAAAAGTTAGTTAGAACTCCGGTAACATTTGTGAACCACAGGCCATGGATGTAAGGGGAATTAAGCCGACTTAAGAATTCAAATTCAGAATACAAATGCGCATACTTAAATATGGTCTCTAATTCAACACTGTGTAACTTAAGTATCTGATAAATAGTGCAGAAAGCAGTAGCTGTCAAATTAAAATCCTCCAGGTGACTGCCTGCCTGCTCTTTGGGCACTTTCCAAAGCAAATATTCAAGTCAGTTTCCTTAAAACTTTTCACAACTGATCCACAACACATCTCTTATTTATAGTCAGTGTCCCGTAAAGATAGAACCATCACCCATAAAAAATCACGCATATTGTCAATGAAGGATCTGAGCCATTTACAGTTCTCGTGTGCCACGTATCAGTGTATTTTTATTTATCTCTTTTCATGTAGATAAAATCAGACAGGCTTTCTTTGCAGCAGTGACAGGAGTCTCCATCATTATGGGAACAAAGGCCGGGACACCCTGGCTGCACTGAAACTCAGGCAAACCTCCCACTGACTTCAAAACCTAAACCAGATCTTTACCACCAGCCTTTGACTCCCAGCCTCTGTCTCATAGAAACAGATTTTCCTCGCAGCTGCATAGACAGAGGACTAAATTAGAGCACTATTTTACTTTGACACATGTGACGTGGGCTGCTGGATGGTTTTGGAAGTGACTGGTGATTGGGAAGCACAGCATGGTAGCTTGAATTACTGCGGTACATAACAGAGGATGAGTTTACAGAGGAACATGACAACCTTACAAAGTATTCATGGGTCTGCTGTCATAATGTTGATGTCCCACGAACTCTGGACAGGCAATGAGTCCAATGCCTTCAATGCTGACGTTGCACAGTGTGGCTAGTGGGTTTGCTGGTCATTACGTGTGGGTACTTCTGACTATCAGCTACCTACAAGTAAATATGTGCTGCGTCTCCTGGTTGAGAAATTACCGGCCCTATCTCCTCCCAGTGCTATTGCACACCACCAGTAATAACACTGGTCTTCTCCTTATGCAGAAATACATAAATATCTCTCCTGTTATCTATCTCTTCTGATAGCTGTGGGCACCTACAGGGAGGTAAAACAGGGGTGCGGGAGCCTGTTGATCCAAAATATGCCCATCTTCATTATGAGTATGTCCCTGCTAACAGAGGTACCAGCCATTCCCTCTGCTGTTTGGGGCACTTGCATCCTTGAAGACAGCAGCGATGGCAGATCGCGTGAGTCTCACTGCACCAGGACTGCTGTGCCACCAGGCTTTCCTAAAGGAGAGCAACACCCCGGTGGTCAGGCTGTTCCCTGGGAATGCCCCTGCCTCTGGGCTCCAGCTTGTCCCCAGGGCAGCGGCAGAGCCTCAGGTGTGCAGGGTGCCCCAGGACTTGCTCCTGCCCGGTCCCCCAGCACTGCCCGCCTCTGCCAGCTGCTGGGGCTGGAGGGCATCCAGGCTACTTTAACCCCCACCACAGTCTCCCTGATCGGGCACTCTCATGAAGACCAAGCTTGCAGAACGGGTTCCTGGTGCCACAGGCCCTGGGCAAACACGGCTTATCAGAGATGCTGCAGGGACAAACATCCCTCCTCTTGCCAGGCCAGCTCTGTCCCCACAATTAGCTCTGAGTGGCTGCCTGCGGACAAGTGTCCGCTTCTTCGTGTGCCTCTGGAGAGCCAAGTTCTGCTCAGGGACAGCACTGGCCTGGGCCAAGGATGAGGGCATTGAAGGGACACTTGGTGACCTGTGGCCACGTGCCAGCCAGGAACAGGTCTGGAGCCAGAGCCTTGTTGGGGACAGTGTTACTGGGACCCACCAGCTGGGGGGCAACTCTGCAGAAGTGGGACCCAGGTGGTCTGGGTGGGCACATTGGCCCCAGGCAGTGGCAGGGTGAGGGCCAGGGTGGGCGTTAGTCCCCTCTGATCTCTGCTCTGGGGTGGCCATGGCTGGCAACTGGACCAGTTTGGGGCCTGTAGTGCAAGGGAAATGGGGTGGGCTGGAGGTGGGAGCTGTGACCACCCCAGTGCTTCCCCCAAGCCTTACCCTCATCTCCCAGTGCCCAACATTCACCAGTGCTCCCCATTGCCTCCAGTAACTGAAGATCCCAGCCATCTGGCTGTCCCCATTGCCCATGCTCCCAGTTGTCCTCCCACCTCCCAGGGTCCCTGGTGCCCCCAGAAGAGGGGTCAATCCCAGCCCCCTGTTTATCCAAGGGGCTGGAGAGGGGTCAGACATGACTCTTAGAGAGCCCTGGTTTGAGGCTGACCTCATCTCTGGGGGAGTCCCATAAGGAAAGCCTGGCCTGGGAGGGGACCGGCACTGGGAGATGGCAGTGCTGGGAGGTGAGGGGCACTGGGAGATGGGGGGATCTGGCTTTGGGGGCTGTTGGGAGGATGGTTTTGTGCTGGAGCAGTGGGTCGTCACTGTAGGGTGTCCGGCTGTCAGAGGCTCACTGCATGCCCCCCCCTCAGTAGCCCCTGGTGCCTGGGCCCTTCCATGTGCAGCTGCCCCATGCGGGAAGCCGGACCGATGCCAAAGAAGGTGGCTGGATTAGGGCCGAAGCCGGGAGCAACTCTGTGCCAGGGGCAGGCTCCTTGCCAGGGCTGGTTTCTCTGCCAAGCCTGGCTTTGCCCTGGGGGCTCTCGGGGAGGGGGGAAAGGAGGAGTCCTGGGAGGGATAAATCTGCCCCTCACCTTCTGAAGCATCACCCAGCACTTGCCACACTGCAGAGGAAGATGAAGGTTGCCGTGCTCAGCCTGGCCCTGCTCTTCACCATCCTGCTGTGCATGCCAGAAGATGCTCAGGTGAGTCCTCAATGCCACGGGGAGAGGCTCAAGGCTGGGGAGGGGTCTTGGCTGCAGGACATCAGCTCTCCTGCAGAACAAAATTGTCGTGGTGAGCACGAAACCCCTTGACTTGGCGTCTCCCTCTCCCAAGCAAGGAGCATCCCAGGCTCCCCTCACCTCCAGCCCTGGGCAATGCGACTTTCTCCCTCCCACAATTCCATCTCTTCCCTCCACTTCCCCCGCAATTAATCTTCTTGTGCCCAGAGCCTGATTTCCTTGGGAAGGTTCACCACAAACTCCTGTGAGGACCCCAACCAGTTTCTTGACTTGGTGCCCCTCCATCTCTCCCTTTTGGGCCTCCGCATCCCATCCTTTTGGTGCCCTCAGACATCTCGTCCCTGGCATCTCCTCTGTGTCCTATCTAGGGTCCCCAAATGCCCTCCCATTGATTGTTCCCAATGCCTTTCTTTCAGTCTTTCCCCTCAGCCCTTTGACTTTCATCCTGTCTGTAGGGTTTAGGGATTAATCTGTGCGGGGCCTGGACGACGGAACACCAATGTGATGATTAAAGTCGTCAGTTTATTGAGCTTACCTAATCATTATTATATAATTCTCTAAGTTGTTGAGAGACTTTGATTGGCTACTACATGCAAGCACTTGGTGTCCACACGAACAAGCATAAGCGGTGATTGGTTACATCGGTACTGTCCATGCGCACAAACACAAGACATAATTGGTTGTGTTAATTAAAGCATACAAGACTTGTCTGAGTCTAATTGGTCAAGATAAGCCCCTGAATTGAGGTTGTTTGTGCCAAGTTCCCTTTATCGTGGAATGTGCACCTGTGTTTTCCTAATTGGGATCTTTCTTCTTCTATCTTCTTATTTATTCTGTTCAAGGCCTTCTAAAGGCGCCTGGAACAGTCTTGTGACCGTGAGCTATTTTCAGGCCCAATAACTAAGTTCCATATAACTGAACCCTACACCTGTCCACTGTGGTATCATACCCAGACCCCCTTCCTTGAACCCCCACTGCCAAACACGCTCCCAGTCCCCTTAATTTTCTACTCTGCAGCCCTCTTCCGTCTGCTCCCACCACCCATCCCCTTGAAGTCCCTGTGTCCCCCCCGCCGCTTGAAGTCCCTGTGTCCCCTCCACTTGAATTCCTTTACCCCTCACAGGCATCCCACACAGGCCTGCCTGTTCAGCACCCCCAGACCAGTCCCTTGGGGTCCACTGATTCACCCCAGTGCACTGTCTGGGGGCCCACCCTCACCCTCACCCTCACCCCCATCCTCTTTGGAGGCCCTGAATTCCCCACACTATCCTTGTCTCCATCCCCACCCCTGGTCCCTGCCTGAACAGATATCCCAGGTAAAACTTGGGGGAATGGGGCTGGGGGGAGCAGAAGGGATTTTCCCACTCAGACCAGGGGGAAGCCATGGTCCTGGGGGGGACTGGGGATACCTGTGCCCCACCTACAGCCCCATCAAGGTCCAATGCAGACCACTCCTTTGCTCTCCTTCCCTAGGCACTCCTGGAAGGAAGTGGAGATGTTAACCTGAGGGTAAGTAGTGGGGAGGACTTGGAGGGCCTCCAGTCTGGGGAACTGGAGGGCACTTTGGTGCTTCCATCCCTTGCTGGGACCGGGTCATCCCAGTGAGCTTTCAGGCTCTCTCTACAAGACAAGTCAGTCGGATTTAGGAACAAGGTTCACTGAACTGAAATAGATGACTTCCATTGGCTCCAGACCTTCTCCCTCTATGGCCACAACACTCCGGTGCATCCCAGTGTGCCCCAGTGCACCCCACTGCAACCCCAGAGAACAGCCCTGCACCACAGAGCTTCCCCAGGGAGGGCCCCTTCCCCAGGGCCCCCATTGCATTCCCATCCATCCCATTACAACCCAGTACACCCCAGTACACTGCCACACACCCAGGTGGGCCCCCTCCCCAGGACCCCCACTGCTTTCTGTGCACCACCATACGAGCTCATGTACCCCATTTCTCCCAGAGGAACCTTCCCCAAGGATCCCATTGCTTTTCCCTGCCTCCCAGCACACCCCAGTTTACCCAAGCATGTCCCTAACCCTCCCTTTCTCCCCAGCGTCCCTTGGAAGAGGAGGTAGAAAGACTTCTGCGTTACAAACGCGCGCCTGTAGCTGCTGATGTCCAGGTGAGCAACATCAGGGCGTCTGCAGCCCCACAAAGGATCCTGGGCTCTGGGGGATCCCTGAGCCCTCTGGGGTGGGCAGACCTTTCCAGAGGGAAAGAGAGGGGACTGTCCGTGATGCATGTCCCAGGGTGAGCTGCACAGAGTTGCCCCCATGCCTTTCCTTGCATGCAGTAGGGCTCTATGGAGCCAGAAGGTCACTGTGCAGGCCAGGCAGGGGGGCTGTGCCATACAGACCCCCCAGGATCACTGTGAGGTCTGGGCAGGCTTCTGGGAGATATAGGGGCATCCTGGGATAGATAGGGGGCTCTGGGTGCCATCTGGATCTCGGATGAGCCAAGTCCTGTCCTGGGTAGACAGAGGGCTCCAATTCCCTTCTCCTTCCCCAGGTCTCTGCAGAGAGAGGTGGTGGGGACAAGGCCCCTCTCATGTCCCAGCGGACGCTGGGGGGGGGGGGGGTGGGTGTCACAATTTGGGCTCTCTCTTGCAGGTCCTCAAGTGATGGTGACAGCCCTGTCCTGTCCCCCTCCAGCGGCATGAGGAGACGATCATCCCTGGATGACCCCCACCTGATCCCCTGGGAGCCCTGGGCCATTTCCCTCTCATGATCAATAAACCCCTTCAGCAAAGCTACGCTCTGTGTGTGTGTGTGTATGTGCCTGCATCCATATCCCGTCTCCTTGGCCAGCGCCCAGATTCCTGGGTCCTCTCTGGCTGCACCACCACGATGAGCAGAGTGGCTGAGGGAGCGCGGGTACCTGGGGTGTCCCCTTCCCACCCACCATGTGCCCCCAGATAAAGGCAACCTGGAGTGTCCCCCCAGGAGGCTGGGAGAGGTGAGGGGCAGACGGTGCCAACCCTTGGGGCAGCCAGTGTTTTGGAAGCACAGCGGGAAAGAGGTTCTTACGAGGGCTCTAGTGAGTGATACTGAAAAGCCGGTCGAAGACACTGTCAAGACTCATTTTGGAGTTTTAGAAAGCAGGCATTCTTTATTGCAGCACTGGATGCACGGGTAAGCTGTGCATACCACATTTTTAGCACTAACAGGTTATATAGAATAACTAATTGCATATTAATCAGATTAGTATACATATACATAAAAATAATTGCAACTGATTATATTAGTACTGCCTATATCCGATCACGTGCCATGAAGGATCCCTTTTAGTCGAAGGGCTGCTTTTGCGACCACCGACCCATTTGAAGTTCTTGCTGGCTGTCCTTGAAATCTTTACTTCTGTCCTTGTTCTTTGATCTTGAAGCTTAAGGCAGCATCAATGACATGTGGTCAGTTTCAACACCCTTCTCATCTAGTGTCCAGGAACATCTAGTCCTAAGAGCAAAGAACTGCAAAACTTAGGAGTAACTACCTCCTACTAGTTAATTGCTTGGCTATACTTTTGTCTATTGTTTCAATCATACTGTTAGCATAAGATTTGTAATAATTATTTACCAAATCTCCCTTTTACAGTCACCTAGCAGCAAACCAGTTTCCACGAATGGTGCAAAACATGAAAACCATCAAAATATTTAGACATACCATACACAATGTATGGAAATATGCTATCATGAGCACCATCCCCCAGGCAGCACAGTTTGGTGTCGGGGCAGGAGAGGATCATGAGCAGGCAGCCTGGACCCCTGGGTCCTCTGCCCTGCTCTGGGAGGGGTGGCAGTTCCCTGCCTCATGGCCTCAGCAGTCGTGGGTTCACAGGAGGTTTCAAAGCCTCATGCTGGACCCAAGTGCCTTCCTGGACCCCCAGCCCACAGCCTTCCCTGGGGCACCCCCCATCACAGACCAGGAAGGCAGGTCATTGTGAGTGACTGTCATCTCGAGGCATTTGTCTCAAAGATTGTTTGCTGTGGGAGACTGAACTGTGAACTATTTATCTTGAGCCATTTGTCTCTGGGATGGCTTGTTTAAAGAGGACACTCCTCTGGCCCACAAGGACGATAACCAGGCCACTGAGGCATCCAGGGGAGGAGGCAGGCTGGAGCTGGTGAAGCATGGAGGAATGTGGAGACTACCATTGTAATGGAAGCTGTAGTCTTTGAGAAAATATACTGGTTTCTCATGTCGATCATCCAAAGATCATGTGATAGACGAAACCTGCAGCGTGCTAACAGTACATATGTGCATGCATTAGACTATGCCCTGTAAAAAAAACGTGGAGACAAGCCATTGTGTGCACCCATAACTGAAGAATTGAAGACTGAGGACCAACAGGACAGTGCTTGATCCATGGTGGTGACTATTCTTGCAACTCTATCCCTACTGCTTGTTTGATTTCTGCCTTTTTCTTCCATTCTATCCTATTGCTCCTATTTTCTACATTTGCTACTTTTGATAATAAAAGCTGTTTTGGGTATATGGCATTTGACCTCGTTTGTGTCTTAATCTCGCTCTTGGGATCATATTGAAACTTTCCCTGACATTGGATCAGGACAGTCATGGGCTCCAGGTGCTCAATGGACCTCCCCTCCACCTTGCACGGCTGAGATGTGCAGGACTTTGTGTTCATGATGTCCTGGGGGCTGTTCATGGCTGTGGTTTCGTCTCTCCAGGCACACACTGAATTACCACTGACTTTTACATTAGGAATTTTTCCCTCACCCCACTGCACATGATGGTCTTAAGGGTCTTTTCCAACCTCAATGATTCCTTGACTCTCTGATTCTATGATTTCCTGTCTTCAGCAGGGTCAGCTGCAGGAGAATATTTCTCAGGGGGTGGAGGGACCTGAGAGTCCCCAGGGCAGCAGAATGGAAGCGGGGCTGACAGGCAGCACCATCCTGTGGCTTGTCCCTGGGCTGTGGGCTCGGGACAGGAGCTTTCAACTGGGAAACCAATAGAAAAAGGGGAATCCAGGAACCAAAATTTATCAAGGCACAGGCCTGACAGAGCAACCATGGAGACAACGGCAAGAAAGAAACTTCCCTTCTCACAGTAGTTGATGGGCCATTGAGAAACCACCAGCACCACTTCCAGGAGAATCAGCCTGGACTCTGCAAGACTGTGAACCAGGGGGATGCTGGACTGGGAGGGATGCGGGAATCCATAGAGATGTGCAAACCCGTGAAAGACATGCAGGGGAAGGTGGAGCAGGGAGAAATAAAGATAGGGGTTGGCAGAAAAGGATATCAAAGGGGCCAGTCCCATGTCAAATAACCGTCAATATCAATATGGGTTGGGTGGTGAAGGGATTGAGAGCAGCCATGCAAAGAAGGACATGGAGGTACTGGTGGGTGAAAAGCTGGGCATTAGCCAGCAATGTGCCCTCACAGCCCAGAAAGCCAACCATATTCTTGGCTGCATCAAAAGAAGTGTGACCAGCAGGTTGAGGGAGGTGATTCTGCCTCTCTGCTCTGCTCTTGTGAGACCCCACCTGGAGTACTGTGTCCAGCTCTGGGGTCCTCAGCACAGGAAAGACATGGACATGTTGGAGCAGGTCCAGAGGAGGGCCACAAAAATGATCAGAGGGATCAGTCTGCCCTCCTGGGAAACAGCCTCATCATCAACACCATAGCCTGTGACCACCGCCTCCACACACCCATGTACTTCTTCCTCCTCAACCTATCCCTCCTTGACCTTGACCCATCTCCACCACTGTCCCTAAAGCCATGGCCAACTTCCTCTGGAACAACAGGGCCATCTCCTACCCAGGGTGTGCTGCACAGGCATTTCTGTTTCTATTTCTGATCCCAGCAGAGTATTTCCTTCTCACTGTCATGGCCTATGACCACTACATTGCCATCTGCAAACCCCTGCACTACGGGACCCTCCTGGGCAGCAGAGCTTGTGTCCACATGGCAGCAGCTGCCTGGGGCTGTGGGTTCCTCAATGCTGTGCTGCACACTGCCAGTACATTTTCACTACCCCTCTGCCAAGGCAATGCTGTGGACCAGTTCTTCTGTGAAATCCCCCAGGTCCTCAAGCTCACCTGCTGAGATGCCTACCTCAGGGAAGTTGGGGTACTTGTGGTTAGTGCCTGTTTAGTCCTTGGGTGTTTTGTTTCCATTTTGCTGTCCTATGTTCAGATCCTCAGGGCTGTGCTGAGGGTTCCCTCCAAGCAGGGACAGCACAAAGGCTTTTCCACATGTCTCCCCCACCTGGCTGTGGTCTCCTTGTTTATAAGCACTGGTAGTTTTGCCTACCTGAAGCCCTCCTCCATCTCTTCCCCATCCCTGGACCTGCTGGTGGCAGTTCTGTACTCGGTGGTGCCTGCAGCCATGAACCCCCTCATCTACAGCATGAGAAACCATGAGATCAAGGATGCCCTGACAAAACTAATGACTGGATGCTTTTTAGAAGTAATAAACTGCCTCTTGTCTTCTGCATAGTACTTATATTTCATTATATACCCAACCTGTGTTTTGCTAGTCTTCTTATGGTGATTTTGGGTGTGGTTTTACTCTTACTATTTCGTTTTGTTTTACTTATCTGAATGCTTTCCACAAAGAAATACCTTTATTCCTCTGGTTTCTAATTCACAGTCTATACAGCTTTTTATGTGCCCTGGAGGCTGTGCCAAGGAGCTGTGCAAAAGACCTGTGCCCTTTTTTGGGTTTAAACAAAATAAAGGGCCCTGCAGTAACTTGTTCTTCTGAGATCTTTCCTCCAAGACCTTCTCTGCAGCTGCAGGGAGCAGTGCCTGTGTGCAGAGGGGAAGAAGAAAAGAGTCCTGGCACAGCAACAGTGCCAGGGATCACCAGCGCTTGGTCTTTCCCGAGCTGCTGTCTTCCCACTTCCATGCTTTCTTTCTGGACCCTTGGGTTGGTGGAAGGCCTGAGTGCTCTTGAAGCATGGTTAGAGTCCTGCTGTGTGTCAGGCCTGTGACCGCAGGCAAGGACAGGCAATGGGCACTTGTGTGACAGAGCTGGCCTGCATAGCAGCATTTCCATCATAGAAGGGAATCTCCTCAGGCCTGTGCCACAGATGCCCCCCCAGCCCTGGGGCTCAGCCCTCTCCACCCCTGAGGAGCTGCTGTGCCCTTCAGAGGGTCTGGGGCTGTGGGGTGAGTGCCCAGAGCTCTGCCGCACCCTGTGGTGGGCACTGCTGTGGGGACATGGCGGACTGGGCTGTGCTGGGGAGAGTTTAGGGGGAGTGGAGAGAGGTCAAGGGAAGTGGGGAGAGTTTAGGGGGAGCTGTGCTGGTCTGGAAAGTGCCCAGGAGAGAAAAAATGTCAGTGTAGAGTTTGCAGTGTGTGACCATGCATGGCAAGGACTGACACTGGGGGTTTGTGGTGCATTGACGGGTCTTGTGGAAAACAGTGAAGAGATGCAGGTGCAGAGGAGAGGAGGAGGAGGATGGTTTGTGCCCCTGGTGCCATGGACAATGAGGAAGGTGGCTTAGTGTCTTCGTCACCCCCAGTGTCTCTCGTTGGCCGTTTCCATCACTTGCTGGTCACCCTAGGTTTAAGGGTGAGATTTGCTTGGACGCCATCTCCACCTTCCCGCTGGGCCAAGGGCTGCCTTTGACTAATGGACAGCCCTGCCCAGCCTCTCTCCTTCCCCAGATCCTGGCAGACCCTGGAGCAGAGCTGTCTGCAATGTTCCACATGGGTCAAGGCTGCAGCAGGGCAGTGGTCGGGTGCTGGGGAAGCTTCAAAAGTAGGAGGGTTGTGGGGGAACTGTGATCTGAAGGCTGCCATTGGGATCACAATGGGGGGAACTTTCCCCATCCCCGACTCTACCTTTTCCTGTGCTTTGCCTGCAGAGTGGGGCTGTGGAATCTTGTTTGGGCAGTGGGGCTGGGACAGCACAAGGACAGAGGCCATGAAGCAGCTGCCAGGAGGTGTCAGCAAGGCCAGGTAGAAAAATAGAATTTCCCTATATTGCATTTGTTGTGGAGGCATGACTGTAGGAAAAAAAAAAATCACTTGGAGATGCTGGTGGCAAAGGAAGTCAAAAGTAAACAGAAGAGCTTTGGTGGCTTCTGAGAGACCAGGGTTGAACAAGGACTGCTGCTGAATGGGGAAGGTGATTTAATAACAGCAGACACAGCTGGGGCTGAAGGAGGGAATGCCTGCTGTGCCTGAGTCTTTCCTGAGATGGTCTCCAGGCCCCTGTGCTCAGGGAAAGGCTTCAAGGAAGAGGAGAGCATGCATTGGCATGAAAGTCAGGAAATCTCACAAGGACAGATGCCAGTTTCTGTCCCTGCAGGGGTCTAATGCTGGCAATGGCACAGGTTGGGGGGCTGCCTGGCTGGAAGGAGGTGCTTTGGAAAGGTCTTGGTGGACAGTGAGATGGACAGGATGCAGCTGTGTTCTTGGAAGCAAGGCAGGATGGGAGGACCCTGGGCCGTGCAACCAGAAGCACAGCCAGTTGATTGAGGGAAGGGATTATACGGAACACTGTGTCAAGATTTCAGATCCCAGTGCAAGAAAGCTGTTGGCAAGCTGGAGCAAGTTTAGCAAAGGGCTGCCATAATGGACAGATTCTGGAGCACTTTACCTGTGAGGAGAGGGTGAGGGAGCTGGGCTTGTCCAGCCTGGAGAAAGACAGATCTTGGGTGAAACATGTAGCAGCATTGCAGTGTTCCCAGGAAGACTGAGTCAGGCTCATGTCCCTGGTACAAGACACAAGGACAAGAGGCAATGGGCTGAAAGAAGGGCATTAGTGTACATATAGAGAAATACATTTCCAACATGAAGATAGTCAAATGCTGGAAGCTGTTTCACAGGGACTTTCTGCGGGCTCTATCCCAGAAAGTGACCAATGCGTCTTTGGATAAAGCCCCGAGTAATCTGGTCTGGCCCTGCTTTGAGCAAGAGATTGGCCGAGAAACTTCTGAGGTCCCTTCCAACCTAAATGATTCCGTCCTTCCTTCTCCTTCATCTTTTCAAATGAGAGAAATCTCTCAGGTTCTCCCTGACCACAGAAATTATTCGCATCAGGTGCAGAGCTGCTTCACAGTTGACACCAAACAACCTTTGCCATGTTATTTGTTTCTCTTTTTATTCCCCCCACCCAAGCTCTTCTCTTGTACTGGTGCAAAACCTGCCAAGAGGAACAGCCTACCCTCTTAAACCTTTCCACACTGGTCTTGCATTTCTTGTTTCGTATCCTATTTCTGAGTTGGTTGCTGTGGTATTTTCAACTTTGGGTAGCAGCTTGGGTTAACTTTCCTCACAGCAGCTCCTACAGTGCTTTGCATTGGTGGCCAAAACAGTGTTAATAACACTGCCATGTTTTAGTTATTGCTAAGCAGTGCTTGCACAGTGTCAAGGCCATTTTTGTTTCTCTCTATGCCCCCTCAACGAGTAGTTTGGATTGCTTGACACTAGAAGAGCAGGGGATGTCATTTATCAAGGCCAAGCTTCTTGCTCTCTATTGGTGTCTGTGTACCTGTTTTTGGTAGCGGATGGGCAGAAGGAGCGCCTGGGAGAAAAGACAATGGGTTATCCCATGCCGGACACAGCCAAGTCCAGCCAGCTCTGCAACAGACCTACTGCTGGCAAAAGCTAACCCATCAGCAAAGCTGGTGGCACCTCTGTGAAAGTGTATTTCAGAAAGGGCACAAATGCCAGAGTGGAACAGGAGTAAGGAAAAAAAAAGAGTGTGAGGAAAATTCCTGCAAACAGCAAGTTCAGAGAAGAAGAGAGGGAGGAGGAACTGCATATGATGCAGAAGAGATTCCCCTGCAGCCTATGGAGGATCAAATGCCAGAGAAGTTGGATATTTCCTGAAAGAACTGTAGCCTGTGGGAAGGATGCCACAGGAAAAGCGTAAGGGGGGAGCAGCAGAGGTGAACTGTTAGGAACTGACTGTAGTCCCCATTCCCCCTTTTACCACTCACAGGGAAAGGAGGTAGAGGAGTCAGCAATGAAGGAATGAAACTGACCCTGGGAAAAAAAGGGGAAAGGGGAGGTGCTGTTGTAGTATTTAACTTTTCTTCTCACTATCCAGCTGCCCTGGGTGCAGCTGGGGTAGAGTTAATTTTCACAGGAACCTGGGAGGGGGCACAGCCAGGACAGCTGACCTGAACTAGCCAAGGAGCTATTCCATACCATGTGTCATCATGCTCAGTATATAAATGGGGAGCGGGCTGGGGGGGGGTTCTTGGCTTTCCATGGGGAAGTGGTGGAGTGTCGGGTTCCTGATGCTGAGCAGTTGCACTGCGCATCACTCATTCTGTATATTCTTTTATTTGTACCGTTGTTGTTGTTGTTGTAACTTCTCTTTTTGTGTTGTCCCAGTAAATTGTCCTTATCTCAACGCACGAGGTTCCAGGGTTTTTTTTCTTTTCTCCTTTCTGGTTCTCCTCCTCATATCACCAGAGGGGAGCAGGGAGGAGTGAGTGAGTGGCTGCGTGGTCCTTTGTTACCAGCTGGGCTGAAACCATGACACCAACCCTATTTGAACTGGCAATAAGTTAATTCTCCTCCTTTTGAGCCTGTTTTGATCAGGACTAATTGGGAAGTGATGCCCCTGATTTCATAACAAGCAATTCAGCATTTCTTTTCCTTTTTTCTCCTTTTCTACTGTTGAGGAGGAGGAGTGAGAGAGTGGCTGGCGGGGCATCTGGCCGCTGGGCATCTGGCCACCAGCTAAGGCCAACCCACCACAGAGTCTCCCACAGTATTCTTATATCAATTCTAGGAAGCTACAGTCTTGACAGGTGGGCAAAGAGGTAAAAGACTGATTGGATGCATCAGGGTCTTTTCAGAGGCATAATGATGCTATCAGTGTCCTGGAGGAGCTGACAACGTTTTCGGATGACACAAACCTGAGGTGCAGACCAGTCTATACACGGGAGTGCTGACTTCTGGAGGAACCTTGACATGTTGGCAGAGTGGGCAAAAAAGAACCTTCTAGATTTCAGAGAGAAGAAATGCCAAGTCCTGCCCCTGGGGTGGCCTAATGCTGGGCAACAGCCCTGGGTAGGGTGCAGCTGAGCAGAAAAGGCCCTGGGGGTCACGGTGGACAAGCTGTGCATGAGTCAGCGGTGAGCCCCTGCAGCCAAGAAGGCCAAGAGCAGCCTGCCTGTATGATGAGAAGCATGGCCAGGAGATGAGGGGGAGGGACTCCCCCTCCATTCACATGCACAGCACTGCACTGAGCTTGGGGCCTCCTGCCCCCAGTACAGGAAAGACATTGATTAACTGGAGCAAGTTCAGTGAAGGGGCACCAACACAGTCAGGTGTGGGGGGGTGTGCACGGGGCTGGAGAACTTTCCACCTGAGGAAAGGCTGAGGAAACACTGTTCAGTATGGAGATGAGAAGGCTTTGGGAAATCTCATAGGATCATTTCAGTACCTACCAGGCAGTTAAGAAAACAGAGCCAGGCTCTTCATCGTGGTGCATGGTGGGAAAATGAGAGGCAAAGGACAAAAGTTGAAAGAACGTTCAGGCAGGAGATGAAGTCCATGAGGTCATGACCATAAGGTCACTTATGCACTGGAAGAGGTTGCCCTGAGAGGTTGTGCAGTCCAGGCCTTGGAGGTTTTCAAGGCTTCTCTCCTCGTATATATGGTCTCCAAACATTGAACAGAACACTCTTGCTCATGCAAGAACGAAGCAAAAGTCTATGGCACTGGAAAAGCTCTGCCTCCCCTGGGCCCTCTTTTCCCTATGAGAGAGGTCTTCCACCAACCCCACCCTTCTTCCACCTCCAGCTTTGGCAGCTGCCTGTGCCTGCACACTTGCCTTCACCACTCACCTTTGTAACTGAAGCCCAACACATATCTTGGCACTCCCAGTGTAAGCTGTCACCCACCCCACACTAGGAGTCTGCCTGGCCATGGAGGCAGGGAGAGGCCAGGTCCCCTCTGCCTGGTGCTGGGCACAGCTTTTCCCTGGGAATGTCCCCAAGGAGCTCTCTTCATGTGTATGTCAGCCTGTGGCCTGGTAGGGGTGGAACTGGGACAAGGGCTGTTGGGACAGGGCTGAAGTAGCTCAGCTGGGAGAGCGTTAGACTGAAGATCTAAAGGTCCCCGGTTCAACCCCGGGCTTCAGCACTGATTTGCTCCTGTAGATTTTTGCAGAGACTGCCTGCCTGCCTGCCTGCCTTCTTCCAGCCTGCCCTGGCCCTCCTTGCTCCTTCACCTCTTGCAAGCGCACTGCCCCTGCACTGTAGCCTATAGCATTGGGCAAGACAATTGCCCCAGCTTTATCACCATGACAATGCCATCCCTGCACATGGTTAAATTACCAACCTTTGAGTAAACCGCTAAACACATCACCCCCCTTTCGCAGAGACCCCAGACAGGGCTGTCCCAGGGCATTGTTCTGCTTTCAGGACAGTCCTCAGTGCTGAAGGAGTGGGAAGGTCCCTGAGCCCAGCCTACTCCCTCAGCCCCAGGCAGATGGAAGCTTGCTGTTCACCTCACCTCCAGGCATGCTGGGGGACAGAGGGTGCAGGGGGAGGCTCAGTGCCTAGAGGAGGGTGTGTAAGATTTCTGCCCCCATGTCCTCTCCACCACATACCCTGGGATGCCATAAGAGCCTGAGGACACCTCAACCCAGGGAGGGCATTTCCCTCACCCTGTTGCACAGCTCCTGCTGTGGAGTTGGGGACAGATGTGTCACAGAGGGGTGTTGCCCTGGGTGGCAGAGGAGGCTCAGGGGTTTTCTCCTCTCCATCAGCCCACCCCAGAGTGGGCCACAGCATGGGAGAAGTGCCAGCAGCAAGAGCCTCCTCCCGTCCCATTGCCCTGCAGAGACGTTGAAGAGCAGCGCTCTGCAGTGCAGCCCTGTGCAAGGATCAGACCCCAGCAGAGAGGCAGTCCCAACTTCCCCCTTCTCAGAAGGGTTCAAGTGCTCTTTTCTGCAGATGGTCCCTGGGCACCCAGGGGACAACAGGGCTGTGCTTGTCATAGACGCATCAAGGGAAGAGAGTGTCTCTCCTGCTGGCAGGCATCAAGGGGATGGAGCTCAGTAGAAGAGCGTCCACTTCGCATGTGGGAGGTCCTGGGTTCAATCCCTGGCATCTCCAGGGGCGGTGCTTTTGCCCTGACTGCCCAGCCTCAGGCAGCTGTGGGCTGGAGCTCGGGCACTGCTCCTCTCCAGGCCCTGTAGGCCTGCCCTGCCCACCCAGGGCTTGGCTGTGAGATGGGCAGGGCTGTGGGAGGCCTGTGTGTGCTGCCTCTGCTGAGTGCCTTCTTGGAGCAGAAGCAGGCAGCTGTGCTGGACATGAGCCCAGGTCACTGCCCTGCATCCTAGACCCACCCCACCCACTACCCAGGGACAATGCTTGGCAGCAGAGTGTGCCTGTGAAGAAACCTCAGGGAGGGGATAGACAGCAGCAGCACACTATGTAATCCCTTCTGGCTGCACTGGGAGATGTGGTGAGAAGGTGCTGGCCCAGCCCAGGTGTCTTTTTGGACCAAAGCCTGGTGGCTTTCCAGGGCTAAGGCTCTGGGATTGTCCTGTCTCCACTCCAGGTGGAGATCCCATACCACATGGGAAGCACTCTGTGCCAGCAGGTAAGGGTGTCTGGGCTGGACGAGCATGGGCAGGGCTGTGGGACTCCCAGCTGGAGTTTTCCTTCCACCATCCTTCCACCATTGCTGCTGGCTTGAGCAGAGTCTCAGCTCAGGGAACCTGGAACTGCTGACGTCAGGCACAGCCCTGCAGAGGTGGGACGTAGGGTTCAGTTATATGGAACTTAGTTATTGGGCCTGAAAATAGCTCATGGTCACAAGACTGTTCCAGGCGCCTTTAGAAGGCCTTGAACAGAATAAATAAGAAGATAGAAGAAGAAAGATCCCAATTAGGAAAACACAGGTGCACATTCCACGATAAAGGGAACTTGGCACAAACAACCTCAATTCAGGGGCTTATCTTGACCAATTAGACTCAGACAAGTCTTGTATGCTTTAATTAACACAACCAATTATGTCTTGTGTTTGTGCGCGTGGACAGTACCGATGTAACCAATCACCGCTTATGCTTGTGCGTGTGGACACCAAGTGCTTGCATGTAGTAGCCAATCAAAGTCTCTCAACAACTTAGAGAATTGTCTAAAAATTATTAGCTAAGCTCAATAAACTGGCGACTTTAATCATCATATTGGTGTTCCGTCATCCGGGCCCCACACGGATTAATCCCTAAACCCTACATGGGACTGGTGGGGCCGGTGCCCACCTCTCCTTCCTGGGATGTTTGGTGACTCCATCCACCCTGCGCTGGTAGGATCATGGAGTTGCAGGTCTGTCCACAGCCATGCACAGGCAGTGAGGGCCAGGAGATGGTGCCTCGGCTGCTCCCCTGGCAATAACACCCACAACCAAAATGGGGCATGAGACATGGACTTTCACTGCAGGGTGTCCAGCACCCTGGTGAGCCAAAACTCAGAGAAATAAGGCTGCTCTCCTATGGGCTTGAAACAGCCCAGCTCTGCCCAGTATGGGGGCTGCAGTGCTGAGACTTGGAGGTCTCTCTGTGACACCCCCTCAGGCAGGTCCTCGGGAGCTGCAGGAACAACCACAGATCTGGGGTACAGCAACAATCTTGCTTTGCTGCAGAGAATGGACCCAGCCTGCAGGGGCAGACTGTTCAGGTCCCCAAATGCCATGAAACAGGCTCTTCCTGCTCAGGTGTGCTGTCCCCCTCAAGCACACACAGGCCTGTGGCTCATCTCCCCCAGAAGGAAGAGGAAAATATCTGCCAGGTGCCAGAGTAAGGGAGAAATATTACACCTGTGGGAGGGCAGAGCTGGCAGTGAGGTGGCACAGGACAGGCGCTGGGTTCCTCTCCCCAGTGCCCACTTGGAGCACCTTGAGTCTGCACGTCAGTGTCCATACTGTCCATAGCCCCCACCATCCTGTGTTCAGAAGATAACACTCCTCCCTTCTTCTTTATTTCACTTTTATACCTTCCTTCTCTGAGGTGCAGGGCTGGAGCTTGCCCCCATGGGAGTTTTCCAGGGGATGGAGGCTGTGTTTGCAGTGCCCATTTCTGTCACCCATCACCGTGGGGGTCTCACCCTGGGAACGCTGCTCTCCCGTGGGGTCTGCCAGCAGGAAAGCTCTGGGGTATGGGGCAGAGGGATGTGTGTGCCTGGGCTTCTCCCAGATCCCTCGAGGATCACCACAAGGGTGGAGGAGCTCTCAGCAGGGAATGGGGCAATGCTGAAGTGGGAGAGGATGTTGGTGAAAGGCACCTGCTCTCTGCTTCCCCTCTAGGGCCAGACCCTGCTGCTTGCAGCAGTACTGAGCTCCAGCAACTTCCCACATGGAACCCTGCCACAGACAGCCAAGGCACCTTCCAGCCCGCAGCAGAGCCTTTTGGGGAAGTGCCAGAGGGGTGTTGAGACCCACCAGTGGGAGCAGAGAGGGTGGTTTTGGTGCCAGATCCTGCCCAGGTGTCAAACCCTTCTCCCCGCCTGGCTGCTACATAAGAAGTTCCTCTGCCCATGGGCCCTAGGAAGCTGAAAGCCACAGCCAAGGGAGAGGGACCCTGGCTCAGCTCCCAGCAGTGCCTCTTTTAGGGGAGGGACACAAAATCTCCTCTGCCATGGAAATGTGCCCATGTGAGCATCCTCCCAGATGAGCCCTTCTCCAGGCCAGGGACTGGACCATGGCTTTTGAATGTAGCACACATTCCCTGGGGATCTTCTCTTCTGCCCCTGGCCCTCCAACAGCGCTGGGGTAAAGGTGCTCCCATCCCCCCCGCTCCCATCCCTCTTGTACCTGCACACAAGCACCACCCTGACACAAACCCAAACTGACATCCCTTTCGAGGCAGCAGGAGGGCAGGGGTGGGGGCTGGAGGAGAGCAGGAGGAGGGGTCCCAGGTCTGCCGTGGCACCTTACAGCCTCTGCTCAGGAAGAAAGAAGCTCAGTGCCTTGACAAGAGTGCTCAGGGTCTGTGAGGGCCCAAGGCAGCAGGAGCAGCCCATGGAGACTGGGGTCCTGACAGAGCATGAGGAAAGGGAATCCCAGCCCCGTTTGTCCGAGAAAGCGGCTCTGCACCTTGTGCTGTGGCAGTGGGGAGCAGAGCTGCCTCCTAACCATTGTGGGAGGTAATCCATAGGCCATGTTGCCCCCTGGGGCTGGCTGGGATGTTCAGGGCACTGCAGCCACCTCAGGCCTCACTTCTGTGGGGCCACAGCCCAGGTCTTCCCCTGACATGGCAGTTCTGTCATGGCCTCTGCACTGTGGGACCAGCTTGGCCAAGGCCCTGCCTGGGGCAAAGAGCAGCTGGGAAACCCTAGGGCAAGGAAATGGCTGCTCTCACTGAGGTGCATCACAGAACCTATCAGAGAGCCATTTTGACTAGAAACTGCCTGTGGCCAGTAGGATGGAAATGTCTCTGTCAGCAGGATTATTACCCAGTGACCGTGGGCTCTCACAGCCCCACAGCCTGACCCCAAGCCTGCTGGCCCTGAGAAATGGCCATTTCCCCACCTCCATGCCTTTGTTCTCTGCTCCTCCTTCTCAGCCTCAGGAAGATGCCCTGACACTTGGGCAGGCAAGCACCAGCTCCGGGTCAAAGCTGAACACAGCTGTTCTATTTTGAACAAAGATGATGCACAGCATAAAAATGGGAATAAAAATAGAGGAAACTCTGGGCGGTTTCTGTTGCCCCTGAGCCAAGGGACATGGTTCCCTGGTGCTCACGGCTATCCCAGCTCCACAGACCTCTTCTACCTCCTGGCTGCACCCAGCTGCACAGCAGGGATGGGCTCTCATGACCTGGGGCTCCAGGACTGTTGTGCACAGAGATCTGGTGTCACAGCCATTGTGTCCTCAGGGAAATGTGCAGGAGACACCTCTTCAGCATCATCATAGCCCATGCTCCCCAGGGACGGGGCCACGTGCCTCCTTCAGCTCCAGGGACCCCAGCTCTTCTCCAGGAGTGCAGGCTGGTCCCTGCAAGCAGCAAGGCAGAACATTGCAATTTGGCCCCATGGGGTCTCTACATCACCTTCCTCCCTGCTCCTCACCACATTCAGCTCCTTCTCCCTCCCCTAGTACCTCCAAGGAAAACTCCTGGGACAGGTTCCCCCTTCCCAGGAGGCTGCGGTCTCAGGACAGCAGTGACTTGGGTAGCACCAGGGATGGCACCCCAGGAACCAGCAGTGCTAAATTTCCCTCTCACCTCCAGGTGCATCCCTGGGCTCTGATCTTTCCGCTGGCTCCCTGGGCATTTCCCTCTCTCCCTGCCCAGGGGCAACATCCTCCTCTGGACCAGAAACCTCCCTGGCATCATCATAACCATCTGCTGGGTCACCTCCAGGCAGGACAAGAACATCTGAAAAGAGAGGGGACCTGGTGACAGTCAGAAGATACATCCTGCAGAGCAGAGAGAAGATGTGCAGGGACACAGGGCTGAGACACTGCTATTGGCAGCACCACAGGAGACCCCCATGTCCTCCCCATCTCCAGAGGTGACACGGAGTGACACCTCTGTCCATCACATGTCTTCAGGGAGATCAACTCCTTCTTGCCTCTGTTACCTGCTGCTGATCCCAGACCAACCTCCTCCTCACTGACCCCAGGGTAGGGCTGCAGCTGGGTCAGGGTCTCCTCTGAATAGGAGCCTGGAGAGATGCACAGTGGGTATTATGAAGTGACCCCCACTGACCTGGCTCGTGGTCAGTGCTGCTGGGGCAGGGGGACCCACAGAGATGGGGCTGCAATGGGGAGGAGGGCTGGGAAATCCCCCTGCCTCCCTGGGGCAAACCCTGTCTCAAAGGTGCTCCCAGAGCTGCCCTAGGACAGCCCTTTCCTTCACTCCACGCATGTCACATGGGGTGCAGGGGCAGGAAGAGTGGGGCTGTCCAGCTGGGACAGGCAAAGCTGGTTGGGAGGAAGCTCCCCTCCCAGGCTATGACCTGGATGCTGTCCCCACAGACCACATGGTCCCAGCATCACAATGGGCTGGGGTCTTCAGGGAATCAGCCCTGGGTTGGGGCCAGTGGAAAGGGTCCTGCAGATGTACGTCCAGGGAGGACCCACACCCACCTGAGCAACCAAACCTCGCCTGCTTCTCCCACACTGGGCTGTAACCAATCTCCTCGTACACAGCCTCAGGGAACATCTCCTGAGCACTCCTGGAGCCTGGGGACCAGAGGTAGGGCTGGCACAAGGACAGGCAGAGGGGCAATGGGATCACACTGCGCTCCCCCAAACCTGTTCCTTGGGCCAGCCCAGCACTGGCCAGACAGCACAGTCCCACTGCACTGTACAGGCACAGCTGCCACATCCCCAGTGAGGGCAACATCGCTGTGGAGATTATCTGGGGCAGCCTCACCCTTGCATCATCCCATCAGAGACAGTGCTCATGCCCCTCTGGCCCCAGGGTCATGCACCCCTTGTCTGACCCTGGAGCAGCTCCCATGTTTCCTCTCCACCTGGAGCTTTCCCCTAACTGTCCCATGGGTCTAGGGTAGGTCCCATGTCCTGCCAGGGTCTGCACAGGGATGGGCAGAGGTGACAGCCTGGGAGCCTGACACCATGGGGACAGACCATACTACCCTGCACTCCTTCCATCATCTCCCTTGTCCCAGAGCATCCCCAGCACTACCCAGAGCACTGCCAGCCTTGGCCATCTCCTCTCTGCTCACATATATCCCAGCTCCACTCTGCCATTTCTCTCCTTGCCCCATCGCTATCTCCCCCCACCTCTGGGCTCTCTCCACCCCTTGCTGCTGGTGCCCCACGGCCAGCCAGTCAATGGTGTGGTGCATGGGACAGGTGGAAGCCCACAGTCTCATCCCCCCAGCTCTGCCTGTGCCCCTCACTGACACCCTGCAGCCCTTCCAGGAGGTATCTATCTTCCCCTGGGACCGCTGTGGAAAGACCAACCTCTGCGCCCAGCCCTGGTGCTTAGCGCTTGCCCAGCCAGGAGGGCCAGGAGCAGGCAAAGAAGGACCCCCAGGATGATGCAGATGATGACGGGCACTGAGACTCTCCCGCTGACAGTCGGACGGCCCTGGGGGGAATCTGTGTGGGCAAGAATATGGAAAGGCCAGCAGCACGCCTAGGTGAGGTGGAAAAAGCATCATTCCTGACCCCCATCAAACAAAGCAGCAGGGGGTGGAGGGCCCCAGGAATGAGCGATGGAGAAGCTCCTACCCTGATGAGTAAATTACAACTTTCCCTAGCCCCCTCACCACCAGACCAGTGCCTTCTCCTGGGAGTTTCACCCCTCAGCAAGGAGCCCCTTCCACCCAGCTGTGGGTCACAGTCTGGCCCTGGGGATACCCAGCCCCGGGGGGAAGACAAGTTACCTGCTTGGGGTGGGGATGCTGCTGTCCTGGGTGTAGCTGCAGAGGAGAAAAAGGAGAATTGGGCAGAGAGGGTGGGTGTGCGGGTACCAGGGAGCCTCCTCCCCAACACACCGTGTGTGTGTCTGTGGATGTCCCTGACACATCCTACCCAAATTGCCCCTCCTAGAGTGCTATAAAGAGAGGCTGGGAAAGGGCTCAGTGCCTCTGCTCTGGGTGGCAGGCAGGATGGCACAGGCAGCCCAGGGGATAAACCTGGGTCTGCAGGGCCCCGCGGGCAATGGCCAGAACACATCCAGTTCCACCAAGGCTGCTCCCCACCTGGCACCAGGCTCCTGCACTCTGCAGGAACCTTCTTGCTCTTGGGAGGTCAGGGGCCATGGCAGGACCAAGGTGGCAAAAGGCCTTCCCCAGCTCCCTGCCAATACCCGAGCAAGGGGTCCCAGGCCTGCCACTCACCTGAGCAGTTCACGGCAGCGTCCTCTTTATGCCGCCAAGCACTACCATCCCCAGGCCGAGCCCAGCAGTCCTGCAGAGACAGCTCTGTCCCACGGCACTCCACCTGCTCCAGCCAGATGGGGCCCGTTCCTATCCCAAACGCAGCCTCATGCAGGGCAGACACCGCCGGGCCACAGCCCAGCTGCCTGCAAGCCACCTCAGCATCCCGCATGTCCCAGGAGTCGTCGCACACCGTCCCCCAAGCGCCATGGTGCCAGACCTCCACTCTGCCCGAGCACCTTTCCTCACCTCCCACGGCACGAATCTTCTCCCTGTCTGGAGAAGGCAAAGACCTCCCATGGCACTGAGACAGCAGGCAGAGCCCTGCCAGACAAGAAGCATCCACAGAGGAGCAGCTCCCTACCTGTGCATGTCGTGGAGTTGGGGCACGGGGCCAGCGGGACCGAGGGCATTTCCGGGCGTCTCCCTGAAGAAGGAAACACTGTGGTGAAAGGGCTGGTTTGGGAGATCATGCAGAAGAGAGCAGGACTGATCTCTGCTTGTGCCTCCCTCTGCCATCTCGATCATGGCAGCAACTGAACCCTGGTCATTCATGGGACATGTCCAGGACTGTGGGGGGACTCCAACTGCTCAGCCCCAAAAGGTCCCTGTTTAACAGAGCAGCAGGAGTGTGTCTATGGAGGGGAGGCTCTTCTGAACCCTGTCTGGTCTCTTCTGAGACCTCACCTGGAGATGCCTCTGCCTCCCCCAGGCGCTGCTGGCAACCTGGGTGGCAACTGCTGCTGGACCTGTGTGGCTGTGATCACATTTCTGCCACCAGCAGCAGAAGGGACTGACATGGAAAGAAAAAGCCCCTCCAAGCTCTTTTTCTGCATTTGGCTGTGCTCAACAGGGAGCAGGAGCTAGAGTGACACTGGGGTGCCCAGGTGGCTCAGAGTTACCATTGCAGGTGATGTGGATCTCCTCTCGTGAGTCTTCACATAACTGTGGGTTCCAGGGAGCAGAGGGACACTGCCAGAAGGAGCTGTTTTTCTCACCACACTGCACGTTATCCAGCCATGTAGGGCCAGACACCCTTCCATAAGACAGGGGTGTTTCCAGGGTTCCTCCATCCCCACAGCCCAGCTCCTTGCATGCCAGCGACACCGTGTCAAGAGTCATTGAGTTGGAGCAAATGCTGCCCCACGTTCCATTGTAGAAAATCTGCAGGTGCCCGGAGCAGCCATCACTGTCCTCCAACCTCAGGGCCACGAACTCTGGGAGGAAAGGCACCAAGGGGAAACAGGCTGGTCTGGGGCTGTGGGAGCCAGGACACCTCTGCACCCCCCAGGCCCACAGCTGGGTAGGGCCATGGCCAGTACGTCCGCCTTGCACCCAAGTGTAGAGAGAAGCCCCTGATGGACAGACAACCCTGCCCTTCCTGCTAGTCCTCGGGGACGGCTGAGCTCCCCAGGGACCCACAATGGGACTGAGGGTACCCGTGCACGGGTGTCCACAGGACATGCTTGGGCAGGAGCTCAGAGGCAGCCAGGGACAGCCTTGGCCATGCCCGCCTCTCCTTGTGTCCTGGTCTCCACGGGAGCCAGGCTCCCACTACAGCTCCCGGCACAGACCTGAGCAGACGACTCCCGCATCCTCTTTGTGCCCGTAGTCGTGGTGCCCCCAGGGCCCGGCAGGGCAGTCCCAGAGAGCAGCTTCAGCCCCAGAGCAGTTCACGCCATCCAGCCAGATCTGCCCAGAGCCTTCCCCAAACTGAGTGGAGCCAGCTGCCTCCAGTGCCCCTCCACAGCCCAGCTGCTGGCAAACGACGGCGGCATCAGACAGGTCCCAGCCATTGTCACAGACAGTCCCCCAGATGCCCCCCTGCCCCAGATCTCCACTCTCCCAGCACAGCGCCCGGCCCCATTCACCAGCCGGACCCTTCGGCTCCCTGTAGTGGGTAGAAAACCCAGTTGCTGTCAGGGGTTGGCTGCCAACCCACCCCATCACCTGGGGGGCCCGTGCAGCGCCACTTACACCAGCAAATGACTCCCACATCCTCCACAACCCCTGCCGCCGGTGCACTCTCAGGCAGGGAGGTGTTGCAGAGGGCCAGGCTGGCCTCATGCCCTGTGCACTGGACCCCTCGCAGCCCCACGGGACCCGTCCTTCGCTCAGGTTTTGGGGGGTTGTAGGCTGTCCCTGCGTCTCCGCACCGCAGCTGCCGGCACACCACGCTGGCCTCCTGCACGTCCCACTGGTCATTCAGGACTCTGCCCCATGTCCCATGCTGGAAGATCTCCACTCGTCCATCGCACCGGCTCTCTCCACCAACCAGCCGCAGGGATGCAAAGCCGGCTGAGCCTGGGGAGAGCAGAGATGCCACTGCATTGGTTGCACCGGGGAGCATGGCATCCTTCAGGGATGAGGGCGAGGGCAGATTTTCCGACCAAACATGGCAAGATTGAGCCTTTTGCTGACAAGAAGCAAGGGCAAAATCCTCTCTGCAGCTCACACCCAGGTCTGCTGCTGCTGCGGGGCACCCAGGCACCTGCTTCCTGAGTGGTGGGATGAGGCTCTGCAGAGCTCTCTCTGGGGATGGGATGCAGTTGTCTGCAGCCAGAAGGATGGAGCACAGCCCTGCAGCCCTGCTCTGGGATTGACCCACAGTAGGAGAATGGAGGAGCCCAGGCCTGGTGGTGGTGCTGGAGCCTAAGCCACTGCCCTGGGGGCAGATGCCTGCCTCCGTTCAGCCCTCAGCTCTCCCAAAGTAGAGCGGTCACTCTGAGCAGGTAAAGCCCTCCAGATGGCTCCTGGGGAAGCCAGGGTTTCTCCAGGGAGAAATTCAGCCTTGCACAGCCACGGGACCCCTGCTTTGGGTGTCCATGTCACTCACAAAGGGCAAAAGGAGTTATGCAGCAATTTTCCAGCACTCACCTGAGCAAACGACAGCAGCGCTGTTCCCGTGGGAGCATGGTGAGGCCCCCAGGGTGATCACTGGGCACTGTCCCAGATGGGTTTCTGTCCCGTCACAGTAGAATGAGTCTCTCCAGACAGGGCCAGTCCCTCTCCCAAAATGCTCTCCTCCAGGAATGGACTCAGCAAACCCACAGTTGAGTTGACGACAGAGAACGTGGGCATCCGAGAGATCCCAGCGGGAGGCACAGAGGGTCCCCCAGGTCCCTGACACCTGGACCTCTACCCTCCCTGCACATGCTGTGCTGCCGTTCACCAGCTTGAATCCTGTGTATTCTGGGGACAGAGGAGGAGAAGAGAGGTTGGATTGGTGCTCATGTACCGTCAGTAGCTGGCGGAGACGCCAGAGTGACAGCATGTCTTTGTTCGCCTTCTGCACTATTTTCATGCTGCACACAATCCCATCTTCCCTCCTGTCCTCACACCTGGCCCAGCACGGTCCTTGCTCTGTTCCCCAACCCCTGGCACAGACCTGGTGTTCAATACCCCTCCCTGAGTCCTTACGTGTGCAGGTGACAACAGCACTGTTCACATGGGTGCAGGGCTGGTCCCTGGAGGACCCTCTGCAGCAGGAGATGAGGCAGGATTCACTTCCTACACACTGCAGCTCTCCATCCCAGAATGGACTGACCCCTTCTCCAAAGTGAGCTGGCCCAGTGACAGGCAGGGCCACGCCGCACTGCAACTCCCTGCAGACCACATCAGCAGCGTTGAGACTAAAATGTGAATCACAGACAGTTTTCCACTGGTCCTCATCATGGATCTCCACACGTCCTGAGCAGCGGCTCTTCCCTTCCACCAGCTGGACAAATCCTGGAAAAAAACAAAACAACTGGGAGTTCCCAGAGCCCTCTGGCAGTTAAATCCCCACATCCTGCATCATCTCCAAGCAAGCCATGACCAAACTGCCCATTGCACATTCCAGAGGAAGTTGTTGTGGGAGTGTTGGTGACACAGGCACATCCAGACCCCCATGCACCCCATCTCTACAGCATAAGAGCACTTGTGGGTATGTGTCTGTCGCAGACTCACAGCCACAGGTCCTGCTTAGACAAACTGCTCCCGCACAAGGTCCCCTGCGTTGCCTGGTGTGGTCTCCCCAGCACTGCAAAAGTGTGAGCAGTTTGGATCCAGGAGAACTGGCCCAGATGATAATGACTGCGGCAGCCTGCTCAGCCCCTGCAGAGCTTGGGACCAGGCAGGACCATCACCCAGATGCAACCAGAAGCACCCCTTGATCCCAGGGGTGTTCCTGGGGTGTTGGAAGGTTCATTTTAGGTGGAAGATGTCACAGAGCATGGAAATGGTGCAGCTGCCATCATGCCTGGTGCCTGTCCAGACCACTCTGATGTCTTCTCAAGGGGAGGGTATCCTCAGCCAGGGACACAGTGCTATGCCTGGAGGTGTCTACAACCCAGATAGATGGCCGGACAGAGGGGCAGGAAATTTGCATGACCCCTTGGGCCCATACTGCCTCTCAGAGAACAGCAGGCACAGATGAGGATCAGTAACTGCTGCCAAAGCCCCCATGTCATGGGGCAGTGTGGGGAGCCATGAGCAGGCAAGAGAGGTTGGGCAGTAGGTCAGCACTGCCTGCATGGTGTCATGTCCCCATGGGGCTGTCACAGCCCCAGGGATATCTCAGTGCCAGCCTGTCACTGTGGGGGTACAGGAGGGAGCAGCCAGGGTCAAGCAGCCACCAGGCCCTGAGGCCTCACAATGCTGGTCCACACAGCCGAGCCCTGGGCACAGGCAACAAAGGCATTTGTGGCCACCCTGCTCCATTCCCCAGGTCCCAGCACTCATCCTTTCTGAAAAGCCCATTTCATTCAGTTGAGGTACTCATGCCTGTGAAGGGGAATGACCCAGGAGGATCAGCCATCTCATGCCATTCCTCCAAAGCGTGGAGTGCCGAGCAAGTACCCCCGGGTGTCTCCAGCACAGGGACCCTCAACATTGCTGGCTGAAAACTGGCAGAATGGGTGGAGACCAGTGAAGCCCAATGGACACCCCAGGGCAGGGATGGAGGATTCATCTGCAGCCCAAGACACTGCCTGAGGGTGACTGAGACACTCTGGCAAGGACAGTTCACCCTATAGTAGGATCCCTCTGGGCCTTCCCGAAGGACTGGGGCAAACAGCAATGACAGTCCCAGCCTGGCAGTTAGACCAGCATCACTGGGCCCTACTCCGGTGTCCACTCGTTGCTCCCCAAGGGCACAGCCAAGGCCCCTTCCCCCATCCCAGTCCCAAAGGTAGGCAGCAGCTTGTCCCCTTACCTGAACACATCACACCAGCATCGAGAGCATGAATGCAGTAGTGTTTACCCCATCCTCTGTGTTTGCAGTCAGACAGGGCAGACTCGGTGCTTTTACAGTCAACAGCATCCATCCAAATGGGGCCAGATCCTGCTCCAAAGTATCCATACTGAGGAGCTCCAACAGCAGACCCACAGCCCAGCTGCTTACAAACCACCACTGCATCGTTCATGCTCCAGTAGTGACTACACACGGTCCCCCACTTGCCACCATGTTTCACCTCCACTCTTCCAGCACAGCGCCTGCCGCCATTCACCAGCCTCACCTCCGCAGCCCCTTCAAACACCAACATGGGATGGGTCAGGAGAGTGCTAAACCCCAGCACTGCAGGTCTGGGGGAACCCCAGACCTGGGCTGATTCAGAGGTACAGGGGCAGGAGCCCTCTCCCCTCCAGGCTGTCCCTGGTGCAGTGCAGGGGTCCCTTCTATCCCCATGGTCTGTGCAAGGCTGTGGGTGTACAGTTCCAGCCCAGTTGGGTCACTCTCCATCCCACTGCTCAAGGCCTCCCAGACACCTGCCCCCCCATCCACACCCACACACACACTGTCCAACGCTGCACTGAGAACCCACTACTCCCTAGCCCAGCACCCCCTCAACAGCTCCATGTATGCAGGCCTGCAGCTTCCAGCACCAGCCTGCTCCTGCCCCAGCACCATCCAAACTCACCCCCAACCCCAGGGCCTTCTGGGTTCCCAGGGAGCACTGAGATGATTCTGAGGATCCCCCAACCCATGTCCCTTCCTCGCCCCTGGTGTCAGCCCAGTCCCTACACTGGGCCAAGCTCCCCAGGAAGAATGTCTCTCTACTGTAGGTGCCCCGGTCCCCTTCTCTCTGTGGGGTCCAAACTGCTCTCAGGGGGTCAGGGGTCCCCTGGACCAAGGGGGCAGTGAGCAGCACACAATCCCTCTGAGGTACCCTAGAGCTCGGCAGTGCCCTGGGCATCTCTGGGTGCTGCCATCACCAGCTCGGCCACCACCATCTCCAGAGGTACAGTGCTGGGGAAGAGGGGATCCCAGAAGGGTACCCCAGGACAGGGTGTCTATCAATCAAGGCAGGCACAGGCTGCCCTGAACACTGGAGCCCTGGAAAAGGAGATATTCTCACCCACCCAGATGGGCACAGGGAAAGGCACAGGGTCCATGGACCTGAGCACCTTCTGCCCCTCATCTCAGTAGCAGCTGCAAAGAAACCTCATTCCCAGAGAAATGCCAATGACCACACTGGTAGCTGCAGGCCCTGGGCTGTGGGACAAAGGAGTCGGCACTTACCCCTGCACAGCTGCACCCAGAGGAGCAGCCACAGCATCTGAGGGGACAGAAGTCCCTCGGTGCCCATCCTGAGCTTCCTGCCCTGACAGAACATCCCTGATACGTTACATTCCCTTCCACGGCTCCTGGGGACTCATGGGGACAATGACGACGGGAAGGCAATATATCTCTGCAGATGCCAGCCCAGCTACAGGAGGAGCCAATCGAAGCAGCAGCACCTTTTTAGACATTATCGGGAGCGATCTCCCCTCCGACACAGCCCAGCCCTCCAATGAACTTCTCCAGCGCTGTTCATGACCATATATGAGAGATGGCTCCGCTACAGGTGTCACGTCACTGTGGCAGAGGGCCGTCACAAGACAGGGCCCGTTGTGGGGGGGAAACAGGCTTTTCACCCCCTGAACTGTGCCGTGTGGTCTAGGAGCACTGAGCATCTCCTATTCCAGGCACATCCAAGACCCCCAGGTGTGACTGTCCAGCCACCCCTGTGCCATGGGAATCACAGGGCTGAGACTGCAGTGGGGGCTGTGTCAGGAAGGGAAGGAGACAGCCCTGCTGGGAGAAGCAGCTGGGAAAGGGCCTTAGCCCAGGCCAGAGCCCCATCCCAGCAGTGCTGGCTTGCACGTCCCTCCCTGAAGAGCCCCACAGAAGGTCCCTTCCAATGAGCTGGAGCTGGGACATGTCTCTGTCCCAGCAGCAGACATGCAGCCCAGAGGCTCAGACACATCCCTGACTCTCGGCATGTCACAGAGGGGCCGTTATTCCCTGCAGGTGAGTCGGGAGCTGCAGCCTGCAGGTGCACAAACCACAGCCCACGTGGCCTCGCAGCACTCCCCGCGCTCCGGAAGAAGCCTATGGTTTCCTCCTGGCGCCGTGCCCAGGCACATCCCTGCGGTGCCCCTGAGCCAGCCCTACCCCGACTGCTCCAGCCAGGGCTACAGGGGCTGCTCCTTCAGCCTCGCAGAGACGGGGACAGGATCCTCTAATGCCCCTGTGACAGCACACGGACACCCTGCACCGAGCCCCGCAGCCATGGGGTGCCATCAGTGACGTCAACACTGCCATCCTCCTACGCCCACTGCTGTGTGCTCATGATTTATACTGATGGTGACCTCACACTCCTCCTACTGCCACCACTGCGTGTGCCTGAGTTACAGTGCCACATGTGTGGTCGCGGTGGATGGACTTCTGCTAATGATGGTTCTTCCAAAAAGCCGTGTTTGGTTGTGGTCTGAATATTATTTTGGTGACACCAGAAGCACCTACCCAAGCTATGTGCCAGCTCCTGGTCTATCAGATCTCCAGGCACCAGTGACATCACAAGTTCATCCATACACAGCCATGTGCCTACTCCTAGCCTATCTGCTACTCAGCCACAGGTGACGTCATAGTATCTGCATCTGACATGGGCCTGTTCCTGGCCTATCGGCTATTCAGACAACAATGACCTCAAAACAACCAACACAAACTAGGGGCCTGCTCCTGCCCTATCAGCTACTCAGGCAGCAGTGACAATAGAAGCACCTACACGTGCCATTGGCTTACTCCAGGCCTATGAGCTACTCAGGCAGGAGTGACCTCCTAAGCACAGACACAAGCCATGGGCCAGCTCCTGCTCTATCAGCTACTCAGGCACCAATGACCTCCCATGTACGTGTACACCCATTTGCCAGGTACTTTCTGGTGCAGTAATCTGTCTCCGGTGGCCTTACAAGAACCTATAAGGGCCATGCACTTGGTCCTGGCCTATCAGCTCTTCATCCGAGAGTCACAACACAAGTACATACCCAAGCCACATGTCTCCTCTTGCCTATCAGCTACTCAGGCACCAGTGAGCTGACCACCAAATATCCACCTAATTGCTATGTGCTTGCCTGAGAGATGCAAAGGCACAAGTGACCTCACAAGCTCTGACAGAAGGCACACCCCTACTCTTGGCCTATCAGCTACTCAGGTATCAGTAATCTCACAACCACTTAGACAAGCCTTGTGCCAGCTCCCAGCCTATGGTCTACTCAGGCACCAGTGATCTCATAAGCACATACCAACTTATTTCCTATGTGCTCGTCTGGTGGGGTGACCCCATGTGGCACTCTCCACCCAGTCACTTGCTCACTCCCCACCGGTGGGATGGCGGAGGAAAGTGGAAGGACAAAACCAAGAAAAATATCTCATGGGTTGAGGTAAAGACAATTTAATAAGTGGATTACCTCTTCTACTTTGAAGAATGCCCAGCACTCCCCTAGTTCTATTGCTGACTACGATGTCATATGGTGTGGAATATCCCTTTGGTCCATTGGGGTCAGCTGTCCTGACTTTGTCCCCTCCCAGCCTCTTGCCACCCCCAGCCTCCTTGCTGTCAAGAAGGGGCAGACTGAGAAACAGAGAAGGCCTTGATGCTGTGCAAACGCTGCTCAGCAGTAGCTACAATGTCAGTGTGTTATCCATCAACACTCTTTTGACCACCAAGGCAGAGCTCTGCACCATAGGGGCTGCTAACAAGAAAATTAACACCATCCCAGCCAGACCCAGTACAATTTTCACACCTTATTCCCTCCTGTTTACATCCTGCTCAGGTCCTACAGGATTCAATACATTTACATCCACTGCCACCACCCCCTTCCCCACCCTTTGACAGGACGTACACACAGCATACTGGATTTGGCTGGTGTGGCTCAGGTGGACCTGGACAAGTGTCAGCACACTCCTGACCTCTCCCGTCTCTCAGTCAGCCAGAGCTGTTTGAAACATTCAATCAGGTTGTCAACCTAAGGACAAGGAAATGTGTATAGCACCAGTCTGCACCCCATAGTGGTCTTACAGGTAGCTGTGAGATCCCCCACAACCCCATGGGGAAAGGGAGTTCCCCACTACAACCCTCCCTCTCTGCTTGGAACCTCAAAAGCCACTTTGTAGTTCCTGGGCTCACTGGCTAGTTCCTTTCATCCACATGGTCTCTTTTGAGATCCTCTTTGGGTCTTTTCCATATTGTCCCCATGCACGTATTCTTCTGAAGTTGGCATTTTGTCCTGCCTTTCCATGTTTGCAGATGGCGTTGCCTGTGTCTTGCATCTCTGAGGAAAGCTCAGAGTCTTCCCCAGTAACTCTGCATGGCCATCCTGCTGGGCTGGGCTGGGATGTGGTGGCCTCCCAGGCCGGGTCACAGGATACCAGCGTAACCATCAGCAGCATTCAGTCAGCGGTGAGGTCACCAGAGGCAATGGTAAGTCCGCGGCTAAGCAGTAGATTGAGGTGGACTGGGAGGTTCACTAGGCCCAGGACCCCCTGGGAAGAGCAGATGGACCCATCCAGAGCTGGCAGCTCTCGCGAGAGAGGTTGACGCAGTGTGGGCATTGCCAGGGGAGCTGTGGGAGATTTGAATGGCCCTGAAGAGCACCAGAGACCAGAAGTGTGGCTAACAGGGCATGGCACATCAGAAAGGGTGTGGCATGGCAGTTTGTGCACCTGTTTGTGCAGGCAGGGCGTGCAGGTGGGTCACAGCCCCGCCCTCTTCCCAGCTCGAGAATGCTACTCAAGCAGTGGGCGTCAGCCCAGAGGGAGACCCAGGTATGGTTGCCACTCAGATGAAAGCCACTGCTAGGAAAAATGTGGCAACGCAGAGCTCCCAAGCAAATGTGCAGCTGTCCAGGTCTCTGGCTGCAGAGAGTGCCTGAGTCTATCACTAATGACGGAGGGCAGCAGGGGCACCTCTCGTGTGAGGTGTGACCAGGTGAATGATCTGCTCAGCCTGGTGGCAGAGCTGAAGAAGGAAGTGGAAAGGTTGAGGAGTATCAGGGAGTGTGAGAGGGAGATAGATTGGTGGGCCCACACCCTACCATGCCTAAGGCAGAGGCAGCAGATGGAGGCTCCACAAGAAGTGGAGGAAGTGGAGCTGGAAGCCATCGTGCAGCAGGATAGATATGACTTAGTCTCTATCAGGGAAACATGGTGGGACGACTCCCATGGCTGGAGTGTTGCAATGGCTGGCTACAAGCTCTTCAGAAGCGATAGGCAAGGTAGAAGGGGTGGTGGGGTGCTATCTATGTTAGCAAATGTTTTGACTGTGCAGAGCTACACAATTCTGATGACAAGGTGGAGTGCTTATGGGTGAGGATGAGAGGGAAAGGCAATAAGGCAGATATTGTACTGGGAGTCTGTTGTAGATGACCCGACCAGGTTGAAGAGATGGATAAATCATTCTACAAGCTGCTGGCAGTAGTCTCAGAATCGTGTGCCCTTGTCCTCGTGGGGGATTTTAACTTTCCAGACGTCTGCAGGAAATACAACACAGCGGTGAGTAAACAATCTAGGAGGTTCCTGGAGTGTGTGGAAGATAACTTCCTGACACTGGTGGTAGGTGAGCCAACCAGGGGAGGATCCTTGCTAGATCTATTGTTTACGAACAGGGAAGGAGTGGTGGGAGATGTGATGGTCGGAGGCCGTCTTGGGCTTAGCGACCGTGAAATGATAGAATTCTCAATTCTTGGTGAGGCAAGGAAGGTGGTCAGCAAAACCACCGCTATGGACTTCCAGAGGGCAAACTTTGGCCTCTTCAAGGCACTGGTTGAGAGAGTCCCTTGGGAGACGGTCCTGAATGGCAAAGGGGTCCAGGAGGGATGGACATTTGTTAAGAAGGAAATCTTAATGGCTCAGGACCAGATTATTCCCATGTGCCGCAAGTCGACCCGCTGAGGAAAACGACCGTCCTGGCTGAACAGGGAGCTTTTGCTAAAAGTCAAGAAAAAAAGGAGAGTTTATCATCTCTGGGAGAAAGTCGGGCAACCTGGGAGGAGTATTGGGATCTTGTTAGATCATACAGGGAGAAAATTAGAAAGTCAAAAGCTCAGCTAGAACTCAATTTGGCCACTGTTGTAAGGGACAACTAAAAATGTTTTTTACAAATATGTTAACAGTAAAAGAATCCCAAGGAGAAGATCTATCCTTTAATGGATGCAGAAGGGAACATTGCTACCAGAGATGAGGAAGAGGCCGAGGTACTTAATGCCTTCTTTGCCTCAGTATTTAATTGGGAGACCAGTTATCCTCAGGGTACTCTGCCCCCTGAGCTGGAAGGTGAGGATGAAGAGCAGAATATACCCCCCTTAATCCAGGAGGAAATAGTTAGTGATCTGCTACGCCATCTGGACACTCACAAATCTATGGGACCTGATGGGTTCCATCCAAGAGTACTGAAGGAACTGGCAGAGGTCCTTGCCAAGCCACTCTCCATCATCTATCAGCATTCCTGGTCAACAGGGGAGGTCCCAGAGGACTGGAGGCTTGCCAGTGTGACTCCCATTTACAAGAGGGGTTGGAGGGAGGATCCGGGGACCTACAGGCCTGTCAGCCTGACCTCGGTACCGGGGAGGATTATGGAAAGGGGTTTTTTTGAGAGCACTCACATGGCAAGTCCAGGACAAGCAGGGGATCGGGCCCAGTCAGCATGGGTTTATGAAAGACAGGTCGTGCTTGGCCAACCTGATCTCCTTCTATGACCAGGTGACCTGCCTAGTGGATGAGCAGAAGGCTGTGGAGGTTGTCTTCCTTGACTTCAGCAAGGCCTTTGACACTGTCTTTCATGGCAAACTCCTTGAGAAGCTGGTGTCTCATGGCTTGGACAAGTGTACTCTTTGCTGGGTGAAAAACTGGCTGGATGGCCGAGCCCAGAGGGTTGTGGTGCATGGGGTGAAATCCAGCTGGCGGCGGGTCACAAGTGGTGTTCCCCAGGGCTCAGTGTTGGGCCCCATTCTGTTTAATATCTTTATCAGTGATTTGGATGAGAGGATTGAGTGCACCCTCAGCAAGTTTGCAGATGACACCATGTTGGGAGGCAGGGTCAATCTGCTTGAGGGTAAGGAGGCTCTACAGAGAGATCTGGACAGGCTGGATCGATGGGCCGAGGCCAACTGTATGAAGTCAACAAGGCCAAGTGCCGCGTCCTGCACTTCAGTCACAGCAACCCCAGGCAGCGCTACAGGCTTGGGGAAGAGTGGCTGGAAAGCTGCCCGGCAGAGAAAGACCTGGGGGTGTTGGTTGACAGCCAGCTGAATATGAGCCAGCAGTGTGTCCAGGGGGCCAAGAAGGCCAACGGCATCCTGGCCTGTATCAGAAATAGTGTGGCCAGCAGGAGCAGGGAGGTGATTGTTCCCCTGTATTCGGCACTGGTGAGGCCGCAACTTGAGTACTGGGTTCAGTTTTGGGCCCCTCACTACAGGAAGGACATTGAGTTGCTGGAGTGTGTTCAGAGGAGGGCAACCACGCTGGTGAGGGGTCTGGAGCGTAAGTCTTATGAGGAGAGGCTGAGGGAGCTGGGGCTGTTTAGTCTAGAGAAGAGGAGGCTGAGGGGAGACCTTATCATTCTGTACAACTACCGAAAGGGGGGTTGTAGTGAGGTGGGTGATGATCTCTTCTGTCAGGTGGCTGGAGATAGGATGAGAGGAAATGGCCTCAAGTTGCATCAAGGGAGATTTAGGTTAGATATTAGGAAAAATTTCGTTACTGAGAGGGTTGTCAGACGTCGGAATAGGCTGCCCAGGAAAGCGTTTGAATTACCATCCCTGGAGGTATTGAAAGAGCGCTTAGACGGGGTACTCCATAACATGGTTTAGTGGGCATGGATGATGGTTGGTTGGACTCGATGATCTTGAAGGTGTTTTCTAACCTAAATGATTCTAGAAATCTATGATTCTGTGATTCTATGTATAAGCAGAAAAATAACGTGGAGAAAAAGAAACCCTTTCTTTTTGGTGTTGTTTAGTGTTCATATCATTTCACTTTGATTACACTCCTGAAACTGCTCTAATTAACCACATCAGAATTGAAGACTGAAAGGAAAATGATGCACAGCGACTGGACTTGTCAGGGTGCTTTGCATGTTAATGAGCCCTCTGGTGCTGACTTCCCGAACTGCAGATCCTCAAAGATTGAAGAAGCCCCTAGAGAATTAAAAGTCAGCAGCAAGCCTCCAAGTTTCCGAGCATGTTAGTGGGCTCCAGTGAGGGCCATCCCTGAAAAGGCCATGAAGGGAATGACCAGAAAAGGGACCATCCCCTGGGGGCTGGTGAAGCAGGAAGTCAGAGGCACTGCTTAGAGGTGGAAAATCATGCTTGGAATGTGGCTCTGAAAACGCTTGTTGTATTTCACCAAGCAGGACAGCCAAGCCCTGACCCCCATCCTCTGGGAAAGGGGACCCGTTACCTCACAGAATGCTTGCGGGTCCTCAAAGAAGCAGTGGGATGTGGGGGTGTGCAATGCTGAGTGCAGGACAGGATCGACAGAAGGTGGGTGAGGAGGCAAGAATGTCCTGGCGCTGTAAGGACCTGGTGTCTTCTCATGGGCCTCAGTGAAAGAGACAGAAGCCAGGGTGGAGACGATAAGGATCTCAGTTGTGTTGGCTGGTGGCGGTCACAGCAGCTGCAATGCCCTTGATCATCCCCATTGCAGGCTGTCCTACACTGTCCTATGCCTGTGCTGGTTTCCCTGCAGAATTTAGCTACATCCCCATTTTCATAGGCCTGCCACACAGCAGGACTGTAACCATGCTTGAAGAGCACTGAGGCTTTACAAAAACCAAAGGGTTCAGAAGGAAAGCATGGAAGTGGGAAGAGAGCAGCTCGGGAAATACCAAGCTCTGCTGATCCCTGGCAGTGCTTCTGTGCCAGGACTCTTCTTCTTCATTCCCTCTGCATACAGGTACTGCTCCCTGCAGCTGTAGAGAAGGTCTTGGAGGAAGGATCTCAGAAAAACAAGTCACTGCAGGGCCCTCTATTTTGTTTAAACTCAGAGAGGGTACGGCACTTCATTTGCATAGCCTCCAGGTCACAGAAAAGCTGCATAGGTTGTGAATTAGAAACCAGAGACAGACAGACATTTCTTTGTGGAAAGCATTCAAATAAGTAAAACAAAGCAAAAAGAGCAAACAAATATCACATTCCAACCCCAAAATCACACTAAAAAAACATCACAAGAAAGGCTGGGCCTCTAATGAGATAAATACTATGCAGAAGACCACAGGCAGTTTATTTTTTCTGAAAATTGATTAGTGATTAGTGATTATTAGTGAAAATGGATTAGTGATTAGTTTTCTCAGGGCATCCTTGATCTCATAGTTTCTCAAGCTGTAGATGAGGGGGTTCAAGGCTGGAGGCACCACCGAGTATAGCAATTCCACTGCCAGGTCCAGGGATCGTGAGGAGATGGAGGGGGGCTTCAGGTAGGCAATCATGAC
This sequence comes from Astur gentilis, assembly GCF_929443795.1. Lineage (NCBI taxonomy): Eukaryota > Metazoa > Chordata > Aves > Accipitriformes > Accipitridae > Astur > Astur gentilis. Next base: position 748,752 of record NW_026060847.1, read on the forward strand.
TGTGCTTACAAACAAGGAGACCACAGTGAGATGAGGGAGGCAGCTGGAAAAGGATTTGTGTTGTCCCTGCTCAGAAGGGATCCTCAGCACAGCCCTGAAGATCTGCCCATAAGATAGCACAATGAAAACAAAACACCCAAATGCAAAAGAGACACTAACTGCAAGTACCCAAGCTTCCCTGAGGTAGGCATCTGAGCAGGCGAGCTTGAGGATCTGGGGGATTTCACAGAAGAACTGGTCCACAGCATTGCCTTTGCAGAGGGGTACTGAAAATGTATTGGCAGTGTTCAGCACAGCATGGAGAAACCCACAGCCCCAGGCAGCTGCTGCCATGTGGACACAAGCTCTGCTGCCCAGGAGGGTCCCGTAGTGCAGGGGTTTGCAGATGGCAACGTAGCGGTCATAGGCCATGACAGTGAGAAGGAAATACTCTGCTGACATCAAAAAGACAAACAGAAAGAGCTGTGCAGCACATCCTGGGTAGGAGATGGCCTTGATGTCCCAGAGGGAGTTGGCCATGGCTTTGGGGACAGTGGTGGAGATGGAGCCTAAATCGAGGAGGGAGAGGTTGAGGAGGAAGAAGTACATGGGTGTATGGAGGCGGTGGTCACAGGCTATGGCAGTGATGATGAGGACATTGGCCAGGATGGCAGCCAGGTAGATGCCCAGGATGAGCCAGAAGTGCAAGACCTGCAGCTCCTGTGTGTCTGCAAATGCCAGGAGGAAGAACTGGGTGATGGAGCTGCTGTTGGACATCTGCTGCCTCTGGGTGTGGAGCACTGAACAGGAAGGCAAGGGCAGTGAGAAGTTAGGCCATTATTCTCTGACCAAAATCAAAGCCATTTCTCACGCTACATGCTCACCGAACCATTTTCTTTTCAAACAGATCTATGTTCAGCTCCATTGCTGGAGCTCTGGCTGGTCCTGGCTCAGTGTGCCATGAGGAGGAGGACCTGTGCCTACTGGCTGTCAAGGAGTTAGCCCTGCTCTGTAGCAGTGGGTTTCTTGTCGATCAGGGGGCTCAGTCCTTGTGTTTGAATTGGTCAGATGAAACTGCTCCTAATGTAGAAGTGCTTGTCAGCATCTGCATTCCCAGGACTAAGAAACAACAATGAAAACAGTGTTTGAGTGAGAGGTGGAGGGGTTAGAACTCTCCACTATCTCACCGAGAGATTTTCTTGGATTTCAGAAACCCTCATCACTTCTGCTTCACTCAGAGAAAATAAAGTGGGTCCTGCGAGAAAAGAGTACGGCCATTGGCTTAGTGCAGAGTGAGGTGATCTGACGTGCGGAAAACAGACTCCACAATCAGTAAGATTGTGAAGTAGGTATTACACTCTTACACACACAGACCCTTTTCCTTTTCTAGGAGACCTTCCTTCAGGTCTGTGGCTGGAGCCCAGCTTGGTGCTGGCCGAGTGTGCAATGAAGAGCAGGGCCTCTGCCCATGGGCTCTTGAAAAGTCAGCCCTGCTTTGCAGCAGTGGGTTCATGGGATCGGTGGGGGAAAGGGCCAGTCTGGTGTTTGACTTTGTCAGCTGAAACCCCTCCTAACACAGAAGAGTTTGTCATCATCTGCACTCCCAGTGCTAAGGAATCAGGAAGTTAAAAGTAGTTTAAGAGTTCTAGCTTTTTTACAGCTGCCGACGTCACCCCTGGGGAGTTTTCTTAGATCTCTGGAACCTTCAGCATTTCTGCTGCACTCCAGGAGAACAGCATGGGACAGGCAAGTCAAGAGGATTGCCTGTGGCTTAGTGCAGAGAGAGGGGGAGCTGCTCTGTCCTTCTGTCTAGTTCCCACTTTCACTGTGCTTGCATCTTTCTAAGTTAATCACACTCCCATGTTTTACCCTGAAAAGCCACGAGACACTGCTGAGAGCAGAAACGTCCACTGCAGACCACCAAATGTCTCCTCCTTTCTCAAAGTCTCAGCACCCTGAATCTAGCTAAGGACGCACCTGGCCCAAGGGCATTTCCTCAGTCATAGCATCTCTGTCCTTCTCCATGGGGATTTCAGATCACAGAAAGCTGCTATGAGACAGGTTTGCATCCTGCAGGGCAGCTAACAGCTTGGAAGGACACTTGGAGGTGACAGACAAGTGACCTGATGTGATGGCATCTCTGTAAGGGAGAATCAGCTCATTCCCCAGCCCCACAGACAGCAGTGAGCATAACCCCTCAGATGATAGGAAAGCTGGGACACTTGTTCCCATGGACACAGCTGCATGGGAGGACCCACAAAATCAGTGTGTAACTCTGCAGCTGAAACTCCCACCCCAGAGAACCTGACAGCAGGAACAAGATAACAGTAACACAGACAAGTGGAGAACCAAGGAAAAAAGCAGTGATTGACTGGTTCAGAGAGGCAAGGGAAGAGGCAGCTGAAGTCTCAGGGAAGAGTAACCCTCGCCTAGTTGTGCATGCCACCTCCCAGACACCAGCACAGACAGGCAGTTGCTCTCAGTCCCTGTGCTCCTATCAGACTTACTGATCCCTCAGAGTTACAGCTCAGGAGTCTCAGTGAGCTGTCCAAGCATGACAAATCCATCTGCTTTTCTCCCCCCAAATTCCCCAAAGCTAGGACACAGAAAACACAGACTCTGGAAAGCTCCTTAACTTTATAGCAATCCCTGGTGTGATCTTCCCCTTGAAAAGTGCCCTCGGAAATGTCCTGGGGGTGATCTGGAGCTGTGAGCTGCCCTGGAGCTGTGAGCTGCCCTGATCCACACAACACCCCCTTGTCAGCAGAAGGACCCTGCCCTGCTGCAAGATGCTTCTTCCACCAACAGCTTCTCCGCTGTCTGCTGTTAGAGTTCCCCAGGCAGGCAGAGTACTTACCCTGACCAGTGGCAGAGTCCCTGCCCCAGCACACAGCCCCCCGGGGTGCAGGGACCCTGCTCAGAAGGACAGCCCTGGGCACCCCTGGCTGCACACCCACCTTCACACTCTGCAGCCATCCCCGGGTGAAGGCAGCTGACATGCCCTGTCCCTCTGAGGGTGCAGCAGGGAAGCTGTGCTCCAAAGAGCGTCCTTTTTCTCTGCACTGCAGAAACTGTGACAGTCCTCCTGACAGAACCCATAGGCTGTGGGATGTGCCAGCTTTAGGAGGTCATTCCAGGAACCACAGCTGCATTGCCCTGAAGCAAGACACGTAACCTGTTAAAGGCTGTGAAGATTTTTCTCCAAATGATCTCTTCTCTGTCCTCCCACCCCAGACTGCCTTTAACATCTCTCTCTGACTCACTTCTCTCCCTTTGGTGCCTGCAGCCACTGCCCTCAGCCCTGCTGCGCTTTGCAGAAGAGCTGCTCCTGGGCAGAGCTGTCTCTCTGCAGTGCTGCCTGCTTGCCATGAGCTCCCTCCAGCCCAGGAGCCCAGCCCAGCTCAGCAGCAGAGCACCAGCCCAAGGCACCCCTTTCTCTGCCCCCTCTGGTCTCCCTCCTGGTGTCCCTGGGGCTCCAGGGGAACCTGCTGGGAAAGAGGCTGAAGCAAACACTGATGTTGCCTCCCTCAGCTAGGGAGAGACACTTCTTTCCTGAAATAAAATTTTCCACTCAAAGTTACATCTACATGTGACCTGTTTTTTTCTTTCCAGAAATATAATCCTTCTCTCAAAGTTACTTTTAATACCACTTTTTTCGTGTTATATTTTAGACAGGATACGCAGTGACGGGCAGGGACCTCCTTTACACCTACAGATAGAAGGGATCCTTGGGTCAATGGTGGCGTTTCAATTAATGGCATTTGTATGAGACTCGGCTCCCTCCCATGCACACCACAAAGCCACAAGGAGGTGGGATTCCTCTTGACTCTCTTCAGGTGGGCACAAAATAGGCACCTACATGTGTGCTCATTCTCTCAGCTCCCATCTGAATTAATGGAGAGGAAAGGCAGGAGTCAGGTGTTCAGATGCAAATACCTGGTGACATTTGAACTGCCAGAGGTGGTCCAAGATACATGTTAGGTAACAGTAAACTGTAATGGAGAAGTTCATAGACACAGGGCAACATCTTGGGAATCCTGTATGAGCCTGGTGGGAAATTCCTTTGGCCAAGTGACATGGTAGCTTATGCCCAAATAAAGGCCAAAAGAACCTTTTCCTACTCCTTATCTTCATGGCAGTTGATACAGGTATTCATATGAACGATTGCAGTCATATGCCATATGGACAGTTAGGTCTCTCTCTTTTCCATCAGCTGAATTTACTATAGCTCCACTGACTGTAATAGCATGTGTTCCATGTTCATCCCCACACTGCCTAACAGAATTCAGGGCTTGTCCTCAGTTTCATGTCCAAATCCATGGCCACAGAGCTATACGAGATACCAAGGCTGGCAGGGACCTCACAGGAGCTGGAGGAAAGCAATTCCCATTCAGGGTGGTATATCACAAACACTCCAGATGGCATCACAGAGAGTGTGAATTGGTGCCTGTTTGCCATACACTAAAGCCATCAGTCAGAGGTATCAGTCATCAGATGCCATCAGAGGGGCAAGGTCTGCTCCTTCTCCACCCAAGAGCTGCAGGCAATGCATGAACAGGAAGCATGTCACACAGGGGTTTTTACTCACTCCCTTCATGATCCAATCAATGAAAAGATGAAGGATTTTCCGAGTGTGCCTGGATACATGTTGTCTTCAAGCACATCATCCTCCAAGCACAGCAATGGTCCATATCAAAACTCGGTGGAAACTCAAAAAGGATTTAAAGGACACCAGGATGAACTTCGGGAACTGTTACAGAAGAAAAAGTGATAAGGTAGGACCACTACTGAAATGAGGAAGAGTAGCTCTAGATAGATCTGAGGTACTTTACGTCACAGCCTCGGTTAATACCAGCCAGGTCTCCCAGGCCTTTGAGCTGTGAGGCAGGACTCTAGAGAAGAACAACCAGCAGTAGATGGGGATCAAGTGCGGGGTTACTCAAGCAAACTACACCCTTACCTGTCCCTGGGAACCATAGGGGCTGCATTCAAGGGTGCTGAGAGAGTGCTTTTTCTCAAGGAGGTGCTGTTTTCTTATGACCCCAGGAAGAAAGCAACTTGGATATGGTTAGCTACATTTTAAAATTATGGTTATTGTTAACACTATAAGGAGAGCACCATGCAGATCATCTCAGGCCCCTTTAGATGGTGGGAACCCCAGGTAGTGTAACATTGAACGTGCCTTCTACCTGAATGCAGCAAACCATGCAGACCCCATCCATAGAAGACAGTCTCCTGTTTTGGTCATTCAAGCTACTGTTATAAATAGAGTCTCTCAACCGTAATGATCAATTGAAGTTTTTATTAATTATAGTAAGCAGGATATGAGCAAAACCAGCGCTGGGCGACAGGGGAGTCTCCGCTCCGCCAACTGCCGCATCTCACATTTGAAACACTCCCTTTTTATCAGTCCTTCAGTTCCGCATTCGTGTTCTTGGTGGAGTACTCTGCGCATGTCCCAGTCGGTTACTTTTTGATAACCTTTCCCTTATATGGTCTTCGTTTTCCTTTCTTTTTGCTGTGTGGTGATTCTCAAAACAGTTTTGCAAGGGTCTTTGGCAAGTAGTCTCGTGGTTTGCCGTTGTCTCAGGGCGGTTTGTCGTTATCTCAGGGCGGTTTGTCGTTATCTCAGGGCGTATGCCCAACCGACATTTACACATTTTTTTAAGCAAAGCAGATTTTCGGGTGACGACTTACTCAAGCACATTTTTGCGGTTTACATTGTTTCATTAAGCATTGCCCATTCTAGTTTGATAAACAATTATTACTTTTAACAATCCCCCCTTCTTTTATTTATCATTTGTTTATCAAACACTATTTTCATGCTTTATATAGCTCTCACTTTCTTCATCACAAGTAGCTACAACTGGAATATAATTAGTTTTTAATAACAACAGTTTTGCTGTATCAAAGCGATCTTGAATTATTTTCAACAGATATTTAATAATAGATGGTCCAAAGGTTAATCCTAACACTAACATTATTATAGGACCTGTTAAAGTCCTGTAAATTATATAGTTTCCAGAGCATCGGTTCATGAGGATTTCCACTGGCTGATTAAAGGTGTTATAAGTGTACTGAGTATGTTGAGACAAAGGGTTATAAATTTTAATCATAATTTCTCATTACCAGTCTTGAGGTAGTTCACCCATTGCTTTTTGTGTATCCCATTGTTTAAGCTGTTCTCTCCACGATCCATTTCTCTTCTGCCTCGCTCGTCGACTCGGTTGCTTCGAGCCACGAGGTGTTCCATCTTCTCAGCAGCAAGAGAATTCTTCAGGAGAGTACTTGTCTTGCCTTGTGTGTTTGTTCACATAGGTGTTCCACCTTTTAGCTTTTACAAATGGGGTACAGCACGGTATTGTTTGAACTCCTCGTTGACACTGGACAGCCGTAATGTCAGTCACAAAAGGGACTGGTTTATTTGTATGATAACAATAATATTGGGGGTGTATGCCTTTAGCAAAAATGCCCACCATTGCGGGGATCCTTTTGTAACTTCCTGTTTTAGTTCTAATTGTTTTAATGTCCAATCAGTTAGTAGTCTTTCAAATCAGTAACACTGTTCGCAAACTCCATTAGGAGGGTATCCATCACGACAGTGTGTCCACCATTTGTCCCGGCATACTCTACACTTAAAACATACAAATGGGTAACATTCACACTGTTGATTGTTGCACCTCAATCGTATATTATGTATGTATGTATTATCTTTTTCTGTATACCTCCTATATTCTATATTAAGTTGCATGAATGATCAACAGTTTCTATGACCACACTTAGTATGTTTCCACAAATAATACACCAACAATGAAATTCCTATAGCAATTGAAAAGAATATTATACACCTCACACTAAAAGGTAACACTGAAGTATATTCTATTAGAGTTTTTGTCATCACTTATCTCCGTAAAGTTAGCTTCATGTCACCCGGTGTGCTAACTATTTTCCAATTCGGTGGAGTTACTGGTCCTTTAATTCGACTGGCATGGGTCCATCCTCATTCAGCAGTTCGGACAGCTGTTTCTGTAGTAAGCAGAGCAAGGTAAGGTCCTTCCCATTTAGGCTTTAAGTTTTCCTCTTTCCAAGCTTTCACCATCACCCATTCTCCTGGTTCAATATTGTGTATCTTCAGATCTAATGGCGGTCGTTGAACTAAAAGACCCTTTTTCCATAACATGTTCCTATGCTTAGACAATTGGGATATATATTCGTTTATCATATTGTCCCGTATTAACACATGATCTTGTGGTTCTTCTGTTCTATAAGGCATTCCATACATCATTTCAAAGGCTGAGATTCCTAGGTCTGCTCTAGGTCTTGTTCGTAATATTAATAAAGCCATGGGTAAACACTTTACCCATGATAGTTTAGTTTCAATGATTAATTTTGTTAATGTATTTTTCAATTCTCCATTCATCCGTTCTACTCTTCCTGAACTCTGGGGATGCCATGGAGTATGATGTTCCCACTTAATCCCCAGGATATTTGTTAAATCTTGTACGATTTTTGACACAAAATGAGGTCCTCTATCTGAATCTATTACCTCGATATTTCCATAAGTAACTCTCTAATACACACTGTTTCACATTCATTATTGACAAGTTAAGTAGTTTTGTGTATATATAAATTTTCATTTGTAATGAAATATTTTTAAAATATGTACTACAACAACTACCAAAGTATTTGGAAAAAGATGCTGTTATAAATACCTGTGAGACAACCTATAACAGTCATATGAATTGGTTTTTACCTTAATCGCTTACAGTCCTTTTTCAAATCAAGTAAGAAGCAAGTAACTAGTTTAAAAGTTATACATTTTTAACAACTTGAAATGAGTATTACTTTTCAGATAGTTTAGTAAAGTCTTTGAATTTTGCCTATAAACACAATTAGGTATTAACACAGGACTGTGTAGTGTTTATATTCTTATTAACCTGCCAACAGGAATAGTTTATTGGCAACTTTAAATATTCAGAGGCAAAACACAATTCCTTGTCACAGAAGTTTTACAGCAGAGTAACATATTTTACTCTTAGAACTACTATATAGGAACATAAAGAAGATTACTATGTTACTTTTGGTGATCTGAGTCCTCAGGGCTGTTTCCTGGGTCTCTCTATTTGACAAATTATTTTCTCTGATTCTTCTTTTTTTTTTTTTTTTTTTTTTTTTTTGTGAGGCTTAATACAGGTGTCTGTATTAATGCCCTTTTTATTTTCTGTAAATTTTGATCATCTTTTGTAGACCATTTAAGTTGGTTATTAGTTAATTTCACCTTTTCACTGTAGTTTTTAAGTCATGGTTTACAATATCTTAGTAATCCCAATATTTGTCGAATTTTCTTTTTAGTTTGTGGGGGTTTTACAATTTCATAGTTGTTTCTTGGGTTCCTTCTTTAGTTTCTCCTGTTATTAATAGATCATTTACATAATGTAATAACTTGACTTCTCTGGGTAGAAATGAAATCTTGTAAAATTTTCTCTAAAGTTTGTCTAAATAGATTTGGTGACTCTGTGAACCCTTGTGGTAGCACAGTCCATCTTAATTGTTGTCATCAATAGCGATACAGCAGTCGCACAGAAAGCCCCACTCTCTTTGGCTGTTTACAGAGTTGACCTTCATTACAGCCCCGCGGCGCGAGGAGAGGCGGCGGCCGTTGCCGGGGGGGGGGCGCTGCCGCTGCCGCCGCCGCTGCTGCCGCTGCAACAAAGGACGTTGTCCACTGCCACTGCAGCGCCAGCTCCACCGCGACCGCACGGAGCCGGACTCCTCTCCCTGACCCTAAACGCTCAAGTTCAGTTTCAAAACCAAACCCCTTTTTAACAAACCGTATTCCGCCCCAGGGAGCCAGAGTAAATCACCAAGGGCCTCAAGAGGTTTCCCTTTTGCACCTATAATATTCACAGTGTTCCCAGCAAGGGTGTAGCTGGAGGGCAGCCCTTGAACGGTGGATCCTTCGGCCCCTGCATCCATCAAAAACTGCACTCCCTCCCGTTGGGGACTCAACTTCAATTCCACTCGGGGCTCCGTAGATGTTCCAGTCCCCAATAAGCAGAGCCCCTGACTCCCCCATTCACCTCCAAACATTTGTTCATCCTACTGTTTCCTTCCACAACTCTGCTTCAAGTGCCCTCTCTTCTCACAACAATAGCATTCAACTCCTGTTTCTCTACTTTCCAGTCCAATCGGCTTTCCTCATCTCCACGTACATACACCCTCTGAGTCTCTCTCAACAACTCATCTAACCCTTTGTCCTGCCAGTCTTTTAACTTCTCTAATTTCTCTCTTATGTCCACTTACGATCCAGCCACAAACCGTGTCCTCAGCAGGGCTTGACCCATGGCTGCACCACGGCTAACTCCAGAACACAACTGCAAACCTCTCTCCAACCTTTCCAGCTAGTCAGTCAGAGCTTCATATCCCCTCTGACACTCACCGAAGGCTCCATTTACATCCTGACCTCCAGGAACCGTTTCCCGCACTCTTCAAATCACCATGTCTTTCAAATCACTCACACTCTGTCTATCTCCCGCAATCTGACGGTTCCAACTTGGTTTCTGTAGGGGCTATTTCACATCTCCCTGGGGCCTATGTTGATGTCTTTGGTCCCAGTGTCTCATCTGTGATCTCCTAATAATATCCCTTTCTTCAGATGTGAAGAATATTCTTAAGATAGCCTGAATTTTATCCCAGGTGTAAACACTAGGGTCTAAAAATTGATTTAGTCTTTCAGAGACCCTTAGAGGGTCCTCAAGTAAACTTCTCATTTCTTTCTTAAATTCTCGGATGTCCCCAGAATTTATGGGTACCAATACAAATCCTACTCCACCTTGATTTCACCCCATGGCAACTTCTCTTAGGGGCAATAAATGTGTCTTTTTTTTTTTTTTGGTCTTTCCGAGTCCTATTTTGATTTTTCATCCCCTCTGTTTTTACCGGGGCAGAAGGGGTTGGGTGAGTGGGTGATTATGGATATATTCAGGGTGATGGATTCGGGGATGGCAGGGGATTCGGAGCCGGGACATACGGGGGTGGGGAGGGTTGGTTAGTTGGGGCACACTGTTCGCGTGGGGGTCCCTTCGTCTTTTTCTTTTCGGTTAAGGCAAAAATATAATTTCTAGCCGGGGATATTATCCAGAGGCTGGCATATTCACTTTCTTCTAAACTAAAAGGTTCTTTTTGGTTCACATATACATTCAGAGCTTGACATATCCAATCCTCAGAAGACCTGAACACGGGCCAGAATACATGAGGATTGCTGAGAGGTTTCCCACCCCAATTCTCAATATAATAATTAATCATCTTCTATTTTTCTTTCTGTGATGGGTTAACCCTGGCTGAACACCAGGTGCCCACCAAAGCCGTTCTATCACTCCCCCATCCTGAGCTGGATAGGGGAGAGAAAATATAACAAAAGGCTCGCGGGTCGAGATAAGGACAGGAGAGATCATTCACTATTACCGTCACAGGCAAAACAGACTCAATTTGCAAAATTAACTCAATTTATTACAAATCAACCAGAGCAAGGTAATGAGAAGTAAAATGAAATCTCAGAACACCTTCCCACCACCCCTCCCTTCTTCCCGGGCACAACTACCCTCCCGGATTTCACCACCAAGCCCCCCCAGCGGCACAGGGGGACAGGGATGGGGTTTATGGTCATCACACGTTATTTTCTGCCGCTTCACCTCCTCAGGACGAGGGCTGATCACACTCTTCCCCTGCTCCAGCGTGGGGTCCCACCCACGGGAGACAGTCCTCCATGAACTCCTCCAACGTGGGCCATTCCCACAGGCTGCAGTTCTTCACGAACTGCTCCAGTATGGGTCCATTCCACGGTGTGCAGTCCTTCGGGAGCACACTGCTCCAGCGCGGGTCCCCCACGGGGTCACAAGTCCTGCCAGAAAACCTGCTCCGTGGGCTCCTCTCTCCACAGATCTGCAGGTCCTGCCAGGAACCTGCTCCAGCGCGGGGTTCCCACGGGGTCACAGCCTCCTTCGGGAACCCACCTGCTCCAGCGTGGGGTCCTCCACGGGCTACAGGTGGATATCTGCTCCACCGTGGACCTCCCTGGACTGCAGGGGGACAGCCTGCCTCACCAGGGTCTTCACCACGGGCTGCAGGGGAATCTTCGCTCCGGCGCCTGGAGCATCTCCTCCCCCTCCTTCTTCACTGACCTTGGTGTCCGCAGGCTTGTTTCTCTTACATGTTCTCACTCCTCACTCCGGCGGCAGTTTCTCTCCGTCCCAATTTTTTTTCCTTCTTAAAAATGTTATCACAGAGGCGTTACCACTATCACTGATTGGCTCGGCCTTGGCCAGCGGCGGGTCCGTCTTAGAGCCGGCTGGTATGGGCTCGCTCTCTCTCGAACACAGGGGAAGCTTCCAGCAGCTTCTTACAGAAGCCACCCCTGTAACCCCCCCCCCGCTACCAAAACCTTGCCAAACAAAACCAATACACTTTCCCAGACGTTCCGGGAAAGTTTTTCCAATTACTTAGAACATATCCTAAGGGCGTATCCTTAGGTACCTTGGGTAATCCACCCATGGGAATCGAAGGCTTACTATTCTTCGAACCCATCTTCTGGAATACCTTCTACCACACACACACTCGTTCCCCTTGTTCTTGGTCCAGTCCCTCGCGGGAGTTGGGAACTGCAGTACTTAAGGGTCCACACTCGCTTGGTTCAGTATATCGAACCTCTCGACTAGCGTATTCCAGGAAAACCCGACCCCGACCGAACGGAATCCCGCGTTATACTCACGCGTCCTCATGCCTCCTGCGTCTTCGTCCGGACTTTTGTGCACAAAATTTATGGGATCTTACCGGTTCCTTTTGCTCAATATCCTTTAATTTAGGTTCGTCGGTAAGGAGTTTAGTAAGGAGAAACAGCCTCCTCCAGGGCCGCAAAAATCTTGCGGGGCACCCCCCTGAAGGACTGTATCCCCACTCTTCCTTATCCGAGTCACGGCACCATAATTGTTATAAATAGAGTCTCTCAACCGTAATGATCAATTGAAGTTTTTATTAATTATAGTAAGCAGGATATGAGCAAAACCAGCGCTGGGTGACAGGGGAGATTCCACTCCGCCAACTGCCGCATCTCACATTTGAAACACTCCCTTTTTATCAGTCCTTCAGTTCCGCATTCGTGTTCTTGGTGGAGTACTCTGCGCATGTCCCAGTCGGTTACTTTTTGATAACCTTTCCCTTATATGGTCTTCGTTTTCCTTTCTTTTTGCTGTGTGGTGATTCTCAAAACAGTTTTGCAAGAGTCTTTGGCAAGTAGTCTCGTGGTTTGCCGTTGTCTCAGGGCGGTTTGTCGTTACCTCAGGGCGTATGCCCAACCGACATTTACACATTTTTTTAAGCAAAGCAGATTTTCGGGTGACGACTTACTCAAGCACATTTTTGCGGTTTACATTGTTTCATTAAGCATTGCCCATTCTAGTTTGATAAACAATTATTACTTTTAACACTACTATAGGATTTTCTTACAAGGAACAACTCTAATCATTGTCTCAACAGTCAAACAGAGATCATGTTTTCATGACAATGTTTTGCTGCCTGTAGGCAAGGCAACGCAGGAGGCATGATGTCCAGTACAGAGTGGGACCTGTCTGCAGGGTCCTGTGTGTTAATATGCTGCTGAGGTTGTCCTGTGGCCAAGGGATCTGTAAAGCATAACACAGGTTTGATGGCCGTGCTGTACATGCAGCAGCCCTAAGAACTCGATGTTCAATATTTTTCTGGTCAGGACCAGTGTTCATGTTTCCCTGTGAGAAGTCTGTGGTCCAGTACGCTGCCACAGCTGAGATGCCGTGGCCCAAATGTGCACTGACGGGAGGAGGTGGAGACCCATGACTTGTCACAGAACTGTGATGGTTTTGGATTAAACAAGACGTGGTGGGACAGCTTGCTGAGCTGTGGTACTGCAATGGAGGGATACAGGCTCTGCCCAGGGAGCAGCACGGAGGATGAGGACTATGCCCTCTGTATGAAGGGGAAGCTTGGATTTGTGGGCATCCTCTCTGTGACAGACAACAGGTTGGACTAGCTTTTGTCATTTAGGATCAGAGCAGGAATCAGCAGGGCTGTGACCTTGTGTTGGAAGTTGTAAACTGCTTGCTCAGGGAGAGGAAACAGAAAAAGTCTTTTGTCAGCAACCCCAGGAAGTCTCCAGGGTCATGAGCAGGCTCTGTGGAGAGTGGGTGAGGAGGTAACGAGGCACTGGAGCTGTAAGGACCTCATGTCCTTTTGCATGTACAGAGTGTTTACTGCTGGTGATGACATCCTACAATCAGTACTGGGCTGTGTGCCACCTCCTGCCCTCTACAAGACTCAGGAACTGCCAGGTCTTCTCCTTTGCTAAGGGGATTTCTGTCAGCTACAGTAATCATTTCAGTCATGTCCCAGATACCATTCTGTGGTCCCAGTGGAGTGGACCACTTCTTCTGTGATTTCACCCCATTGCTGGAGCTTTCACACGCTGGCACTGTGACACTCATGCTCTTTGCTGTCATGACCTCCTTTTTAGATCCCATCCTCCCCTTCCTGTTCACATGGTCATCCTGTGTGCATCAGAGCTGCCACCCTGAGGAACGTCTCCCATCCAGTCTGGGCAGGCAGAAAGACTTTTCTACCTGCTCCTGCCACCTCACTAGTGCCTCTCTTTTCTACGACACCCTCATCCTTGGGTGTGTGATGCCCAGAAGAACCCTCCTGAAAGAGGTTGACAAAGCCCCTTATCTACACCATCCTCACATCCCTGTTCAATCCTCTTATTTATAGCCTGTGGACTAGAAAGGTTGGAGGAGGGGGACACTGAGAAAAATGCTCAGGGAAGCTGTGAGCTGCACGGAGAGCCTGTGGGAGTTGTGGGCCTGCAGGAAGAGATCACTTCTGGTTCTCTTTTGAACCAGCCCAGAGGACCTGGACTGCCATGTGAACTGTCCTGGGCACTCCGCTGTAAGTGTGGGATATGAAGACGGCTTCTGGTGTGCAACGCAGCAGACAGGTGCTGGTGGAGCTGGCTGGTGTCTTCATGAGGCCTCTCTCAAACATCTGGGAAGGGGCAGAGAGATCAGGGTGGTTCCAAGATCCTCAGAGAAGGCAAATCTCAAACCCACCTTCAAGAAAAAAAGTAGGATTGGGGGTGTTACAGGTTGGCCACCTTCACCTCAGTCCCTAGCAAGGTGACAGGGAAAATGCTCTTGCAGCCATCTCCATCACTTGAAGGACAAGAAAAGGATTGCTGAAGCCATGTGGAAGGGGAATGAAGGGCATGCTGTGTACCTGGACTTCTGCAAATACTTGGACGTGGTTTCCCATAGTCTCCTTAGAGCAGATTGTTGACATCTGGACTGAGATGTGGAAGATGCAGTGAGTAGGAAGTTGGCTGGATGATCAGGAACGAATCCCATCAGTAGTACAAAGTCATCTGAGAACCCAGCAGCATCCCTCCATGATGAGCAAAATTTCGTAAAAGATCATTAAAGGCCTGAAATTAAGACTTTTTCTGCTATTACATAGATTTCCTTTTCTGCATAGGCTTCCACATTGTTCTAAAATTTACATTCTGGACTTGATTCAGTTGTCTGCACAGAGGTTGCCATGGCATCCAAACAGCCCTGTGGTAACTGCATCAGCCGTGTGGGACAAGTGATGCAGGAATCCTTTAGATGTATAAGTGGGTTTGCAGGCATGGAAGCTCTGGGGTGGTGCAGGGCATCACCTTCATCCAGTGCAGCTGTGTAGGATGTGAAGAGGCCTCTCAAGCACAGCAGACAGTATGTCCCCTTGGATGGTGGCTGTGAGGTCACTTCTGACTGGTCAGCAGCAACAGGGAAAGAAATACTCTGAGGTCATGAAGGTCATCAGGAAGATGGGCCCTCAACAAGATGACACATTTGGGGAGGGCAGGAGGAGCCTGGGCAAAAGAAATGGGAGATTTGGGGGAGGAAGGAGGGGCTTGACCAAGAGACATGAGAGATTTTGAAGAGGTAAAATGGGTTAAAGGGACGTTGTTGTGAAAACACTGACTGTGAAAACATTCCTGTTAAGCCATTACACTATCTCTAACTAGTAATCTTAGGCGTTAAACCTACCCCTAAATACTACTTCTCCCCCTGACAGTAATCTGCTGTTACTAACCATGCTGAGCTTAGGCTATCCCTAACCTCAAATCTTACATCTAAGCCAAATCCCAAACCCATAAACCCTTACCCTTATACTTACCCGGCTGCTCACCTGAGCCCGTAGCCTCTACCACTAATACTAACATGTTGGCCTTAATCCTAGCCCTCACCCCAGCCCTAAACAAAACCCTAACCCACCAAGCTAGCCCACACCTTAAACACTAGACAAGGAACCTCAGCAGAACACCAAACTCTCTCCCTAAGCCTTTGCCTAATCCTCAACCCTGAAAGGTGAGCTCTCATCCATAAGCTCCAACCTGAACACTGAATCCCTGAAGCTCTCTTTCCCATGCTCTACTGCCCTCATCTTGGTAACCTCTGCTCAACCTCACTTAAGCTGCTTGGCCTCTTGGGACTGGGGCAGGGATCGTGAGGTCCCAGAAAGATAGCATGGCACTGGGAGAGGAATGTGAGGTGACCTGTATCTGATGAGCTCATAGGCCACAAGGAGGAGATGGGTGGGAATGCTATGGTGAGGTCAGCTGTGCCTCAGGATCTCATGGGACAGCAGGAGGCACAAGGCTGGGAAGGTGGCTGGGAGGTCCCTTCTGTCCTTGGAGTTAATAGGCCAGCAGCAGGAACGTGGCTGGGAAAGGGACTGTGAGGTCACTTCTTTCTGAAGGAGCTGATAGGTCAGCCCTTGACTCATGGCTGGGATATGTGCTTTTATGCTCACATCTGCCAGTGTCTCTGGCAGGCCAGCAAAAGCGTGTTGATTGGGAGAATCCCTTTCCCCAAGTACCAGGTATGCCTGTCCAGGACAAGGCCTCGGATATGGGTTCTCACATCTCTTCTGCCTAAGTACGTGACGGGACAGCAGCAGGCACGTGGCTTGGAAGATCACGGTGAGGTTACATCTGGCTGGTCAGTTGACATGCCACAAGAAGGCTGATGGGTTACGCTATCACTCCGACACCAATTATGTCTGAGAAGCTCATAGGCCAGTAGGAGGCACATGGCCACAAAGGTGAGTGTGAGGTCATTGGAATCTCCAGTCTCTTGGGGTCATTGGCCATCAGCAGGCACATGGCTGGCATGTTGACTATGACATCACTTCTGCCTGAGAATCTGATAGCCAGCAGCAGGCACATGACTTGGTGGTTGTTCTGTACCTGGAGGTTCTGGTTTCTTACGTCCCCAGTAAGAAAGGCACACAGCCTCTGTGCAGTATCATTTAAAATGCCATTTGATAGAGCAAACACTACAAACAGTAAATAAGGCCAACTGCATACAGGGCTGTATTAGGAGTGTGGCCACCCAGGCAAGGGTGTTCTCATTCCTCGATGAGATGTGGCCACATCTGCACTAGTGTATCTGCGTGTGGGGTTCTTACCCACTCTGGAGGAGCGGGGATGAACTGGAGTGGTCCCAGAGGACAGCTGCCAGGATGGGGCCTCTTTGGAGAGGCTGAGGGACTTGGGCTTCTTCAGCCTGGTGAAGTGAAGGCTCAGGGCACTATAGTAGTAGAGTGCACTGGCTTGAAGGGTGGCTTCAGAGATGATGGAGCTTTTCCTGGTAGTGGGAAGAGAAGGAAACCTGCATAAATTGCAGCTTGGAAGGTTCAGACTGGATGTGTTAAGAAAGAAATGTCACTCAAAGGGTAGCCTTGTGGTGCAAGAGGTCACCCAGAGAGAGCCCGGCTCAGCCCATGGTGTTGTGTTCAAGGAAAATCCAGCCAGGCTGGAGATACGTCCGTGAAGGAACAGAAATGCTGGAGTGAGAGCTAGGTGGGAAAGCAAGATGGACATCAACAACCCGAAAGGAAGGAGATAAGGCATGGGACAGGTTATGACAGCCTGCAGGAGAGATGGCCAAGTGCTCTGGCAAGGCTGAGAAGCCAAACAGGTCCAAGGGATTTGTCACCTTGGATTTGACAGTAGCTTCTGCCCCAGAGGCCTACCAGGCAAAACTTGTTTTGAGGCTCTGGACTTAGTTTCTTCCTCACCCCTTCTTGGGGAATCCAGGATGCACTGTACAGTTCTCCTACACTAGGCATTGCTCACCCTCACATCTTGCTGCCCCCAGGAAGAGCCCTGACTCAACTGTGAGGGACAGGATCTGTTTTCGCAAGGCCTGGAGATCAGGGCTTGCCCTTTCTGCTTCATGAAACAAAGCAAATATTTTCTCAGCATTGTAGCCACCTTCACAGTGCTTTTGCCTACCTGCAATCACAGCCTCTGAGTATCTGCTCTAACGAGTCCCTGGGGAGGCTTTGTCAGGAATGGCCCTCAGTGGGGCCTATTAATGCTTCAAGGTACTTTGTTTCTGGCTTTGACTTCTTGAGAAGTTTCTTTCAGTCTGCTGTCAGTATCTGAGGTTCATGGACTCAGCCTCAAATACACCATGGGGCTCATTAGGATACAGAAAGCCCTAACGAGCCTTGTGTCTTCCTGCAATTATCTCCAAGTCTTCAAGACTTGTACAGCTAATTAGAAAAATGTCATAATGTAGTTAATGAGGAAGATTTCAAACTGCACCTATACCCATGGTTTTGGTTTTTTCTTTTAAAGAACAGTTTTTGTTACTCTTCAGTTTAGAGAAGAGGTGATAGAAGCATTCTCCAAGTGATAATGATCCAGAGTGTCTCCTCAGGAGGTCTGGACAGCTAGGAAAAGTAGTCCCTTGAGGTCTGACACTGTATGGACACCCTTGCTCCTCACCTCTCAAACCTCAGCACTTCTGACATTGGCCACCTGGGGCTTACATCTCTGTTCCTTGCCTCAGACTTCTCCACTGATCTCTACAGCTGGAGGTTACAGCTCCATTGCACCATCTCCCCCCTGCTCTCCTTAGAGAACTGGCTGCACACAGGCCCAGAATAAATATTCCTATTTGCAAGCAAAGCAAAGAAAATCATGAAGAACTTTCATAAACAATAAGTTGCACTCCTCAACAACTTGCGAAGTACAAGCTGCCCCTAATGAGGCTGCCTTTCTACAAGGGATTTATGAAAAATGTTTGTGATAGATACAAAAAAGATAGATATAAACACAAAGAATTGGCTAAAGAGACTATTAGATTACTGGAAGACAGGCAAGTGTTTAACTCCCTGAAGCTCAAAGCAGCTGCATAGAGGAAAGGTATCTGAATGAACAAAGAGCAAGGGAAGGAGAAAAGTGGAGCATAGTGGAAAGGGCCTTTGCCTAGGCAGTCTGCATCTGAAAAGATGACTTTCACAAACGGTCGTTTTGTCAGGACAGGTGCAACTACATGAAAGACTAGAGAAACTAAATAGACTGTAGAACAGGCAGAATAGTGTTAACAAAGTTACAGGGAAAGACTGATATTTCTTTGGAATGTCCTCTGTAAAGGGTCATGGAATTGATAGAGGTCTCTTGAGAGTGAAGAAAAACCAATGTTGCGCCCATCTCCTAAAGCGGCCAGAAGTGCAACCCAGGGAACCACAGGCTGTACAAGGTCACTTTGACGAGGAGTGTGCCATTGAATGACTCCTCATGGGTGACATTTCTGGGCACCTAAAAAAGGAGAACATCAGCATGGACTTCCCAAGGGTAAATCAGGCCTTGCCAACCTGATTGCCGTTATGATGAAGGAAGTGCATTTGTGCATGAGGGGAGCACGGTGGATGTTGTTTACCTCCACTTCAGCAAGATTTTTAGCACAGTCTCCCTCAATATTTTTCTGCTCAAATTAGGACATTAAAGTCTGGATGGATAGACAAAGAGATGGGCAAAACACTAGTTGGATGATGAGGCTGAGAGCCTAGTGGTGAAGGGGCCATACCTTACCCTGAGGCCAGGGGGACATATTGGGGTATTGTGGGGCTGCACAGGGGACTCTCCTGGGTGCTGTGCAGTTTAACACGTGTCCGTGACCCAGAGGAGGCAACTCACACCATGTTTGTTTATGGTATTATATTGGGAGGACCGTTCCTGTGCCTTAGGATGCCATTCATGGGAAACCTAAGAGGCAGAAGGACTGTCCTGTCAGGAACGTTGTGAGCTACAAGAAAGACAAAGGCCAGATCCTGTGCCTGGGATAGACTAACAGCCTGCAGTGGCAGGGGAAGGGGACTGCCTGGGCAGAGAGCATCTCTGAGGAAACAGCTCTGGTGGTGGACAGAAGACAAAACACAATCCAGCAGTGTACACATGATCCAGGGCTACCTGGTAGCAAAGGTGGTCAGCAGTGTCCTGGAGAGTAGAAAGAGGAGCCTCGCCAAAAGAGTGAGGGAAAATATTGTCTCCCCTGCCCATCACTTTTCAAACCACCTGTACACCACTGTGTCCATTTTGGGGACTCTGGTTCAAGTGTCCTGGGTCTGCCTGGGGTGGGCTTAACTTTCTTTGTAGCAGCCCCTATGGTGTTCTGTTTTCCATTGGTGCCTTAAACAGTGCTGATAACACACCAGTGTTTTAGCTGTTGCTGTATAGTGTTTGCACAGTGTAAACGTCTTCTCTGAACACAGCTCCCTGAACACAGCTATGGGTATGCCATGCCTCCTGAGATTCCAGGGAACATCCACCTTTTTGTCCGCCGGAGTGGGTTCCTTATGCAATTTTCCTGGCATATATGTAGACCAATGGGGTGCTTTAGGCTGCAAACCTAAATGAAAGCAAGCCTGTGACTGGGGCACTATCAGCTTAATTGCTACAAGAGAGGGAGATGGAGGGATCTCAGAGCTGCCAGGTTCCTGCTGAAGATTTAAGGCCTCTGAGACAGCAGCAGAAGATCACAGTTTTGAACTGGCCTAGCCTTTAGATCATGTCACATGTGATGGCTCTGCTCCCCCAGTTCAATCATTGGCACCTGGAAACCACCCCTGCTTTTCCCTCCTCTCCTCCCAAAACCTGACCAAGTGATGACAAGAAGGAAGGAAGCAGAAAGGCCCTAGGCCTCCATGAATCAGCTGGGTTCTGGCACTTGAAGGGCCACAGAGTCCTTCCCTTGTGCAACCCATGAAGAATCAAGGTGGGAAGTGAGCCTGCAAGTCCAAATCAACAAGGTCCATTGACAGGCAAGGCTGTGTCTATGGCTGTGTCTGGAGACCAGTAGCCCTACAGCATAGATCAAGCTGGGGCTGAAACTCACGCCAAGGCTTCAATCGTCACCTGGTCCCATGGACACAGGTGTGGGTGGAGGCCGCAGGTGATGCTGCCCAGGGCCCTGACACTGCCATCTTAGACCCACCTGCCAGTGCCCTCAATTGGCCAAATTCTCATTCCTTGATGTGCAGGGTCTGCTCTCTGCTGCTCTTCTTCTTCCCATCCCTGGGGATCTGGAAGACTGTTGGAGCGGCGGAGGAATGCACATAAGTCGACCCAATATGAGTGATAGAAGTGATTCAACTTTATTTGCGCAGCTAGCTCATATTTATACAGTTTGCGATAATTATGCCTACTAGTCCTAATATGATTGGTACATTGCTAATGTTTATTCATTACTAAAACACACCCACTTGTGGCTGGCAGCTGTGCGTGTTCAGTAACTTTCTCATGAGAACTTCTTCAAAAGTTACTTGTGAAGTTATGCCAAGGTCACACTGTTTTTACCTTTCTCTTGGTAACGGCAAGACTAGCTGCTGTTTTTCTTCTGCTATCAGTAAAGCCAGCTATTTTCGGCCAAGGCCTAATCTTGCTGCTCAAACTGACATTTTTTCACACGGAACTCTGCTCGCACAACTTTTCCACAGGCCCATGTCCCTTTTCAGCAAGCCAGCTCCCAACAATTCCCCCTTTTTCTTTTTATGCGAGTAGAGCTTGGTGCGTCAGCTTTGAGACTCCTTTCATCATGCACCCATATGCAATTTTAACTATTATACAGATTAATATCAATATACCCAACCACCGTAAGGCTTCCTTAATCAATGACATTAGCCATGGTGTTATCCCGCCGAATATTGATTGTAACACCCCATCAAACCAATTAATTTCTTGCTGGATTTTTTGTGTATGTTTTTTCAGCCAATCTATCTGTTTGTGAATAGATTGAGAATGATCACTTAAATTAAAGCAACACATCCCCTCAACATCTTCACACCCATGTCCTTGTGCCAGCAATAGAAAATCAATAGCTGCTCTATTTTGTAACACTGCATGTCTTAAACTTGACATGTCCTGCATCATCTCTTCAAGGACCTCTGACGTGGCCCTAGCCTGCTTTACCGACCAACAAGCGAGTTTATTCAATTGATTCAAAGCACGAGCTGTCCCTACACTTGGGAACATAGATGCAAAAATTCTAGTTGTAACTGACCATAATTCAACATTGTCATCACAATTTTGACTAAGTTGAGCTATACTCCTTTTGCTTCTGGGTGAGGATCGTAATATTTTAAGCCAGTTCCGGTGTGTTAATGTAAGTAAGGCCAATTTACCAATATAACAAGGTCCTCCAAGAGGATTCTTTGGGATTCCGCCCCATGTTCTATCTCCACAAATCAAAAATATTCCAGGCGGTAAAGCTTTAGCCGAACCTTTTACTCTCAATATTTCATTGGCATCATTCATACTCCATCCATAGGCTCCAAATGTTGTAGTTTTATTAAATTTGCCACAATAATGATTAATATCGAAACTCGTACTGTAAGGAGAAACAATTGTACCACTAGCTCCATTTATAAACGGATTGTCAACCCAACCAATTCGACTATTCTTTCCTAACCAGCGTGCCACGTGCATTGCTTGTGCAGTGAATTTATTAAAGTTACCAAAAGTGATGCAAGTACGAGTTGTATTCTCATATGTACCATTGTCAATTGCTTCAGAGCCCAAAAGGTCTAGTTGCTGTGGATCCCAGGGTAGAGTATGATTTAATTGCATAATTAAACAAGCTGATTGACTTGCTACATCTATTCCATTACAACTTTTGCTATTATCTATCCATCCTAGAAAGTCAGAAGAGTCTAAATGAGGGTAACCTATCAAGCATGTTTTAAAGGGTTCTGTTGCAGTTGCCAAACTCAAGCAAAAATCAGTCTGTCCCGTCCTATTCGCCCACGCTATCCAGACGTTTGTCTGACCCGGTACTGGAACTGCTTTCAGTGGAACAAGAAGGGCGAACAGTAGCGGGAGCAGGCGCAGCTTTGGTCCATCTAGACGGCACCCATTGAGGTCCTGTAGAAGTAATAACACACATATAACCTTTCCCCATGTATCGTACTTCAACGGGTCCCTTCCATTCACCCGTTGCCAAATCCCTATAATACACCTTCATTGGTTGCTTTTGTTCTAAAGTAGCAACTCCTGAATGAACTTTGACTGGTGGTTCATCATTCTCCCCAAATATGCATAGGTAATTCATAACAAATAATGTTTTAGCCAACTTTTCCTGAACATCACACACATCTTTAAATTTCTGCAAATATTCTTTCAGTGTCTGGTTAACCCGTTCTACAATAGCCTGTCCTGTGGGAGAGTGTGGAATGCCTGTAATATGCGTCACCCCCCATTGTTGACAAAATTTTCTGATCTTTTCACCAGCATACGCTGGTCCATTGTCCGTCTTTAATTTCTGAGGCACTCCCATGACAGCAAAACTACTTGTCAAATGTCGGACAACATGCAGCGCCTTTTCTCCGGCTTGTGCTGTTGCCCAGATAAATCGACTGAATGTATCTACAGTCACATGTACATATTTCAAACGACCAAACTCAGATACATGGGTAACGTCCATTTGCCAAAGTTCGTTTGGGCCCAGTCCGCGTGGGTTAACTCCAGTCCCTAAACCTGGTCCATGATGGCTACACTCAGGGCACACTCTCACGATTCCTCGGGCTTCTTCGATTGTAATACTAAATTGCTTATATAAACCTCTTGCATTTTGATGAAATACGTTGTGAGTTTCTTTGGCTTTTACAAAGTCATTCATAGGTACAGTCACGGTAACTAATTGGTCAGCTTTATCATTTCCTTCTCCCAGTCCTTCCTTCCACATGTGACTTCTAATGTGAATAACTGCATAGCTTTTCTGTCTCTGTCGTAATGCCGATTGTAATTGACGAAACAATTCAAATAGGCGAGAATTCTTGATGTCTTTGATCCTCGCATCTTCAATCCTTTCCAAAACTCCAGCAACATATAATGAGTCTGTCACAAAATTCAATTCTCTATCATGCCATTGTAGAGCTGCCCACACTACTGCTGCTAATTCCAGTGTTTGCAGTGAGTCTCCTGGCACTGCTGCAAGGATATGATGATACCACTGATTATTTTGAAGCCATGTAATTGCTGCTGTATGCGACCTTTTTCCAGCATCGGTAAATACGGTAACTGCGTCTGACAATGGTCTCTCACTTCGTTTTGATGGCATTATCCATGTATTTTGACTGACCCATTGCAGGACTGGTGCTTTAATTGAATCGATAGTTATATCATTTGCTGTTGACAATAGACTCATTTGTAAGTCTTCCAACTGTCGCAAACACCACTCTAAATTTTCCCTTTTAATAGGTATTCTGATAATTTCTGGCTCCGATCCAGTAATTTGTAATATTCTTGTCCTTCCTTTCCTAATTAGTTCTGCTAAAGTCTCTAATTTCCTCTCAATCGTTTTTTGTGGTTGCAATCGCGTAAACAACCATTCCAACACTCGGACCCTCTCCCCCTTTTTGCACTGGGTCAGTGCACCAATTAATTGAGAAGGTCCATGTATAGTCGTTAAATCGACAGGAATACGCTGATCTCAACGATCTACCCACCTTTGTGTAATTTGTTCGACAATTGCCTTGATAACTTCCTGTTGTCTGGAAGAAAGGTGTACAGGTTTCGCTGGATCTGTTCCTTGTAATAATGGCCTAAGTTCTTCTAATTGTTCATTTGGTATACCAACTATTGGTCGCAACCATTGTAGGTCTCCCCTCAATTTCTGTACATCGTTTAATGTCCGTAGTTCAGTGTGCAGGGTTAACTTTTGAGGGCGAATTTGAGATTCTGAAATGTTCCAGCCGAGGTATTTCCAAGGCGAAACCCTCTGTATCTTTTCTGGAGCAATGACTAAACCTTCCTTTCTTAAAATCTGCGATAAAAATTGCTCTTGTTGTTTTGTAAAACAGTCCTTTTGAGCTATCAGGATGTCATCCATATAATGATAAATAAACGCTGTCGGCCAGGCCTCCCGGACAGGACGTAATGCATTGTCCACAAATAATTGACAAAGAGTTGGACTATTCTTCCTACCTTGTGGTAACACTGTCCATTCATACCGTTGTGCAGGCGCCTCTCTATTAATCGAAGGCCGAGTAAATGCAAATCGCTGGGTGTCTCGCTGATGCAAATGTATGGTGAAGAAACAGTCCTTAAGATCAACTATCAATAGAGTCCATTGATCTGGTAACATAGCAGGATTGGGTAGTCCAGGTTGTAAAGCTCCCATTGGTTGCATTTGAGAATTTACTGCTCTTAAATCTTGTAGTAGTCTCCAGTTTCCTGATTTCTTTCTTATTACAAAGACTGGAGTATTCCATGGACTTGTTGATAACTGTAAATGTCCTTGTTGAAGCTGTTCTCGAACAAGGTTATGAGCTGCCTGTAGACTTTCCTTTTTCAACGGCCATTGCTTGATCCAGACTGGATCATCTGTCAGCCACTGTAATTGGATCGGGAAAGTCCATTCTGCAGTGACCGCCATTGAAAATGCTTGTCCGTCGTAAGGATCACTCCCATTTGATCTAAAACATCCCTTCCAACAAAAGCCTGTACTCCTTGTGGAAGTGACATCACAGTCACAAAGGCAGTTGTTGTTCTCCCGTCTATGATGATAGTAACTCTGTCTCTGCTACGCCGTACCGATGTAGATCCGCCAACCCCTTCAACCCCGGTAGTCGTAGGAACCAAGGGCCAACTCTCCGGCCAATGATCCTGTGACATGATGGTAAGGTCGGCTCCCGTATCAAATAGTGCTTCAATGTGAACAGAATGTCCATAATTTTCCATTGTAATCCTCATTACCGGTCGCTGGTTCATTGCCATGGTTAACATGGTTAATCCTCCAGTAGATCCGAATCCATCATTTTGTCTTGCCTTCTCAGAACATGGATGTAAGTCCTTAGTCAACTGCGGCACAGGGACCAATTGTGCAATCCGACTGCCGGCTGGCACATGGATTGGTGGAAAATTTGTTTGCAGTACGATTGATATCACGCCAGTGTAGTCAGCATCAATGACTCCTGGTAAAATAAACAGTCGTATTCCGTTCGATGATCGTCCAAGTAATAATGCTCCATAGGTTTGTCCATTAATAGTTATAGGTCCATGAATGTTTGTAGGAACTTATTGTGGTCGTGAGTCCAGTAATGTAATATCTATTGCTGTTTCCAAGTCCAGCCCGAGGCTTCCTTTTGTGGCTGGTTGCAGGGACTCTGTAGAAATGGATTTGTATTGTTTTCCACCGGTAGATGGCTCTGCTCCCCCGTCGATGGAGTCTGAAGGGCTGGGGCGGCTATTGTTGTCCTCACGCGGCAACCCGACGCGCTCGCTTGTCCGTTTCCCGTCCGCTTGCAGACGCTGGTGCTATGATTATTCACTTGACAGTTCTCGCACCAAACTTGAGAAACTCTACAGTGCCTTCTCATATGACCTTCTTGCCCGCAGCGGAAACATTTACTTCTTGATGGTATCGATGATCGGGGTCGCGTCTCAGGCTGGCGCAACGGAGCTAAGGCTGCGAATGCTTGCTGCTGTGCCTGAATCAGATCTTTCCCTAATTCCCGCACTGCTTCCACTAACATCGCTTGCCGACCCACTGGAACTCTACTTAATCTATCTAGCATCATTTCTACGGTTGCATCCCCCGGTAAAGACAGAATTATTGTTTTAGTTTCGGGATTAGTATTTTCATAAATGCACTGTCTTAATATAGCTCCCTTCATCCATTCAGGGACATCAGACTGATCGATTGCGGATGTCACTCAATCTACAAATTTCCCAAAAGGTTCGTCTCTACTCTGTTTCATTGACATATACGAAGGTGACACTGGCTGAGTTCTCACATTCCCTATTGCCATTCTGGCCGTTCGCATAGACTCCAAGCATACATCTGGACCTTGTTGGATTTGAACATCAATACTAGCGAATCGGCCTGATCCCATTAGTTGTTCAACAGTAACCCCATAAAGCGGGTCTCCCTGCTGACGCGGCTGATGCATTGAAACCTCACAATGCCGCTGCCAGTGAGCTTGCCATAATAACTGTTGTGACTGTGTCATTATCATTCGGATAACTCCTTTAATGTCCTCTGGACACAAGATTACACTTCCCCATATATAGTTCAACATT
Source organism: Astur gentilis (assembly GCF_929443795.1). NCBI lineage: Eukaryota > Metazoa > Chordata > Aves > Accipitriformes > Accipitridae > Astur > Astur gentilis. The sequence continues at coordinate 775,165 of NW_026060847.1, forward strand.
TGTTTAGCAGGCTCGGATTGTAATCCTGCTTCGTTAACTGTAGATCATAATTGTGATAGTAATTTCCAGCCTAATGGCTGATGTAATCCTTCTAAATTTCCATCATCTCCTACATTGTAAACAACTGGGCAAGCAAGAACTTCCGAAATGCTGCCAGCCAGTTCATACTGTTTATCTTCTACTGCACCTTGTAATATTTTTTGCCAATTTACAGGTGTTATTTTCAGTCGATTTTTTAATGATTGATTACTCGGTATTCCCTCTTTCATTTCAATTTGTGGGATTTCCGATTCTGATTCTTTAGGACCTGGTGGTGCAGTAGATTTTACTTTTGATTCATTAGATGAATTTGTAACATTACTGCGTGGTGGTACAGGAGGCGGCTGACTGGCCACTTTAGGATGTACTGTAACTGGTGGGCCAGTGGACGGAGTAGGAACGTACTCCTTACCGTAAGTAAGTAAGCCTGCTGATTCCTCAGTACCCCCCAGCCGCTCTGTAGCCACTGCCGCAAAATTCTTTTCTAATTTATATTGCTTAATACTGTTAATAATTTCCCGCCAAGGTTTCATTAATTTTTTAACTGATTTATCATCATCAATTACCAAGTCCCATAATACATCTCCTAACTTACGCCACTCACTCTCCTCAAATAATAAATCTGGATTCTTAAAACACCCCTTAACGCGACCCAGCGCGACTAACCCCGAAATTTGCTTAACGCAATTTACTCCCCGCTTTTCTAAAAAGCGCTGTAATTATTCTAGGGCTACCTCTTGATCCATTGCCGGCCGGCTTCTCGGTACTCCTTGGTGCTACCTTGATTAAGGCACCTCGGTTAAAAAGTCTTTGCAGCCTTTTTCCAGTAGCCCTCACTGACGGCGAACCCCTTTTGGACGGTCCAGGCACGAGAGTTAACACACCAACCAAGACGATCAGCGTTCGGTTAATCTTTTGCCCCCCGGTTACTGCTACCGGTGCTTCTCAGTGTCCGTCGCTCCAATTCCCCTTTCTTCGTCCCCACGTTGGGCGCCATTTGTTGGAGCGGCGGAGGAATGCACATAAGTCGACCCAATATGAGTGATAGAAGTGATTCAACTTTATTTGCGCAGCTAGCTCATATTTATACAGTTTGCGATAATTATGCCTACTAGTCCTAATATGATTGGTACATTGCTAATGTTTATTCATTACTAAAACACACCCACTTGTGGCTGGCAGCTATGCGTGTTCAGTAACTTTCTCATGAGAACTTCTTCAAAAGTTACTTGTGAAGTTATGCCAAGGTCAAACTGTTTTTACCTTTCTCCTGATAACGGCAAGACCAGCTGTTGTTTTTCTCCTGCTATCAGCAAAGCCAGCTATTTTCGGCCAAGGCCTAATCTTGCTGCTCAAACTGACATTCTTTCACACAGAACTCTGCTCGCACAACTTTTCCACAGGCCCATGTCCCTTTTCAGCAAGCCAGCTCCCAACAGAAGACCACAATTTCATGGTCACTATGGCCAAGGCTGACTCCAGACTTCACATCCCTGACCAGCTCTTCCTCTTCTGGGACTTGCAGGTCCAGGTGAGCATCAGACTGGATGGCCTATTCAGAAGCTGACTCACACAGATGCTCCCACCTAAATCAGTTGCCTGTCCCATAGAGAGCGTCCATATATATCTGAGCTGCCCTGACATCACACAAGGCATCTCCTGCTTCTCATCTTCCCTGTTGGTTTCTCCTAAGCATGTTGTGTCTCCATTGACCAAATAACACATGGGAGATGTCCTTCCTCACCTCAGCTCTTACTCCACTCATCTCACAGCTCTGTCATGGTGTGCAGCGCTGCTGCTATCCACACCCCAGGTGGTGGGCATTGATGCCCATTAGGACTGCAGCACCTCAGATGTGGCACCAGCACCAAGGGCAGACTGAGACAAGGGGACTCAAAAGAATCTCAGTAGATATAATAAAGGGGGATGAAAGGTAATGTTAAGCACTTACATTGTTGAAATTAGCTGAGGTAGAAACAGTTCCTGATAAGAAGCAGGAGATGTTCCCAAGAGCCAGCCAATACTGGTTTGCGACTTGGCTGAACACCAAGAAACCACTGAGCCTGTGCAAGAAAAGCTGTTACTAGCGGTGATGAAGAGGAGTTGTCTATCTTCATCTCTGCAACCACCAGATGACCACCATAAAGAGGTCCTGCACAAGTGCAGTTGGGAAGAAACTATGGAAATGACCTCTCGGAACTTATTTTAATATGACGCAGGGATAGGTCATGCATATGTATAGGTGTATTGTGAATATGTAACACTTGATTGTATAAATTTGAAGCAAACTGCCGAGTCAGGCTTGCACGACTTTGGTGGGACTACCCCCTCGTGCGGCCCAGCACTGAATGAACATACCTACATTACAATCTCACTGATTCCCCAGTGAATTTGAGCCTGGGAAGAAGAGAGGGGTGGGGGAAGGTGTTTTAAGATTTGATTTTATTCCTTGTTACCCTACTCTGATTTGATTGGTAATAAACTGATTTCCTCCAGTCAAGCCTGTTTCACCTGTGAAGGTAATTGCTGAGTGATGTCCCTCTCCTTTTCTCAACTCACGAGCCTCTTGTCATATGTTTCTCTCTCCATCCAGCTGAGGAGGGGGAGGGATAGAGCAGCGGGAGGGTAGAGCAGCTTGGTGGGCATCTGGCATCCAACCATGGTCAACCCGCCACACAAGTAAAACTTTTCCTTCCCTTTAAATTGTTTCCTTAATTTCTTTGTTGCTTCTTGTTATTTTTTTGACATTTTCCTGCACCTTTCTGTCAGAATCAGGCCTATAACATTAAATACAATAAGTTTGTGTCTCACATGGAGTTCAGTGCCCTAACACACTCCCTGCCCAGGACTGTCCTTGCCACTGCTCAGCCTTTCTCACAGCCAGTCACACTCTGAGGTGTTCATCTCTCTCAACTGTTACAGAGAAGATGGGTGGCCATCTTCAGTGAAACGCTTTGTTTCTGCATGGCCAGCATCTTTGTGTTACCAATGCTTCTGGAAGGAGTCCCTAAATCAGCAAGACACACTCCCTTCACTTTCCCTCGGGGGCACATGAATTGTCCCTGTCTTTTAGGTGAAGAAAAGGACAAGATTGCCCTTACCCAACACCAGACACCTCAGCGCCTATGTCTACATCTAATGGACTTGTCTAGACTTCCCTTTGGAATAACTGGAGAGATTGTCTCCACTAAGAAGCCTGGAGAGTTCCTGGTGACCAGCTAAATGCTCCAGAAGGGCGCCTTGGGTCACATTTCCAAGTACCTTATAGGTACATCTGTAACCCCGGGGCAGCTTAGACAGCAACAGCCTCTGTATGTGGGCAAATGAATCCAGACCTGAACATAGGTCTTTTAGTCTTGAGCTGAAACCGATTGAAATGTTATTCTAGGCAATAACTGAAACCAATCTTCATTTTCAGAGTGTCAGATATTTTGGCTTAGTTCTTATAATTATTTTTTTCTTTTTATGTTTTGATTTGGGAGGACCACATGAGTCCACTACAGTAATTTCCCTCTGCCAACATATTCAGGTGGAGTTGTTCATCAAAATGCTTTTCCTACCACTGCTCTGAGTGGAAAAATTTTGTTCTGAAAAAATACTATATCCATATTGACGTATTTCCCACCTCTTCTTTAGCCTCTGCTTATTTTGTCTTTACAGAGAACTACAGAGAACTCCAGGTAAAGATTTATTGAGTAATTAAATGTGGGAGATATTTCTGGGCATAAACTAGTTCCCCTCCCTGGCCCTACTGAATGAAGGGCTCCCCTCAGTTATGTCTCATCCACAAACATGCTGAGAGTGAACTCTCCTATTGTCCAGGCCATCACTTAGGATGTCAGATAACATTGCCCCAAGCACTTCTCTGTGAGGCATACCTCTAGAAACTGGCCACTGGCTGGACTTTCTAACAACGATCATTATGTTCCCTGCAGTTGCCGTGACATTTCAAAGACAAAGGAGAGCAGCCTTGCAATGACACCAGCCACTTTCCCCAGCACCCTTGGGTGCATCCCCTCTGGACCCATGCACTTGCCTGTGTCCAACTGGCACTAGTGCTCCCCAGCTGCATCTTTCTCTCCTGCCCTACTCTGTGTAGTACCAGTACCCCCAGCGGTACTCCACGGTAGTATTGGTATACCAACCAGTACTCCCGGGTTGTACCGGAACCCTTACTGGTTCGCTGGGGTACACCTGCTAACCCTACGGGTGTGCGGGGTTGCACCCGCCCTTCCTACCTGACCCTCTGTGTTAGGCCCGTTCTCCCTATCCAACACTCCAGGGCAGTACCGGTAACTGTATTAGCGCTTAAGGGTACACCTGCTGACCCTACGGGAGAGAGGGGGTAGACCTGCGCTTCCAACCTGACCCTACAGGGTAGGCCCGGTATCCCTACACGACATTCCAAGGTATGACCAGTTCCCCCACCGGTACTCTGGGGTTGTACCGGAACCCTTTGTGATGCGCCGGAGTACACCAGCTATCCCTACGGGCGTGCTGGTTTAGACCCGGCCTCCCTACCTGACCCTCCAGGGTAGGCCTGGTATCCCTACCTGATGCTCCAGGGTAGGCCTGGCGTCTCTTCTCAACGCTGCAGGGTAGTACAGCTACCCCCACCGGTACTCGGGGGTTGTACCAAAACACCTACTGGTGCTCCGGGGTACTCCTGCTTTCCCTATGGGTGGGCGGGGTTAGACACGGCCTCCCTACCTGATCCTCCAGGGTAGGCCCGGTATCCCTACCTGATGCTCCGGGTTAGGCCTGATGTCAATACCTGATGATCTGGGGTAGTACCGATCCCCTCACTAGTACTCCGCGGTAGTATCGGTACAACCACTGGTACTTTGGGGTAGTACCGGAACCCTTACTGGAGCGCCAGGGTACGCCTGCTGTCCCTACTATCGCACGGGGGTAGACCCGCCCTTCCTAACTGACCCTCCGGGTTAGGCCTGGTATCCCTACCCAATTTTCTGGGATAGAACCGGTTCCCCCACCGGTACTCTGGGGTTGTACCAGAACCCTTTGTGATGCAGCGGACTACACCAGCTGTCCCTACGGCCGCACTGCGTTACACCCGGCCTCCCTACCTGACCTTACAGGGTAGGCCCGGTATCCCTACCTGATGGTCCACAGTAGGCCTGGCACCCCTACCTGCCATACCAGGGTACTACCAGTACTCCCACTGGTACTCCGTGGTAGTTTTGGTATACCCACTGGTACTCCTGGCTTGTACCTCAACCGTTACTGTTGCGCGGGGGTACACCTGTTGACCCTACTAGCGCATGGGTGTAATCCCGCCTTTCCTACCTGACTGTCTGGGTTAGGCCCGGTATCCCTACCTGATGTTCCAGGGTAGAAGCAGTTCCCTACCACTACTCTGGGTTTGTACCAGAACCCCTCTGCTACTCCGGGCTTTTACCGGAATCCCTACTGTTACTGATACTGTACGGTATCCCTACGCAACGCTCTGTGGTAGTATCGGTTGCCTTATCGGTACTCCGGGGTAGAACCAGTTCCCCCATGGGTAGTCTGGGGTTGTACCAGAACACTTTGTAATGCACTGGAGTACACCAGGTGTCCCTACGGGCGCGCTGGTTTAGACCCAGCCTCTGTACCTGACCCTACAGAGTAGGCCCGGTATCCCTACCTGATACTCCGTGTTAGGCGTGGCACCCCTACCTGACGTTCCAGGGTAGTACTGGTACCCCCACCGGTGTTGGGAATTGGCTTGATGAAAAAGGACATGGGTCTATAGAAAAGTTGTGCAAGCAGAGTTCTGTGTGAAAGAATGTCAGTTTGAGCAGCAAGATTAGGCCTTGGCCGAAAATAGCTGGCTCCACTGATAGCAGGAGAAAAACAACAGTTGGTCTCGCTGTTATCAGGAGAAAGACAGGGACGGTGTGACCTTGGCATAACTTCATAAGTAACTTTTGAAGAAGTTCCCATGAGAAAGTTACGGAACACGCATAGCTGCAAATCACAAGTGGGTGTGTTTTAGTAATGAATAAACATTAGCAATGTACCAATTATATTAGGACTAGTAGGCATAATTATCGCAAACTGTATAAATATGAGCTATCCGTGCAAATAAAGTTGAATCACTTCTATCACTCCTATTGGGTCGACTTATGTGCATTCCTCCGCCGGTCCAACACACCAGTACTCTGCGGTAGTATCAGTACACCCACTGGTACTTTGGGTTTGTACCGAACCCTTACTGTTTCACTGGGGTATACCTGCTGACCCTACGGGCGGGCAGATTTAGACCCGCCTCCCTAACTGACCCTCTGGGTTAGGCCTGGTATCACTACCTGGTGTTCCGGGGTAGAACTGGTTCCCCCACCGGTACTCTGGGGTTGTATCAGAACACTTTGTGATGCGCCGGAGTACACCAGGTGTCCCTCTGGTCACGTTGGGTTAGATCCGGGGTGGTAGTGGTAGCCCCACCGGTACTCCATGGTATTTTAGGTATACCCACCAGTACTCCTGGGTTATATCGGAACCCTCACTGGTGCGCTGGGGTACACCTGCTGACACTATGGGTGGGTGGGGTTAGACCCGCCCTTCCTATCTGACCCTCTGGGTTAGGCCCTGTATCCCTACCCGACATTCCGGGGTAGAACCGGTTCCCCCACTGGTGCTCTGGAGTTGTACCGGAACCCTTTGTGATGCGCCGGAGTACACCAGGTGTCCCTACAGGCGCGCGGGTGGGCACGCTCCTTACCTGACCCTACAGGGTAGGCCTGGTATCCCTACTTGATGCTCCGCGGTAGGCCTGGCACCCCAATTCAACATTCCGGAGTAGTACTGGTACCCCCACTGGTACTCCGTGGTAGTTTTGGTATACCCACCGGTACTTTGGGATTGTACGGGAGCCCTTACTGTTGCGCCGGAGTACACCTGATGACCCTACTAGCATAGTGGTAGAACCGCCTTTCTCACCCGACCCTCTGGGTTAGGCCTGGTATTCCTACCCGACATTCCGGGGTAGAACCGGTTCCCCCACTGGTACTCTGGAGTTGTACCGGAACCCTTTGTGATGCGCTGGAGTACACCAGCTTTTCCAAAGGGTGCTCTGGGTTAGACCCGTCCTTCCTACCTGACCCTACAGGTTAGGCCCAGTATCCCTACCTGTTACTCCTTGTTAGGCGTGGCAACCCTACCCGATGTTCCCGAGTAGTACAGGTACCCCCACCGGTACTCCGCGGTAGTTTTGGTATACCCAACGGTACTCCTGGGTTGTAAAGGAACCCTTACTTGTGTGCCGGGGTACACCTGCTGACCCTACTAGTGCACGGGGGTAGACCTGCCCTTCCTACCTGACCTTCTCGGTTAGGACCTGTATCACTACCCGACATTCCGGGGTGGAACCGGTATCCCCACCGGTACTCTGGGTTTGCACAGGAACCCCCCTGGTACTCCGGTGTTTTACCAGCATCTCTACTGGCACTCTGGGGTACGGTATCACTACCCAACGCTCTGGGGTAGAACCGGTTCCCTCACCGGTACTCTGGGGTAGAACCGGTTTTCTCACCGGTAATCTGGGACTGTACCGGAACCCTCTGTGATGCGCCAGAGTACACCAGCTGTCCCTACAGTTGCACTGGGTGAGACCCGGCCTCCCTACCTGACCCTACAGGGCAGGCCCGGTATCCACACCTGATGATCCGCGGTAAGCCTGGAGCCCCTACCCGATGTTCTGGGGTATTACTGGTACCCCCACCAGTACACTGCGGTAGTATCGGTACACCCACCGGTATTTTGGGGTTGTACCGGAACCCTTACTGGTTCACTGGGGTACACCTGCTGACCCTACGGGCTGGTGGAGTTAGACCCGCCCTTCCTACCTGACCCTCTAGGTTAGGCCTGGTATCCCTATCCGACAATTCTGGGGTAGAACCGGTTCCCCCACCAGTACTCCGGGGTAGTACCGGAATCCCTACCAGTGCTCCAAAGTACGGTATCCCTACCCAACGCTCTGGGGTAGTACCGGATCCCCCACCAGTACTGTGGGGTTGTACCAGAACACTTTGTGATGCGCCAGACTACACCAGGTGTCCCTACAGGCACACTGGGTTAGACCTGGCCTCCTTACCTGACTCTACAGGGTAGGCCAGGTATCCCTACCTGATGCTCTGCGGTAGGCCTGGCACCCCTACCAGACGTTATCGTGTAGTACCGGTACCCCCACTGGTACTCCGTGGTAGTTTTGGTATACCCACCGGTACTGCCAGGTTGTACGTGAACCCTTACCGTTGCACCGGGGTACACCTGCTGACCAAACTAGCACACGGGGGAAGACCTGCCCTTCCTACCTGACCCCCTGGGTTAGGCCCGGTATCACTACCTGACATTCCGGGGTAGAACCATTTCCCCCACTGGTACTCCCGGGTTGTACTGGTACCCCTCTGGTACTCTGGGGTTTTACCGAAATCCCTACTGGTGCTCCGGTGTATGGTATCCCAACCCAATGCTCTGGGGTAGTACTGGTTCCCTCACCGGTACTCCGGGGTAGAACTGTTCTTCCACTGGTAATCTGGGATTGTAGTGGAACCCTTTGTGATGTGCCACAGTATACCAGCTGTTCCTACAGGCACGCTGGGTTAGACCCGGTTTCCCTACCTGGCCCTCCATGGTAGGCCCAGTATCCCTACCTTATGCTTCGTGGTAAGCCTGGTGTCCCTACCTGATGCTCCGTGGTAGTACTGGTACACCCAACGCTACTCTGCGCTAGTTTTGGTATACCCAAAGGTACTCCCAGTTTGTACTTGAACCCTTACTGGGTCACTGGGGTGCACCTGCTGACCCTATGGGTGGGCAGGTATAGACCTGCCCTTCCTACCTGATCCTCCAGATTAGGTCTGGTATCACTACCTGACGTTCCACGGTAGAACCGGTTCCCCAACAGGTACTCTGGGGTTGTACTGGAATCCTTTGTGATGTCCCGGAGTACACCAGGTGTCCCTACGGACATGCTGGGTTACACCCACCCTTCCTACCTGGCCCTAGAGGGTAGGCCCGGTATCCCTACCTGATGCTGCACGGTAGGCCTGGCTCCCTTACCTGAGCTTTTGGAGTAGTACCGGTACCCCCACCGGGACTCCGCGGTAGTTTTGGTATACCCACCGGTACTTTCCGGTTCTACCAGAACTCTTAACTGTGTGCCGGGGTACACCTGCTGACCCTACTAGTGCGCAGGGGTAGACCCGCCCTTCCCACCTGACCCTCTGGGTTAGGTCTGGTATCCCTACCCGATGTTCCGGGGTAGAACTGGTTCCCCTACCAGTACTCTGAGGTTGTACCGGAACCCTTTGTGATGCACCGGAGTACACCAGCTGTCCCTACAGGCGCGATGGGTTAGACCCGGACTCCCTACCTGACCCTACAGGTTAGACTTGGTATCCCTACCTGATGCTCCGCAGTAGGCCTGGCACCCGTACCCGATGTTCCGGGGCAGTACAGGTGCACCCTCCGGAACTCCAGGGTATTACCGGAACCCTTACTTTTTCACTGAGGTACACCTCATTTGCAGAGCATCCAAGTCACAGCAATAAAACATTTCTTTGTGGAAAGTATTACAATAAGTAAAATAAAAGAAAACCAACCAACAAACAAAAAAAACAATCCAAAAGAATTAAAGAAGCCATCAAGCCCAAAATATTCATGAAAGAAATACCAGGATAGGCTGACCCTGTAATGAGATATGAGTACTATGCAAAAGACAACAGGCAGTTTATTCCTTATGAAAAGCATCCAGTGATTAGATTTCTCAGGGCATCCTTGATCTCATGGTTTCTCAAGCTGTAGATGAGGGGTTTCAAGGCTGGACGCACCACTGAGTACAGAACTGCCACCAGCAGGTCCAGGGATGGCAAGGAGAGGGAGGGGGGCTTCAGGTAGGCAAACATCCCATTGCTTACAAATAAGGAGACCACAGCGAGGTGAGGGAGACAGGTGGAAAAGGATTTGTGCTGTCCGTGCTCAGAGGGGATCCTCAGCAAAGCCCTGAAGATCTGAACATAGGACATCACAATGAAAACAAAACACCAAAATACAAGAGAGACACTAAGTACAAGTACCCCAAGTTCCCTGAGGTAGGCATCTGAGCAGGCGAGCTTGAGGATCTGGGGGATTTCACAGAAGAACTGGTCCAAAGCATTGCCTTGGCAGAGGGGTACTGAAAATGTATTGGCAGTGTGCAGCACAGCAGCGAGAAACCCACTGCCCCAGGCTGTAGGGTTCAGTTATATGGAACTTAGTTATTGGGCCTGAAAATAGCTCATGGTCACAGGACTGTTCCAGGCGCCTTTAGAAGGCCTTGAACAGAATAAATAAGAAGATAGAAGAAGAAAGATCCCAATTAGGAAAACACAGGTGCACATTCCACGATAAAGGGAACTTGGCACAAACAACCTCAATTCAGGGGCTTATCTTGACCAATTGGACTAAGACAAGTCTTGTATGCTTTAATTAACACAACCAATTATGTTTTATGTTTCTGCGCATGGACAGTACCGATGTAACCAATCACCGCTTATGCTTGTGCGTGTGGACACCAAGTGCTTGCATGTAGTAGCCAATCAAAGTCTCTCAACAACTTAGAGAATTGTATAAAAATTATTAGCTAAGCTCAATAAACTGGCGACTTTAATCATCACATTGGTGTTCCGTCGTCCGGGCCCCGCACGGATCAATCCCTAAACACTACATTTGGCGACATCCGACGTGATCTGAAGAGGAACAAGTGGCAACGCTACTGAAAAGGCGGAGGAATTGCCGCGGACCACAGTGGCTTGAAAGACAGCACCGGCACTGCTCGAGAGAGGCAGGACACTCCTTGGGAAAAAGCAGGTAAAATCGTAAGCTTAAGTTGATAAAAAGAGCGGCATGGGTATTGCAGGATCTGCGAAAGAAAAAGCAGCCATAAAAACATTTATGCGGCTGACTGAAGAAACAAAAATAGATATTAAAAAGGATCAGTTAGAGGACTTGTTACAGTGGGGCCAAAGAAGAGGATTTTTTAAGGACTCTGAGGCCCTCTTTTCATTGTCTATTTGGGAGAACTTAGGAAAGGAAATATGGGACTCTGTACAAGAAGGAAATAAAATAGCTGCGCATCTGGCAGCACATTGGAAAAAGTGTCTCCAAATGATGCAGCAAATAACATCAGAAACTGCTGCTCAGGATGCGCTAAAACATGCTATAGCGACAGAAATTCGAAACATTAATGCTCCTGCTTCGCTAGCGTGCTGTCCGGCAGCGGAGAGAGTATACGGAACATAGGAGCCCCCCCTGCTGTCAACGGCACTGCCGTTAGAGGAACAGAAAACACCAGTTGCAGCTTTTCCCATAGAAGAGCTGAATTTTTGGGGGAAGGGAAATAACGCCGATGTTCCCATGGCCCCATTAACACCCGAGGAACAGGCGGTGATAAATCCTTTGCTGGAAAAGTCGAGTCAGCCGCCGTTAGGAGCGGAGGATGTTCCTCTGCCCATGGACACTGATGATTGGGGGCCCCCACAGGACTTAGAGAATACTGAGGAAGCTCAAAACCAGCTATGTACCGATTCTGATGATACAAACAAGGACCTGGCTACTCTAATAATAGAACAAAAAAAGACAATGCTAGAATTGTTAAAGGAAATGCGGAAAAGAGACGGGGGTAAAAGTGGGCAGCCGTTGACGAGAAAGTCATATGAGAAAGCAGCAACTGCAATCATAGAGAGTATGAATTCTTTTGCTAAAGTGGTGGGCAATGGGGAAGAAAAATCCCCCAGGGACAAAATGCAAGATCTGATTGATCTGTGTGTACCAAAGGGGAATTAATGCCCGATGAGGGGAAAGGGTCTGAAGGGAGATACGAGGATAGATACAAAGGAATGCGACGGCTAACAGACCCGCCCTCACGAAACACAGAACGAGCCCGGGCAGGACCCCCACCACCATCACCCAGCGATCCGTCTTTTTCGCCGGGACAACATGGCACGGGATTATCGAACAAGCCACTATAGAAGGAGTCATACTGCCACCCACTATCAGCTCATTTCCCGTGTTCACTGAACCAGGAGGGAAACGACAATGGGCGCCTCTGGACTGGAAAACGGTTCGAGAACTGCAAAAGGCCATCATGCAATATGGAATAGACAATAAGTATGTACAACAAATGATACAACAATTTTTCAAGGCACAAACCTTAGTGCCCGCGGATATAAAGATTTTGGTGGAGATGTTCTTCGAACCAACTCAGAGGTTGCTGTTTCACGATCGGTGGAGGCAGAAAGCAGAGGAAGCCCAGGTGAGAAATTTAGATGCTGGGGCACAAAATCCACTTGCGTTTGTCAGCATTGATATGTTACTCGGCACGGGACAGTTTGCTACTGGTCCTGTTCAGGCTGCATTAAGACCAGAGGTTTTACAATTGGCACAACAACTAGCTCTGGAAGCTATTTCAGAGGTGCCGCAAGTGGGTAAGCTGGTTCCACCCTATTCTCAAATCATACAAGGGGAAGAGGAACCGTATATGAAATTCCTTGACCATTTGAAAGCTGCTGTCGATGCGTCACCCGCTTTAACCCCCGAAGCAAAAGCTGCAGTCGGACAGGATTTAGATATTCAAAACGCGAATGTGAAATGCAGGCAAATCATTGTGTCGCTTCCACGTACAGCTACGTTAGTGCATATTATAGAGGCTTGTAATCGCTTGCCTCTGATACAGGAACAAGAAAAAGCTAAAATACATGCTGAAGCTCACGCTGCTGCACTCGCGGTAGCATTGCGACCGATAGTGCAACAGGGGAAGGGAGACTATGGTCCACACAAAGACCCCCCCGTGTGTCATCGGTGTGGTCAGCTGGGGCATTTGAGACGTGCGTGCCCCCAATGTATAGCAACGCAGCCTCGATCTGTGCTGACACAGACTAACAGCAGCCGATCCAACTTTCCTGGAGTCTGTGAGAGGTGTGACAAGTTCAGACACAAGGCCAGCGACTGTCGATCAAAGTTTAAGAAAGATGGAACACCATTAACATTCAGCAATCAGGGAGACAGGATAACGAGCGCCAAGATGAGGGGCGCCAAGACATCAAGTGCCTCTCAGACGGGGATGATGGAGTACCCGGCTGTCTCTTAAAACTTAAGGCAGCCACCAAAGGAAGCGCAGGAGTCGACCTGGCCGTTGCCGCTGACACGACAATAACTGATGATAAAGTTCATGTTGTTCCATCGAATGCTACTGGGCCTTTGGGTCTTGGACTAAGTGCATTGCTTTTGGGATGCTCTTCTGTTTCTAAACAAGGAGTATTCGTCTTGCCTGGAGTTATTGATGCTGACTTCACAGGAACTATTTCGATTATGGTGAAAGTGTTTGTTCCTCCTGTAACCATTATGGCTGGGACCTGAATTGCTGAATTAGTGCCCTTCAAGGCTAGCATCCCCTGTGTCAGAGACGCCGAACAAGGGGATGGGGGATTCGGATCCACTGACACCCCATTCATGGCCTTCACGGAAATAATTGGATCTGCCAAACCCGTTCGTCAATTCAATCTATATGGACCTTTGGGAAAATCTCTGCTCGGTAAACGTATGCTCCTCGACACAGGGTCTGATGTGACCATAGTTCCAAAGGAAGAGTGGTTCGAGGACTGGGAATTACAAAATGTCAACACCATGGTAACAGGTATTGGAGGCCAGAGTTCCACACAAATTAGTGTAAATTTCATAATGATTGAGGACTGTGAAGACAAGAGGACGGCACATGTAAGTCCTTATGTTTTGAATACTACCGTGTGGCTTTTGGGTCGGGATGCTTTGGCGCAATGGGGTGTTAGATTGACCACGCATTTTTAAAAGCGGCCATTGACAAGCGACCAACCCTAAAATTAAAATGGCTAACGGACAGACCCATTTGGGTTGATCAATGGCCGCTGGTAACAGAAAAGGTCACTGTTTTAGAGCAACTCATGGCTGAACAGATGGAAACAGGACATTTGGTTCCTTCCACAAGCCCGTGGAACACTCCCGTATTTACCATCTTGAAAAAGTCGGGTAAGTGGCATTTGCTGCAGGACTTGCGCGCAGTGAACAAAGTAATACAAGATATGGGATCCATACAACCTGGTATTCCAACCCCTACTATGCTCCCCAGAGACTGGCCTTTAATTGTTGTTGACCTTAAAGACTGTTTTTTCACAATTCCTTTACACCCAGATGACTGTGAGAAATTTGCTTTTACCGTCCCAACCGTAAATCGGCATGCGCCAGCTAAGAGGTATCACTGGGTCGTTTTGCCACAAGCCATGAAAAATTCACCGACTATATGTCAATGGTTTGTTGACATCGCTCTCGAACCATTTCGCAAGAAATGGAAGGAGGCTCTGATATATCACTACATGGACGACCTGCTAGTCTGTGCACAACAACTTTCACCTGAACAAGTGTTAGCTGACCTGACGTTATACCTTGGGGCATTTGGTTTAGTCATAGCCCCAGAAAAGGTTCAGCTGACGGCACCCTGGAAATATCTGGGTTTGCAGGTTGCAGAAGCCTCTGTACGCCCACAAAAGCTGTCGCTACACAAAGACATACGAAATGTACATGATGTACAAAAACTTGTCGGAGACCTGCAGTGGATCCGGCCTTATTGTGGTATTACAAATACAGACTTACAACCACTGTTGGACTTATTGCGGGGCAGCAATAGCCTAACTTCTGTACTACATCTAAGTGCACCCGGGCAGCAAGCCTTGACAGCAATTGAGCAGAAAATCACATCATCTATGTCTGATTTGCCCATAAATTTGTATGCATATAACTCAGACAAGGAAGTTGCGGGAATTCTGGGTCAGTGGGATGAGCAAAAAAAACAAAACCCATTGGTAATACTAGAATGGATATTCTTGCCTGCTAGCATGTCAAAAACGGTAGTCACTAGAATTGAAGCTCTGGGGATGTGCATTCAAAAAGCAGGGGTAAGGGCGATACAAATTTCAGGGAAGCAAATGGACAAAATCATTTTACCTGTGTCACTTGATATTGTGAGTAATGCCATGACGAAAAATGACTGCCTTGCAGTAGCTCTGCTGGACTTCAAGGGGGAAGTGGATAATCACTACCCGCCTCACCCATTATTTAAAACAATGTTAACAATGGAACCACACTCTATCTGCAGCAATAAGCCACTGGAGGCCATTACCGTTTTTACTGATGCTAGCAGCAAGACAGGTAAAGCAGGATTTGTATATTTACAGGATGGATCCTGGAAAATCGAAGTCATTCTGTCAGAGGGGTCAGTACAAGTGCTTCAGCTATTAGCCGTATGCTCTGTTTTTAAAAAATGGGATAAGACACCTGTCAACATTATTTCAGATTCTCAATATGTCGTGGGGATAGTCAAACGTATGCATAGGTCCCTACTAAAAACTGTAAACAATAAGCAGCTGTTTATGACACTTTTAATAAAAATTATGGATGTTACTAGAAAACCGGACAGACTTATTTTTTATCGATCACGTTCATAGCCATACAACGCTGCCGGGATTCATTGTGGAAGCTAATGCGCACGCGGATCAGCTGGTAGTAGCCAATGCAAACATCTATTTTAATACACCCAAACCTGATTTGTTTGGACAAGCACTGCTATCCCATAAATTTTATCATCAGTTGGCAAAAGTGCTGAGTAAACAATTTAATCTTCCATTGCAGCAAACCAGAGATATTCTTGCTGCTTGCCCAGACTGTGCAAATATTCCAAACTTACAACCACAGGGGGTGAACCCCCGGGGATTATCACCATTGCAAATTTGGCAAACAGATGTTACGGAATATCCCAGTTTTGGGAGATATCAATTTATTCATGTATCTATTGACACATATTCAAACCTTATGTGGGCTACTGTTCATATATCAACCAATGCTAAAGCCGTAATTAAGCACCTTTTGGCAGCATTTGCCGCCATGGGAGTGCCAACAGAAATTAAAACAATGACCCGGGATATCGTGCACAGTCATTAGAAACATTTTTACAGATGTGGGGGGTAGCTCATAATTTTGGCGTACCCCATAATTCCACTGGTCAAGCTATTGTTGAACGTGTACATCGGACCTTAAAGGATCGTTTAAACATTTTAAAAACGGGGGAAGATATGCAGCACTGTACCCCCCAAGAGTTAATAAGCAAAGCACTGTATGTTTTGAATTGGCTACAGCCACATGGTACTGAGGATCAGATCCCAATTAATAGGCGTATGTGTGGGAACAAAAATGTTGATAAAAATCAGCAGCAAGTTTCATTATTAGATCCGGTTTTACAGTAGTGGCAAGGACCTTGCAAATTATTTACGTGGGGAAGAGGGTATGCTTGTGTTTCCACAGGTAACGAACAACCCCATTGGATACTGGCAAAATGGGTCAAGCCGTGGATCGAGCGACCAGATGCCACAAACAACTCAGAAGAGCAAGAGAAAGAGGCAGCGGAGACGTCAGCAGGTCCCGAAGCCCTAGATAGACCGACTAGAGAAATCACGATGGAGACCGACAGTCAATGTGGAGATTAAGAATGTGTGTAAAAAACATGGAATATGATATCAGGTTTGGATATGTACTTTAGTGCGAGTGGGTAGAAAAGATAGTTAATCGTCAAAAAAAAAAAATTTTTTTTTTTTAACCATTGTAACAGACATTCAACTAATCAACTAACCTACTAATCTATAACTAATTGTATAGAGAATAAGCAGTTTAGAATAAGTGCTGTAGAGAATAAGCAAATATATATATGGTTTAATGTTAATCAGCCCTCGGCGAAACATTACTCACAGAAGCCGAGTGTGGAAGTAGTTTTAAGATACCTGATATGTAGTCAGTCATTCATTAAAAAAAAAAAAAAAAAAAATTTTTTTTTTGCTAACAGTTAGTTAAAACTGAAATTAGAAGTAAGGTCATAGACTCAGTTAACAATCTAGAAATAGGGTGACGGGACAGTCCATTTTTCATTAATAACCTTGGGGCAAGATTATGCTTATGTTTTCACAGGTCCAAGCCCATGATGGACTTCCGTTTGATTTATACGACCACCATCATCTGAAGCATCATAGATGGTGCGGCAATACGAATACCACCTCAGCCAAAAACTAATGCGTAGGTCATCTTAGCTAACATAACAGGTTAAAATTCTCAGTGCATTACAACCGCATCACAAAGCCCATGAACGAATTGATAAGATAACTATGACTTGTGCAGTGCGCCTGGCCAGCGAGTGCACGCATCACAGGTTTTCAATTGAGGTGGATTTTGGCACCCGCCAGCCACGTGTGCTAAAATCCATTCCTCTGCAAATGTATAAATACCGGGATATTCCAAAGAGCATCAGGCTGGTGTGCAGCAAAACCATAGTTGCCTCCTTAGGGACACCCACATAAAACTGACACCTACTGATTGCTGGGCTAAGTTTGCGGAACAAGACAGCAATATGCTATGAAAAAAAAAAAAAAAAAGTGAGAGAGGGGGAGATGTAGGGTTCAGTTATATGGAAGTTAGTTATTGGACCTGAAAATAGCTCATGGTCACAAGACTGTTCCAGGCGCCTTTAGAAGGCCTTGAACAGAATAAATAAGAAGATAGAAGAAGAAAGATCTCAATTAGGAAAACACAGGTGCACATTCCACGATAAAGGGAACTTGGCACAAACAACCTCAATTCAGGGGCTTATCTTGACCAATTGGACTAAGACAAGTCTTGTATGCTTTAATTAACACAACCAATTATGTCTTGTGTTTGTGCGCGTGGACAGTACTGATGTAACCAATCACTGCTTATGCTTGTGCATGTGGACACCAAGTGCTTGCATGTAGTAGCCAATCAAAGTCTCTCAACAACTTAGAGAATTGTATAAAAATTATTAGCTAAGCTCAATAAACTGGCGACTTTAATCATCACATTGGTGTTCCGTCGTCCGGGCCCCGCACAGATTAATACCTAAACCCTACACCAGGCAGCTGCTGCCATGTGGACACAAGCTCTGCTGCCCAGGAGGGTCCCGTAGTGCAGGGGTTTGCAGATGGCAACATAGCCGTCGTAGGCCATGACAGTGAGAAGAAAATACTCTGCTGAAGATCAAAAAGAGAAACATAAAGACCTGTGCAGCACATCCTGCATAGGAGATGGCCCTGGTGTCCCAGAGGGAGTTGGCCATGGCTTTGGGGACAGTGGTGGAGATGATGCCCAGGTCAAGGAGGAAGAAGTTGAGGAGGAAGAAGTTCATGGGTGTGTGGAGGTGGTGGTCACAGGCTACGGCGGTGATGATGAGGCCGTTGGCCAACAGGGCAGCCAGGTAGATGCCCAGGAAGAGCCAGAAGTGCAAGAGCTGCAGCTCCCACATGTCTGCAAATGCCAGGAGGAGGAACTGGGTGATGGAGCTGCTGTTGGACATCTGCTGCCTCTGGGTGTGGAGCACTGCACAAGGAGGCAAGGGCAGTGACAAGTTAGGGCATTATTCTCTGACCAAAATCAAAGCCATTTCTCATAATAAGTTTACCACATTTTTTCCATTTCAATGAGATCTCTGTTCAGATCTGTGGATGGAGCTCTGGTTGATGCAGGCTGAGTGTGCCCTGAGGACCAGGACCTCTGCCCACTGGCTGCCAAGGAATCAGCCTGGCTCTGCAGCAGTGCCTTTCTGGGAATGGTGTCAGTCAGGGGGGTCAGTCCTGGTGTTTGAACTGGTCAGATGAAACTACTCCTAATGTAAAAGTGCTTGTCAACGTCTGCACTGCCAGGGCTAAGAAAACACAATCAAAGCATTGTTGGGGGGGGGGGGGGGGGGGAAGGTTTACAGCTCTCCCCCATCACACCTGGTAATATTCTTGTATTTCAGAAACCCTCATCATTTCTGCTGCACTTGGAGAACGCAAAGTGGGTCCTGTGAGGAAAGAGTACTGCCTGTATAGCAGTGCATAACAAAGGGAGCTGGTCTGTCACTCTGTCTTGTTGCCAGCTTCCCTGAGATTTCACCTTTCTGAGATGGAGGGTAATCACACTCCATTGTGAACCTGAAAAAACTCCAGGCACTACTGAGAGCAGAGATATCCACTGCCCAGCACCAAGTGACTCCCCCTTTCTCAAGGTCTCTGCACCCCACTTCTTGCCAAGGACACACACGGCTCATTTCACAGATCCAACAGCATTTCCTTGCTCATAGTGTCTCTGTTTTTCCATGGGGCATTCATGAAAACCAAGATGCTATGGGACAGACCTGCATCCTGGAGGGCAGCTCTTTGGGTTGGAAGGTCACCCTACGGAGGTAGCCAAGTGTCCTGATGGTGGTAACTCAGGAAGGGAGAGTCAGCTCATTTCCTAGGGAATGACACAGGCTGCATTGCCCACAGCTTGGAGGAGAGCTTGGACACCTGTAACCTTGTTCCCATGGACACAGCTGCATGGGAGGACCCACAAGATCAGTGTGTGTCTCTGCAGCTGAAACTCCCACCCCAGAGAATCAGACAGCCAGAACAAGATTACAATAGCAATAACACAGACTAGTGGAGAATCAAGGAAAAATGCAGTGATTGAGTGGCTCAGAGAGGCAAATGCAGAGGCAGCTGGGCAGTCAGGAAAGAGTTACCCTTACCCAGCTGTACGTGCCACCTCCCAGACACCAGCACAGCTAGGCAGTTGTTCTCATTCACTGTGCTGTACTTCAGGAGACTCCTATCAGACTTACTGATCCCTCAGAGTTACAGCTCAGGAGTCTCAGTGAGCTGTTCAAGCATGACAGCTCCTTTTCTATGTCTCTTGAAAATTCCCCAAGTGTAGGAAACAGAATATGCAAACTCAAGAAAGCTCCTTAGCTTCATAGTAATCCCTGCTTTGACCTTGCCCTTGAAAGTTGCCCTTGGAAAAGTCCTGGGGATGATCTGGAGCTGTGAGCAGCCCTGATCCACACAGCACCCTCTTCTCAGCAGAAGGACCCTGCCCTGCTGGGTTTGCTTCTTCCACCCACAGCTTCTCACACCCACAGCTTCTCCACACTCAGCTGTTGGAGTTCCCCGGGCAGGCAGAGTACTTACCCTGACCAGCGGCAGAGTCCCTGCCACAGCACACAGCCCCCTGGCTGCAAGAACCCTTCTCAGAAGGACAGCCCTGGGCACCCCTGGCTGCACACACACCTTCACACTCTGCAGCCATCCCCAGGTGAAGGCAGCTGACATGCCCTGTCCCTCTGAGGGTGCAGCAGGGAAGCTGTGCTCCAAAGTGCATCCTTTTTCTCTACACTGCAGAAACTGTGAGAGTCCTCCTGACAGATCCCATAGACTGTGGGATGTGCCAGCTTTAGGAGGTCATTCCAGGAACCACAGCTGCATTGCCCTGCAGCAAGACACTTACCCTGTTAAGGGCTGTGAAGATTTTTTCTCCAAGTCAGCTCTGCTCTCCCCTTCCACCGCAGGCTGCCTTTCACATCTCTCTCTGCCTCACTTCTCTCCCCTCGGTGCCTGCAGGCAGTGCCCTCAGCCCTGCTGCGCTTTGCAAAGGAGCTGCTCCTGTGCAGAGCTGTCTCTCGGCAGTGCTGCCTGCTTGCCATGAGCTCCCTCCAGCCCAGGAGCCCAGCCCAGCTCAGCAGCAGAGGACCAGCCCAAGGCAGCACTTTCTCTGCCCCCTCTGGGCTCCCGCCAGGTGTCCCTGGGGCTCCAGGGGAACCTGCTGGGAAACAGGCTGAAACAAACACTGGTGTTGCCTCCCTCATCTAGGGAGAGACACTTCTTTCCTAAATAAAATTATCCTGTCAGACACAAGGTTACATCTACATGCCATATTTTTTGGTCGTATTGTTAGACAGGATACCCAGAGAGAGGCAGGCAGGGATCTCCTTTACCCCTCCTGAGGGAAGGGATCCATGGGTCAATGGAGGCATCTCATCCTGCGTTTCTACTCATGAAAATTGAAGGAGGCTCAGCTCCCTCCCATGCACACCACAAAGTCACAGGAGGTGGGATTCCTCTTGCCTCAGTTCAGGTGGGAGCAAAATAGACACGTGCATGGGAGCTCCTTGTCTCAGATCCCATCTGAATTAGTGGAGAGCAAAGGCAGGAGTCAGGTCATCCCATGCAAATCACTGGTGACATTTGAACTGCCAGAGGTGGTCCAAGATACCTGTAGGTAACAGCAAAGTGTAATGGAGAAGTTCATTGAGACAGGCAACATCTTGGGAATCCTGTATGAGTCTGGTGGGAAATTCCTTTGGCCAAGTGACAGGGCAGCTTATGCCTAACTAAAGGCCAAAAGAACCTTTTCCTACTCCTTATCTTCATGGCAGTTGATACAGGTATTCATATGAACGATTGCAGTCATGTACCACAGCGACAGCTGGGTCTCTCTCTTTTCCATCAGCTGAATTTACTATACCTCCACTGACTGTAATGGCATGTTTCCCAGTGTCGTGGTTTAAACCCAGCCAGCAACTAAGCACCATGCAGCCGCTCACTCACTTGCCCCATCCAGTGGGATGGGGGAGAAAATCAGGAAAAAGAAGTAAAACTCCTAGGTTGAGATATGAACGGTTTAATAGAACAGAAAAGAAGAAACTAATAATGATAATGATAACACTAATAAAATGACAACAGCAATAATAAAAGTATTGGAATGTACAAGAATGCGCAGGGCAATTGCTCACCACCCGCTGACCGACACCCAGCTAGTCTCTGAGCCGCGATTCCCTGCCCCCCCTTCCCAGTTCCTAAACTAGATGGGACGTCACATGGTATGGAATACACTGTTGGCCAGTTTGGGTCAGGTGCCCTGGCTGTGCACTGTGCCAACTTCTTGTGCCCCTCCAGCTTTCTCGCTGGCTGGGCATGAGAAGCTGAAATATCTTTGACTTTAGTCTAAACACTCCTTGGCAACAACTGCAAACATCAGTGTTATGAAGGTTCTTTGCATACTGAACTCAAAACACAGCACTGTACTGGCTACTAGGAAGACAGTTAACTCTATCCCAGCTGAAACCAGGACAGTCAGGGACGAACGAGATTTTTCTATCATATATGTATGCCTAGAAAATGGAGAAGGCCCACTGCTGAGGGTGGCTATCATGCCAAATGAGCTGACCTTGCTCTTTTCCTGCTTCACTTCCCATACTTGGGTGGACCTCAGGAAACATCTATGAGTGTGGAGGATGCACAGACCTCCTGGGGTGAAGTTTCATCACTGCGGGGGAAGAGGGAATGGTTTGTGAGACATGTGGTAGTACAGGGAGAGAGCCATGCATGTAAGAATTCAAGTGAGCCTGGGGCTAGAGGAGCACATCTTGGGTGCTGGAAGAACATAAACAAGGCTTTGAAGGAAGCCAGAAGGGCTTTGGGGAACTCCGAGACACTGTCTAACCCTCAGAAAACTACAGCTTTATGTTTGAAGAACAGTGAGGACAGACAGTTTTCAGCAACCCTTGGGATATCATGGGGTCAGAGCAAGTTGGGGAAGCAGGGAGGAGTTAAAATCTGCAGAGAAGCAATCACTGACATAGGACAGTATAGGACAGCCTGTGGTGGGGAAAGCCAAGGGCTTTGGTAGGGCTGGGACCCAGAACTGAGGTCCTTGTTCTCTTGGCTAGGGCTTTTGTCTTGTGGGCTGAGTGGTCTCCATGTATGTCAGCACTGGCATGATTGCCTATCTGAAGCCCCCTCCATCTCCTCACCATCCCTAGATCTGGTGGTGGCAGTGCTGTGCACGCTGGTGCCTCCAGTTGTAAACCCTCTCTTCTATAGCATGAGGGACAGGGAGCTCAAAAATGCCCTGAGGAAAGTGATTTCATGGACATTTTTCAATTCCAGTAAACTTCCAGTCTTTTTCCATAGTAGCTCCCATAGTAGGCCCATACTGTGTTTTATTATTGTCGTTGTTATTGCTATTTGGGGTTTTATGTTTGTAGACCAATACTTGGACTTCCCGTACTTCATGTGAAGCATGAACCTCCTCTGTCTCACCTGGAGAACCATTTAAAAATGTGTCTTTGTAACACTGGGTCCAAGCTGACTCCCTCACAGCAATTCTGTAATAAAAAGGGATCTTCCCTGTGCACTGCCTGATGGTAGGGCTGTTTTTCCAAGCCTCGTGTCAGGAACAGGCCCAAGATGCTGCACCTCAAAAAGGCCTATTGATCCATGCTTTCAGGGGCAAAAAGCTCATTGTCATCTTGTGGCCTGCTAGAGGGGTGGACTTAGGACTCACCTGTTGGTGACAGAGGAGATGGTGAATGATCACTGAGGTACAAATCCAGTCCTTTCCCACATGTGACAGGGCAGAAGACATCTTCCAGGAGGGGAATCTGTAGCTGCCTGGATATCCCAGGGGATCTGCATGGGCAGCATGTGCCTGCGGTGTGACTGGAGCTCCACAAAGTGAGAGATTGCCCAGGTGGAATCACACAAAAGTGTTAATTCCAAGTATTCAGAGGGAAAGGAGGACTCTGCAATCACAGGACAGGCAGCGGGAACCCAGCTGGCACAGGGGAAGAGGGGCTGAAGAGATGCAAGAGCTGGCTGAGGAGCTCCAGGGCCAGGACTGTCATGCTGCCCTGGGGCGTGGGACTGGAGGGGGCAGAGAAGGGGCAAATGCAGTCAGTGTTAGGGATCACCTATCATAGGAACACAGAAGAGCCAGAGAGTGAGTGGCCATACAGCCCAACCCTCAGGAAGGACCTTTGCTGCATGGTCACCCCTGTCTTCCTCCAGGTCTCTAGGATACCCAGCTCTACTGCCATTATTAATACAAAGGGAACCAGTTTCCTACCAACACTCATTACACATCAAGTCCCATAGCTTTTGCCACAGCCAGACTCTCAGCCAAGCCCATTCTCAGACACCTCCGGCTAGATGAGGTGCTTGTCTCGACAGATGTTGAAAATCTCCACTGATAGAGATCTCACCAACTGGCCTGGGTCCTTGCTGCAGTTAGTGTCTGAGAGATTTTTCCAAACCCCGGCATTCTCAGCCTCTCCTTGTACACAATGTGCTCCAGGCCCCAACCATCCTTCTGGCCTTTGCAACATTCTTTCTACTCTGTCAGGGTCTTCATTGTGCTGGTGAGCCCCATACTAGACACAGCAGTCCTGAGGTGGTCATCCTGTAGTGGGTTAGCCTTGCCCAACACCCAGACCCCCACCCAGCTGCCAGGTCACACCTCCAACTCAAAAGGACAAAGGGAGAAAATAAGATGGAATAGCTCATGGGAGGTCACTTACTAATTACTGTCACAGGCAAAGAAAGGTTGACTTGGGGAAGACCAATTTAATTTATGCCAAGTAAAATGGTTTGGAGTGTGAGAAACAATGACAACATTGTTAAAGTCCATTGCCCTCACACTTTCTCCCCAGGCTCAAATTACTCCCTTGCTCCAAATTCTTCTACTCATCCCAGACCCAAGAGGAGCATGGGGGATGTTGAATAGGGGGTTAACAGTCACTAAAGAACAACTCTGCTGCTCCTTGCTCCTCACACTTCTCCCCGTGTTCCAGCTTGAATCCTCCAGGGGATCCCACAATATCTGTGGTTGAGGCTATCTGGTGTTCATTTCTTTCTTTCTTATCTTTCTCCTGTATACTCACAGAATCACAGACATGTTGAGATTGGAAGGGACCTCTGGAGACCCTCCAGTTCAACCCCCTCAGCTGAGGAAGGCTCAGCTGGAGTATGTTGCTCAGCACCTTATCTAGGTGAGTATGGAATATGTCCATGTATGGGGACTCCACAACCTCTCCACGTAGCCTGTTCCAGTGTTTAACCACCCACACAGTCAAATAGTTTTTTTCTTTGGTTCAGATGGAATTTTATACTCATCAGTAAGATCCTCCTCAGCCTTTTATTCTCCAGGCTGAACAGTCCCACATCTCTCAGCGTTTTCTGCTAGGAAAGATGCTCCAGCCCCATAAACCAGCTCTGTGGCCCTTTGCTGGACTTGCTTGAGTGGGTCAACAAGTATGATGCACTGGGCAGCCCAGCACTTGACACAGCACTCCAGCAGTGGCCTCAGCAGTGCTGAGTAGAGGGGAAGGATCACCTCCCTCCCTCTGCCAGCAATGCTTCTCCTAATGCAGCCCAGGAGGCTGTTGGCCTTCGCCATGAGGGTGCATTGCTCGCTCATGCTCAGCTGCTTGTCCTCTGGGACCTCAAGGTCCTTCTCTGTGGAGCTGCTGTCTAGCTGGTCGACCCCAGCATGATGTCCACAGTGTAGCTGGATCACAGGCTGTCCTCCCCCAGGGACTTGTCCTTCTTGAAGCTGACCTTCACCTCTGGCAGAGGTCCCACAGTGCTGCAGAGTTGCCTGGGACAGCAAACCCCTCTCCTGCAGGGCTGCACAGCCCAGGCCTCTTTCTCTCTGGCCTTGGGGACTGCAGCTTTTGTTCTCATTGTGAGAACCTCATTCATCATGATGTTGCCACCTGCCATCTACTCCAGCATGCCTCTGCTGAGAAGCCAAGCCTTTCTAGACAAGGGCTCCCATCACTTGGTAGAAGCTTTCCTTGTTACAAGTCTGCCCTTGGCCCTGGTGCCACATCTGGGGTGCTGCAGTCCTAATGGGCATCAATGCCTACCACCTGGGGCGTGGACAGGGGGAGCACTGCATACCATGGCAGAGCTGTGAGATGAGTGGTATAACCTGAGGTGAGGAAGGATAGCTCCCATGGGTTATCTGGTGAATGGAGACACAACATGCTTCGGAGAGACTGACAGAGGAGAAGTGGGGGATTCCTTGTGTGATGTCAGGGCAGCTCAGATATGTGTGGACAGTCTATGCGGGACAGGCAACTAATTAGGTGGGAGCTTCTGTGTGAGGCAGCTTCTAAGTAGGCCGTTCATTCTGATGTTCACCTGGACCTGGAACTCCCAGAAGAGGAAGAGCTGGTCAGGGATGTGAAGGCCAGTGTCAGCCTTGGCCATAGTGACTATGAAATTGTGGTCCCCCAGATCCCCAGGGATGGGAAGAAGAAGAGCAGCAGAGAGCAGAACCTGCACATCAGGGAATGAGAATTTGGCCAATTGAGGGCACTGGCAGGTGGGGTCTAAGATGGCAGTGTCAGGGCCCTGGGCAGCATCACCTGCGGCCTCCACCCACACCTGTGTGCATGGGCCCAGGAGATGATTGAAGCCTAGGCCTGAGTTTCAGCCCCAGCTTGATCTATGCTGTAGGGCTACTGGTCTCCAGACACAGCCATAGACACAGCCTTGCCTGTCCATGGACCTTGTTGATTCGGGCTTGCAGGCTCACTTCCCACCTTGATTCTTTATGGGTTGTACAACAGAAAGACTCTGTGGCTCTCCAAGTGCCAGAACCCAGCTGATTCATGGAGGCTTAGGGCCTTTCTGCGTCCTTCCTTCCTGTCATCACTTTGTCAGGTTTTGGGAGGAGAGGAGGGAAAAGCAGGGGTGTTTTCCAGGTGCCAATGATTGAACTGGGGAAGCAGAGCCATCACATGTGAAATGATCTAAAGGCTACGTGGGTTCAAAACTGTTATCTTCTGCTGCTGTCTCAGAGGCCTTAAATCTTCAGCAGGAACCTGGCAGCTCTGAGATCCCTCCATCTCCCTCTCTTGTAGCAATTAAGCTGATAGTGCCTCAGTCACAGGCTTGCTTTCATTTCTCTTTGCAGCCTAAAGCACCCCATTTGTCTGTAGATATGCCAGAAAACTTGCATAAGGAACCCATTCCTGTGGACAAGAAGGTGGATGTTCCCAGGAATCTCAAGAGGTGTGGCATACCCATAGCTGTGTTCAGGGAGCTGGTCAAATGCCTCGTCTCCATTTCTGTACTGGTGACCTAGATGCCTGGTTCATGTGTCAGCTCTCTGCGTGGATGCTGACATTTACTGAGCAACCTGGTCTGACCTCAGTGCTGGCCCTGCTTGGAGCTGGGCTTTGGACTAGAGGCCACCTGCACTCCCTTCCACCCTGAATTGTCCGTTGAGCATATGATGTAGAGAGCCTTGCCTCCAACTCGATCTCTTCTTGTACAGCGTGTGTCAAGGCACAGACTCCTGGAAGGGCTGGTGGGAAAGAGACTATTGGGGAGTGTCTAGTCAGGCCTCCAGGCCAGCTGTGACTTTGAGCAGCAAAGAAGAGCTCCAAAGGTGCAGATCATAACAACACTCCTCCTAGTCCATTTTATTTTTCCTAAGGCTCAGCCTAAAGCTCCCAAGAGGCAATTTGTGGCTGTTGCCTCTGTCATATCATTTGCCACTGCAGAAAAGAACTTGGCTCCGCCATCTCTCCAGGCAGCTGTAGGCTCTTCTTAGGTGGCCCCATGCCTCCTGCAGCAGGCTAGAGAGGCCCAGTGTGGGAATATATTTAGCTAATGGTCACAAGAGCATTCCAGAGGATGTTAGAAGACTGATAAGAATAAACAAGAAGACGACAAAAACAAAGATGGCAATTAGAAGAAAACAGGTGTGCATTGCACAATAAAGGGAACTTGGCACAAAGAACCTCAAATTCAACAGTTTATCTTGACCAATTAAACTGAGAGAAGTTTTGCATGTTTTAGTTGGTATAACCAATTATGTTCTATGTTTATGCGCCTGTACAGAGTTGGTATAACCAATTATGCCTTATGTTTATGCTTTGTTGAGGATTTCTTGGCTCGGTGAGGGCATGTGAGCAATCCAGCCGTTAGGTGGGAACGAAGCATAAGTTTACAAAGTGCTGGAGCAGACAAGGGTTCTGTGCCCTTGTACACTGGGAAAAAGGAAGATAAGAGCCTGACAAGCAACTCCTGGATGCCGAAGAATGAGATAAGTAACTGCTGGACACCTCATGAAGATGCTTGCACAGCCAACAGAGGATAAGATAGTGTCGCGTGAACCGGGGTATTGTACCACTTAGAGTATTGTATAAGGCGCGTGCACAAGCACATAAGGTATATAACTGTGCTAAAAGTTGTAGTAAATGGACTTCACTTGATAACATTGGTCTGTGTGTGATTTCCCCTGTGGATCCTCTGCAACATTTGGCGCCTGAACAGGGACCCTCAGATCAGCACTTTATTGTCTCTATGGGAATTTCTGGTGCAGGTGAACCGACGAGGAAGCGGAGGAGCTGGCCGAAAGTGTTCCTGCTGCCCCGGCACGATGGCATGAGCTTCAGCTAAGCTGGGAAGCACGACATGAGCTTCAGCTGAGCTGGGACGTGCGTAAGTTTGAATCTCGCCCTGATTAGGTGAGCAGTCGGAGAAGGAGATGGGGTTGGACAAAAGGCAGGAAGCAGTCCTAAAGCTCCTTCGTAATTTTCTCTCTGAGAGAGGACTGAAATTCGATAATTCTGTGTTAAAGGGGTTACTTTTATGGGCCTGGGAGAAAGAACTTATCCCAAATGTAAATGTTGCATTTGAAGAAGTGACCTGGGATAATATAGGCAAGGCGCTGTGGGATGCTGCTAACTGCAAGGGGGGTAAGGTGAAGGAGATGAAAAAATATGCAGCACTCGGGAAAGTAATTCGAGACATGCTGGAGGCAATGAGGGCGGACCGGGAGGTAGCCACCGCTGCCCGCGCGGCCGTGACCCCCTCTGCTGCCTCCACGGCTGCTGCGTCAGCCTACCCCACTGGAGTTGGGGGGACATTCTCTACACAACTATCTCCACCCCCCCCGACATCCATTTCTGTTAACGCTGAGATGCCTGCACAGACGCAGCCTTTGCCTATACCCAGCCAGGCCGCTGGCGCTGAAAAAATTCCCCTGTCTGTTACTCCACAAGAAACAGGGGAATTGGTGGGGGGGCAATTGTCACCCGACAGATCCGAAGCCGATAGACTCAGGGGTGACTAATGCGGATAAACAGATTGCAGGGGTGAGGGAACCATCTCCATCAGGTAGTGCAATGGAAGAGATGAGGGAGGTGGTGAACCAATTATAAAAACTGACAGTACGGTCGGAAGAGCTCCTAAGGGAGGTGGTGCACCAATTACAAAAAATGACAGTATGGTCGGGAGAGCCAGAAGTGAGGGAGAAAAGTTCACCCTCCCAAAAGGATGAACCGAGAAGGCAAGAGAATGAAGATTCCGGCCATATACCAGTCCCACTCCCTCACCCCCCCTTCTCTCCACCCCCTCCGGCCCCTCCCGTGGCCCCTCCCCTCCTGCCCCCTCCCCGCCCCCTCCCTCTCTGCCCCCCCCCCCCCGCCCGTTTGCAGTGGCGTGTGTCAGCTGGCCATGGAGCGGCCACGGCCAGCCGTGGCTGCGGCCAGCCCCCGGGCTGAACTGTCCGCGCCCCCGCCACCGTCCGTTAATCCATCCCGCCTCTCAGGGCCAGAGACGGTGACATCAACCGCGCCCGTGATAGAAGTGGATCTGCTTGTAATAGCCACTGCAGAAGAAAGGCAGAGACATTGGAGGGGTGTAATAAAAGATACCATTATAGAAGGGACTATGCTCCAAGCATTCCCAGTTATTGCATCAAATGGACAGAAAAAATGGGAGGCATTTGACTGGAAGGTCATTGAGAAATTAAGGCATGCTGTGAGTCAGTACGGAATCAAATCTGTGTTAACTCACCAAATACTGCAATTCATTTTTTCTGCTGATACGCTGATACTTCAGGATATTAAACAGCTAGCACAGTTGGTTTTGACACCTGCCCAAATGTTAGTGGTTTTCCGGCAGTGGGAGAAGTTCTGTGATAGGGAACAAGCAACACCACGACAACAAACAGATCCCTTATGGGGAGTAACCACGAGATGCTGATGGGTACTGGACCCTTCACATCAGGGAACGCTCAGTTACAATGTGTCACTGAGGTGCATCATCTATCACAGATCTTGGCGTATCAAGCTTTTCTTACCATACCAGACAATATGCGCAGCCATACTTTTACCCAGGTGAAACAGGAGTATAACGAACCTTTTGCACAGTTTATTAATAGACTGCATAGGGCAATTTATGACCACCCTGACATGAATGAGGGCATGAAAGAAAACATGTTCAAATTACTCACTTTTGAAAATGCTACTGAAAAGACACGCAAAGCATTGTGTAATTTGCTGAAAAATGCAGACGTCGTTGATATGATAGAATACACGGATCAATCAGTGGACTCACAGAAAGTAGCCTATGCTGCCACAGCTCTCCAAGGAGCTACAAAGAAGCACAAGGCCAGTAAGACACCCTTGGTCAAGTGTTTTAACTGTGGCAAACGTGGTCACATTAGGAGCAAATGTACAGTTACTGCTAACAGTAAGTGCTGCAACAAGTGTAAGAAAGATAACCATACCACCAAGAATACAGGAAGCAGGGAAAATTCACACCGACCGCGAAGGCCCCTCACGCAACGACACAAATGCAAGGGGCTTGGGCTGCCAGCCCTCAGGCAGCCTCGCAACCACCAGATCCACCACCGCAGGAAGCTCCGGAGTGGATGTGGAAACCGCAGTACACATTCAACATAAAGGGACCATTGGGGTTCGGGCTTAGTGCATTTTTAATGGGGTGATCTTCAACAGCTCTAAAGGAATTTTGGTAGTCCCTGGGCTTATTGATGCAGCTTATTGTGGGACTGTGAAAATTATGATTCATGTTTTAATCCCTCCTGTTTCTATTCCTAAAGGTACCAGAATAGCACAATTAGTTCCATTCAGGTCGTGTGTTCCGAACCCAGGTGAAGTACAACGTGGAGATGGTGGATTCGGCTCCACAGGGAAACCGCAAGTATACTTTGCCATGGACACAACAAGAGGTAAACCAGAAAAGGTAGTGCAATTGGAAGGGCCTGATGGAGTTATCGTCAAGAAACCGATGAAAATCAATACAGGAGCTGATGTTACGATTATTTCACGATGCATTTGGCCTCCATCATGGCCATCGATCAATCCAAATTTTGGTATTGCAGGTATAGGGGGCACACAAGCCACCTTAGTAAATCAGCTACCGATTACCCATTTGTGTTCCCTGACGGTGAACACATTAGGATGCGTCCGTATATCATGACTACCCCAACTGAATTGTTTGGCCTCATAGGCCGTGATTTATTGAGCCAAATGAAGGCAATGTTAGTGATGCATCCTTTTTAGGAGCGGTCACTGAGGGGCAGCCAATCCTGAAAATTAGCTGGAAAACAGATGAGCCTGTTTGGATTGATCAGTAGCTGCTAAATTCTGAAAGGATGCTAAAAATACAAGCGTTAGTTGAGGACCAATTGAGAGCGGGACATGTTGTTCCTTCTGCTAGTCCATGGGATACATCAATATTTACCATTCCCAGGAAAAGTGGGACATGGAGACTGTTACATGATCTCAGAGCTATGAATGCGGTGATGCACAGTATGTGAGCCCTGCAGCCAGGTTTGCCATCTCCAGTTATGCTTCCAGAAGAATGGGATTTGTTAATTATAGATCTAAAAGTTTGTTTTTTCACCATTCCCTTGCACCCAGATGACACTGAACAGTTTGCCTTTTCGGTACCATCAATTAACAAGGCAGAGCCCTATAAGAGATACCATTGGGTCGTGTTACCGCAATGAATGCACAATTCCCCCATGATGTGTCAGGTGTATGTGGCCTGGGCATTAGAGCCTGTAAGAAAGCAGTTTCCTCAGTCAATTATTTATCATTACATGGATGACATTTTGATAGTGGGAAGGAACTTGCCACAGGATGAAATTTTAACTCAATTGCAGGACATCTTAAGCCATCGCGGAGTAATAATTGCTCCTGAAAAGGTGCAAAAGGCAGCACCTTGGAAGTATTTGGGGTGGCACATAGATTCTAGCAACATTAAACCTCAGAAGGTTCAAATAATATGAGAAATTTCAACGGTACATGATGTCCAGAAGCTTGTGGGAGAGATCCAGTGGGTGTGGAATCTTTGCAGTATCACTAATGACGATATGGCCCCTCTGGTAGAACTCTTGGGTAAGAGCACACTGTGCAGATGAGAAACGGGAAATGATAGAGCTGACCAATTGGTTGCAGCGGCATGGGAGCCTCCTCCAGGGAACCGTTTTCAACAAAGCACGGCAATCACATGCGTTCTTGCACCAACCCGCTAGGATGTTAGCAAAGCAATTTGACTTACCACTTACTGATGCCCAAGGTATCGTTCAAGCATGCCCCGATTGTCAAAAGGAAGGGCTGGGCTTGGGCTGTGGGGTTAACCCAGGAGGTCTTTTGCCATTGCAGTTGTGGCAAATGGATGTCACCCATGTCATGTGGTTTGGTGCAAAGAGTTCTGTGCACGTGTGTATTGATACCTATCCTGCTGCCATGTGGGCCACGGCACGAACTGGAGAAAAGGCCTTACATATTGAATGACATCTTCACGCTTCTTTTGCAGTTCTGGGTGTGCCTAAAGAAATTAAGATGGACAACGGCCCAGCCTATGGTTCTACACGATTTGCTCGATTTTGTAATTTGTGGGGAATTCACCACGGTACCGGTATTCCACATCTTCCCACAGGACAGGCTATTGTCGAATGGGCCAACCAAACCCTAAAGAACATGCTGCAAAAAACAAAAGGGGGGAACCCAGGGCTTACTCCCAGAGGAACGATTGGCCAAAGCCTTATTTGTGCTAAATTATCTTAGATTGACAGGTGATCACAAAGACCCACCAATGGTAGTGCATCATGTTCTTTTACAGGCAGAAAGGACGCAACAAAGTACAGGAATCATGGTAATGTATAAGGACCCAGAATCCAGGAAATGGTGCGGATCAGCAGAAGTAAAACTTACTGGGAGATCCCGGCTAAGTGAGTCAAGCCATGGCTTCGCACTGATGCTGGACCTGGAATTGTCCCAATGGCAAGTGGCATGGCACTGGCGGGTGCTGGAGCCACTAATACGACAGATTCCTACTAATAGAGTATCACTCGTAGAGGACTTAGAACAGCGTGCCTTATGGTATATAGAACGTGCTTTAGGTAAAAAATGCGTTAGAGCATAATTGGATTAAACACAGTGTGATTACGGGAAGACAGTGTGGAATAAATGTAAAAGTTAGTTAAAGCCAAAATCAGGGGTAAGGTCTATTTCCATTAATAACCTGGGAATGAGGTTGATTGTGTTTCCACAGATACAGGCCCATGACGGACTCCTGTTCGATTTGCACGACCATCATCATCTGGAGCATCATAGATGATGTGGCAATATGAATACTACCTCAGCCAAAAACTAATGTATAGGTCACCTTGGCTAACATAACAGGTCAAGATTCTCTGTGCATCGCAACTGTATCATAAAGCCCATGAACCAATAGACAAGATGGCTCTGACTCGTGCAGCGCGCCTGGCCAGCGAGCGCATGCGTCATAGATTGGAAGCGAGGCGGACTTTTGGCACCCGCTGGCCACGTGTGCTAAAACCCGTTCCTCTGCAAATGTATAAATACCCAGATATTCCGAAAAGCATCGGGCTGGTGTACGGTGAAGCCATCGTTGCCTCTTTGGGGACGCCCACGGAAAGCTGGCACCTACCGATTGCTGGGCTGAGTTCGTGGAGCAAGATGGCACAAGAATGTATGGATGGTTCATCTTCCGCACAGTCCTCATGGTCTGAGTCATTAGGGGTAACGGGTTGGCTCAAAGAATTATGGGCATTGTTGTAGTTATTGTGATTTTAGCTATTGTAATAATTTTACCTTGTTCAGCTTGTTAAGAAAAAATGACATCCCAAGTTATTACGCAAGCCTAGATTGCTCAAAAAGAAAAAGGGGGAATTGTTGAGGATTTCTTGGCTGGGCGAGGGCACGTGAGCAATCCAGCCGTTAGGTGGGAATGAAGCATAAGTTTACAAAGTGCTGGAGCAGACAAGGATGCTGTGCCCTTGTACTCTGGGAAAAAGGAAGATAAGAAGAGCCTGACAAGCAACTCTTGGATGCCGAAGAATGAGATAAGTAACTGCTGGACACCTCGTGAAGAAGCTTGCACAGCCAATAGAGGATAAGATAGTGTCACGTGAGCTGGGGTATTGTACCACTTAGAGTATTGTATAAGGCGCGTGCACAAGCACATAAGGTGTATAACTGTGCTAAAAGTTGTAATAAATGGACTTCACTTGATCACATTGGTCTGTGCGTGATTTCCCTTGTGGCTCCTCCGCAACAGGTGACTTTGCTCAAGTAACCTCTGATTTGATCCCCACTCACTGCTGGTTGTTTTCCTCCAGGGTCCTGTTGCCAGTCACAAAGGCCTGGCAGAAGTCACAGCCAAAAAAGTAATTAAATTCCTCAGCCTTTCCTGCTCCTACACTTAGGAAGCTCAGCACAAGGCCCACATGATCCCTGTCTGTTCTTTTACTGTTAATGAACCAGTATCAGCTCACCTTGCTGCCTCTAACCTCCCCTGCATCTCTCAACACCTTTGGCTTTGGCATCATCCCTACATCCTGGGACAAGGTTTGTACACTCTGTCTGCAGCTTTCCCTGCTTCCAACTCATGCCTGCTGCCTTTTTGTCTTGGAGCTCAGTCAATTCACACAAGCAGCCTTCTGAGAAGGTTGCTTCTCTTCAAAGGTATTTGGGGAGATCCTTCTTGTGCCTGGAAGAGGCTGTCCTGTAAGGCCTATCAGATTTCCCATGCTTCTTCACCCATCTGAGCTGCTTCCCATGGCACCACTTGTCTCAGTCTCCTGAGTGTGTCCAAGTCTTCTCCTCTGGAGTCCCAGGTCTGTGCTCTGCTGCTGGCCTTACTCACTGCCCTTTGGTGTCTCATCCCCCACTAATTCATGGCCATGACAGCCAAGACTCACACTGAGTATCATCACATCCCTAACCAGCTGTTCCTTGTTGGCCAGGATCAGGTCTAGGTGAGAATCACCCTTGGTGGCCCACCTGGCAGCTGCCTGAAGAATTTGGCCCAATAGCCAAGTGAAGGCTGTTGGCACCCTGTTGCTTTGCCTTGCCAGGGAATGCCAGGGCACTTGAAGTTGTTCACCACAGGAACCTGCTCATGCATTTGGAGTCTTCCTGAGGTTGCTGACAAAAGACTTTTTCTGTTTCATCTTCCTGAGGCAGCAGTCTGTAACTGCAAACACGAGGTCACCCTTGCTGACTCCTGCTCCAATCCTAAATGACAAAAGCTAGTCCAACCCATTGTCTGTCACATAGAGGACCCAACAAATACAGGCTTCCCCTTCATACAGGGGGCATAGTCCTCGTCCTCCCTGCTGCTCCCTGGGCAGAGCCTGTATCCCTCCATTGCAGCACCACAGCTCAGAAAGCTGTCTCACCATGCGTAATTTAATCCAAAACCATCACAGTTCTGTGACAAGCCATGGGTCTCCAGCTGCTCCTGGCAGTGCACATTTGGGCCACAGCATCTAGCTGTGTCAGCGTAGTGGACCACAGACTTCTCACAGGGAAACCTGAACACTGATCCTGATCAGGAAAATATTGAACATCGAGTTCTTAGGGCTGCTGCAAGTAGAGTATGGCCATCAAACCTGTGTTATGCTGCACAGATCCCTTGGCCACAGGACAACCTCATCAGCATATTATCACACAAGAGCCTGCACGTAGGTCCCACTCTGTACTGGACATCATGCCTCCTGCATGGCCTTGCCTGTATCTAAGAGTGCAGCAAAACATTCTCATGAAAACATCACTTCTGTTTGACTGTTGAGACGATGAGTAGAGTTGTTCCTTGTAAGAAAATCCTATAGTAGCTTGAATGACCTGTTGTGGTTTAACCCCAGCCAGCAACTAAGCACCACGCAGCCGCTAAGTCACTCCCCCCAT
Source organism: Astur gentilis (assembly GCF_929443795.1). Lineage (NCBI taxonomy): Eukaryota > Metazoa > Chordata > Aves > Accipitriformes > Accipitridae > Astur > Astur gentilis. The sequence goes on from NW_026060847.1 coordinate 810,896, forward strand.
CCAGTGGGATAGGGGAGGAAATCGAGAAAAAAAAAGTAAAACTCCTGGGTTGAGATAAGAACGGTTTAATAGAACAGAAAAGAAGAAACTAATAATGATAATGATAACACTAATAAAATGACAACAGTAGTAATGAAGGGATTGGAATGTACAAATGATGCGCAGGGCAATTGCTCACCACCCGCCGACCGACACCCAGCTAGTCCCCGAGCGCCATTTCCCTGCCCCCCCACTTTCCCAGTTCCTAAACAAGATCGGACGCCACATGGTATGGAATACACCATTGGCCAGTTTGGGTCAGGTGCCTTGGTTGTGTCCTGTGCCAACTTCTTGTGCTGGGCATGAGAAGCTGAAAAATCCTTGACTTTAGCCTAAACACTACTGAGCAACAACTGAAAACATCAGTGTTATCAACATTCTTCACATACTGAACTCAAAACATAGCACTGTACCAGCTACTAGGAAGACCGTTAACTCTATCCCAGCTGAAACCAGGACAGTATCCACCCCTTATTCTATACCATTGACATCATGCTCAGTTCCCATGCCTTTAGTTACATCCTGATTAATCATCACCACCTTTCCATTCCTTTGAGACATATGAACAATGAGGTGTATATATATATATATATGTATACACACAAGGAGATATTCCTTTAGTTCATGAGTTATGTTCATAAAACATTTGTTGAGTTCAATTAGTTTCCGACTCTGGGCTCCATCTGTCATACCAGTCTGTCTGGGCAGGAGGAATGGTGCAAAGTCCTCAGTCGGTAGAGCAGAATTGGGCTTCAGTGCGGTGTGACGAGCAGCTGACATTTGACGCAACAGGAGGATGGTGTGCACCGTTGGATTGTTGCATGCTGGAGTCAGTTCTGGTTCCATCACTACTGCGTTTTACTCAGTTTTATCACAGTTCTTTCTTGCTTGATCCAGGTGATTCTTACTATAGTACTATGGATATAGCATAGAACAATTACAGTAATGATAACATACAGTAGCAGGGTTATATAGCAACTAATATCAGACAGTTTAATTCTGGCTATTTTCACCTAAAATCAAATCCCCTTGAGGAACACATCAGACTTTTCCAGCTTTTTGCATCACCCACCAAGTGCACCCAGGCCCTTGAGCAAAAGCAATCCCACAAATGGGTTTACTTTTGCCTGAGGCAGGAGTAACCCAGACTGTTTTCCCTAACATATTTTTCATGTGCACTACAGGGACTTTATCCCCTTCTACAGTATGTAAAAATTCTGATTGGGCAGGGCCACTCCGATTGGCAGATCCTCTGGTGTTGACTAACCAGGTGGCTTTTGCTAAATGTGTATCCCAATGGTTGAAAGTTCCACCCCCCCATTGCTTTCGATGTAGTCTTTAACAGTCCATTGTATCGCTCGATTTTCCCAGAGGCTGGTGCATGATAGGGAATATGATACACTCACTCAATGCCATGCTCTTTGGCCCAGGTGTCTATGAGGTTGTTTCGGAAATGAGTCCCGTTGTCTGACTTGATTCTTTCTGGGGTGCCATGTCACCACAAGACCTGCTTCTCAAGGCCCAGGATAGTGTTCTGGGCAGTGGCATGGGACACAGGGTATGTTTCCAGCCACCCGGTGGTTGCTTCCACCATTGTCAGCACATAGCGCTTGCCTTGGCAAGTTTGTGGGAGGGTGATATAGTCAATCTGCCAGGCTTCCCCATATTTCTGTTTCAGCCATTGCCCTCCATACCACAGGGGCTTTAACCGCTTGGCTTGCTTAATTGCAGCACATGTTTCACATTCATGGATGACCTGTGCGATAGTGTCCATGGTCAGGTCCACCCCGTGATCTCGAGCCCATCTATATGTTGCATCTCTTCCCTGATGGCCTGAGGTATCGTGGGCCCACTGAGCCATGAATAGCTCACCCTTATGTTGCCAGTCCAGGTCCACCTGAGCCACTTCAATCTTGGCAGCCTGATCCACCTGTTGGTTATTTTGATTGTCTTCAGTGGCCCGACTCTTGGGTACATGAGCATCTACATTACGTACTTTTACAACCAGATTCTCTAGCCAGGATGCAACATCTTGTCACAGTGCAGCAGCCCAAATGGGTTTACCTCTGCGCTGCCATTTGCTCTGCTTCCGTTGCTGTAACCACCCCCACAGGGCATTTGCCACTATCCATGAGTCAGTATAGAGATAGAGCACTGGCCACTTTTCTCTTTCAGCAATATCTAATGCTAGCTGGGTGGCTTTCACCTCTGCAAACTGACTCGATTCACCTTCTCCTTCAGCAGTTTCTGCAACTTGTCGTGTAGGACTCCATACAGCAGCGTTCCACCTTCGATGCTTTCCCACAATGCGACAGGACCCATCAGTGAACAGGGCATATTGCCTCTTATTTTCTGACAGTTTATGGTACAGCGGGGCTTCTTCAGCACATGCCACCTCCTCCTCTGGTGACATTCCAAAATCTTTGCCTTCTGGCCAGTCCATGATCACTTCTAAAATTCCCGGGCGACTGGGGTTTCCTATGTGAGCCTGTTGTGGGATCAGTGCAATCCACTTAACTCCACGTGGCATCAGTCGCGTGATGTATAGAGGAGACCCTCCCTTTGAATATCCAGCCCAGCACTGGCAGTCGGGGTGCTAAGAGGAGCTGTGTCTCAGTACCAACCACTTCTGAGGCGGCTCGAACTCCTTCATACGCTGCCAATATCTCTTTTTCAGTTAGAGTATAGCAAGCCTCAGATGCTCGATATCTTCGACTCCAAAACCCCAGGGGTCGGCCTCGGGTCTCCCCAGGTGCTTTCTGCCAGAGGCTCCAGGTAGGGCCATTCACCCCAGCTGCAGTACAGAGCACATTTTTAACATCTTGTCCTGTCCAGACTGGTCCAAGGGCTACTGCATGAACAATCTCCTGTTTAATTTGTTCAAAGGCTTGTTGCTCAGGGCACCATTTAAAATCATTCTTCTTCCGGGTCACTTGATAGAGAGGGCTTACAATCAGACTGCAATTTGGAATATGAATTCTCCAAAATAACACCTAAGAAGGCCTGTGTGTCCTTTTTATTAGTCGGTGGAGACATAGCTGCTATTTTGTTTATCACGTCCATTGGGATCTTTCGATGTCCGTCCCTCCATTTTATTCCTAAAAACTGGATCTCCTGTGCAGGTCCCTTGACCTTACTTTCTTTCATGGCAAAAACGGCTTTCAGAAGGATTTGGATTATTTTCTTCCCTTTCTCAAAGACTTCTTCTGCCATGTTGCCCCATACGATGATGTCATCAATGTATTGCAGGTGTTCCGGAGCTTCACCTTTTTCCAGTGCAGTCTGGATTAGTCCATGGCAAATGGTGGGGCTGTGTTTCCACCCCTGGGGCAAGTGATTTCAAGTGTACAGGACACCCCTCCAAGTAAAGGCAAATTGTGGACGACACTCTGCTGCCAGAGGAATTGAGAAAAATGCATTAGCAATGTCAATGGTGGCATACCACTTGGCTGCCTTTGACTCTAGTTTGTATTGAAGGTCTAGCATATCTGGAACGGCAGCACTCACCGTGGCGTAACTGCATTCTGGCCACGATAGTCAACTGTTAGTCTCCACTCCCCATTAGACTTTTGCACTGGCCATATGGGACTCTGAAAGGGTGAGCAAGTTTTGCTGATCACTCCTTGGCTCTCCAGTTGGCGAATCAATTTGTGGATGGGAATCAGAGAGTCTCGGCTGGCGCGATATTGCAGCCGGTGCACCATCGTGGTAGCAATTGGCACTTGTTGTTCTTCAATCCTCAGCAACACCACGATCGAAGCGTCTTGAGAGAGACCAGGCAGGGTAGACAGCTGTTCAGTGCCCTCCGCCTCCAAGGCAGCTATACCAAAAGCCCATCAATACCCCTTCAGGTCCTTAAAATAGCCCCTCCTGAGATAGTCTATGCCAAGGATACACGGAGCCTCTGGACCAGTCACAATGGGGTGTTTTTGCCATTCATTCCCAATTAGGCTTACTTCAGCTTCCAATACAGTTAACTCTTGGGACCCCCCTGTCACACCAGAAATACAAATGGGTTCTGCCCCTTTATAACTTGATGGCATTAGAGTGCACTGTGCGCCGGTGTCTACTAGAGCCTTATACTCCTGTGGGTCTGATGTGCCTGGCCATCGAATACACACAGTCCAATAGACCCCATTATCCCTTTCCTCCACCTGGCTGGAGGCAGGGCCCCTCTAATTCTGGCCAGAGTATCTAATATTCACTTCTCGTAAAATTGGCTCAGAAGTCCCTTCAAGAGGATCAGAAATAAGATCAGCCCTTCTATTCTGTTTGGAAACTGGAGCGGCATTTTTCCTTGTAGAATCCCCTTTTGTGGTGGTTCTTTTTCTGTACGGGGGCAACTGATACTGGTGCAGGTTGGGCCGCTGGTTCAGTTGAAGTATCTCTCGCTGGGTTTTGGATAACCACAGCATCTGTTGCTGAGGTTTGGGTAGCAGCAGTGCTCGTCGCTGGGGCTGGAGGGACCGCAGTGCCCCTTGCCAAGGTTTGGGTTATCTGCTGTGCTTGTTGCCAGGGCTGGAGGGGCTGCAGTGCCTGTCACCAAGGTCTGGGTGGCCGCAATGCTCGTCGCCAGGGCTGGAGGGGCCGCAGTGCCCATTGCTGGGGTTTGGGTGATGGCAGTGCTCATCGTTTTGTTGTTAGGTCCAGAGACCTCTTCCCCTTGAGGGTACTGAGTGGTGTCGAAAAGGGCTCGATAGGAATGGGCCAGGCCCCAGCATGTTGCAGTGATTTGTATCTCTTTGGAGCTGCCGGGGTGACAGCATACCTTTTCCAAATATCCTACTAGTTCTTCTGGATTCTGGACTTGTTCAGGGGTGAATTTCCAAAACATTGGAGGTGCCCACTTTTCTAGGTACTTGCCCATACTACCCCACACACCTTGCCACTCATAATTATCCACCCTCGGGGCAGATCTCTGGGTGATCTTCTTAAACAGTTGTTTAACCTTAAACAAGAGCTGAACCACATTCAGAAGCATGCTAATTCCTAGCAGTAGGGCTAGGACCGTGCTGGTCTCAACATCCCAAGACTATTCAAATTTTTCAAAATTCTCCAACACCATTGTAACTGGACTGATGGAGAAGAGAAAAGGGAAGAAAGGTACCCCACCCATAGACTGGTTTTCCATGGAGGAAAGGTAAATGGTATAATTATTAATAGTTTCCCACAGATGGCTCCCGCAGTATAAAGGTGACAATGCTAAGTGCAAATACCAGATTAATCCCACAACCGATGAGTTTACCATACCGTAAGCCAGTGTTATACAATACATCAAAGTGAAAACCTTAATCCACCTCCCATGGATGATAAGCAGCAGAAGAGGAACTACATACAGCAAGTGAGGTGATACATAACAGAACTTCATACATGGCCTGCCTATACCACGTGAGCAGTGTAGACCTGGCCTCCCTAGCTGAGCGGGCGGGTTAGACCAGGCCTCCCTACCCGAAAGGGCGGGGTAGACTTGGCCTCCCTAGCTGAGTGGGCGGGGTAGACCAGGCATCACTAGCAGCCCTGGCAGGGTAGATTGCCTACCCTAACGGTGCCAATGGGGTAGATGTGGCCTCCTTGCTGCACCGGTGGGGTAGACCTGCTCTCCCTAACCGCGCGGGCGGGGTAGACCTGGGCTCCCGAAAATTGCCGGTGGGGTATACAAAGCCTTCCTAACTGCAAGGGCGGGGTGGACTTGGAGGCCCTAACCCCGTGGGCATGGTGGACCAGGCCTCCCTTATCGCGCAGGCTAGGTAGACCTGGCCTCCATAACCACGTGGCGGGGTAGACCTGACTTCGCGAACCGCGCGGGTGGGATAGACCTGGCCTCTATAACCACGTGGGCGGGTCAGACCGGGCCTCTGTACCGGCAAGGGCATGGTAGATGTGGCCTCCCTGGCTGAGTGTGTTGGGAAGACCTGACCTGCCTAACAGCTAGGGAGGGGTAAAACTGGCCTCCCTAACTGTGCGGGCGGTATAGACCTGGCCTCCCTACCCATGCAGGCAGGGTAGACCAGGCTTCCCTAACGGCAAGGGCGGGGTAGACATGGTCTCCCTGATGGCGTGGGTAGGGCTAGACCTGGCCTCCCGAACAGCGCTGGTGGGGTAGACCAGGCGTCCCTAACCACGTGGTTGGAGTAGACCTGGCATCCCTAGGGCACTGGTGGGGTAGACATGGTCTCCCTATCTGTGCAAGCGGGGTAGACCTGGCCCCCCGAATGGTGCTGGTGGGGTAGACCTGGCTTCCCTAACTGCGCAAACGGCATACACCTGGCCTCCCTACCCGCACAGGCGGGGTAGACCAGGTCTCCCTAACAGCAAGGGTGGGGTACAGATGGCCTCCCTAACTGCGTGGGCAGGATAGGCCTGGCCTCCCGAACAGCACCGGTGGGGTAGACCAGGCCTTCCTAACTGTGTGGGCGAGGTAGGCCTGGCCTCCCTACCCACACAGGCGAGGTAGACCAGGCCTCCCTATCGGCTAGGTCGGGGTAGAAATGGCCTCCCTAACTGCGTGGGAGGGGTAGACCTGGCCTCCCTACCCGCACAGGATGGGTAGACCTGGGCTTCCTACCGGCAAGGGAGAGCTAGACGTGGTCTCCCTGATCACGTGGGTGGGCTAGACCTGTCCTCCTGAACAGCACTAGTGGTTTAGACCAGGCCTCCCTAATGGCATGTGTTGGGTAGACCAGGCATCCCTAGGGCGCCGGTGGGGTAGACATGTTCTCCCTACCTGAGCAGGCGGGGTAGACCTGGCCCCCTGACCAGCGCCGGTGGGGTAGACCAGGCATTCCTGCCTGTGTGGGCTCGGTAGACTTGACCTCTTTTAACGCACAGCCAGGGTAGACCTGGCCTCCGTAACTGTGCGGGTGAGGTAGACCTGGCCTGCGTACTGGCACCGGTGGGGTAGACCAGGCCTCCCTAACCGCATGGACAGGGTAGACCTGGCCTCCCTAACGGCGCCAGTGAGGTAGACCTGGCCTCCCTAACGTCACCAGTGCGGTACACCTGGCCTTCCAACCGCGTGGGTGGGGTAGACCAGGCCTCACAGCTGGCACCAGTGGGGTAGACCTGGCTTTCCTACTGTCACTGGTGGGGTAGACATGGTCTCCCTACCCGAGTGGGCCGGGTAGACCAGGCCTTCCTACCGGCAAGGGCAGCATAGACCTGGCCTCCCTGCCAGCGCAGGAGGGGTAGATTTCCCTCTCTAACCTCATGGTTGGGGTAGACCTGGCCTGCCTGCTGGCACTGGTGGGGTAGACCTGGCCTTTTATCTGAGCGGGCCGGGTAACATGGCCTCCCTAACCACAAGGGTGGAGTAGACATGGCCTCCCAAATGGTGTCGGTGGGGTAGACCTGGCCTCCCTACCTGTGTGAAACAGGTAGACCAGGCCTCTTTAACCACACGGGCAGGGAAGACCTGGCCTCCCAATTGCTGCTGGTGGGGTAGACGTGGCCTCCATAACCGCGCGAACGATGTAGACCTGGCCTCCCAACCAGCACCAGTGGGGTAGAAGTGGCCTCCCTAACCATGTGTGCGGGGTAGGCCATGCCTCCCTAACTGTGAGGGCGGGGTAGACCTGGCCGCCCTACCAGCAATGGTGGGGTACACATAGCCTGCCTGGCTGAGCAGGTTGGGAAGACCTGGCTCGTCTAACCTTGAGGGCAGGGTAGAACTGGCCTCCCTACAGGCAAAGGTGGGGTATAGAAGGCCTTCCTAACCGCGTGGGTGGGGTAGACCTGGCCTCCTTAATCGCGTGGGTGTGGTAGACCTGGCCTCCCTACTGGCAAGGCAGGGTAGACCTTGCTCCCTTAACTGCACGGGTGGGAAAGACCTGCCCTCTAACTGCACAGGCCATGTAGACCTGGCCTCCCGACCAGTACAGGTTGGGCAGAGCTGGCCACCCTGTCTACGTGGGCCTGGTAGAGCAGGCTTCCCTAAACGCACGGCCAGGGTAAACCTGACCTCCCTAACCTCACGGGCAGGGTAGACTTGGCCTCCCTAACGGTGCGGGTGGTATAAGACCATGTCTTACTAGCTGAGCGGGCGGGGTAGACCCCGCTTCCCTAACCATGCACATGGGGTAGACCTGGCCTCCCTACCCACGCAGGCGGGATAGACCTGGCCTCCCTAACTGCGCAAACAACGTAGACCTGGCCTCCTGACCAGCACCAGTGGGGTAGAAGTTGCCTCAGTAACTGCATGGGTGGGGTAGACGTAGCTTCCCTGGCCAAGTGGGTTGGGAAGACCCGGCCTGCCTAACTGCCAGGGTGGGGTAGAACTTGCCTCTCTAACCGTGTGGATGGGGCAGACCAGGCCTGCATACGGGCAAGGGCAGGCAAGACCAGGCCTCCATTACCGGCAAGGGCGAGGTAGACCTGGCCTCCCTACCCACACGAACAGAGTAGGCTAGGCCTCTCTACCCACGCAGGTGGGGTAGACTTGGCCTCCTGACCTGACCATCTGGGGTAGGCCTCTCATCCCTACCTGATCCTGCACGGTAGTACTGGTACCCCTACCAGTACACCTACTTGTACCTTGGGGTACACCTGCTACCCCTACAGGGGCACGGAAGTAGACCCACCCTCCCTACCTGACCCTCTGTGGTTGGTGTGGTATCCCTACCTGATGTTCCAGGGTAGGCCTGGCTTTCCAGCCCGCGTGGATGGGGTAGACCAGGCCTCTCAGCCGGCAAGGGTGGGGTAGAACTGGCCTCCCTACCCGTGCAGATGGGGTAGACCTGGCCTCCATACCAGCAATGGCGGGGTAGACCTGGCCTCCCTGCCAGCGTGGGCACAGTACAACTGGCCTCCCTACCTGACCATTGGGGGTAGGCCTGGCGTTCCTACCTCATCCTCCAGGGTAGTACTATTACCCTTACTGCTACTCCAGGGTAGCACCAGTACCCCTATTTGTACCCTGGGGTACACCTGCTGTCCCTACTGCCGCTCTGGGCTTGACCAGGCCTCCCTTACAGGCATGGGCGAGGTAGACCTGACCTCCCTACCCGCGTGGGTGCTACCTGATGCTCTGGGCTTGGCCTGGCATCCCTACCTGACACTCTGGGGTAGTACTGGTACTCCTACTGGTACTCCGGTGTAGTACCAGTGCTCCTCCTGGTACTCTGGGGTACACCTGCTGTGCCTATGGGCTTGCGGGGGTAGACCAGACCTCCCTACCTGATCCTCTGGGGTAGGCCTGGTGTCCCTACCTGATGTTCCGGGATAGGCCTGGGTTTCCAACCCGCGCAGATGGGGTGGACCAGGCATCCCATCCGGCAAGGGCGGGGTAGACATGGCCTCCCTACCCTTGCAGACATGGCAGAACTGGCCTCCCTACCCATGCAGATGTGGTAGACCAGGCCTCCATACCAGCAATGTCAGGTAGACCCAGCCTCCCTGCTGGCCTGGGCGCAGTACAACTGGCCTTCCTACCTGACCATCGGGGGTAGGCCTGGCATCCCTACCTCATCCTCTGCGGTAGTATCATTACCCCTACTGGTACTCCAGGGGAGCACCAGTACCCTTACTTGTACCCCGGGGTACACCTGCTCTCCCTACTGCCGCTCCAGGCTAGACCAGGCCTCCCTTACGGGCACAGGTAAGGTAGACCTGTCCTCCCTTCCAGCACTAGCAGGGTAGACGTGGCATCCCTATCGGCAAGCGTGGGTTGGACCTGGCCTTTCTACCGATGCGGTCAGGGTAGACCTGGCCTCCCTACCCACGAGGGTGGGGTAGACCTGGCATCCCTACCTGATCCTTTGGGGTAGTACTGTAACCCCTTACTGGTACTCCAGGGTAGTAGCAGTCCCCCTACTTGTAACCCGGGGTATACCTGCTGCCCCTACGGGCGCTCCGGGCTAGACATGGCCTCCCTACCTGAACCTCTGGGGTAGGCCTGGCATCCCTACCTGATGCTCCATTATAGGCTTGCCGTCCCTACCCGTGCGAACGGGGTAGACCAGGCCTCCCGAACTGTGCAGGCAGCATAGACCTGGCCTCCCTGCTGGCGCGGGCGTGATAGACATGGCCTCACTACCCATGCAGACAGGGTAGACCCAACCTCACTACTGTGAAGGATGGGGTAGACCTGGCCTCCCTACTCGTGCGGTCGAGGTCAAACAGGCCTCCCTACTAGCATGGGCAGGGTTGACCTGTCCAACCTACCTTAAGGGCTGGGTTGACCTGGCCTCCCTACCCACATGGACAGAGTAAGCAAGCCTCCCTGCCAGCAAGCGTTGGGTAGACCTGGCCTCCCTACCTGATGCTCCGGGCTTGGCCTGGTGTCCCTACCTGATGCTCCGGGGTAGTACCAGTACCCCTACCTGATCCTGCGCGGCAGTACTGCTGCCCCTCCCGGTACTCCGGGGTAAACCTGATGTCCCTACGGGCTTGCGGGGGTAGACACACCCTCCCTACCTGACCCTATGTGGTTGGCCTGGTATCCCTACCTGATGCTGCAGGATAGGCCTGGTGTACCTAGGACCAGGACTGCCTGCCAGCTAGGGTGTGGTAGACCTGGCCTCCCTACTAGCACCGATGGGGTAAACCAGGCCTCCCTACCCACATGGGCGTGGTAGACCTGGCCTCCTAATCCGCACGGACAGAGGAGGCGAGGCCTCCCTGCTGGCAAGGGCAGGGTAGACCTGGCCTCCCTGCCAGCGAGGGTGTGGTAGACCTTGCCTCACTACCCGAGCGAACGGGGCAGACCTGGCCTCCCTATCCGGGCGGATGGGGTAGACCAGTCCTCTCTTACCGGCATGAGCGAGGTAGAACTGGCCTCCTTACCACTACGGATGGGGTAGACCTGGTCTCCCTATCCGAGTGGGTGCCGGAGACCTGGCCTCCCTACCCACGCTAGCAGGGTAGACCTGGCCTCCCTATCGGCAAGGGCGGGGTCGACCTAACCTTTCCACTGATGTGGGCAGGGTAGACCTGGCCTCCCTATTCCTGAGGGTGGGGTAGACCTGGCCTCCCTACGTGACCAACGGGGGTAGGCCTGGTAACCCTACCTGATTCTGTGGGGTAGACCTGGCCTCCCTACCTGACCATCTGGGGTAGGCCTGGTGTCCCTACCTGACCCTGTGTGGTAGTACTGGTACCTCTACTGGTACCCCTACTGGTACACATGCTTTCCCTATGGGCACGTAGGGTTAGACCCACCCTCCCTACCTGACCTTCTGGGGTAGGTCTCGCGTCCCTACCCATGCGGACTGGGTAGACCAGGCCTCCCTGCTGGTAAGGGCAGGGTAGACCTGGCATCCCTGCCAGCGCTGGTGGGGTAGACCTGGCCGCCCTACCTGCGCGGACGGTATAGACCTGGCCTTGTTACCTGATGCTCCGTGGTAGGCCTGGCGTCCCTACCTGTGTGGACAGGGTCGACCAGACCTCCCTGCTGGGAAGGGTGAGGTACACCTGGCCTCTCTGCCAGCGTCGGTCGAGTAGACCTGGCCTCCCTGTTGGGAGCTGGCTTGCTGAAAAGGGACATGAGCCTGTGGAAAAGTTGTGCGAGCAGAGTTCTGTGTGAAAGAATGTCAGTTTGAGCAACAAGATTAGGCCTTGGCCGAGAATAGCTGGCCTTACTGATAGCAGGAGAAAAACAACAGCTGGTCTTGCCGTTATCGGGAGAAAGGTAAAAACAGTGTGACCTTGGCATAACTTCACAAGTAACTTTTGAAGAAGTTCTCATGAGAAAGTTACTGAACACGCATAGCTGCCAGCCACAAGTGGGTGTGTTTTAGTAATGAATAAAACATTAGCAATGTACCAATCATATTAGGACTAGTAGGCATAATTATCGCAAACTGTATAAATATGAGCTAGCTGCGCAAATAAAGTTGAATCACTTCTATCACTCATATTGGGTCGACTTACGTGCATTCCTCCGCCGCTCCAACAAATGGTGCCCAAACGTGGGGCCGAAGAAAGGGGAATTGGAGCGACGGACACTGAGAAGCACCGGTAGCAGTAACCGGGGGGCAAAAGATTAACCGAACGCTGATCGTCTTGGTTGGTGTGTTAACTCTCGTGCCTGGACCGTCCAAAAGGGGTTCGCCGTCAGTGAGGGCTACTGGAAAAAGGCTGCAAAGACTTTTTAACCGAGGTGCCTTAATCAAGGTAGCACCCAGGAGTATCGAGAAGCCGGCCGGCAATGGATCAGGAGGTAGCCCTAGAATAATTACAGCGCTTTTTAGAAAAGCGGGGAGTAAATTGCGTTAAGCAAATTTCGGGGTTAGTCGCGCTGGGTCGCGTTAAGGGGTGTTTTAAGAATTCAGATTTATTGTTTGAGGAGAGTGAGTGGCGTAAGTTAGGAGATGTATTATAGGACTTGGTAATTGATGATGATAAATCAGCTAAAAAATTAATGAAACCTTGGCGGGAAATTATTAACAGTATTAAGCGATATAAATTAGAAAAGAATTTTGCGGCAGTGGCTACAGAACGGCTGGGGGGTACTGAGGAATTAGCAGGCTTACTTACTTATGGCAAGGAGTACGTTCCTACTCCGTCCACTGGCCCACCAGTTACAGTACATCCTAAAGTGGCCAGTCAGCCGCCTCCTGTACCACCACGCAGTAATGTTACAAATTCATCTAATGAATCAAAAGTAAAATCTACTGCACCACCAGGTCCTAAAGAATCAGAATCGGAAATCCCGCAAATTGAAATGAAAGAGGGAATACCGAGTAATCAATCATTAAAAAATCGACTGAAAATAACACCTGTAAATTGGCAAAAAATATTACAAGGTGCAGTAGAAGATAAACAGTATGAACTGGCTGGCAGCATTTCGGAAGTTCTTGCTTGCCCAGTTGTTTACAATGTAGGAGATGATGGAAATTTAGAAGGATTACATCAGCCATTAGGCTGGAAATTACTATCACAATTACGATCTACAGTTAACGAAGCAGGATTACAATCCGAGCCTGCTAAACAAATGTTGAACTATATATGGGGAAGTGTAATCTTGTGTCCAGAGGACATTAAAGGAGTTATCCGAATGATAATGACACAGTCACAACAGTTATTATGGCAAGCTCACTGGCAGCGGCATTGTGAGGTTTCAATGCATCAGCCGCGTCAGCAGGGAGACCCGCTTTATGGGGTTACTGTTGAACAACTAATGGGATCAGGCCGATTCGCTAGTATTGATGTTCAAATCCAACAAGGTCCAGATGTATGCTTGGAGTCTATGCGAACGGCCAGAATGGCAATAGGGAATGTGAGAACTCAGCCAGTGTCACCTTCGTATATGTCAATGAAACAGAGTAGAGACGAACCTTTTGGGAAATTTGTAGATCGAGTGACATCCGCAATCGATCAGTCTGATGTCCCTGAATGGATGAAGGGAGCTATATTAAGACAGTGCATTTATGAAAATACTAATCCCGAAACTAAAGCAATAATTCTGTCTTTACCGGGGGATGCAACCGTAGAAATGATGCTAGATAGGTTAAGTAGAGTTCCAGTGGGTCAGCAAGCGATGTTAGTGGAAGCAGTGCGGGAATTAGGGAAGGATTTGATTCAGGCACAGCAGCAAGCATTCGCAGCCTTAGCTCCGTTGCACCAGCCTGAGACGCGACCCCGATCATCGATACAATCAAGAAGTAAATGTTTCCGCTGCGGGCAAGAAGGTCATATGAGAAGGCACTCAGAGTTTCTCAAGTTTGGTGCGAGAACTGTCAAGTGAATAATCATAGCACCAGCGTCTGCAAGCGGACGGGAAATGGACAAGCGAGCACGTCGGGTTGCCGCGCGAGGACAACAATAGCCGCCCCAGCCCTTCAGACTCCATCAACGGGGAAGCAGAGCCATCTACCGGTGGAAAACAATACAAATCCATTTCTACAGAGTCCCTGCAACCAACCACAAAAGGAAGCCTCGGGCTGGACTTGGAAACAGCAATAGATATTACATTACTGGACTCACGACCACAATAAGTTCCTACAAACATTCATGGACCTATAACTATTAATGGACAAACCTATGGAGCATTATTACTCGGACGATCGTCGAGTGGAATACAAGGACTGTTTATTTTACCAGGAGTCATTGATGCTGACTACACTGGCGTGATATCAATTGTACTGCAAACAAATTTTCCACCAATCCATGTGCCAGCCGGCAGTCGGATTGCACAATTGGTCCCTGTGCCGCAGTTGACTAAGGACTTACATGCATGTTCTGAGAAGGCAAGACAAAATGATGGATTCGGATCTACTGGAGGATTAACCATGTTAACCATGGCAATGAACCAGCGACCGGTAATGAGGATTACAATGGAAAATTATGGACATTCTGTTCACATTGAAGCACTATTTGATACGGGAGCCGACCTTACCATCATGTCACAGGATCATTGGCCGGACAGTTGGCCCTTGGTTCCTACGACTACCGGGGTTGAAGGGGTTGGCGGATCTACATCGGTACGGCGTAGCAGAGACAGAGTTACTATCATCATAGACGGGAGAACAACAACTGCCTTTGTGACTGTGATGTCGCTTCCACAAGGAGTACAGGCTCTTGTTGGAAGGGATGTTTTAGATCAAATGGGAGTGATCCTTACGACGGACAAGCATTTTCAATGGCGGTCACTGCAGAATGGACTTTCCCGATCCAATTACAGTGGCTGACAGATGATCCAGTCTGGATCGAGCAGTGGCCGTTGAAAAAGGAAAGTCTACAGGCAGCTCATAACCTTGTTCGAGAACAGCTTCAACAAGGACATTTACAGTTATCAACAAGTCCATGGAATACTCCAATCTTTGTAATAAGAAAGAAATCAGGAAACTGGAGACTACTACAAGATTTAAGAGCAGTAAATTCTCAGATGCAACCAATGGGAGCTTTACAACCTGGACTACCCAATCCTGCTATGTTACCAGATCAATGGACTCTATTGATAGTTGATCTTAAGGACTGTTTCTTCACCATACATTTGCATCAGCGAGACACCCAGCGATTTGCATTTACTCTGCCTTCGATTAATAGAGAGGCGCCTGCGCAACGGTATGAATGGACAGTGTTACTACAAGGTATGAAGAATAGTCCAACTCTTTGTCAATTATTTGTGGACAATGCATTACGTCCTGTCCGGGAGGCCTGGCCGACAGCGTTTATTTATCATTATATGGATGATATCCTGATAGCTCAAAAGGACAGTTTTACAAAACAACAAGAGCAATTTTTATCGCAGGCTTTAAGAAAGGAAGGTTTAGTCATTGCTCCAGAAAAAATACAGAGGGTTTTGCCTTGGAAGTACCTCGGCTGGAACATTTCAGAATCTCAAATTCGCCCTCAAAAGTTAACCCTGCACACTGAACTACGGACATTAAACGATGTACAGAAATTGAGGGGAGACCTACAATGGTTGCGACCAGTAGTGGGTATACCAAATGAACAATTAGAAGAACTTAGGCCATTATTACAAGGAACAGATCCAGCGAAACCTGTACACCTTTCTTCTAGACAACAGGAAGTTATCAAGGCAATTGTCGAACAAATTACACAAAGGTGGGTAGATCGTCGAGATCCGCGTATTCCTGTCGATTTAACGACTATACATGGACCTTCTCAATTAATTGGTGCACTGACCCAGTGCAAAAAGGGGGAGAGGGTCCGAGTGTTGGAATGGTTGTTTACACAATTGCAACCACAAAAAACGATTGAGAGGAAATTAGAGACTTTAGCAGAACTAATTAGGAAAGGAAGGACAAGAATATTACAAATTACTGGATCGGAGCCAGGAATTATCAGAATACCTATTAAAAGGGAAAATTTAGAGTGGTGTTTGCGACAGTCGGAGGACTTACAAATGAGTCTATTGTCAACAGCAAATGATATAACTATTGATTCAATTAAAGCACCAGTCCTGCAATGGGTCAGTCAAAATACATGGATAATGCCATCAAAACGAAGTGAGAGACCATTGTCAGACGCAGTTACTGTATTTACCGATGCTGGAAAAAGCTCACGTACAGCAGCAATTACATGGCTTCAAGATAATCAATGGTATCATCATATCCTTGCAGCAGTGCCAGGAGACTCACTGCAAACACTGGAATTAGCAGCAGTAGTGTGGGCAGCTCTACAATGGCATGATAGAGAATTGAATTTTGTGACAGACTCATTATATGTTGCTGGAGTTTTGGAAAGGATTGAAGATGCGAGGATCAAAGACATCAAGAATTCTCGCCTATTTGAATTGTTTCGTCAATTACAATCAGCATTACGACAGAGACAGAAAAGCTATGCAGTTATTCACATTAGAAGTCACATGTGGAAGGAAGGACTGGGAGAAGGAAATGATAAAGCTGACCAATTAGTTACTGTGACTGTACCTATGAATGACTTTGTAAAAGCCAAAGAAACTCACAACGTATTTCATCAAAATGCAAGAGGTTTATATAAGCAATTTAGTATTACAATCGAAAAAGCCCGAGGAATCGTGAGAGCGTGCCCTGAGTGTAGTCATCATGGACCAGGTTTAGGGACTGGAGTTAACCCACGTGGACTGGGCCCAAACGAACTTTGGCAAATGGACGTTACCCATGTATCTGAGTTTGGTCGTTTGAAATATGTGCATGTGACTGTAGATACATTCAGTCGATTTATCTGGGCAACGGCACAAGCCGGGGAAAAGGCGCTGCATGTTGTCCGACATTTGACAAGTAGTTTTGCTGTCATGGGAGTGCCTCAGAAATTAAAGACGGACAATGGACCAGCGTATGCTGGTGAAAAGATCAGAAAATTTTGTCAACAATGGGGGGTGACGCATATTACAGGCATTCCACACTCTCCCACAGGACAGGCTATTGTAGAACGGGTTAACCAGACACTGAAAGAATATTTGCAGAAATTTAAAGATGTGTGTGATGTTCAGGAAAAGTTGGCTAAAACATTATTTGTTATGAATTACCTATGTATATTTGGGGAGAATGATGAGCCACCAGTCAAAGTTCATTCAGGGGTTGCTACTTTAGAACAAAAGCAACCAATGAAGGTGTATTATAGGGATTTGGCAACGGGTGAATGGAAGGGACCCGTTGAAGTACGATATATGGGGAAAGGTTATATGTGTGTTATTACTCCTACAGGACCTCAATGGGTGCCGTCTAGATGGACCAAAGCTGCGCCTGCTCCCGCTACTGTTCGCCCTTCTTGTTCCACTGAAAGCAGTTCCAGTACCGGGTCAGACAAACGTCTGGATAGCGTGGGCGAATAGGACGGGACAGACTGATTTTTGCTTGAGTTTGGCAACTGCAACAGAACCCTTTAAAACATGCTTGATAGGTTACCCTCATTTAGACTCTTCTGACTTTCTAGGATGGATAGATAATAGCAAAAGTTGTAATGGAATAGATGTAGCAAGTCAATCAGCTTGTTTAATTATGCAATTAAATCATACTCTACCCTGGGATCCACAGCAACTAGACCTTTTGGGCTCTGAAGCAATTGACAATGGTACACATGAGAATACAACTCGTACTTGCATCTCTTTTGGTAACTTTAATAAATTCACTGTACAAGCAATGCACATGGCACGCTGGTTAGGAAAAAGTAGTCGAATTGGTTGGGATGACAATCCATTTATAAATGGAGCTAGTGGTACAATTGTTTCTCCTTACAGTACGAGTTTTGATATTAATCATTATTGTGGCAAATTTAATAAAACTACAACATTTGGAGCCTATGGATGGAGTATGAATGATGCCAATGAAATATTGAGAGTAAAAGGTTCGGCTAAAGCTTTACCGCCTGGAATATTTTTGATTTGTGGAGATAGAACATGGGGCGGAATCCCAAAGAATCCTCTTGGAGGACCTTGTTATATTGGTAAATTGGCCTTACTTACATTAACACACCGGAACTGGCTTAAAATATTACGATCCTCACCCAGAAGCAAAAGGAGTATAGCTCAACTTAGTCAAAATTGTGATGACAATGTTGAATTATGGTCAGTTACAACTAGAATTTTTGCATCTATGTTCCCAAGTGTAGGGACAGCTCGTGCTTTGAATCAATTGAATAAACTCGCTTGTTGGTCGGTAAAGCAGGCTAGGGCCACGTCAGAGGTCCTTGAAGAGATGATGCAGGACATGTCAAGTTTAAGACATGCAGTGTTACAAAATAGAGCAGCTATTGATTTTCTATTGCTGGCACAAGGACATGGGTGTGAAGATGTTGAGGGGATGTGTTGCTTTAATTTAAGTGATCATTCTCAATCTATTCACAAACAGATAGATTGGCTGAAAAACATACACAAAAAATCCAGCAAGAAATTAATTGGTTTGATGGGGTGTTACAATCAATATTCGGCGGGATAACACCATGGCTAATGTCATTGATTAAGGAAGCCTTACGGTGGTTGGGTATATTGATATTAATCTGTATAATAGTTAAAATTGCATATGGGTGCATGATGAAAGGAGTCTCAAAGCTGACACACCAAGCTCTACTCGCACAAAAAGAAAAAGGGGGAATTGTTGGGAGCTGGCTTGCTGAAAAGGGACATGAGCCTGTGGAAAAGTTGTGCGAGCAGAGTTCTGTGTGAAAGAATGTCAGTTTGAGCAACAACATTAGGCCTTGGCCGAGAATAGCTGGCCTTACTGATAGCAGGAGAAAAACAACAGCTGGTCTTGCCGTTATCAGGAGAAAGGTAAAAACAGTGTGACCTTGGCATAACTTCACAAGTAACTTTTGAAGAAGTTCTCATGAGAAAGTTACTGAACACGCATAGCTGCCAGCCACAAGTGGGTGTGTTTTAGTAATGAATAAAACATTAGCAATGTACCAATCATATTAGGACTAGTAGGCATAATTATCGCAAACTGTATAAATATGAGCTAGCTGCGCAAATAAAGTTGAATCACTTCTATCACTCATATTGGGTCGACTTACGTGCATTCCTCTGCCGCTCCAACACCTCCCTACCCTCTGGGGTTGGCCTGGCGTCCCAACCTGATCCTGCGTGTTAGTACTGTTAACCCTACTGGTACTCCAAGGTAGTACTGGTGACATGCGGAAAACAGACTCCACAATCAGTGAGATTGTAAAGTATGTTTGTTCATTCAATGCTGGGCAGCACAGGGGGGTAGTCCCACCAAAGCCCTGCGCGCCTGGCTCAGCAGTTCGCGTCAAATTTATACAATCAAGTGTTACATATTCACAATACACCTACACATATGCATGACCTATCCATGCGTCATATTAAAATGAGTTCCGAGAGGTCATTTCCATAGTTTCCTCTCAACTGTGCTTGTGCAGTGCCTCCTTATGGTGGTTGCCTGATGGTCGCAGAGATGAAGATAGACAACTCCTCTTCATCACCGCTAGAAACCCCTTTTCTTTCACAGTCTCAGTGGTTTCTTGGTGTTCAGCCAAGCTGCAAGACCAGTCTTGGATGGCCCTTGGGACCAGCTCCTGCTTCTTATCAGGAACTGTCTCTGCCTCATTGGCTGGTTCTTGGGACCAGCTCTTCTTAGCAAGAACTGTCTCTGCCTCAGCTAATTTCAACAATGTAAGTGCTAAACATCATTTTTCATCCCCCTTTATTATATCTGCTGAGATTCTTTTGAATCCCCTTGTCTCAGTCGCCCTTGGCCCTGGGGCCATATCTGAGATGCTACAGTCCTAATGGGCATCAATGCCCACCAACGGGGCGTGGACAGCAGGAGCCCACTGTGCCATAACAGAGCTGTGACACGAGTGGAGTAAGAGCTGAGATGAGGAAGGACAGCTCCCATGGGTTATTTGGTGAATGGAGACACAACATGTTTAGGAGAGACTGACAGGGAAGATGATAAACGGGAGATGCCTTGTGTGATGTCAGGGCAGCTTAGATAAATATGGATGCTCTCTATGGAACAGGCAACTGATTTAGGTGGGAGCTTCTGTGTGACCCAGCTTCTGAATAGGCCATCCAGTCTGATGCTCACCTGGACCTGCACATCCCAGAAGAAGAAGAGATGGTCAGGGATGTGAAGTCTGGAGTCAGCCTTGGCCATAGTGACCATGAAATTGTGGTCTCCCAGGTCCCCAGCGATGGGAAGAAGGAAATCAGCACAGAGCAGACCCTGCACATAAAGGAATGAGAATTTGGCCAATTGAGGGCACTGGCAGGTGGGTCTAAGATGGCAGTGTCAGGGCCCTGGGCAGCATCACCTGCGGCCTCCACCCACACCTGTGTGCATGGGCCCAGGAGACGACTGAAGCCTTGGCCTGAGTTTCAGCCCCAGCTTGATCTATGCTGTAGGGCTACTGGTCTCCAGACACAGCCATAGACACAGCCTTGCCTCTCCATGGACCTTGTTGATTCGGACTTGCAGGCTCACTTCCCACCTTGATTCTTCATGGGTTGTACAATGCAAGAACTCTGTGGCCCTTCAAGTGCCAGAACCCAGCTGATTCATGGAGGCCTAGGGCCTTTCTGCTTCCTTTCTTCCTGTCATCACTTAGTCAGGTTTTGGGAGGAGAGGAGGGAAAAGCAGGGGTGGTTTCCAGGTGCCAATGATTGAACTGGGGGAGCAGAGCCATCACATGTGACATGATCTAAAGGCTAGGCCAGTTCAAAACTGTGATCTTCTCCTGCTGTCTCAGAGGCCTTAAATCTTCAGCAGGAACTGGTAGCTCTGAGATCCCTCCATCTCCCTCTCTTGTAGCAATTAAGCTGATAGTGCCCCAGTCACAGGCTTGCTTTCATTTAGGTTTGCAGCCTAAAGCACCCCATTGGTCTACATATATGCCAGGAAAATTGCATAAGGAACCCACTCCGGCGGACAAAAAGGTGGATGTTCCCAGGAATCTCAGGAGGCATGGCATACCCATAGCTGTGTTCAGGGAGCTGTGTTCAGAGAAGACGTTGACACTGTGCAAACACTATACAGCAACAGCTAAAACGCTGGTGTGTTATCAGCACTGTTTGAGGAACCAATGGAAAACATAACACCATAGGGGCTGCTACGAAGAAAGTTAGCCCCACCCCAGCCAGACACAGGACACTTGAACCAGAGTCCCCAAAATGGACACAGTGGTGTACAGGTGGTTTGACAAGTGATGGGCAGGGGAGACAATATTTTCCCTCACTCTTTTGGCGAGGCTCCTCTTTCTGCTCTCCAAGACACTGCTGGCCACCTTTGCTAACAGGTAGCTCTGCATCATGTGAATCACTGCTGGATTGTGTTTTGTCTTCTGTCCACCACCAGGGCTGTTTCCTCAGAGATGCTCTCTGGCCAGGCAGTCCCCTTTGCCTGCCACTGCAGGCTGTTAGTCTATCCCAGGCACAGGATCTGGCCTTTGTCTTTCTTGTAGCTCACAACGTTCCTGACAGGACAGTCCTTCTGCCTCTTAGGTTCCCGTGAATGGCATCCTAAGGCACAGGAATGGTCCTCCCAATATAGTGCCATCAACAAACGTGGTGAGAGTTGCCTCCTCTGGGTCATGGACACAGGTGTTAAATTGCACAGCGCCCAGGAGAGTCCGCTGTGCAGCCCCACAATGCACCAATATGTCCCACTGGCCTGCAGGTAGGGTATGGCCCCTTCACCACTGCTCTCAGCCTCATCATCCAACTGGTGTTATGCCCATCTCTTTCTCTATCCATCCAGATCGTAATGTCCTAACTTGAGCAAAAGAATATTGAGGGAGACTGTGCCAAAACTCTTGCTGAAGTGGAGGTAAACAGCATCCACTGTGCTCTCCTCATGCACAAATGCACTTCCTTCATCATGACGGCAATCAGGTTGGCAAGGCCTTATTTACCCTTAGGAAGCTGATGCTGATGTTGTCCTTTTTTAGGTGCCCAGAAATGTCACCCATGAAGAATCATTTAATGGCACACTCCTCATCAAAGTGACCTTGTACAGCCTGTGGTTCCCTGGGTTGCACTTCTGGTCTCTTTAGAAGATGGGTACAACATTGGTTTGTCTTCACTCTTGAGAGACCCCTACCAATTCTATGACCCTTTACAGAGGACATTCCAAAGAAATATCAGTCTTTCCCTGTACCTTTGTTACCACTTTTCTGCCTGCCTATGGTGTAGTTAGTTTCTCTAGTCTTTCATGTAGTTGCACCTGTCCTGACAGAATGACCATTTGTGAAAGTCATCTTTTCAGTTGCAGACTGCCTAGGCAAAGGCCCTTTCCGTTATGCTCCACTTCTCTCCTTCTCTTGTTCTTTGTTCATTCAGATACCTCTCTGTTGGAACGGCGGAGGAATGCACGTAAGTCGACCCAATATGAGTGATAGAAGTGATTCAACTTTATTTGCGCAGCTAGCTCATATTTATACAGTTTGCGATAATTATGCCTACTAGTCCTAATATGATTGGTACATTGCTAATGTTTATTCATTACTAAAACACACCCACTTGTGGTTGGCAGCTACGCGTGTTCAGTAACTTTCTCATGAGAACTTCTTCAAAAGTTACTTGTGAAGTTATGCCAAGGTCACACCGTCCCTGTCTTTCTCCTGATAACAGCGAGACCAGCTGTTGTTTTTCTCCTGCTATCAGCAAAGCCAGCTATTTTCGGCCAAGGCCTAGTCTTGCTGCTCAAACTGACATTCTTTCACACAGAACTCTGCTCGCACAATATTTCCACAGGCCCATGTCCTTTTTCAGCAAGCCACTTCCCAACAATTCCCCCTTTTTCTTTTTGTGTGAGTAGAGCTTGGTGTGTCAGCTTTGAGACTCCTTTTATCATGCACCCATAAGCAATTCTAACTATTACACAGATTAATATCAATAT
Source organism: Astur gentilis (assembly GCF_929443795.1). Taxonomy (NCBI): domain Eukaryota; kingdom Metazoa; phylum Chordata; class Aves; order Accipitriformes; family Accipitridae; genus Astur; species Astur gentilis. Next base: position 833,671 of record NW_026060847.1, read on the forward strand.
ACCAACCATCGTATGGCTTCCTTAATCACTGACATTAGCCATGGTGTTATCCCGCCGAATATTGATTGTAACACTCCATCAAACCAACTAGTTTCTTGCTGGATCTTTTGTGTATGTTTTTTCAGCCAATTTATCTGTTTGTGTATAGATTGAGGTAAAATTTTAACACCTGCTGTATTGCGCTTTGCAAAGATCTGTGAACACAATTAATTAAACACAGTAAAAACAACATTATACCTAATAAAATACATAAGCACACAAAAAGAGGTTTGATTAATAGCTTTAGCTAGTGACACCCAAAAATTCTTACTGTCCCATGGCATTAACCGATGTGGATCAATCACCAGTGTCACTGTCATGCTGCTTACTACAGTCAGTGTGTTCTATATCAATCTCAGCATAAGGTTTCAAATTTATGGGTAAATCAGGAACGTATCTGCCAGACATGGAGGATGTGATTTTTTGTCCAATTGCTGTCAAGGCTTGCCGTCCCAGTGCACTTAGTTGTCTTGTAGAAGTTAAGCTATCGCTGCCCCTCAATAAATCCAGCAGCGGCTGTAAGTCTGTATTTGTAATACCACAACAAAGTCGAATCCACTGTAGGTCTCCGTTTAAATCTTTCTCCCTCTTTTTATTTTTGAGCAATCCAGTCTTGCTTAATCCAATGTCTTTGCCTTTCTTCTGCAGCAGCTATTACAAGCGACTCCGCATCTATCACGGATGCGGTTGGTTTCCCCGTCTCTTTTCCGCATTTCCTTTAACAATTCTAACATTATCTCTTTTTGTTCTATTATTAGAGTAGCCAAGTCCTTGTTTGCATTATTTGAATCAGGGTATATGCTAGGTATAATTTGTTCATGTTAAACGGTGGTATCTGAGGGCTGGTTTTTCGTAGGCAGATTTTTACTCACTCCCTGATTCTGTAGGGTTTCCTTTAATCGTACGGTTAGGGAGGCTTAGGAACTGTCAGATGGCTGATTAATATCGGCAGTCCCAGGGAGTGGAGCAGAAGTCAAGGGCACAAGAGCAGGTGAACAAGCTCCAAAAAGTCTCTCTCGCTGCATTATGTTTTTCTCCCCGCTTTTCCCTTTCGCTTGCAGTTGGAGAGAGAGCAGCAAAAGCAGACGCAGACGCTTTACGATCTGCTTTCATTTCTTACAGAGTTGTCTTAATCAATTTCCATAAAGTTGCAAGACCTTTAACTTCTTTAGACCCGTCACTAATTTCATCCCATAGGGAGGTTCCGATAGCATTCCAGGTACTAAGCTCAAAAGCTGTACCCACACTAATTGAAAGGTTTCTGTCCTTGCTTCATTAGATTTTTAGCTGATTTATCATCGTCAATTACCATATCCCATAATATGTCTCCTAATCTACGCCATTCACTCTCCTCAAATAATAAATCCGGATTCTTAAAGCATCCCTTAACACGACCTAAAGCAACTAATCCCGAAACTTGCTTAACGCAATTTACCCCCGCTTTTCTAAAAAGCACTGTAATAATTTTAGGGCTACCTCTTGATCCATTGCCGGCCGGCTTCTTGATACTCCTGGGTGCTACCTTGATTAAGGCACCTCGGTTAAAAAGTCTTTGCAGACTTTTTCCGGTAGCCCTCACTGACGGCTAACCCCTTTTGGACGGTCCAGGCACGAGAGTTAACACACCAACCAAGACGATCAGCGTTCGGTTAATCTTTTGCCCCCCGGTCGCTGCTACCGGTGCTTCTCAGTGTCCGTTGCTCCAATTCCCCTTTCTTCGGTCCCCGTTCGGACGCCATTTGTTGGAACGGCGGAGGAATGCATGTAAGTCGACCCAATATGAGTGATAGAAGTGATTCAACTTTATTTGCACGGATAGCTCATATTTATACAGTTTGCGATAATTATGCCTACTAGTCCTAATATGATTGGTACATTGCTAATGTTTATTCATTACTAAAACACACCCACTTGTGGTTGGCAGCTACGCGTGTTCAGTAACTTTCTCATGAGAACTTCTTCAAAAGTTACTTGTGAAGTTATGCCAAGGTCACACCGTCCCTGTCTTTCTCCTGATAACAGCGAGACCAGCTGTTGTTTTTCTCCTGCTATCAGCAAAGCCAGCTATTTTCGGCCAAGGCCTAGTCTTGCTGCTCAAACTGATATTCTTTCACACAGAACTCTGCTCGCACAATATTTCCACAGGCCCATATCCTTTTTCAGCAAGCCACTTCCCAACACCTCTCCGCTATGCAGCTGCTTTGAGCTTCAGGGATTTAAACAGTTGCCTGTCTTCCCGTAGTCTAATTGTCTCTTTAGCCAATTCTTTAATTGTGTTTATCTCTAACTATTTCGTATACATCACAAAAATTTCTCATAAGACTATCCCTCGTAGAAAGGCAGCCTCATTAGGGGCAGCTTGTACTTCAGAAGTTGTTGAGGAGTGAGACTTATTGTTTATGAAACTTCTTCATGATTTTCTTTGCTTTGCATGCAAACAGGAAAAATTCTTCTGGGCCTGTGTGCAGCCAGTTCTCTAAGGAGAACAGGGGGGAGAAGGTGCAAAGGAGCTGTAACCTCCAGCTGTAGAGATCAGTGGAGAAGTCTGAGGCAAGGAACAGAGATGTAAGCCCCAGGTGGCCAATGTCAGAAGTGCTGAGGTTTGAGAAGTGAGGGGCAAGGGTGTCCATACAGTGTCAGACCTCAAGGGACTGCTTTTTGTAGCTATCCAGACCTCCTGAGGAGACACTCTGGATCATTATCACTTGGAGAATGCTTCTATCACCTCTTCTCTAAACTGAAAATAATAAAACCTTTTCTTTAAAAGGAAAAAAGATCATGAGTATAGGTCCACTTTGAAATCTTCCTCCTTAACTGCACTGACATTTTTCTAATTATCTGTACAAGTCTTGCAGACTTGGAGAAAATTGCAGGAAGACACAAGGCTTGTTAGGGATTTCTGTATTTTAATGAGCCCCATGGTGTGTTTGAGGCTGAGTCCATGAACCTCAGCTACTGAGAGTAGACTGAAAGAAACTTCTCAAGAAGTCAAACCAGAAGCAAAGTACCTTGAAGAATTAATGGACCCCACTGAGGGCCATTCCTGACAAAGCCTCCTCAGGGACTCGTTAGAGCAGATAACTGGAGTCTGTGATTGCAGGTAGAAAAAAGCACTGTGAAGGTGGCTACAATGCTGAGAAAAGATTTGCTTTGTTTTATGAAGCAGAAAGGCCTAGCCCTGATCTCCAGGCCTTGGGAAGACAGATTCTGTCCCTCACAGGTGAGTCAGGGCTCTTCCTGGGGGCAGCAAGATGTGAGGGTGAGCAATACCAAGTGTAGGAAAACTATACAGTGCATCCTGGATTCCCCAAGAAGGGGTGAGGAAGAAACTAAGTCCAGAGCCTCAAAACAAGTTTTGCCTGGTAGGCCTCTGGGGCAGAAGCTACTGTCAAATCCAAGGTGACAAATCCCTTGGACCTGTTTGGCCTCTCAGCCTTGCCAGACAGAGCACTTGGCCATCTCTACTGCAGGCTGTCATAACCTGCCCCATGCCTTACCTCCTTCCCTTCAGGCTGTTGATGTCCATCTTGCTTTCCCAGCTAGCTCTCACCCCAGCATTTCTGTTCCTTCACGGATGTCTCTCCAGCCTGGCTGGATTTTCCTTGAAACACAAGGCCATGGGCTGATCTGGGCTCTCTCTGGGTAACCTCTTGCACCACAAGGCTACCCTTTGAGTGACATTTCTTTCTCAACACATCCAGTATGAAACTTCCAAGCTGCACTTTGCGCAGGTTTCCTTCTCTTCCCACTACCAAGAAAAGCTCCATCATCTCTGAAGCCACCCTTCAAGCCAGTGCACTCTACTACTATAGTGCCCTGAGCCTTCACTTCACCAGGCTAAAGAAGCCCAAGTCCCTCAGCCTTTCCAAAGAGGCCCCACCCTGGCAGATGTCCTCTGGGACCACTCCAGTTCGTCCCCGCTCCTCCAGACTGGGGAAGAACCCCACACGCAGACACACTAGTCCAGATGTAGCCACATCTCATTGAGGAATGAGAACACCCTTGCCTGGGTGGCCACACTAATACAGCCCTGTATGCAGTTGGCCTTCTTTACTGATTGTAGTGTTTGCTCTATCAAACAGCATTTCAAATGATACTGCACAGAGGCTGTGTGCCTTTCTTACTGGGGACATAAGCAACCAGAACCTCCAGGTACAGAACAACCAACAAATCACGTGCCTGCCTCTGGCTATCAGATTCAGGCAGAAGTGATATCAGGGTTTCCTCATATACTCAGGCAGAAGAGGTGTGAGAACCCATATCCGAGCCCTCGCCCTGGACAGGCCTACCAGGTAGCGAGGGAAACGGATTCTCACAATCAACACACTTTTGCTGCCCTGCCAGAAACACTGGCAGATGTGAGCATAAAAGCACATATCCCAGCCATGAGTCAAGGGCTGACGTATTGGCTCCTTCATAAAGAAGTGACCTCACAGTCTCTTTCCCAGCCACGTTCCTGCTTCTGGCCTATCAACTCCAAGGACAGAAGGGACCTCCCAGCCACCTTCCCAGACTTGTGCCTCCTGCTGTCCCATGAGATCCTGAGGCACAGCTGACCTCAGCATAGCATTCCCACCCATCTCCTCCTTGTGGCCTATGAGGTCATCAGACAAAGGTGTCCCGATCCAATATGGGGGAGGGCTCTTAAATGATCCCAAGAGCGACATTAAGACACAAACGAGGTCAGATGCTGTACAACCTTCCAAGCTTTATTTCCTATAACAACTGATAACTATGTTCGGACAGAGGGAAGAAGAAAGGAAAAAGAGGCAGACCGAAGCAAGAAAACAGAAGAGAGCTAGCAAGACTAGTTACTACCGGCAAGAAGCCAGCAACGTCCCACTGAGTCGGTCCCAATGCAGGTGATAGAGGGTTTGGTTCTTCTGCTGCTGCCAGCCAGGTGTCTTTCCCTCATGTTCAGGTGTTACAGTCCTTCAGATGTCTTCCAGGTGCGGGTCTTCAGCTCTCCCCACTTTTCTGCTTTTTGACGTGGGAATATGCAGTTCTTTTATTGTCCCAGTCCCCATGATTTCTCTGATAAGTCCACCCATTTCCACAGGACTCATTACCATATGTGCCGCCCCAAGACCCTCCATGGGCGCATGCCCAGGTGCTCATAGTGGTTTCTTCACCTTCCTCATGGGCAAGCACAGCTCGGTAGGCGTGGATATGGCGGTTTCTTCAGGGACATCTTGTGCGTACTCCCCCACAACAACAGGATGTTGAGGCAACAGCAGTGTTGAGACAACCAGCCAAAACAGTCTCTCACACCCTGCTGCAGCCTTGTCCCATATGGGGCTTTGCAGATAGCTCTGCTCCAATGTCTTCAGAAGGAGAGAGGCTGTACAGGGCTGTCCGTTCCCCCAAACCAGCCCTTGGACCAGCAGGAAGATGGAGATGGCCTCACAGCAAAGCTCACCTGTCAAGTTGGGGTGACCAGCAAGTGCTGGAAATGGCCAATGAGAGACATTGGGAGTGACAAAGACCCTGAGCCACCCTTTCTGTCTGTCCACACCACCAAGGCCACAGACCGACATTCTCTCTCCTGCACCTGCATGTCTTCCATGCTTTCTACAAGCCCTGCCACTGCACCACAAACACCCAGTGTGAGTCCTTACCCTGCATGGTCACACACTACGAGCTATACGCTGGTATTTTTCTCTCCTGGGCACTTTCCAGCACAGCACAGCTCCCCCTAAACTCTTCCAACTGCCTCTGAACTCCCTCCACCTCCCCTGCCCTCTGCCCAGTGCAGCCCAGCCCGGCATGGCTCCACAGCTTTGCCCATCATAGGATGCGGCAGAGCTCTGGGCACTCACCCCACATCCCCAGACCCTCTGAAGGGCACAACAGCTACTCGGGCGTAGAGAGGGGTGAGCAGCAGGGGTGGGGGGCATCCGTGGCACAAGGCCTGAGGAGATCTCCTTGTATGATGGAAATGCTGCAATGGAGGCCAGCTCTGTCACACAAGTGCCCACTGCCTGTCCTTGCCTGCGACCACAGGGCTGCCACACAGCAGGACTGTAGCCATGCTTGAAGAGCACTCAGGCCTTCCACCAACCCAAGGGTTCAAAAGGAAAGCATGGAAGTGGGAAAAAAGCAGCTCGGGAAAGAACAAGTGCTGGTGCTCCCTGGCAGTGCTGCTGTGCCTGGACTCTTTTCTTCTTCCCCTCTGCACACAGGCACTGCTCCCTGCAGCTGCAGAGCAGGTCTTGGAGGGTGGATCTCAGAAAAAAAAGTCACTGCAGGGCCATTTATTTGGTTTAAACTCACAGGGGGTATGGCTGTTCATTTGCACAGCCTCCAGGTCACAGAAAGCCTGGATATATTGTGAATTAGAAACCAGAGAAAGACAGACATTTCTTTGTGGAAAGCATTCAAATAAGAAAAACAAAGCAAAAAGAGCAAAGAAAAATCTGATTCAAACCCCCAAATCACTGTAAAAGAAACCAGAAGAAAGGCTGGGCCTATAATGAGATAAGTACTATGCAGAAGACAACAGGCAGTTTATTCATTTGGAAAAACATCCAGTGATTAGTTTTCTCAGGGCATCCTTGATCTCATGGTTTCTCATGCTGTAGATGATGGGGTTCAAGACTGGAGGCACCACTGAGTACAGAACTGCCATCGCCAGGTCCAGGGATGGCGAGGAGATGGAGGGGGGCTTCAGGTAGGCAACCATGGCAGTACTTATAAACAAGGAGACCACAGCGAGGTGAGGGAGGCAGGTGGAAAAGGCTTTGTGCCGTCCCTGCTCTGAGGGGATCCTCAGCACCGCCCTGAAGATCTGCCCATAGGACAGCACAATGAAAACAAAACATCCAAATCCAAAGCAGACAGCAACTACAAGTACCCCAACTTCCCTGAGGTAGGCCTCTGAGCAGGCAAGCTTCAGGATCTGGGGGATTTCACAGAAGAACTGGTCCACAGCATTACCTTGGCAGAGAGGTAGTGAAAATGTATTGGCAGTGTGCAGCACAGCAGTGAGAAACCCACTGCCCCAGGCAACAGCTGCCATGTGGACACAAGCTCTGCTGCCCAGGAGGGTCGCGTAGTGCAGGGGTTTGCAGATGGCAACGTAGCGGTCGTAGGCCATGACAGTGAGAAGGAAACACTCTGCTGACATCAAAAAGACTAACAGAAATGCCTGGGCAGCACATCCTGCATAGGAGATGGCCGTGCTATTCCAAAGGGAATTGGCAATGGCTTTGGGGACAGTGGTGGAGATGGAGCCCAGGTCAAGGAGGGAGAGGCTGAGAAGGAAGTAGTACATGGGTGTGTGGAGGTGGCGGTCACAGGCTATGACTGTGATGATGAGGCCGTTGGCCAGGAGGGCAGCCAGGTAGATGCCCAGGAAGAGCCAGAAGCACAAGAGCTGCAGCTCCCATGTGTCTGCACATGCCAGGAGGAGGAACTGGTTGATGGAGCTGCCATTGGACAATTTCATCCTCTGGGAATAAGGTGCTGTCAAAGTAGAAAAAAGTCAGTGAAGAGTTAGGGCATTATTCTCTGAGCAATATCAAAGCCAATTGCCATAGACCCTCCCACTCTCACACACACAGACACTTTTCCTTATCTAGGAGACCTTCCTTCAGGTCTGTGGCTGGAGCCCAGCTTGGTGCTGGCCGAGTCTGCAATGAAGAGCAGGGCCTCTTCCCATGGGCTCTTGAAAAGTCAGCCCTGCTCTGCAGCAGTGGGTTCATGGGATCAGTGGGGGAAAGGGCCAGACTGGTGTTTGACTTTGTCAGCTGAAACCCCTCCTAACACAGAAGAGTCTGTCAGCATCTGCACTCTCAGTGCTAAGGAATCAGGAAGGTAAAAGAAGTTTAAGAGTTCTAGGACTTTTTACAGCTGCCGGCATCACCCCTGGGGAGTTTTCTTAGATCTAAGAAGCTTCAGCATTTCTGCTGCATTCCGGGAGAACAGCATGGGACAGGCAAGTCAAGAGGATTGCCTGTGGCTTAGTGCAGAGAGAGGGGGAGCTGATCTGTCCTTCTGTCTAGTTCCCACTTTCACTGTGCTTGCATCTTTCTAAGTTAATCACACTCCCATGTTTTACCCTGAAAAGCCACGAGACACTGCTGAGAGCAGAAACATCCACTGCAGACCACGAAATGTCTCCTCCTTTCTCAAAGTCTCAGCACCTTGCTTCTAGCTAAGGACACACCGGGCTCATTTCACCAGCCCAAGGGCATTTCCTCAGTCATAGCATCTCTGTCCTTCTCCATGGGGCTTTCAGATCACAGAAAGCTGCTCTGAGACAGGTTTGCATCCTGCAGGGCAGCTAACAGCTTGGAAGGGCACTCGGAGGTGACAGGCAAGTGACCTGATGTGATGGCATCTCTGTAAGGGAGAATCAGCTCATTCCCCAGCCCCACAGACAGCATTGAGCATAACCCCTCAGACGATAGGAAAGCTGGGACACTTGTTCCCATGGACACAGCTGCATGGGAGGACCCACAAGATCAGTGTGTGACTCTGCAGCTGAAACGCCCACCCCAGAGAACCTGACAGCAGGAACTAGATAACAGTAACACAGACAAGTGGAGAACCAAGGAAAAAAGCAGTGATTGACTGGTTCAGAGAGGCAAGGGGAGAGGCAGCTGAAGTCTCAGGGAAGAGTAACCCTCGCCTAGTTGTGCATGCCACCTCCCAGACACCAACACAGCCAGGCAGTTGTTCTCAGTCCCTGTGCTCTACTTCAGGAGGCTACTATCAGATTTACTGGTCCCTCAGAGTTATAGCTCAGGAGTCTCAGGAACTTGTTCAAGCATGACAAATCCTTCTGCTTTTCTCCTGAAAATTCCCAAAAACTAGGACGCAGAAAACGCAGACTCTGGAAAGCTCCTTAACTTTATAGCAATCCCTGGTTTGATCTTCCCCTTGAAAAGTGCCCTCAGAAATGTACTGGGGGTGATCTGGAGCTGTGAGCAGACCTGATCCACACAGCACCCTCTTCTCAGCAGAAGGACCCTGCCCTGCTGCGAGATACTTCTTCCACCCACAGCTTCTCCCCACTCTGCTGTTGGAGATTCCCAGGCAGGCAGAGTACTTACCCTGACCAGTGGCAGAGTCCCTGCCCCAGCACACAGCCCCCTGGCCCCAAGGACCCTGCTCAGAAGGACAGCCCTGGGAACCCCTGGCTGCACACCCACCTTCACACTCTGCAGCCATCCCCAGGTGAAGGCAGCTGACATGCCCTGTCCCTCTGAGGGTGCAGCAGGGAAGCTGTGCTCCAAAATGCATGCTTTTTCTCTACACTGGAGAAGCTTTGAGAGTCCTCCTGACAGATCCACTAGGCTGTGGGATGTGCCAGATTTAGGAGGTCATTCCAGCAACCACAGCTGCATTGCCCTGCAGCCAGAGACTTACCCTGTTACGGGCCGTGAAGACTTTTCTCCAGGTCAGCTCTCCTTTCTCCTCCCACCCCACACTGCCTTTAACCTTCCTCTCCCTTCCCTCTTCTACCCTCAGTGCCCTCAGCCCTGCTGAGCTTTGCAGAGGAGCTGCTCCTGTGCAGAGCTGTCTCTCTGCAGTGCTGCCTGCTTGCCATGAGCTCCCTCCAGCCCAGGAGCCCAGCCCAGCTCAGCAGCAGAGGACCAGCCCAAGGCAGCCCTTTCTCTGCCCCCTCTGGGCTCCCTCCAGGTGTCCCTGGGGCTCCAGGGGAACCTGCTGGAAAACAGGCTGAAGCAATCAATGATATTTATTCCCTCAGCTGGGGAGAGATGCTGCTTTCCTGAAATAAAATTTTCCACTCAGAGACAAAGTTACATCTACATGTGACCTTTTTTTTTCTTTCCAGACATATAATCATTCTCTCAGAGTAACTTTTAATACCGCTTTTTTCATGTTATTTTTTAGATGGGATACTCAGAAAGTGACAGGCAGGGACGTCCTTTACACCTACAGAGAGAAGGGATCCTTGTGTCAATGGTGGCATTTCATCTGCGTTTCTATTCATGGCATTCGAATGAGACTCAGCTCCCTCCCATGCACACAACAAAGCCACAAGGAGGTGGGATTCCTCTTGACTCTCTTCAGGTGGGCACAAAATAGGCACCTACATGGGAGCTCATTATCTCAGCTCCCATCTGAATTAGTGGAGAGCAAAGGCAGGAGTCAGGTGTTCAGATGCAAATACCTGGTGACATTTGAGTTGCCAGAGGTGGTCCAAGATATGTGTAGATAACAGCAAACTGTATTGGAGAAATTCATAGAGACACGGCAACATCTTGGGAATCATGTATGAGCCTGCTGGGAAAATCCTTTGGCCAAGTGACAGGGCAGCTTATGCCCAAATAAAGACCAAAAGAATCTTTTCCTACTCCTTATCCTTATGGCACTCGATACAGGTATTCATATGAACGACTGCAGTCATGTGCCATATGGACAGCTAGGTCTCTCTCTTTTCCATCAGCTGAATTTACTATAGCTCCTCTGACTGTAATAGAATGTGTTCCATGTTCGTCCCCACATTGCCTAGCAGAATTCAGGGCAGGTCCTCTATTTAATGTCCGAATACAGGGCCAAAGAGCTATACGAGATGCCAAGGCTGGCAGGGACCTCACAGGAGATGCAGAAAAGCAATTCCCATTCAGGGTGGGTGGTATATCACAGACACTCCAGATGGCATCACAGAGAGTGTAATTTGGTGCCTGTTTGCCATACACTAAAGCCATCAGTCAGAGGCATCAGTCATCAGATGCCATCAGAGAGGCTAGGTCTGCTCCTTGTCCACCCAAGAGCTGCAGGCATTGCATGAACAGGAAGCATGTCACACAGGGGTTTTTACTCACTTCCTTGATGATCCAATCAATGAAATGACCAAGAATTTTCCGAGTGTGCCTGGATACATCTTGTCTTCAAGGACATCATCCTCCAAGCACAGCAATGTTCCATATTAAAACTTAGTGGAAGCTCAAAAAGGATTTCAAGGGCATCAGGAAGAATTTTTGATGCTTCAGGAACTGTTACAGAGGAAAAAGTGATAAGGTAGGACCACTGCTGAAATGAAGAAGAGTAGCTCTAGACAGATCTGAGGTACTTTACGTCACAGCCTAGGTTAATACCAGCAAGGTCTCCCAGGCCTTTGAGCTGTGAGGCAGGACTCTGGAGGAGAACAACCAGCAGTGGATGGGGATCAAGTGTGCGGTTACTCAAGCAAACTACACCATTACCAGTCCCTGGGAACCATAGGGGCTGCATCCAAGGGTGCTGAGAGAGTGTTTTTTTCTCGAGGAGGTGCTGGTCTGTTATGACCCCAATAAGAAAGGAACTTGGATACTGTGAGCTGTATTTTAAAATTATTTTGATCATCGTTAGCACTATAAGGAGACAACCATGCAGATCACCTTAGGCCCCTTTAGATGGTGGGAACCCTGGGTGGTGTAGCATTGAATGGGCCTTCTACCTGAATGCAGCAAACCATGCAGACCCCATCCATAGAAGACAGTCTCCTGTTTTGGTCATTCAAGCTACTGTAGCATTTTCTTACAGGGAACATCTCTAGTCATCGTCTCAATAGTCAAACAGAAGTTACATATTCATGAGAATGTTTTGCTGCACTGTTAGATACGGCCAAGGCCACACAGGAGGCATGATATCCAGTAGAGTGGGACCTGCCTGCAGGCTCTTGTATTATAATATGCTTCTGAGGTTGTCCTGTGGCCAAGGGATCTGTGCAGCATAACACGGGTTTGATGGCCGTGCTCTACGTGCAGTCACCCCTAAGAACTCGATGTTCAATATTTTTCTGGTCAGGACGAGTGTTCAGGTTTCCCTGTGAGAAGTCTGTGGTCCACTACGCTGCCACAGCTGAGATGCCGTGGCACAAATGTGCACTGCCAGGAGGAGCTGGAGACACATGGCTTGCCACAGAACTGTGATGTTTTTGGATAAAAATGAGACATGGTGGGACAGCTTGCTGAGCTCTGGTGCTGCAATGCAGGGATACAGGCCCTGCCCAGGGAGGAGCAGGGAGGACGAGGTCTATGCCCTCTGTATGACGGGGAAGCTTGGATTTGTGGGGGTCCTTTATGTGACAGAGAAAAGGTTGGACTAGCTTTTGTCATTTAGGATCAGAGCAGGAGTCAGCAGGAGTGACCTTGTGTTTGCAGTCACAAAGTTCTTGCTCAGGGAAAGGAAACAGAAAAGGTCTTTTGTAAGGAACCCCAGAAAGTCTCCAGGTTCATGAGCAGGCTCTGTGGAGGGTGGGTGAGGTTCCTGTTGTGAACAAGTTCAAGTGCCCTGGCATTCCCTGGCAAGGCAAAGCAAGAGGGTGCCAACAGCCTGGAGTTGGGTATTGGGACAAATTCTTCAGGCAGCTGCCAGGAGGGCCACCAAGGGTGATTGTCACCTGGACCTGATCCTGGCCAACAAGGAACAGCTGGTTAGCGATGTGATGATATTCAGTGTCTGTCTCGGTGTCCTAGCCATGAATTAGTGGGGGATGAGACACCAAAGGGCAGTGAGTATGGCCAGCAGCAGAATACAGACCTGGGACTCCAGAAGAGAAGACTTGGACACACTCAGGAGACTGAGACAAGTGGCGCCATGGGAAGCAGCTCTGTTGGGTGAAGAAGCATGGGAAGTCTGATAGGCCTTACAGGACAGCCTCTTCCAAGCACAAGAAGGATCTCCCCAAATACCCTTGAAGAGAAGCAACCATCTCTGGAGGCTGCTTGTGTGAACTGAGTGAGCTCCAGGGCAAAAAGGCAGCAGGCAGGAGTTGGAAGCAGGGAAAGCTGCAGAAAGAATGTCGAAACCTTGTCCCGGGATGTAGGGATGATGCCAAAGCCAAAGGTCCCACTGTCTTGAGAGATGCAGGGGAGGATAGAGGCAGCAAGATGAGCTGATGCTAGTTCATTATCAGTAAAAGAATAGACAGGCATGATGTGGGCATTTTTCTGAACTTCCTAAGTGTAGTAGCAGGTAAGGCTGAGGAACTGAATGACTTCTTTGGCTGTGACTTCTGCCAAGCCTTTTTGACTGGCGACAGGACCCTGGAGGAAAACAACCAGCAGTGAGTATGGATCAAGTCACGGATTACTTGAGAAACGTCAGCCTTGAGCATCCCCTGGGAGCAGAGGGGAATCATCCAAGGCTGGGGAGGAAGGAAGCCAATTTCATAGCAAGGGTCACTCTGCATCACTTTTGACAGATCCTGGAGATCAGGACAAGTCCCTGACAGCTTCCAAAGAAGTTCTCTTCCATCACAGGCCAGAGGACGACCAGGGGAACAACAGGTTCTTTGACCTTCTATAGAAAGCAGTGTGTCCCTGAGCATTTCCTCCTGGATGATATTTCTGGGGAGGTGGAAGGTGGCTGGGCATGGCCAGCATGGATTTACACAGGGTGGATCATGAGAGACCAACCTCATTGTTTTCCAGGATGAAAGGGCTGGATTTCTGGATGAAGGTGGATGATCAGGAGGTGTCTTTTATTATATCATTGCATACAGGACTTCTGGGAGGATGGAGGGAGGAAGGAGGGATGGGCAGATGGATGGATGGATGGATGGATAAAGAGATGGGCAGAACTGACAGTGATGGTTCAGCCTCAGAAGGTCATAAAATATGGGTCACAGTCTGCCTGGAGGCCTGTAAGAATTGGGCACTGCAGACATTTGCATTGTGACTGCATGCCTCAGCCTGGGAGATGGGGTTTCCCCCTGCTGCGGGTGGCTCTGCCAGTCCAGACACATGAGTCTAGGTGGTGCAGACTCTACTTGAAGACATGCCTGTAACCCAAATACATTGGGATGAATGCAGAATTGGCTATTCAAATTCAAGCATTTCATTCACTTGGTCTCTTTGCTTTGACATCTTCTCACTTTGACTACACTCCTGAAATCTCTCTAATACACCACAGGAAAACTGAAGATTTGTATTGGGTCTGGCTGAGATGGAGTTAATTCTCCTGATAGCAGCCCTCATAGTGCTGTGCTCTGCACTGGTAGCTAGAAAGGTGTTGATAACACGCCAGTGCTTTGGCTACTGCTGAGCAGTGCTGGCACAGCATCAGGGTTGTCTTTCCAACATTTTTTCCCCCCTCAACAGCAGGCTGGGGCTGGGCAAGATCTTAGGAGGGGACATAGCCAGGACAGCTGAGCCAAACTAACCAAACAGATATTGCATACCATATGACGTTAGCTGAGCTATAAAAGCTAAGTAAAGGGAGATGGAAGCGGAGCATTTTCATCTTCTGGAGCAACCACTACACGTACTGAAGCCCTGCCTCCCAGGAAGTGGCTAGGCATTGCCTGCTGATGGGAAGTAGAGAATAATATCATTTGATTTTCTTTGCTTTCGTGTGCGACATTTGCTTTCACTTTATTAAACTGTCCTTATCCTAGCCCATGGGCCTTTTGTTATATTTTCTCTCCCCTGTCCATCTGAGGAGGGGGAGTGATAGAGTGGCTTTGGTGGGCACCTGGCAGCCAGCCAGGGTCAGCCTACCACAAGACTAAAGGCAAATTATGCCCAGACTTGGCTCCTTGGGGTGTTTTGCATGCTAATGAGCCCTCTGGTGCCCAGTTCCTGAACTGCAGATCCTTAGAGACTGACCAAGCCTCTAGAGATGTCCCAAGTCAGAAGCAAACCTCCAGGTTTGTGAGGGTGTTAGCAGGCCCTGCTGAGCTCCGTCACTGAAGAGGCCATGCAGGGAATGAGCAGACAAAGTTCCTGTCCCTGGGGGCTGGTGAAGCAGGAAGTTGGAAGCACTTGGTACAGGAGGAAATTTAAATGTGGAGGTCACTGTGAAAGCCCTTGATGTGCTTCAGCAAGCTGGATGGCCAAGCCCTGACACCCATCCCCTGGGGAGGGGGCACCTTTTCCTCTTAGGGTGCTCAGGGCTCTTCCTGGGGGCAATGTGAAGTGGGAGTGTGTGATGCTGCCAGGTACAGGTCAGCAGTGCAACACCTTGCAGGTTGTGTGGAGGGTGGGTGAGGAGGCAATGCAGCACTGGAGCTGTAAGGACCTCATGTCCTCTAGTGGGGCTCAGTGGAAGAGACAGAAGCCATAGCCAAGAGAACAAGGGTCTCTGCTCTGCTGGGGTGTCAAAGCCCCACCAAGGCCCTTGGCCATCTCCACCACAGCTACACTGTCCTGTGCCTGTGCCTGCTTCCTTGCTTCCAACACCAAGCCGTGGTTTTCTGAGGATTTGCCAATGCCTGTGAGCTCCCCACAAGCCATCCCTTTTCCTTTAAAGCCTTGCTAATGCTCATTTACACCCAAGATTTCCGAGGCCCAGACTTGCTAGAATGCTCTGTTTAGCACCACATCCCAGCACTGAACTGCACATCCTCCTTCTTCTGCTGTTGCCTCAGATTACAAACTCAACCTGTTTCACTTCACCATGACCCCTGCCCCAATATTTCAAGTCTTTTCCCTGCCTTTAACTCACTGGTAGGCCTACATGGCTTTGCCCGTGCACACTACATGGAAATGTCTATACCAGCCCTGATTTGCCCAGGACGGGCCTGCCTTCCTGACATCTTCCCAGGATAATCTTCTTCCTCAACCTCCACACACCGACATCAACTGCCTTCCAGTTCTGTTTTCAGACATTTGCTAAAGCCATTAGCAATACCCTTGTTTCTCACTAACATTCCTCAACCCTCTCTCGCAGACCTACACATGGCCAATCGCTGATGCTCAGCACCACTCACTCTTCAGAAGAGGTCTTGAGCATTTTGGAACTTCCTGGTGCTTTTTATAAGCTTCCTCGCTCCCTCCAGACCTCATGGTGAGCCTTCTTGGCTACAACAGGGCCTGGATGACAACCTCTTATGAAATGGTTGTCTTTTTATGATCATCTGTGCAGAAAGAGTAGTCACACAAAAGTACAAAATATATCAAAATGGGTGCTGAGTGAAGTGTAGTAAGAACCAGGCCATGGGGGCCCCCATGCCACCTGGAGAACATAAAGGGCAACCTTTTGGAAGACCACCTGTCGTGGTTTAACCCCAGCCAGCAACTAAGTACTATGCAGCTACTCACTCACTCCCCCCTCCCCCCAGTGGGATGGGGGAGAAAATCGGGAAAACAAGTAAAACTCGTAGGCTGAGATAAGAATGGTTTAATAGCACAGAAAAGAAGAAAGCAATAATGATAATGATAACACTAATAAAATGACAACAGTAATAATAAAAGGATTGGAATGTACAAATGATGCGCACTGCAATTCTTCACCACCTGAAAATCGACCGCCAGCTAGTCCCTGAGACACAATCCCCTGCCCCCTCTCCCCCCAGTTCCTATACTAGATGTGATGTCACATGGTATGGAATATCCCGTTGGCCACTTTGGGTCAGCTGCCCTGGCTGTGTCCTGTGCCAACTTCTTGTGCCCCTCCAGCTTTCTCGCTGGCTGGACATGAGAAGCTGAAAAATCCTTGAGTTTAGTCTAAACACTACTGAGCAACTGCAAACATCAGTGTTATCAACATCCTTCACATACTGAACTCAAAATATAGCACTGTACCAGCTACTGGGAAGACAGTTTACTCTATCCCAGCTGAAACCAGGACATCTTCCCTGGTGTATTCTGCCTTATATTTTAGGGAGATTTGTCTATCAGGAATTAAAGCCCCTTCTATTTTATACCTTTGTTTTGTCCACTTGTTTTGCCTCTTTGTCCGCCAGCTCATTCCCTTTTTCCAAATGTGAGCTCACTTTCTGGTATGCCTTAATATGCATAATTGCTACTTTCTTAGGGAGCTGGACAGCTTCCAGTAACTTCAGAATTTCTTCTGCGTGTTTGATATTTTCCCCTTGAGAACTCAATAGTCCTCTCTCCTTCCAAATTGCTCCATGTGCATGTACAACTCCAAAGGCATATTTTGAGTCTGTATAAATGTTCACAACTTTGCCCTGGGCCAATTCCAGGGCGCGGGTTAGAGCAATTATTTCTGCCTTCTGTGCGGAGGTGTTCATGGGCAAAGCCCCTGATTCTATTACCTCTTGGCTGGTGGTGATGGCGTATCCCGCATGTCGATTACCATTTAGGACGTAACTGCTTCCGTCTGTGAACCCAGTTTCCCCATTTTCCATGGGGCTGCCTTTCAGGTCTGGGTGGCTGGCATATGTTGCTTCGATGGTTTCCGAACAGTCATGATGTACCGGTTCTCCTGTGTTCCCGCTGAGAAAAGAAGCTGGGTTGACAATGTTAATGACTACCATCTCCACGTCATCCTGCTCTACCAATATAGCTTGACATCTCAGGAATCTTTGTGGAGAGAGCCAGTGTCCACCTTTTGCTTCCAATACTGCTGATACTGTGTGAGACACCAGAACAGTCATTTTCTGGCCCAGAGTAAACTTTCGGGCTTCCTGTATATTCAGTATCACAGCCGCAACCGCCCCCAGGCATCCAGGCCAACCTTTTGCATTCATGTCTAACTGCTTAGAGAGGTAGGCAACTGCCCGTCCATATGGGCCAAGGTTTTGTGCTAATATTCCCAGGGCAATGCCCTGATTCTCATGGGAGTAAAGAACAAACGGCTTACATCTGGGAGTCCTAAGGCCGGGGGTGACATCAAAGCCTTTTTCAGTAGCTCAAAGGCTCGTTCGGTCTCCTTATTCCACTCAAGGTGTTTCTGCTCAGTGGCTGTCAACGCATACAGTGGTTTAACAAGCAATCCAGAATTATAGATCCACAATCGGCACGACCCTGTCATTCCCAGAAAAGCCCGTAACTCTTTTACAGTCTGAGGTCTCCGAGTTTGACATATTGCCTCTTTACGGGCCTGTCCCAAAATTCTTTGTCCTGCACTAATTTCATAGCCCAAATAATTCACTCTGCGTTGCATTACCTGTGCCTTTTTCTTGGATACCCGGTACCCCTGGAGTCCCAGGAAATCCAACAGACTCACCGTCCACGTCATACAATCTTTCTCTGTTTTGGTGGCAATCAGGATATCATCCACATACTGCAACAGCTTCCCCTCCTCAGACTGAGATTCACAGGATTCTAAGTCTTTCGCAAGCTGATTGCCAAAAATGGTAGGACTATTCTTAAATCCTTGTGGCAACACCTTCCAAGTGAGCTGGGTCTTCCGACCACTCTTGGGGTTTTCTCATTCAAATGCAAATAATTTTTGGCTGGCTTCATGGAGAGGGAGGCAAAAGAAAGCATCCTTCAAATATAAAACAGTAAACCAAGTCAATTCAAGTGTTAATATGGTCAACAGGGTATATGGGTTCACCACTACCGGGTAAAGATCTTCAGTTATCTTATTCACCGCCCGTAAGTCTTGGACCACATGATATGACCCATCGGGCTTCCGAACAGGTAATACAGGGGTATTGAATTCAAAGTCACACTCTTTTGATAATCCCAAGTGCAAAAAATTTTCTATCACCGGCTGGATTCCTTCTCTGTCTTCCTTCTTTAGGGGATATTGTTTAATTCTTACCGGCTTTCAGCCTTCCTTGATCCTGACTTCAACAGGTGGAGCACTGTTCGCTCTTCCAGGTACATCGGTAGCCCATACCCCCGGGTACACTTGGTTTAAGATGTCCTCGTTCATGTTTCCTTCTAGGGGGAGACTGGTTAAGGTTAGGCTCAATATTTGAATATATTGCTGATCTTTTACCATCAGAGTAATTTCTCCCTTTCTGAATACAATTTTTGCTCCCAATTGTTCCAACAAGTCCCTTCCCAAAAGTGCCTTTGGGGAGTTGGGCATATATAAAAATTTATGAATGCCCCACTGTTTTCCTAATTTATATTCTAAAGGTTTACAAAAATATGCCTTTCCACTTTGGCCAGTCGCTGCTTTCACCATGACATAATCATTTCCCAGGGGCATCAAAGCCTCATTCAGACCTGAGTATGTTGCTCCTGTATCTACCAAAACTTCTACCTCTTGTTGTGTTTGCCCTAGCTTAATTATAACCAGTGGATCCACTAGGGTAGATTCCCCAGGTTCCCATCAACCTCCCTTCACATGGGCTACTGTTCTTCCTGTTTGAGCCCTCTGATCCTCCTTGTTCCTTGGGCATTCCCTTTTCCAATGACGGAATTTTTTACACAAAGCGCATTGATCCTTGCCCAGTCAGGGCAAGTCTTTTCTAGGCCCTCTTCCTCTTTTTTCCTGGATAACAGCCATTAATTTCCTTTGCCCTTGCCTATATTCTTCTTCTCTGTTACTAAATACTCTCCATGCTACATCCAACAATATTTCTAAATTCCTACTCTCTGTAGGGTGTAATTTCTGAAGTTTGTGCCTTATATCCCCTGTAGACTGACACAAAAACAGGAAGACTAATTGTTGTATTCCTACCTCTTACCCAGGATCCAGCGCTGTGCTGCGGCACATTACATCCCTCAGTCGATCCAGGAATTAGGATGGAGACTCGGAAGGACTCTGTTTAACTGCATATAAAGCTGACCAATTTATAGTTTTGGGGATCGCTCTCTCCATTCCTTTTATAATCCACTCCTGATACCCCTGCAATCTTTCCATATGTGCAGATCTATTAACATCCCACTTTGGGTCTTGGAGAGGGAAATATTCCTTAATGGCCCCTCCTGTAATCTTATAATGATCTTCAGCAAGGTTCCCTGCTGTTTTTAAAATCAGCTGTTCCTCTGTCTCAGTCATATATTCCAATAATAACTGTCTATGCTTCCAATCAGGGTTATGCTGTTTCACAATAAATTGGAAATGCTTAGCTACACTTATCAGATCTCTCCTATAATCTTTTGCAACCTTTTTCCATTCCCCTAGGTCAGCAGTAGAAAAGAGTACTTTGATTAACATCGTCCCACCATCTGGCCCCACCGCCTCTCGGAGAGGTACTTGTAAAGCTGTTGAGGTAATTTTCTTCCTAGTACGGGAAGATACAGGACTGCTCGGGGGGGTCGAAGTTCTATCCAACCCCTGCATCCTGTTCCTGTGGTCGAGGGGGAGGCTTAAACAAATCAGTTAGACTTTGCTCTGGTGCCTGATGGATTTTATTTGTCTTTGTACATCTTTGTCCAATACTACATGCTGAATAACACCACCTGAGTTTACCTCTAAGCTCCTTGTTGTTCTCTCGCTCAAGTGCAAGCACCATGGGGTCCTGTGGGGGTACCATTCCACAGTCCCTTTGCCACTCCGGATGATTTCGGAGGGTGAAAAACATGTCTGCATACGAAACCTCATCCCATTTTCCTTCTCTTCTTAAAACCAGCATTAGTTGTAATAGAGTATTATAATCTAGTGACCCATTAAGTGGCCACTTAGCATCACTTTCTAACTTATACAATGGCCACCATTGATTGCAGTATTTAATAAGGTTCTCTTTACTTTCCGTACCTCCGGTCCTAACAATATCTTTCCAGTGGGCAATTACACAACCCAGAGGACTTTTCCTCAATATTCCTCCTTGACTGTTTCCCATTTTATAACTCCTCCTAATGATTCTTAAGTTTGATCTTGGCTTCTCCTTTTAATAAGCTTCCATGCAAATTGTTTCTTACACTTCTTTTACAGTCTTCGCCAGTTTTCCTCCCATACGTCCCAGATTTCTGGAATTAAATTTTCCTTTACACACCAATCTCAGTATTTTGGATTCTTAATGATCTCTTTCCCAATCATAAAAGTGTGGAGTTTGGAGAAAACTCTCAAAGCAGTCTGGTTCCCGTCTGCTAGAAGTACAGTACCAGCTTCTCCCACAAGAATTACACTTCAACAAAACCGTAGCTGGATGCTAATTATTATATAGTCCAGTTGCAAGCCCACATACAAAGCAAGGAATCACCCCTATCAATACGTAAAGACATTCACACATTAACAAACATACATACACCTATAAATTTCAACATATCATTTCCACACAGCCACACAAAATCTTTAACATAAATTTCCAAACATTCACATCATACAAGCATCGCTCCAGTTGACAAACTTCAGCAGCTGCAAAAAGAAACCAAGCATAATTGTGAGGGGGTCCACTTACCCCATAAACCAAGTGCAATTGCGAGGGGGTGCGCTTACCCTTCTCCTGCCTCTTATATAGCAGTCATCAACAGGTCTGTCCTGGCTCCCGATACTGGGATGTAGCGATCAGCCCGGATTTGCTCGATCTGCCCCCAAGATCGCTAGCGGCTGCTCTATCGGTCAGCAAATCCCCCCTTGTTACCATACAGGGTACCCTCCTCCCATACGGGGACTACGCTGCACGCCAGACGTCTCTGTGCGATTTACCAGCTGCCCCGGCCTGTACTTTTACAGGCTCCCCTTGTAAAACATACCGTTTGGTCCGCGGCTCCGCAGGAGGTTGTTGTCTGCTCCCGCAGTGAGCGGCTGGCAGCGGAGGCTCCTCTGAGGAAAGTGCTCGGGGCGCGCCGAGGGGCGTCCACTCCGCAGTCGGTCCTGCAGCCGAGCAGAGAGTCTCCTGGCTGGCTCTCCAAACTGACGTGCAGAAAACAGACTCCATAACCAGTGAGATTGTAAAGTAGGCATGTTCGCCTCAAGTTTATACAGTCAGGTATTACATATTTACAATACGCCTATACATATGCATGACCTATCCCCGCTCCATATTAAAATTAGCTCCGAGAGGTCATTTCCATAGTCTCCTCCCAACTGCGCCTGCGCAGTGTCTCCTTATGGTGGTTGTCTGGTGGTCCCAGAGATGAAGATAGATGGCTCCTCTTCATCACCACTAGTAACCTTTTTCCTTGCGCAGGCTCAGTGATTTCTTGGTATTCACCCAAGCCGCAAGACCAGTCTTAGCTGGCTCTTGGGGCCTGCTCCTGCTTCTTATCAAGGACTGTCTTTACCTCATTGGCTGGTTCGTGGGACAAGCTCTTCTTACCAAGACTGTCTCTACCTCACCTAATTTCAACAATGTAAGCACTAAACATCATCTTTCACCCCCCTTTATTATGTCTACTGAGATTCTTTGACTCCTCTTGTCTCCAGCTAACAAACATGAGAGGCTCCTTGCCAGGAAGCCAGAGCCTTGGGTGTTGCTCAGCTGCTTCTTACTGGCACTTGACTCAGATTCTGTTGTTGGTGGCTTTGGTGCTTTTCTGTGGCTACTCTTTCTACAGAGAAGATCTGCCAGTGCTGGGCTGGATGTTCAAAGGGAGGGTCTCCTCTACACATCATGCGACGGATGCCACATGGAGTAAGTGGAAGTAAACATTGCCAGGTCTCTTTTTTATCTGGGTGAAGTCAGGGTGCTCCCTCAAAATGTCTTCCCTACAGGAGTCTTCTCCACCTGCTCATACAACTTATATCACCTCACACTATGTACAGCCCCATATTCCTTCAGCAGAGCTCCATGGGATAGATAGTTTTCCTGTACCTTTCATGAGAAAAGGTGACAAACTAGAGAGACTCCTTGCCAGGAAGCCAGAGCCTTGGGTGTTGCTCAGCTCCTTCTTACTGGCACTTCATTCAGACTCTGTTGTTCTGGCTTTGGTGCTTTTCTGTGGCTACTCTTTCTGCAGAGAAGATCTTAAAAAGAGAATGATTTCATAAAAGATGGTCATAAAGGCCCTGTTATAGACAACAACGCTTGCCATGACCTCTGGAGAGAGCCAGGAAGATAGTTAATAAGCACCGGGGATATAAAGAATATCAATATCTCTTCTGAAGAGTGAGCAGCTCTGAGCAGCAGTGATTGGCCATGTGTAGGGCTCAGAGAGAAAGTCGAGGGATGTCAGTGAGAAACAAGGAGGTGGCCGATGGCTTTAGCAAATCCTGAAACCCTCTCTGAGGCCAGACATGGAAAGCAGTGGATGTCTGTGGATGGGGAAGAGGAGGAGGTGTGTCCTGGGAAGATGTCAGGAAGGAAGACCCCTCTTCTGCAAGTCAGGGATGAAAGAGATTTTTCCATGTTGTGTGCATGCCTAGGAGATGGAAAGTGCCCAGTGCTGAGGGTGGCCATGCCCAGTCATCCCAAATGAGCTGACTTTGCTCTTTTCCTGCTTCACTTCCCATACTTGGGTGGACCTCAGGAAACATCTATGAGTGTGGAGGATGCACAGACCTCCTGGGGTGAAGTTTCATCACTGCGGGGGAAGAGGGAAGGGTTTGTGGACACGTGGTAGTGCAGGGAATGAGCCATGCATGTAAGAATTCAAGCGAGCCTGGGGCTAG
Organism: Astur gentilis; assembly: GCF_929443795.1. NCBI lineage: Eukaryota > Metazoa > Chordata > Aves > Accipitriformes > Accipitridae > Astur > Astur gentilis. The sequence continues at coordinate 856,810 of NW_026060847.1, forward strand.
AGGAGCACATCTTGGGTGCTAGAGGAACATAAACAAGTCTTTGAAAGAATCCAGAAGGGTTTGGGGGAACACAGACACATTGTGTAACCCTCAGAAAACTGCAGCTTTATGTTTGAAGAACAGTGAGGACAGAGAGTTTTCAGTAAATCTTGGGATATCATGGGGTCAGAGAGAGTTGGGGAAGCAGGGAGGAGAGTTAAAATCTGCAGAGAAACGATCACTGACATAGGACAGTATAGGGCAGCCTGTAGTGGGGAAAGCCAGGGCTTTGGTAGGGCTGGGACCCAGAACTGAGGTCCTTGTTCTCTTGGCTAGGGCTGTTGTCCTGTGGGCTGAATGGTCTCCATGTATGTCAGCACTGGCACGATTGCCTATCTGAACCCCCCCTCCATCTGCTCCCCATGCCTGGATCTGGTGGTGGCAGTGTTGTGCCACTGTTGCCTCCAGTGTTGAACCCTCTCATCTATAGCATGAGGGACAGGGAGCTCAAAAATGCCCTGAGGAAAGTGATTTCACGGGCATTTTTCAATACCGGTAAACTTCCAGTCTTTTTCCACAAGTGACTCCCATAGTAGGCACATGCTTTGTTTTATTATTGTTGTTATTGCTGTTTGGGGTATCATGTTCGTAGACCAATACTTGGACTTCCCATACTTCATGTGAAGCATGAACCTCCTCTGTCTCACCTGGAAAACCATACAAAAATGTGTCTTTGTAACACTGGGTCCAAGCTGACTCCCTCACAGCATCTCTGTAATAAAAAGGGATCTTCCCTGTGCACTGCCTGATGGTAGGGCTGTTTTTCCAAGCCTCGTGTCAGGAACAGGCCCAAGATACTGCACCTCAAAAAAGCCTATTGATCCGTGGTTTCATGGGCAAAAAGCTCATTGTCATCTTGTGATGTGCTAGAGGGGTGGACTTAGGACTCACCTGATGGTGCCTGGTGACAGAGGAGATGGTGAATGGTCAATGAGATCCAAGCCCAGTCCTTTCCCACATGTGACAGGGCAGAAACTCTCTTCCAGGAGGGGAATCTGTAGCTGCCTGGATATCCCGGGAGATCTCTGTGGGCAGCGTGTGCCCTGGGGTGTGGCTGGAGCTCCACAAAGTGAGAGATTGCCCAGGTGGAATCACACAAAAGTGTTAATTCTGAGTATTCAGAGGGAAAGGAGGGCTCTGCAATCACAGGACAGGCAGCGGGAACCCAGCTGGCACAGGGGAAGGGGGCTGGAGAGATGCACAAGCTGGCTGAGAATCTCTAGGGCCAGGACTGTCAGAGAAGGGGCAAATGCAGTCAGTGTTGGGGATCACCTATCATAGGAACACAGAAGAGCCAGAGAGTGAGTGGCCATACAGCCCAACCCTCAGGAAGGACCTTTGCTGCATGGTCACTCCTGTCTTCCTCCAGGTCTCTAGGATACCCAGCTCTACTGCCATTATTAACACAAAGGGAACCAGTTTCCTACCAACACTCATTACACATCAAGTCCCATAGCTTTTGCCACAGCCAGACTCTCAGCCAAGCCCATTCTCAAACACCTCCAGCTAGATCAGGTGCTTGTCTCGACACATGTTGAAAATCTCCACTGATAGAGTTCTCACCAACTTGTCTGGGTCCTTGCTGCAGTTAGTGTCTCTGAGGCTTTTTTCCAAACCCCAGCTTTCTGAGCCTCTCCTTGTACACAATGTGCTCCAGGCCCCAACCATCCTTCTGGCCTCTGCAACTTTATCTCCTATCTGTCAGGGTCTTCCTTGTGCTGGTGAGCCCAATATCAGACACAGCAGTTCTGAGGTTTTCGTGCTGTAGTAGGTAACACCCAGACCCCCACCCAGCTGCCCAGTCACAACTCCAACTCAAAAGGACAAAGGGAGAAAATAAGATGGAATAGCTCATGGGTAATGATGAAGACAGGGAGGTCACTTACTAATTACTGTCACAGGCAAAGAAGGGTTGACTTGGGGAAGACCAATTTAATTTATGCCAAGTAAAAAATGTTTGGATTGTGAGAAACAATGACAAAATTGTTAAAGTCCATTGTCCTTACACTTCCCCCCAGGCTCAAATTACTCCTTTGCTCCAAGTTCTTCTACTTGGGATATCCCAAGGTCAGGGTGAGGTAGGGAAACTGGGGGAGGCAGCTAAAGTCTGCATGGAAACTGGCACAGGCATAGAACAGTGTAGGACTGTCCGTGGTGCAAACAGGGCCTCCACAATTGATCTTCCACTTGTAACCAGTGCCTCTGACTTCCTGTTTCTCAGCGCCCAGGGACAGTCTCCTTGTCTGGTCATTCCCTCCACGGTCTCTGCAGTGATGTTTCTCAGTGGAGCCCACTAACACCCTCAGAAACTTGCAAGTTTGGTGCTGAATTTCACTTATTGAGAGGCTTGTTCAATCTTTCAGGATGTGCAGTTCAGGAACTTGGCACCAGAGGGCTCTTTAACATGAGAACTCCCTAACGAGCCAAGGCTCTGTGCATTATTTTCCTTTAGGTCTTCAATTCTTATGTGGTTAATTAGAGACATTTCAGGAGTGTAGTCAAAGTGGAAAGATTTCAGTACTAAACAATAAGAAATAATTTTTTTTTCCCCCCACTTTATTTTTCTGTTCATTCACCATGTGATATCAGAAATCCTCAATTCATATTGATCCTCCTAATGGAGTTTGAATGTATACATAAATCAAGACCCTTTACGTTTTTAACAATCTATGGTCATTCTTCATCCCTACCCCCAGCTCCACCTTTTCTCTCAACCACCTGGCACTTACAGCAGCCTTGTTCAAATCTGAGCTTTCTTCATCGAAGTCTGTAGCTGCATGTTTCAGCCCATGGGCACCAACTCCCTCCTGCTTGGAGAAATAAATTACTTGAATTACTTAATAAATTACTTGAATTGCTGCCTTCTTATAGATATACACATGAACAAAGACACATGGGTAGCCATAATAACACAGAACAGGCATGTCACAGAAAGTGGTAGTGGTGGGTGCCTGACTCCAGCAGAGAAGGCGTGTACAAAACTTGGTTTTGAAAATGATCAAAATAAATTAGCATCCTGCCCAAATCAGCAACCTACAAGGATGATAATTGTGGTATTGTATGACCAAATATATGTGTGCATAAGAAAACTGTTTGGAAGGAGGTGTGTCCTATTTCAGTTTTTCCTTTTGTCCTAGATATGGTAATGTTCACAAACAGGTGAGGGAGTGGGTAGCATGTAACTTCATGCCCAGTTATTGTGAGCGCAGAATGGGGACAATAGGTATCAGTCAAGAATTATGGGGGAATTTGTTAGGTCTGTTGCTTTCCAGAAGTGCTGTGTTGCAGCTGAAACAGATAATTCATTTTTAATGAATTATCTTATGATGGATACTTAGTACTGACGACAGCTAGTGCTTGCTAAAATGAGTTCAGGGGTAATCTGGCCCTACATACCTGCAAAAAGATGACCATATGACATTATTTTACAAACTTATGACAGTAGGGACAGCAGGTGTACCCCGGGGTACAAGTAGGGGTACCGGTGCTACACTGGAGTACCAGTAGGGGTAATGATACTACCCCAGAGGATGAGGGTACTACTAGTACCCTTCCCTCCCTCCCTCCCACCTGGCCTCCCTAACGTCGCCAGTGCAGTAGACCAGGCCTCCCTAACCACACGGGTGGGGTAGACCAGGCCTCTTAACTGGCACCAGTGGGGTAGACCTGCCTTCCCTACTATCCCTGGTGGGGTAGACATGGTCTCCCTACCTGAGTGGGCGGCATAGACCTGGCTTCCCTTGCTGACTGGGCGGGCTAGACCTGGCCTCCCGACCGGTGCTGGTGGGGTACACCAGGCTTCCTTAACCATTTGGGTGGGATAGACCTGGCATCCCAAGGGTGCCGGTGGGGTGGACATGGTCTCCCTACCCGAGTGGGCCGGGTAGACCAGGCCTTCCTACCAGCAAAGGCGGCATAGACCTGGCCTTCCTGCCGGCGCCGGAGGGGTAGATTTCCCTCCCTAACCGCGTGGGCGGGGTAGTCCTTGGCTGCCTGCCGGTGCTCATAGGGTAGACCTGGCCTCCGTAACTGCGCAAACCAGGTAGACCAGGCCTCCCTAACTGTGCGGGCAGGGTAGACATGGACTCCCAACTGGTGCCGGTGGGGTAGACCTGGCCTCCGTAACTGTGCAAACGACGTAGACCTGGCCTCCCAACCAGCACCAGTGGGGTAGAACTGGCCTCCCTAACTGTGTGGGCAGGGGAGGCCATGCCTCCCAAACCACAAGGGCGGGGTAAACCTGGCCTCTGTACCAGCAAGGGCGGGGTACACGCAGCCTCCCTGGCTGTGCAGACCGCATAGACCTGGCCTCCCTGCTGGCATGGACGGGATAGACATGGCCTCATTACCCATGCAGGCAGGGTAGACCTGGCCTCCCTACTGGCAATGGCAGGGTAGACCTGGCCTTCCTCCCCGTGTGGTCGAGGTCAAACAGGCCTCCCTCCTGGCAAGACAGGGTAGACCTGTCGTCCCTACCTCAAGGGCAGGGTTGACCTGGCCTACCTACCCACGTGGACGGGGTAGGCAAGCCTCCCTGCCAGCAAGCGCAGGGTAGACCTGGCCTCCTTGCCGGCGCGGGCATGGTAGAACTGGCCTCCGTACCTGATCATCAGGGGTAGGCCTGTGTCATCGTTTAACCCCAGCCAGCAACTAAGCACCACACAGCCACTCGCTCACTTCCCCCCCATCCGGTGGGATGGGGGAGAAAATCAGGAAAAGAAGTAAAACTCATGGGTTGAGGTAAGAGTGGTTTAATAGAACAGAACAGAAACTAATAATGATAATGATAACACCAATAAAATAACAAGAGTAGTATTAAAGGATTGGAATGTACAAATGATGTGCAGTGGAATTGCTCACCACCTGCCAACCAACACCCATCTAGTCCCCGAGCAGCAATTTCCTCCCCCACTTCCCAGTTCCTATACTAGGTGGGACGTCACGTGGTGTGGAATAACTTGTTGGCCAAATTGGGTCAGGTGCCCTGGCTGTGTCCTGTGCCAACTTCTTGTGGCCCTCCAGCTTTCTCGCTGGCTGGGCATGAGAAGCTGAAAAATCCTTGACTTTAGTCTAAACACTACTTAGCCACAACTGAAAACATCAGTGTTCCCAACATTCTTCACACACTGAACTCAAAACATAGCACTGTACCAGCTACTAGGAAGACAGGTAACTATATCTCAGCTGAAACCAGGACATCCTGGCATCCCTACCTCATCCTCCAGGGTAGTATCATTACCCCTAATGGTACTCCAGAGTAGCACAGGTAGCCCTACTTGTACCCTGGGGTACACTGGCTGTCCCTACTGGTGCTCTGGGCTAGACAGGCCTCTGTTACGGGCACAGGCTAGGTAGACCTGACCTCCCTACCTGCGTGGCTGTGGTAGACCTGGCTTCCCTACCAGCGCTAGCAGGGTAGAGCTGGTGTCCCTATTGGCAAGTGCGGGGTCGACCTGGCCTTTCTAACGATGCAGTCAGGGTAGACCTTGCCTCCCTATCAATGAGGGTGGGGTAGACCTTGCCTGCCTACCTGATCCTTTGGGGTAGTACCGTTACCCCTAATGGTACTCCAGGGTAACACCGGTACCCCTGCTTGTACCCCAGGGTACACCTGCTGTCCCTACTGGCGCTCTGGGCTAGAGCTGGCCTCCCTACCTGATGCTCTGGGCTCGGCCTAGAGTCCCTGCCTGACACTCCAGGGTAGTACTGGTACCCCTACTGATACTCTGGTGCAGTACTGGTATGCCTGCTGGTAGTCTGGGGTATACCTGCTGTCCCTACAGGCTTGTGGGGGTAAATGTGCCCTCCCTACCCGACCCTCTGGGGTAGGCCTGGTGTCCCTACGTGATGTTCCGGGGTAGGCCTGGCTTTCCAACCTGTGCGGATGGGGTAGACCAGGCCTCCCAGACGGCATGGGCAGGGTAGACCTGGCCTCCCTACCCGTGCAGACATGGTAGAACTGACCTCCCTATCCATGTGGATGGGGTAGACCAGGCCTCCATACCGGCAATGGTAGATAGACCCGGCCTCCTTGCTGGCATGTACGCAGTACAACTGGCCTCCCTACCTGACCATTGGGGCTAGGCCTGGCACCCCTACCTCATCCTCCGGGGTAGTATCATTACCCCTACTGGTATTCCAGTGTAGCACCGGTACCCCTACTTGTACCCCGGGGTACACCTGCTGTCCCTACTGGCGCTCCGGGCTAAACCTGGCCTCCCTACCTGATGCTCCGGGCTCGGCCTGGCGTCCCTACCTGACACTCTGGGGTAGTACCAGTACCCCTACTGGTACTCTGGGGTATACTTGCTGTCCCCACGGGCTTGCAGGGGTAGCCGTGCCCTCCCTACCTGACCCTCTGGGGTAGGCCTGGTGTCCCTGCCTGATGCTCCGGGGTAGGCCTGTCACTCAGTGGACTCATGATGGTTCGTTTGCTACGATCTTGAAAATGCAAAATTAAGGTGACCAACACCAAAGGGGATAGCAGTAATCACACAGTACAACTTTATTGTATTGCCTGTGAGGAGGCACACAATAGTTAGAGATGGGTGAAAGAAAGGAGAAAAATAAAGTTTAGAGAGGAGAAAGAGAGGTCATAGCTACCACCACTGATCTCAAGACGTCCTAACGGTCCCAGGTTCAGCTGATGCTGCGTTGTTGATAGTCGTGGTCCTTGAAGGGGAAGCTTCAAACTTCCGTTGTTCAGAAGTCATCTTTTATGCTTACTAACACACCTTGCTCCATCTCTGCCTCAGGAGTCTCTGCCCTTCTCAGAATACAATTATCATATCTCCGCCCTTCTCGAGTGAGGCTATCACGCAGGCGCAGGGTCAGTGTCCGAGGCGTGGTTAGTCTTGGAGGCGGGCAGCCTTCGACCAGGAGGTGTGTTTTGGTATTATAATGAAGCAAAGTTCATCTGAAGTTCATGATTTCTTCATTGATGTTATAGCAACAGTTGCAATCCATCCTTTTTGACAGTAGCTATGCAGTTATCTCTAACGGTTCCAGCCAGGTACCTTCCAAGAACCTTGTACCGCACATTCCATTCGTGGGACCAGCTGCTGCACTCCAAACAGGCTGTTGTCAGGTAACGTACTGTTCATGTTCCTGATGACAATGTTGAGACAATGCTGATTTTCTGACCGACTCTTACAAGGCCTGGCTTTCCTACCTGCGCAGATGGGGTAGACCAGGCCTCCCAGCCAGCATGGGTGTGGTAGACCTGGCCTCCCTACCCGTGCAGACGTGGTAGAACTGACCTCCCTACCCATGCGGATGGGGTAAACCAGGCCTCCAGACCTGCGCGGGCAGTGTGCACATAGCCTCCCTAGCCGTGCAGACTGCGTAGACCTGGCCTCCCTGCTGGCGAGGGCAGGATAGACATGGCCTCACTACCCATGCAGACAGGGTAGATCTGGCTTCCCTACTGGCACTGGCGGGGTAGACCTGTCCTCCCTACTTCAAGCGCAGGGTAGACCTGGCCTCCCTACCAGATGATCCGGGCTTGGCCTCGTGTCCCTACCTGATGCTCCGGGGTATTACCGGTACCCCTACCTTGTCCTGCACGGCAGCACCAGTACCCCTACTGGTACTCCAGAATACACCTGCTGTGCCTATGGTCATGCGGGGGTAGACGCGCCCTCCCTACCTGACTCTATGAGGTCGGCCTGGTATCCCTACCTGATGCTGCAGGGTAGGCCTGGTGTACCTACCCGCACGGAGCGGGTAGACCAAGACTGACTGCTGGCAAGGGTGGGTAGACCTGGCCTCCCTACCCACGCAGATGGGGTAAACCAGGCCTCCCTACACATGTGGGCATGGTAGACCTGGCCTCCCAACCCGCGTGGACAGAGGAGGCGAGCCTCCCCGCTGGTAATGGCAGGGTAGACCTGGCCTCCCTGCTGGCGTGGATGGGGTAGACCTGGCCTCTCTTACCGGCATGAGCGAGGTAGAACTGGCCTCCCTACCACCACGGACAGGGTAACCCAGGCCTCCCTACCTCAAGAGCGGCGTAGACCTGACCTCCCTACCCGCGTGGGTGCCAGAGACCTGGCCTCCTTACCTGCGCTAGCAGGATAGACGTGGCATCCCTATCGGCAAGCGTGGGGTAGACCTAACCTTTCTACTGATGCGGGCAGGGTAGACCTGGCCTCCCTACCCACACAGGCAGGATAGACCTGGACTCCCTACCCATGCGGACGGCGTAGACCAGGCCTCCCAACCTGACCCTCTGCGGTAGGCCTGGCCTCGCTACCTGATGCTCCGGGGTAGGCCTGGCATGCCTACCTGTGTGGACGGGGTCGACCAGGCCTCCCTACCTCAAGGGCAGAATAGACCTCACCTCCCTACCTGACCCTCTGGGGTAGGCCTGGTATCTGTACCTGATGCTCCGGGGTAGTCCTGGTGTCCCCACCTGATGCTCCAGGGTATTGCCTGGCATCCCTACCTGATCCTGCACAGTAGTACCAGTACCCCTACTGGTACTCTGGGCTACACCTGTTGTCCCTAAGGGTGCGCGGTGTTAGACCCGCTGTCCCTACTGAACCCTCTGGGGTAGGCCTGGTATCCCTACCTGATGCTCCGGGGTAGGCCTGGCGTCCCATCCTGACCCTCTCTGGTCGGTCTGGTATCCCTACCTGATGCTCCGGGGTAGGCCTGGCATCCCTACCTGATCCTGCACGGTAGTACTGTTACTCCTACTGATACCCCATGGTAGTACTGGTGACGTGCGGGAAACAGACTCCACAATCAGTGAGATTGTAAAGTAGGTTTGTTCATTCAGCGTGGAGCATCACGGGGGGGTAGTCCCACCAAAGTCCTGTGCGCCTGACTCAGCAGTTTGCTTCAAATTTATACAATCAAGTGCTACATATTCACAATACACCTATACATATGCATGACCTATCCCCGCTTCGTATTAAAATGAGTTCCGAGATGTCATTTCCATAGTTTCCTCTCAACTGTGATTACACAGTGCCTCCTTATGGTGGTTGTCTGGTGGTCGCAGAGATGAAGATAGACAACTCCTTTTCATCACCACTAGTAACCCCTTCTCTTGCGCAGGCTCAGTGGTTTCTTGGTGTTCAGGCAAGCCACAAGACCAGCCTTGGCTGGCTCTTGGGACCAGCTCCTGCTTCTTATCAGGAACTGTCTCTGCCTCATTGGCTGGTTCTTGGGACCAGCTCTTCTTATCAAGAGCTGTCTCTGCCTCAGCTAATTTCAACAATGTAAGTGCTAAACATCATCTTTCACTCCCCTTTATTATATCTACAGAGATTCTTTTGACTACCCTTGTCTCAGTCTGCCCTTGGCCCTGGTGCCACATCTGAGGTGCTGCAGTCCTAATGGGCATCAATGCCCACCACCTGGGGCGTGGACAGCGGGAACCCTGTGTGCCATGACAGAGCTGTGACATGAGTAAAGTAAGAGCTGATGTGAGGAAGGACAACTCCCATGGGTCATTTGGTGAGTGGAGACACAACACGTTTAGGATAGACCAAGAGGGAAGACGAGAAGCAGGAGATGCCCTGTTTGATGTCAGGGCAGCTCGGATATATGGACGCTCTTTTTGGGACAGGCAACTGATTAGGTGGGAGCTTCTGTGTGGGTCAGCTTCTAAGTAGGCCATCCAGTCTGATGCTCATTGGGACCTGGAACTCCCAGAAGAGGAAGAGCTGGTCAGGGATGTGAAGGCCAGTGTCAGCCTTGGCCATAGTGACCATGAAATTGTGGTCCCCCAGATCCCCAGGGATGGGAAGAAGAAGAGCAGCAGAGAGCAGACCCTGCACATCAGGGAATGAGAATTTGGCCAATTGAGGGCACTGGCAGGTGGGGTCTAAGATGGCAGTGTCAGGGCCCTGGGCAGCATCACCTGGGGCCTCCACCCACACCTGTGTCCATGGGACCAGGTGACGATTGAAGCCTAAGCCTGAGTTTCAGCCCCAGCTTGATCTATTCTGTAGGGCTACTGGTCTCCAGACACAGCCATAGACACAGCCTTGCCTGTCAATGGACCTTGTTGATTTGGACTTGCAGGTTCACTTCCCACCTTGATTCTTCGTGGGTTTTACAATGCAAGAACTCTGTGGCCCTCCAAGTGCCAGAACCCAGCTGATTCATGGAGGCCTAGGGCTTTTCCGCTCCCTTTCTTCCTGTCATCACTTAGTCAGGTTTTGGGAGGAGAGGAGGGAAAATCAGGGGTGGATTCCAGGTGCCAATGATTGAACTGCAGGAGCAGAGCCATCACATGTGAAATGATCTAAAGGCTAGGCCGGTTCAAAGCCTTAAATCTTCAGCAGGAATGAGGCAGCTCTGAGGTCCCTCCATCTCCCTCTCTTGTAGCAATTAAGCTGATAGTGCCCCAGTCACAGGCTTGCTTTCATTTCTGTTTGCAGCCTAAAGCACCGCATTGGTCTACAGATATGCCAGGAAACTTGCATCAGGAACCCACTCCTGTGGACAACAAAGTGGATGTTCCCAGGAATCTCAGGTGGTGTGGCATACCCATAGCTGTGTTCAGGGAGCTGTGTTCAGAGAAGACGTTTACACTGTGCAAACACTATTCAGCAACAGCTAAAACACTAGTGTGTGATCAGCACTCTTTGAGGCAACAATGCAAAACATAACACCCTAGGGGCTGCTACAAAGAAAGTTAAGCCCACCCCAGGCAGACCCAGGACACTTGAACCAGAGTCCCCAAAATGGACACAGTGGCGTACAGGTGGTTTGAAAAGTGATGGGCAGGGGAGACAATATTTTCCCTCACTCTTTTGGCGAGGCTCCTCTTTCTACTCTCCAGGACACTGCTGACCACCTTTGCTACCAGGTAGCCCTGGATCATGTGTACACTGCTGGATTGTGTTTTGTCTTCTGTCCACCACCAGAGCTGTTTCCTCAGAGATGCTCTCTGGCCAGGCAGTCCCCTTCCCCTGCCACTGCAGGCTGTTAGTCTATCCCAGGCACAGGATCTGGCCTTTGTCTTTCTTGTAGCTCACAACGTTCCTGACAGGACAGTCCTTCTGCCTGTCAGGTTCCCCTGAGTGGCATCCCAATGTACAGGAATGGTACTCTCAATATTGTGCCATCAACAAACGTGGTAAGAGTTGCATCCTCTGGGTTATGGACACAGGTGTTAAACTGCACAGCACCCAGGAGAGTCCCCTGTGCAGCCCCCCATTACCCCAATATCCCGCTGGCCTCCAGGTAGGGTATGGCCCCTTCACCACTGTGCTCTCAGCCTCATCATCCAACTGGTATTTTGCCCATCTCTTTGTCTATCGATCCAGACTGTAATGTCCTAACTTGAGCAGAAAAATATTGAGGGAGACTGTGCTAAAAGTCTTGCTGAAGAGGAGGTAAACAACATCCACCGTGCTCCCCTCATGCACAAATGCTTTTCCTTCATCATGATAGCAGTCAGGTTGGCAAGGCCTGATTTACCTTTGGGAAGTCCATGCCAATGTTCTCCTTTTTTAGGTGCCCAGAAATGTCACCCATGAGGAGTCATTCAATGGCACACTCCTCATCAAAGTGACCTTGTACAGCCTGTGGTTCCCTGGGTTGCGTTTTTTGGCCTTTTAGAATATAAGCCCAACACTGATTTGTCTTCACTCTCAAGAGACCCCTACCAATTCCATGACCCTTTAGAGAGGATATTCCAAAGAAATAAACATCTTCCCCTGTAACTTCATTAGCACTATTCTGCCTGTTCTACGGTGTATTTAGTTTGTCTAGTCTTTCATGTAGTTGCACCTGTCCTGACAAAACGACCATTTGTGAAAGTCATCTTTTCAGATGCAGACTGCCTAGGCAAAGGCCCTTTCCATTATGCTCCACTTTTCTCCTTCCCTTGCTCTTTGTTCTTTCAGATACCTCTCTTCTATGCAGCTGCTTTGAGCTGCAGGGAGTTAAAAGCTTGCCTGTCTTCCAGTAGTCTAATTGTCTCTTTAGCCTATTCTTTAATTGTGTTTATATCTAACTTTTTCATCTCCAACACAAACATTTCTCATAAGATTATCCTGTGTAGAAAGGCAGCCTCATTAGGGGCAGCTTGTACTTCGCAAGTTGTTCAGGAGTGTGAATTATTGTTTATGAAACTTCATCATGACCTTCTTTGCTTTGCTTGCAAATAGGAAAAATTCTTCTGGGCCTGTGTGCAGCCAGTTCTCTAAGGAGAGCAGGGGGGAGATGGTGCAATAGAGCTGTAACCTCCAGCTGTAGAGACCAGTGGAGAAGTCTGAGGCAAGGAACAGAGATGTAAGCCCCAGGTAGCCAATGTCAGAAGTGCTGAGGTTTGAGAGGTGAGGAGCAAGGGTGTCCATACAGTGTCACACCTCAAGGGACTGCTCTTCCTAGCTGTCCAGACCTCCTAAGAATGCCTCTATCACCTCTTCTCTAGACTGAAGAATAAGAAAAACTGTTCCTTAAAAGAAAAAAAAAATCATGGGTATAGGTGCAGTTTGAAATCTTCCTCCTTAACTACACTATGAAATTTTTCTAATTCGCTGTACAAGTCTTGCAGACTTGGAGATAATTGCAGGAAGACACAAGGCTCATTAAAACTTTCCGTATCCTAATGAGCCCCATGGTGTATTTGAGGCTGAGTCCATGAACCTCAGCTACTGAGAGCAGACTGAAAGAATCTTCTCAAGAAGCCAAAGTCAGAAGCAAAGTACCTTGAAGAATTAATGGACCCCACTGAGGGCCACTCCTGACAAAGCCTCCCCAGAGACTCGTTAGAGCACATACTTGGAGGCTGTGATTGCAGGTAGAAAAAAGCACTGTGAAGGTGGCTACAATGCTGAGAAAAGATTTGCTTTGTTTTATGAAGCAGAAAGGCCTAGCCCTGATCTCCAGGCCTTGGGAAGACAGATTCTGTCCCTCACAGGTGAGTCAGGGCTCTTCCTGGGGGCAGCAAGATGTGAGGGTGAGCAATATCAAGTATAGGAAAACTATACAGTGCATCCTGGATTCCCCAAGAAGGGGTGAGGAAGAAACTAAGTCCAGAGCCTCAAAACAAGTTTTGCCTGGTAGGCCTCTGGGGCAGAAGCTACTGTCAAATCCAAGGTGACAAATCCCTTGGACCTGTTTGGCCTCTCAGCCTTGCCAGACAGAGCACTTGGCCATCTCTACTGCAGGCTGTCATAACCTGCCCCATGCCTTACCTCCTTCCCTTCAGGCTGTTGATGTCCATCTTGCTTTCCCACCTAGCTCTCACTCCAGCATTTCTGTTCCTTCACGGATGTCTCTCCAGCCTGGCTGGATTTTCCTTGAAACACAAGGCCATGGGCTGATCTGGGCTCTCTCTGGGTAACCTCTTGCACCACAAGGCTACCCTTTGAGTGACATTTCTTTCTCAACACATCCAGTATGAAACTTCCAAGCTGCACTTTGCGCAGGTTTCCTTCTCTTCCCACTACCAAGAAAAGCTCCATCATCTCTGAAGCCACCCTTCAAGCCAGTGCACTCTACTACTATAGTGTCCTGAGCCTCCACTTCACCAGGCTAAAGAAGCCCGAGTCCCTCAGCCTCTCCAAAGAGGCCCCATCCTGGCAGATGTCCTCTGGGACCACTCCAGTTCATCCCTGCTCCTCCAGACTGGGGAAGAACCCTCCACGCAGACACACTAGTCCAGATGTAGCCACATCTCATTGAGGAATGAGAACACCCTTGCCTGGGTGGCCACTCCTCTCCTAATACAGCCCTGTATGCAGTTGGCCTTATTTACTGTTTGTAGTGTTTGCTCTATCAAATGGCATTTCAAATGATACTGCACAGAGGCTGCGCGCCTTTCTCACTGGGGACGTAAGCAACCGTAACCTCTGGGTACAGAACAACCACCAAGTCCTGTGCCTGCTGCTAGCCATCAGATTCTCAGGTAGAAGTGATGTCATAGTCAACATGCCACCTATGTGTCTGCTGATGGCCAATGACCCCAAGAGATTGGAGATTCCAATGACCTCACACTCGCCTTCATGGCCATGTGCCTCCTACTGGCCTATGAGCCTCTCAGACATAATTGGTGTCGGAGTGATAGCCCAACCCATCAGCCTTCTTGTGGCATGTCAGCTGACCAGCCAGAAGTAACCTCACAGTGATCTTCCAAGCCACGTGCCTGCTGCTGTCCCATCATGTACTCAGGCAGAAGAGGTGTGAGAACCCACACCTGAGCCCTCGCCCTGGACGGGCCTATCAGGTACTTAGGGAAAGGGATTCTCCCAATCAAAACGCTTCTGCTGGCCTGCCAGAGGCACTGGCAGATGTGAGCGTAAAAGCACATATCCCAGCCATGAGTCAAGGGCTGACCTATCAGCTCCTTCAGAAAGAATTGACCTCACAGTCCCTTTCCCAGCCATGTTTCAGCTGCTGGCCTATCAACTCCAAGGACAGAAGGGACCTCCCAGCCACCTTCCCAGCCTTGTGCCTCCTGCTGTCCCATGAGATCCTGAGGCACAGCTGACCTTACCATAGCATTCCTACCCATCTTCTCCTTGTGGCCTACGAGCTCATCAGATACAGGTCACCTCACATTCCTCTCCCAATGCCATGCAACTGTTCTGGGACCTCACAATCCCTTTCCTGGTCCCACGGGGCCAAACAGCTTAAGTAAGGTTGAGGAGAGGTGACCAAGATGAGGGCAGTAGAGCATGGGAAAGTGAGCTTCAGGGATTCTGTGTTCAGGTTGGAGTTTAGGGATTAGAGCTCACATTTCAGGGTTGGGGATTAGGCAAAGGCTTAGGCAGAGAGTTTGGTGTTCTGCTGAGGTTCCCTGGGTAGTGTTTAAGGTGTGGGCTAGCATGGTGGGTTTGGGTTTTGTTTAGGGCTGGGGTGAGGGCTAGGCTTAAGGCCAACATGTTAATACTAGGGGTAGAGTCTAGGGGCTCAGGTGAGCAACCGGGTAAGTGTAAGGGTAAGGGGTTATGGGCTTGGGATTCAGCTTAGATGTAAGCTTTGATGTTAGGGATGGCCTAAGCTCAGTTAGGTTAGTAACAGTGGATTACTGTCAGGGGGAGAAATAGTTTTTAGGTATAGGTTTAGGGCTTAAGGTTACTAGTTAGAGATAGTGTAAAGATTTAACAGGAACTTTTTCACAGTCAGAGTTTTAATAGCAACATCCCCTTAACCCATTTTACCTCTTCAAAATATTTCATGGCTGTTGGTCAAGGTCCTCTTCCCTGCCCCAAATCTCCCATTTCTTTTGCCCAGGCTCCTCCTGCCCTCCCCAAATGTGTCATCTTGTTGAGGGCAGCTTCCTGATGACCTTCATGACCTCAGAGTATCTCTCACCCTGCTGCTGCTGACCAGTCAGAAGTGACCTCACAGCCACCATCCAAGGGGACATACTCTCTGCCGTGCTTGAGAGGCCTCTTCACAGCCTACCCAGCAGCACTGGAGGAAGGTGATGCCCTGCACCACCCCAGAGCTTCCCTGCCTGCAAACCCACTTATACATCCGAAGGATTCCTGCATCACTTTTCCCACATGGCTGCTTTAGTTACCACAGGACAGCTTGGATGCCATGGCCACCTCTGTGCGGGCAAGTGAATCAAGAGCAGAATGTAAATTTTAGAAAAATGTGGAAGCCTATGCAGAAAAGGAAACCTATGTAATAGCAGAAAAAGTCTTATTATCCAGATTTAATGATCTTTTATGAAATTTTGCTCATCACGGAGGGATGCTACTAGTATCTGGCTTCTCAGAGGACGTTGTACTACTGATGGAATTTGATCCTGATTGTCCAGCCAACTTCCCATGCACTGCATCATCCACGTCTTCAGTCCAGATGTCAACTATCTGCTCTAAGGAGACTATGGGAAACCACATCCAAGGACTTGCAAAAGTCCAGATACACAGCATGCCCTCCTTTCCCCTCCCACATGGGTTCAGCAATCCTTTTCTTGTCCTTCAAGCAATGGAGATGGCTGCAAGAGCATTTTCCCTGTCACCTTGCCAGGGACTGAGGTGAAGGTGGCCAACCTGTAACACTCCCAATCCTCCTTTTTGCACTTCTTGAAGACGGGCTTGAGATTTGCCTTTTCTGAGGATCTTGAAACCAACCTGCTCTCTCTGCCCTTTCCAAGATGTTTGAGAGAGGCCTCAGGATGACACCAGCCAGCTCCACCAGCACCTCTCTGCTGCATCGCACACCAAAAGCTGTCTTAATATCCCACACTTGCAGGGGAGTGCCCAGGACACTGCACATGGCAGTCCAGGTCCTCTGGGCTGGTTCAAAAGAGAACCAGAAGCGATCTCTTCCTGCAGGCCAACAACTCCCATGGGCTCTCCGTGCAGGTCACAGCTTCCCTGAGCATTTTTCTCAGTGTCCCCCTCACCCAAACTTTCTAGTCCACAGGTTGTAGATGAGAGGATTGAACAGGGATGTGAGGATGGTGTAGATAAGGGGCTTTGTCAACCTCTCTCAGGAGGGTTCTTCTGGGCATCACACACCCAAGGATGAGGGTGTCATAGAAAAGAGTGGCACTAGTGAGGTGGCAGGAGCAGGTGGAAAAGTCTTTCTGCCTGCCCAGACTGGATGGGAGACGTTCCTCAGGGTGGCAGCTCTGATGCACACAAAATGACCACGTGAACAGGAAGGGGAGGATGGGATCTAAAAAGCAGGTCATGACAACAAAGAGCATGAGTGTCACAGTGCCAGCGTGTGAAAGCTCCAGCAATGGGGTGAAATCACAGAAGAAGTGGTCCACTCCACTGGGGCCACAGAACAGTATCTGGGTCATGACTGAAATTATTACTGTAGCTGACAGAAATCCCCCTAGCGAAGGAGATAGAGCTGTCAGTTCCTGAGTCTTGTAGAGGGCAGGAGGTGGCACACAGCCCAGTACTGATCATAGGATGTGGTCTCCAGCAGTAAACACTCTGTACATGCAAAAGGACATGAGGTCCTTACAGCTCCAGTGCCTCGTTGCCTCCTCACCCACCCTCCACAGAGCCTGCTCATGACCCTGGAGACTTCCTGGGGTTGCTGACAAAAGACCTTTTCTGTTTCCTCTCTCTGAGCAAGCTGTTTGCAACTTCCAACACAAGGTCACAGCTCTTGCTGACTCCTCCTCTGATCCTAAATGACAAAAGCTAGTCCAACCTGTTGTCTGTCACATCGAGGACCCAACTAATCCAAGCTTCCCCTTCATACAGGGGACATAGTCCTCATCCTCCCGGCTGCTCCCTGGGCAGAGCCTGTATCCCTCCATTGCAGCACCAGAGCTCAGCAATGCCCTTGATCATCCCCATTGCAGGCTGTCCTACACTGTCCTATGCCTGTGGTGGTTTCCCGGCAGACTTTAGCTGCATCCCCTTTTCCCCACCACACTTGGACCCTGGGAACTCCGAAGCCATACTGATGTCCTTACTGGCTGTTGCTTCAAACACACAGCTGTGGTTAAGCAAGGATTGGTCATGGCCTGTGAGTTGCCCACAACCTGTCTGCCTTCTTCCAATACCCTGATCATGCTCCTCCCGCACCCAAACTATTACAACCCCACACTTGCTTTAATCTTATATTTCTCTCTGTATGCAAGCACTGAAATACCTGTCCTCCTTCTGCCACCTCAAAATCAAAACTCAACTTATTTCACTTCAGCAGGATGCCCCGCTACCCCTGCCGCCAATTCCAGTCTGCTGCCAAAGATGTGGACTTCTGTGTTGCATATATTTATGTTTTGGAAGAGACAATGCTTCTTTTTTTTCCTTTTTTTTTTCCTTTTTTTTTCCTTTTTTTTTTTTTTAATACATACTAATACACCTGGGGAAATCTCAAAAACACATATTGATGGATACCAGATATGGTCAGGGCTGTATGTATGGGGGCACATATAAATCATCTCTGCACCTGATGTGAATTATTTCTATGGTCAGGGAGATGCTTAGAGCTCTCCCTAATTTGAAAGCATTAAGTGGAAAGAAGGGCAGCATCATTCAGGCTGGAAGGGACCTCAGGAGGTTTTTGAAAAACCTCCTGCTGAAAGCAGGGCCAGACCAAATTACTCAGGGCTTTATCCAAAGGCACCTTACTCACTTTCTGGGATAGAGCTGGCACAAACTCCCTGGGAAACAGCTTCCAGCATTTGGCCATCCTCACGTTGGAAAAGTATTTCTCTGTATGTGCACTAACCACTTTCCTTCAGCCCATTGCCTCTTGTCCTTGTGTCTTGTACCATGGACACGAGCCTGACTCAGTCTTCCAGGGAACACTGCAATGCTACTACATGTTTTGCCCAAGATCTTCTTTTCTCCAGGCTGGACAAGCCCAGCTCCCTCAGCCTCTCCTCACAGGCAAAGTCTTCCTGCCTCAGACCATTATTGGGGCCCTTTGCTAAAGTGTTTCGTTCCTATATTGGAATCTGAAATCTGGACACAGTGTTTTCTATAATCCCTTCCCTCCATCACCTGCCCATGGTCCTGTTCATAGAGCCCAGGGTGCTCCTGTCCTCCCTTGCTTCCAAGGCACACGGCTGCATCCTGTCCATCTCGCTGTCCACCAAGAACTTTCCAAAAGGCCTCCTCCCAGCCAGGCAGCACCCAGCCTGCGCCATTGCCAGGGTTTGTCCCCAGCAGGGGCAGAAACTGGCATCAGTCCTTGCGGCAATTCCTGACTTTCATGCCAATGCATGCTCTCCTCTCCCTTGAAGCCTTTCTCTGAGCACAGGGGCCTGGAGACCATTTCAGAAAAGACTCAGGCACAGCAGGCATTCATTCCTTCAGCCCCACCTCTGTCTGCTGTACTTAAATCACCTTCCCCATTCAGCAGCAGCCCTGCATTTCTCTTGTTCAGCCTTGGTCTCTCAGAAGTGACCAAAGGTCTTCTGTTTGCTTCTGAATTCCCTTGCAAGCAGCATCTCCAGGTGAGCTTTTCTTCTCCTACACACATACCTCCACAACAAAGGCAATAGAAATTCGTGCTTTCTACCTGTTCTGACCCTTTCTGCAGTCTTGTACGAGATGGCACTTTGCAGACAGCTCTGCTCCAGGGTCTGTGAAAGTAGAGAGGCTGGTCAGGGCTGTCCATTCCCCCAAACCAGCCCTTGGACCAGCAGGAAGATGGAGATGGCCTCACAGCAAAACTCACCTGTCAAGTTGGGGTGACCAGCAGGTGCTGGAACTGGCCAGTGAGAGACACTGTGAGTGACAAAGACCCTGAGCCACCTCCCCTGTCTCTCCACACCACCAAGGGCAAAAACTGGCCTCTTCTTCTCACCTGCACCTGCATGTCTTCCATGCTTTCCACAAGTCCTGCCTCTGCACCACAAAGCTTCAGTGTGAGTCCTTGCCATGCATGGTCACACACTACAAGCTATACACCGGTATTTTTCTCTGCTGGTCATTTTACAGCACAGCACAGCTCCCCCTAAACTCTTAGCACTTCCCTTGACGTCGCTGCACATCCCCTGCCCTTTTCCCAATGTGGCCCAGTCTGGCATGACCCCACAGCAGTGCCCACCACAGGGTGCGGCAGAGCTCTGGGCACTCACCCCACAGCCCCAGACCCTCTGAAGGGCACAGCAGCTCCTTGGGGGTGGAGAGGGGTGAGCCCCAGGGGTGGGGGGCATCCGTGGCACAAGGCCTGAGGAGATCCCCTTGTATGATGGAAATGCTGCAATGGAGGCCAGCTCTGTCACACAAGTGCCCATTGCATGTCCTTGCCTGCGGTCACAGGCCTGCCACAAAGCAGGACTCTAACCATGCTTGAAAAGCACTCAGGCCTTCCACCAACCAAAGGGTTCAAAAGGAAAGCATGGAAGTGGGAAGAGAGCAGCTCGGGAAAGACCAAGCGCTGGTGCTCCCAGGCAGTGCTGCTGTGCCGGGACTCTTTTCTTCTTCCCCTCTGCACACAGGCACTGCTCCCTGCAGCTGCAGAGAAGGCCTTGGAGGAAGGGTCTCAGAAAAACAAGTCAGTGCAGGGCCCTTTATTTTGTTTAAACTCACAGAAGGTACAACTCTTCA
Organism: Astur gentilis; assembly: GCF_929443795.1. NCBI lineage: Eukaryota > Metazoa > Chordata > Aves > Accipitriformes > Accipitridae > Astur > Astur gentilis. Next base: position 876,804 of record NW_026060847.1, read on the forward strand.
TTTGCACATCTTCCAGGTCACAGAAAGCCTGGATATATTGTGAATTAGAAAGCAGAGAAAGACAGACATTTCTTTGTGGAAAGGATTCAGATAAGTAAAAAAAAAGCAAAAAGAGCAAACAAATATGAGATTCAAACCCCCAAATCACCATAAAAGAAACCAGAATAAAGCCTAGGCCTATAATGAGATAAGTACTATGCAGAAGACAAGAGACAGTTTATTCCTTTGGAAAAACATCGAGTGATTAGTTTTCTCAGGGCATCCTTGATCTCATGGTTTCTCATGCTGTAAATGAGGGGGTTCAAGGCTGGAGGCACCACTGAGTACAGAACTGCCACCAGCAGGTCCAGGGACGGCGAGGAGAGGGAGGGGGGCTTCAGGTAGGCAAACATGCCAGTACTTATAAACAAGGAGACCACAGTGAGGTGAGGGAGGCAGGTGGTAAAGGCTTTGTGCTGTCCCTGCTCAGAGCGGAACCTCAGCACAGCCGTGAAGATCTGCACATAGGACAACACAATGAAAACAAAACATCCAAATGCAAAAAAGACACCTACTACAAGTACCCCAACTTCCCTGAGGTAGGCATCTGAGCAGGCGAGCTTGAGGATCTGGGGGATTTCACAGAAGAACTGGTCCACAGCATTGCCTCGGCAGAGGGGTAGTGAAAATGTATTGGCAGTGTGCAGCACAGCATAGAGGAAAGCAGTGCCCCAGGTAGCTGCTGCCATGTGGACACAAGCTCTGCTGCCCAGGAGGGTCGCGTAGTGCAGGGGTTTGCAGATGGCAACGTAGCGGTCATAGGCCATGACAGTGAGAAGAAAATACTCTGCTGAGATCAAAAAGATGAACAGAAAGACTTGTGCAGCACATCCTGCATAGGAGATGGCCCTGGTGTCCCAGAGGGAGTTGGCCATGGCTTTGGGAACGGTGGTGGAGATGGTGCCCAGGTCAAGGAAGGAGAGATTGAGTAGGAAGAAGTTCATGGGTGTGTGGAGGCAGTGGTCACAGGCTACGGCAGTGATTATGAGGCCATTGCCCAAGAGGGCAGCCAGGTAGATGCCCAGGAAGAGCCAGAAGTGCAAGAGCTGCAGCTCCCGCGTGTCTGCAAATGCCAGGAGGAGGAACTGGGTGATGGAGCTGCTGTTGGACATCTGCTGCCTCTGGGTGTGGAGCACTGAACAAGGAGGTAAGAGCAGAGACAAGTTAGGACATTATTTTCTGACTAAAATAAAATCCATTTCTCATAATACATGTTCACCGCATTCTTTCCATTTCAACGAGATCTCTGTTAAGCTCTGTGTGTGGAGCTCTGGTTGTTGCTGGCTGCGTGTCTCACGAGAAGCAGGACCTCTGTGTACTGGCTGCCAAGGAGTCAGACCTGCTCCATAGCAGCGGTTTCCATGGGAGTCAGTCCTGGTGTTTGAACAGGTCAGATGAAACTGCTATTAATATAAAAGTGCTTGTCAGCATCTGCACTCCCAGCGCTAAGAAACCACAATAAAAACAGAGTTTGAGTGAGAAGTGGGTGGGCTGGAGCTTTCCCCTATCTCACCTGTAGTTTTTCTTGGATTTCAGAAACCGTCATCATTTCTGCTTCAGTCAGAGAAAACAAAGTGTGTCCTGTGAGGCAACAGGGTTGCCTGTGCCTTAGTGCAGACAGAGGGTAGCTTTTCTGTCACTCTGTGTTGTTGCCAGCTACCCTGAGATAGCTTCTTTCTGAGATGGAGTATATTCACACCCTGTGTTAACCTGAAAAGACTACAGGCACTCCTGAAAGCAGAGAGACCCACTGTCCAACACCAAGTGTCTTCCCCTGTCTCAAGGTCTCTGCACCTCACCTCTTGCCAAGGACACACATGGTTCATTTCACAAACCCAGCAGCATTTCCTCACTCATGGTGTCTCTGTGCTTCTCCATGGGGAATTCAGAAATACCAGGACACTATGGGACAGAACTGCATCCTGGAGGGCAGCTCACAGCTTGGAAGAGCACCCCAAGAAAATAGCCAAGTGTCCCGATGATGGTATCTCAGGAAGGGAGAGTCAGCTCATTTCCTAGGGAATGACACAGGCTGCATTGCCCACAGCTTGGAGGAGAGCTTGGACACCTGTAACCTTGTTCCCATGGTCACATCTGCATGGGAGGACCCACAGGATCAGTGTGTGGCTCTGCAGCTGAAACTCCCACCCCAGAGAAACAGACAGCCAGAACAAGATTACAATAGCAATAACACAGACTAGTGGAGAATCAGGAAAAAATGCAGTGATTGACTGGCTCAGAGAGGAAAAGGGAGACACAACTGAAGTCTCAGGAAAGAGTTACCCTTACCCAGCTGTACATGCCACCTCCCAGACACCAGCACAGCCAGGCAGTTGCTCTCAGTCCCTGTGCTCTACTTCAGGAGGCTCCTGTCAGACTTACTGATCCCTCACAGTTACAGCTCAGGAGTCTCAGTGAGCTGTTGAAGCATGACAGCACCTTTTCGATCTCTCCCAAAAATTCCCCAAGAGTAGTAAACTGAAAACACAGCCTCAGGAAAGCTCCTTATGTTTATAGCAATCCCTGCTTTGACCTTGCTCTTGAAAAGTGCCCTTGGAAAAGTCCTGGGGATGATCTGGAGCTGTGAGCAGCCCTGATCCACACAGCACCCTCTTGTCAGCAGAAGGACCCTGCCCTGCTGCAAGTTGTTTTTCCACCCACAGCTTCTCCCCACTCTGCTGTTGGAGATTCCCAGGCAGGCAGAGTACTTACCCTGACCAGTGGCAGAGTCCCTGCCCCAGCACACAGCCCCCTGGCCCCAAGGACCCTGCTCAGGACAGCCCTGGGCACCCCTGGCTGCACACACACCTTCACACTCTGCAGCCATCCCCGGGTGAAGGCAGCTGACATGCCCTGTCCCTCTGAGGGTGCAGCAGGGAAGCTGTACTCCAAAGCACATCCTTTTTCTCTATACTGCACAAAATGTGAGAGTTTTCCTGAGAGGTTCTCTAGGTTGTGGGATGTGCCAGCTTTAGGAGGGCATTCTAGGAACCACAGCTACATTGCCCTGCAGCAAGACACTTACCCTGTTAGGGGCTGTGAGGTTTTTTTCTGCAAGTCAGCTCTTCTCTGTCCTCCCACCCCAGGCTGCCTCTGACATCTCTCTCTGCCTTTCTTCTCTACCCTCATTGCCTGCAGGTAGTGCCCACAGCCCTGCTGTGCTTTGCAGAGGAGCTGCTCCTGGGCAGAGCTGTCTCTCGGCAGTGCTGCCTGCTTGCAATGAGCTCCCTCCAGCCCAGGAGCCCAGCCCAGCTCAGCAGCAGAAGACCAGCCCAAGGCAGACCTTTCTCTGCCCCCTCTGGGCTCCCTCCAGGTGTCCCTGGGGCTCCAGGGGAACCTGCTGGAAAACAGGCTGAAGCAAACACTGATATTGCCTCCCTCAGCTAGGGAGAGACTCTTCTTTCCTAAAAAAAAATTCTCCTTTCAAAGTTACATCTACATTCCACAGTTTTTCGTCTTATTGTTAGACAGGACACCCAGAGAGAGGCAGGCAGGGATCTCCTTTCCCCCTGCTGAGGGAAGTGATCCATGGGTCAATGGTGGCATTTCATCCTGCGTTACTACTGATTGTATTTGAAGGAGGCTCAGCTCCCTCCCATGCACACCACAAAGCCACAGGAGGTGAGATTCCTCTTGCCTCACTTCAGGTGTGAGCAAAATAGACACCTGCATGGGAGCTCCTTGTCTCAGATCCCATCTGAATTAGTGGATAGGAAAGGTAGGAGTCAGGTGTTCAGATGATAATCGCTGGTGATGTTTGAACTGCCAGAGGTGGTCCAAGATACATGTACGTAACAGCAAACTGTAACGCAGAAGTTCATAGAGACAGGTCAACATCTTGGGAACCATGTATGACGCTGGTGGGAAAGTCCTTTGGCCACGTGACATGACAGCTTATGCCCAAATAAAGGCCAAAAAAAATCTTCTCCTTCTCCTTATCTTCATGTCACTTGATACAGGTATTCATATGAACGATTGGAGTCATGTACCATAGCGAGAGCTGGGTCTCTCTCTTTTCCATCAGCTGAATTTACTATACCTCCACTGACCATAATGCCATGTGTCCCATGTTCATCCCCACACTGCCTAAAAGAATTCAGGGCATGCAGTCTATTTAATGTACAAATCCAGGGCCAAAAAGCTATACGAGATGCCAAGGCTGACAGGAACCTCACAGGAGATGCAGAAAAGCAATTCCCATTCAGGGTGGGTGGTATATCACAGACACTCCAGATGGCATCACAGAGAGTGCAATTTGGTGCCTGTTTGCCATGCACTAAAGCCATCAGTGAGAGGCATCAGTCATCAGAGAGGCAAGGTCTGCTCCATCTCCACCCGAGAGCTGCAGGCATTGCATGAACGGGAAGCATGTCACACAGGGTTTTTTACTCACTCCCTTGATGATCCAGTCAATGAAAAGACCAAGGATTTTCAGAGTGTGCCTAGATACATATTGTCTTCAAGCACATCATCCTCCAAGCACAGCAATGGTCCATATCAGAACTCAATGGAAACTCAAAAAGGATTTCAAGGGCACCAGGATGAACTTTTGATACTTTGGGAACTGTTACAGAAGAAAAAGAGATAAGGTAGGACCACTGCTGAAATGAGGAAGAGTAGCTCTAGATAGATCTGAGGTACTCTACGTCACAGCCTAGGTTAATACCAGCCAGGTCTCCCAGGCCTTTGAGCTGTGAGGCAGGACTCTGGAGGAGAACAACCAGCAGTGGATGGGGATCAAGAGCGGGGTTACGCAAGCAAACTACACCCTTACCAGTCCATGGGAACCATAGGGGCTGCATCCAAGGGAGCTGAGAGAGTGTTTTTTTCTTGAGGAGGTGCTGGTCTGTTATGACCCCAGTAAGAAAGGAAATCGGACACTCTGAGCTACATTTTAAAATTATGTTCATCATCGTTAACACTATAAGGAGAGAACCATTCAGATCACCTTAGACCCCTTTAGATGGCGGGAACCCCGGGTGGTGTAGCATTGAACGGGCCTTCTACCTGAATGCAGCAAACCATGCAGACCCCATCCATAGAAGACAGTCTCCTGTTTTGGTCATTCAAGCTACTGTAGCATTTTCTTACAGGGAACATCTCTAGTCATCGTCTCAATAGTCAAACAGAAGTTACATATTCATGAGAATGTTTTGCTGCACTGTTAGATACAGGCAAGGCCATGCAGGAGGCATGATGTCCAGTACAGAGTGGGACCTGCCTGCAGGCTCTTGTATTATAATATGCTTCTGAGGTTGTCCTGTGGCCAAGGGATCTGTGCAGCATAACACAGGTTTGATGGCCGTGCTCTACATGCAGTCAGCCCTAAGAACTCGATGTTCAATATTTTTCTGGTCAGGACCAGTGTTCAGGTTTCCATGTGAGAAGTCTGTGGTCCAGTATGCTGACACAGCTGAGATGCCGTGGCCCAAATGTGCACTGCCAGGAGGAGCTGGACACCCATGGCTTGTCACAGAACTGTGATGGTTTTGGATTAAATGAGACGTGGTGGGACAGCTTGCTGAGCTCTGGTGCTGCAATAGAAGGATCCAGGCTCTGCCCAGGGAGCAGCAGGGAGGACGAGGACTATGCCCCCTGTATGAAGGGGAAGCCTGTATTTGTGGAGGTTCTCTATGTGACAGACAACGGGTTGGGTTAGCTTTTGTCATTTACGATCGGAGCAGGAGTCAGCAGGAGTGACCTTGTGTTTGCAGTTACAGACTGCTTCCTTAGGAAGAGGAAACAGAAAAGGTCTTTTGTCAACAACCCCAGGAAATCTCCAAGTTCATGAGCAGGTTCCTGTGGTGAACAACTTCAAGTGCCCTGGCATTCCCTGGCAAGGCAAAGAAACAGGGTGCCAACAGCTGAAGTTGTCTATTGGGACAACTTCTTTAGACAGCTGCCAGGTGGACCACCAAGGGTGATTGTCACCTGGACCTGATCCTGCCCAACAAGGAAGAGCTGGTTAGGGATGTGATGATATTCAGTGTCAGTCTTGGATGTCATGGCCATGAATTAGTGGGCGATGAGACACCAAAGGGCAGTGAGTATGGCCAGCATCAGGGCACAGACCTGGGACTCCAGAGGAGAAGACCTTGACACAGGAGACTGAGACAAGTGGTGCCATGGGAAGCAGATCTGTTGGGTGAAGGAGCATGGGAAATCTGATAGGTCTTACAGGACAGCCTCTTCCAAGCACAAGAATGATCTCCTCAACTTTGAAGAGAAGCAACCTTCTCAGAAGGCTCTTTGTGTGAACTGAGTGAGCTCCAGGGCAAAAAGGCAGCAGGCAGGAGGTGGAAGCAGGGAAAGGTGCAGACAGAATATAGAAACCTTGTCCCAGGATGTAGGAATGATGCCAAAGCCAGAAGTCCCATTTTCTTGAGAGATGCAGGGGAGGATAGAGGCAGCAAGATGATCTGATGCTAGTTCATTAACAGTAAAAGAATAGACAGGGATCATGTGGGCCTGCTGCTGAACTTCCTAACTGTAGTAGCAGGTAAGGCTGAGGAACTTAATGACTTCTTTGGCTGTGACTTCTACCAGGCCTTTGTGACTGGCGACAGAACCCTGGAGGAAGACAACCAGGAGTGAGTGGGGATCAAGTCAGAGGTTACTTGAGCAACATCAGCCTTGAACAGCCCCTGGGAGCAGAGGGGAGTCATCCAATGCTGGGGAGGGAGGAAGCCAGTTTTGTAGCGAGGCTCACTCGGCATCACTTTTGACAGATCCTGGACATCAGGACAAGTCCTTGATGTCTTCCAAAGAAGTTGACAGCTCTCTTCCAACACAGGCCAGAGGATGACCAGGGGAACAACAGGCTGTTTGACCTCCTATTGGAGAGCAGTGTGTCCCTGAGTATGTCCTCCTGCATGATATTTCTGGGAAGATGAAGAGGAAGGCAAGTGGGCATGGCCAGCATGGATTTACACAGGGTGGATCATGGTGGACAAAACTCATTGCTTTCCACGATGAACGGGTTGTATTTCTGGATGAGGGGAGATCAGTCAATGTCTTTATTATTTTGTCCAGGACATTTGGAGGGAGGGAGGGATGGATGGGCAGATGGATGGATGGATGGATGGATATAGAGATGGGCAGGAGCTGGGATTGATAGTCAGGCTCAGTGGGTCATGGAAAATGGGTCACACACTTTCTGGAGGCCAGTAACAAGCAGGCACTGCAGATGTTTGCATCTTGACCACATGTCTCAGCCTGGGAGATGGGGTTTCCCCCTGCTGCGGGTGACTTTGCCAGTCGAGTCGCATGGGTCTATCTGGTGCAGAATCTGCTTGAAGACATTCCTGTAAGTCAGATCTGTTGGTAGTGGTGGCAGTACATTCTCCCCACCCACACCCCCATCCTGCCAGCATGAAACAGAACTTCTCCAGGAAGGGAGAAGGGGAAGGAAACCCTGGAGGCTACAGGTTGAAATTTGAACTGGCCAGTCGAGGTGTGCCAGGTACACCAAGGTGACCCTCCTACTAATAGAATTAAATGACCACAGGTCAGATTTGACAGAGGTATAAACGGGGTCCCACCGGAGGACACGTTGGCAGTCCTCCTCGGAGCAGCAGGTCAGCAGTCAGGGACTCCCCCTTGGATTGGGGCACTGCCCAAGGTAACTCCTCAAGGGAGAGAGCCCTCAGCTTTTAGGTGAGTGATACATGTGTTTTGAGCCAACACTTTAAATCTTGGGGCTTCTGAAGTTGGCCGTGTAGTATTAATTCTCTTTACATCATTGAGCCTGTGGTTTTATAAGATGTTACCGGACATCTGACGAACTTTTGCTGAAGAATAAATCTGAGTTTTAACACCTGTTGGATTTGGTTAGTTGTGCGTCCATAACAAGGTCAGAGTCTGTCTCATCGAATGAAGACCCCTGGAATGGGGTGGGTGACTCTGGACTTCACATCCCTAGTTATCTCCTGAAGCTGAAGTGGGAGCTGGTGGGGATCAGCGTGGCAGTTACAGACACAGGTTTAGGCCCACAAGTCCAACATCCTCCAACTGCTGGAAAAGGGGAGTCTGCTGAAGACCAGTTGATAGAATTGGGCCAAAGAGAGGGATTTCAGAAACTCAAGGCTGGCCTAGGGCAGATACTGTCACTGTCTACGGCTAGCTTATAGGATGGTGCAGAGGAGAATGAGTCAGACTCTTCCCAGGTGGGCATAGTGGAAAGATGAGAAGCCATGGGACAAAGTTGGGCCATGGGAAATTCTGACTAGGTTTAAGAGAAAGGCATCGACACTATAAGGTCTGTCAGGCACTGGGAACATGCACCCAGAAAGGCTCTGGGTTGTCCACAATGGAGATAGTCAAGCCTCAACTAGACATAGTGCCATGGGCATTTTTGGATTGTAATGAATGACTACCTACTATAGGTAGAAAAGGAAGCCTGGGCAAACAGGACCCAAAGTGTCCAACATTAGAGGGGATCACTCTCATTTCTGCCTTCACTGACAACGGAGCCACAGGTACTTTACCCTGTAGGGAATGAAAAATGTGTGGGTCTAGGTATTGCAGAGTCTGCTTGAAGACGCTCCTGTGTCCCGGATACATTGGGCTTAGTACCCGTTTGGCTACTCAAAAGAGAGCATTTCATTCACTTTATCTCTTTTTCCCCCTCTGTGAATCAGGGTAGCATGTGACTTCACTGTGTGACTTGTTGTGTGCAAAGAGTAGATATGGACAGATAGAGTGCAGGGCAGGGAGTGTTTTGGGGGGTCGTGGTATCTCTGCTAACACAAAAATGTAGGTTTTGTTCATCTAAGGCTGTCCACTGTGGGAAGTGGACTTCAGAGGAGGTAACGTGGACTTAATATACAGCCGCTGAGTGTACTGCATCACTGCATGTCTGTGTGCAGCTCGTTCTCCAAGCAGGAGGGAGTTGGTGCCCACAGGCTGAAACACGCAGCTACAGCCTTCAGTGAGGAAAGCTCAGATTTGAACAAGGCTGCTGTAAGTGCTAGGTGGTTGAGAGAAAAGGTGGGGCTGGGGGTAGGGATGAAGAATGACCATAGATTGTTAAAAATGTAAAGGGTCTTGATTTTTGTATACATTCAAACTCCATTAGGAGGACCAATATGAATTGAGGATTTCTGATATCGCATAATGCATGATCAGAAACATAAAGAAAAGTGTGTGTGTGGGTGTGTGTGGGTGTGAATTCTTTTTTATTGTTTAGTATTGAAATCTTTCCACTTTGACTACACTCCTGAAATGTCTCTAATTAACCACGTAAGAATTGAAGACCTAAAGGAAAATAATGCACAGAGCCTTGGCTCGTTAGGGAGTTCTCATGTTAAAGAGCCCTCTGGTGCCAAGTTCCTGAACTGCACATCCTGAAAGATTGAACAAGCCTCTCAAGAAGTGAAAGTCAGCATCACACTTGCATGTTTCTGAGGGTGTTAGTGGGCTCCACTGAGGAACATCACTGAAGACACTGTGGAGGGAATGACCAGACAAGGAGGTTTCACCTGGGGGCTGGTGAAACAGGAAGTCAGAGGCACTGGTTACAGATGGAAGATCAATTGTGGAGGTGGCTGTGAAAGCCCTAAATGTGTTTCTCCAAGCAGGATGGCCAAGCCCTGAGCCCCATCCCCCTGGGAAGGGGAATCCTTTCCTTCATGGGATGCTCACAGCTCTTCCTGGGAGCAGTTTGATGTGGGGGGATGTGATTCCAATTGAAGGACAGCAGTAGGATATCTCCCAGGCTCTTTTGGTGGTCAGTGAGGAGGGAACAAGGGCCTGGGGCTGTAAGGAACTGGTGTCCTCACAAGGGCTTCAGTGAAAGAGACAGCAGCCACCATGGAAATGACAAAGAGTTCAGTTCTGTTGACGGGGAGGAGGGGGGCAACGCACAAAGGCCCTGTTTGCACCACAGAGAGTCCTACACTGTCCTATGCCTGTGCCAGTTTCCCTGTAGACTTTAGCTGCCTTCCGCTATTTCCCTTCCTCACCCTGACGTTGGGATCTCCCAAGTAGAAGAACTTGGAGCAAAGGAGTAATTTGAGCCTGGGGGGAAGTGTAAGGACAATGGACTTTAACAATTTTGTCATTGTTTCTCACAATCCAAACATTTTTTACTTGGCATAAATTAAATTGGTCTTCCCCAAGTCAACCCTTCTTTGCCTGTGACAGTAATTAGTAAGTGACCTCCCTGTCTTCATCATTACCCATGAGCTATTCCATCTTATTTTCTCCCTTTGTCCTTTTGAGTTGGAGTTGTGACTGGGCAGCTGGGTGGGGGTCTGGGTGTTACCTACTACAGCACGAAAACCTCAGAACTGCTGTGTCTGATATTGGGCTCACCAGCACAAGGAAGACCCTGACAGATAGGAGATAAAGTTGCAGAGGCCAGAAGGATGGTTGGGGCCTGGAGCACATTGTGTACAAGGAGAGGCTCAGAAAGCTGGGGTTTGGAAAAAAGCCTCAGAGACACTAACTGCAGCAAGGACCCAGACAAGTTGGTGAGAACTCTATCAGTGGAGATTTTCAACATGTGTTGAGACAAGCACCTGATCTAGCTGGAGGTGTTTGAGAATGGGCTTGGCTGAGAGTCTGGCTGTGGCAAAAGCTATGGGACTTGATGTGTAATGAGTGTTGGTAGGAAACTCGTTCCCTTTGTGTTAATAATGGCAGTAGAGCTGGGTATCCTAGAGACCTGCAGGAAGACAGGGGTGACCATGCAGCAAAGGTCCTTCCTGAGGGTTGGGCTGTATGGCCACTCACTCTCTGGCTCTTCTGTGTTCCTATGATAGGTGATCCCCAACACTGACTGCATTTGCCCCTTCTCTGACAGTCCTGGCCCTAGAGATTCTCAGCCAGCTTGTGCATCTCTCCAGCCCCCTTCCCCTGTGCCAGCTGGGTTCCCGCTGCCTGTCCTGTGATTGCAGAGCCCTCCTTTCCCTCTGAATACTCAGAATTAACACTTTTGTGTGATTCCACCTGGGCAATCTCTCACTTTGTGGAGCTCCAGCCACACCCCAGGGCACACGCTGCCCACAGAGATCTCCCGGGATATCCAGGCAGCTACAGATTCCCCTCCTGGAAGAGAGTTTCTGCCCTGTCACATGTGGGAAAGGACTGGGCTTGTATCTCATTGACCATTCACCATCTCCTCTGTCACCAGGCACCATCAGGTGAGTCCTAAGTCCACCCCTCTAGCACATCACAAGATGACAATGAGCTTTTTGCCCTTGAAACCACGGATCAATAGGCTTTTTTGAGGTGCAGTATCTTGGGCCTGTTCCTGACACGAGGCTTGGAAAAACAGCCCTACCATCAGGCAGTGCACAGGGAAGATCCCTTTTTATTACAGAGATGCTGTGAGGGAGTCAGCTTGGACCCAGTGTTACAAAGACACATTTTTGTATGGTTTTCCAGGTGAGACAGAGGAGGTTCATGCTTCACATGAAGTATGGGAAGTCCAAGTATTGGTCTACGAACATGATACCCCAAACAGCAATAACAACAATAATAAAACAAAGCATGTGCCTACTATGGGAGTCACTTGTGGAAAAAGACTGGAAGTTTACCGGTATTGAAAAATGCCCGTGAAATCACTTTCCTCAGGGCATTTTTGAGCTCCCTGTCCCTCATGCTATAGATGAGAGGGTTCAACACTGGAGGCAACAGTGGCACAACACTGCCACCACCAGATCCAGGCATGGGGAGCAGATGGAGGGGGGGTTCAGATAGGCAATCGTGCCAGTGCTGACATACATGGAGACCATTCAGCCCACAGGACAACAGCCCTAGCCAAGAGAACAAGGACCTCAGTTCTGGGTCCCAGCCCTACCAAAGCCCTGGCTTTCCCCACTACAGGCTGCCCTATACTGTCCTATGTCAGTGATCGTTTCTCTGCAGATTTTAACTCTCCTCCCTGCTTCCCCAACTCTCTCTGACCCCATGATATCCCAAGGTTTACTGAAAACTCTCTGTCCTCACTGTTCTTCAAACATAAAGCTGCAGTTTTCTGAGGGTTACACAATGTGTCTGTGTTCCCCCAAACCCTTCTGGATTCTTTCAAAGACTTGTTTATGTTCCTCTAGCACCCAAGATGTGCTCCTCTAGCCCCAGGCTTGCTTGAATTCTTACATGCATGGCTCATTCCCTGCACTACCACGTGTCCACAAACCCTTCCCTCTTTCCCCGCAGTGATGAAACTTCACCCCAGGAGGTCTGTGCATCCTCCACACTCATAGATGTTTCCTGAGGTCCACCCAAGTATGGGAAGTGAAGCAGGAAAAGAGCAAAGTCAGCTCATTTGGGATGACTGGGCATGGCCACCCTCAGCACTGGGCACTTTCCATCTCCTAGGCATGCACACAACATGGAAAAATCTCTTTCATCCCTGACTTGCAGAAGAGGGGTCTTCCTTCCTGACATCTTCCCAGGACACACCTCCTCCTCTTCCCCATCCACAGACATCCACTGCTTTCCATGTCTGGCCTCAGAGAGGGTTTCAGGATTTGCTAAAGCCATCGGCCACCTCCTTGTTTCTCACTGACATCCCTCGACTTTCTCTCTGAGCCCTACACATGGCCAATCACTGCTGCTCAGAGCTGCTCACTCTTCAGAAGAGATATTGATATTCTTTATATCCCCGGTGCTTATTAACTATCTTCCTGGCTCTCTCCAGAGGTCATGGCAAGCGTTGTTGTCTATAACAGGGCCTTTATGACCATCTTTTATGAAATCATTCTCTTTTTAAGATCTTCTCTGCAGAAAGAGTAGCCACAGAAAAGCACCAAAGCCAGAACAACAGAGTCTGAATGAAGTGCCAGTAAGAAGGAGCTGAGCAACACCCAAGGCTCTGGCTTCCTGGCAAGGAGTCTCTCTAGTTTGTCACCTTTTCTCATGAAAGGTACAGGAAAACTGTCTATCCCATGGAGCTCTGCTGAAGGAATATGGGGCTGTACATAGTGTGAGGTGATATAAGTTGTATGAGCAGGTGGAGAAGACTCCTGTAGGGAAGACATTTTGAGGGAGCACCCTGACTTCACCCAGATAAAAAAGAGACCTGGCAATGTTTACTTCCACTTACTCCATGTGGCATCAGTCACATGATGTGTAGAGGAGACCCTGCCTTTGAACATCCAGCCCAGCACTGGCAGTCGGGGTGCTAAGAGGAGCTGTGTCTCAGTACCATCCACTTCTGAGGCGTCTCAAACTCCTTCATATGCTGCCAATATCTCTTTTTCAGTTGGAGTATAGCGAGCCTCGGATCCTCGATATCCTCGACTCGAAAACCCCAAGGGTCGGCCTCGGGTCTCCCCAGGTGCTTCCTGCCAGAGGCTCCAGGTAGGGCCATTCTCTCCAGCTGCAGTACAGAGCACATTTTTAACAACTTGTCCTGCCCAGACTGGTCCAAGGGCTACTGCATGAACAACCTCCCGTTTAATTTGTTCAAAGGCTTGTTGTTACTCAGGGCCCCATTTAAAATCATTCTTCTTCCGGGTCACTTGATAGAGAGGGCTTACAATCAAACTGTAATTTGGAATATGCATTCTCCAAAACCCCACGACACCTAAGAAGGCCTGTGTTTCCTTTTTATTAGTCAGTGGAGACATAGCTGCTATTTTGTTAATCACGTCCTTTGGGATCTGACAGCATTCATCTTGCCATTTTATTCCTAAAAACTGGATCTCCTGTGCAGGTCGCTTGACCTTACTTTCTTTCATGGCAAAACTGGCTTTCAGAAGGATTTGGATTATTTTCTTCCCTTTCTCAAAGACTTCTTCCGCCGTGTTGCCCCATATGATGATGTCATCAATATATTGCAGGTGCTCTGGAGCTTCACCTTTTTCCAGTGCAGTCTGGATTAGTCCATGGCAAATGGTGGGGCTGTGTTTCCACCCCTGGGGCAATTGATTTCAAGTGTACTGGACACCCCTCCAAGTAAAGGCAAATTGTGGACGACACTCTGCTGCCAGAGGAATTGAGAAAAATGCACTAGCAATGTCAGTTGTGGCATACCACTTGGCTGCCTTTGACTCTAGTTTGTATTGAAGGTCTAGCATATCTGGAACGGCAGCACTCAGCGGTGGGGTAACTTCATTCAGACCGCGATAGTCAACTGTTAGTCTTCATTCCCCATTAGACTTTTGCACTGGCCATATGGGAGTATGAAAGGGTGAGCGAGTTTTGCTGATCACTCCTTGGCTTTCCAGTCAGCGAATCAACTTGTGGATGGGAATCAGAGAGTCTCAGTTGGTGCAACATTGCTGCCTGTGCACCGTTATGGTAGGAATTGGCACTTGTTCTTCAACCCTCAGCAACCCCATGATCGAAGGGTCTTGAGAGAGACCAGGCAGGGTAGACAAAGTTCAGTGCCCTCCGTCTCCAAGGCAGCTATACCAAAAGCCCATCAATACCCCTTCAGGTCCTTAAAATACCCTCTCCTGAGATAGTCTATGCTAAGGATACACGGAGCCTCTGGACCAGTCACAATGGGGTGTTTCTGCCGTTCATTCCCAGTTAGGCTTACTTCAGCTTCCAATACAGTTAACTCTTGGGATCCCCCTGTCACACCAGAAATACAGATGGGTTCTGCCCCTTTATAACTTGATGGCATTAGAGTGCACTGTACGCTTGTGTCTACTAGAGCCTTGTACTCCCGTGGGTTTAATGTGCCAGGCCATTGAATCCACACAGTCCAATAGACCCGGTGGAGTCAGGAGGCAGGGTCCCTCTAATTCTAGCCAGAGTATCCAGTATTCACTTCTCGTAAAATTGGCTCAGAAGTCCCTTGAAGAGGATCAGAAAAAAAGCTCAGCCTTTCTACTCTGTTTGGAAACTGGAGCGGCATTTTTCCTGACAGCCCTGCTGGGCTATTGGCCAGAGACAACCCACCACAGCAAGGAAGATGTTGATAAATGGGAGTGAGTTTAGCAGGAGGCTGCCAAGGTGCTGAGGGGCTGCAGCACTTGAGCAGAAACTGAGGGAAAGGGCCTTGTTCAGCCTGGAAAAGGGAAAGTTTCAGGAACTTCATAGAAGCCTGTCAGTCCCTGCAGGGAGGTTTTCAGGAAGATGGAGCCGGTATTGCTGCCATGGCGCTTGGCAGGAAAACAATAGACAATAGTCAGGTGGGGAAATACGGAAGGTTCAAGCTGGAGATAAGGAAAATCTTTTTCTCCATGAGGACATCCAAACATTGGAGAAGGTTTCCCAGAGACGTTGTGCTGCCTCTGTCCTTGAATGTTTTCCAGCCCCCATGTAGCAAAGCCTTGAGCAACGTGGTCTGACTCAGCTGATCCTGCTGTGAGCAGAAGGTTGGACCAGAGACCTCTTGATGTTCCCTTCAGGAGAGTGGAAATCTAAATGATGCTGTGGTTCCTTCGTCTCTAGGTCTGCCTTTGATGGCAGTAGGGAAAGCTCTCAGGTTCCTCATGACCATGGAAGTAAGACAGATGTTAGTATAGTCAGAGCAGCTAAAGCTTTCCTGTCCTCTAGGCAGTGTTGCTCAGATGCAGGACTGCTTCACAGCTATCACCAAGCAGACTTGATAATTTCCTTTGCTTCACCATCCATTCCCTTTTCATTTTTTTCCCACCTCTCAAGTCCTGCTCTTTAACCATCCTTATCCCCTCCCATGCAAAAAGCCAAGTGCTTTTCACTATTTATCCAGTGGCCCTGTGTTTGCTCACTTTGTACCCTCCCGTGGTGGTTCTGAGGTGGTGCCTTCTACTTTGCTTAGCAACTCCATTACACTAGTACTCCTTTCTTCTCCGTAGTCTCCTGCAGCTACGGAAGTTCTGATCTTGTTAGAGGCACCACAACTCAGGATGACCATCGGCTCACAAGCTTGAGAAGTTGGACTGTTGGAGGTTCGGTCCAGAGGGACCTTGACACACCTGGGATTTGGCTATCAGAAACCTCAAGGTTTAGAAGGAAAAGCTCCAAAACAACTTCAAGCAGCAGCATGGGCAAGGACCTGACTGATTAAGAAGTGTCCTGAGGAGAAGGGCCTGGGAACCATGACAATACCATACAAGACAGTGGGCATCACATTTTGAAAGGAGAGTGGAGTAGCTGGAGAGGGTCCAGAGGGGGAGGTCTGCCAAGATGGAGTGGGGGGCCTAAAGGATGAGCTGTGAGGAGAGCCTGAGGAAACTGGGTCTCTCTAGCCTGCCAAAGTAGGGGCACAGGTTCACCTAGTAAGAGCCTACACCTACCTGGAAAGATGATGGAGCCAACATGTCTTCTGAAGTCACCAATGATATGACAGAAGCAACAGCCACAAACTGCGTCTTGGGAATTTTAGGCTAAACCTTAGGAAAAATAAAATGGACGAGGGGGAGAGTTGCTGTGCTCTCCACCTTTGGAGCTCTTCAAGTTTCAGCTCTGCAAAGTTGCAACCAGCCTGGAGGCTGGGCTAGAGACACCTCCCAGCAGTCTCTTTCCCACCAATGCTCCCATGAGCCTTGCCACATGCCATCCAAGAAGAGACTAAGCTGAGGGTCTCCGCATCATAGGACAACTCAGGGTGGAAGGGAGCTCAGGAGGTCTCGAGTCCAATGCCCAGCTCCAAGCAGGGCCAGCTCTGAGGTCAGACCAGCTTGCTCAGTCAATGTCAGCATCCAGAGAAAGAGTTTACACATGAACCAGACTTCTAAGCCACTAGTACAGAAATGGAGATGAGGCACTTGACCAGCTCCCTGAACATAGCTGTTGGTATGCCATGCCTCCTGAGATTCCTGGGAACATCCGCCTTCTTGTCCAGAGGACTGTGATTCTTCTGCAAGATTCCTGGCAAATCTCCAGACCGTGGGGTGCTTTAGGTTGTAAAGAGAATTGAAAGAAAGCCTCTGACTTGGGGACTATCAACTGAATTTTCAAAAGAGGGGAAGATGGAGGGTTCTCAGCACTTCCAGGTTCTTCCTGAAGACATAAGGCCTCAGAGAAAGCAGCTGAAGGCAAGAGTTTTGAATGAGCATAGCCTTTAGCTCATTTCACGTGAGATGGCTCTGCTCCCCCATTTCAACCAGTGGCACCCAGGAACCTCACCTGCTTTTCCTTCCTCTCCTCCCAAAACCTGACCAAGTGATGGGAAGGAAGGAAGCAGAAAGGCCCTAGGCTTCTGTGAATCAGCTGCAGTCTGGCACTTGGAGAGGCACAGAGTCATTCCATTGTACACCTCATAAAGAATCAAACTGGGAAGTGACTCTGCATGTCCGAATCCACAAGGTCCATGGACAGGCAAGAGTACGTGTATGCCTGGGTTTGGAGACCAGTACACCTACAGCACAGATCGAGCTGGGGCTGAAACTCAGGCCTTGCTTCAGTGGTCTCCTGGGCCCATGAACAGAGGTGTGGGTAGAGGCCCCAGGTGATGCTGCCCAGGGCCATGAAGGCCTATGGATGCTCTCAGGGCCCTGACATTGCCCCCATGGGATCCCACCTGCCAGTGCCCTCAACAGGCCAAATTGTCATTCCCTGAGATCCAGGGGCTGTGCTTGACTACTCTCCTTCCCACATCCCTGGGGATCTGGGATACCACAATTTCATGGTCACTAGAGCCAAGGCTGAAGGTGGTCTTCACATCCCTGACCAGCTCTTTCTCTTTTGGGAGTACCAGGTCCAGGTGACCATCAGACTGGATGGCCCATTTAGAAGCTGACCCACACACAAGCTCCCACCTAACCTGTTCTGTGTCCCATAGAGAACATCCATATATCTGAGCTGCCCTCACATCTAACAGGGCATCCTGCACTTCTTGTCTTGCCTGTTGTCAGTCTCTCCTAAAGATGGTGCATCTCCATTGACCACAAAAGCTGTGGGAGCTGTCCTTCTGCATCTCAGCTCTTATTCCACTGATGTCACAGCTCTGTGATGGCACACAGGGCTCCTGCTGCCTGTGCTCCAGGCTGTGGCCTTTGGTGCACATTTGGGCTGCAGCACCTCAGATGTGGCACCAGGGCCACGGGCAGATTTCTCACATGGAAACCTTGTACTAAAAGATTGGACTCCTTGAGTGGAAAAGCTTCATAGCCTATGGATGCTGGAGTGGATGCCAGGTGGGAACATCCCGATGAATGAGGTTCTCAATGAGAGCAAAAGCTGCAGTCCAAAAGGCCAGAGAGAAACAGGCCTGGGCTGTGCGGCCCTGGTAGGATAGGGGTTTGCTGTCCCAGGTGACTCTGCAGCACTGTGGGACCTGTGACAGAGGTGAAGCCCATCTCCAAGAAGGACGATCTGCTGCTGCTGAGAAAGTCCCTGGGGGAGGACAGCCTGTGATCCAACCACACTATGGACATCATGCTGGGGGCCAACTGACAGAAAGAGTTGAACAACTGAAATCCTGTGGAGAGGACCCATGCTGAGAAGGGGAAAACTGTAAAGGAGGAAGGACCGGCAGAGATTATCTGTTCTGTACTGACTGTAACCCCCCATTTCCCACCCCTCTTGTGTCTCTCAGGGCTGGAGCGAGTAGAAGAGTTGGGAATGAAGGAGTAACTTGAGCCTGCCAAAAATGGAGTGGGGTGGGGGAATGGTCTTAAATATTTTTGTTACAGTATCTCACTCTCCAAATCTATTTTACTAGGCAATAAATGGATAATTGCTAAGTGATCTCCCATTCTTTATCTTGACTCATGAGCTAGTCCATCTTACGTTCTCCCTTTGCCCTGTTGAGTAGGGTGGAGTGACTGAGTAGCTGGGTGAGTGTCTGGCTGCTGGCCAAGCTTAACCCACCACAGGACCACATCAGGAGGGCTGGATCTAGGAAGGGGCTCCCCAGCACAGGCAAGAGCCTGACAGAGTGGAGTGAGTCCTGCAGAGGCCAGAGGGGTGGTTGGGGCTTGGAGCATATTATGGACAAGGAAAGGCTGAGAGAGCTGGGGGTTTGTGAAATCTCTCAGAGCCAAACGCTGCAGCAAGGACCCAGGCAAGTTGGTGGGATCTCAAGCAATGAAGATTTTCAATATTTATTGAGGCAAGGCCAGGAGCACCAGATCTAGCTGGCGTTACCTGACAACAGGCTTGGCTGAGAGTCCAGCTGTGGCAAGCACTATGGGACTTGATGTGTAATGAGTGTCAGTAGGAAACTGGTTTCCTTTCTGTTAATAATGACTGTGGAGTTGGGTATCAGTGAGCCCTGGAGGAGGGCTTCCCTGTTAATCATTTCCCCATTGGCCATACATTTCTTTTTTCTTACAGTCCTTTAGTATTTCTGAGATGGTTGCTGTAGTGATTTTCAACCTTGGGTAGCAACTTCATTAAGCACATCATTCTCTTTTATTACCTGTGATGTCCTGCAATTCCCCATATTCTTGTTTGATGCACTGTCCAACAAACCTTAAATGCTGATGTGTTGGAGTTTCAATCCAGAGGGACCTTGACACACCTGGGGACTTGTCCAACAGAAGCTTCCTGAAGTTTTACAGGGCAAGGAGAGCAAGGTCTGGATTGGGGGGAGAATAAACCCCGTGCACTGTGACAGGCTGTGACGTGGCTGCCTGAAGAGTGCCCTGAGGAGAAGGGCATGGAAGGTATGATGGATGCCATAAGAGCCAATGGGCTTCCCATTTTGAAAGGACAATGCATAAACTGGAAGAAGTCCAGACGAAGTATGTTATGATGGGGTTAGGGGCATCATACACAGGAGGTGCGTGGAGACGCTGAGGGAACTGGGCCTCTTTATTCTGCTGAGGGGGAGATACAGGGCATTTTAAAAGCAGGTGACACCTTCCTGGAGAGAAGATGGTGGAGGCAAACTCTCCTGCAGTGGCAGATGGTATGGCAGAGGCAACAGCCACAAGCATCCTCCTGGGAGATTTATACTAAGCATTAGAAAAACTCAGTAGGCAGGTTGTCCTTGTTTTGGCTGGGATAGACTTAATTTTCTTTCTTGTAGCTGGCATAGTGCTATCTTTTGGATTTACCATGAGAGTAATTTTGATAACACACTGATGTTTTCAGTTGTTGCTAAGTAGTGTTTCTACTAGTAGTGTTTCTAGTGTTTACACTAAAGTCAAGGATTTTTCAGCTTCTCATGCCCAGCCAGCAAGAAGGCTGAAGAGGCACAAGAAGTTGGCACAGGACACAGCCAGGGCAGCTGACCCAAACTGGCCAATGGGGTGTTCCATACCATGTGACATCATGCCCAGTGTATAAACTGGGAGAGGCTGGCCAGTGGGGCATATCACTTCTCAGGAACAAATGGACAAATGGGCATCGGCTGACACAGATTCTCATATCCCTGACCAGCTTTTCCTTTTTGGTCAGGATCAGGTGCAGGTGGGCATCACCCTTGTTGGCCCTCCTGGCAGCTGGGCTAAGAAGTCCTCCCAAGAGCCTCCAGACTGTTGTCACCGTGCTTCTTTGCATGGCCAGTGAATGCCAGGACACTTACAGTCCCCCCTAGGAGCCTGCTCATTAACCTGGAGACTTCTTCAGGTTGCTGACAGAAGACTTTTTCTGTCTGCTCTCCCTGATCAAGTAGTTTAGAACTGCCAGGACGATGTCATTCTTAGTGACTTATCCTCACTCACACAAGCTATCTCAACCTGTTGCCCACCTCATAGAGGAGCTCCATATAGCTGAGATACTCCTTCATACATGGAACACTCCCCCGTCCTCATCCTCCCTGCCATTCCCTCCAGCAGAGCCTGTAACCCTTCACTGCAGCACCACAGCTCAGCAAGCAGTCCCACCACATCCTATTTAACCCAGAAATATCATAGCACTGTGAGAAGACATGGGCTCCTCCTGGCCCTGCACATTTGGGCCACAGTACCTCAGCTGTGGCACCATAGTAGAGCGCAGACTTCTCACAGGGAATTGTGAGCACTGATCCTGACCAGAAGACCATTGTACATCAAGCAGTTAGTGCTGTACTGCACTGTGCTGCATGTACAGCATGGCCTTGAAACCCACGCTGTGCTGCACAGATCCCTTGGCTACAGGACAACCTCAGAAGCATGTTGTCACACAAGAGTCTGCAGGCAGGTCCTCCTTTGTACCAGACGTTACGCCTCCTGCGTGGCCTTGCCTGTACCTAACAGTGCAGCAAGAATTTCTCATGAAAACATTGCTTCTGTTCGACTGTAGAGATGATTAGTAGAGTTGTGTCCTAGTAAGAAAATCCTATAGTAGCTTCAATGACCAAACCAGAAGACTGTCTTCTATGGATGGGGTCTATATGGTGTGCTGTGTTTGGGTTGGAAGTCTGTTCAATGCTACAGGACCTGGGGTTCCCACTTTCTAAAGGCACATAAGATTGCCTCTGTGATACTCCTCTTATAGTGCTAGATCTAATGGACAGCATTTAAAATGAAACCTCACAGAGTCCGAGTGCCTTTCTTACTGGGATTATAACAGGCCAGCACCTCCTGGGGAAAAAACCCACTCTCTCAGCACCCTTGGATGCAAACTCTCTGGTCCCAAGGACTGGTAAGAGTGCAGTTTGCTCATGTAACCCCTGGCTCAATCCCCATCCACTGCTGGTTGTTCTCCTCCAGAGTCCTGCCTCAAAGCACAAAGGCCTGGGAGACCTTGCTGGTGGTAACTGAATAAAAGAGGACATAGAGTATCTCAGATCTACCTACACCTACTGTTACTAAATTTAGCAGTGGTCCCACAGTATTTCTGATCTTCTTTAACTGTTCCTGAAGTAGCAACAGCTCATCTTGGTGCCCTTCAATTCCTTTTGGAGTTTCAATTGAGTTTTGATATGAACCATTACCGTGCTTGGAGGATACTGTCTTTGAAGAAAAGAGGTATCTAGGTACACTGTGAAAATATTTGATCTTCTCATCGGTTGTATCATCAAAAGAGTGAGTAAAGATCCCTGTGTGATGTGCTGCTTGTCCTTGCAATGCCTGCAGCTATTGGGTAGAGAAGAGACAGACCTTGCTTCTCTGATGACATCTGATGACTGGTGCCTCTGACTGATTATATCAGTCAACAGCACACAGGTACCAATCTCTCTCTCTGTGATGCCATCTGGGGCATCCGTGATGCACCCGCCCTGAATGGGAACTGCTTTTCTGTAGGACTTGTGTGGTGCCTGCCAGCCTTGGCATCTCATGTAGCTCTGTGGGCCTGGATTTGTACATGAAACAGAGGACATGCCCTGAATTCAGTTAGGCAATGTGGGGAAGAACGTGTCCCTATTTGGACAAATGCTGTTATAGTCACTGGAGAGCTAGTAAATTCAGCTGACAGAAAAGAGAGACACCTAGCTGTCCATATGGCACATGACTGCAATCGTTCATATGAATACCTGTATCAAGTGCCATGAAGATAAGGAGTAGGAAAAGATTCTTTTGGCCTTTATTTGGGCATAAGCTGTCATGTCTCTTGGCCAAAGGAATTTCCCAACAGGCCCATACAGGGTTCCCAAGATGTTGCCCTATCTTTATGAACTTCTGCATTACAGTTTGCTGTTACCTACATGTATCTTGGACCACCTCTGGCAGTTCAAATGTCACCAGGTATTTGCATCTGAAAACCTGACTCCTGCCTTCCATCTCCATTAATTCAGATGGGAGCTGAGAGAAGGAGCTCACATGCAGGTGTCTATTTTGCTCACATCTGAACTGAGGCAAGAGGAATCCCACCTCCTGTTGCTTTGTGGTGTGCATGAGAGGGAGATAAGCTTCCTTGAAATGCCACAAGTAGAAATGCAGATGAAACGCCACCATTGACCTAAGGATCCCTTCTGTCTGTAGGTGTAAAGGAGGTCCCTGCCTGTCTCTCTCTGAGTATCCTGTCCAAAAAATAACACGAAAAAATGTGGTATTAAATGTAACTCTGAGAGAAGGATTATATTTCTGGAAATAAAAAAAGGTCACATGTAGATATAACTTTGTCTCTGAGTGAAAATTTTATTTCAGGAAAGAAGTGTCTCTCCCTAGATGAGGGAGGCAACATCAGTGATTCCTTCAGCCTGTTTCCCAGCAGGTTCCCCTGGAGCCCCAGGGACACCTGGAGGGAGCCCAGAGGGGGCAGAGAAAGGGCTGCCTTGGGCTGGTCCTCTGCTGCTGAGCTGGGCTGGGCTCCTGGGCTGGAGGGAGCTCATGGCAAGCAGGCAGCACTGCCGAGAGACAGCTCTGCCCAGGAGCAGCTCCTCTGCAAAGCGCAGCAGGGCTGAGGGCACTGCCTGCAGGCACCGAGGGGAGAGAAGTGAGGCAGAGAGATGTTAAAGGCAGTCTGGGGTGGGAGGACTGAGAAGAGCTGAGCTGGAGGAAAATCTTCACAGCCCTTAATAGGGTAAGTGTCTTGCTGCAGGGCAACGTAGCTGTGGTTTCTGGAATGATCTCCTAAAGCTGGCACATCCCACAGCCTATGGGGTCTGTCAGGAGGACTCTCACAGTTTCTTTGCTATTGAGAGAAAAATATGTGCTTTGGAGCACAGCTTCCCTGCTGCACTGTCAGAAGGACAGGGCATGTTGGATTATTTCACCGGGGAATGGCTGCAGGGGTGTGAAGCCAGGTGTGAAGTCAGGTGTGAAGCCAGGGGTGCCCTGTTCTGTCCTTCTGAGCAGGCACCCTGTGCCCAAGGGGGTGTGTGCCAGGGATTTTGTCTCCTGACAGGGTCAGCACTCAGTCTGCCTCGGGAACTCCCCACAGCAGTGCATGGAGAAGCTGTAGATGGAAGAAACAAGTCCTGGCAGGAGAGGGTCCTTCTGCTTCGAGAGGGTGCTATGTGGGTGAGGCCTTCTCACAGCTCCAGATCACCCCAGGACATTTCTGAGCGGACTTTTCAAGGGGAAGGGCAAGGCAGGGATTGCTATAAAGGTAAGAAGCTTTCTTGAGTCTGTGTTTTCAGTTTCCTTCCCTTGGGGAATTTGTGGGGAGAAATGGAAAAGGAGCTTTCATGCTTGAACAAGTCCCTGAGACTACTGAGCTGTAACTTTGAGTTACCAGTAGGTCTGATAGAAGCCTCCTAAAGTGCCTTCAGCTACTCCTCTGCCTTTAAACAGCACCAGCATCACCTTTGCTGGATCCAGCAGGGTTCTTTTGACCTGCCCTTTTCCACCTGCAACAGGAATATGGGCCCAGCCAATACCATGCAAGCAGGCAGGTTTCTGTAGGGCCAAGGTGAGTGCAGAGAGGTTGGGATAGGGTGTCTTAGAAGTGACAGGGAAACACCTCCCAGGAGGAAAATCTTCTGGCAGCAGGGAAATGACCAGGGAATGAGAAGAAACTGAAACCAGAAATGCTGTGGGAGGGAGAATTCAGAAATCTCTGTATCATTCCCTCCAATGCAGACCCATTCCTCTGAGCAAGCCCCCTTGCCTCCTCTCCCACCCAGCAAAGCCTCTACCCTCAGAGCTGGGGGGTCCAAGGCATAAACCACCTCCTCAGCAGCCAGAGCTCCAGCAGAGCCAGAGTAGAGCTCTGCAGCCACGTGCCCAGTTCCCTCTGCAGAGCCCAGGGGCTGAGAGCAACTGCCTGGCAATGTTGATGCCTGGGAGGTGGTGTGCACAGCTGGGTAAGGGTAATGCTGTCTTGAGTGCCCAGCTGGCTCTTTCCTTGCCTCTCTCAGCCAGACCCTCACTGTATTGTTCCTTGTTTCTCCACTTGTCTGTGTTCTTGCTATTGTCCTCCTGTTCTTGCTGTCAAGTTGTCTGGGGATGGGAGATTCAGCTGCAGAGTCACACACTGATCTTGTGGGTCCTTTCATGCAGCTGTGTCCATAGGAACAAGTGTCCCAGCTTTCCTGGCGCCTGTGGAGATCTGGTCAATGCAGTCTATGGGTATGGGGTATGAGCTGACTCTCACTGAAATGCCATCATTAGGACACTTGGCTATCCCCTTGAGGTGTCCTTCCAAGCTGCAAGCTGCCCTCAGGGATGCAGAGCTAGATCATAGCATATAGGCATATCTTAAAGCCCCACAGAGAACACAAAGACCCTACAACTGAGGAAATGCTGTTGGGTTGGTAAAATGAGGCATGAGTGTCCTGGGCTAGAAGTTGGCAGCTGAGACCTTGAGAAAGAGACATTTAGTGGTCTGCAGTGGATCCCTCTACTCTCAGCATGTCTGGTTGATTTTCAGGGTAACATGTGAGTGTGATTACCCTCCATCTCAGACAGCTGCAAGCACTAGGAAACTGGGAACTAGATGGAGGGACAGACCAGCTCCCCTCACTCTGCACTAAGCCACAGGCAATCCCCTTAACTTGCAGCACTCACTCTGTTCACCTTGAGTGCAGAAGAAATGATGAGGGGTTCTGACATACAAGAACACTCCACGGGTTTAGATGGGTGGAACTGTAAAAAACCATGTAACTCATAAACTGTATTTACCATCCCCATTAGTTAACACTGGGAGTGCAGATGCTGACAAGCCATTCTGTGTTAACAGTGGTTTCATTGGACAAAGTCAAAGAGTAGTACTGGCCCATACTGTCACTGTTCCCATGAACCCAGTCCTGCAGAGTAGGACTGTCTTATCAAGACCCCATGGGCACAGGCCCTGTTCTTCATGGTGCTCTCAGCCAGCACCGACCAAGGCCCCAGGCACAGAGCTGAAGGAAGGTCTCCAAGAAAAGGAAAAATGTGTCTGTGTGTGACAGGAGGAGGATCTATGGGAAACAGCTTTGATTTTGCTCAGAGGTCTCCCCTAACTTGCTGCTGTCCTTTTCTCCTATGACAGTGCCCCATGCTCAGAGGAAGAAAATGTACAACAGCAGTTCCATCACCCAGATCCTGCTCCTGGCATTCACAGACACACAGGAGCTGCAGCTCTTGCACTTCTTGGTCTTCCTGGGCATCTACCTCGCTGCTGTCTTGGGCAACGGCCTCATCATCACAGCTGTAGCCTGCAACCAATGCCTGCACGCCCCCATGTACTTCTTCATCCTCAATCTCTCCTTCCTCGACCTGAGCTCTATCTCCACCATTCTCCCCAAAGCCATGGCCAATTCCCTGTGGGATGCTAAGGCCATCTCCTATGCAGGATGTGCTGCACAGGTCTTTCTGTTTGTCTTCTCGATCGCAGCAGAGTTTTATCTTCTCACTGTCATGGCCTATGACCGCTACATTGCCATCTGCAAACCCCTGCACTACAGAACCCTCCTGGGCAGCAGAGCTTGTGTCCACATGGCAGCAGCTGCCTGGGGCAGTGGGTTTCTCAATGCTGTGCTGCACACTGCCAATACATTTTCACTACCCCTCTGCCGAGGCAATGCTTGGCAGTTGGACCAGTTCTTCTGTGAAATCCCCCAGATCCTCAAGCTCTCCTGCCCAGATGCCTACCTCAGGGAAGTTGGGCTTCTTGTGGTTAGTGCCATTTTTGCTTTTGGGTGTTTTGTTTTCATTGTGCTGTCCTATGTGCAGATCTTCAGGGCTGTGCTGAGGATCCCCTCTGAGCAGGGAAGGCACAAAGCATTTTCCACATGCCTCCCTCACCTGGCTGTGGTCTCACTCTTCATCGGCACTGCCATGATTGCCCACCTGAAGCCCCCCTCCATCTCCTCCCCATCTCTGGAGCTGGTGGTGTCATTTCTGTACTCGGTGGTGCCTCCAGCAGTGAACCCCCTCATCTACAGCATGAGAAACCAGGAGTTCAAAGATGCACTGAAGAAGCTGATTCAGTCAGCTGTTTCTCAGCAGCATTAACCTGCCCCTGTCTTTGCACAAGTGATTTCAAATTCACCTTGGGAACCTCCTGTGCTTTGGGCATTTTATCTGTGATAACCTGTTTGTCCAGGAATGTCTTCATCCACTCTGCTTCTCAAGTGGCATGACCCTAGCCTGTATGACCCAGAGGTCTATGTACATGTATCTGGCATGATGGTAATGCTGGCATCCTGTGTCACATCTCTCTAATAAAAGGTATTAATAACAGGTTCTCCAGAGGGTTTGTGGAATCTCCATCCATGGAGGTATTCAAAACCCAGCTAGACCCTGTGTTGGGCAGCCTGCTCTAGCTGACCCTGCTTAAGCAGTGGGGATGAGGTTAGGCAATCTCCAGAGGTGCTGACAAGAAGGCTCAAAAGGGACCCATGGAGGTCTCTAGTGTTATGATCTGCTCTGAGCAAGGAGACCTTGACAGTTAGATCAGGTTGTTCAGTCCTTTCTCCACTTGAGTTTTTAAAATCCCTGGGCCCCAGACCTAGTACTAATCAACTATGCAGTACAGTACCTAGTACTAATCAACTATAAAGGTGGGTCTTTTCCTGAAATCTCATTTGAAATTTCCCTTCCTGCTTCTTGTCCTCATTGTCTCTTGTCCTCTCCTCCCCTTCCTGACTGCCAGAAAGATCCTCAAACCTACTCTAACCAAGGTTGGAGGCAGAAGGGGTGAGCAGAGAAGACCTCTGGCAGCTCCTCTGCATACCTGGTCAGGCAGTAATGCACTTGGTGGTGCTCCTGAGAGAGGACGGTGGCATGGGAAGGGAGGTACTAAGAGATGTGGTGCAGGGCACTGGGGCTCAGAAGTAGGCCTGGGGCTCCCAGCAGGCAGTGCCACTGGCTGCAGCCCCAAGAGAGCCCTGAGCATGGAGAGAGCAGCAGCGAGTCTTGTCCCAACTGTGGAGAGCTGCTTTGGCTGCAGAGGGGCTGCTGAGAGTGCCGGGGTCAATCCTGGTTGCCCTGCACCTGCCACCCCAGGGTGTCTCTTGGGTCCCTGCAGCAATCGCACTGACTGGGGTGACAGCCCTGCCTGGCTGGGGTTTGAAGAGAATTTGGGGTTTCCATCAGTGTGGGAGCTTCTTGGAGTATCGTGGCTTTTGTTTACGTCTCTGTCCTTGTTCCTGCGCTGGCCCAGACCTCCATCCCCACATGTAGCCCCAGAGTTCTGCTCTGCAGGCACCAATCAGAACAGAGTGTGTTCAGGGTTGGGGAAACATCCTCCTGGCACAGATCCCACAACAGACCTCAGTGCCCCATTCCCCTGGGGCCATCTGGCTTTGACCGCTCACCCCAGCACCCAAGCCCTTCCCTGCCTTGGCCATGGCCCATGTGAGGGGTTGCAGGCAGCCCTGCTCTGGAGTCTGCCAGGCTCTGCACATGTGTGAGTCCATGCAGGTCTGGATGTTCCCCCAGTGCAGACACTGAGCCCAGCAAGAGGATGGAGCTGGTCATATTTCAAAGATCAGCCCTCCCCTGGACCATGGTGAATGGCCAGGGCTGGAAATGGCTGGTATGGGGAACTAGGACTTGGGGTGACTTTGGGTTAAGGGCCAGCACATGGGGTGGAGTAGGCTGTCTCAAGGCCATGGGCTGGGCACAGAGACTTGAGGAGAACAGCAAACCCACGTGGTTGCCGAGTCATGCTTCCTTCAGTGCAAGCCCTGATGCAAGCTCCCAGCCTCCCTTGCGATGCCAGCCTTGAGGAGGGGCAGGAGCACTAAGAGAAGGGTAGTTGTGAGCACCAGTCCTTCTCATCCACTACCCAGGCCTGGTGGAGCACCAGGACAGCGAGGACTCTTCATGCCTCTGCAGAAGTGAGACAAATTCAAACATTTGTCTGGGAATGTAATAACCACAAGTAACGGTAATGATGAAGTTAATGGTACCAATAATAACAATAATGATAATACACCAAAGCACCAGTTTTGGATGGGATATCCTGGGAGTCATTTGTGGAGTGAGATGGAGAGTTTATGACGATAGCAAAAACTTTCATGTAAG
Source organism: Astur gentilis (assembly GCF_929443795.1). NCBI lineage: Eukaryota > Metazoa > Chordata > Aves > Accipitriformes > Accipitridae > Astur > Astur gentilis. Next base: position 905,435 of record NW_026060847.1, read on the forward strand.
ACCTTTCCTAACCACACCCTTGAGCTCCTGGCAACTCCTGCTTTAGATGAGGGGGTTCGCTGCTGGAGGCACCACTGAGTAGAGAACAGCCACGGGCAGATGCAGGGATGGGGAGGAGACAAAGCTTCAGGTGCTGGTAAAGAGGGAGACCATGGCCAGGTGAGGAGGCATGTGGAAACAGCTTTGTGGCGTCGCTGCTCAGTGGGGATCCTCAGCAGAGTTGTGCAGATTTTCACATGAGACCCAGGTGGGTCCCACAGTGGTTTTTTGGGGGGAGGGTTGTGCAGTCTTGAAGCACATGCAGGCAGGAAAAGTTCTTACGTCAGGTGCAAGCACTGAAGCTCTGACACCACATCGACCCGTTATCTGACCACGGTTCAAAAGAGGCATTTTTTACCTCACCGTGTGCCTTGATTGGGTGGCAAGAGGAGCCTCCCCTCCTGGTGCACCCAGAAGCACATCAGCAAAGGAAGCGCCCCGTCATTACGTACAGGGAGGCTGCCACTGTTGACAGCCTCATTCCCCACATGTTTTTGTACTGCATTGTGGTTGGGTGGCAGCCATTTTTTGACACTGTCTTACCCACATGTTCTCATGCAGTCCTGTGATTGGCTGCCTGCCTGCTTTGGACAAGGAAGTGCTCAGATATCAAAATATATACCTGTACTACAATATATACATTTTTGGTTTTATATATGTATATATAAGTGACTGTACAAATATGTATAAATATTTTTTATGTATTTATCAATAGATACTGTATTTTAAATATATCTATCCCTCTATACACATATATATGTGCATACATTTATATGTATATGTATTTTACATATATATAAACATGTATAAATCCAGAGAAATTCAATATATGTAGCCATTATAACATAGGTATAAAATGGATAAAACCTTTAATAAGAGCTAATGGAATGGACAATTAGAGTTTAAGAAAGAAAAGTACAAGGGTGGGTCGAGGTCCCCCACTTTACCAGGCTGCGGAAGAAGGCCAGACATCTGTGGGTTGGGGGGAACTTCAAGAGGGTGGGGAGGACACAGACAAGGTGGGACCTGCCTGAGGGCTATGGCCCCCTCCTAGGAGGTCACCTAGGACCCAATCCCATGAACTGGCCTAGGAGGCCCCCACATCCCAGCCCAGCCCAACAGGATGGCCATGCAGGGTTGCTGGGGAAGATTGAGCTTTCCTCAGTGCTGCAAACCACAGGCAATGCCATCTGCAAACATGGAAAGGCAGGACAAAATGCCAACTTCAGAAGAATACGTGCATGGGCACAATATGGAAAAGACCCAAAGAGGATCTCAAAAAAGATGATGTGGATGAGAGGAACTAGCCAGTGACCTCATGAACTGCAAAGTGGATTTCGAGGTTCCAAGCAGAGAGGGAGGGTGGTAGTGGGGAACTCCCTTTCCCCATGGGGTTGTGGGGGATCTCACAGCTACCTGTAAGACCACTATGGGGTGCAGACTGGTGCTATACACATTTCCTTGTCCTCAGGTTGACAACCTGATTGAATGTTTCAAACAGCTCTGGCTGACTGAGAGAGGGGAGAGGTCAGGAGTGTGCTGGCACTTGTCCAGGTCCGCCTGAGCCACACCAGCAAAATCCAGTATGCTCTGTGTACGTCCTGTCAAAGGGTGGGGAAGGGGGTGGTGGCGGTGGATGTAAATGTATGGAATCCTGTAGGACCTGAGCAGGATGTAAACAGGAGGGAATAAGGTGTGAAAATTGTACTGGGTCTGGCTGGGATGGCGTTAATTTTCTTGTTAGCAGCCCCTATGGTGCCGAGCTTTGCCTTGGTGGTCAAAAGAGTGTTGACTGATAATACACTAACATTGTAGCTACTGCTGAGCAGCTTGCACAGCATGAAGACTGTAGGGATTGGCGCTCGGAAGATCTCGCGATGTACGGAAAGAGAAGGGTTAAGGGAGGCGGGATGACCGACAGACAGTATGTAAGGGCGTGACGCAGTTGAATAAACGCCATTTGCAGCATCCTCATATTGGTGTCAGTGCTCTGTGGCCCAGGGTATGGTGGACCCTGTGCCGAGTCCCACGGGGTGATCAGACGAATGTCTACAAGTGGTGACCCCGACGTGATTGGACATCGGCGGATTACGCGGGGCGTAATCGAAGGCCTGGCCAGGCATGGAAGGAGTCCTGAAGGTGTTGGACTCGTGCTCTAGAGAGGTAAAAATCCCTATGGGACAAAAAGAAGCGAAAGCTTGCCTAGAGCGGCTCCTGAAAGAGGAAGCGATAGAGCGCCCGGGGGACATATTGTCTCCTGAGTGCTGGCCGAAATGCACCGCGGCTTTAGCGGAACGGGCTATGGCGACGCAGCATGGTCCGGAGTTAAAGACGTGGGGGCGGATTAGGGCGATTTTCAGGAAAGTGCGGGAGGAGGGCTTAACATGGAAGGAAGCAAAGAGATTGATGCACGCGCAGGCGGAGCGGGGCGTGCAGGCGGATGGGGAGGCGCGGACAGAAGGGCTGACGGAGGTAGCGGAGCAGACGCCTCTGGTGCTCCCAGTGCAGCCGTCAGCACCGGCCGAACCACCGGGATACCCTTGGGAGGAGTTGGAACGGGAGCGTGAACGGGCGAGAGAGGAGGAGCGGGAGAAAGAGCGACAGTTAATTCAGGAGGCAGAGGAACCCGTGGCTGAGCAAAGGAGACGGGAGAAGGAGAGGCAGAGACTAGAGGAGGCGGAGAGGGCTGTGATGAAGGGATCAGAAAAGGAGCAGGTAGAGGAGGGAGCGGTTCCCCTGTATGATCCGGAGGATTGGGTGCCGGGACGTGTTTTGTGAACCGCGCCACAAGCTCACCCTAAGATGGCGCCGACATCCGCCTTCTCCCCGGATGTCTCTCCGGAGGTCGGGAGAGGCGGAGCACGGCCAAAGGAAGGAGGAAGGAAAGTCAGGACACCCCCTCTTACGCGCGTAGCGGAAGAGGAAGAGAGTGGGCCGGACTCAATCGAGGGGTCGGCTCAACGGTTAGAGGAGGCGTGGCAGCTGGTGGGCGGACACCGCTGTCGTCCGCCGCACGCAGCGGTAAAACAAAAGGCTATCTCCGACTGTAAGGCGCAGTCGGCAGCAGCCAGTGAAAAGGCAACGCCTATGCCTTTAATACCTGTGCCCGACCCAGCTACAGATCCGCTGCAGATGTTGCAGCGAGTAGTAGAGGAGATACAGGAGCAGGTGAAGCAACAGCGGCAGCTGCTACAAGCAGCTGGGGAACAGAAAGGAGTTCCCGATTCACCGAAGATCACGTTGCCAGACTGGAAAATTGTAGCAAAGGAATGTGTTATGGACGGCATACGCTTTGAAGGACCCCCTTTAGTTTGCCCAGTCCGAGCTGGTCCAGGTGGTGTAGGGGTGGAGTGGTCTCCGTTAGATAGCAAGCTTTTGCAACAAGTGAAGAAGACCGTGGATGATTACGGCTTCGGACATCCCATGACAGGCTCTCTTTTAGATGTGGTTTTTTTCAGGTTCACTGACTCCCTGGGATTCGCGACAGTTTTGCAGTATGATTTTGACTCCCATTTTTTTTTGATTTAGAAAGAAGCTTGGACAAACAGATTACAAGCAGCACTAGTTGAGACCCAACAAGAAAGACCCAGAAACAGGAAAGTGGGAAGGTGGGAGGCGCTTGGTGACACAGGGAAGAGGGTATGCTGCAGTACAGTCATCAGAGCACCCAGACTCACGTGTGCGCTGGGTGCCGGCACGGTGGTTGAAACCAGGCCTCAGTCAATAACGATTTGTTGTGAGTTATTTTGCAGGATGCCGTTCAGAAGATCATCTGAGTACCTGCACTGTGGTCGTTGTGACCCTTGGGTGCTTGTCAAGTATGACCGCTGTGGACAACAACTCTGGAGACGCACCAGCCGAACATCAAAATGGTGTGACCGATGTTTTGAACACCGCAGATCCACTTTACAGCAACCGCTGTGTGTACCCCATAAGCAGGGGACTATGATATGCTTTTAGACAAAGCCAATCAATTACAGGAGGCAGGTGACAGTGGCTTGACAATCTCCTCTCGTCGACCTGGCAATGGCTCCTGTCTTTGATTGACTGAAAAACGTTGACCCTATTTGGAATCCTTTTGGTGGTGGTTATTATGGTTTGTTGTGGGATACCAGCACTGACTGTTTGCGTGCGGAAACTCTTTATACAGAGTGCGGGTACCCACCAGTACACGAATTACCATGAGGTGGTGGGATCACTTATAGCTGTAACGCCAGTTTGTACCGTCGGTCATCCGCCATAGTGAGGGGGGACTTGTAGGGATTGGCGCTCGGAAGATCTCGCGATGTACGGAAAGAGAAGGGTTAAGGGAGGCGGGATGACCGACAGACAGTATGTAAGGGCGTGACGCAGTTGAATAAACGCCATTTGCAGCATCCTCATATTGGTGTCAGTGCTCTGTGGCCCAGGGTATGGTGGACCCTGTGCCGAGTCCCACGGGGTGATCAGACGAATGTCTACAGAAGACCTTCTCTGTTTCTTCCTGTTCCCCAACAGCAAGGAGGCTGGGGGTGGCAAGAGGCCTGGGAGGGGACAAAATCAGGACAGCTGACCCCAATGGACCAAAGGGATATTCCACACCATATGACATCATAGTCAGCAATAGAACTAGGGGAGTGCTGGGCGTTCTTCAAAGTAGAAGAAGTAATCCACTTATTAAACTGTCTTTTTCTCGGCCCATGAGGTTTGTTTTTCTTGGTTTTGTCCTTCCACTTTCCTCTGCCATCCCACTGGTGGGGAGTGAGCAAGTGACTGGATGGGGGCTGCCACATGGGGTCACCCCATCAGATGAGCACATAGGAAATAAGTTGGTATGTGCTTATGAGGTCACTGGTGCCTGAATAGACCATAGGCTGGGAGCTGGCACAAGGCTTGTGTAAGTGCTTGTGAGATTACTGATACCTGAGCAGCTGATAGGCCAAGAGTAGGGGCATGGCTTATGTCAGAGCTTGCGAGGTCACTTGTGCCTTTGCATTTCACAGGCAAGCCGATAGCAATTAGGTGGATATTTGGTGGTCAGCTCACTGGTGCCTGAGTAGCTGATAGGCAAGAGGGAAACATGTGGCTTGGGTATGTACTTGTGTTGTGACCCCGGGCTGAAGATCTGATAGGCCAGGACCAGGCGCATGGCCCTTATAGGTTCTTGTAAGGTCACCGGAGGCAGACTACTGCAACAGCAAGTGCCTGGCAAATTGGTGTACACGCACATGTGAGGTCACTGGTGCCTGAGTAGCTGATACAGCAGGAGCTGGCCCATGGCTTGTGTCTGTGCTTAGGAGGTCACTCCTGCCTGAGTAGCTCATAGGCCTGGAGTAGGCCGATGGCACGTGTAGGTGCTTCTATTGTCACTGCTGCCTGAGTAGCTGATAGGGCAGGAGCAGACCCCTAGTTTGCGTCAGTGGTTTTGAGGTCATTGGTGTCCCAATAGCCAATAGGCCAGGAGCATATCAGATGCAGATACTGTGACATCACTTGAGGCTGAGTAGCAGGTAGGCTAGGAGTAGGCACATGGCTGTATGTATGAACTTGTGATGTCACTGGTGCCTGGACAGATGATAGGCCAGGAGCTGGCACATAGCTTGGGTAGGTGCTTCTGGTGTCACCAAAATAATATTCAGACCACAACCAAACATGGCTTTTTGGAAGAACCATCATTAGCAGAAGTCCATCCACCGCGCACACACGTGTGGCACTGTAACTCAGGCACACGCAGTGGTGGCAGTAGGAGGGGTGTGAGATCACCATCAGTATAAATCATGAGCACACAGCAGTGGGCGTGGGAGGATGAGAGTGTTCACATCACCGATGGCACCTCATGGCTGCGGGGCTCGGTGCAGGGCGGCCATGTGCTGTCACAGGGGCATTAGAGGGGACGGGATCCTCCTGGCCCCGTCTCTGTGAGGCTGAAGGAGCAGCCCCTGCAGCCCTGGCTGGAGCAGTCGGGGTAGGGCTGGCTCGGGGGCACTGCAGGGATGTGCCTGGGCACGGCGCCAGGAGGAAACCACAGACTTCTTCCGGAGCGCAGGGAGCGCTGCAAGGCCACGTGGGCTGTGGTTTGTGCACCTGCAGGCTGCAGCTCCCGACTCACCTGCAGGGAATAACGGCCCCTCTGTGACATGACGAGAGTCAGGGATGTGTCTGAGCCTCTGGGCTGCATGTCTGCTGCCGGGACAGAGACATGTCCCAGCTCCAGCTCATTGGAAGGGACCTTCTGTGGGGCTCTTCAGGGAGGGACGTGCAAGCCAGCACTGCTGGGATGGGGCTCTGGCCTGGGCTAAGGCCCTTTCCCAGCTGCTTCTCCCAGCAGAGCGGGGTCTGAAGCAGGGGCAGGGGCTGTCTCCTTCCCTTCCTGACACAGCCCCCACTGCAGTCTCAGCCCTGTGATTCCCATGGCACAGGGGTGGCTGGACACTCACACCTGGGGCTCTTGGATATGCCCAGTATACAAGATGCTCAGTGCTCCTAGACCACACGGCATGGTTCAGGGGGTGAAAACCTGTTTCCCCCCCACAACTGGCCATGTCTTGTGACGGCCCTCCACCACAGTGACGTGACACCTGTAGCGGAGCCATCTCTCATATATGGTCATGAATGGTGCTGGAGAAGTTCATTGGAGGGCTGGGCTGTGTCAGAGGGGAGATCACTCCCGATAATGTCTAAAAAGGTGCTGCTGCTTCGATTGGCTCCTCCTGTAGCTGGGCTGGCATCTGCAGAGATATATTGCCCTCCCGTCATCATTGTCCCCATGAGTCCCCAGGAGCCGTGGCAGGGAATGTAACGTAGCAAGGATGTTCTGGCAGGGCAGGAGGCTCAGGATGGGCACCGAGGGACTTCTGTCCCCTCAGATGCTGTGGCTGCTCCTCTGGGTACAGCTGTGCAGGGGTAAGTGCTGACTCCTTTGTCCCACAGCCCAGGGCCTGCAGGTACCAGTGTGGTCATTGGCATTTCTCTGGGAATGAGGTTTCTTTGCAGCTGCTACTGAGATGAGGGGCAGAAGGTGCTCAGGTCCATGGACCCTGTGCCTTTCCCTGTGCCCATCTGGGTGGGTGAGAATATCTCCTTTTCCAGGGCTCCAGTGTTCAGGGCAGCCTGTGCCTGCCTTGATTGATAGACACCCTGTCCTGGGGTACCCTTCTGGGATCCCCTCTTCCCCAGCACTGTACCTCTGGAGATGGTGGTGGCCGAGCTGGTGATGGCAGCACCCAGAGATGCCCAGGGCACTGCCCGAGCTCTAGGGTACCTCGGAGGGATTGTGTGCTGCTCACTGCCCCCTTGGTCCAGGGGACCCCTGACCCCCTGAGAGCAGTTTGGACCCCACAGAGAGAAGGGGACCGGGGCACCTAGAGTAGAGAGACATTCTTCCTGGGGAGCTTGGCCCAGTGTAGGGACTGGGCTGACACCAGGGGCGAGGAGGGGACATGGGTTGGGGGATCCTCAGAACCATCTCAGTGCTCCCTGGGAACCCAGAAAGCCCTGGGGGTAGGGGTGGGTTTGGATGGTGCTAGGGTAGGTGCAGGTTGGTGCTGGAGGCTGCAGGCCTGGGTACAAGGAGCTGTTGAGGGGATGCTGGGCTGGGGAGTAGGGGGTGCCCAGTGCAGCACTGGGCAGTGTGTGGGTGGGGGCAGGTGGCTGCTGGGGTAGAAAGAGCTGCCTTGTGCAGTGGTATGGCGAGTGACCCTACTGGGCTGGAACTGGACACCCACACCCTTGCACAGCTTCTGGGGATAGAAGGGACCCCTGCACTGCACCAGGGACAGCCTGGAGGGGAGAGGGCTCCTAGCCCTGTACCTTTGAATCAGCCCAGGTCAGCGGTTCCCCCAGACCTGCAGTGCTGGGGTTTGGCACTCTCCTGACCCATCCCATGTTGGTGTTTGAAGGGGCTGCTGAGGTGAGGCTGGTGAATGGCGGCAGGCGCTGTGCTGGAAGAGTGGAGGTGAAACACAATAGCAAGTCGGGGACGGTGTGTGGTTGACTACTGGAGCATGAACGACGCGGCAGTGTTTTGTAAGCATCTGGGCTGTGGGTCTGCTGTTGGAGCTCCTCAGTATGGAAACTTTGGGCCAGGATCTGGCCCCATTTGGATGGATGATGTTGGCTGTAATGGCACCGAGTCTGCCCTGTCTGACTGCAGACACAATGGATGGGGTGAAAATAACTGTGAACACATTCACGATGCTGGAGTGACTTGTTCAGGTAAGGGGACAGCACATTCTTCACCTTTGGGTCTGGGATTGGGGGACCATGGATGTGCCCTCAGGGAGCAACAAGTGGACACCAGAGAAGGGCCCAGTGATGCTGGTCTAAGTGCCAGGCTGGGACTGTCATTGCTGATGTCCCCAGTCCTTTGGGAAGGCCCAGAGGGATCCTACTATAGGGTGAACTGTCCTTGCCTGAGTGTCTCAGTCACCCTCAGTCAGTGTCTTGGGCTGCAGATGAGTCCTCCATCCCTGCCCTGGAGTGTCCATTGGTCTTCATTGATCTCCACCCATTCTCCCAGTTTACAGACAACAATGCTGAGGGTCCCTGTGCTGGAAACACCCAGGGGCACTTGCTCGGCACTCCACGCTTTGGAGGAATGGAATGAGATGGCTGATCCTCCTGGGTCATTCCCCTTCACAGGCATGATTACCTCAACTGAATGAAATGGGCTTTTCAGAGAGGATGAGTGCTGGGCCCTGGGGAATGGAGCAGGGTGGCCACAAATCCCTTTGCTGCCTGTGCCCAGGGCTCGGGTCTGTGGACCAGCATTTGCGAGGGTTAGGAGCTTGGCAGCTGCTTCCTCCTGCACCACTGCATGCACAGGCTGGTACTGAGACATCCCTGGGGCTGTGAATAGTCCTGCAGGGACACAGCTCCACACAGGCAGCACTGACTCACTGCCCAACCCCTCGTGCCTGCCCATGGTTCCCCACGCTGCCCCATGAAACAGGGTCTTTGCCAGCACTTACTGGCTCTCACCTGTGCCTGCTGTTACCGTTGGTGCCAGAGTGAGTCCAGGGGTTGGAGAACAGTGATGGCTGCTCCGGGCACCTGCAGATTTTCTACAATGGAACGTGGGGCAGCATTTGCTCCAACTCAATGACTCTTGACACGGTGTCGCTGGCATGCAAGGAGCTGGGCTGTGGGGATGGAGGAACCCTGGAAACAACCCTGTCTTATGGAAGGGTGTCTGGCCCTACATGGCTGGATAATGTGCAGTGTGGGGAGAAAACCAGCTCCTTCTGGCAGTGTCCCTCTGCTCCCTGGAACCCACAGTCATGTGAAGACTCACGAGAGGAGATCCACATCACCTGCAATGGTAACTCTGAGCCACCTGGGCACCCCAGTGTCACTCTACCTCCTGCTCCCTGTTGAGCACAGCCAAATGCAGAAAAAGAGCTTGGAGGAGCTTTTCCTTTCCATGTCAGTCCCTTCTGCTGCTGGTGGCAGAAAAGAGATCACAGCCACACAGGTCAAGCAACAGTTGCCACCCAGGTTGCCAGCAGCGCCTGGGGGAGGCAGAGGCATCTCCAGGTGAGGTCTCAGAAGAGACCAGACAGGGTTCAGAAGAGCCTCCCCTCCACAGACATGCTCCTGCTGCTCTGTTAAACAGGGGCTGAGCAGTTGGGGTCCCCACACAGTCCTGGACATGTCCCATGAATGACCAGGGTTCAGTTGGTGCTGTGACTGAGATGGCAGAGGGAGGCACAAGCAGAGCTCAGCCCTGCTCTCTTCTGCATGATCTCCCAAACCAGCCCTTTCACCACAGTGTTCCCTTCTTCAGGGAGACGCCCAGAAATGCCCTCGATCCTGCTGGCCCCGTGCCCCAACTCCACGAGGTGCACAGGTAGGGAGCTGCTCCTCTGTGGATGCTTCTTGTCTGGCAGGGCTCTGCCTGCAGTCTCCGTGCCATGGGAGGTCTTTGCCTTCTCCAGACAGGGAGAAGATTCGTGCCGTGGGAGGTGAGGACAGGTGCTCGGGCAGAGTGGAGGTCTGGCACCGTGGCTCTTGGGGGACGGTGTGCAATGACTCCTGGGACATGCGGGATGCTGAGGTGGCGTGCAGGCAGCTGGGCTGTGGCCCGGCGGTGTCTGCCCTGCATGAGGCTGCGTTTGGGATGGGGATGGGCCCCATCTGGCTGGAGCAGGTGGAGTGTCGTGGGACAGAGCCGTCTCTGCAGGACTGCTGGGCCCGGCCTGGGGATGGTGGTGCTTGCCGGCATAAGGAAGGTGCTGCCGTGAACTGCTCAGGTGAGTGGCAGGACTGGGACCCCTTGCTTGCGTATTGGCAGGGAGCTGGGGAAGGCCTTTTGCCACCTTGGTCCTGCCATGGCCCCTGACCTCCCAAGAGCAAGAAGGTTCCTGCAGAGTGCAGGACCCTGGTGCCAAGTGGGGAGCAGCCTTGGTGGAACTGGATGTGTTCTGGCCATTGCCCGCGGGGCCCTGCAGACCCAGGTTTATCCCCTGGGCTGCCTGTGCCATCCTGCCTGCCACCCAGAGCAGAGGCACTGAGCCCTTTCCCAGCCTCTCTTTATAGCACTCTAGGAGGGGCAATTTGGGTAGGATGTGTCAGGGACATCCACAGACACACACACAGTGTGTTGGGGAGGAGGCTTCCTGGTACCCGCACACACACACTCTCAGCCCAGCTCTCCTTTTTCTCCTCTGCAGCTACACCCAGGATAGCAGCATCCCCACTCCAAGCAGGTAACTTGTCTTCCCCCCGGGGCTGGGTATCCCCAGGGCCAGACTGTGACCCACAGCTGGGTGGAAGTGGCTCCTTGCTGAGGGGTGAAACTCCCAGGAGAAGGCACTGGTCTGGTGGTGAGGGGGCTAGGGAAAGTTGTAATTTACTCATCAGGGTAGGAGCTTCTCCATCGCTCATTCCTGGGGCCCTCCACCCCCTGCTGCTTTGTTTGATGGGTGTCAGGAATGATGCTTTTTCCACCTCACCTAGGCCTGCTGCTGGCCTTTCCATATTCTTGCCCACACAGATTCCCCCCGGGGCCGTCCGACTGTCAGCGGGAGAGTCTCAGTGCCCGTCATCATCTGCATCATCCTGGGGGTCCTTCTTTGCCTGCTCCTGGCCCTCCTGGCTGGGCAAGCGCTAAGCACCAGGGCTGGGCGCAGAGGTTGGTCTTTCCACAGCGGTCCCAGGGGAAGATAGATACCTCCTGGAAGGGCTGCAGGGTGTCAGTGAGGGGCACAGGCAGAGCTGGGGGGATGAGACTGTGGGCTTCCACCTGTCCCATGCACCACACCATTGACTGGCTGGCCGTGGGGCACCAGCAGCAAGGGGTGGAGAGAGCCCAGAGGTGGGGGGAGATAGCGATGGGGCGAGGAGAGAAATGGCAGAGTGGAGCTGGGATATATGTGAGCAGAGAGGAGATGGCCAAGGCTGGCAGTGCTCTGGGTAGTGCTGGGGATGCTCTGGGACAAGGGAGATGATGGAAGGAGTGCAGGGTAGCATGGTCTGTCCCCATGGTGTCAGGCCCCCAGGCTGTCCCCTCTGCCCAGCCCTGTGCAGACCCTGGCAGGACATGGGCCCTACCCTAGACCCATGGGACAGTTAGGGGAAAGCTCCAGGTGGAGAGGAAACATGGGAGCTGCTCCAGGGTCAGACAAGGGGTGCATGACCCTGGGGCCAGAGGGGCATGAACACTGTCTCTGATGGGATGATGCAAGGGTGACGCTGCCCCAGATAATCTCCACAGCGATGTTGCCCTCACTGGGGATGTGGCAGCTGTGCCTGGACAGTAGAGTGGGGCTGTGCTGTCTGGCCAGTGCTGGGCTGGCCCAAGGAACAGGTTTGGGGGAGCGCAGTGTGATTCCCATTGCCCCTCTGCCTGTCCTTGTGCCAGCCCTACCTCTGTCCACAGGCTCCAGGAGTGCTCAGGAGATGTTCCCTGAGGCTGTGTACGAGGAGATTGGTTACAGCCCAGTGTGGGAGAAGCAGGCAAGGTTTGGTCGCTCAGGTGGGTGTGGGTCCTCCCTGGACATACATCTGCAGGACCCTTTCCACTGGCCCCAACCCAGGGCTGATTCCCTGAAGACCCCAGCCCGTTGTGATGCTGGGACCATGTGGTCTGTGGGGACAGCATCCAGGTCCTGGCCTGGGAGGGGAGCTTTCTCCCAACCAGCTTTGCCTGTCCCACTGGACGTCCCCTCTCTTCCTGCCCCTGCACCCCATGTGACATGCGTGGAGTGAAGGAAAGGGCTGTCCTAGGGCAGCTCTGGGAGCACCTTTGAGACAGGGTTTGCCCCAGGGAGGCAGGGGGATTTCCCAGCCCTCCTCCCCATGCAGCCCCAGCTCTGTGGGTCCCCCTGCCCCAGCAGCACTGACCACGAGCCAGGTCAGTGGGGCTCACTTCATAATACCCACTGTGCATCTCTCCAGGCTCCTATTTAGAGGAGTCCCTGACCCAGCTGCAGCCCTACCCTGGGGTCATCGAGGAGGAGGATGGTCTGGGATCAGCGCCAGGTAACAGAGGCAAGAAGGAGTTGATCTCCCTGAAGACATGTGATGGACAGAGGTGTCACTCCGTGTCGCCGCTGGAGATGGGGAGGACATGGGGGTCTCCTGTGGTGCTGCCAATAGCAGTGTCTCAGCCCTGTGTCCCTGCACATCTTCACTCTGCTCTGCAGAATGTATCTTCTGACTGTCACCAGGTCCTCTCTCTTTTCAGATGTTCTTGTCCTGCCTGGAGGTGACCGAGCAGATGGTTATGATGATGCCAGGGAGGTTTCTGGTCCAGAGGAGGATGTTGCCCCTGGGCAGGGAGAGAGGGAAATGCCCAGGGAGCCAGCAGAAAGAGCAGAGCCCAGGGATGCACCCGGAGGTGAGAGGGAAATTTAGCACTGCTGGTTCCTGGGGTGCCATCCCTGGTGCCACCCAAGTCACTGCTGTCCTGAGACCGCAGCCTCCTGGGAAGAGGGAATCTGTCCCAGGAGTTTTCCTTGGAGGTACTAGGGGTGGGAGAAGGAGCTGAATGTGGTGAGGAGCAGGGAGGAAGATGATGCATAGACCCCATGGGGCCAAACTGCAATGTTCTGCCTTGCTGCTTGCAGGGACCAACCTGCGCTCCTGGAGAAGTGCTGGGGTACCTGGAGCTGAAGGAGGCACGTGGACCCTGTCCCTGGGGAGCATGGGCTATGATGATGCTGAAGAGGTGTCTCTGGCACATTCCCCTGAGGACACAATGGCTGTGACACCAGATCTTTGTGCACAACAGTCCCGGAGCCCCAGGCCATGAGAGCCCATCCCTGCTGTGCAGCTGGGTGCAGCCAGGAGGGAGAAGAGGTCTGTGGAGCTGGGATAGCCGTGAGCACCAGGGAACCATGTCCCTTGGCTCAGGGGCAACAGAAACCACCCAGAGTTTCCTCTATTTTTATTCCCATTTTTATGCTGTGCATCATCATTGTTCATAATAGAACATCTGTGTTCAGCTTTGACCCGGAGCTGGTGCTTGCCTGCCCAAGTGTCAGGGTATCTTCCTGAGCCTGAGAAGGAAAAGCAGAGAACAAAGTCATGGAGGTGGGGAAATGGGCATGTCTCAGGGCCACCAGGCTTGGGGTCAGGCTGTGGGGCTGCGAGAGCCCATGGTCACTGGGGAATAACCCTGTTGACAGAGACATTTCCATCCTACTGGCCACAGGCAGTTTCTGGTCAAAATGGCTCTCTGATAGGTTCCATGATACACCTCAGTGAGAGCAGCCATTTCCTCACCCTAGGGTTTCCCAGCCGCTCTTTGCCCCAGGCAGGGCTGGGCCAAGCTGGTCCCACAGTGCAGAGGCCATGACAGAGCTGCCATGTCAGGGTAAGCCCTGGGCTGTGGCCCCACAGAAGTGAGCCCTGAGGTGGCTGCAGTGCCCTGAACATCCCAGCCAGCCCCAGGGGGGAACATGGCCTATGGATTACCTCCCACAATGGTTAGGAGGAATCTCTGCTCCCCACTGCCCCAGCACAGGGTGCAGAGCAGCTTTCTGGGACACACGGGGCTGGGATTCCCTCTCCTCATGTTCTGTCAGGACCCCAGTCTCCATGGGCTGCTCCTGCTGCCTTGGGCCCTCACAGACCCTGAGCACTCTTGTCAAGGCACTGAGCTGCTTTCTTCCTGAGCAGAGGCTGTAAGGTGCCATGGCAGACCTGGGACCCCTCCTCCTGCTCTCCTCCAGCCCCCACCCCTGCCCTCCTGCTTCCTCGAAAGGGATATCAGTTTGGATTTGTGTCAGGGCAGTACTTGTATGCACGTACAAGAGGGATGGGAGCAGGGGGGATGGGAGCACCTTTACCCCAGCGCTGTTGGAGGGCCAGGGGCAGAAGAGAAGATCCCCAGGAGATGTGTGCTACATTCAAAAGCCATGGTCCAGTCCCTGGCCTGGAGAAGGGCTCATCTGGGAGGATGCTCACATGGGCACATTTCCATGGCAGAGGAGATTTTGTGTCCCCCCCCCCACAAAAGAGGCACTGCTGGGAGCTGAGCCAGGGTCCCTCTCCCTTGGCTGTCGCTTTCAGCTTCCTAGCGCCCATGGGCAGAGAAACTTCTTATGTAGCAGCCAGGCGGGGAGAAGGGTTTGACACCTGGGCAGGATCTGGCACCAAAACCACCCTCTCTGCTCCCACTGGTGGGTCTCAACACCCCTCTGGCACTTCCCCAAAAGGCTCCTCTGCTGCGGGCTGGAAGCTGCATTGGCTGTCTGTGACAGGGTTCCTTGTGGGGAGTTGCTGGAGCTCAGTACTGCTACAAGCAGCAGGATCTGGCCCTAGAGGAGAAGCGGAGAGCAGATGCCTGTCACCAACATCCTCTCCCACTTCAGCATTGCCCCATTCCCTGCTGGGAGCTCCTCCACCCCTGCAGTGATCCTGGGGGGATCTGGGAGAAGCCCAGGCACACACATCCCTCTGCCCCATACCCCAGAGCTTTCCTGCTGGCAGACCCCACGGGAGAACAGCCTTCTCATGGTGAGAACCCCATGGTGATGGGTGACAGACATGGGCACTGCAAACACAGCCTCCATCCCCTGGAAAACTCCCATGGGGGCAAGCTCCAGCCCTGCACCTCAGAGAAGGAAGGTATAAAAGTGAAGTAAAGAAGAAGGGGGAAGTGTTATCTTCTGAACACAGGATGGTGGGAGCTATGGACAGTATGGACACTGACGTGCAGACTCAAGGTGCTCCAAGTGGGCACTGGGGAGAGGAACCCAGCGCCTGTCCTGTGCCACCTCGCTGCCAGCTCTGCCCTCCCACAGGTGTAATATTTCTCCCTTACTCTGGCACCTGGAAGACTTTTTCCTCTTCCTCCTGGGGAGATGAGCCACAGGCCTGTGTGTGCTTGAGGGGGGCAGCACCCCTGAGCAGGAAGAGCCTGTTTCATGGCATCTGGGGACCTGAACAGTCTGCCCCTGCAGGCTGGGTCCATTCTCTGCAGCAAAGCAAGATTGACGCTGCACCCCAGATCTATGGTTGTTCCTGCAGCTCCCAAGGACCTGCCTGAGGGGGGTCACAGTGACACCCCCCAAGTCTCAGCACTGCAGCCCCCATGCTGGGCAGGACTTGGCTGTTTAAAGCCCATAGGAGAAAAGCCTTATTTCGCTGAATTTTGGCTCACCAGGGTGCTGGGCACCCTGCAGTGAAAATCCACGTCTCATGCCCCATTTTTGTTGTGGGGCTTATTGTCAGGGAGCAGCTGAGGCACCATCTCCCGGCCCTCACTGCCTGTGCATGGCTGTGGACAGACCTGTGACTCCCTGATCATACCAGGACAGGGTGGACGGAGTCACCAAACACCCCAGGAAGAAGAGGTGGGCACCAGTCCCACCTCTGCAAGGCTGTGCCTGACCTCAGCAGATCCAGGTTCCCTGAGCTGAGGCTCTGCTCAAGCCAGTGGCAATGGTGGAAGGAAAAGTCCAGCTGAGAATCCCACAGCCCTGCCCAGCTCACAGCCAAGCCCTGGGTGGGCAGGGCAGGCCCACAGGGCCTGGAGAGGAGCAGTGCCCAAGCTCCAGCCCACACCTGCCTGAAGCTGGGCAGTCAGGGCAAAAGCACCACCCCTGGAGATGCCAGGGATTGAACCCAGGACCTCCCACATGCGAAGTGGGCGCTCTTCCACTGAGCTACATCCCCTTGATGACTGCCAGCAGGAGAGACGCTCTTCTCCCGTGATGTGTCTATGACAAGGGGAACAGTCTGTGCACCGTCGAGAATGGCAAAGAGGAGAGAGACAGGGTCTTTGCAGAGACCCCTCAAAGGAGAGATGCCAAATGCTGTGGAGCAGGGAAGAAGGGACATCTGGAGACCCTCCCAAAGAAGCACTGAATGGAGAGTGCTGTCCAGGGGAAGTCTGGGGGCTTGCAGTGCAAGAGGAAGGCAGATCTGCAGCTACAGTGCTCTGGGAACGGGTGAAGGAGCAAGGAGGGCCAGGGCAGGCTGCAAGAAGGCAGGCAGGCAATCTTTGCAAAAATCTACAGGAGAAAATTGTTGCTGAAGCCCGGGGTTGAACCAGGGACCTTTAGATCTTCAGTCTAACGCTCTCCCAGCTGAGCTACTTCAGCTCTGCCCCAGCAGCCCTTGTCCCAGTCCCACCCCTGCCAGGCCACAGGCTGACACACACATGAAGAGAGCTCCTTGGGGACATTCCCAGGGAAAAGCTGTGCCCAGCACCAGGCAGAGGGGACCTGGCCTCTCCCTGCCTCCATGGCCAGGTAGACTCCAGGTGTGGGGTGGATGCCAGCTTACAGTGGGAGTGACAAGATATGTGTCGGGACTCAGTTACAAAGGTGAGTGGTGAAGGCAAGTGGGCAGGCCAGGCACAGGCAGCTGCCAAAGCTGAAGGTGGAAGAAGGGTGGGGTTGGTGGAAGACCTCTCTCATAGGGAAGAGCGGGCCCAGGTGAGGCAGAGCTTTTGCTGGTGTCTTAGGCTTTTGCTTCCTTCTTGCACGAACAAGAGTGTTCTGTTCAATGTTTGGAGACCATATTTAGGGGGAGAGAAGGCTTGAAAACCTCCAAGGATTGGGACTGCACAACCTCTCAGGGCAACCTCTTCCAGTGCATCCAGGTTATGACGTCATGGACCTCACCTCCTGCCTGAACATTCTTTCAACTTTTGTCCTTTGCCTCTCATTTTCCCACCATGCACCACGATGAAGAACCTGGCTCTGTTTTTTTAACTGCCTGATAGGTACTGAAATGCTCCCATGAGGTTTCCCAAATCTCATCTCCGTACTGAACAGTGTTCCCTCAGCCTTTCCTCAGGTGGAAATTTCTCCAGCCCCGTGCACACCCCCACACACCTGACTGTATTGGTGCCCCTTCACTGAACTTGCTCCCGTTGATCAATGTCTTTCCTGTGCTGGGAGCAGGAGGTCCCAAACTCAGTGCAGTGCTGTGCATGTGGTCTAGCAAGCAGTGAATGAAGGGGGAGAATCCCTCCCCCTCATCTCCTGGCCATGCTCCTGTTCATACAGGCAGGCTGCTCTTGGCCTTCTTGGCCACAGGGGCTCACTGCTGACTCATGTGCAGCTTGTCCACCATGACCCCCAGGGCCTTTTCTGCTGAGCTGCACTCTACCCCAGGGCTGTTGCCCAGGCTTAGGGTGCCCCAGGGGTAGGGCTTGGCATTTCTTCTCTTTGAAATCTAGAAGGGTTTTTTTGGCCCACTCTGCTGACAGGCAGAACAAAGTTTACAACTCAGAGAGTGAGTTTTAAAGCAGGCATGTTTATTTTGGCACCAGGGTGCAAGGGGATTTCTCCTCAAAGCTTGCACACTGTCTCAGCAAGCAGCCAGATATTTATTATACCAGAGCATACATATTCATAGGGTCACACAATACAAAATATTCATATGTATAAGTTGGGGCGGGGTTAGTTCAAAAGCTTGTGTCAGCAGTTCTAAATCGTTTATGTCATCTTGCGCAGGCTCAGATCAGTCTCTGGTGGTCGTTTACTTCTTCAGGGGTGTTATCTTCCTCTTCTTCTTTTGTCCTCTAGTGAACTTTAGTCATTCATGCATGCTCTCATCTTACTTGATGATTTCAGCAGTTTTTAACAAGTCCTACCAAGTTCTGTGGTAAGACTAGCATTGCAGTTCCCCTTATCACTCCCTTTGTCTGGCATGTCAGTCCTTGAGGAATACCAGTCCCTGATAAGCTTAACCCTTGACAGACGCCACAGGCGCCAGGCCCCGGCAAGCGAACAAGAAAAGAACAAAAAAGGCCAACAGAATTATTAAACATCTAAGGGGTCAAAAGGCAGATGGTTATTCCCCTGTATCAATTCCCCCCTTTTCTTTCCCCTAAGCAATTTTTTTTTGCTTTTTAAAAGTGGTTTGTTATGTTTCATCATTATGTATTACAACAGTTGCCAAATTCGTCCCTTTTAGATCCTTTCCCGCATTTCCTGTAT
This sequence comes from Astur gentilis, assembly GCF_929443795.1. NCBI lineage: Eukaryota > Metazoa > Chordata > Aves > Accipitriformes > Accipitridae > Astur > Astur gentilis. The sequence continues at coordinate 923,851 of NW_026060847.1, forward strand.
ACCTAAAATAAGCATTTGTTCAAGGCCACTCCCAAGCACTTATTAAGTTACCGTTCAGCAGAGTCATAAGAACCCCTATCTTCATTTTTGGATGCGAAGCTTCAATGGTCCCATAGGTGTCGATTTCCATTGCAGCTTAGGGGCTTTCTTCACTCTGGTGTGATGTACCCATGACGTCTGTTCTTTATTCTTGATCGCTGTATGGGATGTCAGCAGCACCTGGAAGGGGCCCTCCCACTTCGGTTCCAGAGGTGGATCTGTAAAGGACTTCACATACACATAATCACCAGGCTTGATATCATGCACCGGTCCATCAAGACCTCGGGCTCTGGTTCCTAGTTTCTCTATGTCCCAAAGTTGTTTTTTGTAGCATTCGCTACATATCAAGGTGCCTTGATTAGATCACTGGTCGGCTTGGACCAGGGAAAGAGACAGATAACACACACAGTGTGAGCGCCAACTTCCGCCTTTTATTGCACAGTTAATTCCTTTTATACTAACAAGGGTAGGCGGGATTACAGATGCGTCATAGGGCTACGACTAACCCTCCATCTTTCCGTGACATCGAGAGATCTTCCGAACACCAAACCCTACAGTTTTTGCAGGCTTATTACATACTCAGATAATGTTTCATCCCCAATCTGAGTTGATATTCCCGCCACTACGATATAGGGCCTCCCGTACACTATTTCAAAAGGGCTCAACCCCTCTTTAGTTCTGGGCTTAGTTCTAATCCTCAGGAGTGCCAAAGATAATGATTGTGGACAAGGTAATTTGGCCTCCTGCCCTAGTTTTACAATCTGTAACTCAATTAAGTGATTCATCTTTTCCACTTGACCACTTGCTTGTGGCCTATATGAGGTATGTAACTGCCAATCTATTCCCAAGAGTTTACTAACTTGTTGAACAATTTTTGCAATAAAATGTGGTCCTCTATCTGAGGAGATTGTTGCAGGAATCCTGAATCTTGGTACTATTTCTTGTAGGAGTGCTTTAGTTACCTCCCTAACCTTATTGATTCGGCAAGGGAATGCTTCTGGCCAGCCTGAAAAGGTGTCCATTAGAACCAACAGATATCGGAACCCACTTTTTCTTGGGAGTTCTGAGAAATCAATTTGCCACTGCTGCCCTGGATAGTTTCCTTTCTCTATTTGTCTGGGTTGGGCTTTAGGGTTTACCCTGGGATTATTTTGCAAATATATTTCACACTGCTGTGTCACTTGTTTAACAGTGGCATAGAGGTTCTGGGCAACTATGCACCGATTTACGTATTTATACAATGCCTCAGCTCCCCAGTGGGATTTTCTGTGTTCTGCTATAACTATGGCCCACAATAACGCAAATGGGATTATTATTTTGCCCTGTGGAGTCTTTGCCCACCCACCCTTCTCTATTTTTCCACCTAAGTCTTCAACTAATTTCCTATCCTCTTTGGAATACCTGGGTTCACAATCCATTTGTATTTTACTGTCTGGGATCAAAGACTGCACCTCTAATTCACCTCTCTCAGCTGCTTTTTTTGGCTTCATGGTCCACCTTTGCGTTGCCCACTTCCTGAGCCATATTTCTTTTTTTGATGAGCTTTGCAGTGCATGATAGCCACTCTTTCGGGCAGCTGTACTGCTTCCAGGAGCTTAAGAATTTCTTCAGCATGTTTTATATATTTTCCTTGGGTGGATAGGAGTCCCCTTTTGTTTCCATATGGCTCCATGGATATGGACTACCCCAAAAGCGTATTTGGAGTCCGTCCAGATATTAATCTTCTTGTCTTTGGCTAGCTCCAGCACTCGGGTTAAAGCTATTAATTCTGCTTTTTGTGCTGAGGTAATCGGGGCAAGGGCTTTGGACTCTCTTACCTGGTCTGCAGTGGTTACCACATACCCTGCTCTGCAGACGCCTTGTCGAGCAAAGCTACTTCTGTCTGTGTACCAGGAATCTTCAGCATCTTCCAGCAGCTCCTCCTTTAGATCTGGTCAGTTGGAATATAACCGCTTCAATTGTTTACAGGCAGTCATGTCATACCGTTTCTCCTGTGGTTCCACAGAGGAAAATGCTGGATTGACAATGTTAGTAACCATTATTTCCACATCATCCCATTCCATATTTAAGGAATCTTTGTGGTGAGACCCAGTGCCCCTCTTTTACCTCTAATACTGTAGATACCGTATGAGATATCAACACTATAATCTTTTGGCCCAATGTAAATTTACGAGCTTCTTGAATATGTAGCACCAATGCTGCTACCGCCCTTAAGCAGCTAGGCCAACCTTTACTTACTTCATCAAGTTGTTTGGAGAAATACGCCACTGCCCTTCTATATGGTCCCAAGGTTTGGGCTAGGATTCCCAGGGCTATTCCCCGCTTCTCATGGGAGAATAGCCAGAAAGGCTTAGTAATATCTGGTAACCCCAAAGCAGGAGCGTCCATTAATTTCCTTTACAGTTGCTGGAATGCTCTTTCTGCTTCCCCATTCGAGGTGAGGTCTTTTGGATTAGATTTCAACAGTTCATAGAATGGCTTCACCAAGAGTCCATAGTTATACATCCATAAGCGACACCATCCCGTCATCCCTAAAAACGTGCAGAGTTCTTTAGCTGTCTGCGGTTGAGGAGTCTGACAGATGGCCTCCTTTCTTGCTGTTCCTAGGGTCCTTTGGCCAGCAGTTATCTCGTATCCGAGGTAAGTTACCTGCTGCTGAGCCACTTGGGCTTTCTGTGGAGAGACTCGATAACCATTAAGGCCAAGGAAATTGAACAGACTGATTGTCCAGACTATAAACAGTTTTTCCGTTTCAGTGGCTATCAATAGATCATCTACACATTGTAATAGTACCACAGTTCCATATGGTCAGCCATATCCAGGCGAAGAAAGAACTGTTCTCTGTTGAGGGCTTTTCAGACATTCTTCATCCCTCTGTCATCTCCACCAGAGGCTATCCTATGGTGTCCCACACCTGCACCTCTGCCTTTATAGGCTGTAGACATAGAATCATGGAGTCATACAAACATTTGGTTTGATAAAGACCCTTCAGATTATTGAGTCCAACTATTAACCTAACAGTACCAAGTCCACCACTAAACCGTGTTCCTAAGTGCCACATCTACATGTCCTTTAAATACCTCTAGGGATGGTGACTCAACCACTTCCCTGGGCAGCCTGTTCCAATGCTTAATAACACTCTCAGTGAAGAAATTTTTCCTAATATCAAATCTGAAACTCCTGTGGCATAACTTGAGGCCGTTTGCTCTTGTCCTATCACTTGCTACTTTGGAGAAGAGATTGACATCCACCTCGTTACAATCCAAGCTCTTAGCCTCTTCTCACAGCACATGTGTGGCAGCCTTGACCACCTTAGTGTCCCTCCACTGAACTTTCTCCAGTTTGCCAGTCTCCCTCTGTCATTGTGGGGGGTAAAAAACTAGAGAAGTAATCTGGATGTGGTTTAAAAAGTGCTGAGCAGAGGAGGATAATCCCTTCCACTGACTGTGCTCCTGCTAACACAGTCCAGGATGCAGTTGGCCACCTTTGCTGATGTCTCACGTTTTGCCTGGTGAAACCCAGGGACCACCAGAATCTTTCCCACAGAGCTGCTTCCCACGCAGGCAGTCCCTGGCCTCTGTCATTGCAGGGGCTTTGTCCACCTCAAGGACAGGACTTTAGCTTATGTTCCTACTGGCCCATCCATTGGCCACCAGAAACTGCAATGGCAGCCCTGACTTCAGTGTCGTGTCTGCTCTCCTCAAAATGGTGTCATCTACAAATGCTCTGAAAAAAACCTCTCTCATCTCCTCCAGGTCATTCTAAACATGTTAAACAGGGCAGGAGTCAGCATAGACCCCTGGAGGACCTAGGCATAGCTAGATGCCTCCAGGCAGAGTACCACGCATGGACCATGTCCCTCTGAGCCCAACTGTCCAGCTGTTTTTTTAACCGCTTACTTACCCACCCATGCAGACTGTAATATGCTAATCTGGACACAAGATGGGGAGGATGCTAAATGCCTTTCTGACTTCCAGGTAAAAGAGAGCACTCCCTCTCTCCAGCAATCTGGTCCTTTCATTATAGAAAGCACAGAGGATGGCCAGGTACCACCTTCCCTGGGTAAATCCAAGCAACTTCTCTTTCACACACCCAGAAATGGAATCTGAGTGGACACACTCTGGGGGACAGCCTTTGGCTCCCCTGCTCATCCTTTGGGCATTTTTGAAAGGTGCAGGCAACTTTAGAGTGCTGCCAGCCATCAGGTAATTCCCTCAGTCTCCATGACCTTTCAAAGGCAATGGAGAGTGACCTCACTGTGACATTGGCTTGCCCTCTCAGCTCCCTCGGCTGCCACCTCACCTGTCCCATAGACTGGCAAGGATTGCGTTTGCTCAGGGACCCCTGATTTGATCCACATCCATTGCTGGTTGTTCCCCTCAAGCCAGAGGCCTGGGAGACCTTGCTGGGGAAGACTGAGGCAAAGAGGACATGGAGTATCTCAGATCTACCTACACTTGTTGTTACTAAACTCAGCAGTGGCCACACAGTATCTTTGTTTCTCCTTTCACAGTTCCTGAAGGAGTAAACACTCATTATGGTGCCCTCAAATTGCCTTTCAGTTTAGATTGAATTGTGGTCTGGACTGTTGCTGAGCTTGGAGGATGCTGTTCTTGAAAACCAGCTGTAATGAGCTCCAGGCAGCAGCTACATGGGTAGAGAGTGTGAGGGAGCTGCTCCAAGAAATGCCATGAGAGGGGGAATTTGGGCACCTCCCTGCCATCCCCTGCAGTTCAGACGACTTCCCTGGAGCGAGCCCTTGGACTCCTCTCCCACCCAGCAGAGCCTCTGTCCCCAGGGCCACGGGGTCTAGGGCTTGAATCACCTCCTCTGCAGCTGGACTTCCAGTCTAGAAGTGCACGCGTCCTACAATCAATACACAACAAACATGCTAAAAGTGAGGTGGAGAGCACAGCTGGGTAAGGAGAAGGCTTCAGCACATGCCTGTCTGCCTTTCTCCCCTTGCTTCATTTTTTCAGCGCGTAGTCATATTACTCCTTTTTTTCCCCATCTGCCATATTCTTGATCTCTGGAGTTGGCATGGGGGTGTGGGTCAGCTTCTATTCTGACTCTGAATCTGGGAGTCCTGCCTCAGAGATGTCCTCATGGAAACGAGGTGTCTAAGCTGTATTATAAATAGTCAGGGAGCATGTAATTTGTTGGTAGGGTAGGGGAAAGAGCTGACTTCTTCCTCATTCTGCTCAGAGAGGGAGATTTCTATGAGAAATGGCATGGGGTTGTCCTCGGAGAAGTCTCACCTCATGTCACTGCCTTTTACTCCTTGAACTGGTGCCCATACTCAGAGGAAGAAAATGTCCAACAGCAGCTTTAGCACTGAGTTGCTCCTCCTGGCATTTACAGACACGCGGGAGCTGCAGCTCTTGCACTTCTGGCTCTTCCTGGGCATCTACCTGGCTGCCCTCCTGGGCAATGGCCTCATCATCACCGCTGTAGTCTGCAACCACCACCTCCACACCCCCATGTACTTCTTTCTCCTTAACCTCTCCCTCCTCGACCTGGGCTCCCCCTCTACCACTCTCCCCAAAGCTATGGCCAATTCCCCTGCGGGACACAAGGGCATACCAAAGGTGTGCTGCCCAGGACTTTTTTGTTTGTTTGTTTGTTTTCTGTGCTACAATGGACTTTCATCTTCTCACTGGCATGGCCTACAACTGCTACATTGCCATCTGCAAACCCCTGCACTACGGGACCCTCTGGGCAGCAGAGCTTGTGCCAACATGGCAGCAGCCGCCTGGGGTAGTGGTTTCCTTTATGCTGTGCTGCACACAGCCCACACATTTTCACTACCCATCTGCCAAGGCACTGCTCTGGACCAGTTCTTCTGTGAAATCCCCCAGATCCTCAAGCTCTCTTGCTCTTACATCTGTCTCAGGGAAGAAGGGCTTCTCACCTTAGTGCCATTTTTGTTTTTGGATGTTTTGTTTCTATTGTGCTGTCCTATGGGCAGATCTTCAGGGCTGTGCTGCAGATCCCCTCTGAGCAGGGACTGGACAAAGCCTTTTCCACCTGCCTCCCTCAAATCACCGTGGTCTCCCTCTTTATCAGCACTGGCATGTTTGCCTACCTGAAGCCCCCCTCCATCTCCTCCCCAACCATCGACCTGCTGGTCTCATTTCTGTACTCGGAGGTGCCTCCAGCAGTGAACCCCCTCATCTACAGCATGAGGAACAAGAAGCTCAAAGACGCCATTAAGAAACTGATTTCATGCTCATTTTTCAATAGTGAAAAAACTACTAACTCTCTTGACAAATGATTAACAAAGTATCTGATTCCAGACTGTTTTGGGCTCTTGTTTGTTTGTTTGTTTGTTTAGGGTGGGATTTTTGGGTTTTTTTTCTGTTTGTTTTGTTCTGTTGTTCTGTTCTTAATATCATTAATATTATCATCATTATGGCTGTTGTTACTGTCATTCATGGTTATTATGTTATATACACAAATGTTTGGATTTGTGTCACTTCATCGGAGGCATGAACCTGCTTTGTCTCACCTGGTTCCCTTATAAAAGTGTCTAACAGTGGCTCAGAGCTGGCCTCTTTCATAGCATCTCTGTAATTATATGGGATCCCCGCGGCGCACTGCTTTCAGGTGAGGCTCGTTCCACAAAGAGGCCTGAGGAACTGCACCTATGAAGTTCCTCTTCCTCCATGTATTCTGGAGTAAAAAGCTCAGGGTTTGAAGCCTTTTAAAGACATAGGACTAGGTTTAGGAGTCACCATTCAGTGTCTGGTGACAGGTAAGTTGATGAGTGTAACTGAGGGGTGTACCCAGCGCTTTCCCACAGGTGACGTTGCAGACACACATACTCTAGGAGGGGTATCTGGAGCTGCCTGGAGAGCATGGTGATTCTCCAGTGTCAGCATGTTGCTGGGGTGTGGTGGAGATGGTAGTGGTCTTCAAAGTGGGATTCAGGACCTAAAATACAGGTGTGGTGGGTTGACCCTGGCTGGATGCCAGGGGCCCACCAAAGTCGTTCTATCACTCCCCCTCCTCAGCTGGACAGTGGAGAGGAAATATAATAAAGGGCTTGTGGGTCGAGATAAGGACAGGAGAGATCAACTCACCAAATACTGTCACAGGCAAAAACAGACTCAGCTTGGGGAAAATTAACTCAATTTATTACAAATCAACCAGAGTAGGGTAATGAGAAATAAAACCAAATCTCAGAACACTTTCCCTCCACCCCTCACTTCTTCCCGGTCACAAATTCACTCCCGGATTCTCTACCAACCCCACCCCCAGTGGCACAGGGGGATGGGGAATGGGGTTTATGGTCAGTTCATGACACGTTATTTTCTACCACTTCATCATCTTCAGGGGCAGGACACACCACACTCTTCCACTGCTCCAGCGTGGGGTCCCTCCCACAGGAGACAGACACACCACAGGGTGCTGCAGAGCTTTGGGCACTCACCCCACAGCCCCAGACCCACTGAAGGGCACAGCAGCTCCTCGGGGGTAGAGAAGGGTGAGACCCGGGGGTGGGGGGATCTGTGGCACAAGGCCTGAGGAGATTCCCTTGTATGATGGAAATACTGCAATGGAGGCCAGCTGTGTCACACAAGTGCCCACTGCCTGTCCTTGCCTACGGTCACAGGCCTGCCACACAGCAGGACTCTAACCATGCTTGAAGAGCACTCAGGCCTTACACCAACCAAAGGGCTCAGAAGAAAAGCATGGAAGTGGGAAGAGAGCAGCTCGGGAAAGACCAAGCGCTGGTGCTCCCAGGCAGTGCTGCTGTGCCGGGACTCTTTTCTTCTTCCCCTCTGCACACAGGCACTGCTCCCTGCAGCTGCAGAGAAGGTCTTGGAGGAAGGATCTCAGCAAAACAAGTCAATGCAGGGCCCTTTATTTTGTTTAAACTCACAGAGAGTACAGCTCTTCATTTGCACAGCCTCCAGGTCACAGAAAGCCTGGATATATTGTGAATTAGAAACCAGAGAAAGACAGACATTTCTTTGTGGAAAGCATTGAAATAAATAAAAGAAAGCAAGAAGAGCAAAGAAAAATTACATTCAAACCCCCAAATCACCGTAAAAGAAACCAGAAGAAAGGCAGGGCCTATAATGAGATAAGTACTATGCAGAAGACAACAGGCAGTTTATTCATTTGGAAAAACATCCAGTGATTAGTTTTCTCAGGGCATCCTTGATCTCATGGTTTCTCATGCTGTAGATGAGGGGGTTCAAGGCTGGAGGCACCACCGAGTACAGAACTCCCACCAGCAGGTCCAGGGATGGGGAGGAGATGGAGGGGGGCTTCAGGTAGGCAAACATGACAGTGCTGATAAACAAGGAGACCACGGCTAGGTGAGGGAGGCAGGTGGAAAAGGCTTTGTGCCGTCCCTGCTCAGAGGGGATCCTCAGCACAGCCCTGAAGATCTGCCCATAGGACAGCACAATGAAAACAAAACACCCAAATGCAAAACAGACACCAACTACGAGTACCCCAGCTTCCCTGAGGTAGGCATCTGAGCAGGCAAGCTTCAGGATCTGGGGGATTTCGCAGAAGAACTGGTCCACAGCATTGCCTTGGCAGAGGGGTAGTGAAAATGTATTGGCAGTGTGCAGCACAGCAGTGAGAAACCCACTGCCCCAGGCAGCTGCTGCCATGTGGACACAAGCTCTGCTGCCCAGGAGGGTCCCGTAGTGCAGGGGTTTGCAAATGGCAACATAGCGGTCGTAGGCCATGACAGTGAGAAGAAAATACTCTGCTGACATCAAAAAGACAAAGAGAAAGACCTGTGCAGCACATCCTGCATAGGAGATGGCCCTGGTGTCCCAGAGGGAGTTGGCCATGGCTTTGGGGACAGTGGTGGAGATGGAGCCCAGATCAAGGAGGGAGAGGTTGAGGATGAAGAAATACATGGGGGTGTGGAGGCGGTGGTCACAGGCTATGGCAGTGATGATGAGGTCATTGGCCAGGAAAGCAGCCAGGTAGATGCCCAGGAAGAGCCAGAAGTGCAAGAGCTGCAGCTCCCGCATGTTGACAAATGCCAGAAGGAGGAACTGGGTGATGGAGCTGCTGTTGAACATCTGCTGCCTCTGGGTGTGGAGCACTGAACAGGGAGGCAAGGGCAGTGACAAGTTAGGCCATTATTCTTTGAGCAATAACAAAGCCATTTCTCATAATATACATTCACATCACCTTTACAATTGCAGTGATATTTTCATTCAGCTCCATTACTGGAGCTCTGGTTGGTCCTAGCTGAGTGTGCCGTGAGGATCCGGACCTCTGACTACTGGCTGCCAAGGAATTAGCCCTGCTCTGCAGCAGTGGCTTTCTGGGAATGGTGTTGGTCAGTCCTGGTGTTTGAGTTGGTCAGATGAATCTGCCCCTAAAGTAAAAGTGCTTGTCAATATCTGCACTCCCAGGGCTAAGAAAACACAATCAAAGCATTGTTTGGGTGAGAGGTCAGGGTTTACAGCTCTCCCCCATCACATCTGGTAATATTCTTGGATTTCAGAAACCCTCATCATTTCTGCTGCACTCAGAGAAAATAAAGTGGGTCCTGCGAGGAAAGAGTACTGCCTGCACCACAGTACAGAGTGAAGGGAGCAGGTCTGTCACTCTGTCTTGTTCCCAGCTACCCTGAGCTCTCACCTTTCTGAGATGGAGGGTAATCACACTCCCGGGTTAACCCGAAAATAATCCAGGGACTACTGAGAGCAGAGAGATCCACTGCCCATCACAAAGTGACTCCCCCTTTCTCAAGGTCTCTGCACCCCACTTCTTGCCAAGGACATACATGGTTTATTTCACAGATCCAACAGCATTTCCTTGCTCATAGTGTCTCTGTTTTTCCATGGGGCATTCATGAAAACCAAGATGCTATGGGACAGACCTGCATCCTGGAGGGCAGGTCTTCGGGTTGGAAGGTAACCCTAAGGAGGTAGCCAAGTGTCCTAATGGTGGTAACTCAGGAAGGGAGAGTCAGCTCATTTCCTAGGGAATGACACAGGCTGCATTGCCCACAGCTTGGAGGAGAGCTTGGACACCTGTAACCTTGTTCCCATGGACACAGCTGTATGGGAGGACCCACAAGATCAGTGTGTGTCTCTGCAGCTGAAACTCCCACCCCAGAGAATCAGACAGCCAGAACAAGATTACAATAGCAATAACACAGACTAGTGGAGAATCAAGGAAAAATGCAGTGATTGAGTGGCTCAGAGAGGCAAATGTAGAGGCAGCTGGGCAGTCAGGAAAGTGTCACCTCCCAGACACCAGCACAGCTAGGCTGTTGTTCTCATTCCCTCTACTGTACTTCAGGAGGCTCCTATCAGACTTACTGATCCCTCAGAGTTACAGCTCAGGAGTCTCAGTGAGCTGTTCAAGCATGACAGCTCCTTTTCTATGTCTCCTGAAAATTCCCCAAGTGTAGGAAACAGAATACGCAAACTCAGTAAAGCTCCTTAACTTCATAGTAATCCCTGCTTTGACCTTGCCCTTGAAAGTTGCCCTTGGAAAAGTCCTGGGGATGATCTGGAGCTGTGAGCATCCCTGATCCAAACAGCACCCTCTTGTCAGCAGAAGGACCCTGCCCTGCTGGGGTTTGCTTCTTCCACCCACAGCTTCTCACCCCCACAGCTTCTCCACGCTCAGCTGTTGGAGTTCCCCGGGCAGGCAGAATACTTACCTGGACCAGCGGCAGAGACCCTGCCACAGCACACAGCCCCCTGGCCCCAAGGACCTTGCTCAGAAGGACAGCCCTGGGCACCCCTGGCTGCACACCCACCTTCACACTCCACAGACACCCCCGGGTGAAGGCAGCTGACATGCCCTGTCCCTCTGAGGGTGCAGCAGGGAAGCTGCGCTCCAAAGTGCATCCTTTTTCTCTACACTGGAGAAACTGTGAGAGTCCTCCTTAGAGGTTCTCTAGGCTGTGGGTTGTGCCAGCTTTAGGAGGTCATTCCAGGAACCACAGCTGCATTGCCCTGCAGCAAGACACTTACCCTGTTAAGGGCTGTGAAGATTTTTCTCCAGGTCAGCTCTCCTCTCTCCTCCCACCCCAGACTGCTTTTAACATCTCTCTCTGCCTTTCTTCTCTACCCTCATTGCCTGCAGGCAGTGCCCTCAGCCCTGCTGTGCTTTGCAGAGGAGCTGCTCCTGGGCAGAGCTGTCTCTCAGCAGTGCTGCCTGCTTGCCATGAGCTCCCTCCAGCCCAGGAGCCCAGCCCAGCTCAGCAGCAGAGGACCAGCCCAAGGCAGCCCTTTCTCTGCCCCCTCTGGGCTCCCTCCAGGTGTCCCTGGGGCTCCAGGGGAACTTGCTGGGAAACAGGCTGAAGCAAACACTGATGTTACTTACCTCAGCTAGGGAGAGACACTTCTTTCCTGAATTCTCCTCTCAGAGACAAAGTTACATCTACATGCCACATTTTTTGGTCACATTCTGAGACAGGATACCTAGAGAGAGGCAGGCAGGGATCTTTACCCCTGTTGAGGGAAGGGATCCATGGGCCAATGGAAGCATCTCATCCTGCATTTCTATTCATGAAATTTGAAGGAGGCTCAGCTCCCTCCCATGCACACTACAAAGCCACAGGAAGTGGGATTCCTCTTGCCTCAGTTCAGGTGTGAGCAAAATGGACACCTGCATGTGAGCTCCTTGTCTCAGCTCCCATCTGAATTAATGGAGAGGAAAGGCAGGGTTCAGGTGTTCAGATGCAAATCCCTGGTGACATTTGAACTGCCAGAGGTGGTCCAAGATAGAGGTAGGTAACAGCAAACTGTAACGCAGAAGTTCATAGAGACAGGGCAACATCTTGGGAAACATGTATGATCCTGGTGGGAAATTCCTTTGGCTAAGTGACAGGACAGCTTATGCCCAACTAAAGGCCAAAAGAACCTTTTCCTACTCCTTATCTTCATGGCACTTGATACAGATATTCTTATAGACAATTGTAATCACGTACCATAACAAGAGCTGGGTCTCTCTTTTCCATCAGCTGAATTTACTATACCTCCACTGACTGTAATGGTATGTGTCCCATGCTCGTCCCCACATTGCCTAACAGAATTCAGGGCAAGTCCTCTATTTAATGTCCAACTCCAGGGCCAAAGAGCTATACGAGATGCCAAGGCTGGCATGGACCTCACAGGAGATGCAGAAAAGCAATTCCCATTCACGGTGGGTGCATCCTAGTCATCCCAGATGGCATCACAGAGAGTGCAATTTGGTGCCTGTTTGCCATACGCTACAGCCATCAGTCAGAGGCATCAGTCATCAAATGCCATCAGAGGGGCAAGGTCTGCTCCTTCTTCACCCAAGAGCTGCGGGCATTGCATGAACAGGAAGCATGTCACACACGGGTTTTTTAGTGACTCCCTTGATGATCCAATCAATGAAAAGACCAAGAATTTTCAGAGTGTGCCTGGATACATCTTGTCATCAAGGACGTTACCCTCCGAGCACAGCAATGGTCCATATCAAACTCGGTGGAGGCTTACTAAGGATTTCAAGGCCACCAGGATGAACTTATGATACTTCAGAAATTGTAAGAGAAGAAAAAGAGAAAAGGTAGGACCACTGCTGAAATGAGGAAGAGGAGCTCTAGATATATCTGAGGTACTTTACGTCACAGCCTTGGTTAATACCAGCCAGGTCTCCCAGGCCTTTGAGCTGTGAGGCAGGACTCTGGAGGAGAACAACCAGCAGTGGATGGGAATCAAGCGCGGGGTTACTCAAGCAAACTACACCCTTACCAGTCCATGGGAACCATAGGGGCTGCATCCAAGGGTGCTGAGAGAGTGTTTTTTTCTCAAAAAGGTGCTGGTCTGTTTTGACCACAATAAGGAAGAAACTGAGACACTGTGAGCTACTTTTTAAAATTATGTTCATCATCGTTAAAACTATAAGGAGAGAACCATGCAGATCACCTTAGGCCCCTTTAGATGGTGGGAACCCCAGGTGGTGTAGCATTGAAAGGGCCTTCCACCTGAATGCAGCAAACCATGCAGACCCCATCCATAGAAGACAGTCTCCTGTTTTGGTCATTCAAGCTACTGTAGCATTTTCTTACAAGGAACAACTCTAGTCATCGCCTCAACAGTCAAACAGAGGGGATGTTTTCATGGGAATGTTAGATACAGGCAAGGCCACGCAGGAGGCATAAGGTCCAGTACAGAGTGGGACCTGCCTGCAGGCTCTTGTGTGATAATGTGCTGCTGAGGTTGTCCTGTGGCCAAGGGATCTGTGCAGCATAACACAGGTTTGATGGTCGTGCTATACTTGCAGCAGCCCTAAGAACTCGATGTTCAATATTTTTCTGGTCAGGGCCAGTGCTCAGGTTTCCCTGTGAGAAGTCTGTGGTCCACTACGCTGCCACAGCTGAGATGCCGTGGCACAAATGTGCACTGCCAGGAGGAGCTGGAGGTCCATGGCTTACCATAGAGCTGTGATGGTTTTGGATGATATGAGACGTGGTGGGACAGCTTTCTGAGCTGTGGTGCTTCAATGGAGGGATACAGGCTCTGCCCATGGATCAGAAGGGAGGATAAGGACTACGCCCCCTGTATGAAGGGGAAGCTTGCATTTGTGGGGTCCTCTGTGTGACAAACAGGTTGGACTAGCTTTTGTCATTTAGGATCAGAGCAGGAGTCAGCAGGAGTGACCTCGTGTTTGCAGTTACAGAGTGCTTGCCCAGGAAGAGGAAACAGATAAAGCCTTTTGTCAGCAACCCCAGGAAGTCCCCAGGTTCACGAGCAGGTTCCTGTGGTGAACAACTTCAAGTGCCCTGGCATTCCCTGGCAAGGCAAAGCAACAGGGTGCCAACAGCCTGAAGTTGGCCATTGGGACAAGTTCTTCAGACAGCTGCCAGGTGGACCACCAAGGGTGATTGTCACCTGGACCTGATCCTGCCCAACAAGGAAGAGCTGGTTAGGGATGTGATGATATTCAGTGTCAGTCTTGGCTGTCATGGCCATGAATTAGTGGGGGATCTGACACCAAAGGGCAGTGAGTAAGGCCAGCAGCAGGGCACAGACCTGGGACTCCAGAGGAGAAGACTTGGACACATTCAGGAGACTGAGACAAGTGGTGCCATGGGAAGCAGCTCTGTTGGGTGAAGGAGCATGGGAAATCTGACAGGCCATACAGTACAGCATCTTCCAAGCACAAGAGTGATCTCCCCAAATACCCTTGAAGAGAAGCAACCATCTCTGGAGGCTGCTTGTGTCAACCTACTGAGCTCCAGTGCAAAAAGGCAGCAGGCAGGAGTTGGAAGCAGGGAAAGCTGCAGACAGAATGTCGAAACCTTGTCCCGGGATGTAGGTATGATGCCAAAGCCAAAGGTCCCATTGTCTTGAGAGGGGAGGATAGAGGCAGCAAGATGAGCTGATGCTAGTTCATTAACAGTAAAAGAATAGACAAGGATCATGTGGGCCTGCTGCTGGACTTCCTAAGTGTAGGAGCAGGTAAGGCTGAGGAACTTAATGACTTCTATGGCTGTGACTTCTGCCAGGCCTTTGTGATTGGCAACAGCAACCGGAGGAAAACAACCAGCAGTGAGTGGGGATCAAGTCAGAGGTTACTTGAGCAAAGTCAGCCTTGAACAGCCCCTGGGAGCAGAGGGGAATCATCCAAGGCTGGGGAGGCAGGAAGCCAATTTCATAGCAAGGCTCACTCTGCATCACTTTTGACAGATACTGGAGATCAGGACAAGTCCCTGATGACTTCCAAAAAGGTTGACAGCTCTCTTCCAACACAGAGGACAAGCAAGGGAACAACAGGCTGTTTAACCTCGTATTGGAGAACAGTTTGTCTCTGAGCATGTCCTCCTGGATGATATTTCTGGGAAGATGAAGAGGAAGGCGACTGGGCATGGCCAGCATGGATTTACACAGGGTGGATCATGGTGTATGTCCATGAATTATGGACACCCAAGGTGTCCAACATGAGAGGGGATCACTCTGATTTCTGCCTTCACTGACAATGGACCCACAGGTACTTTACCCTGCAGGGAATGAAAAATGTGTGGGTCTAGCTATTGCAGAGTCTGCTTGAAGACGCTCCTGTGTCACAGATACATTGGGCTTATTGTCCGTTTGGCTATTCAAAAGAAAGCATTTCATCCATTTTATCTCTGTGTTCCCCTCCGTGAATCAGGGGAGCTCGTGACTTCAATGCGTGACTTGCTGTGTGCAAAGAGCGGCTGTGGACAGATAGAGTGCAGGGCAGGGAGTGTTTGAGGGGGGCCTGGGATCTCTTCTTACACAACAATGTAGGTTTTATTCATCTAAGGCTATCCGTTGTGGGAAGTGGTCTTCAGAGGAGGTAACATGGACATAATATACAGCCGCTGAGTGTACTGCGTCACTGCATGTCTGTGTGCAGCTCGTTCTCCAAGCAGGAGGGAGCTGGTGCCCACGGGCTGAAACATGCAACTACAGCCTTCAGTGAGGAAAGCTCAGATTTGAACAAGGCTGCTGTAAGTGCCAGGTGGTTGAGAGAAAAGGTAGGGCTGGGGGTAGGGATGAAGAATGACCATAGATTGTTCAGACGTAAAGGGTCTTGCTTTTTGTAATCTTTGAAACTCCATTAGGATGATTAATGTGAATTGAGGATTTCTGATATCACATAGTGCATGAGCAGGAAAATAAAGAAAAGTGGGGAAAAAAAAGGATTCTTTCTTATTGTTTAGTACTGAAATCTTTCCACTTTGACTACACTCCTGAAATGTCTCTAATTAACCACATAAGAATTGAAGGCCTAAAGGAAAATAATGCACAGAGCCTTGTCTCGTTAGGGAGTTTTTACATTAATGAGCCCTCTGGTGCCAAGTTCCTGAACTGCACATCCTGAAAGATTGAACAAGCCTCTCAAGAAGTGAAAGTCGGCATCAAACTTGCATGTTTCTGAGGGTGTTAGTGGGCTCCACTGTGCATCACTGAAGAGACCGTGGAGGGAATGCCCATACAAGGAGGTTTCACTTGGGGGCTGGTGAAACAGGAAGTCAGAGGCACTGGTTAAAGGTGGAAGATCAATTGTGGAGGTGGCTGTGAAAGCCCTAAATGTGTTTCTCCTAGCAGGATGGCCAAACCCTGAGGCCCATCCCCCTGGGAAGGGGGATCCTTTCCTTCATGGGGTGCTCACAGCTCTTCCTGGGAGCAGTTTGATGTGGGGGGGGTGATGCCGAGTGAAGGACAGCAGTAGGACACCTCCCAAGCTCTTTTGTGGTCGGTGAGAACAAGGGCCTGGGGCTGTAAGGAACTGGTGTCCTCGCATGGGCTTCACTGGAAGAGACAGCAACCACCGTGGAGATGACAAGGACTTCAGTTGTGTTGGTGGGTAGGAGGGGGCAGTGCACAAAGTCCCTGTTTGCACCATAGACAGTCCTACACTGTCCTATGCCTGTGCCAGTTTCCCTGCAGACTTTAGCTGCCTCCCCCTGTTTCCCTACCTCACCCCGACCTTGGGATCTCCCAAGTACAAGAACTTGGAGCAATGGAGTAATTTGAGCCTGGGGAAGTGTGAGGGCAATGGACTTTAATAATTTTGTCATTGTTTCTCACACTCCAAACCTTTTTTACTTGGCATAAATTAAATTGGTCTTCCCCAAGTCAACCCTTCTTTGCCTGTGACCGTAATTAGTAAGTGACCTCCCTGTCTTTATCATGACCCATGAGCTATTCCATCTTATAGTCTCCCTTCGTCCTTGTGAGCTGCAGATGTGACTGGGCAGCTGGGTGGGACTCTGGGTGTTGGGCAAGGCTAACCTACTACAGCACGACCACCTCAGGACTGCTGTGTCCGGTATAGGGGTCACCAGCACAAGGAAGACCCTGACAGAGTGGAGAGAAAGTTGCCGAGGCCAGAAGGATGGTTGGGGCCTGGAGCACATTGTGTACAAGGAGAGGCTGAGAATGCCGGGGTTTGGAAAAATCTCTCAGACACTAACTGCAGCAAGGACCCAGGCCAGTTGGTGAGATCTCTATCAGTGGAGATTTTCAACATCTGTCGAGACAAGCACCTCATCTAGCCAGAGGTGTCTGAGAATGTGCTTGGCTGAGAGTCTGGCTGTGGCACGAGCTATGGGACTTGATGTGTAATGAGTGTTGGTAGGAAACTGGTTCCCTTTGTGTTAATAATGGCAGTAGAGCTGGGTATCCTAGAGACCTGGAGGAAGACAGGGGTGACCATGCAGCAAAGGTCCTTCCTGAGGGTTGGGCTGTATGGCCACTCACTCTCTGGCTCTTCTGTGTTCATATGATAGGTGATCCCTAACACTGACTGCATTTGCCCCTTCTCTGCCCCCTCCAGTCCCATGCCCTGTGGCAGCATCACAGTCCTGGCCCTGGAGCTCCTCAGCCAGATCTTGCATCTCTTCAGCCCCCTTCCCCTGTGCCAGCTGGGTTCCCGCTGCCTTCCTGTGATCGCAGAGTCCTCCTTTCCCTCTGAATACTTGGAATTATCACTTTTGTGTGAATCCACCTGGGCAATCTCTCACTTTGTGGAGCTCCGGTCACACCCCAGGCACACACTGCCCATGGAGATCACCCGGGATATCCAGGCAGCTATAGATTCCCCTCCTGGAAGATGGCTTCTGCCCTGTCACATGTGGGAAAGGACTGGGTTTGTATCTCAGTGACCATTTATCATCTCCTCTGTCACCAAGCACCAACAGGTGAGTCCTAACTTCACCCCTCTAGCAGGTCACAAGATGACAATGAGCTTTTTGCCCCTGAAAGCATGGATCAATAGGCCTTTTTGAGGTGCAGCATCTTGGGCCTGTTCCTGACACGAGGCTTGGAAAAACAGCCCTACCATCAGGCAGTGCACAGGGAAGATCCCTTTTTATTACAGAATTGCTGTGAGGGAGTCAGCTTGGACCCAGTGTTACAAAGACACATTTTTGTATGGTTTTCCAGGTGAGACAGAGGAGGTTCATGCTTCACATGAAGTACGGGAAGTCCAAGTATTGGTCTACTGATGGGGTCAATTATATGGAACTTAGTTCCACATGGTATGGAATGCCCTGTTGGCTAGTTTGGGTGAGGTGCCCTGGCTGTTTCCTATGCCAACTTCTTGTGCCCCTCCAGCTTTCTTGCTGGCTTAGCATGAGAAGCTGAAAAATCCTT
This sequence comes from Astur gentilis, assembly GCF_929443795.1. Lineage (NCBI taxonomy): Eukaryota > Metazoa > Chordata > Aves > Accipitriformes > Accipitridae > Astur > Astur gentilis. Next base: position 941,982 of record NW_026060847.1, read on the forward strand.
GACTTTAGACTAAACCCTACTTAGAAACAACTGAAAACATCAGTGTTATTGTGATGGGTTGACCCTGGCTGAACACCAGGTACCCACCAAAGCCGTTCTATCACTCCAATACAGTTATCAACATTCTTCGCATAATGAACTCATAGCACTGTACCAGCTACTAGGAAGACAGTTAACTCTATCCCAGCTGCAACCAGGACAAAGAGCCTTAAACAAATCAGTTAGATCTTGTTCTTGTGTCTGATGGATTTCATTTGTCTTTGTACATCTTTGTCCAATACTACATGCCGAACAACACCGCCTCAGTTTACCTCTAAGCTCCTTGTTCTCTTGCTCAAGTGCAAGCACCATGGGGTCCTGTGTGGGTACCATTCCACAGTCCCTTTGCCACTCCCGATGGTTTCAGAAGGTGAAAAACATGTCTGCATATGAAACCTCATCCCATTTTCCTTCTCTCCTTAAAAACAGCATTAGTTGTAATAGAGTATTATAATCAAGTGACCCATTAAGTGGCCACTTTACATCACCTTCTAACTTATACAACGGCCACCATTGACTGCAGTATTTAGTAAGGTTCTTTTTACTTCCCGTACCTCCAGTCCCAACAATATCCTTCTATTGGGCAATTACACAACCCAGAGGACTTTTCCTCAATAATCCTCCTTGATCCTCAATGCTCCTCCCTGCTGGCACCGGCGGGGTAGACCTGGCCTCCCTAGCCAAAGGGGTGGAATAGACCAGGACTCCCTACCGGCAAGGGCGGAGTTGACCTGGCCTGCCTGCCGGCACCAGTGGTATATACCTGGCCCCGCTAGCCGAGCAGTCAGGGTACATTTGGCCTCCCTACTGGCGCTGGTGGGGTAGTCCAGGCCTCCCTGCTGCACCGTTGGGGAAGACCTGGCCTCCCTACCCGTGCAGACATGTTAGAACTGGCCTCCCTACCTGTGCGGATGGGGTAGACCTGGCCTCCATACCAGCAATGGCGGGGTAGACCCGGCTTACCTGCCAGTGTGGGCACAGTACAACTGGCCTCCTAACCAGACCATCGGGGGTAGACCTGGCATCCCTACCTCATCCTCTGGAGTAGTATCGTTACCCCTACTGGTACTTCAGGGTAGCACCGGTACCCTACTTGTACCCTGGGGTAGACCTGCTGTCCCTAAGGCCACTCCGGGCTAGACCAGGCCTCCCTTACGGGCACAGGCGAGGTAGACATGGCCTCCCTACCTGTGCTAGCAGGGTAGACCTGGTGTCCCTATCGGCAAGCACGTGGTCGACCTGGCCTTTCTACTGATGTGGTTGGGGTAGACCTGGCCTCCCTACCCACGAGGGTGGAGAAGACCTTGCCTGCCTACCTGATCCTTCGGGGTAGTACCGGTACCCCTTACTGGTACTCTGGGGTATTATCGGTACCCCTACTTGTAACCTGGGGTACACCTGCTGTCCCTATGGGCGCTCCGAGCTATACCTGGCCTCCCTACCTGAACCTCTGCGGTAGGTCTGGCATCCCCACCTGACACTCCGGGGTAGTACCGATACCCCTACCTGATCCTGCACAGCAGTACCGGTACCCCTACTGGTACTCTGGGGTACACCTGCTGTCCCTACGGGCTTGCTGGGGTAGATGCGCCCTCCCTACTTGACCCTTATAGGTCGTCCTCGTGTTCCTACCTGATGCTGCAGGGTAGGCCTGGTGTACCTAACTCACATTCCTCTCCCAATGCCATGCGACTGTTCCGCGACCTCACGATCCCTGTCCTGGTCCCACGGGACCAAACAGCTTAAGTAAGGTTGAGGAGAGGTGACCAAGATGAGGGCAGTAGAACGTGGGAAAGAGAGCTTCAGGGTTTCGGTGTTCAGGTTGAGGCTTAGGGATAAGAGCTCACCTTTCAGTATTGGGGATTAGGCAAAGGCTTAGGCAGAGAGTTTGGTGTTCTGCTGAGGTTCCCTGGCTAGTGTTTAATGTGCGGGCTAGCATGGTGGGTTAGGGTTTTGTTTAGGGCTGGGGTGAGGGCTAGGATTAAGGCCAACATGTTAGTACTAGGGGTAGAGGCTAGGGGCTAGGGTGAGCAAACGGGTAATTGTAAGGGTAAGAGGTTATGGGTTTGGGATTTGGCTTAGATGTAAGCTTTGCGGTTAGGGATAGCCTAAGCTCAGTTAGGTTAGTAACAGTGGATTACTGTCATGGGGAGGAGGAGTATTAGGCATAGGGTTAGGGCTTAAGGTTACTAGTTAGTGTAAAGGCTAAACAGGAATGTTTTCACAGTCAGTGTTTTCACAGCAACGTCCCCTTAACCCATTTTACCTCTTCACAATCTTTCATGTTTGTCCAACAAGGCCCTCTTCCCTGCCCCAAATCTCCCATTTCTTTTGCTCAGGCTCCTCCTGAGCATATGTCATCTTGCTGAAGGCAGCTTCCTGATGACCTTCATGACCTCAGAGTATCTCTCACCCTGCTGCTGCTGACCAGTCAGAAGTGACCTCACAGCCACCATCCAAGGGGACATACTCTCTGCCGTGCTTGAGAGGCCTCTTCACAGCCTACCCAGCAGCACTGGAGGAAGGTGATGTCCTGCACCACCCCAGAGGTTCCCTGCCTGCAAACCCACAAGTACATCTGAAGGATACCTGCATCACTTTTCCCACACGGCTGCTTCAGTTACCACAGGGCAGCTTGGATGCCATGGCCAAGTCTGTGCGGGCAACTGAATCAAGAGCAGAATGTAAATTTTAGAAAAATGTGGAAACCTATGCAGAAAAGGAAACCTATGTAATAGCAGAAAAAGTCTTGATTTCCAGCTTTTAATGATCTTTTATGAAATTTTGCTCATCACGGAGGGATGCTGCTAGTATCTGGCTCCTCAGAGGACTTCGTACCACCGATGGAATCCATTCCTGATCGTCCAGCCAACTTCCCATGCACTGCATTGTCCACGTCTTCTGTCCAGATGTCAACAATCCGCTCTAAGGAGACTATGGGAAACCATATCCAAGGACTTGCAAAAGTCCAGGTACACAGCATGGCCTTCTTTCCCCTCTCACATGGGTTCAGCAATCCTTTTCTTGTCCTTCAAGCAATGGAGATGGCTGAAAAGAGCATTTTCCCTGTCACCTTGCCAGGGACTGAGGTGAAGGTGGCCAACCTGTAAAACTCCCAATCCTCCTTTTTGCCCTTCTTGAAGATGGGCTTCAGATTTGCCTCTTCTGAGGATCTTGGAACCACCCTGATCTCTCTGCCCCTTCCAAGATGTTTGAGAGAGGCCTCAGGATGACACCAGCCAGCTCCACCAGCACCTCTCTGCTGCATCGCACACCAAAAGCTGTCTTAATATCCCACACTTGCAGGGGAGTGCCCAGGACACTGCACATGGCAGTCCAGGTCCTCTGGGCTGGTTCAAAAGAGAACCAGAAGCGATCTCTTCCTGCAGGCCCACAACTCCAATGGACTCTCCGTGCAGGTCACAGCTTTCCTGAGCATTTTTCTCAGCGTCCCCCTCCCCCAAACTTTCTAGTCCACAGGCTATAAATAAGAGGATTGAACAGGGATGTGAGGATGGTGTAGATAAGGGGCTTTGTCAACCTCTCTCAGGAGGGTTCTTCTGGGCATCACACACCCAAGGATGAGGGTGTCATAGAAAAGCATGGCACTAGTGAGGTGGCAGGAGCAGGTAGAAAAGTCTTTCTGCCTGCCCAGACTGGATGGGAGACGTTCCTCAGGGTGGCAGCTCTGATGCACACAAAATGACCACGTGAACAGGAAGGGGAGGATGGGATCTAAAAAGCAGGTCATGACAACAAAGAGCATGAGTGTCACAGTGCCAGCGTGTGAAAGCTCCAGCAATGGGGTGAAATCACAGAAGTGGTCCACTCCACTGGGACCACAGAACGGTATCTGGGACATGACTGAAATGATTACTGTAGCTGACAGAAATCCCCCTAGCAAAGGAGATATAGCTGTCAGTTCCTGAGTCTTGTAGAGGGCAGGAGGTGGCACACAGCCCAGTACTGATCGTAGGATGTCGTCACCAGCAGTAAACACTCTGTACATGCAAAAGGACATGAGGTCCTTACAGCTCCAGTGCCTCGTTGCCTCCTCACCCACTCTCCACAGAGCCTGCTCATGAACCTGGAGACTTCCTGGGGTTGCTGACAAAAGACTTTTTCTGTTTCCTCTCCCTGAGCAAGCAGTTTACAACTTCCAACACAAGGTCACAGCCCTGCTGATTCCTGCTCTGATCCTAAATGACAAAAGCTAGTCCAACCTGTGGTCTGTCACAGAGAGGATGCCCACAAATCCAAGCTTCCCCTTCATACAGAGGGCATAGTCCTCATCCTCCGTGCTGCTCGCTGGGCAGAGCCTGTATCCCTCCATTGCATCACCACAGCTCAGAAAGCTGTCCCACCACATGTCATTTAATCCAAAGCCATCACAATTCTGTGTTAAGCCATGGGTCTCCAACTCCTCCTGGCAGTGCACATTTGGGCCACGGCATCTCAGCTGTGTCAGCATACTGGACCACAGACTTCTCACAGGGAAACCTGAGCACTGGCCCTGACCAGAAAAATATTGAACATCGAGTTCTTAGGGCTGCTGCACGTATAGCACGACCATCAAACCTGTGTTATGCTGCACAGATCCCTTGGCCACAGGACAACCTCAGCAGCACATTATCACACAAGAGCCTGCAGGCAGGTCCCACTCTGTACTGGACATCATGCCTCCTGCGTGGCCTTGCCTGTATCTAACAGTGCAGCAAAACATTCCCATGAAAACATCCCCTCTGTTTGACTGTTGAGGCGATGACTAGAGTTGTTCCTTGTAAGAAAATGCTACAGTAGCTTGAATGACCAAAACAGGAGACTGTCTTCTATGGATGGGGTCTGCATGGTTTGCTGCATTCAGGTGGAAGGCCCATTCAATGCTACACCACCTGGGGTTCCCACCATCTACAGGGGCCTGTGATGATCTGTATGGTTCTCTCCTTATAGTGTTAACGATGATGAACATAATTTTAAAATGTAGCTCACAGTGTCTGAGTTCCTTTCTTACTGGGGTTGTAACAGACCAGCAGCCCCCTAGGGAAAAAAATACTCTCTCAGCACCCTTGGATGCAGCCCCTATGGTTCCCATGGACTGGTAAGGGTGTAGTTTGCTTGAGTAACCCCATGCTTGATCCCCATCCACTGCTGGTTGTTCTCCTCCAGAGTCCTGCCTCACAGCTCAAAGGACTGGGAGATCTTGCTGGTATTAACCAAGGCTGTGACGTAGAGTACCTCAGATATATCTAGAGCTCCTCTTCCTCATTTCAGCAGCGGTCCTACCTTATCTCTTTTTATTCTGTAACAGTTTCTGAAGCATCAAAAGTTCATCCTAGTGCCCTTGAAATCCTTATTAAGCCTCCACCAAGTTTTCATATGGACCATTGCTGTGCTTGGAGGATAATGTGCTTGATGACAAGATGTATCCAGGCACACTCTGAAAGTCCTTGGTCTTTTCATTGATCTGTTCATCAAGGGAGTGAGTAAAAACCCGTGTGTGACATGCTTCCTGTTCATGCAATGCCTGCAGCTCTTGGGTGGAATAGGAGCAGACCTTGCCTCTCTGATGGCATCTGATGACTGATGCCTCTGACTGATGGCTTTAGTGTATGGCAAACAGGCACCAAATCACACTCTCTGTGATGCCGTCTGGGATGTCTATGATGTGCCCAACCCTGAATGGGAATTGCTTTCCTGCAGCTCCTGTGAGGTCCCTGCCAGCCTTGGTATCTCGTGTAGCTCTGTGGCCCTGGAGTTGGACATGAAATTGAGGACAAGCCCTGAATTCCGTTAGGCAGTGTGGGGACGAACCTGGGACACATGCCATTATAGTCAGTGGAGGTATAGTAAATTCTGCTGATGGAAAAGAGAGACCTAGCTGTCCATAAGGTACATGACTGCAGTCGTTCATATGAATACCTTTATCAAGTGCCATGAAGATAAGGAGTAGGAAAAGGTAATTTTGGCCTTTATTTGGGCATAAGCTGCCCTGTCACTTGGCCAAAGGAATTTCCCGCCAGGCTCATATATGTTTCCCAAGAGGTTGCCCTGTGTCAATGAACTTCTCCGTTACAGTTTGCTCTTACCTACTTGTATCTTGGACTATCTTTGGCAGTTCAAATGTCACCAGGTATTTGCATCTGAACACCTGACTCCTGCCTTTGCTCTCCATTAATTCAGATGGGAGCTGAGACAAGGAGCTCACATGCAGGTGTCCATTTTGCTCACACCTGAACTGAGGCAAGAGGAATCCCACCTCCTGTGGCTTTGTGGTGTGCATGGGAGGGAGTTGAACCTCCTTCAATTGCCCTGAGTAGAAATGCAGGATGACATGCCTGCATTGACCCATGGATCCCTTCCCTCAGGAGGGGTAAAGGAGATCCCTGCCTGCCTCTCTCTGGGTATCCTGTCTAACAATACGACCAAAAAATATGGCATGTAGATGTAACCTTGTGTCTGACAGGATAATTTTATTTAGGAAAGAAGTGTCTCTCCCTAGATGAGGGAGGCAACACCAGTGTTTGTTTCAGCCTGTTTCCCAGCAGGTTCCCCTGGAGCCCCAGGGACACCTGGAGGGAGCCCAGAGGGGGCAGGGAAAGGGCTGCCTTGGGCTGGTCCTCTGCTGCTGAGCTGGGCTGGGCTCCTGGGCTGGAGGGAGCTCATGGCAAGCAGGCAGCACTGCCGAGAGACAGCTCTGCCCAGGAGCAGCTGCTCTGCAAAGCACAGGCACCAAGGTGACAGAAGTGAGGCAGGGAGAGATGCTAAAGGCAGTCTGGGGTGGGAGGAGAGAGGAGAGCTGACTTGGAGAAAAAACCACACAGCCCTTAACAGGGCAGGTGTCTTGCTGCAGGGAATTGCGGCTGTGATTTGTGGAATAATTTCCTAAAGCTGGAGAATCCCACAGCCTATGGGATCTGTCAGGAGGACTCTCACAGTTTCTCCAGTTTAGAGAAAAAGGATGCACTTTGGAGCACAGCTTCCCTGCTGCACCCTCAGAGGGACAGGGCATGTCAGCTGCCTTCACCCAGGAATGGCTGCAGAGTGTGAAGGTGGGTGTGCAGCCAAGGGTGCCCAGGGCTGTCCTTCTGAGCAGGGACCCTGCACCCCAGGGGGCTGTGTGCTGGGGCAGGGACTCTGCCGCTGGTCAGGGTAAGTACTCAGCCTGCCTGGGGAACTCCAACAGCAGACAGGGGAGAAGCTGTGGGTGGAAAATAAACTTGCAGCAGGGCAGGGTCCTTCTGCTGACAAGAGGGTGCTGTTTGGATCAGGGCTGCTCACAGCTCCAGATCACCCCCAGGACATTTCTGAGGGCACTTTTCAAGGGCAGTTCAAAGCAGGGCTTACTATTGTCATAAATTGCGACCACAAGGGATCATAATCCAATTAAAATTTTATTAATTATAGCAAGTAGAATATGAGCAAATACAGCGCTGGACGGCAGGGGAGTCTGCGCTCCACCAACTGCCGTAACTTTAGGTTACAGTTACATTCCTTATATACATTTCATGTACCCTTTTCTTGTAAGTCTCCGCCTTGTCTTGTTTCTTCTTTCTTCACTGGTGTAGGTCTGTTACCATGCAGATTCGGTAGATCTTCTCAAGGATGACTGTCCTTTGATATGGAATGTCTTCTGATGTGGAGAAATGCAGCTGTTGTTCTTCCTTTCCTTATCTAGGGAGTCATAGCCATTACTTTTTCCCCCTTATCTAGTAAGTTATAGCAAGTGCCTTCTTCCCGGGACCTCCACACATAATTCGAGCAAGTCTTGTCATTTACACAAGGCATATGTTAACTCTCAACATCTCTTCCCCCTTCTTGATTTCCTGAACAAATTTAACCCGTTTATTACATAAGCGATCTCATGTCTTTTTGCAGTTTAGTCTTTACACTGGGCTTAACATAAATCTTAATAAACAATATCATATTCATAGTTTCTCACAATCCCCCCTTTTTCTTTTTGTCCTATTATTGTTTATTAGACGTTACTTTCACTTTCGGTACTGTAAGCCAAACTTTTCTCATAATCCCAACATTTATCATAGCATTCACAAGGTAATACTTCACAATTACAATAGGTATAGTTTTCACGTGGCATAACGTCTTCACAACAATCTTCATCCTCATTAATAGGTACACTCTTATATTTTGCCCCAGACCTCGTAGTTAAAATAAGCAGTTTAGCCATGTCTAACCGTTCTTTAATAAAGTGTAAAATATAGCGTAATATAAAAGGCCCAAATACAAGTCCCAAAATCAACATAATAAGCGGTCCTGCTAAAGCAGACAACAAAGTGGTTAGCCAAGGTGAAACATTAAACCAGTTTTCATACCATGATTTGTTCGCTTCGCGATCCTTTTTATGTTTGTCCAATCTTTTTTGGAGTTCAGACATGGTGTCCTGGACTACTCCCGTGTGATCAGCAAAAGAACAACACTCTTCATTGAGAGCTACACATAACCCTCCCTCCTTTAAAAACAATAGATCTAATCCTCTTCTATTTTGCAGCACTACCTCTGATAAAGACTTTACTGAAGTGGCTAAATTTTGGATAGATTGTTCTATTTTTGCTAAATCCTCATCTACAGCCATCTGCAAACTTTGTAATTCCTGGCCTTTTACTAGGGAGGCTATGCCTGTACCTGCTCCAACTCCGCCCGCTATCAGCAGTGTAGCCAGGGTTACCACTGTAATTGGCTCTCGTTTTTGTCTATTCAGGTCTCCTTCAAAGTGGCGTAGCACTTCCTCAGAGGTATGATAGATCAGACGAGGAACAATAATCACCTGTATGCAAAACTGAGATTGATTAAACACGTTTAGGGATAGGCAGGGCATTACTCCGATGTCTGAACAAACCCATTTAGCTCCTGGTGTCGGGATAGCCCATTTGTCCCTTTGATTCTTATGTTTCTCTATGTTGGTGTTAGTGACTGTTCGGTTGCACAAAGGCTGGTACTTTTTGGGCACTGTACCTATACATTTTCCTTGGCCTGTTACTAATTGAATAGTGATTCCTTGCGTATGATTCCTCCGGTCATCCCATAGACATTCTCGTGGGTTTGAACCATTAGACCATTGAATCTTACCTGGTTTTCCAATTGCCTCAAAATATGGTGGTCTAACATTATAACATAACCAGCATTCCTCAGTTAAATTTGGTTTGCTTTCATTAGGAGCACGATAAGAGACTTGCATTAGATTCCATAAGGGGTCTTTGGATTCTGACAACTCTAGGTCCCTGGACAGGGATGATTTAGTCATAGTGTCACTAGTTGTTTCCGAAAGAGAGTCTGGAGGAGGGGTTACAACAATTATGGGGGCAACCTTTTCTTCAGAAGAAGTGGGTGGATTCAGGACTAAGTTTGGTCCTACTGGTAAGGGATCATGAGGCATTGGACTTTTCATTATTTGAAAAATTCCTCCTCTGTCCGCACCTGTTTCCCAATATCTAATTCCACAATATTTTCCTGCCAGCCAAAAGTCCTGTGCAGGATTTCTTATAGTTATATTGATGCCCACACAAGGAATCGTTTGTCTTAAGCAATGGCCCCATCGGTCTCCGGTTAATTTAGGTCTTTTGCATCCTTCCGGTGACCATTTTATTTCTAGATACTGGTCTCCAGATGCGGACCACTCAGAGGCCCATGTTTCGCACCCCCAATATGCACAGTAATAATGACCTGGAGAATTACAGTAACTTTTACCAGGGTTTGATGCTGGGCATATATAAATTGGTTTACATATATCTGCTTCATCTTTGCGATCTTCTTCAGTAATTAAATCATGTAAACTCACATTAAAACTAACTATGCCCGGTGTAGTTCATGCTTGGATTGGATTACTTGGATATCTTATGTTTGTTGTTGTCCAATTCATAGGTTGATGAGGGTTCCCATTTGCTTGTGTTATTATCAATAACAAAGCTAACGGTATACCAGAAAAAAAGGAGTCCGTCAATTTTGCCAATTTAAGTATATTTTTACCAGTCCTGGAGAAGTTCGGCTATTGCTGCTTTTGTGTCCCATTGTTCTGGTTCTTTTCTCCACAGTTTGTTCCTCCTCTGCCTTGCCCGTCGACTCGGTTGCTTCGAGCCACGGGGTGTATCATCTTCTCGGCAGCAAGGGAATTCTTCAGGAGAACAGCTGTTTGGGGCTTTCTGCCTGTTTACATAGGCTTCCCACCTTGCAGCTTTGACTAATGGGGCAAAGCAAGACACAGTTAGTATTTCCCTTCTGCACTTTATAGCCAAGATTTCAGCTACAAAGGGGACTGGTTTGTTGGAATGGTAACAATAATATTATGGGTTTATTCCTTTAGCAAAAATTTCCCACCATTCATGGGATTTTCAAATAATTTCTTGTTTAGACTCTAATTGTTTTAGTTTCCATTCAGTGAGAGTTCTTTGGATTTTTCCAACACTGTGTGCAAACTCCTATCGGAGGGTATTCATATTCACAGTGTGTCCACCATTTATTCTGGCATACCTTACACCTGAAACAAGCAAATGGATAATAATTACAGTTCAAATTATTACACCTAATTCATACATCTAGAGTGCTCAAATTATTTACATTTGTGTATCCTCTGTATTCAATATTGTGTGGTTGCATAGGTTTAGCAATTTCCTTTAGCACACTTTGTATGTTTCCATATATAGTAGATAAAAAAAGAAGTAATTATAGCAAATATAAACAGCAATATACACTTTACACTAAAAGGTAATGCGGCAAAATAATCAAATAAAGTCTCTATCATGACGTTATCTTTTCAGGGTTATCTTGGTGTCACCTGGAGTACTGATTACTTTCCAGTGGGGTCTCGTCACTGGGCCTTTAATGCGACTAGCATGAGTCCATCCACGTTCAGCAGTCCGGACAGCTGTTTCTGTTGTAAGCAAAACAAGATAAGGTCCCTCCCAATTGGGTTTTAGGGTTTCTTCTTTCCACGTTTTAACCAATATCCAGTCCCCAGGTTTAAAATTGTGAATTTTTAAGTCCAACGGAGGTCGTTGCACAATCAGTCCATGTTCCCAAAGCTTGTTACGATGTTCTGCTAATTGTGAAACATATTCATTAATCACACGATCTCGAATCAAAACATTTGTTTGTGGACTTTCAATTCTATAGGGCATCCCATACACCATTTCAAACGCTGATATTCCTACATCTGCTAGGGGTCTGGTTCTGAGAATTAATAGTGCCATGGGTAGGCACTTAATCCATGATAATTTAGTTTCTATCATTAATTTAGTCAAAATAGTTTTGATTTCCCCATTCATCCTTTCAACTTTTCCCGAACTTTGTGGATGCCATGGCGTATGGTATTCCCACTTAATACCTAAGCTTTCTGTTAGATCTCTAACAATTTTTGACACAAAGTGTGTTCCTCTGTCTGAGTCAATTACATCAGGTACACCATATCGAGGTATAATATATTCAAGTAATACCTTAGTAACTTGGTTAGCAGTTGCCTTGAAGGTAGGAAAAGCCTCAACATAATGTGTTAAATGATCTACCATTACCAATAAATATTTGTAACGCCCCACCCTGGGTAGTTCAGTAAAATCCACTTGTATGTGTGAAAAAGGTCTGTATGCTGGGGAACGTCCTCCAAGAGGTTTTTGTCTCATGTTGTTTCGATTAACCTTTTGACAGGTCTCGCAGGCTGTCGTGACTGTCTTTGCTATGTTATATACACCTATACAGGCAAACTGTTGATTGAAATGATCAACTAACGCCTGGGTTCCCCAGTGTGTTTTGCTGTGTATTTTTGAAAATATTTCGAGTGCTATGCCCTTCAGCAAGACTTCTCTCCCATCTGGCAATATGTACTTACCATCCTGTTCCTTAGCTCCCATTTGCTCTAATTTTTCCTTTTCTGCAGACTCAAAGCTCAAATTTTTACTAACAGGTATTTGTTGCATAGTCAAAATCGTATTATAATTGCCTGCCACTCGTTTTGCTTCTGTATCAGCTGCATTATTTCCCCTAACTTGATAACTTGTACCTCGCTGGTGTCCCTTTATATGTACAACTGCTATTTTATTCGGCATTTTCAATGCCCCCAGAACTCGCGGAATTAATCCCGGGTGTATCAGTTCTTTTCCCTGTGAGTTAATAAATCCTCTTTCCTCCCATATTTTTCCAAAGGTATGTACCACTCCGAACGCATAGCGTGAGTCTGTATATATAGTTCCATCCTTTCCCTTCAGTGACACTAATGCTTTCCACAATGCATACAGCTCACAGGCTTGAGCCGACCAGCTGGCACTCAGGGGGCCTGATTCTATTGTTTTAAATTCTCCTTTTTCCAATTTAACGATGGCATATCCGGATAATCGTTTACCTTCCACTATTCGTGATGACCATCTATAAATAATACTTCTCCACATTGTAGTTCTTCTTCTAAGTCTGGCCTAATGCGTGTCTGCTGTTCAATTGTTTGAAAACAATTGTGCAATAGTTCATTGCCTTCTCCTGGGTATAAAAATTCAGCGGGATTAACTGCTCCAATAGTTTTTAAAGATAGTTTAGGGGATTCTATAAGTATTCCTTCATACTTTAATAATCGGCTATCTGTAAGCCACTTTTCTGCTTTTTGTTGTAGCACTCCCCTGATGTTATGAGGTGTATATAAGACAACTTCTCCATTAAAGGTAATGCGATTCATTTCCTCAAGTAATAAGGCAGCAGCAACAATGATTTGTAAACAACTTGGCCAACCCCTGCTCACAGGATCCAACAGCTTTGATAAGTATGCCACCGGTTTCTTTTGTCCGGCCCATTCCTGAGTTAATACTCCGAATGCCGTTCCTTCATGTATGTTAACGAATAAATGGAATGGCCGCTTTAAATCTGGGAGGCTTAAAACCGGTGCTTGACTTAGCTCCCTTTTGAGACTGGCAAACTGCTCTTGATCCTGAGGGGTCCACTTGGGTATTTTGTCTTTAGACAGTTGTTCATATAAAAATTTAACTTTAAAACTGTAGTTCTCTATCCATTGTCTACAATACCCAAATAGCCCTAATGCCTGCCGAATTTGCCTCTTAGTGACAGGCATAGGTAATTCTAAAATTCCTTTAATGCGCTCTGGATCTAATATCTTCTTGCCGTTAAACAAATAATGCCCCAAATATTTCACTTTTTCCTCCACAAATTGCAACTTTTCTTGTGATACCCATAGTCCCTTTTGTACAAGAAAGTTTAGGAGTCGAATGCTTTCTTTTCTTACATCCTCCTTATTATTCCCTGCTATGAGCAGATCATCTACATACTGTAACAGTACGTTTCCTGTTTGTACCTGGTATTCTTTTAAGAGCTCTTCCAGGGCTTGTCCAAACAGATTAGGGGATTCAGTGAACCCTTGGGGGAGCACGGTCCATCTCAATTGCTGTCTACGGCCTGTCTCTATGTCTTCCCATTCAAATGCAAAATAATCACGGCATTCTTCTGCCAGTGGACAGGCCCAAAAGGCATCCTTTAAATCAATCACACTATACCAGGAGTTATGGGGTCCTAGCTTGCTTAGCAGTGTGTATGGATTTGCTACTACAGGGAACCGGGTGATAGTTCTTTTGTTTATTTCCCTTAAATCATGTACAAGCCGATATTTCCCATTTGGCTTCCTTACAGGCAAAATGGGGGTGTTAAAGGGTGACATACAAGGTTCTAAGATTCCTTGTGCTAACAATCGATCAATTTCTGGTTTTAATCCTCTCCGTCCTTCTAGGGATATGGGATATTGCCTCACCCTCACAGGTATGTGGGGTTCGGAGATTTGAATTTTAATCGGTGGGATTTCCAGTTTACTTATTGTGTCCGGAGAGTACCAGACATCAGGGTTAATTTGGTTTTGATCGTCCACAGTTAAAGGATAAGCAGACACCATTAGCTCTTGGTTTTTTGCTTTAATTTCTAATTGTAATTCGACAATTAAATCCCGTCCTAACAGATTAAATTCTGCTTCAGGTACGAGCAAGAGTTCACCCATACCAAATTTATTTTCAGTTTCGAGCACCACATTTTTGATTTTGCTTACTTTAAAGGGTTCCCCTTTTGCTCCAATTACTTGTACTTTTTCAGGGGAAACTTTACATCCCTCAGGTATTTGCCTAATAGTCGATTTCTCAGCCCCAGTGTCTACTAAAAAGGTGAACTCTTGTTTATGGGGACCTATTTTTAATTTTATGAAGGGCTCATGATGACTCCGGTCCCCTAAGATATAGAGCCCCTGACTCTCCTATTCTGTTTTCAATATTTCCTCATCCCTGATCCTTTCTCTGCAATTCTTCTTTATATGTCCCTTCTTTCCACAGTAAAAACAACATCTCTGTTCCTTCCTTACTACTACGTTCCCTTGTTTCGTTCCAGCAGATCTATGTTCACCGATCTGCCCTTTGCGACCCTCTCTAACCGCTGCTACCATCATTTTTACTTGTCGCTTGCTGCTCTCTTCTTCCCGCCTTACGTAGATTTTCTGAGCTTCCCTTAATAATTCATCCAACCCTCTATTCTGCCAGTCTTCTAACTTTTCAATTTTCTTTCTGATATCTTCCCATGATTTTGCCACAAACTGAGTTTTGAGGAGTGCTTGTCCTAAAGGGTCGTCTGGATTTACCCCAGAGTACAGCTGAAGGGCTTTCCTCAGTCGTTCTAGCCACTCAGTAGGGCTCTCATCTTTCTTTTGCATTTCATTAAATGCTTTATTGATATTCTGGCCACGGGGTACTGCTTCTCTAATCCCCTGAATTACTATAGTTCTCAGGTCCTGCATATGAGTTCTATGCACCGGATCCTGATTATTCCAATTAGGTCTTTGGAGTGGCCATTTAATATCTGCTTGGGGTCCCTGGGCATGCTGAGCATCCCACAGTCTCATTCCTGCTCGTCTAATCATATCTCTTTCCTCGGTAGTAAATAATTGACCAAGGATAGATTGCATCTCATCCCAAGTATAAAGGTTTGGTCCCAAAAATTGATCTAATCTTTCTGCCACTCCGAGTGGGTCCTCAATTAAGTTTCCCATCTCGGTTCTTTTAAAATCTCGCAGGTCAGCCGAGCTTAGGGGTACAGAAATATATCCAATCACAGGTTGAGGTCCCCCCATGGGCATTTCCCTTAGAGGATATATCTGAGCTGCCCCTTTTTGGCTCCTAGTCACGCGTCTAGGAGGAAGGGGGGACCCTTGTTCCGACTCTGGTTGGGGATTGGGCGCTCTGGGGACCTCTGGAGGGGCTGCGGGAGCAGGAGGAGGAATGTAAGGGGGGGGGGGGGGGTTAGAAGGGTTTCGTCTAACTCTTCCTTCTTTTTCTTTTGATTAGTTTTTACTTCATTCAGTGGGTAAAGTCTAGCTCCCGGTCTTTCTAGCCACACTTCCGCATACTGACTCTCCTCCGGGTTAAGGGGTTTTTTATTATTAACCCAGAGGTTTAATTGCTGTCTTACCCAATCTTCTTCTGACCCATAGACTGGCCAAAAGACATTTTTAGAAATCTTCTTCCCTCCCCATACCTTAGTACAATATTCTATCATTTTCTGCTTATCTTTCCCTAATGTTCCAGGGAAATATCTCCAATTGTCTAAGATATATGCCAGAGGGGTATTCTTAGGTACAGTGGGTACCCTTCCCATGGGAGTCGAAGGCTTGCTGCCCTTCGCCCCCATCTTCTGGATTATCCACACACACACACTCACTCGCTCCCCTTGTTCCGGGCCCAGTCCCTCGCGGGAGATGGGAAACGCAGTACTTAAGAGTCCACGCTCGCTTGGTTCAGTATATTGAACCTCTCATTTGTTATAATCCAGGAAACCCAATCCCGCCCGAACGGCAAACCCGTGAACAAATTCGCAATATACTTACGCGTCCTGCGTCTTCGTCCGGACTCCCGTGCACAGAATTTTTATGGGATTTTACCGGTTTCTCCTTTGCTCACTATTCTAGAATTTAGGATCGTCGGTAAGGTTGAGGTAGGCTGTCGGTCACGGGGCCGCGGATTGCCGCGGGGCGCCTCCCTGGAGGACAGAAGCCCACCGTTCCTTATCCGAGTCACGGCACCAAGAATTGTCATAAATTGCGACCACAAGGGATCATAATCCAATTAAAATTTTATTAATTATAGCAAGTAGAATATGAGCAAATACAGCGCTGGACGGCAGGGGAGTCTGCGCTCCACCAACTGCCGTAACTTTAGGTTAGTTACATTCCTTATATACATTTCATGTACCCTTTTCTTGTAAGTCTCCGCCTTGTCTTGTTTCTTCTTTCTTCACTGGTGTAGGTCTGTTACCATGCAGATTCGGTAGATCTTCTCAAGGATGACTGTCCTTTGATATGGAATGTCTTCTGATGTGGAGAAATGCAGCTGTTGTTCTTCCTTTCCTTATCTAGGGAGTCATAGCCATTACTTTTTCCCCCTTATCTAGTAAGTTATAGCAAGTGCCCTCTTCCCGGGACCTCCACACATAATTCGAGCAAGTCTTGTCATTTACACAAGGCATATGTTAACTCTCAACATCTCTTCCCCCTTCTTGATTTCCTGAACAAATTTAACCCGTTTATTACATAAGCGATCTCATGTCTTTTTGCAGTTTAGTCTTTACACTGGGCTTAACATAAATCTTAATAAACAATATCATATTCATAGTTTCTCACACTATAAACCTAAGAAGCTTTCCTGCATTTGTGTTTTCGGTTTCCTACTCTAGGGGAATTTTCAGGGGAAATGGAAAAGGAGCTGTCATGCTTGAACAGCTCACTGAGACTCCTGAGCTGTAACTCTGAGGGATCAGTAAGTCTGATCGGAGCCTCCTGAAGTAGAGCACAGGGACTGAGAACAACTGCCTGGCTGTGTTGGTGCCTGGGAGGTGGCACGTACAGCTGGGTAAGGGTAAATCTTCCCTGAGACTTCAGGTGCCTCTGCATTGCCTCTCTTAGCCAGTCAATCACTGCATTTTTTCTTGCTTCTCCTCTAGTCTGTGTTACTGCTACTGTTACCTTGTTCCTGCTGTCAGGCTCTATGGGCATGGCAGTTTCAGCTGCAGAGTCAGACACTGAGCTTGTGGGTCCTCCCATGCAGCTGTGTCCATGGGAACAAGGCTACAGGTATCCAAGCTTTCCTCCAAGCTGTTGGCGATGCAGCCTGTATCATTCTCCCTTCCTGAGATACCATCATCAGGACACTTGACTACCTCCTTGGGCTGACCTTGCAACCTGAGAGCTGCCCTCCAGGATGCCGATCTGTCCCATAGCATCTTGGTGTTCCTGAATGCCCCATGGAAAAGCACAGAGACACCATGAGTGAGGAAATGCTGCTGGGTTTGTGAAATGACCCATGTAAGTCCTTGGCAAGAAGTGGGGTGCAGAGACCTTGAGAAAGGGGGAGTCACTTTGTGATGGGCAGAGGGTGTCTCTGCCCTCAGTAGTCCCTGGAGTATTTCCAGGTTAACATGGGAGTGTGATTACCCTCCATCTCAGAAAGGTGAGATCTCAGGGTAGCTGGCAACAAGACAGAGTGACAGACCAGCTCCCTTCACTCTGCACTGTGGTGCAGGCAGTACTCTTTCCTCACAGGACCCACTTTATTTTCTCTGAGTGCAGCAGAAGTGATGAGGGTTTCTGAAATCCAAGAAAATCACCAGGTGTGATGGGGGAGAGCTGTAAACCCCCACTCTCTCTCAAACAATGCTTTGATTGAGTTTTCTTAGCCCTGGGAGTGCAGATGTTGACAAACACTTTTACTTTAGGAGCAGATTCATCGGACCAATTCAAACACCAGGACTGACTGACACCATTCCCAACTGCTACAGAGCAGGGCTAATTCCCTGTCAGCCAGTAGGCAGAGGTCTGGATCCTCACGGCACACTCAGCCAGGACAAACCAGAGCTGCAGCAATGGAGCTGAATGAAAATATCATTGAAATAGTAAACATGCTGTGAACGTGTAGTATAAGAAATGGCATTGATTTTGGTCAGAGACTAATGCCCTAACTTGTCACTGCCCTTGCCTCCCTGTTCAGTGCTCCACACCCAGAGGCAGCAGATGTCCAACAGCAGCTCCATCACCCAGTTCCTCCTCCTGGCATGTGCAGACATGAGGGAGCTGCAGCTCTTGCACTTCTGGCTCTTCCTGGCCATCTACCTGGCTGCCCTCCTGGCCAACAGCCTCATCATCACCACCATAGCCTGTGACCACCGCCTCCACACCCCCATGTATTTCTTCATCCTCAACCTCTCCCTCCTTGATCTGGGCTCCATCTCCACCACTGTCCCCAAAGCCATGGCCAACTCCCTCTGGGACACCAGGGCCATCTCCTATGCAGGATGTGCTGCACAGGTCTTTCTGTTTGTCTTTTTGATGTCAGCAGAGTGTTTCCTTCTCACTGTCATGGCCTATGACCGTTTGCCATCTGCAAACCCCTGCACTACGGAACCCTCCTGGGCAGCAGAGCTTGTGTCCACATGGCAGCAGCTACCTGGGGCACTGCTTTCCTCTATGCTGTGCTGCACACTGCCAATACATTTTCACTACCCCTCTGCCAAGGCAATGCTGTGGACCAGTTCTTCTGTGAAATCCCCCAGATCCTCAAGCTTGCCTGTTCAGATGCATAACTCAGGGAAGCTGGGGTACTTGTAGTAGTTGTCTGTTTGGGATTTGGATGTTTTGTTTTCATTGTGCTGTCCTATGGGCAGATCTTCAGGGCGGTGCTGAGGATCCCCTCTGAGCAGGGATGGCACAAAGCCTTTTCCACCTGCCTCCCTCACCTCGCTGTGGTCTCCTTGTTTATAAGTACTGTCATGATTGTCTACCTGAAGCCCCCCTCTATCTCCTCGCCATCCCTGGACCTGGCGATGGCAGTTCTGTACTCAGCGGTGCCTCCAGTCTTGAACCCCATCATCTACAGCATGAGAAACCATGAGATCAAGGACGCCCTGAGAAAAGTAATCACTGGATGCTTTTGAGAAGGAATAGACTACCTGTTGTCTTCTGCATAGTACTTATGTCATTATAGGCCCAGCCTTTCTTCTGGTTTCTTTTACAGTGATTTGGGGGTTTGAATCAGATTTTTCTTTGCTCTTTTTGCTTTGTTTTACTTATTTGAATGCTTTCCACAAAGAAATGTCTGTCTTTCTCTGGTTTCTAATTCACAATATATCCAGGCTTTCTGTGACCTGGAGGCTGTGCAAATGAACAGCCATACCCCCTGTGAGTTTAAACCAAATAAATGGCCCTGCAGTGACTTTTTTTCTGAGATCCTCCCTCCAAGACCTGCTCTGCAGCTGCAGGGAGGAGTGCCTGTGTGCAGAGGGGAAGAAGAAAAGAGTCCCGGCACAGCAGCACTGCCAGGGAGCACCAGCACTTGTTCTTTCCCGAGCTGCTCTTTTCCCACTTCCGTGCTTTCCTTCTGAACCCTTGGGTTGGTGGAAGGCCTGAGTGCTCTTCAAGCATGGCTACAGTCCTGCTGTGTGGCAGCCCTGTGGTCGCAGGCAAGGACAGGCAGTGGCACTTGTGTGACAGAGCTGGCCTCCATTGCAGCATTTCCATCATACAAGGGAATCTCCTCAGGCCTTGTGCCATGCATCGCCCCCACCCCTGGGGCTCATCTCTCTTCACCCCTGAGGAGCTGCTGTGCCCTTCAGAGGGTCTGGGGCTGTGGAATGAGTGCCCAGAGCTCTGCCGCATCCTGTGATGGGCAAAGCTGTGGGGCCATGCCGGGCTGGGCTGCACTGGGCAGAGGGCAGGGGAGGTGGAGGGAGTTCAGAGGCAGTTGGAAGAGTTTAGGGGGAGCTGTGCTGTGCTGGAAAGTGCCCAGGGGAGAAAAATACCAGTGTATAGCTCGTAGTGTGTGACCATGCAGGGTAAGGACTCACACCGGGTGTTTGTGGTGCAGAGGCAGGGCTTGTAGGAAGCATGGAAGACATGCAGGTGCAGGAGAGAGAAGGTCGGTCTGTGGCCTTGGTGGTGTGGACAGACAGAAAGGGTTGCTCAGGGTCTTTGTCACTCCCAGTGTCTCTCATTGGCCATTTCCAGCACTTGCTGGTCACCCCAACTTGACAGGTGAGCTTTGCTGTGAGGCCATCTCCATCTTCCTGCTGGTCCAAGGGCTGGTTTGGGGGAACGGACAGCCCTGTACAGCCTCTCTCCTTCTGAAGACATTGGAGCAGAGCTATCTGCAAAGCCCCATATGGGACAAGGCTGCAGCAGGGTGTGAGAGACTGTTTTGGCTGGTTGTCTCAACACTGCTGCTGCCTCAACATCCTGTTGTTGTGGGGAATACGCACAAGATGTCCCTGAAGAAACCGCCATATCCACGCCTACCGAGCTGTGCTTGCCCATGAGGAAGGTGAAGAAACCACTATGAGCACCTGGGCATGCGCCCATGGAGGGTCTCGGGGCGGCACATATGGTAATGAGTCCTGTGGAAATGGGTGGACTTATCAGAGAAATCATGGGGACTGGGACAATAAAAGAACTGCATATTCCCACGTCAAAAAGCAGAAAAGTGGGGAGAGCTGAAGACCCGCACCTGGAAGACATCTGAAGGACTGTAACACCTGAACATGAGGGAAAGACACCTGGCTGGCAGCAGAAGAAGAACCAAACCCTCTATCACCTGCATTGGGACCGACTCAGTGGGACGTTGCTGGCTTCTTGCCAGTAGTAACTAGTCTTGCTAGCTCTCTTCTGTTTTCTTGCTTTGGTCTGCCTCTTTTTCCTTTCTTCTTCCCTCTGTCCTAACACAGTTTTCAGTTATTATAGGAAATAAAACTTGGAAGGTTGTACAACATCTGACCTCATTTGTGCCTTAATGTCGCTCTTGGGATCATTTAAGAGCCCTCCCCCATATTGGATCGGGACACCTTTGTCTGATGACCCCATAGGCCACAAGGAGGAGATGGGTGGGAATGCTATGCTGAGGTCGGCTGTGCCTCAGGATCTCATGGGACAGCAGGAGGCACAAGTCTGGGAAGGTGGCTGGGAGGTCCCTTCTGTCCTTGGAGTTGATAGGCCAGAAGCAGGAACGTGGCTGGGAAAGAGACTGTGAGGTCACTTCTTTATGAAGGAGCTAATACGTCAGCCCTTGACTCATGGCTGGGATATGTGCTTTTATGCTCACATCTGCCAGTGTTTCTGGCAGGGCAGCAAAAGTGTGTTGATTGTGAGAATCCGTTTCCCTCGCTACCTGGTAGGCCTGTCCAGGGCTCGGGCTCAGATATGGGTTCTCACACCTCTTCTGCCTGAGTATATGAGGGGACCCTGATATCACTTCTGCCTGAATCTGATAGCCAGAGGCAGGCACGTGATTTGTTGGTTGTTCTGTACCTGGAGGTTCTGGTTGCTTATGTCCCCAGTAAGAAAGGCACACAGCCTCTGTGCAGTATCATTTGAAATGCCGTTTGATAGAGCAAACACTACAAACAGTGAATAACGCTAACTGCATACAGGGCTTTATTAGGAGAGGCGTGGCCACCCAGGCAAGGGTGTTCTCATTCCTCAATGAGATGTGGCCACATCTGGACTAGTCTGTCTGGGTGGAGGGTTCTTCCCCAGTCTGGAGGAGCGGGGACGAACTGGAGTGGTCCCAGAGGACATCTGCCAGGATGGTGCCTCTTTGGAAAGGCTGAGGGACTTGGGCTTCTTTAGCCTGGTGAAGTGGAGGCTCAGGACACTATAGTAGTAGAGTGCACCAGCTTGAAGGGTGGCTTCAGAGATGATGGAGCTTTTCTTGGTAGTGGGAAGAGAAGGAAACCTGCGCAAAGTGCAGCTTGGAAGGTTCAGACTGCATGCGTTGAGAAAGAAATGTCACTCAAAGGGTAGCCTTGTGGTGCAAGAGGTCACCCAAAGAGAGCCCGGATCAGCCCATGGCCTTGTGTTTCAAGGAAAATCCAGCCAGGCTGGAGAGACATCCATGAAGGAACAGAAATACTGGGGTGAGAGCTAGGTGGGAAAGCAAGATGGACATCAACAGCCTGAAGGGAAGGAGGTAAGGCATGGGGCAGGTTATGACAGCCTGCAGGAGATATGGCCAAGTGCTCTGGCAAGGCTGAGAAGCCAAACAGGTCTAAGGGATTTGTCACCTTGGATTTGACAGTAGCTTCTGCCCCGGAGGCCTACCAGGCAAAACTTGTTTTGAGGCTCTGGTCTTAGTTTCTTCCTCACCCCTGCTTGGGGAAACCAGGATGCACTGTACAGTTTTCCTACACTTGGTATTGCTCACCCTCACGTCCTGCTGCCCCCAGGAAGAGCCCTAACTCACCTGTGAGGGACAGAATCTGTCTCCCCAAGGCCTGGAGATCAGGGCTTGCCCTTTCTGCTTCATGAAACAAAGCAAATATTTTCTCAGCATTGTAGCCACCTTCACAGTGCTTTTGCCTACCTGCAATCACAGCCTCCAAGTATCTGCTCTAAAGAGTCCCTGGGGAGGTTTTGTCAGGAATGGCCCTCAGTGGGGTCCATTAATTCCTCAAGGTACTTTGCTTCTGGCTTTGGCTTCTTGAGAAGATTCTTTCAGTCTGCTGTCAGTATCTGAGGTTCATGGACTCAGCCTCAAACACACCATGGGGCTCATTAGGATACAGAAAGTTTTAACGAGCCTTGTTTCTTCCTCCAACTTTCTCCAAGTCTGCAAGACTTGTACAGCTAATTAGAAAAATTTGATAGTGATAGTTAAGGAGGAAGATTTCAAACTGCACCTTTACCCGTGATTTTTTTTTTCTTTTAAAGAACAGTTTTTGTTACTCTTCAGTTTAGAGAAGAGGTGATAGAAGCATTCTCCAAGTGATAATGATCCAGAGTGTCTCCTCAGGAGGTCTGGACAGCTAGGAAGAGCCGTCCCTTGAGGTCTGACACTGTATGGATATCCTTGCTCCTCACCTCTCAAACCTCAGCACTTCTGACATTGTCCACCTGGGGCTTACATCTCTGTTCCTTGCCTCAGTCTCCTCCACTGATCTCTACAGCTGGAGGTTACAGCTCCATTGCACCATCTCCCCCCTGCTCTCCTTAGAGAACTGGCTGCACACAGGCCCAGAAGAATTTTTCTTATTTGCAAGCAAAGCAAAGAAGATCATGATGAAGTTTCATAAACAATAAGTTGCACTCCTCAACAACTTGCGAAGTACAAGCTGCCCCTAATGAGGCTGCTTTTCTACAAGGGATAATATTATGAGAAATGTTTGTGTTGGAGATGAAAAGTTATATATAAACACAATTAAAGAATTGGCTAAAGATACACTTAGACCACTGGAAGACAGGCAAGCTTTTAACTCCCTGAAGCTCAATGCAGTTGCACAGGGGAGAGGTATCTGAACGAACAAAGAGCAAGGGAAGGAGAGAAGTGGAGCATAATGGAAAGGGCCTTTGCCTAGGCAGTCTGCATCTGAAAAGATGACTTTCACAAATGGTCGTTTTGTGAGGACAGGTGCAACTACATGAAAGACTAGAGAAACTAAATACACCATAGGACAGGCAAAATAGTGCTAATGAAGTTACAGTGGAAGATGGTTATTTCTTTGGAATGTCCTCTGTAAAGGGTCATGGAATTGGTAGGGGTTTCTCAAGAGTGAAGACAAACCAGTGTTTGGCTCATATTCTACGAGGCCAAAAGTGCAACCCAGAGAGCCACAGGGTATACAAACTGACTTCGATGAGGAGCATGCCATTGAATGACTCCTCATGGGTGACATTTCTGGGCACCTAAAAAAGAACACTGGCATGGACTTCCCAAGGGTAAATCAGGCCTTGCCAACCTGACTGCCATCATGATGAAGGAAGTGCATTTGTGCATGAGGGGAGCACAGTGGATGTTGTTTACCTCCACTTCAGCAAGACTTTTAGCACAGTCTCCCTCAATATTTTTCTGCTCAAGTTAGGACATTACGGTCTGGATGGATAGAGAAAGAGATGGGCAAAACACCAGTTGGATGATGAGGCTGAGAGCAGTGGTGAAGGGGCCATACCCTACCTGCAGGCCAGTGGGACATAGTGGGGTACTGGGGTGCTGCACAGGGGACTCTCCTGGGTGCTGTGCAGTTTAACACCTGTGTCCATGACCCAGAGGAGGCAACTCTCACCATGTTTGTTGATGGCACTATATTGGGAGGACCATTCCTGTGCCTTAGGATGCCATTCACGGGAACCTAAGAGGCAGAAAGACTGTCCTGTCAGGAACGTTGTGAGCTACAAGAAAGACAAAGGCCAGATCCTGTCCCTGGGATAGACTAACAGCCTGCAGTGGCAGGGGAAGGGGACTGCCTGGGCAGAGAGCATCTCTGAGGAAACAGCTCTGGTGGGGGGGGACGGGGACAGAAGGCAAACCACAATCCAGCAGTGATCCACATGATGCAGGGCTACCTGGTAGCAAAGGTGGCCAGCGGTGTCCTGGAGAGTAGAAAGAGGAGCATCACGAAAAGAGTGAGGGAAAATATTGTCTCCCCTGCCCATCACTTGTCAAACCACCTGTACACCACTGTGTCCATTTTGGGGACTCTGGTTCAAGTGTCCCGGGTCTGGCTGGGGTGGGGCTAACTTTCTTCGTAGCAGCCCCTATGGTGTTATGTTTTGCATTGGTGCCTCAAACAGTGCTGATAACACACCAGTGTTTTAGCTGTTGCTGTATAGTGTTTGCACAGTGTAAACGTCTTCTCTGAACACAGCTCCCTGAACACAGCTAGGAGTATGCCACGCCTCCTGAGATTCCTGGGAACATCCACTTTGTTGTCCACAGGAGTGGGTTCCTGATGCAAGTTTCCTGGCATATCTGTAGACCAATGCGGTGCTTTAGGCTGCAAACAGAAATGAAAGCAAGCCTGTGACTGGGGCACTATCAGCTTAATTGCTACAAGAGAGGGAGATGGAGGGATCTCAGAGCTGCCAGGTTCCTGCTGAAGATTTAAGGCCTCTGAGACAGCAGGAGAAGATCACAGTTTTGAACTGGCCTAGCCTTTAGATCATGTCACATGTGATGGCTCTGCTCCTGCAGTTCAATCATTGGCACCTGGAATCCACCCCTGATTTTCCCTCCTCTCCTCCCAGAAACTGACTACGTGATGACAGGAAGAAAGGAAGCAGAAAAGCCCTAGGCCTCCATGAATCAGCTGGGTTCTGGCACTTGGAGGGCCACAGAGTCTTTCCATTGTACATCCCATGAAGAATCAAGGTGGGAAGTGAGCCTGCAAGTCCAAATCAACAAGGTCCATTGACAGGCAAGGCTGTGTCTATGGCTGTGTCTGGAGACCAGTAGCCCTACAGCATAGATCAAGCTGGGGCTGAAACTCAGGCCTAGGCTTCAGTCGTCTCCTGGGCCCATGCACACAGGTGTGGGTGGAGGCCGCAGGTGATGCTGCTCAGGGCCCTGACACTGCCATCTTAGACCCCACCTGCCAGTGACCTCAATAGGCCAAATTCTCATTCCCTGATGTGCAGGGTCTGCTCTCTGCTATTCTCCTTTTTCCCATCCCTGGGGACCTGGGAGACCACAATTTCATGGTCACTATGGCCAAGGCTGACTCCAGTCTTTACATCCCTGACCAGCTCTTCCTCTTCTGGGAGGTCCAGGTCCAGGTGAGCATCAGACTGGATGGCCTATTCAGAAGCTGGGTCACACAGAAGCTCCCACCTAAATCAGTTGCCTGTCCCAAAGAGAGCGTCCAGATATATCTGAGCTGCCCTGACGTCACACAAGGCATCTCCTGCTTCTCGTCTTCCCTGTTGGTCTCTCCTAAGCATGTTGTGTCTCCATTGACCAAATAACACATGGGAGATGTCCTTCCTCACCTCAGCTCTTACTCCACTCATGTCACAACTCTGTCATGGCACACAGGGCTCCTGCTGTCCACGCCCCAGGTGGTAGGCATTGATGCCCATTAGGACTGCCGCACCTCAAATGTGGCCCCAGGGCCAAGGGCAGACTGAGACAAGGGGAGTCAAAAGAATCTCAGTAGATATAATAAAGGGGGATGAAAGATGATGTTTAGCACTTACATTGTTGAATTTATCTGAGGCAGAGACACTTTTTGATAAGAAGAGCTGGTCCCAAGAACCAGCCAATGAGGCAGAGACAGTTCCTGATAAGAAGCAGGAGCTGGTCCCAAAAGCCAGTCAAGACTGGTCATGCAGCTTGGCTGAACGCCAAGAAACCACTGAGCCTGTGAAAGAAAAGGGGTTACTAGCGGTGATGAAGAGTTGTCTATCTTCATCTCTGCGACCACCAGACAACCACCATAAGGAGGCACTGCACAATCGCAGTTGAGAGGAAACTATGGAAATGACATCTCGGAACTCATTTTATTATGAAGTGGGGATAGGTCATGCATATGTATAGGCATATTGTGAATATGTAACACTTGACTGTATAAATTTGAAGCAAATGCTGAGTCAGGCATGCAGGACTTTGGTAGGACTACCCCCCTGTGCTGCCCAGTGCTGAATGAACATACGTACTTTACAATCTTACTGATTGTGGAGTCTGTTTTCCACATGTCACTGCTACTACCATGGAGTACCAGTAGGGGTAACAGTACTACCGTGCAGGATCACGTAGGGACACCAGGCCTACCCCAGAGGGTCAGGTAGGGAGGCGAGGTCTACTCTGCCCTTGAGGTAGGGAGGCCTGGTCTACCCTGTCCGTGCAGGTAGAGAGGCCAGGTCTACCCCACCGTCGCTGGCAGGGAGGCCAGGTCTACTCCACCCTTCCCAGCAGGGAGGCCTGGTCGACCCCGTCCATGCAGGTAGGGACACCAGGCCTACCCTCGAGCGTCAGGTAGCAAGGACAGGTCCATACCGTCCGCATGGGTAGGGAGGCCAGGTCTACCCCACCGGCGCTGGGAGGGATGCCAGGTCTACATCGCCCTTACCAGCAGGGACGCCTGGTCTACCCAGTCCGCACAGGTAGGGACGCCAGACCTACTGCAGAAGGTCAAGTAGGGAGGGTGGGTCTAACCCTACGTGCCCGTAGGGACAGCAGGTGTACCGCGGAGTACCAGTAGGGGTACCAGTACTGCCGTGCAGTATCAGGTAGGGACGCCAGGCCTACCCCAGATGGGCAGGTAGGGAGGCCAGGTCTAGCCCACTCTTCAGGTAGGGAGGCCTGGCCTACTCTGTCCGTGGTGGTAGGGAGGCCAGGTCTACCTCGCTCGTGACAGTAAGAGAGGCCTGGTCTATCCCATCTGCCCGGATAGGGAGGCCAGGTCTACCCCGTTCGCTTGGGTAGGGAGGCCAGGTCTACCACACCCTCGCTGGTGGGGAGGCCAGGTCTACCCTGCCATTGCCAGCAAGGAGGCCTCGCCTTCTCTGTCCGCACGGGTTGGGAGGCCAGGTCTACCACACCCATGTGGGTAGGGAGGCCTGCTGTACCCTGTCCGTGCGGGTAGGGAGGCCAGGTCTACCCCACAGCATCAGGTAGGGACACCAGGACGACCTGATAGGGTCAGGTAGGGAGGGCGCATCTACCCCCGCAAGCCTGTAGGGACAGCAGGTGTACCCCAGAGTACCGGTACTGCTGTGCAGGATCAGGTAGGGGTACCGGTACTACCCTGGAGTGTCAGGTGGGGATGCCAGGCCTACCCCAGAGGTTCAGGTAGGGAGGCCAGGTATAGCTCGGAGCGCCTGTAGGGACAGCAGCTGTACCCCAGGTTACAAGTAGGAGTACCAGTACTACCCTGGAGTACCAGTAAGGGGTAACGGTACTACCCCAAAGGATCAGGTAGGCAGGCAAGGTCTACCCCACCCTCATGGGTGGGGAGGCCAGGTCTACCCCGACCACATGGGTAGAAAGGCCAGGTTGACCCCGCACTTCCCGATAGGGATGACAGGTCTACCCTGCTAACGCTAGTAGGGAAGCCAGGTCTATAGCACTCACGCAGGTAGGGAGGCCATGTCTACCTCGCCCGTGCCCGTAAGGGAGGCCTGATCTAGCCCGGAGCGGCAGTAGGGACAGCAGGTGTACCCCAGGGTACAAGTAGGGGTACCGGTGCTACCCTGG
Organism: Astur gentilis; assembly: GCF_929443795.1. Lineage (NCBI taxonomy): Eukaryota > Metazoa > Chordata > Aves > Accipitriformes > Accipitridae > Astur > Astur gentilis. The sequence goes on from NW_026060847.1 coordinate 969,995, forward strand.
AGTACCAGTAGGGGTAACGATACTACCCCAGAGGATGAGGTAGGGATGCCAGGCCTACTCCCAATGGTCTGGTTAGGAGGCCAGTTGTACTGTGCCCATGCTGGCAGGGAGGCCAGGTCTACCCCGCCATTGCTGGTATGGAGGCCAGGTCTACCCTATCTGCACAGGTAGGGAGGCCAGTTCTAACACATCTGCGTGGGTAGGGAGGCCAGGTCTACCCCACCAGTGCCGGTCTGGAGGCCAGGTCTATGTCATTCGCATTGTTACGGAGGCCATGTCTACCCCACCAGCACCAGTCGAGAGGCCAGGTCTACCCTGCCCGTGCTGTTAGGGAGGCCTTGTCTACCTGGTTCACACAGGTAGGGACACCAGGCCTACCCCACCAATGCCATTCGGGAGTCCTGGTTTACCCCACGCTCGTGATTAGGGAGGCCATGTATACCTGGCCCGCTCAGATAAAAGGCCAGGTCTACCCCACCTGCATGGGTAGGGAGGCCAGTTCTACCTCTCCCTAGCTGTTAGGCAGGCCAGGTCTTCCCAACACGCTTGGCCACATCCACTATGCCCTTGCGGGTACAGAGGCCCAGTCTACCCCGCCCACGTGGTTATATAGGTGAGGTCTCCCCCACCCGCGCAGTTCGGGAGGTCAGGTCTACCCCCCCCCACTCAGGTATGGAGGCCAGTTGTACCTAGCCTGCACGATTAGGGAGGCCTGGTCTCCCATGCCGATGGGGTTAGGGTCTCCAGGTCTACCCCGCCCTGACGGTTAGGAAGGCCTTGTATACGCCACCAGTGATTTCAGGAGCCCAGGTCTACCCCGCCCATGCGGTTCGGGAGGTCAGGTCTACCCCCCTGCATGGTTAGGGAGTGTATGGGGTTTGTGTGGCAAGGCTTTGGTAGCAGGGGTGTTACAGGAGTGGCTTCTGTAAGAAGCTGCTGGAAGCTTCCCCTGTGTTCGAGAGAGAGCCCATACCAGCCGGCTCTAAGACGGACCCGCCACTGGCCAAGGCCGAGACAATCAGCAATAGTGGTAACGCCTCTGTGATAACATTTTTAAGTAGGAAAAAAGTTGGGTTGCAGAGAAACAGCCGCCGGAGTGAGGAGAGAGAACATGTTAGAGAAACAACCCTGCGGACACCAAGGTCAGTGAAGGAGGGGGAGGAGATGCTCCAGGCGCCAGAGCGGAGATTCCCCTGCAGCCCGTGGTGAAGACCCTGGTGAGGCAGGCTGTCCCCCTGCAGTCCATGGAGGACCTTGGTGGAGCAGATATCCACCTGCAGCCTGTGGAGGACCCCACGCCGGAGCAGGTGGGTTCCCGAAGCATGCTGTGACCCTGTGGGAACCCCGTGCTGGAGCAGGCTCCTGGCAGGACCTGCAGATCTGTGGAGAGAGGAGCCCATGAAGCAGCTTTGCTGGTCAGGACTTGTGACCCCGTGGGGGACCCGTGCTGGAGCAGTGTACTCCTGAAGGACTGCACACCATGGAAACGACCCATGCTGGAGCAGTTCGTGAAGAACTGCAGCCCGTGGGAATGGCCCACGATGGAGAAGTTCGTGGAGGACTGTCTCCCATGGGGGGGACCCCACACTGGAGCAGGGGAAGAGTGTGATCAGCCCTCCCCCTGAGGAGGATTAGTGGCAGAAAATAATGCATGATGACCATAAACCCCATCCCCATCCCCCTGTGCCGCTGGGGGGGCTTGGTGGAGAAATCTGGGAGTGAAGTTGTGCCCAGGAAGAAGTGAGGGGTGGAGGGAAGGTGTTCTGAGATTTGGTTTTATTTCTCATTACCTTACTTTGGCTGGCTTGTAATAAATTGAGCTAATTTTCCCCAAGTTGAGTCTGTTTTGCCCGTGACGGTAAGTAGTGAATGATCTCTCCTGTCCTTAACTAGACCCGCAAGATTTTTGTAATATTTTTCTCTCCCCTGTGCAGCTGAGGATGGGAGAGTGATAGAATGGCTTTGGTGGGCACCTGGCATCCAGCCAGGATCAACCCATCACAATCATGTAGTGAGGCTGGGTCTAAGCCTGCACGCCCGTAGGGAAAGCAGGTGTACTCCGGCGCAACACTAAGGGTTCTGTTACAACCCTGGAGTGACGTTGGGGATACCAGTCCTAACCCGGAGTACTGGTGAGGGAACCGGAACTACCCCAGAGCGTTGGGTACGGATATCATACCCCAGAGTACCAGTAGAGATTCGGGTACAAGCCTGTAGTACCAGAGGGGTTCCGGAAACACCCGGGAATACCGGTGGGGGTGCCGGTCCTACTGCGGAGCATCAGGTAGGGATACCGGGCCTAACCCGGAGGGTCAGTTAGGAAGGGCGGGTCTAACCCTGCGTGCCCGTAGGGTCAGCAGGTGTACCCCAGTGAACCAGTAAGGATTTTGGTAAAACCCGGAGTACCAGTGGGTGTACCGATACTACCACGGATTACCGGTGGGGGTACCGGTACTACCCCAGAGTGTCAGTTAGGGACGCCAGGCCTACCGCAGAGCATAAGGTAGGGATACTGGGCCTACCCCGTAGGGTCAGGTATGGAGGACGGGTCTAAACCAGCACGCCCGTAGGGAAAGATGGTATACTCCGGCGCATCACAAAGGGCTCTGGTGCAACACCAGATTACCAGTGGGCGAACTGCTTGTACCACGGAATGTCGGGTAGTGATACCAGGCCTAACCCAGAGGGGCAGGTAGGAAGGGCGGGTCTACCACCGCGTGCTAGTAGGGTCAGCAGGTGTACCCCAGAGCATCATTAAGGGTTCAAGTACATCCCGAGAGTACCCATGAGTATACCAAAACTAGCGCGGTGTACCGGTGGGTGTACCGGTCCTACCCCAGAGCATCAGGTAGGGATGCCAGGCCAACCGCAAAGCATAAGGTAGGGATACCAGGCCTACCATGGAGAGTCAGTTAGGAAGGCCGGGTCTAACCCAGCGCGCCCGTAGGGACAGCTGGTGTACTCCGACGCATCACATAGGGTTCCGGTACAACGCCAGAGTACCGATGAGGCAACCCGTACTACCCCAGAGTGTTAGATAGGGATACCATACCTGAGACCACCAGTAGGGATTCCGGTAAAACCCTGGAGTACCAGAGGGTTTCTGGTACATCCCCAGAGTAGCGGTGGGGCACTGGAACAACCCGAAACGTCGGGTAGGGATAGCGGGCCTACCCTGGGGGGTCAGGAAGAGAGGCTGTGTCTACTCACGCGCGCCTGTAGTGTCAGCAGGTGTACGCTTAAGTTCCAGTAGAGGTACCAGTATTACCCCAGAGCGTTGGGTAGGGATAACAGGCCTAGCGTGGAGGGTCAGATAGGAAGGGTGGGTCTACATGCACCCTAGTAGGATCAGCAGGTGTACCCTGGCGAACCATTAGGGGTTCCAGTGCTAGCCTGGAGTACCGGAGGGTGTACCAGTACTACCATGGAGTACCAGTAAGGGTTCCAGTACTACCCCAGAGCATCAGGCAGGGATGACAGGCCTACTGCGGCGTATAAGGTAAGCATACCGGGCCTACCATGGAGGGTCTGGTAGGGAGGCCGTGTCTAACCCAGCGTGCCTGTAGGGACAGCTAGTGTACTCCGGCGTAACACAAAGGGTTCCAGTACAACCCCAGAGTACCGGTGGGGGTACCGGTACTACCCCGGACCGTCAGGTAGGGACGCCAGGCCTACCACGGAGCATCAGGTAGGCATACTGGTCCTAATGCGGAGGATCAGTTAGGAAGGGCGGGTCTAACTCTGCGCTACGGTAGGGTCAGCAGGTGTATCCCAGCGAACCAGTAAGGGTTCCAGTACTACCCCGGAGTACCGTGGGTGTACCGATACTACCGTGAAGTACTGGTGGGTGTACCGGTACTGCCCTGGAATATCGGGTAGGGACGTCAGGCCTACTGCGGAGCATCAGGTAGGGATAATGGGCCTATCCTGTAGGGTCATGTAGGGAGAACGTGTCTAACCCAGTGCGCCTGTAGGGACACCTGGTGTACTCCGGCGCAACACAATGGGTTGCAATACAACCCCGGAGTACCGGTGGGGGCACTGGAACTACCCTGGAACATCAGGTAGGGATATTGGGCCTTCCCAGGAGGGTCAGGTAGGGAGGCCGGGTCTACACACGCGTGCTCCTATTGTCAGCAGGTGTACACATAAGCGATAGTAGATTTACCATTACTACCCTGTAGCATGGGATAGGGATACCGGGCCTAACCTGGAGGGTCAGGCAGGAAGGGCCAGTCTAACCCCACGCACCAGTAGGGTCAGCAGGTGTATGCATAAGCGCTAGTAGAGTTACTGGTTCTACCCGGAGCGTCAGATAGGGAGAACGGGCCTAATGCAGAGGGTCAGGTATGAAGGGTGGGCCTACACCCGCGTGCTAGTAGGGCCAGCAGGTGTACCTCGGCGCACCAGTAGGCGTTCCAGTACTATCCTGGAGTACCGGTGGGTGTACCGATACTACTGTGGAGTACCGGTAAAGGTTCCTGTACTACCCCAGAGCATCAAGTAGGGACGCCAGGCCTACTGCAGAACATCAGGCAGGGATACCGGGCCTACCCTGTAGGGTCAGGTATGGAGGCTGGTTCTAACCCAGCGTGCCCGTAGGGACAGATGGTATACTCCGGCGCATCATAAAAGGTTTCAGTACAACCCCAGACTACTAGTGGGGGAACCGGTTCTACCCCAGAGTAGCGGTGAGGGAACCGGTACAACTCCAGAGCATTAGGTAGGGATACCGTACCCGGGAGAACCAGTAAGGATTCTGGTAAAACCCCAGAGTAATGGTGGGGGAACTGGTCCTACCCCGGAATGTTGGTAGTGATACCAGGCCTAACCTGGAGGGTCAGGTGGGAAGGGTGGGTCTACCCCCACGCGCTGGTAGTGTCAGCAGGTGTACCCCGACACACCAGTAAGGGTTCCGGTACAATGCAGGAGTACCGGTGGGTATACCGATACTACCGCGGAGTACCGGTGGGTGCCAGGCCTACTGTAGAGCATCAGGTAGGGATACTGGGCTTACCCTTTAGGGTCAGGTAGGGAAGCTGGGTCTAACTCAGTGAGCCTGTAGGGACAGCTGGTGTACTCCGGCGCATCACAAAGGGTTTCGGTATAACCCCAGAGTACCAGTGGGGGAACTAGTTCTACCCCGGAGTACAGGTTAGGGAACCGGTACTACCCCAGAGTGTTGTGTAGGGATACCATACCCTAGAGCACCAGTAGGGATTCCGGTAAAACCCCAGCACACCAGTAGGGGTTCCAGTACAACCCGGGAGTACCGGTGAGTATACCAAACCTACTGCAGAGTACCAGTGGGGGTACTGGTACTACCCCAGAGCTTGGGGTAAGGATAACATACCCCAGAGTACCACAGGGGTTCCGGTACATGTCAAGGGTATAAGTGGGGGAGCCAGTTCTACCCCGGAATGTCAGGTAGTGATTCCGGGCCTAACCTGGAGGGTCAGGTAGGAAGGGCCAGTCTAACCCCGCACGCCAGTAGGGTCAGCAGGTGTACCTTAGCGCAACAATAAGGCTTCCGGTACAACCCAGTAGTACCGGTGGGTATACCAAAACTACTGCAGAGACCTGGTGGAGGTACCGTTACTACCCCATAACATAGGGTAGGGGCACCAGGCCTACCGCGGAGCATCAAGTAGGGATACCGGGCCTAACCAGGAGGGTTAGTTAGGAAGGGCAGGTCTAACCCCATGCGCCCGTAGGGACAGCTGGTGTACTCCGACGCATCACAAAGGGTTCCGGTACAACCCGAGAGTACTGTTGGGGGAACCGGTTTTTCCCCAAAACCTTGGGTATGGATACCGGGCCTAACCCGCATGGTCAGGTGGGAAGGGCGGGTCTACCTTTGCGCACTAGTAGGGATAGAATGTGTAACCCAAAGCACCACTACGGGTTCCGGTACAGCCCCGGAGTACCGGTGGGGGCACTGGAACTACGCCGGAACGTCAGGTAGGGTTACCGGGCCTACCCCGTAGGTTCAGGTATGGAGGCTGGGTTTACTCACGCGCACCCGTAGTGTCTGCAGGTGTACACTTAAGTGCCAGTAGTGGTACTGGTACTACACCGGAGCGTCGGGTAGGGATAATGGGCCTAATGTGGAGGGTCAAGTAGGAAGGGTGCATCTACACCCACGCACTAGTAGGGACAGCAGGTGTACCCCGGCGTACCAGTAAGGTTTCCGGTACAATCCAGGAGTACCAGTGGGTGTACAGGAACTACCCCCGAACGTCGCATAGGGATGCCAAGCCTACCGCGGAGGGTCAGGTAGAGAGGCCAGGTCTACCCACGCACACCCGTAGTGTCAGCAGGTGTACGCTTAAGCACCAGTAGAGGTATGGGTACTACCGCAGAGCGTAGGGTAGGGATAACAGGCCTAATCCGGAGGGTCAGGTGGGAAGGGCGGGTCTACATCCATGCGCTAGTAGGGACAGCAGGCGTACCCCGGCGCACCATAGGGGTTCCGGTACTACCCCGGAGCGTAGGGTAGGGATAACAGGCCTAATCCGGAGGGTCAGGTGGGAAGGGCGGGTCTACATCCATGCGCTAGTAGGGACAGCAGGCGTACCCCGGCGCACCATAGGGGTTCCGGTACTACCCCGGAGTACCAGTGGTTGTACCGATACTACCGCGGAGTCCTGGTGGGGGGACCGGTCCTACTCCGGAGCATCAGGTAGTGACGTCAGGCCTAACCCGGAGCATCAGGTAGGATACCGGGCCTACCCTGGAGGATCATGTAGGGAGGCTGGGTCTAACCCCGCGCACCCGTATGGAAAGCAGGTGTACCCCAGAGCACCAGTAGGGGTTTTGGTACAACCCCAGAGTGCCGAGAAGAGACACCAGGCCTACCCTGGAGCATCAGGTACGGATACTGGGCCTACCCTGGAGGGTCAGGTAGGGAGGCCGGTCTAAACCCGTGTGCCCGTAGGGACAGCAGGTGTACTCTGGTGCAACACTAAGGGTTCCAGTACAATCCTGGAGTACCGGTAGGGGTACCAGTACTATCCCCGAGTACCGGTGAGGGAACTGGTGCTACCCCAGAGCGCTGGGTAAAGATACCATACCCCTGAGCACCAGGAGGGACAGCTGGTGTACTCTGGCGCATCACAAAGGGTTCCAGTACAACCCCAGAGTACCAGTGGAGGAACTGGTCCTACCTTGGAATGTCGTGTAGGGATACTGGGCGTACGCTCTAGGGTCAGGTAGGAAGAGCGAGTCTACCCCCGCTCGCCTGTAGGGTCAGCAGGTGTACGCTTAAGCGCTAGTAGAGTTACCAGTACTACCCCAGAGCGTCGGATAGGGAGAACGGGCCTAATGCAGAGGATCAGGTAGGAAGGGTGGGTCTAACCCCGCGCGCCTGTAGGGTCAGCAGTTGTACCCCAGCGAACCAGTAAGGGTTCCGGTACAACCTGGGAGTACCGGTGGGTATACCGATACTACCGCGGAGTACCGTGGGGGTACCGGTACAACACAGAGTACCGGTTGTACCGGTACTATACAGAGTAGGTCGGGAGAGCAAGATGCAGCTGGGGAGCACTAGTGCCAGTTGGACACAGGCAAGTGCATGGGTCCAGAGGGGATGCACCCAAGGGTGCTGGGGAAAGTGGCTGGTGTCATTGCAAGGCTGCTGTCCTTTGACTTTGAAATGTCACGGCAACTGTAGGGAACGTAATGATCATTGTTAGAAAGTCCAGCCGGTGGCCAGTTTCTAGAGGTATCCCTCACAGAGAAGTGCTTGGGGCAATGTTGTCTGAAATCCTAAGTGATGGCCTGGACAATAGGACAGAGTTCACTCTCAGCGTGTTTGTGGATGAGACATAACTGAGGGGAGCCCTTCATTGAGTAGGGGCAGGGAGGGGAACTAGGTTATGCCCAGAAATATCTCCCACATTTAATTACTCAATAAATCTTTACCTGGAGTTCTCTGTAGTTCTCTGTAAAGACAAAATAAGCAGAGGCTGAAGAAGAGGTGGGAAATACGTCAGTATGGATATAGTATTTTTTCAGAACAAAATTTTTCCACTCAGAGTAGTGGTAGGAAAAGCATTTTGATGAACAACTCCATCTCAATATGTTGACAGAGGGAAATTACTGTAGTGGACTCATGTGATCCTCCCAAAAGAAAAAATAAAAAGAAAAAAATAATTATAAGAACTAAGCCAAAATATCTGACACTCTGAAAATGAAGATTGGTTTCAGTTATTGCCTAGAATAACGTTTCAGTCGGTTTCAGCTCAAGACTAAAAGACCTACCTTCAGGTCTGGATTCATTTGCCCACATACAGAGGCTGTTGCTGTCTGAGCTGCCCCGGGGTTAAAGTAGTTGGAAATGTGACCCAAGGCGCCCTTCTGGAGCATTTAGCTGGTCACCAGGAAATCTCCAGGCTTCTTGGTGGAGACAATCTCTCCATTTATTCCAAAGGGAAGTCTAGACAAGTCCATTAGATGTAGACATAGGCGCTGAGGTGTCTGGTGTTGGGTAAGGGCAATCTTGTCCTTTTCTTCACCTAAAAGACAGGGACAATTCATGTGCCCCCGAGGGAATGTGAAGGGAGTGTGTCTTGCTGATTTAGGGACTCCTTCCAGAAGCACTGGTAACACAAAGATGCTGGCCATGCAGAAACAAAGCGTTTCACTGAAGATGGCCACCCATCTTCTCTGTAACAGTTGAGAGAGATGAACACCACAGAGTGTGATTGGCTGTGTGAAAGGGCGAGCAGTGACAAGGACAGTCCTGGGCAGGGAGTGTGTTAGGGCACTGAACTCCATGTGAGACACAAACCCATTGTATTTAAAGTTATAGGCCTGATTCTGATAGAAAGGTGCAGGAAAATGTCAAAAAATAACATGAAGCAACAAAGAAATTAAGGAAACAATTTAAAGGGAAGGAAATGTTTTACTTGTGTGGTGGGTTGACCCTGGTTAGATACCAAGCTGCTCTATCCCTCCCCCTCCTCAGCTGGATGGAGAGAGAAACATATGACAAGAGGCTCGTGAGTTCAGAAAAGGAGAGGGACATCACTCAGCAATAACCTTCACAGGTGAAACAGGCTTGACTGGAGGAAATCAGTTTAATTTATTACCAATCAAATCAGAGTAGGGTAACAAGGAATAAAATCAAATCTTAAAACACCTTCCCCTCACCCCTCTAGGTTATCTATTAATTTTAAATTCCCCAGAATAGGCCAAAGTCTGCTCTACTAATGTCTGGCATCTGCAGTCTTCTGTTTTCCTTCCTCACTCCCCTCAGGAGCTGGGAACTCACTATTTCATTTTCGTCGCAGAAAAGGCTTGCACTGACCTTCACTTCCCTGGCCAGCTCTGCCTTGCTGGCAAGTATCAGATCCGAGTTTGCATTACCTTGTTGGCTCATCTAGCAGCTGTGTGAAGATGTTCTCCAAAGACACTTCAGAAACTGCCTGGACTGTTTGCATGCTGCTGTGTTCCCCTTCCAGAAAATGCCAGGGTCGTCCAAGTCCCCAGTGAGGCCCAGGCTTCTACATCCAGAGACTTCCTTGGGGTGCTTAGAAAAGACTGTGACCATGTATGACATGGACGGTGAGTCTGTTGAATTTCCTGGGACTCCAGGGGTACCGGGTATCCAAGAAAAAGGCACAGGTAATGCAACGCAGAGTCAATTATTTGGGCTATGAAATTAGTGCAGGACAAAGAATTTTGGGACAGGCCCGTAAAGAGGCAATATGTCAAACTCGGAGACCTCAGACTGTAAAAGAGTTACGGGCTTTTCTGGGAATGACAGGGTCGTGCCGATTGTGGATCTATAATTCTGGATTGCTTGTTAAACCACTGTATGCGTTGACAGCCACTGAGCAGAAACACCTTGAGTGGAATAAGGAGACCGAACGAGCCTTTGAGCTACTGAAAAAGGCTTTGATGTCACCCCCGGCCTTAGGACTCCCAGATGTAAGCCGTTTGTTCTTTACTCCCATGAGAATCAGGGCATTGCCCTGGGAATATTAGCACAAAACCTGGGCCCATATGGACGGGCAGTTGCCTACCTCTCTAAGCAGTTAGACATGAATGCAAAAGGTTGGCCTGGATGCCTGGGGGCGGTTGCGGCTGTGATACTGAATATACAGGAAGCCCGAAAGTTTACTCTGGGCCAGAAAATGACTGTTCTGGTGTCTCACACAGTATCAGCAGTATTGGAAGCAAAAGGTGGACACTGGCTCTCTCCACAAAGATTCCTGAGATGTCAAGCTATATTGGTAGAGCAGGATGACGTGGAGATGGTAGTCATTAACATTGTCAACCCAGCTTCTTTTCTCAGCGGGAACACAGGAGAACCAGTACATCATGACTGTTCGGAAACCATCGAAGCAACATACGCCAGTTGCCCAGACCTGAAAGACAGCCCCATGGAAAATGGGGAAACTGGGTTCACAGACGGAAGCAGTTACGTCCTGAACGGTAATCGACATGCGGGATACGCCGTCACCACCAGCCAAGAGGTAATAGAATCAGGGGCTTTGCCCACAAACACCTCCGCACAGAAGGCAGAAATAATTGCTCTAACCCGCGCCCTGGAATTGGCCCAGGGCAAAGTTGTGAACATTTATACAGACTCAAAATATGCCTTTGGAGTTGTACATGCACATGGAGCAATTTGGAAGGAGAGAGGACTATTGAGTTCTCAAGGGGAAAATATCAAACACGCAGAAGAAATTCTGAAGTTACTGGAAGCTGTCCAGCTCCCTAAGAAAGTAGCAATTATGCATATTAAGGCATACCAGAAAGTGAGCTCACATTTGGAAAAAGGGAATGAGCTGGCGGACAAAGAGGCAAAACAAGTGGACAAAACAAAGGTAAAAAATAGAAGGGGCTTTAATTCCTGATAGACAAATCTCCCTAAAATGTAAGGCAGAATACACCAGGGAAGATGTCCTGGTTTCAGCTGGGATAGAGTAAACTGTCTTCCCAGTAGCTGGTACAGTGCTATATTTTGAGTTCAGTATGTGAAGGATGTTGATAACACTGATGTTTGCAGTTGCTCAGTAGTGTTTAGACTAAACTCAAGGATTTTTCAGCTTCTCATGTCCAGCCAGCGAGAAAGCTGGAGGGGCACAAGAAGTTGGCACAGGACACAGCCAGGGCAGCTGACCCAAAGTGGCCAATGGGATATTCCATACCATGTGACATCACATCTAGTATAGGAACTGGGGGGAGAGGGGGCAGGGGATTGTGTCTCAGGGACTAGCTGGCGGTCGATTTTCAGGTGGTGAAGAATTGCAGTGCGCATCATTTGTACATTCCAATCCTTTTATTATTACTGTTGTCATTTTATTAGTGTTATCATTATCATTATTGCTTTCTTCTTTTCTGTGCTATTAAACCATTCTTATCTCAGCCTACGAGTTTTACTTGTTTTCCCGATTTTCTCCCCCATCCCACTGGGGGGAGGGGGGAGTGAGTGAGTAGCTGCATAGTACTTAGTTGCTGGCTGGGGTTAAACCACGACAGGTGGTCTTCCAAAAGGTTGCCCTTTATGTTCTCCAGGTGGCATGGGGGCCCCCATGGCCTGGTTCTTACTACACTTCACTCAGCACCCATTTTGATATATTTTGTACTTTTGTGTGACTACTCTTTCTGCACAGATGATCATAAAAAGACAACCATTTCATAAGAGGTTGTCATCCAGGCCCTGTTGTAGCCAAGAAGGCTCACCATGAGGTCTGGAGGGAGCGAGGAAGCTTATAAAAAGCACCAGGAAGTTCCAAAATGCTCAAGACCTCTTCTGAAGAGTGAGTGGTGCTGAGCATCAGCGATTGGCCATGTGTAGGTCTGCGAGAGAGGGTTGAGGAATGTTAGTGAGAAACAAGGGTATTGCTAATGGCTTTAGCAAATGTCTGAAAACAGAACTGGAAGGCAGTTGATGTCGGTGTGTGGAGGTTGAGGAAGAAGATTATCCTGGGAAGATGTCAGGAAGGCAGGCCCGTCCTGGGCAAATCAGGGCTGGTATAGACATTTCCATGTAGTGTGCACGGGCAAAGCCATGTAGGCCTACCAGTGAGTTAAAGGCAGGGAAAAGACTTGAAATATTGGGGCAGGGGTCATGGTGAAGTGAAACAGGTTGAGTTTGTAATCTGAGGCAACAGCAGAAGAAGGAGGATGTGCAGTTCAGTGCTGGGGTGTGGTGCTAAACAGAGCATTCTAGCAAGTCTGGGCCTTGGAAATCTTGGGTGTAAATGAGCATTAGCAAGGCTTTAAAGGAAAAGGAATGGCTTGTGGGGAGCTCACAGGCATTGGCAAATCCTCAGAAAACCACGGCTTGGTGTTGGAAGCAAGGAAGCAGGCACAGGCACAGGACAGTGTAGCTGTGGTGGAGATGGCCAAGGGCCTTGGTGGGGCTTTGACACCCCAGCAGAGCAGAGACCCTTGTTCTCTTGGCTATGGCTTCTGTCTCTTCCACTGAGCCCCACTAGAGGACATGAGGTCCTTACAGCTCCAGTGCTGCATTGCCTCCTCACCCACCCTCCACACAACCTGCAAGGTGTTGCACTGCTGACCTGTACCTGGCAGCATCACACACTCCCACTTCACATTGCCCCCAGGAAGAGCCCTGAGCACCCTAAGAGGAAAAGGTGCCCCCTCCCCAGGGGATGGGTGTCAGGGCTTGGCCATCCAGCTTGCTGAAGCACATCAAGGGCTTTCACAGTGACCTCCACATTTAAATTTCCTCCTGTACCAAGTGCTTCCAACTTCCTGCTTCACCAGCCCCCAGGGACAGGAACTTTGTCTGCTCATTCCCTGCATGGCCTCTTCAGTGACGGAGCTCAGCAGGGCCTGCTAACACCCTCACAAACCTGGAGGTTTGCTTCTGACTTGGGACATCTCTAGAGGCTTGGTCAGTCTCTAAGGATCTGCAGTTCAGGAACTGGGCACCAGAGGGCTCATTAGCATGCAAAACACCCCAAGGAGCCAAGTCTGGGCATAATTTGCCTTTAGTCTTGTGGTAGGCTGACCCTGGCTGGCTGCCAGGTGCCCACCAAAGCCACTCTATCACTCCCCCTCCTCAGATGGACAGGGGAGAGAAAATATAACAAAAGGCCCATGGGCTAGGATAAGGACAGTTTAATAAAGTGAAAGCAAATGTCGCACACGAAAGCAAAGAAAATCAAATGATATTATTCTCTACTTCCCATCAGCAGGCAATGCCTAGCCACTTCCTGGGAGGCAGGGCTTCAGTACGTGTAGTGGTTGCTCCAGAAGATGAAAATGCTCCGCTTCCATCTCCCTTTACTTAGCTTTTATAGCTCAGCTAACGTCATATGGTATGCAATATCTGTTTGGTTAGTTTGGCTCAGCTGTCCTGGCTATGTCCTCTCCTAAGATCTTGCCCAGCCCCAGCCTGCCGTTGAGGGGGGCAAAAATGTTGGAGAGACAGACTTGATGCTGTGCCAGCACTGCTTAGCAGTAGCCAAAGCATTGGCGTGTTATCAACACCTTTCTAGCTATCAGTGCAGAGCACAACACTATGAGGGCTGCTATCAGGAGAATTAATTCCATCTCAGCCAGACCCAATGCAAGTCTTCGATTTTTCTGTGGTGAATTAGAGAGATTTCAGGAGTGTAGTCAATGTGAGATGTCAAAGCAAAGAGACCAAGTGAATTAAATGCTTGATTTTGAATAGCCAATTCTGCATTCATCCCAATGTATTTGGGTTACAGGCATGTCTTCAAGTAGAGTCTGCACCACCTAGACCCATGTGGCTGGACTGGTAGAGCCACCCGCAGCAGGGGGAAACCCCATCTCCCAGGCTGAGGCATGCAGTCACGATGCAAATGCCTGCAGTGCCCAATTCTTACAGGCCTCCAGGCAGACTGTGACCGATATTTCATGACCTTCTGAGGCTGAACCATCACTGTCAGTTCTGCCCATCTCTTTATCCATTCATCCATCCATCCATCCATCCATCTGCCCATCCCTCCTTCCTCCCTCCATCCTCCCAGAAGTCCTGTATGCAATGATATAATAAAAGACACCTCCTGATCATCCACCTTCATGCAGAAACCCAGCCCTTTCACCCTAGAAAGAAATGAGGTTTATCCACCATCATCCACCCTGTGTAAATCCATGCTGGCCATGCCGAGTCACCTTCCACCTCCCCATAAATATCATCCAGGAGGAAATGCTCAGGGACACACTGCTCTCCTATAGAAGGTCAAACAACCTGTTGTTCCCCTGGTCGTCCTCTGGCCTGTGATGGAAGAGAGCTGTCAACTTCTTTGGAAGCCATCAGGGACTTGTCCTGATCTCCAGGATCTGTCAAAAGTGATGCAGAGTGAGCCTTGCTATGAAATTGGCTTCCTCCCTCCCCAGCCTTGGATGATTCCCCTCTGCTCCCAGGGGCTGTTCAAGGCTGACGTTTCTCAAGTAATCCGTGACTTGATCCGTACTCACTGCTGGTTGTTTTCCTCCAGGTTGCTGTTGCCAGTCACAAAGGCCTGGCAGAAGTCACAGCCAAAGTCATCATTAAGTTCCTCAGCCCTACCTGCTCCTACACTTAGGAAGTTCAGCACAAGTCCCACATGATCCCTGTCTATTCTTTTACTGTTAATGAACTAGCATCAGCTCATCTTGCTGCCTCTATCCTCCCCTGCATCTCTCAAGACAGTGGGACCTTTGGCTTTGGCATCATCCCTACATCCCGGGACAAGGTTTCGACATTCTTTCTGCAGCTTTCCCTGCTTCCAACTCCTGCCTGCTGCCTTTTTGCACTGGAGCTCAGTCAGTTCACACAAGCAGCCTCCAGAGATGGTTGCTTCTCTTCAAGGGTATTTGGGGAGATCCTTCTTGTGCTTGGAAGAGGCTGTCCTGTAAGGCCTATCAGACTTCCCATGCTCCTTCACCCTTCAGAGCTGCTTCCCATGGCACCACTTGTCTCAGTCTCCTGAGTGTGTCCAAGTCTTCTCCTCTGGAGTCCCAGGTCTGTACTCTGCTGCTGGCCATACTCACTGCCCTTTGGTGTCTCATCCCCCACTAATTCATGGCCATGACAGCCAAGACTGACACTGAATATCATCACATCGCTAACCAGCTGTTCCTTGTTGGCCAGGATCAGGTCCAGGTGACAATCACCCTTGGTGGCCCACCTGGCAGCTGTCTGAAGAAGTTGTCCCAATAGCCAACTTCAGGCTGTTGGCACCCTGTTGCTTTGCCTTGCCAGGGAATGCCAGGCCACTTGAACTTGTTCACCACACGAACCTCACCCACCCTCCACAGAGCCTGCTCATGAACCTGGAGACTTCCTGGGGTTCCTTACAAAAGACCTTTTCTGTTTCCTTTCCCTGAGCAAGAAGTTTGTGACTGCAAACACAAGGTCACTCCTGCTGACTCCTGTTCTGATCCTAAATGACAAAAGTTAGTCCAACCTTTTCTCTGTCACATAAAGGACCCCTAGAAATCCACGCTTCCCCATCATACAGGGGGCATAGACCTCGTCCTCCCTGCTCCTCCCTGGCAGGGCCTGTATCCCTCCATTGCAGCACCAGAGCTCAACAAGCTGTCCCACAACGTCTAATTTTTATCCGAAAACATCATAGTTCTGTGGCAAGCCATGTGTCTCCAGCTCCTCCTGGCAGTGCACATTTGTGCCACGGCATCTCAGATGTGGCAGCATAGTGGACCACAGACTTCTCACAGGGAAACCTGAACACTCGTTCTGACCAGAAAAATATTGAACATCGAGTTCTTAGGGGTGACTGCATGTAGAGCACGGCCATCAAACCCGTGTTATGCTGCACAGATTCCTTGGCCACAGGACAACCTCAGCAGCATATTATAATACAAGAAAGAGCCTGCAGGCAGGTCCCACTCTGTACTGGACATCATGCCTCCTGTGTGGCCTTGCCTGTATCTAACAGTGCAGGAAAACATTCTCATGAAAACATCATTTCTGTTTGACTGTTGAGACGATGAGTAGAGTTGTTCCTTTTAAGAAAATCCTATAGTATCTTGAATGATCAAAACAGGAGACTGTCTTCTATGGATGGGGTCTGCATGGTTTGCTGCATTCAGGTAGAAGGCCTGTTCAATGCTACACCACCCGGGGTTCCCACCATCTAAAGGGGCCTAAGGTGATCTGCATGGTTCTCTCCTTATAGTGCTAACGATGATCAAAATAATTTTAAAATACAGCTCACAGTATCCAAGTTCCTTTCTTATTGGGGTCATAACAGACCAGCACCTCCTCGAGAAAAAAACACTCTCTCAGCACCCTTGGATGCAGCCCCTATGGTTCCCAAGGACTGGTAATGGTGTAGTTTGCTTGAGTAACCCCACGCTTGATCCCCATCCACTGCTGGTTGTTCTCCTCCAGAGTCGTGCCTCACAGCTGAAAGGCCTGGGAGACCTGGCTGGTATTAACCAAGGCTGTGACGTAAAGTACCTCAGATCTGTCTATAGCTACTCTTCTTCATTTCAGCAGTGGTCCTACCTTATCACTTTTTCCTCTGTAACAGTTCCTGAAGCATCAAAAATACTTCCTGGTGCCCTTGAAATCCTTTTTGGGCTTCCACTAAGTTTTAATATGGAACATTGCTGTGCTTGGAGGATGATGTCCTTGATGACAAGATGTATCCAGGCACACTCGGAAAATTCTTGGTCATTTCATTGATTGGATCATCAAGGGAGTGAGTAAAAACCCCTGTGTGACATGCTTCCTGTTCATGCAATGCCTGCAGCTCTTGGGTGGAGAAGGAGCAGACATTGCCTCTCTGATGGCATCTGATGACTGATGCCTCTGACTAATGTCTTTAGTGTATGGCAAACAGGCACCAAATTGCACTCTCTGTGATGCCGTCTGGAGTGTCTGTGATATACCACCCACCCTGAATGGGAATTGCTTTTCTGCAGCTCCTGTGAGGTCCCTGCCAGCCTTGGCATCTCGTATAGCTCTTTGGCCCTGGAGTTGGACATTAAATAGAGGACATGCCCTGAATTCTGTTAGGCAATGTGGGGACGAACATGGAACACATTCTATTACAGTCAGTGGAGGTATAGTAAATTCAACTGATGGAAAAGAGAGAGACCCAGCTCTCGCTATGGTACATGACTACAATCGTTCATATGAATGCCTGTATCAAGTGCCATGAGGATAAGGAGTAGGAGTAGGAAAAGATTCTTTTGGTCTTTATTTGGGCATAAGCTGTCCTGTCACTTGGCCAAAGGAATTTCCCAGCAGGCTTATACATGATTCCCAAGATGTTGCCCTGTCTCTATGAATTTCTCCATTACAGGTTGCTGTTACCTGCATGTATCTTGGACCACCTCTGGCAGTTCAAATGTCACCAGGGATTTGCATCTGAACACCTGACTCCTGCCTTTGTTCTCCATTAATTCAGATGGGAGCTGAGACAAGGAGCTCCCATGCAGGTGTCTATTTTGCTCCCACCTGAAGAGAGGCAAGAGGAATCGCACCTCCTTGTGGCTTTGTGGTGTGCATGAGAGGGAGCTGAGTCTCATTCAAATGCCATGAATAGAAACGCAGATGAAATGCCTACCATTGACCCTATGATCCCTTCTCTATGTAGGTGTAAAGGACGTCCCTGCCTGTCACTCTCCGAGTATCCCGTCTAAAAAAATAACACAAAAAAAAGTGGTATTAAAAGTAACTCTGAGAGAAAGATTATATTTCTGGAAAGAAAAAAAAAAGGTCACATGTAGATGTAACTTTGTCTCTGAGTGGAAAATGTTATTTCATTAAAGCAGTGTCTCTCCCCAGCTGAGGGAGGCAACACCAGTGTTTGCTACAGCCTGTTTCCCAGCAGGTTCCCCTAGAGCCCCAGCGATACCAGGAGGGAGCCCAGAGGGGGCAGAGAAAGTGCTGCCTTGCGCTGGTACTCTACTGCTGAGCTGGGCTGGGCTCCTGGGCTGGAGGGAGCTCATGGCAAGCAGGAAGAACTGCAGAGAGACAGCTCTGCCCAGGAGCAGCTCCTCTGCAAAGCGCAGCACGGCTGAGGGCACTGAGGGTAGAAGAGGGAAGGGAGAGGAAGGTTAAAGGCAGTGTGGGGTGGGAGGAGAGAGGAGAGCTGACTTGGAGAAAAATCTTCACAGCCCTTAACAGGGTAAGTCTCTGGCTGCAGGGCAATGCAGCTGTGGTTCCTGGAATCTCCTAAAGCTGGCACATCCCACAGTCTATGGGATCTGTTAGGAGGACTCTTACAGTTTGTGCTGTGTTGAGAAAAAGGATGCACTTTGGAGCACAGCTTCCCTGCTGCACCCTCAGAGGGACAGGGCATGTCAGCTGCCTTCACCTGGGGATGGCTGCAGAGTGTGAAGGTGGGTGTGCAGCCATGGGTGCCCAGGGCTGTCCTTCTGAGCAGGGTCCCTGCACCCCAGGGGGCTGTGTGCTGGAGCAGGGACTCTGCCGCTGGTCAAGGTAAGTACCCTGCCTGCTTTGGGAACTATGACAGCAGAGTGGGGAGAATCTGTGGGTGGAAGAAGCATCTTGCAGCAGGGCAGGGTCATTCTGCTGACAAGAGGGTGGTGTGTGGATCAGGGCTGCTCACCACTCCAGATCATCCCCAGGACATTTCCGAGGGCACTTTTCAAGGGGAAGATCACACCAGGGATTGCTATAAAGTTAAGGAGCTTTCCAGAGTCTGTGTTTTCTGCGTCCTAGTTTTGGGGAATTTTCAGGAGAAATGCAGAAGGATTTGTCATGCTTGAACAAGTTCCTGAGACTCCTGAGCTATAACTCTGAGGGACCAGTAAATCTGATAGGAGCCTCCTGAAGTAGAGCACAGGGACTGAGAGCAACTGCCTGGCTCTGCTGGTGTCTGGGAGGTGGCATGCACAAATGGGTGAGGGTTACTCTTCCCTGAGACTTCAGCTGCCTCTCCCCTTGCCTCTCTGAACCAGTCAATCACTGCTTTTTTCCTTGGTTCTCCACTTGTCTGTGTTATTGTTATCTAGTTCCTGCTGTTAGGTTCTCTGGGGTGGGAGTTTCAGCTGCAGAGTCACACACTGATCTTGTGGGTCCTCCCATGCAGCTGTGTCCATGGGAAAAAGTGTCCCAGCTTTCCTATCATGAGGGGTTATGCTCACTGCTGTCTGTGGGGCTGGGGAATGAGCTGATTCTCCCTTACAGAGATGCCATCACATCAGGTCACTTGCCTGTCACCTCCGAGTGCCCTTCCAAGCTGTTAGCTGCCCTGCAGGATGCAAACCTGTCTCATAGCAGCTTTCTGAAAGCCCCATGGAGAAGCACAGAGATGCTATGACTGAGGAAATGCTCTTGGATTGGTGAAATGAGCCCAGTGTGTCCCTGGCTAGAAGCAGGGTGCTGAGACTGAGAAATGGGGAGACATTTGGTGGTCTGCAGTGGACGTTTCTGCTCTCAGCAGTGTCTGGTGGCTTTTCAGGGTAAAATATGGGTGTGTGATTAACACCCATCTTAGAAATGTGCAAGCACAGTGAAAGTGGGAACTAGACAGAAGGACAGAGCAGCTCCCCCTCTCTCTGCACTAAGCCACAGGCAATCCTCTTGACTTGCCTGGCTCATGCTGTTATCCCAGAGTCCAGCAGAATTGCTGAAGGATCCCGAGATCTAAGAAAACTCCCAAGGGGTGATGTCAGCAGCTGTAAAAAAACCTATAACTCTTAAACTTCTTTTACCTTCCTGATTTCTTAGCACTGGGAGTGCAGATGATGACAAACTCTTCTGTGTTAGGAGGGGTTTCAGCTGACAAACACCAGACCAGCCCTTTCCCCCACTGATTCCATGAACCCACTGCTGCAGAGGATTGATTTTGATTTTTCACGAGCCCATGGGCAGAGGCCCTGCTTTTCATTGCACGCTCGGACAGCACCAAGCTGGGCTCCAGCCACAGACCTGAAGGAAGGTCTCCTAGAAAAGGAAAAGGGTCTGTGTGTGTGAGAGTGGGAGGGTCTATGGGAAATGGCTTTGATATTGCTCAGAGAATAATGCCCTGACTCTTCACTGTCTTTTTTTCTACTTTGACAGCACCCTATTCCCAGAGGATGAAATTGTCCAACGGCAGCTCCATCACCCAGTTCCTTCTCCTGGCGTTTGCAGACACATGGGAGCTGCAGCTCTTGCACTTCTGGCTCTTCCTGGGCATCTACCTGGCTGCCCTGTTGGCCAACGGCCTCATCATCACCACCGTAGCCTGTGACCACCGCCTCCACACACCCATGTACTTCTTCCTCCTTGACCTTGGCTCCATCTCCACCACTGTCCCCAAAGCAATTGCCAATTCCCTTTGGAATGCCAGGGCCATCTCCTATGCAGGATGTGCTGCACAGGCATTTCTGTTAGTCTTTTTGATGTCAGCAGAGTGTTTCCTTCTCACTGTCATGGCCTATGACCGCTATGTTGCCATCTGCAAACCCCTGCACTACGGGACCCTCCTAGGGAGCAGAGCTTGTGTCCACATGGCAGCAGCTGCCTGGGGCAGTGGGTTCCTCTTTGCTGTGCTGCACACTGCCAATACATTTTCGCTACCCCTCTGCCAAGGCAATGCTGTGGACCAGTTCTTCTGTGAAATCCCCCAGATCCTCAAGCTCGCCTGCTCAGATGCCAACCTCAGGGAAGTTGGGGTACTTGTGGTTAGTGCCTGTTTAGCTGTTGGATGTTTTGTTTCCATTGTGCTGTCCTATGGGCAGATCTTCAGGGCTGTGCTGAGGATCCCCTCTGAGCAGGGACAGCACAAAGCCTTTTCCACCTGCCTCCCTCACCTCACCGTGGTCTCCTTGTTTATAAGTACTAGCATGTTTGCCTACCTGAAGCCCCCCTTTATCTCCTCCACATCCTTGGACCTGGCGATGGCAGTTCTGTACTCAGTGGTGCCTCAAGCCATGAACCCCCTCATCTACAGCATGAGAAACCGTGAGATCAAAGATGTCCTGAGAAAACTAATCACTGGATGCTTTTGAGAAGGAATAAACTGCCTCTTCTCTCTTACATAGGACTCATAAAATATGTCATTACAGGGTCAACCTCTTCTGGTGTTTCTTTCATTAATATTTTGTTTTTCATGCATTCTTTAATTGTTTTGTTTTGTTTTGTTTTCCATTGTTTTCCTTATCTGAATGCTTTCCACAAAGAAATGTCTTTATTGCTCTTGTTTCTGATTCACACCCTATCTATCCAGCTTTTGTGTGACCCACAGGCTGTGTAGTATAGGAGCCGTAACCTCTGTTTATATACCCAAAATAAAGGACCCTGCAGTGACTTCTTTTTCTGAGATCCTTCCTCCAACACCATCTCTGCAGCTGCATGGCGCAGTGCCTGTGTGCAGAGGGGAAGAAGAAAAGAGTCCCAGCACAGCTGCACTGCCTGGGAGCACCAGCGCTTGGTCTTTCCCAAGCTTTCCACTTCCATGCTTTCCTTCTGAACCCTTTGGTTGGTGGAAGCCCTGAGTGCTCTTCAAGCATGGTTAGAGTTCTGCTGTGTGGCAGGCCTGTGGTCACAGGCAAGAACAGGCAGTGGGCACTTCTGTGACAGAGCTGGCCTCCATTGCATTATTTCCATCATACAAGGGGATCTCCTCAGGGCTTGTGTCACAGATGCCCCCCACCTCCTGGGCTTACCCCTCTCCACCCCCAAGCAGCTTCTGTGCCCTTCCGAGGGTCTGGGGCTGTGGGGTGAGTGCCCAGAGCTTTGCAGCACCCTGTGGTGGGCACTGCTGTGGGGCCGTGCCAGAGTGGGCTGTGCTAGGCAGAAGCCAGTGGAGGGACGTCAGGCAATGTGGGAAGAGTTTAGGAAGAGCTCTGCTGGGCTGGAAAGTTCCCAGGGGAGAAAATCATCAGTGTAGAGCTTGTAGCGTATGACCATGCAGGGCAAGGACTCACACCGGGGTTTTGTTGTTCAGAGCCAGGGCTTGCTGAAAGCATGGAAGACATGTAGGTGTTTGGTAGAGGAGTCTGGTCCGTGTCCTTGGTGGTGTGGGCAGACAGGGAAGGTGGCTCAGTGTCTTTGTAACCCCCAGCATCTCTCATTTGCCATTTCCAAGACTTGCTGGTCACCCCAACTTGACAGATGAGTTTTGCTGAGGCCATCTCTATCTTCCTGGTGGTCCAAGGGCTGGTTTTGGGGAACAGACAGCCCTGCCCAGCTTCTCTCCTTCCCAAGACCCAAGCAGACCCTGGAGCAGAGCTGTGTGCAAAACCTCATGTGGGACAAGGGTGGGGCAGGGCAGGGGTCGGGTGCTGGGGAAGCTGCAAATGTAGAAGGGTCATGGGGGAACTCTGATCTGAAGGCCATCATTGGGATCACAATGTGGGGATGGTCCCCAACCCTGACTCTTCCCTTTCCTATGCTGTGCCTGCAGAGTGGGACTGTGTGTGGTCAGTGGGGCTGGGCCAGCACTGGGACAGCGTGCTGACAGGGGCCATGGAGCAGCTGCCAGGAGGTGCCATCAGGGACACTTGTTCTAAGAATTGTATACCAGAGGCTAATCACTAAGAACTTATAGCTATTTTTGTCAAGTAAAAAGAAAAATTAAATAGCCTTAGTTCATCATTGAGAATGCAAAGGAGTTCCCTTTCAGCACTGTCCTGTTACTGCTAGTAATGATAGTACCACTAATTCCAAAACTTCCTTTGGAGCTTCTATATTTTTCCTTGGTTCCAAACCTCATGCTGATCAGACATGGAAAGCACTACCTCAAATCACTGCAAAACAAATCTCTCCCACCTTCTCTCATCCACACTCTTTTCACCCCAGAACACTTCTAACCATCACGTCAGCACACTACCCGGTCTCCATTTTTTGGTCTGGGTGAAGTCAGGGTCCTCCCTCGTGAAGCCTTCCCTACAAAAGTCTTTCCTACCTGCTGATCCTACTTGTATCATCTCACAAAACATACAGTTCCAACTTCCTTCTGCAGAGCTCGATGGGATGGAGAGTTTTCCTGTTCCTTTCATGAGAAGAGGTGACAAACAGGAGGAAGCCAGAGCCTTGGGTGTTGCTCAGCTGCTTCTTACTGGCACTTCACTCAGATTCTGCTGTGGTGGCTTTGGTGCTTTTCTGTGGCTACTCTTTCTGCAGAGAAGATCTTAAAAAGAGAATGATTTCATAGAAGATGGTCATAAAGGCCCTGTTGTAGACAACAATGTATGCCATGAGCTCTGGAGAGAGCCAGGAAGAGAGTTAATAAGCACCAGGAATATGCAGGAATCTCAAGGCCTCTTCTGAAGAGTGAGAGGCTCTGAGCAGCAGTGATGGGCGATGTGTAGGGCTCAGAGAGAGGGTCAAGGGATGTCAGTGAGAAACAAGGAGGTGGCTGATGGCTTTAGCAAATCCTGAAACCCTCTCTGAGGCCAGACATGGAAAGCAGTGGATGTCTGTGGATGGGGAAGAGGAGGAGGTGTGTCCCGGGAATATGTCAGGAAGGAAGACCCCTCTTCTGCAAGTCAGGGATGAAAGAGACTTTTCTATCGTATGTGCATGCCTAGAAAATGGAGAATGCCCGCTGCTGAGGGTGGCTATCATGCCAAATGAGCTGACCTTGCTCTTTTCCTGCTTCACTTCCCATACTTGGGTGGACCTCAGGAAACATCTATGAGTGTGGAGGATGCACAGACCTCCTGGGGTGAAGTTTCATCACTGCGGGGGAAGAGGGAAGGGTTTGTGAGACATGTAGTAGTGCAGGGAGAGAGCCGTGCATGTAAGAATTCAAGCGAGCCTGGGGCTAGAGGAGCACATCTTGGGTGCTAGAGGAACATAAACAAGGCTTTGAAAGAAGACAGAAGGGTTTGGGGGAACTCCAAGACATTGCCTAACCCTCAGAAAACTACAGCTTTATGTTTGAAGAACAGTGAGGACAGACAGTTATCAGTAAACCTTGGGATATCATGGGGTCAGAGTGAGTTGGGGAAGCAGGGAGGAGAGTTAAAATGTGCAGAGAAACGATCACTGACATAGGACAGTATAGGACAGCCTGTGGTGGGGAAAGCCAAGGGCTTTGGTAGGGTTGGGACCCAGAACTGAGGTCCATGTTCTCTTAGCCAGGGCTGTTGCCTTGTGGGCTGAATGGTCTCCATGTATGTCAGCACTGCCATGATTGCCTATCTGAAGCCCCCATCCATCTGCTCCCCATCTCTGGATCTGGTGGTGGCAGTGCTGTGCTCCCTGTTGCCTCCAGTTTTGAACCCACTCATGAGGAACAGGGAGCTCAAAAATGCCCTGAGGAAAGTGATTTCATGTACATTTTTCAATTCCAGTAAACTTCCAGTCTTTTTCCACAAGTGGCTCCCATAGTAGGTCCATGCTTTGTTTTCTTACTGTTGTTGTTTTTGCTATTTGGGGTTTTATGTTTGTAGACCAATAGTTGGACTTCCCGTACTTCATGTGAAGCATGAACCTCCTCTGTCTCACCTGGAGGACCATAGAAAAATGTGTCTTTGTAACACTGGGTCCAAGCTGACTCCCTCACAGCATCTCTGTAATAAAAAGGTGTGATGGGTTAACCCTGGCTGAACACCAGGTGCCCACCAAAGCCGTTCTATCACTCCCCCATCCTCAGCTGGATAGGGGAGAGAAAATATAACAAAAGGCTCGCGGGTCGAGATAAGGACAGGAGAGATCATTCACTATTACCGTCACGGGCAAAACAGACTCAATTTGCAAAACATACTCAATTTATTACAAATCAACCAGAGCAAGGTAATGAGAAGTAAAATGAAATCTCAGAACACCTTCCCACCACCCCTCCCTTCTTCCCGGGCACAACTACCCTCCCGGATTTCACCACCAAGCCCCCCCAGCGGCACAGGGGGACAGGGATGGGGTTTATGGTCATCACACGTTATTTTCTGCCGCTTCACCTCCTCAGGACGAGGGCTGATCACACTCTTCCCCTGCTCCAGCGTGGGGTCCCACCCACGGGAGACAGTCCTCCACGAACTCCTCCAACGTGGGCCATTCCCACGGGCTGCAGTTCTTCACGAACTGCTCCAGCATGGGTCCATTCCACGGTGTGCAGTCCTTCAGGAGCACACTGCTCCAGCGCGGGTCCCCCACGGGGTCACAAGTCCTGCCAGAAAGCCTGCTCCGTGGGCTCCTCTCTCCACAGATCCGCAGGTCCTGCCAGGAACCTGCTCCAGCGCGGGGTTCCCACGGGGTCACAGCCTCCTTCGGGAACCCACCTGCTCCGGCGTGGGGTCCTCCACGGGCTACAGGTGGATATCTGCCCCACCGTGGACCTCCCTGGACTGCAGGGGGACAGCCTGCCTCACCAGGGTCTTCACCACGGGCTGCAGGGGAATCTTCGCTCCGGCGCCTGGAGCATCTCCTCCCCCTCCTTCTTCACTGACCTTGGTGTCCGCAGGCTTTTTTCTCTTACATGTTCTCACTCCTCACTCCGGCGGCAGTTTCTCTCCGTCCCAACTTTTTTTCCTTCTTAAAAATGTTATCACAGAGGCGTTACCACTATCACTGATTGGCTCGGCCTTGGCCGGCGGCGGGTCCGTCTCAGAGCCGGCTAATATGGGCTCGCTCTCTCTCGAACACAGGGGAAGCTTCCAGCAGTTTCTTACAGAAGCCACCCCTGTAACCCCCCCCCCCGCTACCAAAACCTTAAAACCAATACAAAAGGGATCTTCCCTGTGCACTGCCTGATGGTAGGGCTGTTTTTCCAAGCCTCGTGTCAGGAACAGGCTCGAGATGCGGCACCTCCAAAAGGCCTATTGATCCATGTTTTCAAGGGCAAAAAACTCATTGTCATCTTGTGACCTGCTAGAGGCGTGGACTTAGGACTCACCTGTTGGTGCCTGGTGACAGTGGAGATAGTGAATGGTCACAGAGATACAAACCCAGTCCTTTCCCACATGTGACAGGGCAGAAGCCATCTTCCAGGAGGGGAATCTGTAGCTGCCTGGATATCCCAGGGGATCTCCATGGGCAGCGTGTGCCTGGGCTGTGACTGGAGCTCCAAGAAATGAGAGGTTGCCCAGGTGGAATCACCCAAAAGTGTTAATTCCAGGTATTCACAGGGAAAGGAGGACTCTGCAATCACAGGACAGGCAGTGAGAACCCAGCTGGCACAGGGGAGGGGGGCTGGAGAGATGCAAGAGCTGGCTGAGGAACTCCGGGGCCAGGACTGTCATGCTTCCCTGGAGCGTGGGACTGGTGGGGGCAGAGAAGGGGCAAATGCAGTCAGTGTTGGGGATCACCTATCATAGGAACACAGAAGAGCCAGAGAGTGAGTGGCCATACAGCCCAACCCTCAGGAAGGACCTTTGCTGCATGGTCACCCCTGTCTTCCTCCAGGTCTCTAGGATACCCAGCTCTACTGCCATTATTAACACAAAGGGAACCAGTTTCCTACCAACACTCATTTCACATCAAGTCCCATAGCTCTTGCCACAGCCAGACTCTCAGCCAAGCCCATTCTCAGACACCTCTGGCTAGATCAGGAGCTTGTCTTGACAAATTTTGAAAATCTCCACTGATAGAGATGTCACCACCTGGCCTGGGTCCTTCCTCCAGTGTTTGGCTCTGAGGGATTTTTCCAAACCCCGGCATTCTCAGCCTCTCCTTGTGCACAATGTGCTCCAGTCCCCAACCATCCTACCGGCCTTTGCAACTTTCTCTCCAGTCTGTTGGGGTCTTCGTTGTGCTGGTGAGCCCCATACCAGACACAGCAGTCCTGAGGTGGTCATCCTGTAGTGGGTTAGCCTTGCCCAACACCCAGAACCCATTCAGCTGCCCAGTCACACCTCCAACTCAAAAGGATGAAGGGAGAAAATAAGATGGTATAGCTCATGGGTCATGATAAAAACAGGGAGGTCACTTACTAATTACTGTCACAGGCAAAGAAGAGTGGACTTGGGGAAGACCAATTTAATTTATGCCAAGTTGAAATGGTTTGGATTGTGAGAAACAATGACAAAATTGTTAAAGTCCATTGCCCTCACACTTCCCCCCAGTCTCAAATTACTCTATTGCTCCAAGTTCTTCTACTTGGGAGATCCCAAGGTCAGGGTGAGGTAGGGAAACAGGAGGACGCAGCTAAACTCTGCAGGGAAACTGGCACAGGCATAGGACAGTGTAGGACTCTCTGTGGTTCAAACAGGGCCTTTGTGCGCTGCTCCTGTCCTCCCTGCCAACACAACTGAAGTCCTTGTCATCTCCACGGTGGCTGCTGTCGCTTCCACTGAAGCCCTTGCGAGGACACCAGTTCCTTACAGCCCCAGGCCCTTGTTCCCTCCCCACCGACCGGTAAAATAGCCTGGGAGGTGTCCTACCACTGTCCTTCACTTGGCATCACATCCCCCCACATCAAACTGCTCCCAGGAAGAGCTGTAAGCATCCCATGAAGGAAAGTATCCCCCTTCCCAGGGGGATGGGCCTCAGGGCTTGGCCATCCTGCTTGGAGAAACACATTTAGGGCTTTCACAGCCACCTCCACAATTGATCTTCCACTTGTAACCAGTGCCTCTGAATTCCTGTTTCACCAGTCCCCAGTGATGGTCTCCTTGTCTGGTCATTCCCTCCACGGTCTCTTCAGTGATGTTCCTCAGTGGAGCCTACTAACACTCTCAGAAACTTGGAAGTCTGATGCTGACTTTTACTTCTTGAGAGGCTTCTTCAATCTTTCAGGATGTGCAGTTCAGGAACTTGGCACCAGAGGGCTCATTAACATGAAAACTCCCTAAGGAGCCAAGGCTCCGTGCATTATTTTCATTTAGGTCTTTGTCGTGGTTTCAGCTGGAATAGAGTTAACTGGATGGGGGGCAGTGAGTGAGCAGCTGCATGGTGTTTAGTTGCTGGCTGGGGTTAAACCATGACAGTCTTCAATTCTTAAGTGGTTAATTAGAGACATTTCAGGAGTGTAGTCACAGTGGAAAGATTTCAATACTAAACAATAAGAAAGAATTCTTTTTTTTCCCCCCACTTTTCTTTATTTTTCTGCTCATGCACCATGTGGTATCAGAAATCCTCAATTCACATTGATCCTCCTAATGGAGTCTGAATGTATACAAAAAGCAAGACCCTTTACGTCTGAACAATTTATGGTCATTCTTCATCCCTACCCTCAGCCCCACCTTTTCTCTCAACCACCTGGCACTTACAGCAGCCTTGTTCAAATCTGAGCTTTCTTCACCGAAGTCTGTAGCTGCATTTTTCAGCCCGTGGGCACCAACTCCCTCCTGCTTGGAGAATGAGCTGCATGCAGGCATGCAGTAATGCAATACACTCAGCGGCTGTATATTAAGTCCACGTTACCTCCTCTGAAGAGCACTTCCCACAGCGGACAGCCTTAGATGAACAAAACCCACATATTTGTGTTAGCAGAGATCCCAGGACCTCCCAAAACACTCCCTGCCCTGCAGTCTATCTGCTGATATCTGCTCTTTGCACACAGCAAGTCACACATTGAAGTCACGGGCTCCCCTGATTCACAGAGGGGAAAAAGACAAAGTGAATGAAATGCTCTCTTTTGAATAGCCAAACGAGCACTAAGCCCAATGTATCTGGGACACAGGAGCATCTTCAAGCAGACTGTGCAGTACCTAGACCCACGCATTTTTCATTCCCTGCAGGGTAAAGTACCTGTGGCTCCATTGTCAGTGAAGGCAGGAATGATAGTAAGATTAGACCTGGCCATCCTCTTGGCAAGATTGGGGCCTAGCTGAGTGAGCGGGCTAGACCAGGCCTCCATACCAGCAAGGGCGGGGTAGACCTGGACTCCCTACCTGTAAGGGCTGGGTAGGCATAGCCTCCATAACAGTGCGGGTGGCTGGGTAGATCTGGCCTCCCAACTGGCCCTGGTGGGGTAAACCTGGCTTCCCTAGCCGCGCGGGCAGGGTAGACCTAGGCTCCCTATCCACGCAGGCGTGGTAGGCTTTGCCTCGCTAACCACATGGGCGGGGTAGACTTGGTCTCCCTACCTGAGCTGGAGGGGTAGATTTGGCCTCCTGACCTGTGCCAGTGGGGTAGACCTGGCCTCCGTAACCACACGAGTGGTGTAGACCTGGTCTCCCAACTGGCACCAGTGAGGTAGACCTGGCCATCCTCCAGGCAAGGTTGGGGTAGACCTGGCCTCCATACTGGCAAGGGTGGGGTAGACCAGGCCTTCATACCGCTAAGGGCAGGGTAGGCTTGGCCTCCGTAACCACGCAAGCAGCGTAGACCTGGCTTCCCAGCCGGCTATGGTGGGGTAGTCCTGGCCTCCCTAACCGCACGGGCGGGGTAGACCGGGCCTCAATAACCACTCAGGTGGCGTAGAACTGGCTTCCCAACCTGCGCTGGTGCGGTAGACCTGGCCTCCCTACACACGCGAGCGGGGTAGACCGGTCCTCCCTACTGCCAAGGGCGGGGTAGATCTGGTGTCCCTACAGGCAAGGGTGGAGTAGACCTGGCCTCCCTACCCGTGTGGGCGGGGTAGAACAGGCCTGCCTGCCGGCAAGTGAGGGGTATACCTGGCCTCCCTGCCTGCGTGGAAGGGGCAGACCAGGACTCCCTACCCACACGGGTGAAGTATACCTGGCCTCCCTATCTGTGTGGTTTGGGTAGACAAGGCCTCCCTGCTGGCAAGGGCGGGGTGGACCCGGCCTCCCTGCCAGCGCTGGTGAGGTAGACCTGGCCTCCATACCCACGCGTGTGGGGTAGACCTGGCTTCCCTACCCACGCAGGTGGGGTAGACCTGGCCTCCCTACCCGCACGGATGGGGTAGACCTACCCTCCCTACAGGCAAGCGTGGGGTAGACATGGCCTCCCTACCAGCAAGGGCGGGTGTAGAGAAATTCCATGCGGGGACGGACGACAGGACACCAATATGATGATCAAAGTCACGAGTTTATTGAGCCTAGCTGATCATTTTTATACAAGCAAATTTCTCACAGTCATCCAGATGCAAAGGGATTGTAAAGAAACAGTCTTTAAGGTCAACAACAATCAAAGGCCAGTGTCTGGGGAGCATAGTAGCAGTTGGAATAACAGGCTGTAAAGATCCCATATCTTGCATTACTTTATTCACTGCACACAAATCTTGCAGTAAACGCCATTTTCCAGATTTTTTCAAAATGGTAAATACAGGAGTGTTCCATGGGCTTGAAGAAGGAACCAAATGCCCTGCTTCCACTTGTTCAGCCACGAGTTGCTCCAAAGCAGTGACCATTTCTGTTGGAAGCAGCCATTGATCAACCCAAACGGGGCTGTCCGTTCACCATTTCAGTTTGAGGGTTGGTCGCTTGTCAATGACTGCTGCTAAAAAATGCGTGGACAATCTAACTCCCCATTGCACTAAAGCGTCCTGACCTAAAAGCCATACAGTAGTATTTAAAACATAAGGCCTTACATGTGCTGTCCTTTTGTCTTCACAGTCTTCAACTGTTATAAAATTCACGCTGATTTGTGTGGATTTCTGGCCTCCAATACCAGTTACCACAGTGTCAGTATTTTGTAATTCCCAATCCCTGAACAATTCTTCCTTTGGAATTATGGTCACATCAGACCCTGTGTCAAGGAGCATACGTCTATGTAGTAGAGATTTTCCCAAAGGCCCACATAAATTAATATGACGAACGGGTTTGGAAGATCCAATTATTTCTGTGAAAGCCACTAATGGTGTGTCAGTAGATCCGAATCCTCCATCCCCTCGTGCAATGTTTCCGACATAGGGGACGCTAGCCTTGAAAGGTACCAGTTGAGCAATCTGGGTTCCAGCCATAATTGTCACAGGAGGAACAAATATTTTCACCATGATTGAAATGTTTCCTGTGAAATCAGCATCAATAACTCCAGGTGAAACAAATACTCCTTGTTTAGAAACAGTAGAGCATCCTAAAATCAATGCACTTAGTCCAAGACCTAAAGGCCCGGTAGCATTCGATGGAACAACATGAACTTCAGTTACTTCAGTGGTGTGGTTACTGTGGTGTGGTCTTCAGTTACTGTGGTGTCAGTGGCTATGGCCAGGTCAACTCCTGCACTAGCTTTTGTGGCTGCCCTGAGTTTTGACAGACAGCCGGGCACGCCGTCACCCCTGTTTGAGAGGCACTTGATATCTTGGCACCCATCATCCTGGCGCTCATCATTCCGTTTCCCTGATTGTTGAGTCTTAATGGCATTCCATCTTTTTTAAACCTTGGTTGACAGTCGCTGGCTTTGTGTCCGAACTTGTCGCACTTGTTACAGACCCCAGAAAAGTTTGACTGACTGCTGTTAGTTGGTGCTGGCATAGATCGAGGCTGTGTTGCTATGTGTTGAGGGCATGTACATTTCAAATGCCCTGGTTGACCACACTGATAAGACGCTAAAGGGCCTTTGTGTGGGCTGCAGTCTCCTTTTCCCTGTTGCACCATCAATTGTAATGCTACAGCGAGTGCTGCAGCATGAGCTTCAGCATGTATTTTAGCTTTTTCTTGTTCTTGTTTAGAAGTAAGCGATTACAAGCCTTGATGATATCTACTAATGTAGCTGTACGCGGAAGTGATGCAATGATTTGTCTGCATTTTGTATTTGTATTTTGGATGGCTAAGTCCTTTCTGACTGCAGCTTTTGCTTCGGGGGTTAAGGTGGGCGACGCATCGACGGCAGCTTTTAAACGGTCAAGGAATTTCATGTATGACTCCTCTTGCCCTTGTATGATTTGAGAATAGGGTGGAACCGGCTTACCCACTGAAATAGCTTCCAGAGCTAGTTGTTGCGCCAATTGTAAAATCTCTGGCCTTAATGCCATCTGAACGGGACCAGTAGCGAACTGTCCCGTGCCAAGTAACATGTCTACGCTGACAAATGCAAGTGGATTTTGTGCCCCAGCATCTAAATTTCTCACCTGGACTTCTGCTTTCTGTCTCCACTGATCATGAAACAGCAACCTCTGAGTTGGTTCAAAGAACTTTTCCACTGAAACCTTTACATCTGCTGGCACTAAGGTTTGTGCCTTAAAAAATTGTTGTATCATTTGTTGTACATACTTATTGTCTACTCCATATTGCATAATGGCTTTTTGTAGTTCTCGAACTGTTTTCCAGTCCAAAGGCTCCCATTGTCGCCTTCCTCCTGGTTCAGTAAACACGGGAAATGATTCGACAGTAGGTGGCAGTATTATTCCTTCTATAGTGGCTTGCTCAATAATTCCACGCCAACGTTGTCCCGGCAAAAAAGAAGGATCGCTGGGTGGTAGTCATGAAGGTCCTGTCTGGGCTGGTTCTGCGTTTTGTAAGGGTGGCTCTGTTAGACGTTGCATTCCTTTGTATCTATCCTCGTATCTCCATTTAGACCCTTTTCGCTCATTGGGCATTAATTCCCCTTTTTGTACACACAGGTCAAGCAATTCCTGCATTTTATCCTTGGGGAATTTCTCTTCCGTCTTACCCACCACTTTAGCAAAAGAGTCCATACTCTCTACGATCACATTTGCTGCTTTTTCATATGCTTTTTTCATCAACAGTTGCCCACATTTACCCCCGTCTCTTTTTTGCATTTCCTCCAGCAATTCTAACATTTTCTCTTTTTGCTGTAGTATTATAGTAGCCAAATCCTCGTTTGCATTATTGGAATCAGGGTATAGCTGATTTTGAGCTTCCTCAGTATTTTCTAAGTCCAGTTGGGCCCCCCAATCATCAGAGTCCATGGGCAGAGGAATGTCTTCCGCTCGTAATAGCGGCTGACTTGTCTTTTTCGCAGAAGTATTTACCATTTCCTGTTCCTCGGGTGTTAATGGGGCCATGGGAACATTGGCATTATTTCCCCTCCCCAAAAAATTCAGCTATTCTACAGGGAAAGCCGCAACTTCTGTTTTTTCTACTCATGGCGGCGCTGTTGGCGGCAGGGGGGGCTCCTGGTCCCCACATACTGTCTCTGCTGCCGAACAATACGTTGGGGGAGCAGGAGCATTAATAGTTCGAGCTTCTGCCGCTAAAGCATGTTTTAACGCATCCTGAACAGCAGTTTCCGATGTTATTTGCTGCATCATTTGGAGACACTTTTTCCAATGTGCTGCCAGACACGCAGCTATTTTATTTCCTCCTTGGACAGACTCCCATATTTCCCTTCCTAAGTTCTCCCAAATAGACAAAGAAAAGGGAGCCTCAGAGTCCTTGAAAAATCCTCTTCTTTGTCCCCACTGTAACAAATCCTCGAACTGGTCCTTTTTAATATCCATCTCTGTTTATTCAACCAGTCTCATAAGTGTCTTTACAGCTGCCTTTTCATTCGCAGATGCTGCGATACCCATGACACCTTTTATCACGTAAGCTTACAATTCCTGCCTCTCTCGAGCAGCCCGGTGCTTTTCTTTTAAGCCCACTCCCACTGGCATTCGTGGCAATTTCCTCTGCCTTTTCATTCATTAGCGTTCCCCTCTTGTTCCTTACCGGACCACGTTGGGGTCACCAGATGTAGAGAAATTCCATGCGGGGATGGACGACAGGACACCAATATGACGATCAAAGTCGCCAGTTTATTGAGCCTAGCTGATCATTTTTATACAATTCTCTAAGTTCCTAAGAAGCTTTGATTGGCTGCTGCATGCAAGCATTTGGTGTCCATGCACACAAGCATAAAATGTGATTGGTTATATCAAACCTGTACACGTGTATAGACATAAGATATAGCTGGTTATACTAACTCTGTACACGTGCATAAACATGGGACATAATTGGTATATTAACTAGAGCATGCAAAACTTGTCTCAGTCTAATTGGTCAAGATAAACTGCCAAATTGAGGTTGTTTGTGCCAAGTTCCCTTTATCGTGGAATGCACACCTGTGTTTTTCTAATTGGGATCTTTCTTTTTCTGTCTTCTCGTTTATGCTGTTCAAAGCCTTCTAAAGGCATCTGGAATGCTCTTGCGACTGTGAGCTACTTTCCGGACCAGTCACTAATTTCCATGTAGTTAACTCTTACAGTTACCAGATATTACTAAGCCTTTCTGCCTATTCTCCCATGAGAAGCAGGGAATAGCCCTGGGAATCCAAGCCCAAACCTTGGGATCTTATAGATGGGCAGTGGCGTATTTCTCCAAACAACTTGATGAAGTAAGTAAAGGTTGGCCTAGATGCTTAAGGGCAGTAGCAGCATTGGTGCTACATATTCAAGAAGCTCGTAGATTTACATTGGGCCAAAAGATTATAGTGTTGATATCTCATACGGTATCTACAATATCAGAGGTAAAAGGGGGGCACTAGGTCTCACCACAAGATTCCTGAAATATGGAATAGGATGATGTGGAAATAATGGTTACTAACATTGTCAATCCAGCATCTTTCCTCAGCAGAACCATGGGAGAACCGGTATGACATGACTGCCTGGAAACAATTGAAGCGGTCTATTCGAGCTGACCAGATCTAGAAGAGGAGCTGCTGAAAGATGCTGAACTTTCCTGGTGCACAGACAGAAGTAGCTTTGTTTGACAAGGTGTCCGCAGAGCAGGGTATGTGGTAACCACTGCAGACCAGGTAAGAGAGTCCAAAGCCCTTGCCCCGAATACCTCAGCACAAAAAGCAGAATTATTAGCTTTAACCCGAGTGTTGGAGCTAGCCAAAGACAAGAAGATTAATATCTGGACAGACTCCAAAGACGCTTTTGGGGTAGTCCGTACCCATGGAGCCATATGGAAACAAAAGGGACTCCTATCCACCCAAGGAAAACATATAAATCATTAAGAAATTCTTAAGCTCCTGAAAGCAGTACAGCTGCCTGAAAAAGTGGCTATCATGCATTGCAAAGCTCATCAAAAAAGGAATATGGCTCAGGAACTGGGCAATGCTATGGTGGACCATGAAACCAAAAAAAGCAGCTGAGGGAGGTGAATTAGAGGTGCAGTCTTTGATCCCAGATGGTAAAATACAAATGGATTGTGAACCCAGGTATTCCAAAGAGGATCGGAAATTAGTTGAAGACTTAGGTGGAAAAATAGAGAAGGGTGGGTGGGCAAAGACTCCACAGGGCAAAATAATAATCCCATTTGCGTTATTGTGGGCCATAGTTATAGCAGAACACAGAAAATCCCACTGGGGAGCTGAGGCATTGTATAAATACGTAAATCGGTGCATAGTTGCTCAGAACCTCTATGCCACTGTTAAACAAGTGACACAGCAGTGTGAAATATGTTTGCAAAATAATCCTAAGGTAAGCCCTAAAGCCCAACCCAGACAAATAGGGAAAGGAAGCTATCCAGGGCAGCAGTGGCAAATTGATTTCTCAGAACTCCCAAGATAAGGGGGGTTCTGATATCTGTTGGTTCTAACGGACACCTTTTCAGGCTGGCCAGAAGCATTCCCTTGCCGAACCAATAAGGTTAGGGAGGTAACTAAAGTACTCCTACAAGAAATAGTACGAAGATTCAGGATTCCTGCAACAATCTCCTCAGATAGAGGACCACATTTTATTGCAAAAATTGTTCAACAAGTTAGTAAACTCTTGGGAATAGATTGGCAGTTACATACCTCATATAGGCCACAAGCAAGTGGTCAGGTGGAAAAGATGAATCACTTAATTGAGTTACAGACTGTAAAACTAGGGCAGGAGGCCAAATTACCTTGGCCACAATCATTATCTTTGGCACTCCTGAGGATTAGAACTAAGCCCAGAACTAAAGAGGGGTTGAGCCCTTTTGAAATATTGCGTGGGAGGTCCTATATCGTACAGGCAGGAATATCAACCCAGATTGGGGATGAAACATTATCTGAGTATGTAATAAGCCTGCAAAAACAACTTCGGGAGTTAAAGAAACTGGTCTTAGGAACCAGAGCCCGAGGTCTTGGTGGACCGGTGCATGATATTAAGCCTGGTGATTATGTGTATGTGAAGTCCTTTACAGATCCACCTCTGGAACTGAAGTGGGAGGGCCCCTTCCAGGTGCTGCTGACATCCCATACAGCGATCAAGATTAAAGAACAGACCTCATGGGTACATCACACCAGAGTGAAGAAAGCCCCTAAGCCGCAATGGAAATCGACACCTATGGGGCCATTGAAGCTTCGCATCCAAAAACAATGATAGGGGTTCTTATGACTCTGCTGAACGGTAACTTAATAAGTGCTTGGGAGTGGCCTTGGACAAATGCTTATTTTAGGTATACGGGAAATGCGGAAAAGGATCTAAAAGGGATGAATTTGGCAACTGTTGTAATACATAATGATGAAACATAACAAACCACTTTTAAAAAGCAAAAGAATTTGCTTAGGGGAAAGAAAAGGGGGGAATTGATACAGGGGAATAACCATCTGCCTTTTGACCCCTTAGATGTTTAATAATTCTGTTGGCCCTGTTTGTTCTTTCGAGGCTCGCTTGCCAGGGCCTGGCGCCTGTGGCGTCTGTCAAGGGTTAAGCTTATCAGGGACTGGTATTCCTCAAGGACTGACATGCCAGACAAAGGGAGTGATAAGGGGAACTGCAATGCTAGTCTTACCACGGAACTTGGTAGGACTTGTTAAAAACTGCTGAAAACACCAAGAAGAGAGCATGCATGAATGACTAAAGTTCACTAGAGGACAAAAGAAGAAGAGGAAGATAAGACCCCTGAAGAAGTAAACGACCACCAGAGACTGATCTGAGCCTGCGCAAGATGACATAAACGATTTAGAACTGCTGACACAAGCTTTTGAACTAACCCCGCCCCAACTTATACATATGAATATTTTGTATTGTGTGACCCTATGAATATGTATGCTCTGGTGTAATAAATATCTGGCTGCTTGCTGAGACAGTGTGCAAGCTTTGAGGAGAAATCCCCTTGCACCCCGGTGCCGGAATAAACATTCCTGCTTCATAACTCACTCTCCGACTTGTAAACTTTGTTCTACCTGTCAGCAGAGTGGGCCAAAAACACCCTTCCAGATTTCAAAGAGAAGAAATGCCAAGCCCTACCCCTGGGGTGCCCCTAAAAGGCCCTGGGGGTCATGGTGGACAAGCTGCACATGAGTCAGCAGTGAGCCCCTGTGGCCATGAAGGCCAAGACCAGCCTGCCTGTATGAAGAGAAGCATGGCCAGGAGATGAGGGGGAGGGACTATCCCCCTCCATTCACTGCTTGCTAGACCACATGCACAGCACTGCACTGAGTTTGGGGCCTCCTGCCCCCAGCACAGGAAAGACATTGATCAACGGGAGCAAGTTTTGTGAAGGGGCACCAATACCGTCAGGTGTGTGGGGGTGTGCACGGGGCTTGAGAACTTTCCACCTGAGGATAGGTGAGGGAACACTGTTCAGTACGGAGATGAGATGGCTTTGGGAAACCTCATGGGAGCATTTCAGTACCTATCAGGCAGTTAAGAAAACAGAGCCAGGCTCTTCATCATGGTGCATGGTGGGAAAATGAGAGGCAAGGGACAAAAGTTGAAAGAATGTTCAGGCAGGAGGTGAGGTCCATGACGTCATAATCGTAAGGTCACTTATGCACTGGAAGAGGTTGCCCTGAGAGGTTGTGCAGTCCCAATCCTTGGAGGTTTTCAAGCCTTCTCTCCCCCTAAATATGGTCTCCAAACATTGAACAGAACACTCTTGTTCGTGCAAGAAGGAAGCAAAAGCCTAAGACACCAGCAAAAGCTCTGCCTCACCTGGGCCCGCTCTTCCCTATGAGAGAGGTCTTCCACCAACCCCACCCTTCTTCCACCTTCAGCTTTGGCAGCTGCCTGTGCCTGGCCTGCCCACTTGCCTTCACCACTCACCTTTGTAACTGAGTCCTGACACATATCTTGGCACTCCCACTGTAAGGTGGAACCCACCCCACACCTGGAGTCTACCTGGCCATGGTGGCAGAGAGAGGCCAGGTCCCCTCTGCCCGACACTGGGCACAGCTTTTTCCTAGGAATGTCCCCAGGGAGCTCTCTTCATGTGTGTGTCAGCCTGTGCCCTGGCAGGGGTGGGACTGGGACAAGGGCTGCTGGGGCAGTGCTGAAGTAGCTCAGCTGGGAAAGCGTTAGACTGATAGATCTAGAGGTCCCTGGTTCAACCCCGGGCTTCAGCAACAATTTTTCTCCTGTAGATTTTTGCAGAGACTGCCTGCCTGTCTTCTTGCAGCCTGCCCTGGCCCTCCTTGCTCCTTCACCCCTTGCCAGAGCACTGCCCTGCACTGTAGCTGCAGATCTGCAGGTTTGAATGAGCCTTCCTCTTGCACTGCAAGCCCCCAGACTTCCCCTGGACAGGACTCTCCATTCAGTGCTTCTTTGGGGGAGTCTCCAGATGTCCCTTCTTCCCTGTTCCACAGCACTTGGCATCTCTCCTTTGAGGGGTCTCTGCAAAGACCCTGTCTCTCTCCTCTTTGCCATTCTCAATGATGCACAGACTGCTCCCCTTGTCATAGACACATCACGGGAGAAGAGCGTCTCTCCTGCTGGCAGTCATCAAGGGGATGTAGCTCAGTGGAAGAGCGCCCACTTCGCATGTGGGAGGTCCTGGGTTCAATCCCTGGCATCTCCACGGGTGGTGTTTTTGCCCTGACTGCCCAGCCTCAGGCAGGTGTGGGCTGGAGCTTGGGCACTGCTCCTCTCCAGGCCCTGTGGGCCTGCCCTGCCCACCCAGGGCTTGGCTGTGAGCTGGGCAGGGCTGTGGGATTCTCAGCTGGAGTTTTTCTTCCACCATCACCACTGGCTTGAGCAGAGCCTCAGCTCAGGGAACCTGGATCTGCTGAGGTCAGGCACAGCCCTGCAGAGGTGGGACTGGTAGGGCCAGTGCCCACCTCTTCTTCCTGGGGTGTTTGGTGACTCCATCCACCCTGTGCTGGTATGATCAGGGAGTCACAGGTCTGTCCCCAGCCATGCACAGGCAGTGAGGGCCGGGAGATGGTGCCTCGGCTGCTCCCCTGGCAATAACCCCCACAACCAAAATGGGGCATGAGACATGGATTTTCACTGCAGGGTGCCCAGCACCCTGGTGAGCCAAAACTCAGCGAAATAAGGCTGCTCTCCTATGGGCATTAAACAGCCCAGCTCTGCCCCGTATGGGGGCTGCAGTGCTGAGACTTGGGGGTCTCACTGTGACACCCCCTCAGGCAGGTCCTCGGGAGCTGCAGGAACAACCACAGGTCTGGGGTACAGCAACAATCTTGCTTTGCTGCAGAGAATGGACCCAGCCTGCAGGGGCAGACTGTTCAGGTCCCCAGATGCCATGAAACAGGCTCTTCCTGCTCAGGTGTGCTGCCCCCCTCAAGCACACACAGGCCTGTGGCTCATCTCCCCCAGGAGGAAGAGGAAAATGTCTGCCAGGTGCCAGAGTAAGGGAGAAATATTACACCTGTGGGAGGGCAGAGCTGGCAGCGAGGTGGCACAGGACAGGTGCTGGGTTCCTCTCCCCAGTGCCCACTTGGAGCACCTTGAGTCTGCACATCAGTGTCCATACTGTCCATAGCTCCCACCATCCTGTGTTCAGAAGATAACACTTCCCCCTTCTTCTTTACTTCACTTTTATACCTTCCTTCTCTTAGGTGCAGGTCTGGAGCTTGCCCCCATGGGAGTTTTCCAGGGAACGGAGGCTGTATTTGCAGTGCCCATGTCTGTCACCCATCACCATGGGGTTCTCACCATGAGAAAGCTGCTCTCCCGTGGGGTCTGCCAGCAGGAAAGCTCTGGGGTATGGGGCAGAGGGATGTGCGTGCCTGGGCTTCTCCCAGATCCCCCCAGGATCACCACAGGGGTGGAGGAGCTCTCAGCAGGGAATGGGGCAATGCTGAAGTGGGAGAGGATGTTGGTGACAGGCACCTGCTCTCCACTTCTTCTCTAGGGCCAGACCCTGCTGCTTGCAGCAGTACTGAGCTCCAGCAACTTCCCACATGGAACCCTGCCACAGACAGCCAAGGCACCTTCCAGCCCGCAGCAGAGGAGCCTTTTGGGGAAGTGCCGGAGGGGTGTGGAGACCCACCAGCGGGAGGAGAAAGGGCAGTTCGGGTGCCAGGTCCTGCCCAGGTGTCAAACCCTTCTCCCCCCCTGGCTGCTACATAAGAATTTTCTCTGCCCATGGGCACTGGGCAGCTGAAAGCCACAGCCAAGGGAGAGGGGCCCTGGCTCAGCTCCCAGCAGTGCCTCTTTTGTGGGGGGGGACCCAAAATCTCCTCTGCCATGGAAATGTGCCCATGTGAACATCCTCTCAGATGAGCCCTTCTCCAGGCCAGAGACTGGACCACAGCTTTTGAATGTAGCACACATCTCCTGGGGATCTTCTCTTCTCCCCCTGGCCCTCCAACAGTGCTGGGGGAAAGGTGCTCCCATCCCCCCTGCTCCCATCCCTCTTGTACCTGCACACAAGCACCACCCTGACACAAACCCAAACTGACATCCCTTTCGAGGCAGCAGGAGGGCAGGGGTGGGGGCTGGAGGAGAGCAGGAGGAGGGGTCCCAGGTCTGCCATGGCACCTTACAGCCTCTGCTCAGGAAGAAAGCAGCTCAGTGCCTTGACAAGAGTGCTCAGGGTCTGTGAGGTCCCAAGGCAGCAGGAGCAGCCCATGGAGACTGGGTTCCTGACAGAGCATGAGGAAAGGGAATCCCAGCCCTGTGTGTCCCAGAAAGCGGCTCTGCACCTTGTGCTGGGGCAGTGGGGAGCAGAGTTGCCTCCTAACCATTGTGGGAAGTAATCCATAGGCCATGTTCCCCCCTGGGGCTGGCTGGGATGTTCAGGGCACTGCAGCCACCTCAGGGCTCACTTCTGTGGGGCCACAGCCCAGGGCTTACCCTGACATGGCAGTTCTGTCATGGCCTCTGCACTGTGGGAACAGCTTGGCCCAGGCCCTGCCTGGGGCAAAGAGCATCTGGGAAACCCTAGGGCAAGGAAATGGGTGCTCTCACTGAGGTGCATCACAGAACCTATCAGAGAGCCATTTTGACTAGAAACTGCCTGTGGCCAGTAGGATGGAAATGTCTCTGTCAGCAGGATTATTCCCAAGTGACCGTGGGCTCTCACTGCTTCACAGCCTGACCCCAAGCCTGCTGGCCCTGAGACATGCCCATTTCCCCACCTCCATGACTTTGTTCTCTGCTCCTCCTTCTCAGCCTCAGGAAGATGCTCTGACACTTGGGCAGGCAAGCACCGGCTCCGGGTCAAAGCTGAACACAGCTGTTCTATTATGAACAAAGATGATGCACAGCATAAAAAGGGGAATAAAAATAGAGGAAACTCTGGGCGGTTTCTGTTGCCCCTGAGCCAAGGGACATGGTTCCCTGGTGCTCACGGATATCCCAGCTCCACAGACCTCTTCTCCCTCCTGGCTGCACCCAGCTGCACAGCAGGGATGGGCTCTCATGACCTGGGGCTCCGGGACTGTTGTGCACAGAGCTCTGGTGTCACAGCCATTGTGTCCTCAGGGCAATGTGCCAGAGACACCTCTTCAGCATCATCATAGCCCATGCTCCCCAGGGACAGGGGCCACGTGCCTCCTTCAGCTCCAGGGACCCCAGCACTTCTCCAGGACTGCAGGCTGGTCCCTGCAAGCAGCAAGGCAGAACATTGCAGTTTGACCCCATGGGGTCTCTACATCACCTTCCTCCCTGCTCCTCACCACATTCAACTCCTTCTCCCACCGCTAGTACCTCCAAGGAAAACTCCTGGGACAGGTTCCCCCTTCCCAGGAGGCTGGGGTCTCAGGACAGCAGTGACTTGGGTGGCACCAGGGATGGCACCCCAGGAACCAGCAGTGCTAAATTTCCCTCTCACCTCCAGGTGCATCCCTGGGGTCTGCTCTCTCCGCTGGCTCCCTGGGCATTTCCCTCTCTCCCTGCCCAGGGGCAACATCCTCCTCTGGACCAGAAACCTCCCTGGCATCATCATAACCATCTGCTCGGTCACCTCCAGGCAGGACAAGAACATCTGAAAAGAGAGGGGAGCTGGTGACAGTCAGAAGATACATCCTGCAGAGCAGAGAGAAGATGTGCAGGGACACAGGGCTGAGACACTGCTATTGGCAGCACCACAGGAGACT
The DNA here is from genome assembly GCF_929443795.1 of Astur gentilis. Classification (NCBI taxonomy): domain Eukaryota; kingdom Metazoa; phylum Chordata; class Aves; order Accipitriformes; family Accipitridae; genus Astur; species Astur gentilis. The sequence continues at coordinate 1,011,849 of NW_026060847.1, forward strand.
CCCATGTCCTCCTCATCTCCAGCGGTGACACGGAGTGACACCTCTGTCCATCACATGTCTTCAGGGAGATCAACTCCTTCTTGCCTCTGTTACCTGGTGCTGAGCCCAGACCATCCTCCTCCTCACTGACCCCAGGGTAGGGCTGCAGCTGGGTCAGGGACTCCTCTGAATAGGAGCCTGCAGAGATGCACGGTGGCTGTTAGGAAGTGAGCCCCACTGACCTGCCTCGTGGTCAGAGCTGCTGGGGAAGGGGGACCCACAGAGCTGGGGCTGTGTGGGGAGGAGGGCTGGGAAATCCCCCTGCCTCCCTGGGGCAAACCCTGTCTCAAAGGTGCTCCCAGAGCTGCCCTAGGACAGCCCTTTCCTTCACTCCACGCATGTCACATGGGGTGCAGGGGCAGGAAGAGTGGGGCTGTCCAGCTGGGACAGGCAAAGCTGGTTGGGAGGAAGCTCCCCTCCCAGGCCATGACCTGGATGCTGTCCCCACAGACCACATGGTCCCAGCATCACAATGGGCTGGGGTCTTCAGGGAATCAGCCCTGGGTTGGGGCCAGTGGAAAGGGTCCTGCAGATGTACGTCCAGGGAGGACCCACACCCACCTGAGCAACCAAACCTCGCCTGCTTCTCCCACACTGGGCTGTAACCAATCTCCTCGTACACAGCCTCAGGGAACATCTCCTGAGCACTCCTGCAGCCTGTGGACAGAGGTAGGGCTGGCACAAGCACAGGCAGAGGGGCAATGGGAATCACACTGCGCTCCCTCAAACCTTTTCCTTGGGCCAGTCCAGGACTGGCCAGACAGCACACTCCCACTGCACGGTCCAGGCACAGCTGCCACATCCCCAGTGAGGGCAACATCGCTGTGGAGATTATCTGGGGCAGCGTCACCCTTGCATCATCCCATCAGAGACAGTGCTCATGCCCCTCTGGCCCCAGGGTCATGCAACCCTTGTCTGACCCTGGAGCAGCTCCCATGTTTCCTCTCCACCTGGAGCTTTCCCCTAACTGTCCCATGGGTCTAGGGTAGGGCCCATGTCCTGCCAGGGTCTGCACAGGGCTGGGCAGAGGGGACAGCCTGGGGGCCTGACACCATGGGGACAGACCATGCTACCCTGCACTCCTTCCATCATCTCCCTTGTCACAGAGCATCCCCAGCACTACCCAGAGCACTGCCAGCCTTGGCCATCTCCTCTCTGCTCACATATATCCCAGCTCCACTCTGCCATTTCTCTCCTCGCCCCATCGCTACCTCCCCCCACCTCTGGGCTCTCTCCACCCCTTGCTGCTGGTGCCCCATGGCCAGCCAGTCAATGGTGTGGTGCATGGGACAGGTGGAAGCCCACGGTCTCATCCCCCCAGCTCTGCCTGTGCCCCTCACTGACACCCTGCAGCCCTTCCAGGAGGTATCTCCCCCTGGGACCACTGTGGAAAGACCAACCTCTGCGCCCAGCCCTGGTGCATAGAGCTTGCCCAGCCAGGAGGGCCAGGAGCAGGCAAAGAAGGACCCCCAGGATGATGCAGATGATGACGGGCACTGAGACTCTCCCGCTGACAGTCGGACGGCCCCGGGGAGAATCTTTGTGGGTAAGAATATGGAAAGGCCAGCAGCAGGCCTAGGTGAGGTGGAAAAAGCATCATTCCTGACCCCCATAAAACAAAGCAGCAGGGGGTGGAGGGCCCCAGGGATGAGTGATGGAGAAGCTCCTACCCTGATGAGTAAATTACAACTTTCCCTAGCCCCCTCACCACCAGACCAGTGCCTTCTCCTGGGAGTTTCACCCCTCAGCAAGGAGCCCCTTCCACCCAGCTGTGGGTCACAGTCTGGCCCTGGGGATACCCAGCCCCGGGGGGAAGACAAGTTACCTGCTTGGGGTTGGGATGCTGCTATCCTGGGTGTAGCTGCAGAGGAGAAAAAGGAGAGCTGGGCTGAGAGGGTGGGTGTGCGGGTACCAGGAAGCCTCCTCCCCAACACACCGAGTGTGTGTCTGTGGATGTCCCTGACACATCCTACCCAAATTGCCCCTCCTAGAGTGCTATAAAGAGAGGCTGGGAAAGGGCTCAGTGCCTCTGCTCTGGGTGGCAGGCAGGATGGCACAGGCAGCCCAGGGGATAAACCTGGGTCTGCAGGGCCCCGCGGGCAATGGCCAGAACACATCCAGTTCCACCAAGGCTGCTCCCCACTTGGCACCAGGGTCCTGCACTCTGCAGGAACCTTCTTGCTCTTGGGAGATCAGGGGCCATGGCAGGACCAAGGCGGCAAAAGATCTTCCCCAGCTCCCTGCCAATACGCAAGCAAGGGGTCCCAGCCCTGCCACTCACCTGAGCAGTTCACAGCAGCATCTTCCTTATGCCGGCAAGCACCACCATCCCCAGGCCGGGCCCAGCAGTCCTGCAGAGACAGCTCTGTCCCCCGGCACTCCACCTGCTCCAGCCAGATGGGGCCCGTCCCCTCCCCAAACGCAGCCTCATGCAGGGCAGACACCGCCGGGCCACAGCCCAGCTGCCTGCAAGCCACCTCAGCATCCCGCATGTCCCAGGAGTCGTCGCACACCGTCCCCAAGAGCCACGGTGCCAGACCTCCACTCTGCCCGAGCACCTGTCCTCACCTCCCACGGCACGAATCTTCTCCCTGTCTGGAGAAGGCAAAGACCTCCCATGGCACTGAGAGAGCAGGCAGAGCCCTGCCAGACAAGAAGCATCCACAAATGAGCAGCTCCCTACCTGTGCACCTCGTGGAGTTGGGGCACGGGGCCAGCAGGATCGAGGGCATTTCTGGGCGTCTTCCTGAAGAAGGAAACACTGTGGTGAAAGGGCTGGTTTGGGAGATCGTGCAGAAGAGAGCAGGGCTGAGCTCTGCTTGTGCCTCCTTCTGCCATCTCAGTCACAGCACCAACTGAACCCTGGTCATTGAGAGGACAGACACAGGACCGTGGGGGGACCCCAACTGCTCAGCCCCACAAGGTCCCTGTTTAACAGAGCAGCAGGAAAGTGTCTATGGCAGGGAGGCTCTTCTGAACCCTGTCTGGTCTCTTCTGAGACCTCACCTGGAGATGCCTCTGCCTCCCCCAGGCGCTGCTGGCAACCTGGGTGGCAACTGCTGCTGGACCTGTGTGGCTGTGATTGCTTTTCTGCCACCAGCAGCAGAAGGGACTGACATGGAAAAGAAAAGCCCCTCCAAGCTCTTTTTCTGCCTTTGGCTGTGCTCAACAGGGAGCAGGAGGTAGAGTGACACTGGGGTGCCCAGGTGGCTCAGAGTTACCATTGCAGGTGATGTGGGCCTCCTCTTCTGGGTCTTCACATGACTGTGGGTTCCAGGGAGCAGAGGGACACTGCCAGAAGGAGCTGGTTTTCTCCCCACACTGCACATTATCCAGCCATGTAGGGCCAGACACCCTTCCATAAGACAGGGGTGTTTCCAGGGATCCTCCGTCCCCACAGCCCAGCTCCTTGCATGCCAGCGACACCGTGTCAAGAGTATTCGAGTTGGAGCAAATGCTGCCCCATGTCCCATTGAAGAAAATCTGCAGGTGCCCGGAGCAGCCATCACTGTTCTCCAGCCTCAGGGCCACGAACTCTGGGAGGAAAGACACCAAGGGGAAACAGGCTGGTCTGGGGCTGTGGGATCCAGGACAGCTCTGCACCCCCCAGGCCCACAGCTGGGTAGGGCCATGGCCAGTACGTCCCCCTTGCACCCAAGGGTAGAGAGAAGCCCCTGATGGACAGACACCCCTGCCCTTCCTGCTAGCCCTCGGGAACGGCTGATCTCCCCAGGGACCCACAGTGGGACTGAGGGTACCCGTGCATGGGTGTCCACAGGACATGCTTGGGCAGGAGCTCAGAGGCAGCCAGGGACAGCCTTGGCCATGCCTGCCTCTCCTTGTGTCCTGGTCTCCACGGGAGCCAGGCTCCCACTACAGCTCCCGGCACAGACCTGAGCAGACGACTCCCGCATCCTCTTTGTGCCCATAGTCGTGCTGCCCCCAGGGCCCGGCAGGGCAGTCCCAGAGAGCAGCTTCAGCCCCAGAGCAGTTCACACCATCCAGCCAGATCTGCCCAGAGCCTTCCCCAAACTGAGTGGAGCCGGCTGCCTCCACTGCCCCTCCACAGCCCAGGTGGTGGCAAACAACGGTGGCATCAGACAGGTCCCAGCCATCGTCACAGACAGTCCCCCAGATGCCCTGGTAGTAGATCTCCACTCTCCCAGCACAGCGCCCGGCCCCATTCACCAGCCGGACCCTTTGGCTCCCTGTAGTGGGTAGAAATCCCAGTTGCTGTCAGGGGTCAGCTGCCCACCCACCCCATCACCTGGGGGGCCCGTGCAGCTCCGCTCACCCCAGCAAATGACTCCCACGTCCTCCACAACCCCTGCCGCCGGTGCACTCTCAGGCAGGGAGGTGTTGCAGAGGGCCAGGCTGGCCTCATGCCCTGTGCACCGGACCCCTCGCAGCCCCACGGGACCCGTCCCTCGCTCAGGCTTTGGGGGGTTGTAGGCTGTCCCTGCCTCTCTGCACCGCAGCTGCCGGCACACCACGCTGGCCTCCTGCACGTCCCACTGGTCATCCAGGACTCTGCCCCATGTCCCATGCTGGAAGATCTCCACTTGTCCATCGCACCGGCTCTCTCCACCAACCAGCTGCAGGGATGCAAAGCTGGCTGAGCCTGGGGAGAGCAGAGATGCCACAGACATTGGTGGTACCGGGGAGCATGGCATCCTTCAGGGATGAGGGCGAGGGCAGATTTTCCGACCAAACATGGCAAGATTGAGCCTTTTGCTGACAAGAAGCAAGGGCAAAATCCTCTCTGCAGCTCACACCCAGGTCTGCTGCTGCTGCGGGGCACCCAGGCACCTGCTTCCTGAGTGGTGGGATGAGGCTCTGCAGAGCTCTGTCTGGGGATGGGATGCAGTTGTCTGCAGCCAGAGGGATGGAGCACAGCCCTGCAGCCCTGCTCTGGGATTGACCCACAGTAGGAGAATGGAGGAGCCCAGGCCTGGTGGTGGTGCTGGAGCCTAAGCCACTGCCCTGGGGGCAGATGCCTGCCTCCGTTCAGCCCTCAGCTCTCCCAAAGTAGAGCGGTCACTCTGAGCAGGCAAAGCCCTCCAGATGGCTCCTGGGGAAGCCAGGGTTTCTCCAGGGAGAAATTCAGCCTTGCACTGCTGTGGGATCCCTGCTCTGCGTGGCCACGTCACACACAAGGTGCAAATGGATTTAATGCAGCATTTTTCCAGCACTCACCTGAGCAAATGACAGCAGCGTTGTTCCCGTGGGAGCATGGTGAGGCCCCCAGGGTGATCACTGGGCACTGTCCCAGATGGGCTTCTGTCCCGTCACAGTGGAATGAGTCTCTCCAGACAGGGCCAGTCCCTCTCCCAAAATGCTCTCCTCCAGGAATGGACTCAGCAAACCCACAGTTGAGTTGACGACAGAGAACGTGGGCATCCGAGAGATCCCAGCGGGAGGCACAGAGAGTCCCCCAGGTCCCCGACACCTGGACCTCTACCCTCCCTGCACATGCTGTGCTGCCATTCACCAGCTTGAATCCTGTGTATTCTGGGGACAGAGGAGGAGGAGAGAGGGTAGATTGGTGCTTGCGTACCGTCAGTAGCTGGCGGAGAGGCCAGAGGGACAGCATGCCTTCTCCTTCTGCACTATTTTTGTGCTGCAGACAATCCCATCATCCCTCCTGTCCTCACACCTGGCCCAGCACGGTCCTTGCTCTGTTCCCCAACCACTGGCACAGCCCTGGTGTTCAACACCTCCCTGAGTCCTTATGTGTGCAGGTGACAACAGCGCTTTTTGCATGGGTGCAGGGCTGGTCCCTGGAGGACCCTCTGCGGCAGGAGATGAGGCGGGATTCATTCCCCACACACTGCAGCTCTCCATCCCAGATGGGACTGACCCCTTCTCCAAAGTGAGCTGTCCCAGTGACAGGCAGGGCCACACCACACTGCAACTCCCTGCAGACCACATCAGCAGCTTTGGGACTAAAATGTGAATCACAGACAGTTTTCCACTGGTCCCCGTCATGGATCTCCACACGTCCTGAGCAGTGGCTCTTCCCTTCCACCAGCCGGACAAATCCTGAAAAAAAACCAAAACAACTGGGAGTTCCCAGAGCCCTCTGGCAGTTAAATCCCCACATCCTGCATCATCTCCAAGCAAGCCATGACCAAACTGCGCATTGCACATCGCACAGGAAGTTGTTGCGGGAGTGTTGGTGACACAGGCACATCCAGACCCTGACACACCCCATCTCCACAGCATCACAGTGCTCGAGGGTATGTGTCTGTCGCAGACTCACACCCACAGGTACTGCTCAGACAAACTGCTCCCATACATGGCTCCCTGTGTTGCCTGGCATTGTCTCCCCAGCACCACAGTAGTGTGAGCAGTTTGGATCCAGGAGAACTGGCCCAGATGATAATGACTGCTGCAGCCTGCTCTGCCCCTCCAAGCTTGGAGACAGGCTCAGGAACCCCTTGGAGACACTGGAAATGCACCCCATTCCCAGGTGGTTCTCAGGCCATTGGGGCACTGCTATTAGGTGGGACTGGGCACAGAGGCGGTGCAGGTGTACCTGCTGTCACTGTCTTCACCAGCCCCCAGCTCCAGTGCCTGACTGGGGAGGGGGTCCTCAGCCAGGGCCAGAGTACACTGCCAGGTGTGCACATCCCCTGCCAACAGCTGGGTAGAGGGCAGCAGAGTGGGCAAAGGAGCCGCCCTGGGTTGACACAAGCTCCCAGTGCAAGGACGGGCACCAAGGAGAACCAGAAAGTGCTGGCAAATCCCCTGTGGCACAGGGCAGCCAGGGGCTGGGGTAGGCAGGAGAGGCTGGGCAGGAGGTCAACACTGTCTGCACAGGGCTGTTTCCCTGTGGGCTGGCTCTCATGGGGTGAGCCTGGAAGAGGAATGAAGTGGCCATGGGCCACCCTGTTCTTTTGCCCAAGCCCAGCACTCCTCCCCTCTAAGCAGCCCCTCTGCTTTGGGGAACTCATGTCTCCCAGTCCCTGGCCACCTTGGGCCCTTCCTCAGGACTGTGGGCGGCCATGTGTGCTGCTTTCACTGCCTCTGCCATGGTGAGACCTGGTCCTCGGTGCTGCCAGACAGGTCCTGGCTGAATGGGAGGAGAAAGATGGGAACCAAAGGAGACTGCAGAGCAGGGCATGGCATTCATCTCTCAGCTGGAGGCCCCGACGGAGGGTGGACTGAGCAACGTCCCAGACCAGGCAGTAGAGAGTTCATCTGGGGCCTTCCTCAGGGACCAGGGAAACCAGCAATGACAGTCACAGCTTGGCAGTGTGCCTGGCCACCCCAGGACCTGCTCCAGTACCCCTCCATTGTTCCCTGAGGGTGTAGCCAGGTCCCTTCCCCCATCCTGGCCACAAAGGTAGGGAATGGGCTGGCCCCTTACCTGAACACGTCACTCCAGCATCCAAATGGTGATCACAGTACTCTCGAGTCCATTCTGTGTTTGTGCAGTCAGACAGGGCAGACTCGGTGCCATCACACTCCACACCAAACATCCAAATGGGGCCAGATCCTGGCCCAAAGTGTGCCTCCTCATGAGCTTCAAGAGCAGATCCACAGCCTAGCTGCTTACACACCACTGCAGCATCACTCATCTCCCAGAAGTAACCACACACAGTCCCCCACTGGCCCTGTTGTTTCACCTCCACTCTTCCAGCACAGTGCCAGCTGCCACCCTCCAGCCTCACCTCCGCAGCTCCTTCGAACACCAACATGGGAGCAGTCAGAAGAGCACCAAGCCCCAGACTGCAGGTCTGGAAGCCCCCCTTCCCACACGGAGTCACAGGCACCAGCATGGGAGCCCTCCCCCTTCCACGCTGTCCCCGGGCCACTGTGGGAGCCCCTCCTCTTCCCATGGGCTGTGCAGGCTGGGAGTGCTCAACGCCAGTCCTGCTGGGCCATTCACCATCTCACAGCCCTTGGCACCTCCTTCCACTCCAACAGCCCCATGCCCGTGTCCACCTCCACACTGTGTCCCAAGGCCCTGCCCAGGGCACCATCTCCTCCCCAGCCCAGTACACCCTGCACAGCCCCGTGGCCCCAGGCCCACAGCTTCCCCTGCCCACCACCTGCCCTGGCACCACCCAAACCCACACCACACACTGAGCTTTCCGTGTCCTCAGGGAGCACCGAGAAAACTCCAACGATAACCCCAACACATGTCCCCTCCTCACCCCTGGCATCAGCCCAGCCCCCGTGCTTGGCCAGGGCCCCTAGGAAGGAAACTTCTCTGCCACCTGTGGGTGCAGACTGCCCTGTCCCCTTCTCTCTGTGAGGCACAAACTACCTTCCTGGGGTCGGGGCTCCCCTGCAGCCTGGCGGCAGTGGGCAGCACACAAACCCTCCAGGGCACCCTAGAGATTGGCTGTGCCCTGGGGATCGCCAAGTGCTGCCATCACCAGCTGGGCCACTACCAGCCTCAAGGGTACAGCACTGGGGAACAAGGGGTCCCAAAAGGGTAACCCAGGATGGAGTGTCCATAAATGCAGCCAGGCATGGGCTGCCATAAATACAGACAGGACCAGGGAAAGTCAGAAGGTCCATGGGCTTGAACAGCTTCTGACCCTTGTCTCAGTGGAGCCTGGAAAGGAACCGCATTCCCAGAGGGATCCCCATGACCCCACTGGTGCCCACTGGCCCCAGCAAGTGGGATGAGGGAACCAGCATTTACCCATGCACAGCTGGACCGAGAGGAGAAGCCACAGCACGTGTGGGAACACCAGTCCCTCTATCCCCATCCTGAGAGTCCTGCCCAGCCAGCACACCCCTGCTGCACTACACTCCCTGTCACGGCTCCCGGGAACTCACGGGGACAACAGCAATGGGAGGGTTATATATCTCTGCAGATGCCAACTCAGCTACAGGAGGAGCCAACTGAAGCAGCAGCACCATTTTAGACATTATCAGGAGCGATCTCCCCTCCGACACAGCCCAGCCCTCCAATGAACTTCTCCAGCGCCATTCATGACCATATATGAGAGATGCCTCCGCTACAGGTGTCACGTCACTGTGGTGGGGGGCCGTCACAAGACAGGGCCAGTTGTCGGGGGGGAACAGGTTTTTCACCCCCTGAACTGTGCCATGTGGACTAGGAGCACTGAGCAACTCCTATTCCGGGCACATCCAAGAGCCCAAGGAGCCACCCCTGTGCCATGGGAATCACAGGGCTGCGACTGCAGTGGGGGCTGCGTCAGGAAGGGAAGGAAACAGCCCCTGCCCCTGCTTCAGACCCCTCTCTGCTGGGAACAGCAGCTGGGAAAGGGCCTTGGCCAGGGGAAGAGCTCCATTCCATGAGTGCCGGCTCGTTCGTCCCTCCCTGGAGAGCCCCATGGTGGGTCCCTCGCAGAAGCCAGAGACAGAGCTGGGACATGTCCCTGTCCAGCAGCAGACATGCAGCCCAGAGGCTCAAATGTGTCCCTGACTGTTGGCATGTCACCGAGGGGCCGTTATTCCCCACGGGTGGCTTGGGAGCTGCAGCCTGCAGGTGCACAAACCACAGCCCACGTGGCTGCACAGCACTCCCTGCGCTCCGGAGGAAGTCTGTGGTTTCCTCCTGGCGCCGTGCCCAGGCACATCCCTGCAGTGCCCCCGAGCCAGCCCTACCCCAACTGCTCCATCCAGGGCTACAGGGGCTGCTCCTTTGGCCTCGCAGAGACGGTACCGGGAGGATCCTGTCCCCTCTGATGCCCTTGTGACAGCACACGGCCGCCCTGCACCGAGCCCCGCAGGCATGGGGTGCCATCGGTGACGTGAGCACCGCCATCCTTCCATGGCCACCACTGCGTGCTCATGATTTATACTGACAGTGACCTCACACCCCTCCTACTGCCACTACTGCGTGTGCCTGAGTTATAGTGCCACACGTGTGCATGCGGTGGATGGACTTCTGCTAATGATGGTTCTTCCAAAAAGCCGTGTTTGGTTGTGGTCTGAATATTATTTTGGTGACACCAGAAGCACCGACCCAAGCTATGTGCCAGCCCCTGGCCTATTAGCTCTCCAGGCATGATTGACATCACAAGTTCATCCATACACAGCCATGTGCATACTCCTAGCCTATCTGCTACTCAGCCACAGGTGACGTTATAGTGTCTGCATCTGACACAGGCCTGCTCCTGGGCTATCGGCTATTCAAACACCAATGACCTCAAAACCACCAACACAAACTAGGGGCCTGCTCCTGTCCTATCAGCTATGCAGGCAGCAGTGACCTCACATGTACGTGTACACCCATTTGCCAGGTACTTGCTGTTGCAATAGTGTCCCTCCGGTGACCTTACAAGAACCTATAAGGCCATGAACCTGGTCATGGCCTATGAGCTTTTCAGATCAGAGTGACAACACAAGTACATACCCTAGCCACGTGTCTCCCTGTCCTGGTTTCAGCTGAAATAGAGTAAATTTTCTTCCTATTAGCTGGTACAATGTTATGGTTTGAGTTCAGTATGAGAAGAATGTTGATAACACTGATGTTTTCAGCTGTTGCTAAGGAATGTTTAGTCTCAAGTCAAGGATTTTTCAGCTTCTCATGCCCAGCCAGAGAGAAGGCTGGAAGGGCAGAAGAGGTTGGCACAGGACAGAGCCAGGGCAGCTGACCCAAAGTGGCCAATGGGGTATTCCATACCATGTGATGTCACATTTAGTATATAGACTGTGGGGAGTGGGGGCAGGGGGATTGCCGCTGAGGGACTAGCTGGGTGTCCATTGGTGGGTGGTGAGCAATTGCACTGCGCATCATTTGTATATTCCAATCCTTTTGTTATTACTTCTGTCATTTTATTAGTGTTATCAATATCATTAGTAGTTTCTTCTTTTCTGTTCTATTAAACCGTTCTTATCTCAACCCACGAGTTTTACTTCTTTTCCTGATTTTCTCCCCCATTCCACTGGGTGGGGGGGAGTGAGTGAGTGGCTGTGTGGTGTTTAGTTGCTGGCTGGGGTTAAACCATGAAACTCCTTCTTGCCTATCAGCTACTCAGGCACCAGTGAGCTGGCCACCACATCTCCACCTACTTGCTATCTGCCTGTGAGATGCAAAGGCACAAATGACCTCACAAGCTCTGATGCAAGCCACACCCCTACTCTTAACCTCTCAGCTGCACAGGTATCAGTAATCTCACAACCACTTACACAAGCCACCTGCCAGCTCCCAGCCTATGATCTGCTCAGGCACCAGTGACCTCACAAGCACATACCAACCTATTTTCTATGTGCTCGTCTGGTGGGGTGACCCCATGTGGCAGCCTCCACTCAGTCACTTGCTCACTCCCCACCGGTAGGATGGCAGAGGAAAGTGGAAGGACAAAAGCGAGAAAAATATCTCATGGGTTGAGGTAAAGACAATTTAATAAGTGGATTACCTCTTCTACTTTGAAGAATGCCCAGCACTCCCCTAGTTCTATTGCTGACTATGATGTCATATGGTGTGGAATATCCCTTTGGTCCATTGGGGTCAGCTGTCCTGACTTTGTCCCCTCCCAGCCTCTTGCCACGCCCAGCCTCCTTGCTGTTGGGGCAGACTGAGAAACAGAAAAGGCCTTGATGCTGTGCAAGTGCTGCTCAGCAGTAGCTACAATGTCAGTGTGTTATCCATCAACACTCTTTTGACCACCAAGGCAAAGTTCAGCACCACAGGGGCTGCTAACAAGAAAATTAACGCCATCCCAGCCAGACCCAGTACAACCTTCACACCTTGTTCCCTCCCGTTTACATCCTGCTCAGGTCCTACAGGATTCAATACATTTACATCCACCATCACCACCCCCTTCCCCACCCTTTGACAGGACGTACACACAGCATACTGGATTTGGCTGGTGTGGCTCAGGTGGACCTGGACAAGTGCCAGCACACTCCTGACCTCTCCCCTCTCTCAGTCAGCCAGAGCTGTTTGAAACATTCAATCAGGTTATCAACCTAAGGACAAGGAAATGTGTATAGCACCAGTCTGCACTCCACGGTGGTCTTACAGGTAGCTGTGAGATCCCCCACAGCCCCATGGGGAAAGGGAGTTCCCCATTACCACCCTCCCTCTCTGCTTGGAACCTCAAAAGCCACTTTGCAGTTCATGGGCTCACTGGCTAGTTCCTCTCGTCCACATGGTCTTTTTTGAGAGCCTCATCGGGTCTTTTCTGTATTGTCCCCATGCACGTATTCTTCTGAAGTTGGCATTTTGTCCTGCCTTTCCATGTTTGCAGATGGTTTTGCCTGTGTCTTGCATCTCTGAGGAAAGCTCAGAGTCTGCCCCAGTAACCCTGCATGGCCATCCTGCTGGGCTGGGCTGGGATGTGGGGGCCTCCCAGGCCAGTTCACAGGATACCAGCATAACCATCAGCAGCATTCAGTCAGCGGTGAGGCCACCGGAGACAACGGTAAGTTGGTGGCTAAGTGCTAGATTGAGGTGGACTGGGAGGTTCACGAGGCCCAGGACCCCCAGGGAAGAGCAGAGGGACTGTCGAGAGCCAGCAGCTCTCATGAGAGAGTCTGATGCAGTGTGGGCATTGCCAGGGGGAACTGTGGGAGATTTAAACAGCCCTGAGGAGCGCCAGCAACCAGGACTGTGGGGAACAGGGCAGGCAAACAGGGCGTGTCCTGTCAGAAAGGGCGTGGTGCGTCAGTTTGCATGGCACTTCACACAGGCAGGGCCTGCAGGTAGGCCACAGCCCCCCCCTCTTCCCAGCTCGAGAAGGCCTCTCAAGTAGTGGGCATCGGCCCAGAGGGAGACCCAGGTATGGTTGCCACTCGGGTGAAAGCCATTGCTACGAAAAATGTGGCGACGCAGACAGAGCTCCCATGTAAAAGTGCATCTGTCCAGGTCTCTGGCTGCAGGGAGTGCCTGAGTCTATCACTGATGACGGAGGGCAGTGGGGACACCTCTTGTGTGAGGTGTGACCAGGTGGATGATCTGCTCAGCCTGGTGGCAGAGCTGAAGGAGGAAGTGGAAATGTTGAGGAGTATCAGGGAGTGTGAGAGGGAGATAGATTGTTGGGCCCACACCCTACCATCCCTAGGCAGAGGCAGCAGATGGAGGCTCCGCAAGAAGCAGAGGTTCCCCTGCCCTCTTGCCACCAGGCAGGAGGGGACCTGGATACAGGATGGAGGGGAATGGATACAGGCGAATCCCCTCCCGGTCTCCTTCACCTTCCCAGTTGCTGCTACACAACAGGTATGGGGCTCTGGAACTTGAAGGCCAGGTCAGTGAAGATCAGGGTGTAGATGAAGTCCTACCTAGGGAGGTGCTTAGGCCCAGTCAGTCAGCCCCACGCATTCTCACAGCCTCTGAAAAAAGAAAACAGAGGGTAATTGTCGTAGGCGACTCCCTTCTGAGGGGGACAGAGGTCCCAATATGCAGAGCTGACCCATCCCACAGGGAAGACTGCTGTCTCCCTCGGGCCCAGGTAAAAGACATTACCAGTGCACTCCCTGGCTGGTTTGGACCTGTGATTATTACCCATTGCTGGTTGTGCAGGTTGGCAGTGATGAGATTGCAGAGAGAAATCCAAAGGTCATCAAAAGGGACTTCAGGGCACTGGGCCGATTAGTGGAAGGATCGGAAGCACAGGTAGTGTTTTCCTCAATCCCTTCAGTGGCAGGGAAAGACGCTGAAAGGAACAGGAAAACACACCTGGTTAGTACAATGGCTCAGAGACCAGTGCCATCGGTGGAATTTTGATCATGGTTTTTTGATCATGGGGAGGTTTACATGGCACTGGGCTTGCTAGCTACAGATGGTTTCCAGCCATCTCTAAGGAGTAAAAGAATCCTTGCTCATGAGATGGCGGGGCTCATGGAGAGGGCTTTAAACTAGGTTTGAAGAGGGTAAGGGATAAGACTAGGTGCACCAGAGATAAACCTTGGGGCAGCACGCCGATATTAGGGGTGGATTCGATAGGGCAGCTCAAACGCATCTATGTCAATGCATGCAGCATGGGGAATAAACAGGAGGAGCTGGAAGCCATCGTGCAGCAGGATAGATATGACTTAGTCGCCATCAGGGAAACATGGTGGGACAACTCCCATGACTGGAGTGCTGCAATGGATGGCTATAAACTCCTCAGAAGGGATAGGCAAGGTAGGAGAGGTGGTGGGGTGGCTTTCTATGTTAGGGAATGTTTGGACTGTACAGAGCTACACGATTCTGATGACAAGGTGGAGTGCTTGTCAGTCAGGATGAGAGGGAAGGCCAATGAGGCAGATATTGTGCTGGGAGTCTGTTATAGACCACCTGACCAGGTTGAAGAGATGGATGAATCATTCTACAAGCAGCTGCCAGTAGTCTCAGAATCATGTGCCCTTGTCCTCATGGGGGACTTCAACTTCCCCGATGTCTGCTGGAAAAACAACACAGCAGAGAATAAATAATCTAGGAGGTTCCTGGAGTGTGTGGAAGATGACTTGCTGACACAGGTGGTAGGTGAGCCAACCAGGGGAGGAGCCTTGCTAGATCTACTGTTTATGAACAGGGAAGGACTGGTGGGAGGTGTGATGGTCGGAGGCCGTCTTGGTCTTAGCGACCATGAAATGATAGAATTCTCAATTCTTGGTGAAGCAAGGAAGGTGGTCAGCAAAACCACCACTATGGACTTCCAGAGGGCAAACTTTGGCCTCTTCAAGGCACTGGTTGAGAAAGTCCCTTGGGAGACGGTCCTGAAGGGCAAAGGGGTACAGGAGGGGTGGACATTCTTTAAGAAGGAAATCTTAATGGCTCATGACCAGGCTATTCCCGTGTGCCGCAAGTCGAACTGCCGAGGAAAATGACCGACCTGGCTGAACAGGGAGTTTTTGTTAGAAGTCAAGAAAAAAAGGAGAGTTTATCACCTCTGGAAAAGGGGGAGGGCAACTTGGGAGGAGTACAGGGATCTTGTTAGGTTATACAGGGAGAAAATTAGAAAGGCAAAAGCTCAGCTAGAACTCAATCTGGCCACTATTGTAAGGCACAACAAAAAATGTTTTTACAAATATGTTAACAGCAAAAAGAATCCCAAGGAGAAGATCTATCTTTTAATGGATACAGAAGGGAATGTAGCCACCAGAGATGAGGAAAAGGCAGAGGTACTTAATGCCTTCTTTGCTTCAGTCTTTAATTGGGAGACCAGTTATCCTCAGGGTACTCTGCCCCCTGAGCTGGAAGGTGAGGATGAAGAGCAGAATATACGCCCCTTAATCCAGGAGGAAATAGTTAGGGACCTACTACACCATCTGGACACTCACAGATCTATGGGACCTGATGGGATCCATCCAAGAGTACTGAGGGAACTGGCAGAGTCTTGCCAAGCCACTCTCCATCATCTATCAGCGATCCTGGTCAACAGGGAAGGTCCCAGAGGACTGGAGGCTTGCCAGTGTGACTCCCATTTACAAGAAGTGTCGGAGGGAGAATCCGGGGAACTACAGGCCTGTCACCTGACCTCGGTACTGGGAAAGATTATGGAACAGTTTGTCTTGAGAGCACTCACATAGCAAGTCCAGGATAAGCAGGGCATCAGGCCCAGTCAGCATGGGTTTATGAAAGGCAGGTCCTGCTTGACCAACCTGATCTCCTTCTATGACCAGGTGACCTGCCTAGTGGATGAGGGAACGGCTGTGGATGTTATCTCCCTTGAATTCAGCAAGGCCTTTGACACTGTCTTTCATGGCATACTCAAGAAGCTGGCATTTCCTGGCTTGGACAAGTGTACTCTTTGCTGGATGAAAAACTGGCTGGATGGACAAGCCCAGAGGGTTGTGGTGAATGGAATGAAATCCAGTTGGTGGCCAGTCACCAAGTGATGTTCCCCAGGGCTTGGTGTTGGGCCTGGTTCTATTTAATATCTTTATCAATGATCTGAACAAGGGGATTGAGTGCACCCTCAGCAAGTTTGCAGATGACACCAATTTGGGAGGCAGGATTGATCTGCTTGAGGGTAGGGAGGCTCTACAGAGGGACCTAGACAGGCTGGATTGATGGGCTGAGGCGAATTGTATGAGATTCAACAAGGCCAAGTGCCGGGTCCTGTGCTTGGGTCATGACAACCCCATGCAGCACTACAGGCTTGGGGAAGAGTGGCTGGAAAGCTGCCAGGCAGAGAAAGACCTGGGTGTGCTGTTTGACAGACAGCTGAATATGAGCTAGTAGTGTGCCCAGGTGGCCAAGAAGGCCAACAGCATCCTGGCTTGTATCAGAAATAGTGTGGCCAGCAGGAGCAGGGAGGTGATTCTTCCCCTGTACTCGGCACTGGTGAGGCCGCACCTCGAGTACTGGGTTTAGTTTTGGGCCCCTCACTACAAGAAAGACATTGAGTTGCTGGAACGTGTCTAGAGAAGGGCAACCAAGCTGGTGAGGGGCCTGGAGCATAAGTCTTATAAGGAGCAGCTGAGGGAGGTGGGGCTGTTTAGCCTGGAGAAGAGGAGGCTGCGGGGAGACCTTATCGCTCTCTACAACTACTTGAAAGAGGATTGTAGTGAGGTGGGTGCTGGTCTCTTCTGTCAGGTGGCTGGAGATAGAACAAGAGGAAATGGATTTAGGTTAGATATTAGGAAAAATTTCTTTACCGAGAAGTTTGTCAGACATTGGGATAGGGTGCCCAGGGAAGTGGTTGAGTCACCATCCCTGGAAGTATTCAAAAAGCGAGTAGACAGGGTACTCCATAACATAGTTTAGTAACATGGTTTAGTGGGCATGGTTGATGGTTGAACTCGATGATCTTGAAGGTCTTTTCCAACCTAAATGATTCTATGATTCTATGTATACTGCTGTGCTTTGTACTCATGGCTAGAACAGTGCTGATAACACAATGGTGTTTTGGCTGGTACTGAGCAGTGCTCGCACCACATGAAGGCTGTCTCTCCAACCCCCCTCATAGCTCCTAGGCTCAGGGTGGGCAAGTGGTTGGGAGGGGACATAGATGGGACAGCTTACCTGAATTGACCAAAGGGATAGTCCATACCGTATGACATAATGCTCCATTATAAAAGCTGAGAGAAAGTGGTGGGGAGAGGGGATGACATTTCTTATTAAAACATTTGTCTTCCAAAGCAGTCACTACATGTACTGAATCCTTGCCTCCCAGGAGGTGGCTGGATATTGTCTGCTGATGGGAAGTACAGAATAAATCTCCTTTGGTTTTGCTTTGCTTCTGCATGTGGCCTTTGGGTTTTGCTTTATTTTTTCTCCTACCCCCCAGCCCCCCCCCCCTCCCCCCCCGCCTCCCCGTTGAACTGCCTTTATCTTGACCCATGAGTTCTTTCACCTTATATTCTCCCCTCGTCCTGCTGAGGAGGGGGAGTGAGAGAGCAGCTTGCTGGGCACCTGATGGCCTGCCAAGTTTAACCTACCAGAGTCATCTTGCCTAACTCTCCTGCTATAGGCAGTTTTAACTAGATGTGATTGCTCAAGGACTACCCGCAGCTTTGTGTCATCCACAAAGGAGTTGAAAGAGCATTTCGTCCCATCATACAGAGAGAGAATAAAAATGTTCCACAGCAGTGGTCAAGGGCTGGTCACTGAGGGATGCCACTAGTAAGTGGCTGCCAGGAGGACTTTGTACCATGGATGATATTTGACTCTCATCATTCAGCCAACTTCCCACCCACCACATATTCCACTTCTTCAGTCCAGCTGCCAACAAACTAGCTGTAAGAAGACTATGGGAGACTTTATCAAAGGTCTTGCTAATGTCTGGGTACATAACAGCCCCTTCTTTTCCCTCCCACATGTGTTCTGCAATCCCTTTCTTCTCCTTCAAATGCCTGGAGGTGGCTGCAGGATGACTTGCCATATCACCTCCCCTGGTGGGGCTGACCAGTCTGTAATTCTCCCAATCCTCCTTCCTGCCCTTTTTGAAGACTGCTTTCAGGTCTGCCTTTTCCAAGTCCCCAGGACCCTCTCTGATGGCTCTGGCCTTTCCAAGGTGTTTGATAGAGGTCTCTCAATGACCCAGGCCAGCCTTCTCAATCTCCCTGACACCAAAAGCCTTCTCAATATCCCAAACTTGCAGAGAAGTGCCCAGGACACAACACATACCTGTCCAGGCCCTCAGGGCTACTTCAGAAGAGAACCAGAAGTGATTTCTTCCTTAGGCCCACAACCCCAATGGGCTGTCTGTGCAGATCACAGCTTTCCTGAGCATTTTTATCAGTGATCCCCTGCCCCTTGTCGTGGTTTGACCCTAGCCAGCGACCCTAGCCAGCAACTAAGCACCACGCAGCCGCTCACTCACTCCCCCCCGCCCCCAGTGGGATGGGGGAGAAAATCAGAAGACAATTAACTCTATCCCAGCTGAAACCAGGACAAGGGAAAACACTAGATCCAAGTGTGAAAAGGTAATGGGGGACTCTGCAATCCTAGAAGAGGCAACAGGGACCCCGCAGGCACAGGGAGGGTGGCTGGAGAGTGATTCATGCTCCCTCAGTAAAAAAACCTTGGCCTGGATCTAGTGTAGCACCCAAACACCTCTCGTGCTTCTGGATTAAATAAGAAAGAGAAATCCATTTCTGCACATGCCAGTTCAGGGCTGGCTGGTCTATGGCTGGAGCAGCAGGAGCTGCTGGAGAGGTCCCAGGATCCCCAGGACCAGGGATTTTGCACTGTCCTGGGGAGCAGGGCTGGCAGTGGGAATGGGGGGAAGGCAAAGGCTGTCTTGCTAAGGACTTTCCTGGATACAAGGGAGTCATTGGCCTCCATTTCCTCATGACATTGCTGGCCTGCAGTTTGGGGCTGGCAGGAGGGCTGACATGCCCTCCTCCCTGATGCCCCTGCTCCCCATCTTCCTGGGACTGCTGTTCCCTTCAAAGGAGCTCAGACTTTGGTGGGAAATCCCAGAGCTCTGCAGCTCCCTGTAGTGGGTACCAGGGAGATCTGGGAATGGGGCTGAGGTCTGAAAAATGGAGATGAGAGTCGAGCTCTTCAGTATGACTGGGGAGTGTGGGCTAACAGCATTGTACTCATGGTGCAGAGCCAGCACTTGCTGGAGAGAAACCAAGTGTGGAAGGTGCAGAAGAAAAGCTCGGTCTGATCCCTTGTTCCCTGGACACAAGGAGAAGCTGCTGCGGTACACTTGTCACAGGGCAGCCCCTCACGTCAGTCATCTCCAGTGCTGGCTGTGGGGTGGTACATGGCCAGCTCCATCCTCCGGCATGTCTCCATATCCTGGCTAAGGAAAAAAGGCCAGCCCAGCATGGCTTGTCTTCTGGACTAGAATCCAAGAGGTCCCAGAAGATGGCTGTGTCCTACGCCCATGTGAGACGCAGCTGGGGTTTGCAGGGACTGGGTGCTCATGTCCCCCAGTTTCTGCTAGGAGGCTTGGGAAACTGGGAAGCCTCAGGCAGAGGAAAAAGGTGCTGAATACCTCAGGTCTGTACATGTCCTTGGCTACAAGGTCCCCTGCCCCACTGAGTAGCAGGTACACATTTTCCTTAGCTCCTATCGTAGCTTTTGCTATGAATTTACGTAGAGAAGCTCTTCTGGTTACCCACCCACCCCTTGCTGGTTCCAGCTCCAGCTGAGCTCTAACTAGAGTTGCCCTGACTCTACCCCTGCATGCACAGACACAGTCTCTGTGTTCTCCCTGGGCAACTGACCCTCTTTCACTTGCCTGTGCACATCCACCCAGCAGCCTGAGCTCAGGTGCTCCTGCCAGGGTAGAGGTGGAGGATCACCAGGAGCAGCTCCAGAGGGAACTCCCCAGGGAAAAGCTGTGCCCAGCCCTAGGGAAGCTCTTCCCTGAACATGAGGAAGGCAGGGGCAGGAGGGCAGGGGTAGGCTAGAAGAAGAGCAAGAGGCTCTGCAAAAGCCCAAGGGAAAACATTGCCAAAGCCCGGGCTTGAGCCAGGGACCTTTAGGTCTTCACTCTAACATTCTCCGAGCTGAGCTTCTTCAGCTCTGCCCCAGGAGCCCTCGTCCCCATGCCAGCCATGCAAGGGCACGGAGAGATATAGAAGACGTGTTCCTCAGGGAGGTTCCTGGGAAAAACTGTTCCCAGTCCTGGCAGAGGGGAGCTGGCTTCTCCCTGCCCAGGCCTGCTAGCCAGGCAGTGCCAAGGGCCCATCTCCTGCCACCCCACCTCAGCCCGCTCCTGAAATGTTTCATCGCAGCCCCCGAGGCAGCTGGGGCTGTTTGGGGATCATGGGCAGAAGGATGGGACATGGGCACAGCATCAGTGGCAATGACAGTGTGTGATGGGTTAACCCTGGCTGAACACCAGGTGCCCACCAAAGCCGTTCTATCACTCCCCCATCCTCAGCTGGACAGGGGAGAGAAAATATAACAAAAGGCTCGCGGATCGAGATAAGGACAGGAGAGTTCATTCACTATTACCGTCACGGGCAAAACAGACTCAATTTGCAAAATTAACTCAATTTATTACAAATCAACCAGAGCAAGGTAATGAGAAATAAAATGAAATCTCAGAACACCTTCCCACCACCCCTCCCTTCTTCCCGGGCACAACTACCCTCCTGGATTTCACCACCAAGCCCCCCCAGCGGCACAGGGGGACAGGGATGGGGTTTATGGTCATCACACGTTATTTTCTGCCGCTTCACCTCCTCAGGATGAGGGCTGATCACACTCTTCCCCTGCTCCAGCGTGGGGTCCCACCCACGGGAGACAGTCCTCCACGAACTCCTCCAACGTGGGCCATTCCCACGGGCTGCAGTTCTTCACGAACTGCTCCAGCATGGGTCCATTCCACGGTGTGCAGTCCTTCAGGAGCACACTGCTCCAGTGCGGGTCCCCCACGGGGTCACAAGTCCTTCCAGAAAACCTGCTCCGTGGGCTCCTCTCTCCACAGATCCGCAGGTCCTGCCAGGAACCTGCTCCAGCGCGGGGTTCCCACGGGGTCACAGCCTCCTTCGGGAACCCACCTGCTCCGGCGTGGGGTCCTCCACGGGCTACAGGTGGATATCTGCTCCACCGTGGAC
This sequence comes from Astur gentilis, assembly GCF_929443795.1. Taxonomy (NCBI): domain Eukaryota; kingdom Metazoa; phylum Chordata; class Aves; order Accipitriformes; family Accipitridae; genus Astur; species Astur gentilis. The sequence continues at coordinate 1,032,771 of NW_026060847.1, forward strand.
CTCCCTGGACTGCAGGGGGACAGCCTGCCTCACCAGGGTCTTCACCACGGGCTGCAGGGGAATCTTCGCTCCGGCGCCTGGAGCATCTCCTCCCCCTCCTTCTTCACTGACCTTGGTGTCCGCAGGCTTGTTTCTCTTACATGTTCTCACTCCTCACTCCGGCGGCAGTTTCTCTCCGTCCCAACTTTTTTTCCTTCTTAAAAATGTTATCACAGAGGCGTTACCACTATCACTGATTGGCTCGGCCTTGGCCGGCGGCGGGTCCATCTCAGAGCCAGCTAATATGGGCTCGCTCTCTCTCGAACACAGGGGAAGCTTCCAGCAGTTTCTTACAGAAGCCACCCCTGTAACCCCCCCGCCGCTACCAAAACCTTGCCAAACAAAACCAATACACAGTGGTGTGACAAAACCTGCCCTTGGCAGCACAGCTGAGGCACTGGATGACTGACGCCTTCATGGCTGGCTGGGATCCAGGTTTGTGGTGAATGCCAGGTCGATGTTAGGAGTTCCAGGAGTCTTGCGGGCTTCCAGTCAAATGGGATCTTAGCAAAAGCCAGACATGTGCAACTACAAAGGCCGAAGGTGGAAAAAGAAGTGTGGCACTGATAAAGAGGTCTCTTCTTTGCTGTAGGAAAGCAAGGTCTCAGGGCATGCAGGGTCTGTGTTGGTTCCATGGCTCTCTTGCTTTACTCTTGCAGGAGCAAGACTGTTTTGGTCAAAGGGAGGAGATGACAGTCAGGGCGGAAGAAGACTTGAATACCTCCAAGGTATTCAAGGAAGGCACAGCCTCTCTTGGCAACTGACCTCATGGTAAAAACACTTCTCCTTATCGCCTGGTTCCTTCTCTGCTCCAGGCTGAACAAGCTTTGTTCCCTCAGTCTTGGCTTAGATGGCAAATGCTCCAGCCTGCCCCCAACCCAACAGTCTCATAGCCCTCTGCTGAGCTTGCTCCAGCTCATCAGTGTCTTGTCTACACCAGGATGGGGGACGGGGCACAGGAGACCAAAGCTGGACACAGTGTTGTCTAGGTGGTCTAAGAAGCTCTGAGGAGAGAGGGACAAACACTTTCGCTCATCTTCTGGCTGTGTTCCTCTTCATACAGCCAGAATGCCGTTGGCTTTCTTGGCTGACAAGGCAGACTGCTGGTTCACGTGCAGTTTGCAATCTACCAAGACCTCCAGGTCATTAATAAAGCTATCAAGCAGAGCAGCTCCCAGGACAGGACAGACCTTTGCAGTACTCCACTTGCTTCTGTCTCCATGCAGAGTGTTACCTGTTCAGAAGGATGCCCTGTCCTCTCTCAGCAGCTGTGGATGAAGCCCCACAGATTTGTATGGGTCAAGGTCTCTCCTCAATCCTTGTGCACTGTTGGGCTTTCACTCCTTGTACAAATTTTGAAGAATTTAAAGGTATTTCATAAGAGGAGACAGTCAGACATGAAATTGAAAAGAAAACTACCTTGTCCAAAAAGCTGGAGCTTCCAGGAAGCTTCCAGTTTTAAGGAAACTTTACAGGAATGGCCACCAGCTCACTCATGAGGCACAGTTATTGTCTACTGTACTGACGGAGCTTTGCTGGAGCTCCTTTCAGGTGTAGGGGGCTGGAGGAAAGGAGTTCATGGTGGTGCATGGAGGGAGGCCAAGAGATTGACACAAGAAAAGTTCACACCAGAGACAAGGCAAAGCTTTTTCCTCATGAGGACAGCCAAGCACAGGAAGTGACTGCCAGATAAATAATCCAAGTTCCATTCTTGGAGGTTTTCAAACCAAAACTTGGATCAAGCACTGAGCAACCAGCTTTCACCCCAGAGTTGACCCTGCTGAGCTGGAGACCTCCTGAGGTCCTTTCCAACCTGAGTGTATTGGTTTTGGCTGGGACAGAGTTAAATTTCTTCACAGTAGCTTGTATGGGGCTGTGTTTTGGATTTGTGCTGAAAACAGGGTTGATAACACACTGATGATGTAGTTATTGCTGCGCAGTGCTTGCACAGCATTAAGGCTTTTTCTGCTCCTCACACTGCCCTGCCAGTGAGTAGGCTGCACAGAAGAAGTTGGGAAGGGACACAGCTGGGACAGCTGACCCCAACTGACCAAAGGGATATTCCATACCATATAATGTCATGCTCTGAAATAAAACTGGGGAGGTAGAGGTTGGAAGCAGCTGCCTTTGCTTGGGGATTGGCTGGGCATTGATTGGTCGGTGGTGAGCAATTGTCTAGTTTGCATCACTTGTTTTTCTTGGGTTTTATTTTCCATTTTATTTGAGAGTTTTTTGGTTGTTTTTTTTCTTTTTTTTTTTTTTTTTTTTTTTTTTTAGCAAGTTCATCACTAAGCTTGCCAATTAGAGACAACAGCATGGAGAGAGGGCAGAGGAAAATTCCAAGATGCCGGTGGGTTGTTCCTTGTGAGGCTCTGTCAGCTGTAGCAAAGTGAGAGTCTGTCAGGACAATGGGCATCGTGAAGCCATCAAGTCCACCAGAGCATAGGGGAGGGCAGTGAAGATGCAGGTAATGATGACATGATTGGGACCGCAGCTCTGTTAGGGGGGAGCGAGGGACAACTGCTCTGGAAGGCAGAGCTAGCTGGGAAGTGAGGGGTATCCCCATGTGAGCAGGGAGGGGGCCTCACCAGCCTGAGATCCCATCAAGGGAGCAGGGTAGGCCAGGGGGCTGGCAGCTGGAGGCAGTTCAGAGTCCAGGTCACCTAGCAAGGTTCTGATGATGGAGCAGGTCCAAGGTCAAGCCAGGAAGTTGATGCACAGGTTGGGGTCAGGATGAGGCCTGGTAAGGGTTACCTGAGGGGTCAAGCACAGCCCAGAGCTGTCTCCTCTGCAGCAGGACCTCAAGTAGAGGAGCATATCGCCTGCATCTCTCCCCCATTGTGCACCTTCCCCTCTGCCGGAGAAAGGGGCTGAAAGAGACTGCCCTGTGATGGTGCTGTGGAAGGTGGTGTGCACAGCTGGGTAAGGTGGAGGGTCTCCTGGGTGCCCATCCGTCTGTCCCTCAGCAGGAGGGTGACACTATTGCTCCTTGTTTTCCCCATCTGTGCATGCTGCTCTTACTCTAGCTCCCAGGCTCTTTGAGACTGGGCGTTCAGTTGCATTTCAGACACTTGACCCTATTGGTCCTGGCATGGAAGTGTCTGCATGGAGGTGCCCAAGCCCCCTTCTAACCTGTGGGCCTCGAGGCAATGCAGTCCATGGGACCTACATCTATAGCCTACATCATATGGCTATGAGTCCTACGTCTTCTTTAAATCAACACTGTGTAATTGTCTTTTTGTGGGAGTCCTGCCAGGCTGTAGGTTGCCCTCCAGAAAGGCACAGCTCTCCCTTCGTGATACCATCGAGGTATTGGAGAGTCCTTGGTTTGGTCATCTGAGTCAGGATACTTATGCATCACACCTTCTTTGTCACTTTCTCCACGACTGGGCTAAGAAAGGCAGAGGAGTTGGGAGATCTGCACTTTGAAACTGCACTCCTCCTTTTCTAGCACAGTACAGTTTCTTTTATTTTCTGGCAGGTAACTCACAAGTATAACTGCCATTTAGCTGACAGTCATTACAGCTCCACGGGTCACTACTTTCACTGAGAGCAATGGAAACGTTTTCTACCCCTGCAGAAAACACCTTCCCAGTGTGTTGGGGGCATCTCATCAGTAATTAAAGGTAGAACTAGGCCCCTATGCCACAGTCCATGTTGTATAGAACAGCGTGTGAGGAGCTGCCTCTGTGGATGCACAAGTGCATCAAAGCTGCTCACCTCCATTCCCCATGGAGTGACTGCAGAAACAGTACAGACAATACACTGGTGTGAGGACAGACTCTGTCACATTGGAATGAAGACCCCTGGAATGGGGTGGGTGATCCTTGACTTCACATCCCTAGTTATCTCCTGAAGCTGGAGTGGGAGCTGGTGGGGATCAGCACAGGGGTTATAGACACAGGTTTAGGTCCACAAGTCCAACACCCTCCAACTGCTGGAAATGGGGAGTCTGCTGAAGACTAGTTGATAGCATTGGGCCAAAGAGAAGGATGTCAGAAATTCAAGACTGGCCTAAGGGAGACGATACTGTCACTGTCTACGGCTAGCTTATGGGATGGTGCAGACAAGGCTAAGTCAGACTCTTCCCAGGTGGGCACAGTGGAAGGATGAGAAGCCATGGGAAAAAGTTGGGCCATGGGAAATTCTGACTAGGCTTAAGAGAAAAGAATCTGCACTATAAGATCTGTCAGGCACTGGGAACGTGCACCCAGAAAGGCTGTGGGAACTCCGCAATGGAGATAGTCAAGCCTCAACTAGACATAGTGCCATAGGGGTTTTTGGATCGTAATGGATGACTACTTAATACGGGTAGAAAAAGAAGGCTGGGCAACAGCACCCAAGGTGCCCAACATTAGAGGGGATCACTCTCTTGCCTGCCTTCACTGACAATGGAGACCCAGGTACTTCACCCTGCAGGGAATGAAAAATGCATGGGTCTAGGTATTGCAGAGTCTGCTTCAAGACGCTCCTATGTACCAGATACATTGGACTTAGTGCCCATTTGGCTATTCAGAAGAGAGCATTTCATTCACTTTGTCTCTTTTTTCCCCTCTGTGAATCAGGAGAGCTCGTGACTTCAATGTGTGACTTGCTGTGTGCAAAGAGCAGATATGGACAGAGTCCAGGGCAGGGAGTGTTTGGAGGGGTTCTGGGATCTCTGCTTACACAAAAATATGGGTTTTGTTCATCTAAGGCTATCCGTTGTGGGAAGCGGACTTCAGAGCAGGTAACGTGGACTTAATATACAGCCGCTGAGTGTATTGCATTACTGCATGCCTATTTGCAGCTCGTTCTCCAAGCAGGAAGGTGTTGGTGCCCATAGGCTGAAACATGCAGCTACAGACTTCGGTGAAGAAAGCTCAGATTTGAACAAGGCTGCTGTAAGTGCCAGGTGGTTGAGAGAAAAGGTGGGGCTGGGGGTAGGGATGAAGAATGACCATAGATTGTTCAGATGGGAAGGGTCTTGCTTTTTGTAATCATTCACACTCCATTAGAAATCAATATGAATTGAGGATTTCTGATATGACATGGTGCCTGAGCAGAAAAATAAAGAAAAGTGGGGGAAAAAAAGAGTTCTTTCTTACTGTTTAGTATTGAAATCTTTCAACTTTGACTTCACTCCTGAAATGTCTCTAATTAACCACATAAGAATTGAAGACCTAAAGGAAAATTATGCACTGAGCTTTGGTTCTTTAGGGAGTTTTCATGTTAATGAGCCCTCTGGTGCCAAGTTCCTGAACTGCAGATCCTGAAAGACTGAACAAGCCTCTCAAGAAGTAAAAGTCAGCATCAAACTTCCAAGTTTCTGAGGGTGTTAGTGGGTGCCACTGAGGAACATCACTGAAGAGACCGTGGAGGGAATGCCCAGACAAGGAGACAATCCCTGCGGGCTGGTGAACCAGAAAGACGGAGACACTGGTTACAGGTTGAAGATCAATTGTGGAGGTGGCTGTGAAAGCCCTAAATGTGTTTCACCAAGGAGGATGGCCAAGCCCAGACCCCCAGCTCCCTGGGAAGGGGGATCCTTTCTCTTTTTGGTTCCTTACAGCTCTTCCTGGGAGCAGTTTGATGGGGGGGGGGGGGGGGGATGATGCCGAGTGAAGAACAGCGGTAGGACACCTCCCAGGCTCTTTTGGGGGGTTGGTGATGAAGGAACAAGGGCCTGGGTCTGTAAGGAACCTGTGTCCTCACATGGACTTTACTGGAAGAGACAGCAGCCACCATGGAGATGACAAGGACTTCAGTTGTGTTGGTGGGGAGGAGGGGAGGCAGCCACACAAAGGCCCTGTTTGCACCACAGAGAGTCCTGCACTGTCCAATGTCTCTGCTATTTTCCCTGCAGATTTTAGCTGCCTCCTCCTGTTTCCCCGCATCACCCTGACCTTGGGATCTCCCAAGTAGAAGAACTTAGAGCAATGGAGTAATCTGAGCCTGGGGGAAAGTGTGAGGGCAATGGACTTGAATAACTTTGCCATGGTTTCTTACAATCCAAAACTTTTTTACTTGGCATAAATTAAATTGATCTTCCCCAAGTCAACCCTTCTTTGCCTGTGACCATAATTAGTAAGTGACCTCCCTGTTTTTATCATGACCCATGAGCTATTCCATCTTATTTTCTCCCTTCATCCTTTTGAGTTGGAGGTGTGACTGGGCAGAGTGGGGGTCTGCGTGTTGGGCAAGGCTAACCCACTACAGGATGACCACCTCAGGACTGCTGTGTCCGGTATGGGGCTCACCAGCACAACGAAGACCCCAACAGACTGGAGAGAAAGTTGCAAAGGCCGGTAGGATGGTTGGGGACTGGAGCACATTGTGCACAAGGAGAGGCTGAGAATGCCGGGGTTTGGAAAAATCCCTCAGAGCCAAACACTGGAGGAAGGACCCAGGCCAGGTGGTGACATCTCTATCAGTGGAGATTTTCAAAATTTGTCAAGACAAGCTCCTGATCTAGCCAGAGGTGTCTGAGAATGGGCTTGGCTGAGAGTCTGGCTGTGGCAAGAGCTATGGGACTTGATGTGAAATGAGTGTTGGTAGGAAACTGGTTCCCTTTGTGTTAATAATGGCAGTAGAGCTGGGTATCCTAGAGACCTGGAGGAAGACAGGGGTGACCATGCAGCAAAGGTCCTTCCTGAGGGTTGGGCTGTATGGCCACTCACTCTCTGGCTCTTCTGTGTTCCTATGATAGGTGATCCCCAACACTGACTGCATTTGCCCCTTCTCTGCCCCCACCAGTCCCACGCCCCAGGGCAGCATGACAGTCCTGGCCCTGGAGCTCCTCATCCAGCTCTTGCATCTCTCCAGCCCCCCTCCCCTGTGCCAGCTGGGTTCCCACTGCCTGTCCTGTGATTGCAGAGTCCTCCTTTCCCTGTGAATACCTGGAATTAACACTTTTGGGTGATTCCACCTGGGCAATCTCTCACTTTGTGGACCTCCAGTCACAGCCCAGGCACATGCTGCCCATGGAGATCCCCTGGGTGCCATGAGGCAAAAGATGAACCAGCAGCAAAGACGACCAACAGAATCAAGGACTGCAGGAGCAGGAGCACAGCCAAGGAAATTGATTATCCCTCTCTCCTCAGAATATTTTACATCATATCCAGAACAATTCCTGAGGCTTTGAGCCCCCTGTAGTGCCAAAGAGACATTGGCAAACTAGATCCAGGTCAGATGAGGGCCACCAAGTTGATTAGGGCTGAAGCACTTGTCGTGTTAGAAGAAGCTAAAAGAGCAGGGTTTGTTCAGCTGGAAGAAAGGAAGGTCATGGGGGAACATGCAAGCATCATGGCACTGGTCCTAGTAAGGCTGAGTCAGGCTTATGTCCGTGGTACAAGACACAAGGACAAGAGGCAATGGGCTGGAAAAAGAGAGGGTCAGGGTACATACAGGAAGAAAATTTTCCAACATGAGGAGAGTGAAGCACTGGAAGCTGTTTCCCAGAGAATATGTGAAGGCTTGATCCTTGAACATGATGAAGAGATGTTTGAATAACGACCTGAATAACCTGTTCTGACCCTGCTTTGTGCAGGAGGTTGGTCAAGACAAGTGCGAAGGTCCCTTCCAGTGTGAATGAATGATGCTGTCCTTCCCTCCCCTTCATGTCTTCAAACGAGGGAAAGCTCTCAGGTTCTCCCTGGCCACAGAAGTCATACATATCAGGTTCTGGGCTGTTTTGCAGGTGACCCTAAACAGCCCTGACCACATTCTTTGCTTCCATTTTACTTCCCTGAAACTACAAGTGCTCTTCTTTTACTATCATAACACCATCCAAAAAGAACAGCCTACCCTGCTAATCTTTTCCCCATTGGCTATTCATGACTTGTTTTGTAGCATCTCCTGGTGTTTTTGAGAGGGTTCCTGTGGCATTTTCTACCTTGGCAGGCAACTCCATGAAGTGCATCGTTCTCTTTCATCACCTGCACTGTCCTGTAATCCTCCATATTCACCCACTGCTTGAGGCAGTGGCCCACAGACCTTACATGTTGAGCTGGTGTATTTTCAGCCCAGAGGGCTCTTGAGACACTTGTGGATTTGGCCAAAGAAACCTCCAGAAGTTTTACAAGGCAAAGGGGACAAGTTTTGCACTGGCTCAGAATAACCCCATGCCTTGGGACAGGCTGTGACATGACTGGCTGAGGAGTTGCCTGGGGGGAAAAGTATGGGGGTTATGATGGATGCCATGTGAGCCAGTGGGTTTCCCATTTCTAAGGAGGATGGGGAAACTGGAGAAAGTCCTTCAATAATCCTTCATGTGTTTGTCTGATTTCCCTAGGAGTCTCAGTATCTACCCCAAAAAGCATTAACCTGCCTAAATGTAAATATCTGCAATGTAGCAGTCTACATCTGTGTCAGCCCCTCTGGGTAATGCCAGCTGAATCAGTGTCTGCCATATAAGGCATGATAGCCCATCCTCAGGGACACATCCAAAGCACTTCAGATGAAGGGTGGTCTTGCAAAAGGTCGCCCTTTATGTTCCCCAGGTGGCCTGGAGACTTCTGGTTTTCCCTCTTGGCTTCAGAGATGATGGAGCTTTTCTTAGTAGTGGGAAGAGAAGGAAACCTGCGCAAAGGGCAGCTTGGAAGGTTCAGACTGCATGTGTTGAGAAAGAAATTTCACTCAAAGGGTAGCCTTGTGGTGCAAGAGGTCACCCAAAGAGAGCCCGGATCAGCCCATGGCCTTGTGTTTCAAGGAAAATCCAGCCAGGCTGGAGAAACATCCATGAAGGAACAGAAATACTGGGGTGAGAGCTAGGCGGGAAAGCAAGATGGACACCAACAGCCTGATGGGAAGGAGATAAGGCATGGGGCAGGTTATGACAGTCTGCAGTAGAGATGGCCAAGTGCTCTGGCAAGGCTGAAAGGCCAAACATGTCCAAGGGATTTGTCACCTTGGATTTGACAGTAGCTTCTGCCACTGAGGCCTACCAGGCAAAACTTGTTTTGAGGCTCTGGACTTAGTTTCTTCCTCACCCCTGCTTGGGGAATCCAGGATGCACTGTACAGTTTTCCTACACATGGCATTGCTCACCCTCACAACTCGCTGCCCCCAGGAAGAGCCCTGACTCACCTGTGAGGGACAGAATCTGTCTTCCCAAGGCCTGGAGATCAGGGCTTGCCCTTTCTGCTTCATAAAAGAAACCAAATCTTTTCTCAGCATTGTAGCCACCTTCACAGTGCTTTTGCCTACCTGCAATCACAGCCTCCAAGTATCTGCTCTAATGAGTCTCTGGGGAGGCTTTGTCAGGAATGGCCCTCAGTGGGGTCCATTAATTCCTCAAGGTACGTTGCTTCTGACTTTGGCTTCTTGAGAAGATTCTTTCAGTCTGCTCTCAGTATCTGAGGTTCATGGACTCAGCCTCAAATACACCATGGGGCTCATTAGGATACAGAAAGTTTTAACAAGCCTTGTTTCTTCCTGCAATTATGTCCAAGTCTGCAAGACTTGTACAGCTAATTAGAAAAATGTCATAGTGTAGTTAAGGAGGAAGATTTCAAACTGCACCAATACCCATGATATTTTTTTTCTTTTAAAGAACAGTGTTTCTTATTCTTCAGTCTAGAGAAGAGGTGATAGAAGCATTGTCCAAGTGATAATGATCCAGAGTGTCTCCTCAGGAGGTCTGGACAGCTAGGAAAAGCAGTCCCTTGAGGTCTGACACTGTATGGACACCCTTGCTCCTCACCTCTCAAACCTCAGCACTTCTGACATTGTCCACCTGGGGCTTACATCTCTGTTCCTTGCCTCAGACTTCTCCACTGATCTCTACAGCTGGAGGTTACAGCTCCTTTGCACCATCTCCTCCCTGCTCTCCTTAGAGAACTGGCTGCACACAGGCCCAGAAGAATTTTTCCTATTTGCAAGCAAAGCAAAGAAAATCATGATGAAGTTTCATAAACAATAAGTCTCACTCCTCAACAACTTGTGAAGTACAAGCTGCCCCTAATGAGGCTGCCTTTCTACAAGGGATAATCTTATGAGAAATGTTTGAGATGGATATGAAAAAGTTACAGATAAACACAATTAAAGAATTGGCTAAAGAGACTATTAGACTACTGGAAGACAGGCAAGTGTTTAACTCCCTGAAGCTCAAAGTAGCTGCATAGGGGAGAGGTATCTGAATGAACAAAGAGCAAGGGAAAGAGACAAGTGGAGCATAATGGAAAGGGCCTTTGCCTAGGCAGTCTGCATCTGAAAAGATGACTTTCACAAATGGTCATTTTCTCAGGACAGGTGCAACTACATGAAAGACTAGAGAAACTAAATAGACTGTAGAAGAGGCAGAATAGTGCTAATGAAGTTACAGGGAAAGACTGATATTTCTTTGGAATGTCCTCTGTAAAGGGTCATGGAATTGGTAGGGGTCTTTCGAGAGTGAAGACAAACCAATGTTGTGCCCATCTCCTAAAGAGGCCAGAAGTGCAACCCAGGGAACCACAGGCTGTACAAGGTCACTTTGATGAGGAGTGTACCATTAAATGACTCCTCATGGGTGACATTTCTGGGCACCTAAAAAAGAACACTGGCATTGACTTCCCAAGGGTAAATCATGCCTTGCTAACCTGACTGCCATCATGATGAAGGAAGTGCAGTTGTGCACGAGGGGAGCACAGTGGATGTTGTTTACCTCCACTTCAGCAAGACTTTTGGCACATTCTCCCTCAACATTCTTCTGCTCAAGTTAGGACATTACGGTCTGGATGGATAGACAAAGAGATGGGCAAAGCACCAGTTGGATGATGAGGCTGAGAGCGCAGTGGTGAAAGGGCCATACCCTACTTGCAGGCCAGTGGGACATAGTGGGGTATTGTGGGGCTGCGCAGGGGACTCTCCTGGGTGCTGTGCAGTTTAACACCTGTGTCCATGACCCAGAGGAGGCAACTCTCACCACATTTGTTGATGGCACTATATTGGGAGGACCATTCCTGTGCCTTGGGATGCCATTCACGGGAACCTAAGAGGCAGAAGGACTGTCCTGTCAGGAACGTTGTGAGATACAAGAAAGACAAAGGCCAGATCCTGTGCCTGGGATAGACTAACAGCCTGCAGTGGCAGGGGAAGGGGACTGCCTGGGCAGAGAGCATCTCTGAGGAAAGAGCTCAGGGGGGGTGGGGGGGGACGACAGAAGGCATGATCCAGCAGTGATCCACATGATGCAGGGCTACCTGGTAGCAAACATGGCCAGCAGTGTCCTGGAGAGTAGAAAGAGGAGAATCACCAAAAGAGTGAGGGAAAATATTGTCTCCCCTGTCCTTCACTTGTCAAACCACCTGTACACCACTGTGTCCATTTTGGGGACTCTGCTTCAAGTGTCAGCTGTCAGTATACAGCTGTTGCTGTATAGTGTTTGCACAGTGTCAACGTCTTCTCTGAACACAGCTGCCTGAACACAGCTATGGGTATGCCACGCCTCCTGAGATTCCTGGGAACATCCACCTTGTTTTCCACAGGAGTGGGTTCCTTATGCAAATTTCCTGTCATATCTGCAGACCAATGGGGTGCTTTAGGCTGTAAACAGAAATGAAAGCAAGCCTGTGACTGGGGTACTATCAGCTTAATTGCTACAAGAGAGGGAGATGGAGGGATCTCAGAGCTGCCAGTTCCTGCTGAAGATTTAGGGCCTCTGAGACAGCAGCAGAAGATAACAGTTTTGAACTGGCATAGCCTTTAGATCATTTCACATGTGATGGCTCTGCTCCCCCAGTTCAATCATTTGCACCTGGAAACCACCCTTGCTTTTCCCTCCTCTCCTCCCAGGACCTGACCAGGTGATGACAGGAGGGAAAGAAGGAAGCAGAAGAGCCCTAGGCCTCCATGAATCAGCTGGGTTCTGGCACTTGGAGGGCCCACAGGGTCCTTCCATTGTACATCCCATAAAGAAACAAGGTGGGAAGTGAGTCTGCAAGTCCGAATCAACAAGGTCCATGGACAGGCAAGGCTGTGTCTATGGCTGTGTCTGGAGACCAGTAGCCCTACAGCATAGATCAAGCTGGGGCTGAAACTCAGGCCTAGGCTTCAGTCGTCTCCTGGGCCCATGCACACAGGTGTGGGTGGAGGCCGCAGGTGATGCTGCTCAGGGCCCTGACACTGCCATCTTAGACCCCACCTGCCAGTGACCTCAATAGGCCAAATTCTCATTCCCTGATGTGCAGGGTCTGCTCTCTGCTATTCTCCTTCTTCCCATCGCTGGGGATCTGGGAGACCAAAATTTCATGGTCACTATGGCCAAGGCTGACATTGGCCTTCACATCCTGACTAGCTCTTCCTCTTCTGGGAGGTCCAGGTCCGGGAGAGCATCAGACTGGATGGCCTATTTAGAAGCTGGGTCACACAGAAGCTCCCACCTAAATCAGTTGCCTGTCCCATAGAGAGCGTCCACATATATCTGAGATGCCCTGACATCACACAAGGCATCTCCTGCTTCTCATCTTCCCTGTTGGTCTCTCCTAAGCATGTTGTGTCTTCATTCACCAAATAACCCATGGGAGATGCCCTTCCTCACCTCAGCTCTTACTCCACTCATCTCACAGCTCTGTCATGGCACACAGGGCTCCTGCTGTCCACGCCCCAGGTGGTGGGCATTGATGCCCATTAGGCCTGCAACACCTCAAATGTGGCACCAGGGCCAAGGGCAGACTGAGACAAGGAGAGTCAAAAGAATCTCAGTAGATATAGTAAAGGGGGATGAAAGATGTTTAGCACTTACATAGTTGAAATTAGCTGAGGCAGAGACAGTTCTTGATAAGAAGAGCTGGTCCCAAGAGCCAGCCAAGACTGGTCTTGCAGCTTGGGTGAACACCAAGAAACCACTGAGCCTGTGCAAGAAAAGGGGTTACTAGCAGTGATGAAGAGGAGTTGTCTATCTTCATCTCTGCGACCACGATAAGGAGACACTGCACAAGCGCAGTTGAGAGGAAACTATTGAACTGAACTCTCAAAACTCATTTTAATACGAAGCGGTGATAGGTCATGTATATGTGTAGGTGTATTGTGAATATGTAACACTTGATTGTATAAATTTGAAGCAAAATGCCGAGTCAGGCGTGCAGGACTTACTTTGGTGGGACTACCCCCCTGTGCTGCCCAATGTTGAATGAACAAACCTACTTTACAAAGATTGTGGAGTCTGTTTTCCACACGTCACTGGTACTACCATGGAGTACCAGCAGGAGTAACGTACTACTACGCAGGATCAGGTAGGGATGCCAGGCCTCCCCCAGAGGGTCAGGTAGGGACAGCGTGTCTAACACCGTGCACCTGTAGGGACAACAGGTGTAGCCCGGAGTACCAGTAGGGGTACCAGTACTACTGTGCAGGATCAGGTAGGGACGCCAGGACTACCCAGGAGCATCAGGTATGGATACCAGGCCTACCCCAGGGGGTCAGGTAGGGAGGCGAGGTTTACTCTGCCCTTGAGGTAGGGAGGCCAGGTCTACCCCACCGGCGCTGGCAGAGAGGCCAGGTCTACCCCACCCTTCCTGGCAGGGAGTCCTGGTCGACCCTGTCCATGCAGGTAGGGACGCCAGGCCTACCTGGAGCATCAGGTAGCGAGGCCAGGTCTATACTGTCTGTGCAGGTAGGGAGGCCAGGTCTACCCCACTGGCACTGGGAGGGATGCCAGGTCTACATTGCCCTTACTGGCCCTTACAGGGACACCTGCTCTACCCAGTCCGCATGGGTAGGGACTCCAGACCTACCACAGAAGGTCAAGTAGGGAGGGTGGGTCTAACCCTACATGCCCGTAGGGACAGCAGGTGTACTGCGGAGTACCAGTAGGGGTACCAGTACTGCTGCGTAGGATCAGGTAGGGATGCCAGGCCTACCCCAGATGGTCAGGTAGGGAGGCCAGGTCTAGCCCACTCTTGAGATAGGGAGGCCTGGCCTACTCTGTCCGTGGTGTTTGGGAGGCCAGGTCTACCTCGCTCGTGCCGGTAAGAGAGGCCTGGTCTATCACATCTGCCCGGATAGGGAGGCCAGGTCTACCCCGTTCGCGTGGGTAGGGAGGTCAGGTCTACCACACCCTCGCCGACAGGGATGCCAGGTCTACCCTGTCATTGCCAGCAGGGAGGCCTTGCCTCCTCTGCCTGCACGGGTAGGGAGGCCAGGTCTACCCCACCCTAGCCAGCAGGCAGTCCTGGTATACCCGATCCACGTGGGTAGGTACACCAGGCCTACCCCGCAGCATCAGGTAGGGACACCAGGACGACATCACAGGGTCAGGTAGGGAGGGCGCATCTACACCCGCAAGCCCATAGGGACAGCAGGTATACCCCAGAGTACCAGTAGGGGTACCGGTACTGCTGCGCAGGATCAGGTAGGGGTACCGGTACTACCCCGGAGCATCAGATGGGGATGCCAGGCCTACCCCAGAGGCTCAGGTAGGGAGGCCAGGTATAGCTCGGAGCGCCTGTAGGGACAGCAGCTGTACATCAGGTTACAAGTAGGGGTACCAGTACTACCAGTAAGGGGTAACGGTACTACCCTGAAGGATCAAGTAGGCAGGCAAGGTCTACCCCACCCTCTTGGGTGGGGAGGCCAGGTCTACCCCGACTGCATTGGTAGAAAGGCCAGGTCAACCCCGCGCTTGCTGATAGGGGCACCAGGTCTACCCTGCTAACCCTAGTAGGGAGGCCAGGTCTATCGCACTTGCACAGGTAGGGAGGCCAGGTCTACCTCGCCCGTGCCCATAAGGGAGGCCTGGTCTAGCCCGGAGCGGCAGTAGGGACAGCAGGTGTACCCCAGGGTACAAGTAGGGGTACCGGTGCTACCCTGGAGTACCAGTAGGGGTAATGATACTACCCCAGAGGATGAGGTAGGGATGCCAGTCCTACCCCCGATGGTCTGGTAAGGAGGCCAGTTGTACTGTGCCCATGCTGGCAGGGAGGCCACGTCTACCCCATCATTGCCGGTATGGAGGCCAGGTCTACCCCCTCCGCACAGGTAGGTAGGCCAGTTCTAACATGTCTGCGTGGGTAGGGAGGCCTGGTCTACCCCATCCATGTGGGTTGGAAAGCCAGAGCTATCCCGGAGCATCAGGTAGGGATACCACGCCAACCCCAGAGGGTCCAGTAGGGAGGGTAGGTCTACTTTCATGCCGCAGTAGGGGTAGCAGGTGTACCCCAAGGTACAAGTAGAGGTACTGGTACTACCCTGGAGTACTGGTAGGGGTACTGGTACTACCACACAGGATCACGTAGGGATGGCAGGCCTATGCCAGATGGTCAGGTCAGGAGGCCAAGTCTACCCCACCCGCATGGATAGGGAGGCCTAGTCTACTCTTTTCGTGCAGGTAGGGAAGCCAGGTCTACATTGCCCTTGCAGGTAATGGAGGCCTGGTTTACCTTGTTGGCACGGGTACGGAGACCGGGTCTGCCCTGCCCACACCAGAAGGGAGGCCAGGTCTTGCCCTCCTTTGCCCGTATGCAGGTGTATTGGTTTTGTCTGGCAAGGTTTTGGTAGCAGGGGGGGTTACAGGGGTGGCTTCTGTAAGAAGCTGCTGGAAGCTTCCCCTGTGTTCGAGAGAGAGCGAGCCCATATTAGCTGGCTCTGAGATGGACCCGCCGCCGGCCAAGGCCAAGCCAATCAGTGATAGTGGTAACGCCTCTGTGATAACATTTTTAAGAAGGAAAAAAGTTGTGTTGCAGAGAAACAGCCGTCGGAGTGAGGAGTGAGAACATGTAAGAGAAAGAAGCCTGCGGACACCAAGGTCAGTGAAGAAGGAGGGGGAGGAGATGCTCCAGGCGCTGGAGCAGAGATTCCCCTGCAGCCCGTGGTGAAGACCCTGGTGAGGCAGGCTGTCCCCCTGCAGTCCAGGGAGGTCCACGGTGGAGCAGATATCCACCTGTAGCCCGTGGAGGACCCCACGCTGGAGCAGGTGTGTTCCCGAAGGAGGCTGTAACCCCGTGGGAAGCCGCGCTGGAGCAGGTTCCTGGCAGGACCTGCGGATCTGTGGAGAGAGGAGCCCACGGAGCAGGTTTTCTGGCAGGACTTGTGACCCCGTGGGGGACTCACGCTGGAGCAGTGTGCACCTGAAGGACTGCACACCGTGGAATGGACCCATGCTGGAGCAGTTTGTGAAGAACTGCAGCCCGTGGGAATGGCCCACGTTGGAGGAGTTCGTGGAGGACTGTCTCCCGTGGGTGGGACCCCACACTGGAGCAGGGCAAGAGTGTGATGAGCCCTCCCACTGAGGAGGTGAAGCGGCCAAAAATAACGTGTGATGACCATAAACCCCATCCCTGTCCCCCTGTGCAGCTGGGGGGGCTTGATGGTGAAATCCGGGAGTGAAGTTGTGCCCGGGAAGAAGGGAGGGGTGGTGGGAAGGTGTTCTGAGATTTCATTTTATTTCTCATTACCTTGCTCTGGTTGATTTGTAATAAATTGAGTCTGTTTTGCCCGTGACGGTAATAGTGAATCATCTCTCCTTTCCTTATCTCGACCCGCAAGCCTTTTGTTATATTTTTCTCTCCCCTGTCCAGCTGAGGATGGGGGAGTGATAGAATGGCTTTGGTGGGCACCTGGTGTTCAGCCAGGGTCAACCCATCAGAGCAGGCCTTGTCTGCCTCGTCCGCACGGTTAGAGAGGCAAGTTCTACCCCACCCTTGCAGTTAGGCAGGCCAGGTCTTCCCAACCCACTTGGCCAGGGAGGACATGTCTACCCCGCCCTTGCAGTACGGATACCAGGTCTACCACGCCCGCATGGTTAGGGAGGCATGTCCTACCCCTCCCACGCCGATACGGAGGCCACTTCTACCCCACTGGCACCAGCGGGGAGGCCAGGTCTACACCATTTGCGCTGTTAGGGAGGCCAGGTCTACCCTGCCCGCTTGGGTAGGGAGACCAGGTCTACCCTGCCTGTGCTGGTAGGGAAGGCAGGTCTACCCCATCTACGTGGTTAGGGAAGCCAGGTCTACCCTGCCCCCTCGGCTAGTAAGGCGTGGTCTTATACCACCTGCACAGTTAGTGACGCCAGGTCTACCCTGCCCATGCGGTTAGGGAGGTCAGGTCTACCCTGGCCATGCATTTAGGGAGGCCTGCTCTACCAGGCCCGCGCGGACAGGGTGGCCAGCTCTACCCCACCTGCACTGGTCGGGAGGCCAGGTCTACACTGCCCGTGCAGTTAGAGAGGGCAGGTTTACCCCACCCGCACGGTTAGGGAAGCAAGGTCTACCCTGCCTTGCCAGTAGGGAGGCCAGGTCTACCACACCCACGCAATTAAGGAGGCCAGGTCTACCCCGCCCACGTGGTTAGGGAGGCCACCTCTACCCCGCCTTTGCCATTAGGGAGGCCAGTTCTACCCTGGGCTTGTGGTTAGGCAAGCCAGGTCTTCCCAACCTGATTGGCCAGGGAGGCTGTGTGTACCCCGCCCTTGCCAGTACGGAGGCCAGGTTTACCCTGCCCTCGCAGTTAGGAAGGCATGGCCTACCCCACCATGCGGTTAGGGAGGCCACTTCTACCCCACCAGTGCCGGACTGGAGTCCAGCTCTATGTTGTTCACATTGTTACGGAGGCCATGTCTACCCCACCGGCACCAGTCAAGAGGCCAGGTCTACCCTGCCCACACGGTTAGGGAGGCCTGGTCTACCTGGTTTGCACAGGTAGGGAGGCCAGACCTACCCCACCAATGCCATTTGGGAGTTCTGTTTTACCCCACGCTTGTGATTAGGGAGGCCATGTCTACCAGGCCCACTCAGATAAAAGGCCAGGTCTACCCCACCAGCGTCGGCAGGCAGGCCAGGTCTACGCCGCCCTTGCCGGTAGGAAGGCCTGGTCTACCCAGCCCACTCGGGTAGGGAGAACATGTCTACCCCACCGGCACCCTTGGGATGCCAGGTCTATCCCACCCACATGGTTAAGGAGGCCTGGTCTACCGCACCAGCGCCAATCGGGAGGCCAGGTCTAGCCCACCCACTCAGCAAGGGAAGCAAGGTCTACCCCACCACTGCCAGTTGAGAGGCCTGGTCTACCCCGCCTGCATGGGTAGGGAGGCCAGGTCTACCTAGCCCGCCCGATTAGGGAGGCCTGGTCTCCCATGCCCATGGGGTTAGGGCCTCCACGTCTAACCCACCCTTATGGTTAGGAAGGCCTTGTATACGCCACTGGCGATTTTCGGGAGGTCAGGTCTACCCCCCCACATGGTTAGGGAGTGTATTGGTTTTGTGTGGCAAGGTTTTGGTAGCGGGGGTGTTACAGGGGTGGCTTCTGTAAGAAGCTGCTGGAAGCTTGCCCTGTGTTCAAGACACCCCATAAGAGCTGACTCTAAGACGGACCCACTGCTGGCCAAGGCCAAGCCAATCAGTGATAATGGTAACGCCTCTGTGATAACATTTTTAAGAAGGAAAAAAGTTGTGTTGCAGAGAAACAGCCGCCGGAGCGAGGAGTGAGAACGTGCAAGAGAAACAACCCTGTGGACACCAAGGTTAGTGAAGAAGGAGGGGGAGGAGATGCTCCAGGCGCTGGAGCAGAGATTCCCCTGCAGCCCGTGGTGAAGACCCTGGTGAGGCAGGCTGTCCCCCTGCAGTCCAGGGAGGTCCACGGTGGAGCAGATATCCACCTGTAGCCCATGGAGGACCCCCTGCCGGAGCAGGTGGGTTCCCGAAGGAGGCTGTGACCCCATGGGAAACCCACGCTGGAGCAGGTTCCTGGCAGTATCTGTGGATCTGTGGAGAGAGGAGCCCACGGAGCAGGTTTTCTGGCAGGACTTGTGACACCGTGGGGGACCCACACTGGAGCATTGTGCTCCTGAAGGACTGCACACTGTGGAATGGACCCATGCTGGAGCAGTTTGTGAAGAACTGCAGCCCGTGGGAATGGCCCATGTTGGAGAAGTTCATGGAGGACTGTCGCCCGTGGGGGGGACCCCACACTGGAGCAGGGGAAGAGTGTGATCAGCCCTCATCCTGAGGAGGTGAAGCGGCAGAAAATAATGTGTGATGACCCTAAACCCCACCCCTGTCCCCCTGTGCTGCGGGGGGGGCTTGGTAGAGAAATCCAGGAGTGAAGTTGTGCCTGGGAAGAAGTGAGGGGTGGAGGGAAGGTGTTCTGAGATTTGGGTTTATTTCTCATTACCTTACTCTGGCTGATTTGTAATAAATTGAGCTAATTTTCCCCAAGCTGAGTCTGTTTTACCTGTGACGGTAATTAGTGAATGATCTCTCCTGTCCTTATCTCCACCCGCAAGCTTTTTTGTTATATTTTTCTCTCCCCTGTCCAGCTGAGGATGGGGGAGTGATAGAATGGCTTTGGTGGGCACCTGGCGTCCAGCCAGGGTCAACCCATCTCACACGGGCAGTCCACCGACCACATCCAGCAATGAAATTGCTGGAGGGGAACTCTAGAAACCAAAGGGAAGCGCCAGTAACCCCGCCCCTCAGGCTGAGAACCATAACCCTTTTGCAGCACTGTGAGAAGAACCAGAAGGGTTAACAAACTAGAAGCTGCGGTTTGGGGTTCAGGCCACCAAATCCGCATGGTGAATACTTGCCAATGGTCTGCTGATAAAAAGCCTTATATACACATTCCTGTGGCTCCAAGGCAGATAAGTTTAGAATTCTTAATTGATACAGGAGCCCAAATTAGTGTTTTAAATGAACGACAAGCTAGTGAGCTGGCAATTAAACCTTTGAGAAAGGCTGTAAACATTATAGGAGTGACAGGAGCAGCAGAAAAATGTCCCATAGCTCGAACTCAATTCTGGCTACCTGGGGAAAAGAGAATGATGGCTGTGGAAGTGGCTCTGAGACCCTATGAGGGAAATATACTGGGATTTGATGTTCTGGCAGGCAAACAATGGTACCTACCCAACGGCAGGGTGTGGAGCTTTGAGGGCAGAGGGGCAGAGGCTATCCATGTGAGAACCTTGCAACTTGCTCCTGCACTACCGCAATCTAAAGTAACCCATGTCTATCAATACCTGCTGCCAGCCAGTGCCAAATGGGGCATTTTGGAAGTAATTAACAACCTTGAGAAGAGACAAGTTCATAAGTCCCACACATTCCCTTTATAATTTTCCTGTTTGGCCAGTCTGAAAACCAGATGGGAGGTGGTGACTAACAATTGATTATAGGAGGTTGAACAGTAATACCTCACCATTAACTGCTGCTGTTCCAAGTATAACCTCAATAGGAACAGCAATAAAGGCTGCGGCCGACCCATGGATGGCTGCTTTAGATGTCAAGGATATGTTTTTTATGGTTCCCCTAAGGGAAGAGGACAAACCCCAGTTCGCCTTCACTTGGGAGGGGACCCAATATACTTTTAATTGACTTCCCCAGAGATATAGGCATTCCCCAAGTATTGCTCACAAAGCTTCAGCCAAGCTCCTTGATGCTGTGGAAGTACCATCAGGTGTTCACATGTATCAATATATAGATGATATCCTGGTTGGTGGGGATAACAAGGAACAGGTAGGGCAAGTGTCTGAGGCCATCAGGAATCTGTTAGTCAAGAATGGGCTAGACGTCCCATCTTCTAAATGTCAAGGTCCTTCTCCGATTGAGGAGGCACCCAAATCCGTGACAGGCTGAGATATGCAGGCAGTGTGGTTCACGGATGCATCTGCCCATCAAGTGGGATAAAAATAGCAATATAAAGCAGTGGCATTGGAGACTGGTACTGGGAAGACAGTCGAGGAAGAGGGTGAAGGTAGTGCACAAGTAGGAGAACTGCGGGCTTTATTACTGGCCGTAGAGAATGGTGCTACCATCATCTATACTGACTCTTACGCAACCTTTAAGGGTGCTACAGAGTGGATATGTCAGTGGGAATCTAGTAAGCGGGAAGTAGGTCATGTGAAAGTGTGGAGGACAGAGGACTGGCAACGTCTCCTGGCAATAGGGAGGTCCCGACCTTTAAAGGTGGGATGGGTGAAGGGACATGCTTGGGGTAGAACCCCAGCTGCAAAATGGAATCAACAGGTGGACCACTTGGCCCAAATCAGGATGGTCACCAGTGAGAAGGAAGATTGGGATAGACTAGATGAATGGTTGCATATCAAGAAAGGCCACTCAGGGAAAGAGGAACTCTATTATGAATGCCAATCTCGGGGTTGGCTGGTGTCTATGAAAACCCGTGAAGCAATTCTCACAGCTTGCCCGCAATGCCAAATGAGGCTTAAGGCTAATCACCCAAACCAGGCTCCAGCCCAGCATATCAGACAAGGCAAGGCTCTTTGGAGCACGTGGCAGGCTGATTACAGTGGTCCTCTGAGACCATCATCTGGGAGGAAATATATTTTGGTAGGAGTGGAGGTAGCATCAGGATTGTCTATGGCAACAGCTGTTGGCACAGCTACTGGAGACCAGACAGTTCAGGTTATGTGAGAATGGTTTGGTATTCTACCTATTCCTCAATGTATTCAAAGTGATAACGGGTCACATTTCACAGCCGCAGTGGTACAAGACTGGGTGCGAGGGGAAGGCATCAAATGGGTGTTTCACACACCATGTTACCCCCAAGCTAATGGTATAGTTGAGCGTACCAATGGCTTGATTAAAAAACATGCTGATGTCTCATGCCATAACTGGGACACACGATTACCACGAGCAGCTTTTGCTGTCAATAACTATGGGGAAATTATGGTAGTACAAAAATTTGAGCATTTTGTCCTACAGGACTGTTAACAGGCGATGACTATACCAGAGGGTCAGAGAAGCCAGTTCCCACTGGGGACATATGTGGGCCAACCTGCCATGGTGAAACTACCTTCCATTGGTATTGTTCCTATGACCTTAGCAAAACCCAGAGGCTTGTATGCCTGGGAAACCTTAGACAGGAGCGGAAAGACTCACCATGTCACCACATTGCCCGGTGGATAATCCTGGACTTCTAGCCCTGTGACCCAGTTTTAAGACTGAGGTCTAGTTTGTGCTTTCTTACAGGACAATGAAGAAACGAGCCATTCCAGTGGTTCTACTGGTAGTGATGATGGTGGCAGGTGTGGATGATTAAGACCTGGATGACAACATCATGGCAAAGATGATGGACATCAATATATCGCAAGCCCTAACCTCATATGGGAGCAATGTAACTATCATAGTTGGAGGTTCAGATTGGATGGGGGAGGAGGGTATACTCAGGTTGTTTATAGTTGGTCACCAGGTGCAGTAAATGCTGGTTCGGTATGGAACACCAGATGTGACTATATCCTCCAACTAACCCATGAGATCACAGGGTGGAGCTGGAATGGTACTACACTATGCCCTGAAATTCCATGGGGGTGGCTGTGTACGGTGCCCAAGGGAACACCGATAGAGCATTCTAGAATTGAGTTTACAACTATCAACCTCAGCCAAGGTTACATCTGCCAGTTTGGGACTCTGGAACAAGCAGTTACAACATACCGGTAAAATGACTATCCAAAATTGAGCCGTACTGGATTTGATGCTACTGAAAGAGAAAGGTGTATGTGGAGTTTTAAACCTGTTGATGGGGGACTGCTGTGTTCACTCCAAATGTGTCAATGTAGCTTCAAGATCAAATCAACAAAAGAAAGTGGCAAGAGGCTCAGAGGCGATTGCTTGTTTACCAGGGACTACTTGGCTGGGTAGGAAAGTTTTGATATGTTGGGATTTTCTTTGACAGGGTGGATGACCAGCCTTCTCTAATCTTTAATAATGCTTGCAGTTATGATTACTGTAACCTGTATTGCACTAAGTTGTATCAAACGTTTGGCAGTGAAGTTTGTACTAGTGGTTAAGTATACTCTCTTAAAAGCCTGTTCGTGCGTCAGATAGTCCACTTGAACTCTAGACCAGAATGAAATGATGACCCACAATGAGAGTCAAATTCATCAGACTGCGGTCCCTTTTAGCTCTGGATGCAAGAGGTAACTGTACGACCACTCCAAGGAAACCTGGGCTGTGGTCACAGGATGCAATGTGTGCCAGGACACGCTGCCCCTGAAAGGAAACAAAATTTCTCTGGGCAGGGAGGAGAGGAAAAATAACCCAAACTCTAGAGGTTGCAGGTTGAAAATTAAACTGACCAATTGAGAAGCACCAGGTACACTGAAGTGTTGATCTTTTGGCCAATGGGGATTAAAATGACCACAGATCAGATTCGACAAGGGTATAAATGGGGTCCAGCCAGATGACATTTTGGCATCAGTCCTCGTCGGAGCAGTGGGTCTGCAGTCGGGGACTCTCCCCTTGGGTCGGGATGATGGCCTAGGTAATTCCTGCAGGTTGAGAGCCCTCATCTTTTAGGTGAGTGATATGTGCCTTTTGAGTCATGATTTTAAATCTTAAGAATACTTAAGTTGGCTGTGAAGTACTAATTACCCTTACATGCTCAAGCCTGTGGTTCACAAATTTTACCAGAGTTCTAACTAACTTTTTACTGAAGAACAAATCTGAGTTTTAACACCTCTTGGATTTGATTATGTAAGCCTCCATGACACTCTTCTTCTAATGAAAGAAATGCCACAGGACACAAGTGTCTCTGTTGCTGAGGGAGGGAACACCAGTGATTGCTTCAGCCTGTTTCCCAGCAGGTTCCCCTGGAGCCCCAGGGAAACCTGGAGGGAACCCAGAGGGGGCAGGGAAAGTGCTGCCTTGGGCTGGTCCTCTGCTGCTGAGCTGGGCTGGGCTCCTGGGCTGGAGGGAGCTCATGGCAAGCAGGCAGCACTGCCGAGAGACAGCTCTGCCCAGGAGCAGCTCCTCTGCAAAGCGCAGCAGGGCTGAGGGCACTGCCTACAGGCACCGAAGGTAGAGAAGTGAGGCGGAGTTAAAGGCAGTCTGGGGTGGGAAGACTAAGAAGTGCTGAGTTGGAGGAAAATCTTCACAGCCCTTAACAGGGTAAGTGTCTTGCTGCAGGGCAATGCAGCTGTGGTTCCTGGAATGACCTCCTAAAGTTGGCACATCCCACAGCCTATGGGGTCTTTCAGAAGCACTGTCACAGTTTCTTTGTTACAGAGAAAAAAATACGTGTTTTGGAGCACAGCTTCCCTGCTGCACTGTCAGAAGGACAGGGCACGTTGGATCCTTTCACCGGGGATTGGCTGCAGGGGTGTGAAGCCAGGTGTGAAGCCAGGGGTGCCCTGTTCTGTCCTTCTGAGCAGGCACCCTGTGCCCAACGGGGTGTGTGCCAGGGACTTTGTCTACTGCCAGGGTCGGCACTCAGCTTGTCCAGGAAACTCCCCACAGCAGTGCCGGGAGAAGCTGTACATTGGCAGGAAAGGGTCCTTCTGGTTTGAGAGGGTGTTGTGTGTGTGTGCGTGAGACCTCTCACAGCTCCAGATCACCACAGGACATTTCTGAGTGGACTTTTCAAGGAGAAGGTCAGGGCAGGGATTGCTATAAAGAAAGAAGCTTTCTTGAGTCTGTGTTTTCAGCTTCCTTCCCTTGGGGAATTTGTGGAGAGAAATGGAAAAGGAGCTTTCATGCTTGAACAAGTCCCTGAGACTACTGAGCTGTAACTTTGAGTTACCAGTAGGTCTGATAGGAACCTCCTAAAGTGCCTTCAGCTCCTCCTGTGCCTTTGAACAGCATCAGCATCACCTTTGCTGGATCCAGCAGGGATGTTCTGACCTGCCCTTTTCTACCAGCAAAAGGAACATGTACCTAGCCGGTGTCCTGCAAACAGGCAGGTTTCTGTAGGTCCATGGTGAGTGCACAGAGGTTGGGATGGGGTCTGTGAGCTCTGACAGGGAAAAGACATGGCACAGGGAAACACCTCCTAGGAGGAAAATCTCCTGGCAGCAGGGGAATGACCAGGGAATGAGAGGAAACTAAAACCAGAAATGCTGTGAGAGGGAGAATTCAGAAATCTCTGTATCATCCCCTCCAATGCAGACCCATTCCTCTGAGCAAACCCCCTTGCCTCCTCTCCCACCCAGCAAAGCCCCTACCCTCAGAGCTGGGGGGTCCAAGGCATGAACCATCTCCTCTGCAGCCAGAGCTCCAGCAGAGCCACGGTGCAGCTGTCCAGCCACGTACCCAGGTCCCTCTGCAGAGCCCAGGGGCTGAGAGAAACTGCCTGGCAATGTTGATGCCTGGGAGGTGGTGTGCACAGCTGGGTAAGGCTAACGCTGTCCTGAGGGCCCAGCTGGCTCTTCCCTTGCTTCTCTCATCCAGACCCTCACTGTATTGTTCCTTGTTTCTGTACTTGTTTGTGTTATTGTTACCTTGTTCTTGCTGTCAGGCTGTCTGGGGATGGGAGTTTCAGTAGCAGAGTCACACACTGATCTTGTAGTCCTTTCATGCAGGTATGTCCATGGGAACAAGTGTCCCAGCTTTCCTCTAACCCATGGAGATCTGGTCAATACAGTCTGTGGGGCTGGGTAATGAGTTTACTTGTACTGAGATGCTATCTTTATGGCACTTGGCTACCTATTTTAAGTGTTCTTCCAAGCTTTGAGATGCTCTGCAGGATGCAAAGTTGTCCTGTATCAGCTCTGTTTTATCTGAAAGCCCCATGGAGTATGTAGAGACTCTACAACTGAGGAAATGCTGTTAGGTTTGTGAAATGAGGCAGGTGCGTCCCTAGCTATGAGTGGGTGCTGAGACCTTGGTCATCTGCACTGGATCCTTTTTTGCTCTCAGCAGTGTCTGGAGGCTTTTCAGGGTAACACAGTATTGTGATCACTCTCCATCTCAGAAAGTTGCAAGCCCAGGGCAGCTGTGAACAAGACGGAGGGACAGAGCACCTCCCCTCACTCTGCACTAAGCCACAGCCAATCCTCTTGCCTTCCAGGGCTCACTCTGTTCTCCCAGAGTACAGCAGAAATTCTGAGGCTTCTGACATCAAAGTATACTGCCCAGGTGAGACAGAGGGAAACATTAAGAATAACCTCTGAGACTGCCTTCTGCTGTCTCCTTTCCTTAGCACTTGCAGTGCAGTTGCTAACAGGTCCTTCTGCATTAGAAGCAGTTTCGTTTCACAAATTCGAACATCAGGACTGGCTCCTGCCCCCACAGCTCCCAAGAACTCACTGCTGCAGAGCAGGGCTGACTCCTCAGCAGCCAGTGGGCAGAGGCCCCACTCTTCACAGCACACTTGGACAGCAACAACCAGAGCTCCTGCCATAGAGCTGAAGGAAGGTCTCCTAGAAAAGTAAAAAGAGGGTGGTTGTAGAAAGGGGAGTATCTAGGAGAAAAGGCTTTTGTTTTGTCTAGAGGTCTCCCCTAACTTCTCACTGACTTTTCCTCTTTGGACAGGTCCCCATGCCCAGAGGGACCAAATGTCCAATGGCAGCTCCATAACCAAATTCCTCCTCCTGGCATTCGCAGACACGCGGGAGCTGCAGCTCTTGCACTTCTGGCTCTTCCTGGGACTCTACCTGGCTGCCCTCTTGGGCAATGGCCTCATCATCACTGCCATAGCCAGTGACTACTGCCTCCACACACCCATGTACTTCTTCCTCCTCAACCTCTCCTTCCTTGACCTGGGCTTGATCTCCACCACTGTCCCAAAAGCTATGGCCAATTCCCTGTGGGACACCAGGGTCATCTCCTACACAGGATGTGCTGCAGAGGTGTTTTTTTTCTTTTTTTGTGCTACAGCAGAGTTTTATCTTCTCACGGTCATGGCCTACGACCGCTATGTTGCCATCTGCAAACCCCTGCACTACGGGACCCTCCTGGGCAGCAGAGCTTGTGTCCACATGGCAGCCGCTGCCTGGGGAAGTGGGTTTCTCAATGCTGTGGTGCACACAGCCAATACATTTTCACTACCACTCTGCAAGGGCAATGCTGTGGACCAGTTCTTCTGTGAAATCCCCCAGATCCTCAAGCTTGCCTGCTCAGATGCCTACCTCAGGGAAGTCGGGGTTGTTGTGATTACTGCGTCTTTTGGTTTTGGGTGTTTTGTTTTCATTGTGCTGTCCTATGTGCAGATCTTCAGGGCTGTGCTGAGGATCCCCTCTGAGCAGGGACAACACAGAGCCTATTCCACATGCTTTTCACACCTGGCTGTGGTCTCTCTTTTTCTCAGCACGTCATTTTTTGCCTACCTTAAGCCCCCCTCTATATCCTCCCCATTTCTGGATCTGGTTGTGACTGTTCTGTACTCATTGGTGCCTCCAGCAGTGAACCCTCTGATCTACAGCATGAGAAACCAGGAGCTCAAAGCTGCACTGAAGAAGCTGAAGAAACTATGTAGCTGCTGCTTCCAGCTTCAGGGAGTTAAAAACTCTTGTGTCTTCCAGTAGTATGTCTCAATATTTTCTTAGCTCTTTAACTCTGTTTCTATCTATCCCTTTTTGTCTCTAGGTCTCAAAGAGTTCTTGTAGGGATGGTCCTTGTAAAAGTCAGACTGCATTAGATGCAGTTTGGACTTAGCATACAGCTGAGAAGAGTAGTTTATGGCTTCTGTAATTACATCATGTTTAAATATTTTTGTTAGAAATTAAGACAAATCCTTCTGTGCCCATGTTCAGCCATTTCACTGAGGAACTCAGTGAAGTGAGTTCATTGAGTTGGTGCTGCTCAGTTGGCCGCTAGTCACAAGTGGTGATACCCAGGGCTCAGTATTGGCACCAGTTCTGTTTAGTGTCTTTATCAGTGATCTGGAAAAGGGGATTCAGTGTGTAATCGACAGGGAACCAAATTGTTCCCTGACATTGTGTAATTCGTGTTGAATTAAAAAGAAGACAATAAGGTTTACATACCAATCGGGAGGGGGGAAGGGACACATTGTGATTTACTAGATAAGGAAGGAAAAGACAACAACGGACCAGATAAGGGGATTAACTCTACTGCGACTGCATTCCTCCACATCAAAAGACATTCCACAGACACTCTCCTTTGAGAAGATTGACTGAATCTACCCATTAACAAACCTGTGAAGAAAGAAGAAGCAAGACAAGACGGAGATTTACAAGAAAGGGGTGCATGAACTGTATAAAAGGAATGTAACTATAACAGAAAGCTGTGAGCCGTTGGTGAAGCATGGACTCCCCGGCCGCCCAGCGCTGCTTGCTTGCTATTCTCAATAAATACATGAATTTTATATAGAATTGGCTCTGTTGGTTTAATAACAAGTGCACCCTCAGTTAAGTTTGCAGATGACACCAAGTTGGGCAGGAGTGTTAATCTGCTGGAGGGTAGGATGGCTCTTCAGAGGGATCTGGACAGGCTAGATCAATGGGCTAAGGCCAATTGTATGAGGTTCAACAAGGTGAAGTGCTGGGTCCTGCACTTGGGTCACAACAACCTCATGCAATGCTGCAGGCTTAGGGAAGAGTGGCTGGAAAGCTGCCCAGTGGAAAAGGACCTGGGGGTGTTGGTTGACAGCTGGCTAAATATGAGCTGACAGTGTGCCCAGGTGGCCAAAAAGGTCAATAGCATCCTGGCTTGTATCAGAAATAGTGTGGCCAGCAGGACTAGGGAAGTGATTGTTCCCCTGTACTTGGCACTGGTGAGGCTGTGCCTCAAATACTGTGTTCAGCTTTGGGCCCCTCACTAGGAGAAAGGTATTGAGGTGCTGGAGCATGCCCAAAGAAGAGAAACAAAGCCAGTGAAGGCTCTAGAGAGAAAGTCTTATGAGGAGCAGCTGAGGGAACTGGGATTGTTTAGCCTGGAGAAAAGGAGGCTGAGGGACTCTACAACTGAGGACTGTCTGTAACTACATGAAAAGAGATTGTAGCAAGGTGGGTGTCAGTCTCTTTTCCTAGGTAACAAGTGATAGGACAAGAGGAAATGGCTTCAAGTTGCACTGGTGGAGGTTTAGATTGGATATTAGGAAAGATTTCTTCACTGAATGGTTTGTCAAGCCTTGGAAGGGGCTGCCCAGGGAAGTGGTTGAGTCACCATCCCTGGAGGTATTTACAGGACATGTAGCTGTGGCACTTAGGGACATGGCTTAGTGGTGGACTTGGCAGTGTTAGGTAATGGTTGGACTCAATGATCTTAATGGTCTTTCAACCTAAATGATTTGATGATTCTATGTTAAAGACAGAGGCAGACATAGAGAGGTAAAATGTGCCAATATAAATACAGTCATTCTTCAGAGCAGTCTTTATCCATTTGAAACACTGGTAGGAATATTTACTGTGATAAGTGGTTGTATAAAAATACTTACATAGAGAAGAGAGGATAATCAGCTTGGTAGTACATACCCTTTGACCTGTTAATAAAAAAACTATGAAAAAAAAAAAAGGAAATTCATAAAAAAACTTAACAATGCTGGAAATGAAGACTTTTTTCAGCTATTACACTGAGTTCTTTTCTGCAGAGGTTTCATGTTTGTCCTTGTCGTGGTTTAACATGAACCAGCAACTAAGCACCATGCAGCCACTTGCTTACTCATCCCCAGTGGGATGGGGGAGAGACTCAGAAGAGTAAGAGAGAGAAAACTTGTGGATTGAGATAAAGATAGTTTAATAAGTAAAACAAAAGCCGCACACACAAGCAAAACAAAATGAGGAATTCATTCATGTTTCCCATGGGCAGGCAGGTGTTCAACCATCTCCAGGAAAGCAGGGCTCCATCAGATGTAACGGTTACTTAGGAAGACAAATGCTATAACTCCGAATGTCCCCCTCTTCCTTCTTCTTCCTCCAGCTTTATATGCTGAGTGCAACGTCATATGGTCTGGAATAGCCCTTTGGTCAGTTGGGATCAGCTTCTTGTGCACCGCCAGCCTACTCGCTGGTGAGGTGGTTTGAGAAGCAGAAAAGGCCTTGATGCTGTGTAAGCACTGCTCAGCAATAATGAAAATGTCCCTGTGTTATCAACACTGTTTCCAGCACAAGTGCAAAACACAGCCCCATACTAGCTATTCTAAAGAAAATTAACTCTATCCCAGCCAAAACCAGCACAGTTGGATATAAACACAATTAAAGAGTTGGCTAAGAAGACAATTAGACTGTTAAAAGACACATAAACTTTTACCCCCTGAAACTCAAATCAGCAGCATAGGTGAGTGGCATCTGAATGAACAAAGAATAAAGAATAAAGAAAATATTCTCTGAATGAACTAGAGAATAATGAAAAGGGCCTTTGCTTAGGCAGTCTGCTGAAAAGAGGACTTTAGAAATGGTCATTGTATCCTGGACAGGCAAAACCACATGAAAGATGAGAGAAATTAAGTACGTGGTATAACAGGCAGAATAGTGACAGTGAGGTTACAGGGGAAAACTGGTATTTCTTTGGAATATACCTTTTGAAAAGTCATGGGATTGGCAGAGCTCCCTTGTGAGACAGGACAAGCTGATGTTGTGCTCATCTTTGAAAGAGGCCAACAGTGCAACCCAGGGAACCACAGGCTGTACAAGATCACTTTGGTGAGGAATGTGCCATCAATTAAAGTCCTCTTGGGTGACATTTCTGGGCACCTAAAAGAGAAGAACTGTCAACAGGGACTTCCCAAGGATCAATCATGCTTCACCAACCTGACAGCCTGTAGTTGTGCATAAGGAGATAAAAAATGGATGTCATTTACCTCAGCTTCAGCAAAACTTTTGGCATGGTCTCCCTCAATATTCTTCTGCTCACATTAGGCCATTACAGTCTGGATGCACATAGAAACAGATGGGTAAAACACCAGGTGGATGATGAGGCTGAGAGAGCAGTGGTGAAGGTAGGTGGGTCACACTCTACCTTAAGGCTACTGGGACATACTGGCGTATAGTGGGGCAGCACAGGGGACTCTCCTGAGCCCTGTGCAGTTTAACACCTGTATCCATGACCCGGAGGAGGCAACTGTCACCACATTTGTTGATGTCACTAAATTGGGAGGACCAGTCCTGTGCCTTTGGATGCCATTCAAGGAAAACCTGAAGGCTGTAAGGACTGTCCTGTCAGGTACTTCATGAGATACAAGAATGTCGTGGTTTAGGCCCAGCCGGCCACAAAGCACCACGTGGCTGCTTGCTCACCCCTCCCCTCCCGCCCCCCCTCCCCCCCCCCGCCCCGGGTGGGATGGGGAGGAGAATCGATAGGAAAAAAAAGTAGAACCTCCTGGCTTGAGATAAGGATAGTTTACTGGGACAACACAAGGAAGGAAGAAACAGTAATAACAATATTACTAATAAAAGAATGTACAAAACTAGTGATGCACAGTGGAATTGCTCACTCCCTGGAACCTGACGCTCCACCCTTCCCCTTGCTGCAGCTCCACACCAGCCCCCAGCCCCAGTTGTATACTGAGCATGACATCACATGGTATGAAATATCCTTTTGGCTAGTTCATGTCAGCTGTCCTGGATGTGCCCCCTCCCAGCTTCCTGTGAAAATTAACTCTATCCCAGCCAAACCCAAGACAAAGAAGAACAAAGGCCAGATTCTGCACCTGGGATAGACTAATACTCTGCAGTTGCAGGGCCTTGGGGACTGCCTGGTCTGGCTGGGGAGCAGCTCTGCAGAAAAGGCCCTGGTGGTGCTGGGGGACAGAAAGCAAAACACGATCCCACCATGCATACTAGTCGCAAAGGCAGACAGCAGTGTCCTGGACTGTCTAAAGAGGAGCCTTGCCAAAAGACTGGGGGAGGTGATTGTCTCCCCATGGTCATTGCTCATTAGACAACCTGTACACTACTGTGTTAACTTTTGGGCCTCCACTGGGGAAGGGAAGGAGGGACGGAGTAGCTGGGTGGCTGCTGGGCTATTGGCCAGAGATAACCCACCAGAGCAAGGAAGAAGATGTGTATAACTTGGAGTGAATTCAGTGCAGAGTCAGTGAGATGCTCAGGGCCTGGAGCACTTGCCTGGGAGGAGAAACTGGGGGAAAGGGCCTTGTTCAGCCTGTAGAATGGAAGACCTTCAGAACCTCATAGTGATCTGCCAGTCCCTATGGGGAGGTTTTCAGGAAGATGAAGACAGTTTTGTAACCCTGGTGCTGGGCAGGAGACTAATAGGCAACAGTCAGGTGTTGAAATAAGGATGTTCTTGGCCAGAGATAAGGAAATGACATATCTCCAGACCATGGGGTGCTTTAGCCTGTAAACAGAATGTAAACAAATCCTCTGACTTGGGTACTCTCAACTTAATTGCTAAAAGAGAGGGAGGTGGAGGGATCTCAGAGCTTTCAGGCTCCTGTGGAAGATTCAAGGCCTCCAAGAAATAAGCTGAAGATAGCAGGTTTGCTCCCTGCTTTCAGTCAATGAAACCCAGAAACCTCACCTGCTTTTCCTTCCTCTCCTCCCAAAACCTGACTACATGATGGGAAGAAAGGAAGCAGAAAGGCCCTAGGAGTTGGAGGGCCATGGTGTCATTACATTGTAAAACCCATAAAGAATCAAGCTGGGAAGGGAGTCTGCAAGTCTGCATCAACAAGGTCCATCGGCAGGCCAGGCTGTGTCTGTGGTTGTGTCTGGAGACCATTACACCTACAGCACAGATCAATCTGGGGCTGAAACTCAGGCCTGGCTTACATGGTCTCCTGGGGCACGAACAGAGGTGTGGTTGGAGGCCTCAGGTGATGCTGGTCAGGGCCATGAAGGCCTATGGATGGTCTCAGGGCCCTGACACTGCGCCCGTGCGATCCCACCTGCCAGTGCCCTCAACAGGTCAGGTTCTCATTCCCTGATGTGCAGGGTCTGTGCTTGGCTACTCTCCTTCCCCACATCCCTGGGGATCTGAGAGACCACAACTTCATGGTCACTAGAGCCAAGGCTGAAGATGGTCTTCACATCCCTGACCAGCTCTTTCTCTTTTGGGAGTACCAGGTCCAGGTGAGGATCCAACTGGGTGGCCCATTTGGTATCAGGAACTTGTCCACAAGCCGCTGGACTGTTTGCATCCTTGCTTACTTGTCCAGTGAATACCAGGCAGACTGATTGC
Source organism: Astur gentilis (assembly GCF_929443795.1). Classification (NCBI taxonomy): domain Eukaryota; kingdom Metazoa; phylum Chordata; class Aves; order Accipitriformes; family Accipitridae; genus Astur; species Astur gentilis. The sequence goes on from NW_026060847.1 coordinate 1,065,527, forward strand.
CCCATAAAAACCAGTCTGTGATCCACAGATTTCCCCAGGTCATTTAAATAAGACTTTATTCATTCCTCACCCTGACTGCATGACCTGTAACTCTGTCCTGGGTCTGGTTGCAATGATGGAGTTAATTTTCTTCATAGTAGCCCTTATGGTGCTGTGCTTTGAATTTGTTCCTGAACCAGCACTGGTAACACACCAGTGTTTTGGCTACTGCTGAACAGTCCTTACAGAGCATGAAGGCTTTCTCTTTTTCACATTCTGCCCCCACACTAAGTAGGCTGGGGGCATGCAAGAAGCTGGGACAGCTGACCCAAAATGACCAAAGGGATATTACATACCACAGGATGTCATGCCCATCAGTGAAAGCTCAGGGAAATGACAATGAAAAGAGGACATTAGTGGTCATGGTGTTTGTCTTTGCATGTCACTGATACATGTGATGAAGCCCAGCTTTTCTGGAAATGGCTAAACCTCTGCCTGCCCATGGGAAGTAGTGAATGAATTCCTTGTTTTGCTTTCCTTGCACACACAGCTTTTGCTTCACCTCTTAAACTGTCTTTGTCTTGACCCATGAGTTTTCTTGGTTTTGTCACTTCTTATTCTCTCCCTCATCCCACTGGGCATGTAAGAGTGAGTGAGCAATTGATTCTGGGTGTTTAGTTGCTGGCCAGGGTCAAACCACAACTGATTTCTACCATAGTGTCCTCCTTTCTGGTCTTTCTTTTGACCCACGCGCAAGCTCTCACCTAACCTGTTGCCTGTCCAATAGAAGAGATCCATATAGCTGAGCTGCCCTGGCATCAAACAAGAGATCCCCTGCTCCTCATCTTTCCTGTTGGTCTCTCCTAAAGACATTTTATCTCCCTCCACCACAAAAGCCATGGGAGCTCTCCTTCCCCACCTCAGCTCTTATTCCACTGATGTCACAGCTCTGTGATGGCACATCGGGCTCCTGTTGTCTGTGCCCCAGGCTGTGGCCTTTGGTGCACATTTGGGCTGCAGAACCTCAGATGTGGCACCAGGGCCACGGGCTGACTTGTCACACGGAAACCTGGTACCCAGAGACTGGATGCCTTGTATGGAAAGGCTTTTATTCCCAGCAGAGGCAATCTGGATTGGACGGTAGGTGGCAACATCATGATGAATGAGGTTCCCACAACAAGAGCAAAAGCTGCAGTCTCCAAGGCCAGAGAGAAAAAGGTCTGGGCTGTGCAGCCCTGTACAACCCTGGCAGGAGAGGGGTTTGCTGTCCCAGGTGACTCTGCAGCACTGTGCAGCCTGTGACAGAGGTGAAGCCCATCTCCAAGAAGGACAACCTGCTGCTTAGAAAGGTCCTGGGGCAGGACAGCCTGTGATTCAGCCACACTGTGGACATCATGCTGGTGACTGACCAGCTAGATAGCTCTGCAGAGAAGGACCTTGGGGTCCCCAAGGACAAGCAGCTCAGTATGAGCCAGCAATACACCTTCATGGCAAAGGCCAACAGCCTCCTGGGCTGCATCAGGAAAAACATTGCTGGCAGATGGAGGGACACATCCCTTCCCCTATCCTCAGCACTGCTGACGCCACAGCTGGAGTGCTGTGTCCAGTGCTGGGCTGCCCAGTGCAAGTCGTTGACTTACTCAAGCAAGTCCACCAAAGGGCCACAAATCTGGTTTAATGGTCTAGGAGGAAAGGCTGAGAGATCTGGGACTGTTAAGACTGAAGAAGAAAAGGCTTGAGGGGGTGGGGCTTATTAATGTTTATAAATACCTGATGGGAGGGAATGAAGACAAGGGAGCTAGACTTTTTTTTCAGTAGTTCCCAGTGAGGGAAGACAAAGGGTGATGAACACAGATAAAAACACATGAAATTCCATCTGAAACCAAGAAAACACTTCTTGATGGTGAGGGTGGCCAAACACTGGAACAGGTTGCCCAGAGAGGTTGTGGAGTCTCCCTCCATGGAGATATTTTAAACTCACCTAGACAAGGTCCTGAGTAACCTTCTCTATTCCAACCCTGCTTCAGCTGATGGGGTTGAACTGGATGATCTCCAGAGGTCCCTTTCAATCTCAACACTTCCGTGATTTTGTGAGCATAAAGGTAAAAAGTAATACAGAAAATAATGAACAACACATAGCCTTGTCAACAAATACAGTGGGATCCTGTGGAGAAGACCCAAGCTGAAGCAGGGGAGCAGTGTGAGGAGGAAGGAGTGGCAGAGGTGTTCTTTACCGACTGAAACCCCCATTCACCACCCCCCTTGCTCCTCTTGAGGTTAGGGTGAGTAGAAGAATTGGGAACAATGGAATAATCTGAGCCTGGGAACAAGGAGTGGGGTGGGGAAATGGTCTTTAATATTTTTGCCGTAGTTTCTCCCTATTCAAATCTATTTTATTTGACAGTAAAATAAATTGATCTTCCCAAAGTCGGCTCTTCTTTGCCTGTGAGAGTAATTAGTAAGCAATCGCCCTGTCTTTGTCTTGACCCATTAGGTAGTCCATCTTATTTTCTCCCTTTGTCATGCTGACTGGGGTTGTGAGTGAACAGCTGGGTAGATGTCTGGCTGTTGGCGAAGGCTAACCCACTACAGCACCACCACATCAGGACTGCTGCGTCCAGTGTGGGGCTTCCCAGCACAAGAAAGAGCCTGACAGACTGGAGCGACTCCTGCAGAGGCCAGAAGGGTGGTTGGGGCCTGGAGCACATTATGGGAGAGGAGAGGCTGAGAGAGCTGGAGTTTTGAGAAATCCCTCAGAGCCAAACATCGGAGCAAGGACCAGGCCAGCTGGTGGGATCTTAATGCAGATTTCAATATTTGTTGAGACAAGGCCATGAGCACCTGATCTCGCTGGCATTGTCTGAGAACAGTCTTGGCTGAGAGTCCGGCTGTGGCAAGAGCTATGGGACTTGGTGTGTACTGAGCGTCAGTAGGTAACTGGTTTCCTTTTTATTAATAATGGCTGTGAAGTTGGGTATTATGGAGCTGCGGAGGAGATCAGAGGTGACCATGCAGCAAAGGTTCCTCCTCAGGGCTGGAGTGTACAGCCAGACATGGAAATGGACAGTGTGTGGAGTGGTCAGGGAAAATTGCCCTGGGACAGCTTCCCTGGGGTGTCCAGGGAACATGGCATGGACTGGGCCGCTCTCTTCTACACCTTCGGTGCTTCAGTGCCTTGCTTCCTTCACTGTATCACTTGACTCTGCACTGTGAGTACCCCGTGTGCCCTCACCCTGCACACTCAAACAGCTGAGCTCTACACGGGTATTTTTCCTCTCCCAGACATATTCCTGCCCAGCCCAGTCCCTCCCCAGCTCTAAGCACTTCCTCTGCCCTCTCCTCAGCCTGGCCCAGCAGAGCAGCCCAGTCTGGGCTGGCCCCACAGCAGTACCCACTGCAGGGTGCTGCAAAGCTCTGGGCATTCGACCACAGCCCCAGCCCCTCTGAGGGGCACAACAGGTTCTGGGGGCAGAGAGGGGTCTCAGCCTGTCCAACAGCCCCAGGGCTGAGGGCCACCTATGCATGAGGAGACAGAGGCCAGTGTCTCCCATTGTCCCTTGCTCTTGTTTCCAAGAGATCCTTATTACCAACTGACAGATGCCCCTCTGAGTCAGCCCCTCTCACCAGGACAACAATCCTGGCCTGGAGGCTCCTCAGGTTGCTCCTGCTCTCCCAGCCACAGTGCAGCCTGCCCTGAGCTAGTGCATGCATAAATAGGTTTCTCTTTTTCACTTATCCCCACCTGGGAGCACAGAGTTTATCCTTTGCTCTTGTCCAGGGACATCCCTGCTCCCCAGAGAATCTTCCTCCAGGGGACGGTGCCCATGGAGAACCCAAGCACAGCCGCACAGCCTCGTGGAGGCAATCTCTTCAGCATGTTCCTGACCTCAGCTTTGGAAGAAGAGACCAACCTCCAGACACCAGCACTGAGGAAATCCCCTCTTCTTACAAAGATGTGACACAGGAGGCCAGCTGTACCATCATGCCAGAGACTTGTATGAAGGCCTCTGGGTCAGACAGGCTGAGTTCAAGCCTCTGGAGAAGCAGAGTGAATGCAGACATTCCTGGACAAACAGGATTATCACAAATAAAATACCAAAAGCACAACAGGATCCCCACATACATTGGAAATCCCTTGTGAAGAGACATGAGCAGCTTATTGCTGCTGACAGACTACTGATTGCATCAGTTTCTTCAGTACATCCTTGAGCTCCTCGTTCCTCATGCTGTAGATGAGAGGGTTCATTGCTGGAGGTAGCACTGAATACAAAACAGCCGCCATCAGATCCAGGGATGGGGAGGAGATAGAAGGCGGCTTCAGGTAGGCAAAAATGGTAGTGCTGACAAAGAGGAAGACCACAGCCAGGTGAGGAAGGCACGTGAAAAAGGCTTTGTGTCGCCCCTGCTCAGAGGGGATCCTCAGCACAGCCCTGAAGATCTGCACATAGGACAGCACGATGAAAACAAAACAACCAAAGACTAAACAGGCACTAACCACAAGAAGCCCAGCTTCCCTGAGGTAGGAGTCTGCACAGGAGAGCTTGAGGATCTGGGGGATTTCACAGAAGAACTGGTCCACAGCATTGCCTTGGCAGAGGGGTACTGAAAATGTACTGGCAGTGTGCAGCACAGCATTGAGAAACCCACTTCCCCAGGCAGCTGCTGCCATGTGGACACAAGCTCTGCTGCCCAGGAGGATCCCGTAGTGCAGGGGTTTGCAGATGGCAACATAGCGGTCATAGGCCATGACTGTGAGAAGAAAATACTCTGCTCCAAGCAAGAAGGAAAACAGAGAGAGCTGTGCAACACATCCTGCATAGGAAATAGACCTGGTATCCCAGAGAGAATTGGCCATGGCTTTGGGGAGAGTGCTGGAGATGGAGCCCAGGTCAAGGAGGGAGAGGTTGAGGAGGAAGAAGTACATGGGTGTGTGGAGGTGGTGGTCACAAGCTATGGCGGTGATGATGAGGCTGTTGGCCAGGAGGGCAGCCAGGTAGATGCCCAGGAAGAGCCAGAAGCACAAGAGCTGCAGCTCCCGTGTGTCTGCAAGTGTAAGCAGGAAGAACTCGGTGATGGAGCTGCTGTTGGACATTTGGTCCTTCTGACAATGGGGCACTGTTAAAGATGGAAAAGACAGACAGTAGTTAGGGGATTCCTCTCTGAGCAAAATCAAAGCCATTTATTATAGACTCTCCTCTGTTGCACAAACCCAGTTTTCACTTTCTAGGAGACCTTCCTTCAGTTCCATGGCAGGAGCTCTGGTTGGTGCTGGCTGAGTGTGCTGTGAGGAGCAGGGCCTCTGCCGACTGGCTGCTGAGGAGTCAGCCCTGCCTGCAGCAGTGGGTTCATGGGAACAGTGGGAGCAGGGGCCAGTCCTGATGTTCAATTTTGTCAAATGAAACCACTCCTAACACAGAATTGCTTGTCAGCATCTGCATTCCTGGTGCTAAGGAACCAGGATGGCAGAAGGCAGTTTGAGGTCTTGTAAAGTTCCCTCCATTTCACCAGGCGAGCGTTCTTGTATGTCAGAAACCCTTAGAATTTCTGCTGCACTCAGGGAGAACAGAGTGAGCCCTGCAGGGCAAAAGGATTGGCTGTGACTCAGTGCAGAGTGAAAGAATCTGGTCTGCCCCTCCATCTAGTTCCCAGTTTCCCTGTGCTTGCACCCTTCAGAGATGGAGGGTGATCACACTCCCATGTCATCCTGAAAAGCCAGCAGATACTGCTGAGAGCAGAGACCACCTCAGACCACTAACGGTATCAGCCTTTCTCAAGATCTCAGCACCCCACTTCTAGTCAAGGACACACATGGCACATTTCATCAACTCAAGAACATTTCCTCAGTCATAGAGTCTCTGTGTTTCTCCATGGGGCTTTCAGATAACTCAAAGATACTATGGGAGAGGTTTACGTCACTCAAGGCAACTCACAGCTTTTAAGAACACATCAAGGAGAGAGATAAGTGTCCTAATTGTAGGAAATGCTTAGGAATCATTTCTTTACAGAGGGGGTATTGAAACCCTGCAACAGGCTTCCTAAACAGGTGGTCGATGTCCCACGCCTGTCAGTGTTTGAGGTATTTGGACAATGCCCTTAATAACATACTTTAACTTTTGGTGGCCCCTGAAGTGCTCAGGCAGTTGGACTAAGTGATAAATGTATTTCCCTTCCAGTTGAACTATCCTATTCTATTCTATTCTATTCTATTCTATTCTATTCTATTCTAATGTTATCTCACTGAAGGAAAACCAGCTCATTCCCCAGCCCAGAGACTGCATTGACCAGATCTCCACAGGTGCCAAGAAAGCTGGGACACTTGTTCCCATGAACACAGTAGTAGGAATGGACCCACAAGGCCAGTGTGTGACTCTGCAGCTGAAATTCCCATCCCCAGACAGCCTGACAGCAAGAACAAGGTAACAATAACACAAACAAGTACAGAAACAAGGAACAATACAGTGAGGGTCTGGATGAGAGAAGCAAGGGAAGAGCCAGCTGGGCCCTCAGGACAGCGTTAGCCTTACCCAGCTGTGCACACCACCTCCCAGGCATCAACATTGCCAGGCAGTTTCTCTCAGCCCCTGGGCTCTGCAGAGGGACCTGGGTACGTGGCTGGACAGCTGCACCGTGGCTCTGCTGGAGCTCTGGCTGCAGAGGAGATGGTTCATGCCTTGGACCCCCCAGCTCTGAGGGTAGGGGCTTTGCTGGGTGGGAGAGGAGGCAAGGGGGTTTGCTCAGAGGAATGGGTCTGCATTGGAGGGGATGATACAGAGATTTCTGAATTCTCCCTCTCACAGCATTTCTGGTTTTAGTTTCCTTTCATTCCCTGGTCATTCCCCTGCTGCCGGGTGATTTTCCTCCTAGGAGGTGTTTCCCTGTGCCATGTCTTTTCCCTGTCAGAGCTCACAGACCCCATCCCAACCTCTGCGCACTTACCTTAGCCCTATAGAAACCTGCCTGTTTGCAGGGCACTGGCTGGGTACATGTTCCTGTTTGCTGGTGGAAAAGGGCAGGTCAGACCAAGCCTGATGGGTGGTGCTGGTGCTGCCCATAGGCAGAGGAGAGGCCAAAGGCACTTTAGGAGACTACTATAAGACTTACTATTAAAGTTACAGCTCAGGCGTCTCAGTGACTTGTTCAAACTTGAGAGCTCCTTTTCCATTTCTCGACCACCAACACCCAAGAGTGGGAAATGGAAAATACAGACTCAGGAAAGCTCCTTATCTTCAACATAATCTCCACATTGACCTTGCTCTTGAAAAGTCCCCTTGGAAATATCCTGGGGTAATCTGGAGGCACAAGCAGCCCTGACCCGTGCAGCACCCTCTTGACAACAGAAGGACCCTGCCTTGCTGAGTGTTGCTCGTTCCCCCCACAGCTTCTCCCCGCAGCATTGTGGGGAGTTCGCCAGGCAGGCTGAGGGCTGACCATGGCAGGCAGCAGAGTTCCTACCCTGGCACACAGACCCCTGGGGTACAGGGACCCTGCTCTGAAGGACAACCCTGGGCAACCCAGCTGCACACACGGCTTCGCACACTTGTAGCTGTCCCTGGGAGGAAGCAGCCATCATGCCCTGTCTGTCTGCCAGTGCAGCAGAGAAGCCCAGCTCTGGAGCACATAATTTCTCTCAACATCAGAAAAGCCAGGAGTGCCATCCAGAAAGATCCTACAAGCTGTGGCATTTACCAACATTGGAAGATCACTCTGGTACAATCATCCGACTTGCCCTGCAGCCAGACACTTACCTTTTCAAGGGCTGTGAAGATTTCTCCACCAGTGAGGTCTCAGCACCCTCCCACTCCTGACTGCCCTTAACATCTCTCTGCCTCTCTCTGCTCTCCCCCTCCGTGGCTGCAGACAGTGCAGCCCTGCTGTGCTTTGCAGAGGAGCTGCTCCTGGGCAGAGCTGTCTCTCTGCAGTGCTGCCTGCTTGCCATGAGCTCCCTCCAGCCCAGGAGCCCAGCCCAGCTCAGCAGCAGAGGACCAGCCCAAGGCAGCACTTTCTCTGCCCCCTCTGGGCTCCCTCCTGGTGTCCCTGGGGCTCCAGGGGAACCTGCTGGGAAACAGGCTGAAATAATCACTGATGTTCCCTCCCTCAGCTGGGGAGACACACTTCTTTCCAGCAGTAACATTTCTCCTATCAGAAAAAGAATAGGGCATGAGAGTCACCTTTTCTTGTCCCATCATTATTCAGGACACTGAGGCAGTTACTGAGAGAAATTTCCTTTACCCCTACTGCTGAGGGAAGGGATCCAGCCAAGTCACTTGAGGTCTCTCATCCTGGTTTTGTAGTCCTGGGGCTAGAAGGGGACTCTGCTCCCTCCTGCCACAAACAACAGGAGGAGTAATTCCTCTTGCCTCAGTTTAGGCATGCACAAAGTAGACATCTGCATGTAAGCTCTTTGGTTCAGCTTCCATATGAATTAATGGAGATTGAGGGAGTGCTGGTAGCTGCAAGTTCTAACAGAGCAATGCCGAGGGAAAGGACAGCATCTGGGGGCGTGATCTTGGAGCCTGCTTAGGAATTACTTTTGTAGACAGGAATTAAAGCAGATGCCTACATTTAGGACAACTAAAATCTTCCCTGTTCATTATGTCCACAGCAGCCTACAGAGGTAGTCAGCTGACCAAACGAAGCCAAGTTTGTAGGGATTGACGCTCGGAAGATCTCGCGATGTACGGAAAGAGAAGGGTTAAAGGAGGCGGGATGACCGACAGACAGTATATAAGGGCGTGACGCAGTTGAATAAACGCCATTTGCAGCATCCTCATATTGGTGTCAGTGCTCTGTGGCCCAGGGTATGGTGGACCCTGTGCCGAGTCCCACGGGGTGATCAGACGAATGTCTACAAGTGGTGACCCCGACGTGATTGGACATCGGCGGATTACGCGGGGCGTAATCGAAGGCCTGGCCAGGCATGGAAGGAGTCCTGAAGGTGTTGGACTCGTGCTCTAGAGAGGTAAAAATCCCTATGGGACAAAAAGAAGCGAAAGCTTGCCTAGAGCGGCTCCTGAAAGAGGAAGCGATAGAGCGCCCGGGGGACATATTGTCTCCTGAGTGCTGGCCGAAATGCACCGCGGCTTTAGCGGAACGGGCTATGGCGACGCAGCATGGTCCGGAGTTAAAGACGTGGGGGCGGATTAGGGCGATTTTCAGGAAAGTGCGGGAGGAGGGCTTAACATGGAAGGAAGCAAAGAGATTGATGCACGCGCAGGCGGAGCGGGGCGTGCAGGCGGATGGGGAGGCGCGGACAGAAGGGCTGACGGAGGTAGCGGAGCAGACGCCTCTGGTGCTCCCAGTGCAGCCATCGGCACCGGCCGAACCACCGGGATACCCCTGGGAGGAGTTTGAACGGGAGCGTGAACGGGCGAGAGAGGAGGAGCGGGAGAAAGAGCGACAGTTAATTCAGGAGGCAGAGGAACCCGTGGCGGAGCAAAAGAGACGGGAGAAGGAGAGGCAGAGACTAGAGGAGGCGGAGAGGGCGGTGATGAAGGGATCAGAAAAGGAGCAGGTAGAGGAGGGAGCGGTTCCCCTGTATGATCCGGAGGATTGGGTGCCGGGACGTGTTTTGCGAACCGCGCCACAAGCTCACCCTAAGATGGCGCCGACATCCGCCTTCTCCCCGGATGTCTCTCCGGAGGTCGGGAGAGGCGGAGCACGGCCAAAGGAAGGAGGAAGGAAAGTCAGGACACCCCCTCTTACGCGCGTAGCGGAAGAGGAAGAGAGTGGACCGGACTCAATCGAGGGGTCGGCTCAACGGTTAGAGGAGGCGTGGCAACTGGTGGGCGGACACCGCTGTCGTCCGCCGCACGCAGCGGTAAAACAAAAGGCTATCTCCGACTGTAAGGCGCAGTCGGCAGCAGCCAGTGAAAAGGCAACGCCTATGCCTTTAATACCTGTGCCCGACCCAGCTACAGATCCGCTGCAGATGTTGCAGCGAGTAGTAGAGGAGATACAGGAGCAGGTGAAGCAACAGCGGCAGCTGCTACAAGCAGCTGGGGAACAGAAAGGAGTCCCCGATTCACCGAAGGTCACGTTGCCAGACTGGAAAATTGTAGCAAAGGAATGTGTTATGGACGGCATACGCTTTGAAGGACCCCCTTTAGTTTGCCCAGTCCGAGCTGGTCCAGGTGGTGTAGGGGTGGAGTGGTCTCCGTTAGATAGCAAGCTTTTGCAACAAGTGAAGAAGGCCGTGGATGAATACGGCTTAGGACATCCCATGACAGGCTCTCTTTTAGATGTGGTTTTTTCAGGTTCACTGACTCCCTGGGATTCGCGACAGTTTTGCAGTATGATTTTGACTCACACCTTTTTCTTGATTTAGAAAGAAGCTTGGACAAACAGATTACAAGCAGCACTAGTTGAGACCCAACAAGAAAGACCCAGAAACAGGAAAGTGGGAAGGTGGGAGGCGCTTGGTGACACAGGGAAGAGGGTATGCTGCAGTACAGTCATCAGAGCACCCAGACTCACGTGTGCGCTGGGTGCCGTCACGGTGGTTGAAACCAGACCTCAGTCAATAACGATTTGTTGTGAGTTATTTTGCAGGATGCCGTTCAGAAGATCATCTGAGTACCTGCCCTGTGGTCGTTGTGACCCTTGGGTGCTTACCAAGTATGACCGCTGTGGACAACAACTCTGGAGACGCACCAGCCGAACATCAAAATGGTGTGACCGATGTTTTGAACACCGCAGATCCACTTTACAGCAACCGCTGTGTGTACCCCATAAGCAGGGGACTATGATATGCTTTTAGACAAAGCCAATCAATTACAGGAGGCAGGTGACAGTGGCTTGACAATCTCCTCTCGTCGACCTGGCAATGGCTCCTGTCTTTGATTGACTGAAAAACGTTGACCCTATTTGGAATCCTTTTGGTGGTGGTTATTATGGTTTGTTGTGGGATACCAGCACTGACTGTTTGCGTGCGGAAACTCTTTATACAGAGTGCGGGTACCCACCAGTACACGAATTACCATGAGGTGGTGGGATCGATTATAGCTGTAACGCCAGTTTGTACCGTCGGTCATCCGCCATAGTGAGGGGGGACTTGTAGGGATTGGCGCTCGGAAGATCTCGCGATGTACGGAAAGAGAAGGGTTAAAGGAGGCGGGATGACCGACAGACAGTATATAAGGGCGTGACGCAGTTGAATAAACGCCATTTGCAGCATCCTCATATTGGTGTCAGTGCTCTGTGGCCCAGGGTATGGTGGACCCTGTGCCGAGTCCCACGGGGTGATCAGACGAATGTCTACACAAGTTGCTCTCTTTCTCTTCTCCATCAGCTGTGTTTCCTAGACCTCCACTGACTGTAATGGCAGATGTCTCATGGACATCCCTACATTGCCTAACCTAATTCAGGGCAGCTATTCAATGGCCAAATACAGGCCCGTAGTGCTACCTGAGATGCCAAGGCTCTCCAGCACAACTGCAGGTTGCTGGCAGGGACTGCACAGGACCTACAGGAAAGGCATCCACATTCAGAGTGGGTGTGAGACAGATGCTCCAGAGGGCATGTCTGAGTGAACCAATTTCTGTTGGCCAGTGACTGAATCCCACCACTCCAATGAGGCAGGGTCTGATCCACCTCCATCCAGTCAATACAGAGCAGTTCATGGACAGGAAGCACATCACATCAGAATCCCCACTCATTTGCCTACTGCCAAACTCTGCCAGCTCTTCTTAAAGCCTTCTTTTATTCACCCAATTGATGATACAACCAAGGAACCATCCAAGGATTTTCACAGTGTTCCTGGATCATGGGATGTCCAGACCCAAAGACATTTTCAACACCATCTGTCCTTCCTTAAGATCAGCTTCACCTCCACCACAGGCCCTCTGAGGCTGCAGAGACACTACAGACAGCAAAGCCCTCTACTGCCAGGGCTGCAGAGCCCAGTCCGACTTTTCTCTGGCCTTGGGGAGAGAAGTGTTCCCTCTTTCTGTGCCTTCACATTGCCATCTGCCATCCCCTCCAGCATGTCTCTGGTCTCAAGCAGAGCATTTGCACACATGGGGTCCTGAGCACTCGGTACTGAGTTTGCCCGAGACAAGACTGAGCTTGGCCCCAGTGCTACAGCTGAGGTGCTGCAGCCCAAACGTGCATCAATGCCCACAGCCTGGGGCACGGACAGGAGGAGCTGGAGCCCCTTGTGCCACTATCGACTTGTGACAGCGATGGAATAAATGGCAAGGGGTGGTGGGACAGCTCACAGTAGTGCTGCCACAGTACATACGGGCTTTTCAGGAGAGGCAGGCCGCGAAGATGGGGAGGGGGATATGTTGGAGCGGCGGAGGAATGCACATAAGTCGACCCAATATGAGTGATAGAAGTGATTCAACTTTATTTGCGCAGCTAGCTCATATTTATACAGTTTGCGATAATTATGCCTACTAGTCCTAATATGATTGGTACATTGCTAATGTTTATTCATTACTAAAACACACCCACTTGTGGCTGGCAGCTATGCGTGTTCAGTAACTTTCTCATGAGAACTTCTTCAAAAGTTACTTGTGAAGTTATGCCAAGGTCACACTGTTTTTATTTTTCTCCCGATAACAGCAAGACCAGCTGCTGTTTTTCTCCTGGTATCAGCAAAGCCAGCTATTTTCGGCCAAGGCCTAATCTTGCTGCTCAAACTGACATTCTTTCACACAGAACTCTGCTCGCACAACTTTTCTATAGACCCATGTCCTTTTTCATCAAGCCAATTCCCAACAGGGAAGGGACCTTTAAAGGTCATCTAGTCCAACCCCCCCTGCAATGAACAGGGACATCTTCAACTAGATCAGGTTGCTCAGAGCCCTGTCCAACCTGACTTTGAATGTTTCCAGGGATGGGATATCCACCACCTCTTTGGGGAACCTCTTCCAGTCCTTCACATAACACATCCCTGTTTTAGTTATTGCTGAACAGTGCTTGCACAGTGCCAAGGGTTTTTCTGCTCCTCACACTTCCCTGCCAGGAAGCAGGCTGGGGGTGGGCAAGAAGTCGGGGGTGGGGACACAGCCAGGACAGCTGGGATGTCCAAAAGCATATCCCATATCATATGATGTCACACTTAGCCATAAAGGCCAGAGGAAGAAGAAAGCAGAGGAGGAGGAGAGGGAGATGTTTGGAATTATGGCATTTCTCTTCCTAAGTAACCATATACTCGTGATGGAGCCCTGATTTCCTGGAAATGACTAAACACCTGCCTTCTGATGGGAAGCAGTGAATGAATTCCTTATTTGGTTTTGTTTGTGGGCACAACTTTTGCTTTATCTACTCAAGTCTCTGCATCTTGACCCATGAGTTTTTCTCACTTTGCCATTCTGATTCTCTCCCCATCCCCCAGGAAAGGGGATTGAGCAAGCAGCTGGGTGGGGGCTTAGTGGCCTCATTATGGACTTAGTCCTATTTTCATTAAACCCAGTAATATTACCATGCTCTACAATTTCTTCTCCTTCTTGATGATTAGAAACCATTTCTTTAATTTTATTCTTGACATTCATTTTTACTTGACAAATCAGCTATTATTTAAGAGTATTTAGCCGCTGGCATGCAGCTTTTAAAAGGCATGCAGCTTTTAGAACAGTGCTTTTCCTCTCACTGCTAAGTCTTTGTTATCATTTCATGATAGCACCTCTCAGACAATATTGCCCCTAAATCATTCTTGCTGTCTATCTTGTATCCTTATTTCGTGTGTGTGTGTGTGTGAGAGAGAGGATTTTATTTTTTTACCAAAAAATGTCAAAGGGCAGATCCCAAACTGGTGAAAAGCACAAAACAGGCCACATTTTTGTGTGATTGACACTGATACAACACCATTATTTTCACTTTGGATCTCGGGAGACCTAACCCTTCAGCAGAATGCCTGGAAAGTCCGAAGTCCTTCCATCTGCCTCGTATTTCAGCATTTAAGGTGAAATTACTCCAGTCAGAGGTGTTGTTCTGATTCTTCTCACAGCCTAAAACACCACATGGGTCAGAAGATATTCCAGGACACTTCAAAGGGCATCACACTCCTCTGGACCAAAAAGTGAAATCTCAGGGGTCATGGCATACCAATACTTGTGTTCAGGAACCTGGTCAAAACACCCATCTCCATTTCTGTAATGATGCTTAAGTTTGCTCAAGTAACCTTGAGTTGATCCCCATCCACTGCTGGTTGTCCTCCTCCACAGGAGGGGAACACAGGGGGCATTCCCTCAACATAGGGGGCATCCCCCATGCTCATCCTTCTTGCCCGTCTCTCCAGCAGCATCTGTATTCCTCCACTGCAGGACCCCAAGTGAGCAAGCTGACCCACCATATCTCATTTAATCCCAAACCATCACAGTTGTATGACAAGTCATGGGGCTCCAGCTCCTGTGATCCACCTCCTGGCTGTGCACATTTGGGCTGCAGCAGCTCAGCTGTGGCACCAGGGTGGAGTGCAGACTTCTAACAGGGAAACCTGAGCACTGATCCTGACCAGAAGACCATTGTACATCAAGCTGTGCTGCTCTGCACATTCACGCTGGCTTTCCTGTCAAGACGTTCACATGAGAACACCACTTGTGTTTGACTGTAATGTCCTGGTTTCAGCTGAGATAGAGTTAACTGTCTTCCTAGTAGCTGGTACAGTGCTATGTTTTGAGATCAGCATGTGAAGAATGTTGATAACACTGATGTTTTCAGTTGTTGCTCAGTAGTGTTTAGACTAAAGGCAAGGATTTTTCACCTTCTCATGCCCAGCCAGGTGTCCTGGGTTCAGCTGGGATAGAGTTAATTTTTACAGGAACCTGGGAGGTGGGGGCATAGCTGGGGCAGCTGACCTGAACTAGCCAAGGAGCTATTCCATACCATGTGACATCATGTTCATTATATAAATGGGGAGCGGGCCGGGGGGAGGTCTCTGTTTTCAGTGGGGGACGTGGCAGAGCGTCGGGTCCCGGGTGGTGAGCAGTTGCACTGTGCATCACTCTTTTTGTATACTTTTTCATTAGTACCATTGTTGTTGTTGTAATTTTTCTTTGTGTTTGTCCCAGTAAACTGTCTTTATCTCAACCCTCGAGGTTCCAGTTTCTTTTTCTTTTCTCTCCTCCGTCTCCTCCCTGTCCCACCGGAGGGAGGCGGAGAAGTGAGTGAGCGGCTGTGTGGTCCTTTGTTACCGGCTGGGTTGAAACCACGACAGTCCTTTTTGGCGCCCAACGTGGGGCAGAAGGGTTGAGATAACGACAGATCTGGCCAGAGTGTGTTGAAACAAATTTGTCAAACACATTTCTTAGATAAATAGATGTTAGTCACAATGTTGTTTCATTTGTTTACATGGTGGTGTTTTGTAAGCTCTTATATGCTCTATGTATTGCCTGTAGTTGCATATCTCATCTCTGGGAGAGTGACTGGGATTATGATTTTGCTGTACTGGGCAATGTCGACTTGTGAAATGATTACATCACTGGTCATGAGGTTAAGCTGGTATCTGTATGAAGCAGTGATATCATTTCCATACATTGGGCACCTTCTCTCGGATTTTATTGGTAATTACACCCCATCCATGGGGAAGTTAGGCGGGGATACTTCCCCCTGTCCGTTCACCTCCCTTTCCTCCTTCCGACTAATTACAACAGCTTTCGAGAATTTTGAATATCCTTGGGATGCGCAAGCCAGTGTGCTGTTAGTGCTATGCCTCCTGAATATTTTTCAGGTCTTGTTTACGGCTACAAAAAGGCTCTTTAAGATGACCACCCAGAGATCTGCCCCAAAGCTGGATGTTCATGGGTGGCATGGCATGTGGGAGGATATGGGCAGGTATCTAGAGAACTTCTCACCTCCAGTGGCTTGGAAGTTCACTCCCAAACAACTACAGAACCCTCATGAAGTGGTAGAATATTTGAAAGACAAATGCTGTGGCTATCCCAAAGATGTACAACTCGCTGCACTGTGCTGGGCCCTGGCCAGTATCTACCAAACACTGCTCGATACTAGGCAGCACCCTCAGGGGGAAAAGGGGGAAAAGATGGAAAACAGGACAACATGCACTGTGGCTAACCAAACCCTGACAACAGACACCGTGGCTGCCCCTACCACGACAACAGGTACCATGACTACCCCTACCCCGGTGACAGACACTGCAGCTAAACCAGAGAACCAACCTGTGCCAGTATCAGTCGCCCCTGTACAGAAAAAGAAACACACAAAAAAATCAGTTCGCTTAGTGAGAGATGAAGATGAACCAGGGTCATCGCGAGAACAGGAGGAAGAGGCAGAACCTGAAATAATTACCTGATCTCTAAGCATGAGTGAGTTGCGTGACATGCAAAAAGATTTTAGCTGCCACCCAGGTGAGCACATTGTTACCTGGCTGCTCTGATGCTGGGATAGTGGGGCTAGTAGTGTGGAATTAGAGGGTAAGGAAGCTAAGCAGTTGGGATGTCTGTCTAGGGAAGGGGCATCGACAAGGCAATTGGGAGAAAAACACAAGTCCTCAGCCTCTGGAGGCGACTTCTGTTAGGCGTAAAGGAAAGATACCCCTTCAGGGATGAAGTTACATGTCACCAAGGCAAGTGGACCACCATGGAGAGAGGTATCCAGTACCTGAGAGAATTGGCCATGCTGGAGGTGATTTATAATGATCCAGAAAATGCGCAGTCACCCACAGATCCAGATGAGGTCCAGTGCACACAACCCATGTGGTGGAAGTTTCTACGAAGTGCACCACCAACCTATGCCAACTCATTGGCAGTAATGTCCTGGAAAGAAGGCTATGGACAAACGGTGGATGAATTGGCTGTCCAACTCCGGCAATACGAAGGAAGTCTCTCTTCCTCCCTATGGGCCTGTGTCTCAGCTGTAGAGGAGTTGTCCCGAGAGTTCCAGCAATTCAAAGTAGATCTGTCCTCCTCCTCACCTGTACAGGCCCGCATCGCAGTTATTGGGAGTAAGCGTTCCTCTGCCCAAGAGAGAGGAGAAAGAAAGTACACATGACGGGCTAACCTGTGGTTTTACCTGCGTGACCATGGAGAGGACATGAGGAAGTGGGATGGAAAACCTACCTCAGTCTTGGATGCACGGGTAGAGGAGTTACGAGAAAAAGCAACCAGAAAAGAGAATTCTTCTTGGAAAACTGCTGCTCCAGTTTCCCGTGAGCAGTCCCCCAGACGCAGTAGATGGGCTGATCTCATTTCTGATCCCCTTGAAGGGACTTCTGATTCACGTGTGCAGAAAGTGAGTAACGGATATTCTAACCAGGATTAGAGGGGCCCTGCCTCCAGCCAGACGGAGGAGAGGGACAACCGAGTTTACTGGACAGTGTGGATTCGATGGCCTGGCACATCAGACCCACAGGAATATAAGGCTTTAGTGGACACTGGTGCACAATGCACCCTAATGCCATCAAGTTATAAAGGGGCAGAACCCATCTGTATCTCTGGTGTGACAGGGGGATCCCAAGAGCTAAATGTATTGGAAGCTGAAATGAGTCTAACCGGGAATGAGTGGCATAAACACCCCATTGTGACTGGCCCAGAGGCCCCGTGCATCCTTGGTATAGATTATCTCAGGAGGGGTATTTCAAGGACCCAAAGGGATACGAGTGGGCCTTTGGTATAGCTGCATTGGAGACGGAGGAGATTGAACAGCTGTCTACCCTGCCGGGTCTCTCCCAAGACCCTTCGGTTGTGGGGTTGCTGAAGGTTGAAGAAGAACAGGTGCCAGTTGCTACCACGACGGTGCACCAGCGGCAATATCGCACCAACCGAGACTCTCTGATTCCCATCCATAAGCTGATTTGCCAATTGGAGAGCCAAGGAGTGATCAGCAAGACTCACTCACCCTTTAATAGTCCCATATGCCCCGTGCAGAAATCTAATGGGGAATGGAGACTAACAGTAGATTATCGTGGGCTGAATGAAGTCATGCCACCGCTGAGCGCTGCTGTACCAGATATGTTAGAGCTTTAATATCAACTGGAATCAAAGGCAGCTAAGTGGTATGCCTCAATTGACATTGCTAATGCATTTTTCTCCATTCCTTTGGCAGCGGAGTGCAGGCCTCAGTTTGCTTTCACTTGGAGGGGCGTCCAGTACACCTGGAATCGACTGCCCCAGGGGTGGAAACACAGCCCCACCATTTGCCATGGACTGATCCAGGCTGCACTAGAAAAAGGTGAAGCTCCAGAGCACCTGCAATATATTGATGACATCATCGTATGGGGCAACGCGGCAGAAGTTTTTGAGAAAGGGAAGAAAATAATCCAAATCCTTTTGAAGGCTGGTTTTGCCATAAAAGAAAGTAAGGTCAAGGGACCTGCGCAGGAGATCCAGTTCTTAGGAGTAAAATGGCAAGATGGACATCGTCAGATCCCTGCTGACGTGATCAACAAAATAGCAGCTATGTCCTCACTGACTAATAAAAAGGAAACACAGGCTTTCTTAGGTGTTGTGGGTTTTTGGAGAATGCATATTCCAAATTACAGTCAAATTCTAAGCCCTCTCTACCAAGTTACTCGGAAGAAGAACGATTTTAAATGGGGGCCTGAGCAACGACAAGCCTTTGAACAGATTAAGCAGGAGATTGTTCACGCAGTAGCTCTTGGGCCAGTCCGGACAGGACAAGATATTAAAAATATGCTCTACACTGCAGCTGGGGAGAATGGCCCTACCTGGAGCCTTTGGCAGAAAGCACCTGGGGAGACCCGTGGCCGACCTCTGGGGTTTTGGAGTCGGGGATATCGAGGATCCGAGGCTCGCTATACTCCAACTGAAAAAGAGATCTTGGCAACATATGAAGGAGTTCGAGCCGCCTCAGAAGTGGTTGGTACTGAAACACAGCTCTTCTTAGCACCTCGACTGCCAGTGCTGGGCTGGATGTTCAAAGGGAAAGTTTCCTCTACGCATCACGCGACTGACGCCACGTGGAGTAAGTGGATCGCACTGATCACACAGCGAGCTCGCATAGGAAACCCCAGTCGCCCAGGAATGTTAGAAGTGATCACGGACTGGCCAGAAGGCAAAGATTTTGGAATGTCGCCAGAGAAAGAGGTGACACGGGCCGAAGAAGCCCCGCTGTATAATAAACTGCCAGAAAATGAGAGGCAATATGCCCTGTTCACTGATGGGTCCTGTCGCATTGTGGGAAAACATCGAAGGTGGAAGGCTGCTGTATGGAGTCCTACACGACTAGTCGCAGAAACTGCTGAAGGAGAAGGTGAATCGAGTCAGTTTGCAGAGGTGAAAGCCATCCAGCTAGCGTTAGACATTGCTGAAAGAGAAAAGTGGCCAGTGCTCTATCTCTATACTGACTCATGGATGGTGGCAAATGCCCTATGGGGGTGGCTACAGCAATGGAAGAAGGGCAATTGGCAGCGCAGAGGTAAACCCATCTGGGCTGCCGCACTGTGGCAAGATATCGCTGTTCGGTTAGAGAAGCTGGTGGTAAAAGTACGTCACGTAGATGCTCATGTACCCAAGAGTCGAGCCACTGAAGAACATCAAAACAACCACCAGGCAGATCAGGCCGCCAAGATTGAAGTGTCTCAGGTGGACCTGGACTGGCAACGTAGGGGTGAGCTATTTATGGCTCAGTGGGCCCACGATACCTCAGGCCATCAGGGAAGAGATGCAACATATAGATGGGCTCGAGATCGAGGGGTGGACTTGACCATGGACACTATCGCACAGGTCATCCATGAATGTGAAACATGTGCTGCAATTAAGCAAGCCAAGCGGCAAAAACCCCTGTGGTATGGAGGGCGATGGCTGAAATATAAACAGTGGGAGGCCTGGCAGATTGACTATATCACACTCCCACGAACATGCCAAGGCAAGTGCCATGTGCTTACAATGGTGGAAGCAACCACTGGGTGGCTGGAAACATACCCTGTGTCCCATGCCACTGCCCAGAACACTATCCTGGGCCTTGAAGAGAAAATTTTATGGCAACACGGCACCCCAGAAAGAATCGAGTCAGACAACGGGACTCACTTCCGAAACAACCTCGTAGACACCTGGGCCAAAGAACATGGCATTGAGTGGGTGTATCACATCCCTTATCACGCACCAGCCTCCGGAAAAATTGAACGGTACAATGGACTGCTGAAAACTACATTGAGAGCAATGGGGGTTGGAACTTTCAAGCATTGGGATACACATTTAACAAAAGCCACCTGGTTAGTTAATACTAGAGGATCCGCCAATCGGGCTGGCCCCGCCCAACCAAGAGTTCCACATACTGTAGAAGGGGATAAAGTCCCTGTAGTGCGCATGAGGAGTATGTTAGGAAAGACAGTCTGGGTTAGTCCTCCCTCAAGCAGAAGCAAACCCATTCAAGGGGTTGTTTTTGCTCAAGGACCTGGGTACACCTGGTGGGTGATGCAGAAGGATGGGGAAGTTCGATGTGTACCTCAGGGAGATTTGATTTTGGGAGAGAATAGCCAGTGAATTGGGCTGTATGATATTTAACTGCTAAATAACCTGCCAATGCATGTCATTGTATCTATAGTGTCTATATGCCATATCAAGGGTATTATTGTGAGAATTATCCAAATGACTACAGTATGGACTTTTGAAACTGAGCCAAGTACAACAGCGATAGAACTTGAACTGGCACCCACCAATTTCCTCAAGATCAACATCTTCGACCTGCAGACCAAGGGCATGAGTTGCACCAAATGTACTAGCCACAAGTTCCAGAGGCAGCGTACAACAACCCAACATCTCACACCATCTCTCTCTTATCCTGAAGAACTGTTACAACAGATAGAGCCCCAAAATCGATGGACATATTAGAGGGATAGCCCATAGGCTAAAGGAACACCGTGTGTGTGTGTGCGAGGTCAGGGGGTGGAGTCCATATACTTATATATAAGACAAGGAAAGTTGTAGTGGTTGATTGGGAAAAAAAAAAAGTAAGATCTGGGCATGATGTAGATGGTATAGAATAAGGGGTGGATAATGTCCTGGGCTCAGCTGGGATAGAGTTAATTTTTACAGGAACCTGGGAGGTGGGGGCATAGCCGGGGCAGCTGACCTGAACTAGCCAAGGAGCTATTCCATACCATGTGACATCCTGCCCAGTATATAAATGGGGAGCGGGCCGGGGGGTGGTCTCTGTTTTTGGTGGGGGAAGTGGCGGAGCGTCCGCTCCCGGGTGGTGAGCAGTTGCACTGTGCATCACTCTTTTTGTATACTTTTTTTTCATTAGTGCCGTTGTTGTTGTTGTAATCTCATTCTGTTTGTCCCAGTAAACTGCCTTTATCTCAACCCTCGAGGTTCCAGTTTCTTTTTCTTTTCTCTCCTCTGTCTCCTCCCCATCCCACCGGAGGGGGGCGGAGGAGTGAGCGAGCGGCTGCGTGGTCCTTTGTTACCGGCCGGGCTGAAACCACGACAGCATTTAATCCACATTCTTCTCCACGGGAGAGTTGGTTAAAACCTTCAGAACTCGAACCTCCTAATGGTTTTTTGAACCTATTAATGAGGTTTTTTTGAAACATGTTTTGTTCATTAACCTTGAGGTTGGGGACTTCTCGCTGTACTAGATAGTGGGGAAAAAGACTAGCTGCAACATCAAGACACAGCCTATGCTACATCTGCAGATGTTCCAATGGTGAAATACAAAACTGTATAGTTATTTGCTGCATACTAGAAATTTTTTACACTATTGAACATTTATAGCTTCATGCTCTCAGTTCAAGACTATATTCACCTATTAATCATAGACATGTCTTTATGATTGGTGAGAACCCCCAAAACTTCCTTAGTTTGGCTAAATACTGTTTTGATTATTCTAATTCTATGCAGGTATTAGAACAGCATTACTGGAATCTGAGGAACATATATGCCCAACGTGTCAGGAGACAGATGTTTCGCCTGATGCTTTAATTCCCAACAAGTGCATACGCCAGGTAACATGACGACTTTTACATAAAGTGCTTGTAAGAAAAGGCTCTTTGTAAAAAGCAGAAAGGGAAGAAAATATTAATTTACATCTCCTTAAGCAAGGCGTAATTGAATAAGGCTAAATTGACTTTTCAAATGCACTGTTTGTTGCTGTCACAGAAGCTTACAACTCTTTAGAGATGATCTGGCAAATTCGGGTCCCGCTCTTACTGAACACGATTGCCTCGCTTTCACATTTGGCGTTAACGCTGAAGTACTTGAAATACAGGTCCTCTGAGCTACCAGTCATTAGTATCAGTGTTCAGTGTGACGTGTTCATACATCTGTATGTTGGTTTCTTTGAGGATTGATGGCATTTACAGGAATACACGAGTAATTTTCCTCTGTGAAGGCTTTTGTTCGTATATTTGCTGAAGTTCCATCGTAGCTTCTTGTAAATGCTTTTCTGCCTCTAGGCTGTGAACAACTTCAAAAATGGAACTGGCTACACAAAAAGGCTCCATCAGCAGATTCAGCAGCAACAGCAGCAGCAGCAGCAGCCGCCACCGCCTCCACCAGCACCCAAGACTGTTAGACCTCCCGCTGTTCTGGTGAATGCCGCTGAACCATCTACATCTTCCTCTCTGTCAGTCAGCAGTTTGTTGGAAGAGAAGGTAAGCTTTATTTCAACATATGCAGTGATTCTTATATTGTAGTAGAGCTTCTTTTCCAACTGTCTGCGTTTATTCACAAGGGCTGTCGGCTTCCTGTGCGAAGACAAGCAAGTCGTCTGGGCCCCCAAGGACAGTCAATACCCACCACTGGTAAGGAACTGTAACTTTAGAATTCCTTTCAAAACATTATCTTCAGATAAACTGCATGGGATTTTTTGCTTTTTCCTCTCTCCACTCCAAAAGGTCATCCGGGGAGAGGCAGTACAATTGGCTCAGCAGGTGGCAGACCAGGCTGGGAACTGTAAGTATTGTATAGAAATTCAACGTATTACTACTTGTAAGCTGTTAAACGAGGCCGTAGCACTTGACTTCTGCAACGGCTGATTCATAGTGAAGCAAGTATGCACAGATAGTTGTGGAGAATACAAGTGGTCGTTAATTTTTCAATGGCCTAATTTGAACTGGCTTTAACAAAGGGGATCTGTGCAATTATTTAAAATAAACCTCCAGTACCTGATTGAGAAGAGGACTCTGACAAAGGAAGTCTTTTTGAGGAAACCAGAATTACCTATCAAAATTAAATACAGTTAAAGGATCAAGTGGAAAGGCACCCTTTTGCTTCCTGGCTGAACAGGACTGTAGAAATTGATTTCCCAGTAGGAGTCAGCCTCCACATTCTTTTTTACTAACAACTTAGTTGATGCTGATTGAGCAAATTCTTGGAAAAGTCAACACTGTTCTGTTATGACCATTTTGAATGTCTTCAATGTAGTCAGCCCCAATAGCCAAGCTGCTTTCTCTCAGTTGGCGAGAGAGGAGTCTGTTTTATCTGTGACTGCAGGGTCAGGTCAGTCCTTCCTTTTAGTATATATGTGTTATAGATAGGTAGATTGTAAGGGTGCCCTGTGTTTATAAAATCTTAAGATAAATCAAAACAAACCCCAGGATCCATCCCACAGATTGTCTAAAATCTCCAATCGAGTAAGCAGGAGAATAACAAGTCGGGGACAAGAGCAGGCCAAATACATCATGGTGAGGCAACGACGTAGGAAGCGTATGTGGAAGAAGATGAAAGAAGTTTGGGAGAAGATGAGTTACTATCTGTGCAGTACTTTGCAGATCAGAAGTGTGAAGAAGTGTGGGCACATGCGAGATGGGAGTCTCTTTTGAGCCTGGACAGCCTCCATCCACAGTCGCAAAGCTGAGTCTGAGGAGAGCAGACTGAGGGAAGTGTTGGGGGTGAGGATGTGGAAGGCAAGTAGGAGGGTCAAGAAATGAGTGTGGTCTCAAATGAACAGAGAGCAGGGAGAAAAAGGCTTCAGTTGAGAACAAGAAGTGCTTGCCACCACACTCCCGCTTCATTGGCTTTCCTTCTGTATTTGTTGTGAAAACGGTATCATAAGAAGGAAAATACTCATTAGGAATATTTTGACTTATGAAGTGGAAGTTGACATACCCGTAAAGAAGACAAGGCAAATTAGGTGAGGGCCTAGTTACACTTGAAAGTAAACAGCCGTTCTGACTGGGGAGAGTAGTTCATAGGACTACAGTCCTAATACCACCCCCCCACCCCCACCAGCTTTTTGGAAAACGCCTAGAAAAAAAAGTTTGAAAAATGAGCTCATAGAGAAGGGGGGTGGGGGAGCCCACTAGGTGACTAAAAGCTACGTCTGTAGTTGGACAAAGCTACTCTGCGAGAGAGAAATCCATCTTCCCTCAGTGGCAGAGTAAAGGCAACAATTAGAAATAAGGAGTTGTAATAAGCTATCTTTTTAAAATCAAGTGTTGAGGCTGTCCTTTGAGCATTTCCTCATCCCATTCCAGCCAAAGTGGGTCAGATACCTTAAATAGTTCTAAGCGTCTCTTGACTAACCCAGCTCAGATTTGAAGCCGTCCATTTGTGAAGTAGGAAAATAGCCGGTTTGAATAATGCCATCATTAATCCCTGTAGCCTTAGGGTCTGGATATGGACTCTTTGACAAGCATGATGAGTTGTAGAGACCTTTTTAATGGGTGTCCCCCGTTTGCTACTAGTGTTTCTGTAGAGACCCTTGATCCATTAAGTACAGTTCTTACCTCCGGTGCCCCTCCTTTCTCTCTCCTGGTTTCAGCTGGTAATGCTCTGCCTGACTGGGCAGTGAGCTAGCGAAAGCAGATTTGAGCACCTTCTACAAGCAGAGCTTAACTTGTGCTGCTCTGCGTGCTGATGTACATCTCTTGGATTTAGATTAAACCAGATGTATGTAGAGCTAAGCCTCTGAGCTATAAAAATGGAACGCTGTGTTAAGAGCACAAGGCTCTGCTAGCAACGTTAGCTGCAGATTGGTTGATGTTTTCCTTCATCCTCTTCCATAGACAAAACCAAGGTAATGCTGAATTTACTGCAACAACTCTGTTTAACAGACCACTTTGTCCCTGCTCTGCAATCAACTCTAATGTCCTTTCAGAATCAGTAGAAGCACAGCCAATACATTGAACTAAAAGAAGCCAGTGTTAAATTGTCTTGTTTAATGTGATCTGGAAGCTGATGGGAATAACCTTAAGTCAAAAGTGCTGTGAAACTGAAATGTGTCCAAAACTTGTGCTGTACATAGTGTCACCCTTAGTGGATTTCAAACCTTTTCATTTCCTGGCGATCAGTTCCAACTGTCTAGCGCAATGCAAATAAGCTGTCTTCAGATAGCAGCAACTTGGATCTTTTCTTATATCCACAAGTGATTTTTAAAGAAGTTGCTTCTAAGTTAGGTCAAGTTATCTAAAAACCATAAGCAGGATCTTTCTTCCCTCATTTATATTAATGCTGGGCAAAAGGGCAGAAGCTGATTTGGAAACCTGTAAGTGGAAGGGTGTTTTGCAGTAAGGTGGTGGTTGTTGTTTTGTTGGGTTTTGTTTTTCTCTTTTGTGGAGTCTTCGGTATTTTATTTTCTCCCCCAGTACTCCTAGGCTGCAGAACCAGCCTCCAAGGCACTATGGAATGACTTCTGCAATTAGCTTGGCTCCTCCTACGGATAGAGATTCCATTCATACTCAGAAGCTGCTTGAAGCGATGAAAGCATTGGGGGTATTTGAAGAGGAGGAAGAACTGAATCACAGGTATAACAAGACTGTAAAATTTGTTAATGTCCTGGGTTTTTTTTAGGGCAAACTTAACATGAGTTTTCTTTACAGGCTGGTCGTTCTTGGCAGACTGAATAACTTGGTCAAAGAATGGATTTCAGAACTTGGTGAGAGCCAGGTAAGGTTTTTTGATAGGTTCTTATCAAAACAGCTGAATGAAGCCTTTTTGTTTCTTTCAAAGGTGATACTACTAGGATTTATGCTAAAGTTCAACATTTAACTTCCTTCTTAAGTATCAAGGAGATCTGTAGTAAAAGCCATTGAAATAATGTATAAAAGATCCTTTAGACGAAGACCTTCAAGTCCTTGGGGCACTGAATAAGTTTGTGAAGTGGCTCTGTCAGTTGACTTGTAGCGGTTAACAAAGCTGAAACAAGACATTGTGGGGGGAGACAGATGGTAACAGGGCAGTAAACTTGCCCCAGACAGCCTACAGCACTCAATCTAGTTTGAAATTATTACTCTAGACTTGCCTTTGTTATGGCTCTTAGATGGTGTTCATTTATGTGGGTCTGCTGCAGGGAAGACTGATAATAGGTCTTTGTTTAAACTGATGAAGCGACTGCTACATTACCTACCTTTTTTGTTGTTGTTGTTGTTTGTGAGTTGCCAGCACTCCCTTCAGAAAAACAGAATCAGTCTATTATACTAACAACTCAGCATGGGAGGGAGAAGACATTGTTTATGGAGGCTGCTGTAGTCTTTCTAAGTAACTTCTATGCTAGTTAAACTTGCACGTAGGTCAACGTGTATCTTCTGTTCTCCAGAAAACTCTTTCTCTTCTACCCACAGAATCTTCCCCCTTCAGTAGTAGCAAATGTTGGTGGCAAAATATTTACGTTTGGTTCTTACAGGCTTGGAGTACACACTAAAGGTAAACTTTTGGTGTCTGGTCATAGTTGTAATGTTTGAAAGTGTCTTCCAACAGTAACAGAACAAATGGCATCTCTTTGCAGGTGCTGACATAGACGTGGCTTGTGTTGCTCCTAGACATGTAGAAAGATCAGATTTCTTTCAGTTGTTCTTTGAAAAACTGAAACGTCAGGAGGAAATAAAAAACCTAAGAGTAAGC
Source organism: Astur gentilis (assembly GCF_929443795.1). Classification (NCBI taxonomy): domain Eukaryota; kingdom Metazoa; phylum Chordata; class Aves; order Accipitriformes; family Accipitridae; genus Astur; species Astur gentilis. Next base: position 1,092,211 of record NW_026060847.1, read on the forward strand.
AAGCTCTCTCCTTGATAGATTGTGCAACTCCGACAATAAGAATATTCCTGTTAAAGACTCCTATTGGTAGTGATTGTCTTACAAACCAAAATTAAAAAGGGCCTTGTTTCTGAGCCCCTTCTAAAATACTGTCTACGCAGCATGAAAGCGTGGAAGTCAAGCTTTTGGTTCCCTTCCCCAGTGACTGTATGTCCGATCCGAATCTCTGTGGTTCACTTCTCCCCTACCCATGGTTTGGGAACGAGTGGGCTATAGTATCAAAAAGCAAGGTTGTGCCTAGGAGCCTTGCTTTCATCCTAGCTGTAGTAAGGGGCTTGGCAAGAAAGTAACTGCATGCAGGTAGAGGAAGGGGCAGCCTGAGAGCTAAGGGAGTTGAATGTGATGTGGAAAGGTTTCTGTCAGTACCTTTGCCATGGTGTTCCTTGGGTGTACTTTAGGACCTCTAATTCATTCTTCTCTGGTCCTGTTCTTCTCTGGCTACTCAGCCCGAGACTTTGTAGAAGAGATGCACAGTCAGCTTTGCATAAAGTCAATAGGGGCTGTGCTGTGAATGTACAAAACTGCCTTGTAAAATGACCCTCCGGTGCATATGCTGTGTACTTTGCATATAGAACCGAACTCCTGAGAAGTGTTTCTCTCAGGCTGGTCTTCCTTGTGCAGACATTTTGAAAGACTTCACGTGCATAGCTAATGAGCCTTTGTTTAGGTAACCGAAGACAGGGTCAGTGGGCTGTGGCACAGTTCTGACGAGTGGGCTACAAAATTGAGAACTGTCCCATAAGGTAGCTGATAGCATCTCAGGCATGGTAGAAAATAAAAATACAGGAGGCTAGTGCGCGCTGTCAAACGCGGACAGAATGTTCTCGATTTCTCTGGATGTTAACCAGGAGTAAGATAGCTACAGAAATCTCTTGCTTTTCTTCCTCACCACCAAGGTAAGTACCTTACAACCTCTGATACTGATGGCTCATTGTGCACTGTTTGTTCATTACAATACGTGATCAGCCTCCGGATCTCTTGGCTAAATAACTTGTTAAAGCTAGTATTATACCGTCTTAGTGCTATACCGCTTGCAGCTTATGAACAATTCTTCTGGTTTGGAAGCAACTCGGTCTTTATACTGAGTAGTTAGCAGTGTAAATTCTGCATTTGATCGTAGTTCAGGAGAAACATTAAAGTAGCAAACCATGTTTTCTTACACAGTTATCCTCTCCTTTCCAGGCAGTTGAAGATGCATATGTACCAGTTGTCAAGTTTGAGTTTGATGGCGTTGAGGTAAGCATTTTTTGGTTTTTTTTAAGTGAGTAAATTTTTTCTTGCTTTGGAATAGGATAACTTTTCCAGGGAGCTGTGACTGTGCTATTTTGGACCGCAAAGTATCCCAGGAGAAGACATTGCAGTAGAATGGGAGCTTATAGGAAAATAAGCCCCTAGGAAGCCTAGCAGGCATGGGAGCATCAGGGACATCTTTTTCTAGGCCTGTGCTGTAGACCAGGGTAGCCTGCTTGAATAGCATTTATCCCTAGGATCATGCAGAGTGGGAGCAGAGGCGGTGTCCTTGCTCAGTCTTCTTAGCTCTGCCAAGCTAGGTATCTACAGAGGGATGTGTACAGTGTAGTTCACTGTACGAATCGTGTGAGCAGACTCAATGTTTTGCTGCACATCCAAAATGAAGTGGTCATGGGACAAACAATCTGGAAAATGGAAAGTGAAAGTACTCATTTGACTCCCGCCTGGGTCTGTCAGCTGCAGGAATCCAGCTATCTTGAATACATCCTATACAATGAATCAAGACCTGCCTGCTGTAGTCCCTAAGCAAGTTACTGCTTGGTATCACTATCACAAAGAGATTTATTCAGTGACCTTTTTGTGGCCTTCATCTGGTACAGACTTTCACAGGATAATCTTCTTGCCTCAGACTGTACTAAAAAGCAGATACTTCAGGATCAAAAGGGCTTACTGCATAAAGGAAATGCTCTCTCCTTTGCTGAAGTATAGTTGAGGTGACTGAACTTAAGTCTTAATTCTGTGAATAATTTTAAGTTCCCTTTTAATTGAAACTGTAAGTCTAGAGTAATCTTTTCCAACTTAAAATGCCCTCTTCCTTTCCCTAGCTTAAAAAGAAAGGGGTGATGCAGTGAAGGCTTTGTAAATAAAATTGGGAACTTCTAGAAATTGTATTGAGTCTTCTGGCAAATGAATCTCTTGGGAGATGTATCTATAGTCACATAATTCTAAATACAGATGTTAACCACTCTTTTTAGACTTGAGTAACTGTCCCCCACCAGTGTGCTGTTTGCAAACTGCGGGGCATTCTAACGGTTGGCACTTTTTCCCTCTTAAGATTGATCTCGTGTTTGCAAGACTGTCTGTGCCAATTGTTGCTGATAATCTTGATCTCAGAGACAACTCGTGTCTCAGAAGCCTGGATATAAGATGTATACGGAGCTTAAATGGTAAGCATATTTGCACATCTTTAACAAGAAAATGTTACTAAAGTTGGTATGGAATGCACGTTACACACCCCAAGTTTCTGTACAGGATGCAGAAACTGATCCCCTGTATACTTGAGATCTGAGGAGGTGGCGAGTGGGCTTAAATTCAGCTGTTTCAAGTTGTGGGTTTAGATAGACCTGTGTTTCATGTTTCTTCGATTGGGGGGTGTGTGGTGTTCCAGTTTGCCACAGAAACCGCTTCAGGTGAATAGGTAGAGCACTTGATAGAGAAGATTGTGTGGTAGTTCATTAAAAAAAAAGGATATTTAAAATACCTGAAGCCGAAGTTGCTCACTGTTTAACGCTGACTGGTTTAATTGTTCCTGGCTGTCGAAAGAAACCTAGCTTTCGGAATCCTGTCGAAGGGCCTTATTGACAATTGTTGGCTGTAGTCTAAAGTATGAAAAAGCTGTTGAGGGTACCAGTTACCTGAGGTGATACGGAATGTGTAACCTCTAATTTGTTATGTTATGTGCCTGTAAGGTTATGTGTAACCTCTGATTTTTAAGGTAATACAAAGCAAGTAATGCAAACTTGTTTTCATAGACTTGCAGGAGAAACTGTAAGCTATTGATCCAGTACAGCACAGAACTGACTCGTACCTGTTACCAGGAAGTGCTGTACTTCAACTGTTTTTTCTTACAGGCTGCAGAGTTACTGACGAAATCCTGCACCTAGTGCCAAATAAAGAGAACTTCCGGCTCACGCTCCGTGCAATTAAACTGTGGGCAAAACGTGAGTAATGTGATTGTTTGTGATCTTTAAACTTTCCAGAGGCACCTCGTGCTGAAAAAACAATGGCACTAGAAGTCCTTCATCTTTGGATAGCTGTTTAAATATCAGGTTTTAGTTCAAAACCTGTGTTTTAGTTTAGATTCAAGGACTGTCTGTGGGGTAGATTCTGTGGTTTTTTTTAATGGGGGTGGAGTGGGGAGAAGAGGGGAGTGCCTACAAGACAAGGTGCTGCATTGCTTACCAGGAACCTGACTAGAAAGGATAAAAAATGCCCAGTGAAGTATAAAAGCTTGATAGATAAGGAATAAGAAAATACCGTTTGCGCATGTGACTAGAGCAAGTGCTAGAAGAATGGCAGAACCTTCTTCTCAAGGGAAGTTGGAGCGAAGCAGTAGCTGTAGCAGTGCAGGCAAATTTCAGAGTAGCGGTATTTTGGGAAGTGGTGTGGTAACGATTCTTTTTCGCATCGCTGTAAGGACCAACAGTTTTGGCCTCGTTGCACGGCAAAAATAACTGACTTGGAGGCTGAAGGGTGCTAGGTATTCTATAGGTTGTGAAGGTGGTGCTGTAAATTTGAAGGACTATACTTGGGCATGGGAAGACTACAGGGCAACGACAATGTCTGCATTGTAGGACGTGGCATTTACTCCAACATGCTGGGATTTCTTGGTGGGGTTTCCTGTGCTGTGCTAGTAGCGAGAACGTGTCAACTCTATCCAAACGCTTTGGCTTCTACTCTGGTGAACAAGTTCTTCTTGGTTTTTTCAGAATGGTAAGAGCTATTGATGACTATTTTGATTTGCGTAAAGCAGTAACACTTTCTGAGGTGGTTCTTTATATAAGATTTAGACCAACACCATGCAGTCCTACCCTGAATTACATGGCAGAGTCAGTGCCTGGCTTTTCTTGTTTAGGGAGTGGCCAAGACCTGTATTGCTGAAACAACAGGAAGAGAGCAATCTTAATTTACCAGTATGGGACCCCAGGGTATGTAGACATGGAATTTGGAAGCCTTGAACCTTTCTTCTAAGCTAAGCTGCTGGTGCTGAGCACAATTGTTTTAACATCACAGGTGAACCCATCAGACCGATACCACGTAATGCCTATCATCACCCCAGCCTATCCGCAGCAGAACTCTACATACAACGTATCTACATCAACGCGAGCAGTAATGGTGGAGGAGTTCAGACATGGTAAAGTTCTTTCCATGCTTATTAACTGCTTAAAAGGTGTCATTCTTGCAATATGAAACCACATTACCTGACTTGGTTATATTCCGTGCGGTGTTGTGCCCTTTTAGGCAGAAGAGTTCTCTGGGAAGTCTACCTGTTGCAGGCAACAAGGGAGCAGTTTTACAAGGAACTGTTGTAGTAGGCGTGTATTGTGTCAAGGGAATTCCTGCTTTTTGATCTGTCAATTACTGTTCAAAACCTTTCTCTTGTAAAGTTTCTATCACGCTCTGCTAGTCTTAAAAACAAAATGGTAGTAAGGTTTTCAACCTTAATTGTAGGTCTTGCAGTTACGAATGAGATTCTCCAAGGAAAATCAGACTGGTCAAAGCTCTTTGAACCACTGGACTTTTTTCAGAAATACAAGTATGTATGAAATCTGTTACCTGAACTTGAAATGATTGCCGTACTGGTTAGCATAGTGACTTTTAGCTTGCAGTCGAAATACAAGATGGCATTGATATGTTTGTTTTTCAGAAGCTGGAGGTAGTCATAGGAATTTTGGTAAGGATAAGTATAGGGAAGATAGAAAAACTGTTTGAGTTTTGCCACTGACACTGTTTTTATTAACAAAAATACCAGCTCTGATACTTAGAATGCAGCAGAACGCAATTCTGAAGGACGTAATCAGTTTTTCTTCAGTTAATACTGTGCTGCCTGCAGGATATAATGTGTCTTGTCTGGAAGTCATTTTCTATACATTTAAGGCAGTTTTGGTTTCATTTGAAGGAATATCAAGTCCTGAGCTAGAATGTTACTTTTTCTTTTCTTCTAGACATTATATTGTGCTGACTGCTAGTGCCTCTACTAAAGAGCATCACTTAGAGTGGTAAGTCTTGCTTTGAGTGTGGGTTCAATACATCATTGACGCTCAATTCAGTGTTGCGCTTCATTTGGTTAATACAGTTCACAAAAATAAAGTATTTGACTGTGCAGCTCGGCATGGAATACAGTAGGGAGGTAAGGAGACAGTTCCTCAGCAAAACTAAAAGCTTTCTTGTGAAGGGAAGTTAGCGTAAGTTATCTTGCTGTTTAAGAAGTTAAGCTAAAGACCTAAGTCATGATGAGAAGGAACAAAGAGGGTTAGCGTGCGTATGCTCTGTGCCATCTGGAGAAGCAGACTCCTTAGGAGTCTAAGGAGACTACTTACCCAAGGCTACTTCAGTTAGGAAGATGTTCCTTGTTGCAGAGACTGAAGTAAATGGGGATTACTTGATGTCATCAGATGTGTAGTGGACACTGGAGAGCTTGATCTTTTACTGACTTATAGAGCAGTGGTCTCCAAACTTTTGTGCACTCCTGTGAGCAAAACAAACCAAAAAAAGTAATTTTTGAACACATAGTTGCGGTCTATATCTACTTCTTTACAAGTTACGTACACATTACTGAAGTTCTAATCTTTTCTTCCCGGACCCAGTGGATTGTCTTGTGCACCCCCTGGGGTACATCCCCCTCCGACACTTTGAAGACGACTGTTGTAGAGCCTTAGAAGGCTTGGTTTCATAGCTTTTTTACTGGATGCAATATTTAATTTAGGACTAGATTGCAGTCAACGCTAAGTTGCTCTGGTAATGTAGTCCGCCTGTTCCAGAGCCTACTTTTCTCCAGTGAAGTGAAACAAGGCTGTTTAATCGGGGTGAAACCTGACCGTCTGCACAGAGTACCTGAATGCTGATAAATAGTGTTTACTATGTTTTAATCTAGTAGTGTGCTCAGGCATCTTGTGTTTAGTGCTGGAAATGATCATCTCGGCATGCTTGGTAGTGGATAGGTAAATTGCAGGAGTGCTGATCTACTTTGTGAAAGGTAATGTGAGAACCACTTCAACTGTGGTTAGAGAAGATGACTGCTGCTGACGTGGTATTTGTCACTGTCTCAAGGGAGACATGCCAGTAATAACTTGTTGAACCTGTGTGAATGGGGTGACTAACTGTGAGTCTTGAAATAAGGGGAAACGGCGAGGAATTAAGGTACTGTAATGTGTGTGGTGTTCTTTTTCTGAAGAAACGAGTGCTTTGCCTGCCTTGCTCAAGTAAGCAAGGAAAATAGCTGTGTGTACCAGACCCCTGTTCTGAGGGCACCTTGGTTATACTTCAGGGTTCGGCTTGCGGTCTAAGGCAAATGACTGAATTCTTGAGCTACCTCTGAAAGACACCTTATTTCCTGTTTAAAAACAGCTCTAGTAGGTAATACCTCTTACCTGAACTTGTTAATTTGTTCACTTAAAAATCGTGTCAGCTACAGCTTGATGTCAGTCGCAGTTAGGTATACAACAAGGAGTTCTGGGCAGAGGGCTTAGAGCCAAATAGTTTTTAATGTGAGATGTTTTAAGTGGAGAAGGCTTATTGTATCTCACAATAAAGATGAGGAAAGTTCTGGCTGCAATAAAAGCTGACGTTTTTGCAGTGACAGAAATGGCAGCAAACGGGGCTTAGTTTTGCATCTGGGAAACTGAAAAGCAGAAGACAAACTTGCTTCCGTTTGCTATAAGAACAAGTTTAGTTCACCAACTCTTGAATGGATTTGGGAATAGATGGCACATCTCTGTTGTTCATCAACATAAGATACTTGTGAAGAACGTACAGAGTTCTGACTGCTTTCAAGGGTAGCAGTGTTTTAGGTAGAAGGGTAAAATGCCAGTACTTCATTTAAAAGAATAGCCTTGGTGGTCATGATACATTTCTTGGGTAAGTCTCTGATGAGACTGTGTTGACTGGATCGTTTGTTTATTAAAGGAACGATATTTTTCAGTTTGGCTGGAAGAGGGTAAACTCTTTTCACAGATCAGTCTGCAAGAAGAATAGCTTCTTTACTCAGGTGTAATGGAAGAGTTGTGCTTGAGCCTTTTCTAAACGGTTGTTCTCCTTGATCTTTGGGGTAAAAAGGAGCTTTGCTGCACTTCAAAATGCAGCCAGAGGTGCTGGGAATCTGCTTCTTGTTGACATTTTCATCATAGGTTATATGTTGAAGTGTTGTGTCTGACCTGTTAAGAGTACAAGTTAAACTTACTTACTGCCTCTGTCTTTGGAAACTTTGAAGCTCCAATGTCCCTGAAAACATCTCCAACTCCAGTGTGTGTGATATAAATATCTAGTATCTGCTGAGCTGAATGAGTCTTACTACTTGCTGACTGGTTAGCATTTTTTGTATTAGCATTGTATTACAAGAAGGCAGATAACTACTGTGCTGGATACAGTCAAAAATGAGTAAATGTCTCTTGTTCTTATCAGGATTGGCCTTGTGGAATCTAAAATTCGTGTGCTGGTTGGAAACTTGGAGAGGAATGAATTTATATCTATTGCACATGTAAAGCCACAGTCTTTCCCTGGCAGCCAAGAACTTTGTAAACAGTGAGTTTCATTACTTTTCTGAACTAGAGTTTGGCCGATGTATTGTACCTTGTTTATATTCCTTCACCTCAGCTTATCTATGAGAGATGTTCAGTTACGTACCTACTGTTTTGTAGGTAGGAGGTCTGGCGGGCAAGGTTCTGAGCATGTAGGATCTTTTTAAAGAAGGGAGAACTTGAGGGAGGAGTTCTCGGAGAACTTGAGTATGGGCTGACTCCAATCTTTAGCTGCTGCGTACAACTAAACTGTTTTGCTTAATCCCTTCTTGAGAGTAGACACTAGCACCCAAATAACTGGCATCTGTGCATAAATGATAGATTTGTGACTCTGTCTTTTTAGGAGTGGATATGTGTCAATGTGGTTTCTTGGAATCGTGTTTAGGAAAGCGGAGAATGCAGAAAGTGTTAACGTTGATTTAACGTGCGTTATACAGTCATTCAAGGATACAGGTAAGCCTCTATTTTGCTCTAGTCTCGTAGGGTTTCATTTTTTAATTCTAGTGCAAGTTGCTTCACAAAGTGAATTGTGCTTCCTTCTGGTATTAGCTATTAGCTATTTCTGTAGAGCATGACACGTAGAAGATTAGCCTTACAAACATACTATTTTGACACTTTGGCAATGTAAGTCCACCTTGAAACAGAAGTGTGTACTACAGCCCTATGTACCATATCCCATATGTGAAATAACAGTTCTGCAGATCATAGTGAACGATCAGAAAGGAACTGCGATTCCTGAAGTGGACAGTCAGGTGTGAAGCCAGGAGAGAAATGCCCGTTTACTGGGTGTAGCTACACTTGTCAAAAGCAGTTGTCAGTTACTGAACTTTGGAAGTGGGAATTAACTTAATTAACTTAATTTTTGGATGGTGGGAGGCAGAAAAAGGGATTCGCCCCGGCGTGGCCCCGCAGAGGGGAGGGAAGGCTTCAGTTTCAACTTTGGCTTCAGCTTTGGCGTGGCCTTCTCCTTCCCTCTGTTTCAACAGCCCAGCAGAGCAGCTGGTGCTTTGTGGCAAAGATGAAGCGCGTGGACAGGCGTTGTCCTAGAGCACTGGAAAGAGTGGCTGTCCTGCCACTCTCCGGAGGCTGCCGGGTCCTCCTCCAGCTGAGGTGTCTCCTTTCCTGTTAGACCTCAGGAAGAGGAGATACCCCAGCCTGCAGAGCATCCTAGGGCTGGGGCTCCAGCGTTGTCTCTGCCTGAGCAGAGTCCTCGCTGGGGACTGAGTGTGACCTCATCCGTGCCCTCGTCATCTGTAAACTCGGCTGTGGTAGGTTAAACCTCGACTTCAGCCTTCCTCGTCCCAGGATGAGGAGTGTCTGAGTTGCCAGGGAGGAGACCAAGGGGCTGGTGTCTTTGCTTGGGCCTTGAAGGACTGTGGGGACAAAGCAGCAGAGGTGAGGTGACAGCCCCATATCCCTTCCAGGCAGGGCACATTGCACCTCATGATTCCCAGGGCCAGGAGGGAACCAGGGGGCAGATGGCTCAGCTGGAAGCTGCTGGTTAGGAATACGCCCCTTCCGAAACACCCCTCTTCCCACAGATGTGCTGGGAGCAGAGCCCCCCTTGCCCAGGCTGGGGGGGGAGCTCCATGCCAAGGTCCTTCCTCCTCCCCGCTGCCCTCACTCACTCTCTCTGATGTACTTGTGCTCGTTCTCGTGCTCATCCACATCCCGTCCAAGGAGTCCTGGGGGGACACAGCATGTCAGGGACCCACTGGCCATCAGGGACCCACCAGCCAGCCTGTCTGGCCACACAGTTCCCTGGGGAGGGCTGACCCCAGGGTGCAGCATCGGGGAGGGGATGGATGAGCCTCCTGCCAGCCCTACCTGTGCAGGCAGGAGTGGGAGAGAGTGAAGGGGTGCCCCACAGGTCCTGCACTGGGACACAGGGACCCTGGCAGAGAAAGGGACCCTGGGGCTAGGGGCTCACCGATGAACCTGACAGCCTCCAGCCGCAGGGACTCCTGCGGGCTCCGCAGGTAGGTCTGGCTCTTCCACAGGTAGTACGTGGCCCTGCTCCTCTTCCTGGCCAGCTGGAGAGAAGGGTGCAGAGTTGGCACAGAGATGGCCCCCCCGTTGGGCCATCCCTCCACCAAGGACCACCCTTCTTCTCCCCAGCAGGACATTCCCAGCTCTCCGCTCTCCGCATTGGGGTTCGGAGGGAGCAGAGGGCTCCCAGGCAATGCTAGGGTGCCATCCTGGTGGCGGGGTCCCCTTTGGGACCCCGGAGGTGAGGACAGCCTGGAGCAGAGCCTGTTCCAGGAGGGTGCATGCAGCTGTGGGGACACTGCCCTTGGTCCCCTCTGCTGGGCACGGGCAGGGCTTACCCAGGGCAGATCCCAGGGGTGTTCGGGCTGTGCTTACCAAGCACTCGCAGATCCTCCATGCCTGCGCCGTCTCGGCCAGTCGCACCAGCTGCCTCCACTTCAGGAACTGGCCAGCGCTGCGGAGGGCTTCCTGGGAGGCCTGGTGAGCAGCACAGATGCTACCACCACCATGGGGGGCACAGGACCCTGTGTCCTCCCTCCTGGTGGGGCTCAGAGCCTGTCCTGGCCCATGCAGGGAAGACGCACCAGCTGGGGACTGATGCTGCCAGCAGGTTCAGCACCCCAGGGGAAGAGGAGGGCAGCCACCCTCTCTGGCTGGAAGCCTGTCGGGGCTTCAGCGTTTCAGCTTTGGTGGCCCCAGGCTGCTGCGGAGCCGTAGTCCAGTCTCTGGGGCTGCAGGGACCCATGCCAGGGGCTGTGTGGAGGGAGCTGGGTGGGAAAGGGACCCACCTCCCCATCCACCAGGCAGCAGGAGGAAAAAGGCAGCAGTGGGCAGGGAGGGGGGCTCTGCCTGTTCCTAGGGACTCAACAAGCTAGACCTCACAGTGCAGTGTCAGCATTGCCCTCCCCAAAGGACCAGTCAGGTTGGGAATCCCACCTTGGCCACACTCTCGTCCTGGTCATGCAGGTGAAAGAGCAGCGGCAGCAGGCTGTCCCACACCACCTTCTTCATCTTCTTCTTTTCAGCACCCACCACGAGCCCCGTTGCAATTTGGAAGAGATGGATGGAGAGCTCCCGCACCGTGTCCAGCTCCTGGGGGAAGAGGGGAGGAGGACCTCAGCCACAAGCCCATGGCAAGCAAGGGGCTGACATGGAGACAGACATCCCCAAAATGGATGCAGGCAGCCCTGCTGCAAAAGGCAGCGAGCTGCGGCATGCAGATGGTCTGCCCAGGGAGACTGGCGTCTCCGGGGCTGAGGGCCAGAGAGGGAGGCCCTGCAGAAGGCTGGAGGATGCTGCCAGAGCAGGGTGTGCATTGGTGGGGCTCAGCACGCCTGCTGCCATCCTGCCACCACTGTCCCCCGCTGCGGCAGGGAGGCCGAGCCGGAGTGAGTCCTTGGTGGGGGGTTTGTGACACAGCACGGAGCCACCAAGGGCAGCAATGGGGTCTGGGGACTGCAGGGCAAAGCATCCCCCTGCAGAGCACAGGGGCTGCAGTGGGAGGCGTGAATGGAGGTGCCCAGGAAGGGGGACATGGGGCTCTCCCCCAGCCTTACGTTGTTGAAAAGCAGCAGGAGCTTTTCAGCCAGTGCCAGGGCAGTGAGGCTGAGTCTCTTCCCCTCCAGCAGCCAGAGCATGTTGCCAAGCACGGGCAGGGCCGCGGCGCTGGCATCACTGTCATCATCCAGCAGCTGGTCCAGAACGTACAGCAGCAGGATAAGGGCTTTCCTTTCCTGTGTGAGACATGCCACCTCCTTTTTGTAAAGGAGCCACCGATCACAGGGGTGAAAACCCTCTCCACGAACACCGGCCTCCCCACTGGGTTCTCTGCAGGCAGTGCAGGTTACGAGGGCAAGGTCCCGGCAGACAGGGCTCACCAGCACGCCCATGGGAAGAGCAGGGCACAGAGGGGGAGGACAGACAGCACTGGCTCCTTGCCAGCCCTTCGGCTGCCCCCTTCTCCACCAGACCCCCCTGGATAGGCTGGTGGGTGACTGGCGCTGCCTGGAAAGCTGCCCAAGCTGCCAGCAGCCCCTGCCATGGCTGCTGTGTTTCACCCTGGGGCTCAACACCTCACGGCCAGGCCCTGCAGACCCCACGCTCAGGCCGGTTGCTCTGCCGCCAGCATCCCTGCTGGGACGTGCTGGCAGTGGGAGCCCGTTCCCGTCAGCACTGCTGCTTCTCTCCTTGGCATGGCACAGCCATGGGGCAGAGGGCCGGGGAGGCAGGAGAGCTGGCAGCAGCCAGCACAGCCCACAATGCCCAGGAAAGCCTGAGCTGCCACGTTACCCACTGTTCCACCCTGGGCTGCTGTCCCGGCTGCCCCCTACTCACTGTGTCAGGCCTCTCGGTGAGCCTGAGGATGGCCCTGAGCACCAGGCTGGGCATCCCCAGGCACTGGCTCTGCAGATAAATGGGGAAGATTTCCAGGGCACGGACCAGCTCTTCACTGATGTTGGTAAAGTCCAGCATCTGAAACACAGGCAGTGGGAGCTGCTGAGGTGTGGTGCTGGCTCCAACCATCAGCTCAGGACAAGGACGCAGGGCAAGACCAAGCCCAGACAGAGAGAGGCAGCAGGGATTGCAGAGAGTCCCCGTGCCCCACACCACAGCACATTGCTTGCTCATCTGCTCCTCCATGGTACCAACCAGAGCCCACCCACTGCCCCAGCTTTCCCCACAGTGGTGGGCATGGGAGAACCGAGCATCGGGGGGAGCTTGGAGTGGTGCCATCAGGCTCACCTCAATGAAGAAGACCATAGCGACCATCTGCCAGGTGGGGTCCTCTGTCCGGAGGAGCTCTACCAGATGGCAGAAGATGGCGGAGCGCAGGCGCCTTGGCATCTTCATCATCTCCCTGACGGGGAAGGAGGCACTGTCAGGCCTGAGCCAGGCAGGCACATCTTTTGGGGGTTTGCACCAGCCTGGACATCGCCAGTCTGTACCACTTTCTCCAAGTAATGGGGACCCCACTGCCATCAGCCCCAAGGGAGGGGGTGGCATGGGGTACCCTGTCCCCAAGGAGCAGGGAGAAGGGGCTCTCACCTGGCGATAATGCGCACTCCCATGAGGTGGGTCTGGGAGCTGAGCAGGGTGTCCCAGCCACCCTGCGCCTCGATGGCCAGTACCTGGCTCTCAAAGCCCATGCTGCAGAGCAGCACTTTCAGGGACTGCACCGCAGACCTGCACAAGGAGAAATGCTTAGCTCCCACCCTGGCTTGGCTCCGGGTGGTTGGCAGGGATGAGAGGAAAGGGATGGAGCACCTGATGGGAGTGAGCTGATCCTGTCGGTGCTCCGTCCAGAAGATGTGCACTTCCTGCAGCGTCAGCTCCGTGGTGAATGACGCTTGGAAAAGCAGCGCCAGGAAAAGCTGGGGGAAAATTGCCTCCACCTGCCACAGGCAGACAGGCTGCAGGAGGATCTCGCTTATCGCCCTGGTTGCCTGCAGAAGACACCCGGACGCTGAGATGTCCCCTCACCCCTGGGGAGGTCAAGCCTTGGGGCGGGCAGGGAAGGGGAGCAGGGGCCCCGGACAGCTGAGATCAGCCCCGGAGGTCAGCAAGGCTTCGTCCAGCAACTCACAGCCAGGGAGAGGATGCGCGGGTTGTCCTTGGTGGAGGCGGAGGTCTTGCGCAGTGACTGGTTCACCAGCAAGCTGAGCAGCTCCCTCAGCACCTTGTCCGCAGCCCGGAGGTCAGACATCATCGCCCTCCACATGGCCCTGGCGACACTGCAGGGACACGGGGCTCTGTCAGCAGGGACACCCCAGAGGATGGCCGGGCTGCAATCCCTCGGGAGGGTCTTGGGGCCCCTCTCCTCGTGTGAGAGGAGCCCCCAAAGGCTGGTGGTCCCCTTACCGGGTGCACGTCGGGGAGCACTGCAGCAGGCTGGCCACCAACTCCCTGGGGTGTTTGCGCACAAGCACCACCAGGGCCCTGTCCAGGCTTTTGCGGGCTACCACCGCCCTGACGGAGGGCCGGCTTCTGTAGATGGCCCACACGACGTTCAGCACCTGGAGGGGAGACACGGGCGGGAGTGGGGATGTCAGCATGGTGAGCGCGGCCATTTCCCCAGCTCCTACTGGGAGCTGCTTCCGTTCCTAGTGCGGTATGCCAGCTCGAGACGGCGTCAGTGCTAGCCAGGCACAGAGCCAGGGGAGGAACAGTCCCCCAGTGGGCTGGAGCATCAGCTGTGCCACCCATGGGCTATTCACCTGCCCCGGCTGGAAGGCACGGTCCGCCACAAGGACATCCACCATGTGGGCAGCCAGCCTGATGCTGTAGGCGCTTGGGTGTCTCAAGCTCTTGATAGCCATGAGGATGATGTCTGCCTGGTCGGAGGACTGGAGGTATTTTGTGAACATCTGCAGGATGAAGGAGAGGAGGGGAGATTTGTTGCCTCACCCAGAGCATCACCCAGAGCATCTTGACTGTGCAGTGAGAGCGGGGCACGGAGCCAGGCTGCGCTGGGGAGGAGACTGATGGTGGGCATCAGGGTCCCGCAGGGGACTGAAGCTCCCTGAGGGCCTTTGCCTAGCCCCTGCTCAGGAACAGCGTGAGCCCCTGTCATCCCCACGCATCGGGTGTCCCTTCACTCACACTGAGCCAAAGGCACTTCTTACCAAGAAGATTTTGCGGGTGTGGCTGATTTTCAAAAGCTGCCAGGGCTTCATTGCTTGCCAGTCCTCCTGGAGCTGCAGCTGCTCTGTGCCATGCAGCCAGGGCCACCTGCCTGGGGGGGAGCAAAAACGGGGTGCTTAGAGAGAGGGTGCAGAAGTGGAAGTGCAGTCTGAGAGCATTGGGCAGAAAAGTTGCTGGCCAAGAAAAAGGGCACCAGACAGGTCCAGGGAGGAGATACCCAGGGAGGGTCCAGGGCTATTGTGAGCGGGGGCAAGGCAAAATGACTTTTCAGACTGCAGGCAGGCAGGCAGGTTGGATAAGGCTTTCTCTCGTCAAGGAGAGTGGCCCCTGACTGCCCGTGCCTGGGGGATCCAGCCCGACACAGCTTGTCTTACTTCTCTGCTGCAGGACAAACGTGTGCAGGTGATAGAGAGCTTCTGCAGCCTCAGGACGCATCCCCTTGTCCTTGCAGGTGCAACAGAGGGTGAGGTGCCCCACCAGCTTCCCCAGCATTACAAACTGATGTGTCTTGGAGCACTGATGCCTGCGGACCGTGGCTTGGGCAAAGCAGGGGCAGACCTGGGGGAAGAGAGGCAGTGTGAGCACAACGGGAGCCCCAGCTGCTCCCAGAGCAGCTAGGCAGCAGCCAAGAGCAGGACAGGGCTGCCGGACCCAGGTTCCTGCCTGTGCCCGGGGCAGCCCTGCCCTGCCCTGCCCTGCCCTGCCCTGCCCTGGGAGAGAGCATCGACAGGACAGGGGCAGGGCAAAGACCCCTGCTCCCGACCTGCTGGCTGGGTGCCCAGCTTCCCTGGAAGGTGCCGGGGCTCAGGGGCACAGGGACAGGGCACTGGGGCTGCCCAGACCAGGAGCTCGGTACCTGCGGCAGGGAGTAGGTGGTGATGAAGTTCACCAGCCTGGCGATCCGTGCCATGGCCCTCTCCTGCACCTCTGCCAGCTGGGAATCGGTGAAGGGCAGCAGCAGCTGGGAGGAGAAAAGCTGCTGGTGTGCCAGGGAGGTGGCATGGCACAGCATGGCACAGCCAGGCTTGCTCTGGGGCAGTGCCTGGGATGGGGCATGTGTCCTTCTTGCCCCTCACAGCAACCTGCTGCGGGCAGGCAGGTCACTGCATCCCGCTTCTGCTGCTGCCTCTGCTGCCTTCCATTCACTCCCCACCAAAAAACATCCCTCTGCCTCCCACCCAAGGACTCCAAGGCTTTGGGGTGACCACCTCACTGGGGACCTGTGGTGGGGGCTCTGGGATATGGCCCATGGTGAAGCTGGAGGGGGAAAGCCCCAGGGCTGGGCTCCCCTTGCCAGACAGGCAGGTCCATCTGGGAGGCAGTGTTGGGGAGGACGGGCAGCGGGCAAGGCTGCAGAGGTGGCGTGGGCTGGGGCAGGAGAAGGGGCTCTGGCGGGAGCCAGGAGGCAGGGGGGTGGGTGGGGGGCATGGCTGGTAAGGAGAGACATTCCCTGCCCCCCTCCTTGCACCAGGTGCTGGGGGTGGGCACCGCTCAAGCCAGGGGTCACTGCCCATGGGGACCCTGTGCCAAGGTCAGACCTCCAAGGTGTTCTGCAGCTCCACGATGCCAAGGGTGCCGGCACTGCGTACCAGCACCTGCAGCATGCTGTCCATCGTGGCCAGGGTCTGTGAGGGGGACAGAGTCTTGGGGGCAGCCCTGGAAGCCTGGCAGGGGACGGCCATGGCCCTGCGGTGCCCAGGAAGGGGCCTCGCAGCCAGGGAACTCCCCATGGTTCACCCCCTGGCACACCTTGGAGTAGAGTGAAGCATCAGGGCCCCGAGTGTCCTCCTGAGGAGGCAGGTGGAAGATGTTGCAGAAGCAGGCATACAGGAGGCTGTTCTTCTTCTCCTGCAGAAGCAGCCCCGCTCTGCTGCGGGGACAGAGGAGGAGGCAGACCCTGGGCTTAGAGACCTGAGCTGAGCCCCATGCCATGGGGGACCCCTCAACCCTCCATCACACTGGCACTTGCCTTTGCGGGGAAAACCCTGTGGCACCCCCTGCCCCGTTCTCTGCCTCAGGACTGGGGATGCCCCCCACCTGGGACCGGTGCCATCGGGGCCACCAAGCTGGGGGCTGGGGCAGGTACCTCATGGAGATGATGGCCAGCATGGCTTGCTGCTGCACCATAATGCCCTGGGGGCCAGCGGGCTCCTCTTGCAGCAGCACCTGGGGAGCACAGCAGCGTGGGACAGCTCAGGATGGGGCAGTTTCCTTCGCCCGGCAAGAGCCTGTGGGGCTGGCAGAGCCCAGGTGCCCCCATCCTGGCACCCAGTGGTCCCAAGCCCCATGGCTGGAAGGGCTGTGCCCGTCACAGAGCCACAGGCTGGCCAAGGGACCTGCAAACATCCAGCCAGGCCGCCCAGGTGGCTTTGGAGCATCTCCAAGGATGGAGACCTGGAGCAGTGCTCATCCGCAACCCCCCTGCCTGGCCAAGCTCTCATCTGCCCCCGGGGCTGTGTCGCTGCCTGCTGCCCCTGCCCCTGCCCCTGCCCCTGCCTCAGCCTGACTGGCCGCCCCCTCACCTCGATGGTCTCCACCACCTCCGGCTGGCAGAAGTAAAGCACGTCCCACACAGCGGAGTCCACGCTGGTGGTGCTGCAGACGGTGCAGATGGAGGCCAGAAACCTCAGCTTCTGGGCCTCTTGCTGCCAGCCAGGGAGGAGACAGACAGACAGACAGCGTCAGGGGGGAGAGACAGCCAGGTGGGGGGCCCAGCACAGCCCCCAGCACCTTCTGAGCACGGGACAGGGGCCGAAAGACAGGCTGGGAGACACGGGCACAGCCTCATAGAAGTGGCCACGGATACCTTTGGTCTGCTCCTGAGGAAGGCTCGAATGATGTCCAGGGTATTGTCTTCCTCCCTGGGCAAAGCCAAGGCAGAGCAGCACAGATCTGGCCAAGAGAGAGCAGGAAGGGCTGGGGGGCAAGCAGCAGGGAAAACCCGAGCCCTCTGCCCAGCTCCCAGGGATGCCACAAGCCCTTGCTCAAGGCTGGGACACCGGTGTCCCCTGCGTGCCCCAGGAGAGAGGGTGTGATGCTGGAGGGCAGCACAGGGAGGGGGCCCTGCTGTGGTCTGGTAAGGGATGCGCTGGCACCAGGGCACAGGGAGAGTCCCTGTCCCAGGAACGCCAGAACAGAGCTCCCTTCCTGGCCACTGCGCCGTGGGAGCTCTGATGCCAGCCTGGCTGGGGGATGTGAGCCTGGCCCAGGACAAGGCAGGGCAGGCTGGGGAGCCCCCTGCTCCACAGCACCCGCACACTCACCTGCCCGCAGCAGCTGGACCTCGGACATCTCATGGGGCTTTGGCCTGGATCTGGGAGCCGGGGCAGCTCCAGCCTTCTCCACCCAGGCCTGCCTAACGTGGCCAGGGGGTCTCGCCGCCATCCTGCAGGAGGGAGGGAGGAAAGGGGTGAGGAGGACCCCCTGCCACCCCAGGGGTGGTGGGGGCAGAGGTGGCTGTGCTCAGGGGCTCCTCGCTCCCATCCTGTCCCAACACTGTCCTCCCAGACACTGCGGGAGCAGGGCTGGCTGCCACAGGGTGTCGCAAAGTACCCCAATGTCACTCCCCTAAGCCCCCTGATCCCCCCTCCCCAGAAGCCCTCTGGCTGCCCCGGAGCACGTGGACCCCTCCTCGCCCTGGGGGGACGGGACTGGCTCCCTCTTCCTCCTCCTCCCGCTATGGGGCTGGGGTTTGTCTGTATGGGGGCATCCCCCTTGTCGCAGACACCCCTCTGTCCTCTGTCCCTTCCCTCCCAGGGCCTGGTGCCACCCCCACCTATGGCCAGGCCGAGCCGGGGAGCAGCCCCCAGCCCCTCAGGCACGCCGAGGCTCTTCCCTCGTCCTCACGAGGCGCAGGACAAGGCCCGCCGGGCTCCCCTCGCTCGAAGGCAGGTGGGCACACCGGGACACCAGAGGCCTTCCTGTGCGCTCAGCCACAGCGATCTGCGACCGTTGGGGTCTGCTGGCTTGCCCTGGTTACGGCTGCCGCGGCAGGCGGCAGGGTTCCATCGGCCGTTCGCTGGCACGAGGGAGGGGGGGAGTCCCCCCTCCCCCCCTCCCCGGGGCCTACGCCCCCGCTGGGCTCAGCCCGGGCCTGCTGGGTCGTCTGAGCGGGCGCGGGGGCCCGGGCCGGGGTGCTGGGGGACGCGCTACGCCCGGGGTGGTGGGGCCGGGAGCGAGGTGGCGTGGGCACAGAGGGGTCGGTGCGTGGGGACGGGCGGGAGGGGAGGCTGTTGCCGAAAAACTCGGAGGAAAGAACTTAGCGACACCGATTTAGTGTAGATAAGCGGACCCTTCGTTATTGACGGCCGGGTGCGCGGGTGAGTCCTCTCAAAAAACCACGCCCACCTGAACACCCAAATCATACACCTTCTGTTGGGAATTGGCTTGATGAAAAAGGACATGGGCCTGTGGAAAAGTTGTGCGAGCAGCGTTCTGTGTGAAAGAATGTCAGCTGGAGCAACAAGACTAGGCCTTGGCCGAAAATAGCTGGCTTTACTGATATCGGGAGAAAAACAACAGCTGGTCTCGCTGTTATCAGGAGAAAGACGGGGACGGTGTGACCTTGGCATAACTTCGTAGGTAACTTTTGAAGAAGTTCCCATGAGAAAGTTACGGAACACGCATAGCTGCAAATCACAAGTGGGTGTGTTTTAGTAATGAATAAACATTAGCAATGTACCAATCCTATTAGGACTAGTAGGCATAATTATCGCAAACTGTATAAATGTGAGCTATCCGTGCAAATAAAGTTGAATCACTTCTATCACTCACATTGGGTCGACTTACGTGCATTCCTCCGCCGCTCCAACACACCTTATATTGAACTTATTCATTCATATTCATTAGATTTCCGAGAAATGTTATGCATCTTCATTAGCTTTCTGGGAAGTGATTAGCATATGTTAATGTCCTTGACGCATGCGCATGGAAGGTCTCCGGTGGTCTTCTAGAGTCCTCTGGTGGTCTTTCATAGTCTTCCTCACTTGTCCGCTTCTTGACCTCCTTCAGGTGATTCTGCGCAGTTTGGCCCTTGGCAGGTAACTAACTGTTTCTTGGCAGATAACTACAAGTTGCTTCATAAAGAACTGATCAGTTGCCATTAATTTGAGATTCTGACATCTTATACATTCGTCTAGGTTATAATACACTCCTACTATATCCAAATTATCTTAAATCTTAAGCTTGTTATCTAAGTTCTAAATGTTCCTACTAGATGATTTTGGCCAATTCCTCCGGCCTTGGTACAAGGTTATACAGAGGATTTCACAGCAGCTGTTGGTAGTTGGTTGAATGTATAAAATGCAAGAGAGTTATATAATTCTATATTCCTATTACAATCGAATATGATTAATTCTAGCTAATAACAAATCAATACCAAATCAGTAACAAGGCGAGAGGCCGGTGGGCAGCGGGAGGCTGCGGGTCGGGCCGTTGCGGCGAGCTCGGCCCGGCGGCGGGGAGCAGGGCGGAGGGCAGCAGCGGCGGGGCCGGCAGGTGGGTACGGGCGGGAAGGGGACGGGAACGGGGGAGCGGGGGAAGAAGGAAGGAAGGAAGGAAGGAAGGGGGAAAGGGGAGGGGGAGAGGGGTCTGGTGATGGGTCAGGGATGGGGTCGATGAGGGGGTCAGGGATGGGGTCAGGGATGGGTCCAGGGATGGAGTCAGTGCTGGGGTCAATGATGATGGGCTCAGTGCTGGGGTCAATGATAGGCTCAGGGATGGAGTCAGGGATGGGGTCAATGATGAGTCCAGGGATGGGTCCAGGGATGGGGTCAATGATGGGCTCAGTGCTGGGGTCAATGATGGGGTCAGTGACGGGTCAGGGATGGTCAGTGAGGGGCTGGGGGCCACTTGTCTGGGAGGTCCAGCCGTGGGGTGGGCGCAGTGATCAGCTGGGTGGTGCCGTTCAGGTTTGTGCACCCTGTGCGGGTGTAGCGTGGTTTGGAGTGATGGGGGGGTGCAGGCAGGGTGGGCTGCGCTGTGCAGGGGTGCAGTCTGTTTTGGGTGCTGGGGGAGGTGCCCTGGACAGACGTGTCATTCATGCTGGGGAAGCAGAACCAGGCGCTGGTGAGCCGGTGCAGCGGTTCCTCCTGCGCAACATTCTTAGGAAAACTCTCCTTTTTCTTTCCTTTTCCTTGCTCCTTCGCTTCCAGATCTCCATGGTCGCAGTTTGTGCTGCCTCACCTCCAGCACAGCGTGCAGAATGAAACGACGGTCACAGAATTCGTCCTCCTGGGGTTCTGCAGCACCCCAGCCCTGCAGCGCTGCCTCTTTGGCCTTTTCTCTGCCCTCTGCTCTGCCACTCTGATGGGAAACGCACTTGTCTTTCTGCTTATCTGCCTGGACTACTGCCTCCCCATGTACTTCTTCCTCTGCCACCTCTCCATCGCGGACATCTGCTACGCCTCCAGCAATGTCCCCCGTATGCTAAGGAGCCTCCGTGGACAAGGCAGAACCCCCTCCTTTGCTGGGTGTGGGGCACAGAGCCATCTTTATTTAATCTTTGCACTTACAGCGTGCGTGCTGCTGGCCGTCGTGTCTCATGTTCGCTACGTGGCAATCTGCCGTCCCCCGCGCTATGCCCTCATCGTGATCTGGAGGCTGCGCCTCACCCTTGCCACGGTTTTGTGGGCTTTGGCGTTCGTATTTGGTACACTGCAAGCCTCTCTGGCTTTACACCTGCCTTTCTGTGGCCCCTGCGAGGTTGTCCACTTCTCCTGTGAAATTCTTGCTGTCTCAAAGCTGGCCTGCCCTGCCGCTCCTGCCAATAAAGTCCTGATCTTTGCTGTTTGTGTGTGCTTCTTCCTCTTCCCTTTAGCCCTAATCCCGATTTGCTCCCTGGACAGCCTGGCCACCGATCTGCGCATCCGCTCTGTGCCAGGATGGCACGAAACCACCTCCACGTGTGGCTCCCACCCGACCGTGGTGGGTGTCTTTTATGGAAACGCCATCTTCGTGTACGCGGGGCCCGGGAGCGGTAACTCCTCTGGGAGGGAGAAAGTTCTTTCCCTTTTCTACAGTCTCGTCAGCCCCAGTTTGAACCCCGTCATTGACAGTCGGAGGAACAAGCAGGTGAAGGAAGCCTTGCTGAAGCTTCAGAGAAGGAAGAGGGTCTTTCATTCTGTCTAGCTGGCGCTCTAGGCTTTCACCTGTCTCCTGTCTTTCTGCTCTTTCTTCTTGAGCTCTTGGGGTATTTCTCATGGAATGTTAAGTGGTTAAAAGTGTCCTCGTTTCAGCTTGGATAGAGTTAACTGTCTTCCTAGTAGCTGGTACAGTGCTATGTTTTGAGTTCAGTATGCAAAGAACCTTGATAACACTGATGTTTGCAGTTGTTGCCGAGGAGTGTTTAGACTAAAGTCAAGGATTTTTCAGCTTCTCATGCCCAGCCAGCGAGAAAGCTGGAGTTGCCACAGAACACAGCCAGGGCACCTGACCCAAACCGGCCAACAGGGTATTCCATACCATGCGACATCCCATCTAGTATAGGAACTGGGGAGTGTGGGGGGGAATCACTGCTCGGGGACTAGCTGGGTGTCGATTGGCGGGTAGTGAGCAATTGCACTGCGCATCAATTGTACATTCCACTCCTTTTATTATTGCTGTTGTCATTTTATTAGTGTTATAATTATCATTAGTAGTTTCTCCTTTTCTGTTCTATTAAACCATTCTTATCTCAACCCACGAGTTTTACTTCTTTTTCTGGATTTTCTCTCTCATCCCACTGGGTGGGGGGGGAGTGAGTGAGCGGCTGGGTGGTGCTTAGTTGCTGGCTGGGGTTAAACCACGACAGAGACAGAGTCACAGCAGCACAGAATGGATGCTGAAAGGGACCTCTAGAGGTCATCCAGCCCACCTCGGCTGCTCGAGCAGGGCCAGCTGCAGCAGGCTGTGAGTCTGCTTCTCGAAGGTTCTATTGGCTGCGTTGCTCCCAGGCTGCGGAGTTCGCATGGGGAATGAGCAATGAAGAGGGATGAAGTTTCCAGGCACTTTCTGGCTGGTGCAGTGATTTTTTTTTCCTTCTGATTTTTTCTTCCCCCTTGCTGGTCTTGCAGCTGCCCAAGGTGCAGCCAGACCAGTGGAGGAGGGTCCCTGCCTGGCCTGCAGCTCCCTCCCTCGCCATTCTTGGGGTGATTTGGGGTTATTTTGCTGTGTCAGTGAGGCAAAGCTGGGCTCTCCGGGGCTGAGTGCGCTGGGACCCGAGGAAGGCCGTGATGGTCTTGAGGCTTTGAAGGGCTGTGCACCGAGCCCTGTCCCCGCTGGAGGGGACGCTGGTGGTGTTCAAGACGAAGGCCTTGCAGCCCTTGTTGTCATGTGTGCCCGTGTCCCCCCCGGCCCCCAAGGTCTGTCGTCGTCGCAGGGGCTCTGTGCTGCTTTCTGCGTGGGGCCGTGTCCGTGAGTCCTGCAGGGACCTGTCTGTCCTGGCCTCCCCACCAAAGGGCTGCTCCCCCTGGGGAAGGGGAGAGGGGAGTCGTCCGCGTCCCGCCCCACCGTTGCCTGCCCCGCTGGTGGTGACTGGGCCCTGGGGGTGGCTGGGTTCCCCTCGGGGCTTGCTGGCTCAGATCTGAGGCTCAGCGGGGATTTTGCACCTCTTGGGGGCTGTTTCTTGGTGCCCCCTGCTCTCCCTCCCCGTCCCACACAGGCACCGAGCAGTTCTGGAGAAGGAGCTTTTAATTGAAAAGACAAGAGAAAAGGTCCCATCCAAGCTGGTCTAACCCCTCCCTAGCCCCCCCCGCCTACCCCCCCTGCCATATACCCCACCCCTCCTCTCTCACCCCCCCCCACTCCCCCCATCTCCATCCCTCTCACCCCTGTCTAATCCCCCCACACACACACACACCCTCACGTTGGCTGCCAGAGCCCTGCGCTTTCTGGGTGCCATTGGCAAGGAGCTCTGCGCCTGCCTCTTCCTCCGCTTGCCGGCCGTGGCAGGTGGGGACGGTGGCAGGTCCATCCCCGCATCCTGCCACGGCTCCTGGGGCTCCATCCCGCCGCCGTTGACTATTTTGAGGATCAGCATGGCATTGCTGAGCTCAGGGATGCAGTAGTCGGGGGTGAGCATCTCCTCAGGCAGCGAGAGCAAGCTGAAATCGCAGTCGGGGGTGTCTGTGCTGGTGCCAGCAGCATCCCCGGGCACGGAGCCTCTGCTGGGAGCATCCTGGCTGACCCCCACTCTATCCAGGGAGCAACCGAAGAGCCTTAGGGCCTCTTCCAGGAGCATCTCCTCGGACACTGCAAGGTCGCCTGCAGTGTCCCCAAGGGCTTCGTTGTTGGCGGCAGCGCAGGGGCTGGGGTGGACATCGCTGCCCGGCGGTGCCCCCACAGGGGTGGCCGTGCTGGGGATGTTGATCTGTGCCTCCCCGGAGGCACCCCAGCCTCCCTTAACCCTTTCCCTCCCCAGGAGGAGCTGGGGAGGCTCTTGGGGGTGGGGCGGAACACAGGGAGCCCCCGCATTCCTTCCAGGGAGACGCCAAAGAGTCCTTGGCAGCCAACAGCCAGAAGGGACCATGGCGCGGCCACCAATGCAGCTCCCACTGCCTGGGCCCTGGGGCCCCCTGGCACCCCAGCTTTTCCAGCCATTTTTGCTCCCCAAAACCTTCTACCCTCGAGGTAGGGACCAACGCCAACCCCTGCAGCCCAGGGACGCTCTTGGGGGGCAAGAGCAGAGGTGACCGCCGGCCATCGCTCCTGTCTCATTCTCTCAGGCTCGGCCAACCTGTGCCGCCTGCCCGCACGGGAGCAGCCCTTCCCTGCACCCCGGGCACCCCAGGCACCGCCAGCAGGTATGGCACCCCAGTCTGCTCTGGCACCTTCGCCATCCCCATCACACCCGTTCCCCTGGCACTTTTCGCATGGGGGTTCAGCAAGCCCCGGTGAGCATCCTTGCCCTCGCCCGGGCGGCGCGTGCCCAGTAAAACCCATCTGCAGAGAATTCCCCAAATATTTGGGGCCACCTCTCCCCTTTCACCTCCTAGATGCGAGTCTCCTCCCCGATTTGCAACCCCGTCCCACCGGCACAGCGGCTCACCCCTTGGGGATCGCCCCGGCCACAAGCTCCCCACGCCCCTGGCCCAGAGCTGGGGGATGTCGGCCATCGGGGCTGGCTCGGCAGGTGCCCCTGGACAGTTCCCCCGGCCCAGCACGGCTCCCCCTCACCCACACAGGTCTGCAGAGGGCTCCATGTGGCTGCCTCTTCGACCCCCGGGTCTTCCGCATCCAGTGGACAACCACCGACCTGCCTCCACCGGCCACCGCCACGCTCGGCCAAGGCGCCGCTTCTCTGCCAGGTGCTGCCCTGTGGGGTCCCGGGGGCTGCGGGGCCCCCCTGGCCTGGGCAGCCCCAGGGACCCCCCAGGGCCAACCACAATACCTTGCACCCTATGAAAATCAGAGGTGTGGGGTGGCCCCAGGCCCTCTGGAGCTGCCAGTGTCCATCCCTGGCTACCAGCACAGCGAGGGGCAGTTGGCACAGATCAACATCCCCAGCACGGCCACCCCTGTGGGGGCACCCCTGGGCAGCAATGTCCCCCCCAGCCCCTGCGCTGCTGCCCACAACCAAGCCCTTGGGGACACTGCAGGCAACCTTGCAGTGTCCGAGGAGATGCTCCTGGAAGAGGCCCTAAGGCTCTTCGGTTGCTCCCTGGATGGAGTGGAGGTCAGCCAGGATGGTCCCAGCAGTGGCCCCATGCCTGGGGACTCTGCTGGCACCAGCAGAGAGGGGAGACGGATGGCCCCAGCCCCTCCAGCGACGCCAACACGCATCCCCGGCTACGAGGACATCGAGGGGCCACTGGCCAAGATCAACACCTGCGGAATGGCCACCCCTGTGGGGGCACCCCCAGGCAGCGACGTCCCCCCCAGCCCCTGCGCTGACCCCCACAATCAAGCCCTTGGGGAGCCTGTAGGTGAACTTGCAGCGTCTGAGAAAGTGCCTCTCCATGAGGCCCTAGTACTCTTTGATTGCTCCCTGGATGGAGTGGGGGTCAGCCAGGATGCTTCCAGCAGGAGCTCCGTGCCCGAGGACGCTGGTGGCACCAGCGCAGCCACCCCCAACTGCGACTTCAGCTCGCTCTCACTGCCTGAGGAGATGCTCACCCCCGACTACTGCATCCCCGAGCTCAGCGACATCATGCTGAGCCTAGAAATATTCAACGTCATCGGGATTGAGCCCCGGGAGCTTTGGGAGGATGCCAGGATGGACCTGCCACCATTCCCACCTGCCACGGCAGACAAGAAGAGGAAGAGGCAGGCGCAGAGCTCCTTGCCAACGGCACCCAGCAAGCACAGGGCTCTGGCAGCCAACGTGAGGGTGTGAGGGGGGATCAGACGGGGGTGAGATGGAGATGGGGGGAGTGGGGGGTGGGAGGGGGACCAGACAGGGGTGAGATGGAGATGGGGGAGTGGGGGGTGGGAGAGGAGGGGTGGGGCATATGGCAGGGGGGGGTGGGCGGGGGGGGCTAGGGAGGGGTCAGACCAGCTTGGATGGGACCTTTTCTCTTATCTTTTCAATTAAAAGCTGTTTCTCCAGAACCGCTCGGTGCCCACGTGGGAGGGGGAGGGAGCACAGGGGGCACCAAGAAACAGCACCCAAGAGGTGCAAAAGCCCCACTGAGCCCCAAATCCGAGCCAGCAAGCCCCAAGGGGAACGGAGACACCCCCAGGGCCCAGTCACCACCAGCGGGGCAGGCAACGGTGGGGCAGGACGCAGACGACTCCCCTCTCCCCTTCCCCAAGGGGAGCGGCCCTTTGGTGGGGAAGCCAGGACAGACAGGTCCCTGCAGGACTCACGGACACGGCCCCATGCAGAAAGCAGCACAGAGCCCCTGCAACAACGACAGACCTCGGGGGCCAGGGGGGACACAGGCACACACAACAGCAAGGCCTGCAAGGCCTTCGTCTCGAACACCACCAGGGTCCCCTCCAGCGGGGACAGGGCTCGGTGCACAGCCCTTCAAAGCCTCAAGACCATCACGGCCTTCCTCGGGTCCCAGCGCACTCAGCCCCGGAGAGCCCAGCTTTGCCTCACTGACACAGCAAAATAACCCCAAATCACCCCAAGAATGGCGAGGGAGGGAGCTGCAGGCCAGGCAGGGACCCTCCTCCACTTGTCTGGCTGCACCTTGGGCAGCTGCAAGACCAGCAAGGGGGGAGAAAAAATCAGAAGGAAAATAAAAATAAAAAACACTGCACCGGCCAGAAAGTGCCTGGAAACTTCATCCCTCTTCATTGCTCATTCCCCATGCGAACTCCGCAGCCTGGGAGCAACTCAGCCAATAGAACCTTCGAGAAGCAGACTCACAGCCTGCTGCAGCTGGCCCTGCTCGAGCAGCCGAGGTGGGCTGGATGACCTCTAGAGGTCCCTTTCAGCATCCATTCTGTGCTGCTGTGACTGTCTCCATCATGGTTTAACCCCAGCCAGCAACTAAGCACCACCCAGCCGCTCACTCACTGCCCCCCCCCCCCTCCCTCCCCCATCCAGTGGGATGGGGGAGAAAATCCAGAAAAAGAAGTAAAACTCGTGGGTTGAGGTAAGAATGGTTTAATAGAACAGAAAAGGAGAAGCTACTAATGATAATTATAACACTAATAAAATGACAACAGCAATAATAAAAGGATCGGAATGTACAAATGATGCGCAGTGCAACTGCTCACCACTCGCCGATCTGGTTGACTGTAACAGAGGAGCCTCCAGGCAGCTCCTGCTTGGTACCAGCGATTACGCCACCTGCGCGGCCCTGCCGTTACCTAAAGTGCAGCAAGAAGTCCGCGCGCGAACATCCTTTACGCATAGAGATGTTTTCTTCTAAGAAAAGTTGTATAACACCGTGAATGACCAAAAGGAGGAACTTCTCCACAGGCAGGATCTGTACAGTGTACCAAGAGAAAATCCATCTGGGGTCTGCCCAATGCTGCATGAATGCAGGGTCCCCAGCATCTGAAGGGACCTAAGATTTACTTGCTACCAGGATGCCTCTTCTTCCTGGCTACGTCGCCTCCCAAGATCTTGCCCACCCCCAGCCTACTGGGGAGGGGAGAATGTTAGAGAGACAGCCTTGATGCTGTGCCAGCACCGCTCAGCCATGGCCAAAACACTGCTGTGTTATCAACAGCTTTCTAGCTACCAGTACAGAGCACAGCACTACGAGGGCTGCTGTGGGGTAAAGGAACTCCAACTCAGCCAGATCCAATACAGAAGGAAAGCGGAGAAACAACAGAGGGAGCAGCCCAGGGACACAGAGCCCCAGGTCTCATCTGGCCACTCCTGTGACCATACGGTGTATTCAAAATCAAATACCTGAAGTGCTCCCTTAGATGCAGTTTACACCCAGGGGACAAGAAGGTGGCAGTTCTGCATTTTGCAGCTCCCAGGCTGATAGCAGAGCCAAAGCAAAAAAAACAAACCCAAAACCAAACCAACCAAGAGAGGTAAAACTGGAGCGCAGGGAGCAAATGCTTTTCTTTCACCTTAGGCCAACTGCTCGGACGCTCTCTATGCTGCCCTGCCACAGAGGGCATCCCTCTTGTACCAGTAACAGACATAAGAGTGAATTAAAGCCAGGACCCCAAACCAGACCAAAAACCCGGTCGTGATCAAGAAAGAAAGTGGAGAATGCATCAAATATAAGAAAAAATTATTTTGGACATTCCCAGTTTACATTTGAAAAAAAGAGGAAAAAAAAGAGGAGGAATTGGGTATTAAAAGAAGAGCACTGAATGATAAAGCAGTAGCAGTCCCTCTACCACTACAAACCCACACCCCCACACGCACGTACGCACACAGACTTAACACCACCAAACTCCCCTTGACTGTGACCTTCACCTCAGCTTGCTGGTCTAGAGATACTGAATGCCTGAAGCACACCAAGGATAACTGAAAACATCTGCATGGCTTTAATGGGAATCCTCCAACTGAAACAAAGCGCTTTCTCCCTCTGTCTGCGTTGGCACATCCCCGAGTCATGCTCTCACTCCTCTCCTTCAAAGTCAAGATTCCTAAACGTGAAAAGCGGGAGTGGGGAAAGGCGAAGGGGAGAGAAAAAGAGGGAGAGCATCATCAGTGGAAGACCTGCCACCTGCTGCTGATTCAGCCCTGTTTGGGGGACCACCCCAGCAGAGAGGAGCTGGTTTACATGCCACGGTCCACAATGCCTGTTCCCAGGGACAGGCCGTTTGCTCAGCCTTGCCGGCCAAAGCGTGGGAAAAGCGTAGGCGTGCGCCGTCGCTTGCAGAGTAGCACGGTCACGTTCACGTGCAATCCTTTACCTTTTTCCTCCCTGGATTCAAAGGGTTTCTGTCTTCAAAGTGAGAGCCTTCCATACGGTCATTTGTGACATTTCATCCAGGATAACAATCTCAGAAGGATCAGTCCTGCAATAAATATTTTACACAGCAATCCGTGATTATGGGAACTGATGCCACCAAGAGCATTAGCATCAGCAAGAGGAACAGCGGAGCCCCGAGAATCAAAGCTCCGCATAAGTGTGGGGGATTTTGCTGGATGAGGAGTTTTGGGAGGCAAGCCGGGGAGCTGCAGAGCAACAGCTCTGTGCAAAGGCTCTTGCTGGGGCTTAGCCCCGGTCCAGGTTCCTAAGCCACTGCTCGTACAGATCACGCCTGCAACTCCTCATGTGTTAAGTATGAGGATCTCCAGCTACCGTAAAGGCACTGATGAGGCAAGGTTTGAGGGTCAAACACGAGTGCTGCAGCCACTCTGCTTGCGGTCAGAGCCCTGCAATCACTTCCTGCAGCCCTGCCCCCAAATTTGGTTTTCCCACCAAGCTGCCTGCTGGTTTCTGTGGGATGCCCCACAAAGAGGCAAGTGGAGAAAACTCTGCCAAACACCTTCAAGCTAATCTTGCCGGGGGTCCTGGCGCTTGGTGGAGCTTTACCTGTCACTGCTTTGCTTTGGGATATCCACGTCACTGGTCTTCCCCACGTTCAGCTGAACTGAACTTGCAGCAGCAGCAGCTTCCATCACCCTCCTGGACTCCTGATGTAAAAAAGGGACAAATCACGTTCTCTGTCTTTGATCAAAGTGGAGATAAGCTGAATGCCCAGCACAAACTTAGCAGTCTGCCCTCCGCTTCTGCCCCTTGGCAGCTATAGGTATTAGTGCAGCAGGGAAGAAACCGTTCACTCCAAAGATTTCGGGGCAGGGGGACTGTGTGTTCAAAACACGATTATGAGCAAGTCTTGCCAGCAGCAGCAGCAGCAGCAGCATCTAATAATAATCATCATAATGATAATGACCTTTGTGAAAAACGACTCGTTTTAAAAATTACACCTGTATTCAAGCGTTCAGCTCACTGCTACTTGAGGAAACAAAGGTTACAAAAGTTACAGGCTATTGGGATCTATTTCGATTGAGTGCTGATCTTCCCCCAACATTTCCAGACAAGCTGTAAGAGAAACAGGCAATCTCACAGCCACACGGAGATGTCCAGCCCCGAGGACACAGCAAGCCTTACCTCTTCTTCTTCTCCGGCTTCATTTCTGGCATCGTCCAACTTCTTCTTCCTTTCTGGCATAAGGTCATCCAGAAAGCTGAGCTCTCGCTTTGAGAAGCAGAAATCCATCGCTTTCCGGACAAAGACGAGAGCCAAAACCTTCATGAATAAGAGGGAAGATGCGGTGAGCTCAGAGACGATGCCACCTCTCACTCCAACACTGCAAACACCCCGCTGCTGAGCGGTGGCAGCTCTTACCATCATGGGAAAGATGATGGCGGCACGGGACACCTTGATGGTCCAGAGCAGGACGAGGCAGGTCAGCTGGATCGCCGTGAAGAAATGCACCTTTCGCAAGGGCACGTGCCGCAGGTAGATGAAATCCGGCTGGTGTTTCGCCGGCATCCAAAACAGCTTCAAGCGATCAAAGAACTGCGAAATAAAAGGGAAAGGTTGCCACCTTGGGACTGCGGCAAGTTTCTGGCCCTCTCGAGACGTGGAGGCACTTTGCAGCATCTCGCTTGCCGTCAGAAATCCTGGATCCCACCGCATTCCTCCTGGGAGCAGCACCCATTTTCCCTTCGCTCCATCTATAAACCGGCTTGGCCCTGAGAGCTGCCCACCAAACGGCAACTATTCCATGCCATTCCATTATTAGCATTTCTCGGCCCACTGAATCCCCCCGCGAGGATTTCCACCAGTGGTAGAAACTGCCTTCCCTTTGCACCAAATTCCCCCGCTTTTCACGTAACCAAACACTGACCTGCCCTAAACCCTGCAACAGAGAGCGCTGAACTTGCCTGGTCCTCCCAGCCCCCATATACCTCCTGTACCTCCACCAATCTCTTTTTTACACAAAAGAGTTTCATTGCTTGCTCTGCGAGAAGTTTTTCCCATGCCACTGCTTTTTTCCCTGCTGCTACAGAGACAAAATACCAGGGAGCCAACATGCTGCACGCTGTAAAAGAGTCCGTACCTGAATTCCTCTGAGTGACGACACACCCATGTAGAGAAAGACGCCATAAAGCACAGGCATTGGTATAAACTGGGGGGGGGAAAGAAAAAAAAAAGTAAGAATGCAATCGTTTCTTTTTCTGTATTGCATTTTCAGTATTACCACCCTCTTCCACAGGCACTGCCTAAAATTGCTTGAAGCTTTCCAGCTTCCATTCAGGCTTAGAGATGGGTCAGATTTTAACCATTTTTTTGCCATTTTGTGCGCACGAGTGAGCTAAGGCTCTGCTTTAGGCTGAACTTGGGAGTTACCTCTCCTCAGAATAATCCTATTTTCCAGAAAGGTTGGAGGAAAACAGGCGATTTCACCCGTGCTACCCTATGCCGCATTCTCTGGCGGTAGAAGAAACACTTCTGCCTATTCTTGGGGCAACAGGCAAAGGCCACAGGCCTCCTTTTAGCCTAGAGACAAGATTACTTTGTGGGAGGAACATGCAAGGAAGCCCACGGGGATGACCTCAGTGTGTTTAGCTCCTGGGAACGGCTGCTCCCGGGCATTTGGGGAGCAAATTGCAGCCAGTAAAGGGCTGCCTGTTTGAAAGACAGCAGATGTGCTGGTCTGAATATGCTCAACTGTAACCCATAAACATGGGCGGGCCTGAAAGACACCCAAAAATTCAAGCAGTTGCGTTGCTTGCTCGCCTCGAGCACACCAAACGGGGGCCTGAAGGGCTGCAAAGCCTAACCGAGGCTGGTTCCCACCGTGGGTCAAGCCCCAAGGGTTGGGATCACCTCCTCCTCCTCCGCTCCACAACTAACTACTCAGGCCTGCAGAGAGGGGACTGTTTTGCTGTAACCTCCAACAAGCTCGCAGTTGTTGGGTGGTTTGCATTTTCCTCTCACCTTTAACACAGAAGTGAAGAAGACGGAGCAGCCCATGAGCACAAAGATCAGCAAGCCAGTGACTCTCTGCTCTCGTATCCCCAGAAACTTGGGTTGTTCTCCTGGAGCTGAGCAGTCAGACTCTACTTTGAGGCTATTCACGTGGGTGATGGACAGGACGGTCGCAGCCACAAACCAGGGCAGCCCCATCACAGAGCACACCCCGAGCATCACGGCCACCACAAAAAGGTCCAGGTGGTACCCGCATCCTTTCTGCAGGCAGGAAAACAAGAAACAGAGCATCCCATAGCACAAGAGCAAGGATAACGTCGCAAGTCAGACTCAAACCCTGCTCGAGCACAAGTCAACTTCTTCAGAATTCAAAACAAGAAATGGAAATAAGGAAGGGTGTATGCAGGCTTTGCACAAGCACGTGGCATGAAAATCTGGCAGGAGTTCAGAAACAATGGATATGCAGAGCTTGTGCGATAAATACTTCTCCAAAAAACAACAACCCACAACCCAAAACCACCAAAACCTTTTTTCCACTCATAAAGAAAATTCTACCACTTGCGAGGAAGGTGTGACTCAGAGTTATCCCTGGCAGCGCATCAAAACAATTCATTCCCCACACCTGCTGCTGCTGCCATTTTAAAACAAAAACGCACTTCTCTATTGCTCCAAGATTAATTTGCTCCTCCAAAAGGTTGCTCATCTGAACTGCCCTGTCACTTGCTCCCTGCATCATCGTTAATCCAGGAGAGCATCCTGCCACGCAGCCTGACCTTGTCCCAAACCAATGCCTTCAGAAAGCATCGGGAATAAGAGCTTCTCCCCAGACCTGCAGCCCAGAAGGGGCTGGGGTCATCTCTCGCAGGCCCTTACCTTCAGCTTGTGCTCCTTCCTGTTCACAATAACGGCACTGATCTGCTGGTCCATGAATATCAAGATGGTGCAGAGCAGAGCTGGGATGAGCGCAGCCAACACCGTCCACCAAGGGTTGGGTCCTATGGGGTTGATGAACCACCCGCGGTCGTCTCTGGTAGGCTGCAACAAAGCCCACGCATCAGCATCGTCTCCCAGCCCAGGCACTCCACTGGCTTTCATTTTCCCCTCCCTCCCTGTGTCAGAGCACCTCCCAGCCCTGGCTTCATGTCCCCCTCTCCCGGGGGCTTCAGCAGTGCCAGTCTCCTCTTTGCAAGCACCTCTAGATACTTCCCCTGTAGGTATCTAGTTTTGGGGCCATCTTCTCGTTTCCAGGAGGAAGCAAGGCACTTGGAGGTGGAAGAGGAGATGGTCACACCACCAGCATCTCCTCCAGACTCAGCCCTGCCCTGCCCCGGCATCACCTTGTGGCACCCCCACGTGCCAAAACATCCCGTTACCTTGAACGCATGGGGGACCTGGAGCTTCGGCGATGGGATCCCAACCACAAAGTCAAGGAGCACCATGATGACGATGGTGAGGAAAACAGCAAAGTCGCTCACTGTGGACCGTACCTGGGGCGAGAAACCAGAGGTGAGAGGGGCATGGCAAACAGGGCCGTAACGCGAGATGCAAGAGTTGCAGACATCCACAACATTAAGGCTGCTTAACCAAATCCCACCACCCCTCTGAGCACATGCAGCCTGATCCCTTGCTTAGATACTGCTGCTGTGTTTGTCCCTGTGAGATCTGGGGTCAGACAATAAAAAAAGCTTAATTAGGCGGACAAGGGTTGGTTTAAGTCAAAACCTAAAAATAATAATAATAATATTAAAAATAAGAAAACACATGTCTGACACTACAGCTACACTCACAGCTACAATGGCAACAAGGCACTGAGGCATCCTTTAGTCCTCAAAAGGAAGCTCCTCATTCGAATCTACTTTCCGCTCGAGCACATAATGCATAGAAGGTAGGGAAAAAATCCCCCAACCCCAACCCCCAAAACTTTGGGAAACCTGACTTCCTACTACCTGAGGAGAAAAAAAAATAAAAATAAAATAAATCAACCCCCCAAAATCTTCAATCTGGGGCAGGTCACGAGGCATGTGGGAAATGCTACGATGATTTTGCACTCATGGAAATGAGTGCGGGACATCCAAGCTCTTGGAGAGCTTGGCCTGCAAGGCCAACGTTTCCCAGCTTGACCAAGGCAGGGCAAATACTGCTTAGTGCTCCAGGAAAGCCATTTTGGGAAATGAGTGTGGAGATGGACACTGGCCACCATCTTCTACTTACTCTGGTTGGAAAGTAGCGGCTGGTTTTAAACTTCTTCAAGAAGCTTGACAGGGCAAAGGTGGCGAAGAAGAGGATGCAGCACCAGAAGAACACGTCAGGGGTGTAGGGGCCGTCGCGTCCACAGGCAGGTCCTTGAAACTCCCCACGCAAATACCGACATTCCTGGAGAAACAGAGCGTCAGGACGCAAAGGCAGTGCACGTGCGGCAGGGAAACCTCGCATAGCTAGGGGGTTTTGAGGATCTTGGTCCAAGATCCACGACCCTGTAACTGCTCCTGCCAATAGAGATTTATATTTAATGAGCAGCAGCAGCTGAACAAGTGACACATTGAACTACACAGCGGAGAAATGAGATGTGAGGGGACACCATACCACGCACCCTTGGCACATCCTCTGCCTGCCATTCGAGCAATCGTGGCTAAAGAAGACACCAGAGGGGAAGGAAACACTGGAAACTCTTGGGGATAGAGAGAGAGGGAAGAGGGAAGGAGGGCTAAAGACAACCATGGTAGGAAAGGAGGAGAAGAGACAGATCGTCCCTCCCCAGGGGAGGTCTTGCAGAACCTGGCCAAGAGGGGATGAAGGCCACCATAAGAGCCTGCTGCCCTAGGCCCGGGCTCTGCTTCCGGCAACAACAGCCTGAGAGGCTGCTCAGACAAGCAAATTTATGCACGTACCTACAGACAGCACTGAACGAGAAAGCAAGGCCTGGAGTTACTAGGAACCCATTAAGGAGGCCAGCTACTACCTTTCAAGCATGAACTTAAGTCCTACAACTTCTACAATAATCAAACCACCCACTACTTAACCTTCCTCCCAGTCAGAAATACTGTCCTGCAACAGGCTTGACGGGGACACTTGCTACCCACAACGTTGGGGTAGACTGGACAAGGTGGACTCTCCTCCCCAGGACCAAGCGGCTTAAAACCACACGCTACATTTAGGCAAGGACTTTTCTGAGCAGCACTAGCACAGTTTGAAGCCCATCATTCCCAGAAGGGCTCTGACTTTTGCACCAGGCAAATGCCCCTGGACCCCATGGACGCGGCGCGAGGAAGCAGTGGCTCGGGGCACTTACGGTCACCGTGAGGTTTTCCCAGGCGATGCCAGACACGTTGATCTTGTTGCTCGCCCAGAAACGCAGCGTTTCGTTGCTGGGATGGGTCGGTGCCTCACACTTACAGCTGGGAGGAGAGAAGCCAAGACAGGGGTAAGGGAAAGGTGATGGAGGTGCAGCCCGGAGCTCCTGCCAAGGGGCAGCAGCTTTCTCAGGGGGAAAAAAACCCACTAGTAGCTGGTGAGGAAGTCCAGCTTGCTGTGCATGTGCACAGGGTAGGTGTCTCGCAGGTGACTCAGCTTCTCCAGAGCCTCGTAGATGAAGATGATGCAGATGAGGGAGGCAAAGGCTTCTTCCGTGAAGCGGGTGACGTAGCACACCAAACAGCTGGCGTCGGTGGCCACCAGCACTATGCACAAGAAGGCGGTCCACAGCCCAATGCACGCCCGCAGAGACAGATAGGAGAGCGTGTATTCCCTGGGAAAGCAGAATGAAACAAAGGCTGGAAAGGCCAGCAAGAGGCCCTGAGCCATGCCTGCCTTTGGGGAAAACGGGGAGCAATTTTGGAGCGTGTCAAGGCTGCGGATGGGAAATGCAGTTTCCATGTACTACTACAGAGAGCCTCGGGGCTGTGGTGCAGGGTGTAGACCCACAGCAGGAGAGGCCAATTATTTAGTTACCACTGTTTAACACGGATCTCGTGTTAACACCTTGGAGGCTGCTTGAGGTCAGGTCCCTCTTGGGCCAGGTGGTGTTCTCCCACATCACCCTGACGCCCTAACACTGAAACCAGCTGGGTTTGCACCCAGTCACCTGCTGCCAGCAAGCTGGGGCTTAATAATAAACCTTATGGCAATAAGGGTGGTTTATCTCCCATCAAAGCCATCGCAACAAAAGGACTGTCACTAAAATCTAGCAACTACCCCTAAGAAAAAGAAAAGAAAAGCATCTTTTCTCCATCACTGCCCCCTTCTGAAGGCTCTCGCAGCACCCAGCTGCGGCAGCCTGCCTTACTTGCAGAATTTGTAGAGGATCTTCTCAAACACCAGGACGGGTCCGGTGCTGCCGAGGATGGTGAGAGGTTGGCCGGCAAAGAGGCAATACCCGACGCCGGCCATGGACGCGCCCAGCAGCGACTCCATGGCACTCTGTCCGGGGAAGAGAGGCGGCCGTGAGTAAATAAATCGTTAGGGAGAAACAAAAACCAAAGCCGGTTCACTGCAGCAGGGACTTTGGCCTGAGTTTTACCCTCCCCCATCCCCCCCAACAGAGAGAGGTGCTCACTATGTGGCCATTGGTCGCCTCCCCCAGCAGTCCCCCAAAGGTGATGACAGGGGACATGCAGGCACAGTAGAGGAAGAGGAAGGACGCCAGGCACTGCAGGCTCAGACCATCCCGGAAGTCGCTCCAGAACCACGGGGCTTTCCGCTTCACGTCCAGGGTCAAACCTCCAAAGAGCCTGCAGGAAGGAAAAAGAAGAGAGTCTGTTCTCTTGGAGGAACACGTCGACTTTGCTTTGCTGCAGAAGGGCAATCACAAGCATAGAGTAACTTTCGTGGCTAAAAAGAAGCACTCTCCTTCAGCCCAAATCAAGAAAACCTGCGTGCAACGGTGATGGTTGGGGCTGAGCCCAGCTGCCCAGATCTCCCCCCTGCCCAGCCCAGGGGACCAAGCTGGCAATGTGGAGCCCCTTCACTGAACCAGCTAACCCCAAAGACCTGCTAGAAGGGAAGGTGCATGCTCAGATTTGAGAGGCAAACAGAAAAAAACCCCAAACTATTACAGCTCCCACCTTCCCGTCCGCTGCAGTTCAGGGCCACTGTGTTTCTCCAGCGTGCTGTGAGAAGCACTGTCATCAAGAGCTCCTGGCATCTTCCTTTTTTCCTGTTAAAATGGAAGTGAGATAAAGCTATGGACTTGTAACCACTGGCTTGTTTTGCTTCTGGTCTGGCTCTGTGACTGTGTCAGAGTGGGACCTTGTGAATTTGGGCCCCTGAACAGCATCCCCAGCCATCCTGCCCATCCCCCTCATGCCTCCTGCCGATGTGGCACCCACCTGCGAAGGGACGTTTTTCGGGGGCTCGATTCGGATTGATGGATCCCACTCTCCTGGCGGCAAGACCGTGACCTGATCCAGAAACTCGTCGATGCCAGCCACGAGGTCAGCCCCGTTCTTGGCTTTATAGGCAACGTCACGGAAAACCTGCCAATAGAAGACAACCTGGTGAGAGGACAACCCAGCTCGGATGTCCTAACCAGTGCAATAAGCTCTTGGCTAAACGCAAGGCTTTTTCACCAAAATTCCCTGCTGGAAAGGGCAGGAAATATTCCCCCAAAAGGAAAAATCTGCGCATCACGGCACTTGTAATCATCTCCCCCACGAGGCCCCCGTCCCCCATGGCACACCATACCCTTCTGCTTAAAGAGCAAGAGAAGTTTTACTGGCCCTGGCAATGCCACCACTGGGGACAGCGTGCTGGGGACCCCGGCGAGAAGGATGAGGTGCAGGATGCACCCCGGGCGGGATTTCAGCCTCCAGGATGTGGGGTGATGCAAATCTGCGTGTTTGCTTTGGGGTGAGAAAGAGGGCTGGGCTATTTGGAGAGCTGCGGGCAGCTGGGACAGCAAATCCTCTTCCTCACTACTTCAGAGACAGGGAGAGCTGAAGAAAGGCAAAAATGACCCGGAGCTATCTCATCTTGTCGCACCTCATCCGTCATGATAGTGGCCATGGACCTGCCGATCTCATGGTACTGATGGGCTTTTCCTTCTGGTCCAAGCAAAACAAACAGGAACCTGGGCAAGAAAAAGAAAATGAGAGAGAGAAGAAGGTGTCTTTGCTCCAAGAGCACCCAAGGAAAGCCCTGGCAGCTCCCAGCCCAGAGCGTGGCTCAAGACGGGACACGTAGGCTCAGCGATGCCGCGATGAATTTGAAATTCTTCAAAACAGACGGCAAATGTAATTTGGGGGCCAACTTTCATTACAATTGGCCGATGGGTTTAAAAGCTACAGCAGGGAATGGAGAAATGAAGGCGAGGAGACGTGGGTGGGGGAAACGTGCTTGCTCCCCCTCCCACTAGCCTTGTTCCCTTGGGACACCAAACTGATGCCTGCAACTTGATGTTTGGTTGGGTGTCTTTTTTACGGAAGAAATTTGCGCTTCTCATTCGCACCTTGTTGGGATGGGAACTTCCGTCATGCCTGAGAGGAGGACAGCCGGGCTCAGGCGGACAAATGCCACGATGGGCTGGTGAAGGAAATCCAGCTCTCCTACGAGCACGTTGGATGCTTCAGCCCCGGTGGGAATTTTCTTCATCAAGTGCAGCTCCGCCTGGGCACGACAAGCGATTTTCAGGCAATTACCCCAAAAGCAAAGCCCACAGCGCTCTGCAGCACACTCTGCAAGAGCAAATCTGGCCCTAAAGGCGTTAAGAAAGCTACGAGTGTCTCACCTTGCTTAAATCCATAGCTCTGCTCTCACGGGTCACCCCATCTTTAGCTTCCGCAGCGGTGGGAGAAGGACAAGGGGTGATTGTTTGGGCTGGTAGGAAAAAGAAAGACACTCAGAAAGATGGACAAGGAGCAACTGGGACGCTTCTCCTTTGCCTGGGCAAGTCTAATGGGGCCACAGCCCTGCAGAAACCCTCACCTGGCTTGTAGAGGAGGTGCAGGTCCGACTGCCTCTTGCTCACATCAGCAAACGAGCAGACAGCGGGGAGAAGGTTGGTTGTCTTCTCGTTCTGATGGTGGTGCTTCCTCAGAAGGACTTCTCGAACTTGCGCCCGCACGTGCTCGTCAAACTCCGTGGACTGTTCTTGCTGGGCCAGGATCATATCTGAGGATGGCAAAGGGAAACAAAGCCATCAGAGCAGAAACCCCAACAAGTCCCGACCCCCAAAGCCCCCAGGGAAGGCTGTGCCACACAGGCTGCACCCTAATGCCCGCTCAGCCTTGCATAGCAAGGCCTTTTAATAATGTTCAGCCTTTGCAGCGAAAACGAGAATTTTCTTTTGCTAAGAAACATCATCCAAGTGCTTATTCATCATTCCGCTAAGATAAATATTTCCCATTCTAAATAATGCAATTTTCTTGCCCGACCTGGCCTTTCTGACTCTACACGTTTACCCAAATTATAAGCAATCTATAGCACAGACGTTCCCAGTTTCCCGTGCTGATCGAGTGCAATTTGCTGAGCCCAGGGAGAAACATGCTAAGAACGGCTCCGACTTCTCCAGCCCTTGAAAGGGCTGAATGGAGACCTGCTGCCAGTCAAAGATAACTTCTCCAAAGTGGCTTTTGCAATTAACTTCAAGTATCTTCCCCACAGAAATACACTGCTTGGTCATCGCCAGAGAAACTCTGCCTTAAAACTCTTAAATGCTGGATGTTAAGGCAAAAGTAAAACAAAGAATGCGAGGAAACAGCTTGTAAGAAATAGTTCCTTTAAGGTGGTTCAGCTCTTACGCAGACTCCGTATTTCTAAGAGCAGCCTGCTAAGCCCTGACACACGCTCCTTTTTGGCTGCAGAATATTCTCTAGTGGCTTCTCCAACTCCACAAACTGCTTTCAAAAGGACCCCATATTGGAATAAAAAAACAGTGCGACTGTTGCACGCCCAGTCTACATCCAAAAACAGCTCATGAGAAAAACACAGTGGCACTTCTGGAAAAGGACGTGCCATTGGGGCAGGGTTTGATTTGGGAGTGAAGAGCACCGTGGTGAGCTGAGCTCGGCCATTCCCGGAGAGATGCAGTGCCCACGGTACCTGCAATCTCTTCGATGCTGTTGGCACGAACGTCCAGCAGCACCGACCCATTGCTGATGCAGCTCCTCAGCTCGGAGAGGCTGTGCAAGGACAGCGTGCCAACGTAGGGCTTGCTCCAGCGCTCGCCGCCGTCTTCCACGTCCTCCTCAAACTTCAGCCACCTGCGGACATCGGGTGCGATCAGCCCCATTGCACGAAAACAGCCCCAGCTCTGCAGCCCCTTTGACAGAGCCACGGGGTGGCAAGAGGAGAAGGCTCCTCGTGCCGCCACCTGCAGCTGCAAAAGCTTCGCGTCCTGGAGAGGAGAAAGCAGAGCCCACGGGCGCTGCCAGTGCGGGGACTCCTCTCCCACCGCAGCCAAAGCAGCAGGGATTTACCTTGCCGTTTCCTTCCACTCGGCATCTCGGCCCTCTTTTACACAGATCTCATCCAGCTCGGAGAACAAGTGGTGAGGGATGTGCTGCTCGTCCTCCTTGGTCCTGAGAATGAACTGCACCCGCTGGGACGGGGAGCCTGGGGGCAGAAGGCAAAGACCCATCCCGTTACTGCGCCTGAACACAGCTTGTCACCCTCACGTGCAAAGTGGCCATCAGCACCAGTGCAGCCATAAACACTGGGCTGGCCCCTCTCCTCTGCGTCTCTCTGGGCTTGCACAGAGCCGTGAAGAAGGAGAAGCATCTGGTCCACCTCTGCATAAGGATGGGCTGCTTTCCTTCCCCACATTGCCATTTTTAAAGCCAGGATCCCTCTAAGGAAGACGAGCCTAAACCCATTATGCATTTAACTGCACTTAAAAAAACAAAAAAAAAAGAAAAAAAAAGAAAAAAAAAAAAAGAAAGTAAAACTTGGGAAAAAGAGGGTGTTGCTCAATAAGGCCACTTTCCCTCGGAAGAACAGCAACTCACTCAAACTAGCCACGGGGACGTGCTTGCAGAAGGCCCCAGTGCCCACGTTGCCCCCAGTTTAGCGAATGCCGCGGTGGGACTTACAGTGGTAGCCCTGCTCTGTCGGGGCAGACTCCTTCTCCCGTTCCCCTTCCCGATGCTTCTGGCTGTGGCGTCGGTGATGCCAGTGGCTCTGCCTAACCAGTGGCATCTGCGCGCCCACGTACAGGGTCCGGTGGCCTGCGAAAAAGCAGCGGTTTTTGCAGCGCTCTCGGCATTGCGGCAATAGTTGAGGTGGCCGGTGCCTTGCTAAGCCACGGTTCAATCCCAGGAGCAACGCCAGCTTCCCTTAATGTTATTTTCACTGGACGTCCTTTTTTCCAAGCCTATTTTACTCGAGCTTTGCAACAACACAGCAACAACAAGTGTTGGCTCCGGGTCATCTAAAAGTGCCCTGAAAGTATCGGACCTCTTCTCAAATTCCAGCTTCGGCTGGACAACACTCAGACTTGCTCATTAAGCAGCAACACGAGCTAATTATTTTCAAAAGCTCTGTATGGCACGAGGCGACAAGAGACGATCAAATCAGTCCCATTGCAATGAACTCCAGAACAAAAAAAGAAAATCACAGCCCCGTGTCTGCAGCCCTGAAATGATTCTCCTGACCTCTCCAAGCCAGGAGCAACCTCTGCGAGAAAAAAAGCCGTGAATTATCAAGCCCCGTGGCTACAACTCACACCGTGGCCTCCCGGGAGGCTTTTTCCCTCCGTTTAAAAAGCCATAATAGTAAAAAATGTGACAATAACTGTGTTGCTTTATTGAGCAGCGCGGCACGTTTCGCTGCACATGATTTGACACCCAACAAGGCACACTGGACAGACTTTGTGCAATGGGAAAACGCGCTGGGCTAGTGGCTCCTCCACCAGGATCTCAGCAGAGACTCACCTTCCAACTCCTCCTTCTCATAGCAAATACTGACAGCGTTGCTCCTTCTTCCCCGGTCAATCACTGCCTCCTCGTCATGTCTCTGTTTAGCAATGACAAGAAGGGAAAAGTTGGGGCTGGGGGTGGAGAGCTCCCTTACGTCCTCCCAGACATCACCCACCCCTGCATCCACGCGAGTCCACGAGCCATCACGCCTCTGCGTGCCTCCTCCTCCTTCAGGCACAGCCCTAAAACCACGGACTTGTAGGAGGTTTTTCTTCCCATACGCAAATAAAACAGCCCATAACATCACCTGTACTGTATAACACGAGAGTCTGGACGTATTTAATACAGCAGGAGAGGGATGAGTGTTTCAGACAAAAAAAAAACCCACCTCCCGCTTTGTTCTTGAGGTTCCTGTCTAAAAAAGTGATTTCCAAAATGGAAAAAAAAACCCCAACCCACAAAACTGCACTTTTGAGCCCCGGCCGCGCTACCTGTAACTCTTCCAGAAGTGTCATTTTGTAACGCCCGTTTGGGTTCATCCTCACGTCAGTCACTGGGTTTTGGGGACAACTGAACCTCCAGGTCAGTCAGGGGCCCGATTCCCCAGGGACTGATGGAGTAGCCCTCACGGGAGGAGCTAAGTGGCACCCAGTGTGCACCAACTCCAGAGACACAATAGGGACCATTATGAAATCACAAGCTATGATGCGGATCCAGGCAGCTATTTAAAGCCACGCACCCCTAGACCCTTCCCGCTTGGAAAACTTAGTGCCTGGGCAGAAGCCAGCTCTGCTTTGAGCAAAAACTCTCCAGAATAGAGAACATTCCTGCATGAGAGGTGTCAGGCTCAAAAGTGTGCAGAAAGAAAACCCTTCACAGGCTCGTTCACCCTCCTGAGAGGCAAAGCCCATTAGCAGCATCATGTTTTCTCTCTTTTTCTTTCTAACAGTAGAGCTGAAGCTCTAGCATCCTGAGGATAACAAGAGGTACAAATACGGTAAGGAAAAAGAATATCTTATTGGATCAATGGGTAGATTCAGAAAAAAACCCTGCTACACAGTAGTTTATCCTGACTGCTAGCTAGAACCGAGAAGACTGTT
The DNA here is from genome assembly GCF_929443795.1 of Astur gentilis. Taxonomy (NCBI): domain Eukaryota; kingdom Metazoa; phylum Chordata; class Aves; order Accipitriformes; family Accipitridae; genus Astur; species Astur gentilis. The sequence continues at coordinate 1,134,885 of NW_026060847.1, forward strand.
TTTTCCACTTGGGTCAACAGTTCCGGTGAAACATACTACCTGTCTAGGACGGCTGCATCTGAGGAACAAGAATTAGTTATTTGCAATACAAGGAATGAGTCATTTTGTGTCATGATATTCATCAGACTGCACAGAGAAACAAGAGACAAATGCATTTGAATACCCATGTGTTGTGTTACGTTTTAACCACTTAACATTCCCCAAGAGCTCAAGAAGACAGAGCAGAAAGACAGGAGACAGGTGAAAGCCTAGAGCGCCAGCTAGACGGAATGAAAGACCCTCTTCCTTCTCTGAAGCTTCAGCAAGGCTTCCTTCACCTGCTTGTTCCTCCGACTGTCAATGACGGGGTTCAAACTGGGGCTGACGAGACTGTAGAAAAGGGAAAGAACTTTCTCCCTCCCAGAGGAGTTACCGCTCCCGGGCCCCGCGTACACGAAGATGGCGTTTCCATAAAAGACACCCACCACGGTCGGGTGGGAGCCACACGTGGAGGTGGTTTCGTGCCATCCTGGCACAGAGCGGATGCGCAGATCGGTGGCCAGGCTGTCCAGGGAGCAAATCAGGATTAAGGCTAAAGGCAAGAGGAAGAAGCACACACAAACAGCAAAGATCAGGACTTTATTGGCAGGAGCGGCAGGGCAGGCCAGCTTTGAGACAGCAAGAATTTCACAGGAGAAGTGGACAACCTCGCAGGGGCCACAGAAAGGCAGGTGTAAAGCCAGAGAGGCTTGCAGTGTACCAAATACGAACGCCAAAGCCCACAGAAATGTGGCAAGGGTGAGGCGCAGCCTCCAGATCACGATGAGGGCATAGCGCGGGGGACGGCAGATTGCCACGTAGCGAACATGAGACATGACGGCCAGCAGCACGCACGCTGTAAGTGCAAAGATTAAATAAAGATGGCTCTGTGCCCCACACCCAGCAAAGGAGGGGGTTCTGCCTTGTCCACGGAGGCTCCTTAGCATACGGGGGACATTGCTGGAGGCGTAGCAGATGTCCGCGATGGAGAGGTGGCAGAGGAAGAAGTACATGGGGCTGTGGAGGCAGTAGTCCGGGCAGATAAGCAGAAAGACAAGTGCGTTTCCCATCAGAGTGGCAGAGCAGAGGGCAGAGAAAAGGCCAAAGAGGCAGCGCTGCAGGGCTGGGGTGCTGCAGAACCCCAGGAGGACGAATTCTGTGACCGTCGTTTCATTCTGCACGCTGTGCTGGAGGTGAGGCAGCACAAACTGCGACCACGGAGATCTGGAAGCGAAGGAGCAAGGAAAAGGAAAGAAAAAGGAGAGTTTTCCTAAGAATGTCAGGTCCTTTACTCTTTACGCTGCAGCTCCCTTCTCCCCGTTTTTCCCTCTGACTCCAGTGAAAGGTGCGTACTACCCTCCCCACGCTGAGCGACGTACATCTGAATTGCAAGCTCCAATCTCTCGGCAAACTTTGAGCAGTTTGACCAATCTCGCACAACTTTGCTGCCTAGCTTGCCCTTGAAGTCTTTCTTTTCCTGGGTTGGTTTTGGGGTTTTTTTTGCAGGGGGTGGGGAGGGGCAGGGTATGGTTTGGCTGTTGGAGGAGATAAAATGATGAAGATTGCAGGTGTCGATTAAGGTGAAGTCAGAATAACTTCAAAGCAGCTATTTTAAATTAAGTCCATATTCAAAGGAATGCACAGTTCACAGAATAATTCCAGTTTTACCATTAAACCAACCAGCATTTCCAAGCCACTGCTGTGTCCTCTTTACCTTCGTGAAATGCATTCCTACTGAATCCTGCAGTTGCTTGATCCAACTCCCCTATCCCAGCTACTGCAGGTCCGGGAAGGTCAGGCAGAACGTCACCTTGGTTCCTGCTGTGCAGCTGCTTGCCCTTACCAGTTTCGCAGGGTGCTGGTCAAGGTCCCTGGGCATCCCCTGGCACTTGTCTCCACGCGGCTCTCTGGTCTCCAAGATCTTCCGCCACTTCCAGGATATTTCCTCCAGCCAGGATCTTCACCTTTTCCTTCCTGGGTCCCTTGCTTCTCTTCAAGATCCCTTCTTCTTTCTGGGAACCCTTCTTTTTGACACCACCTCTTCTTTCTGGAACCCCACGCCCCCAGTTTTCCTAATCTGTCTATGTGAGCAGTACAATGCCTGATCAGCCTCCAAATTAAGGCTTCTCTCTCCTAGCTCTTTACTAACTGTAGGATTCGGGACACGCCACTTTTGATTATTCCAGGTGTTACCCAAATTTACAACCAGCCCACGCTGGCTGCGTGTAGCAAGAAGCAGGCTTCTGCTTGACAGCTCAGAACTCAGTTTCAGACATTCACACGCACAGACCTTGCCGCACACGTGCACCCAGTCACGTGTTGCCTGGTAACCTTCACAGTTTGAGCCGGTTTTTTGTCTACGGCCGGGCTTCAGAGGCAGGGCATGGCCACAGAAGCGCATTCCCCCCGTCAGTCTGTGAAGTGAGCAAGGGAGAGTCAATACTTGTCTGGTGAGCCTCATACCCAGACAATGTGGTCGAGCCCTCTCCTGTGACAGCCCTGGCAAAAGCCACAGCAGGGTGCTCCCTTGCCTCTGCCTAGGTCACTGGGGTTCCCCTGCCTGCCATTGCTCCTTTGTCCTCCTCTGCGTTTGTGGAGATGAACCTTTAACCACACAACCTAACACCTACAACACCGGGAAAAAGAGAGGCTGCAGAGGGTCCAACGGGGAAGGTCGCCGATGTAGAATGCTCTTTGTGAGAGGCAGCACACCCAGCTCACCTCCTTGCTCCTGAGCTGCTCTATCGGAAGCACTGCGTGCAGGACGCTCTGTTCAACAGGCTGTGTCTGTATCTGACTGCCTTGTCCTTGCTACAGCACCATGTGCTGGGGGAACGCCACGGAGAGCAAGGAGGACGCTCTTTCCCCAGGAGCAACGGAGGGTGCTCAGCTGAGTGCTGCTGCAGGGGCCAAAGTGGGGCAGGCAGGCAGGGAGGGGAACGTAGGAACGAGGGAGCTGGCAGTAACCGGCCAGTCTGGGAGATGCCCGAGAAGCTCGAGAACCCTGTAAGCACAGGACGAGCTTAGAGGAGGTTCAACGTGAGGCCCTGTGGTTAACCATCCCCTCCAGATCTGGACCTTCTCCGGTTCCCGAGTTACCGTGCAGTTTCACAGCCTGGTGCAGAGATCCTGACTGGGAGATCACTGTACCTCCAGGAGTTAGGGATCCACCTAACAGTTACCCTGAGCGGGTGCAGGTCTGTGCTGCGCTGTACGTGCAGCGTGGCCTTCAGGCTGCGTCCCTACACATGTCCCTTGGCCGCAGGATAAACGGAGCTGGTTGACTGTAACAGAGGAGCCTCCAGGCAGCTCCTGCTTGGTACCAGCGATTACGCCACCTGCGCGGCCCTGCCGTTACCTAAAGTGCAGCGAGAAGTCCGCGTGTGAACATCCTTTACGCACAGAGGTGTTTTCTTCTAAGAAAAGTTGCATAATACCGTGAATGACCAAAAGGAGGAACTTCTCCGCTTCTCCACCGTAAAGCGTGCCAAGGGAAAATCCATCTGGGGTCTGCCCAATGCTGCATGAACGCAGGGTCCCCAGCATCTGAAGGGACCTAAGATTTACTTGCTACCTAGATGCCTCTTCTTCCTGGCTACGTCGCCTCCCAAGATCTTGCCCACCCCCAGCCTACTGGAGACGGGGGAATGTTAGAGAGACAGCCTTGATGCTGTGCCAGCACCGCTCAGCCATGGCCAAAACACTGCTGTGTTATCAACAGCTTTCTAGCTACCAGTACAGAGCACAGCACTACGAGGGCTGCTGTGGGGTAAAGGAACTCCAACTCAGCCAGATCCAACACAGAAGGAAAGTGGAGGAACAACAGAGGGAGCAGCCCAGGGACACAGAGCCCCAGGTCTCATCTGGCCACTCCTGTGACCATACAGTGTATTCAAAATCAAATACCTGAAGTGCTCCCTTAGATGCAGTTTACAGCCAAGGGACAAGAAGGTGGCAGTTCTGCATTTTGCAGCTCCCAGGCTGATGGCAGAGCCAAAGCAAAAAAAAACAAACCCAAAACCAAACCAACCAAGAGAGGTAAAACTGGAGCACAGGGAGCAAATGTTTTCTTTCACCTTAGGCCAACTGCTCGGACGCTCTCTATGCTGCCCTGCTGCAGAGGGCATCCCTCTCGTACCAGTAAGAGACATAAGAGTGAATTAAAGCCAGGACCCCAAACCAGACCAAAAACCCGGTCATGATCAAGAAGAAAGTGGAGAATGCATCAACTATAACAGAAAATTATTTTGGACATTCCCAGTTTACATTTGGAAAAAAGAGGGGAAAAAAAAAGAGGAGGAATTAGGTATTAAAAGAAGAGCACTGAATGATAAAGCAGTAGCAGTCCCTCTACCACTACAAACCCACACCCCCACACGCACGTACGCACACAGACTTAACACCACCAAACTCCCCTTGACTGTGACCTTCACCTCAGCTTGCTGGTCTAGAGATACTGAATGCCTGAAGCACACCAAGGATAACTGAAAACATCTGCATGGCTTTAATGGGAATCCTCCAACTGAAACAAAGCGCTTTCTCCCTCTGTCTGCGTTGGCACATCCCCGAGTCACGCTCTCACTCCTCTCCTTCAAAGTCAAGATTCCTAAACGTGAAAAGCGGGAGTGGGGAAAGGCGAAGGGGAGAGAAAAAGAGGGAGAGCATCATCAGTGGAAGACCTGCCACCTGCTGCTGATTCAGCCCTGTTTGGGGGACCACCCCAGCAGAGAGGAGCTGGTTTACATGCCACGGTCCACAATGCCTGTTCCCAGGGACAGGCCGTTTGCTCAGCCTTGCCGGCCAAAGCGTGGGAAAAGCGTAGGCGTGCGCCGTCGCTTGCAGAGTAGCACGGTCACGTTCACGTGCAATCCTTTACCTTTTTCCTCCCTGGATTCAAAGGGTTTCTGTCTTCAAAGTGAGAGCCTTCCATACGGTCATTTGTGACATTTCATCCAGGATAACAATCTCAGAAGGATCAGTCCTGCAATAAATATTTTACACAGCAATCCGTGATTATGGGAACTGATGCCACCAAGAGCATTAGCATCAGCAAGAGGAACAGCGGAGCCCCGAGAATCAAAGCTCCGCATAAGTGTGGGGGATTTTGCTGGATGAGGAGTTTTGGGAGGCAAGCCCGGGAGCTGCAGAGCAACAGCTCTGTGCAAAGGCTCTTGCTGGGGCTTAGCCCCGGTCCAGGTTCCTAAGCCACTGCTCGTACAGATCACGCCTGCAACTCCTCATGTGTTAAGTATGAGGATCTCCAGCTACCGTAAAGGCACTGATGAGGCAAGGTTTGAGGGTCAAACACGAGTGCTGCAGCCACTCTGCTTGCGGTCAGAGCCCTGCAATCACTTCCTGCAGCCCTGCCCCCAAATTTGGTTTTCCCACCAAGCTGCCTGCTGGTTTCTGTGGGATGCCCCACAAAGAGGCAAGTGGAGAAAACTCTGCCAAACACCTTCAAGCTAATCTTGCCGGGGGTCCTGGCGCTTGGTGGAGCTTTACCTGTCACTGCTTTGCTTTGGGATATCCACATCACTGGTCTTCCCCACGTTCAGCTGAACTGAACTTGCAGCAGCAGCAGCTTCCATCACCCTCCTGGACTCCTGATGTAAAAAAGGGACAAATCACGTTCTCTGTCTTTGATCAAAGTGGAGATAAGCTGAATGCCCAGCACAAACTTAGCAGTCTGCCCTCCGCTTCTGCCCCTTGGCAGCTATAGGTATTAGTGCAGCAGGGAAGAAACCGTTCACTCCAAAGATTTCGGGGCAGGGGGATTGTGTGTTCAAAACACGATTATGAGCAAGTCTTGCCAGCAGCAGCAGCAGCAGCAGCATCTAATAATAATCATCATAATGATAATGACCTTTGTGAAAAACGACTCGTTTTAAAAATTACACCTGTATTCAAGCGTTCAGCTCACTGCTACTTGAGGAAACAAAGGTTACAAAAGTTACAGGCTATTGGGATCTATTTCGATTGAGTGCTGATCTTCCCCCAACATTTCCAGACAAGCTGTAAGAGAAACAGGCAATCTCACAGCCACACGGAGATGTCCAGCCCCGAGGACACAGCAAGCCTTACCTCTTCTTCTTCTCCGGCTTCATTTCTGGCATCGTCCAACTTCTTCTTCCTTTCTGGCATAAGGTCATCCAGAAAGCTGAGCTCTCGCTTTGAGAAGCAGAAATCCATCGCTTTCCGGACAAAGACGAGAGCCAAAACCTTCATGAATAAGAGGGAAGATGCGGTGAGCTCAGAGACGATGCCACCTCTCACTCCAACACTGCAAACACCCCGCTGCTGAGCGGTGGCAGCTCTTACCATCATGGGAAAGATGATGGCGGCACGGGACACCTTGATGGTCCAGAGCAGGACGAGGCAGGTCAGCTGGATCGCCGTGAAGAAATGCACCTTTCGCAAGGGCACGTGCCGCAGGTAGATGAAATCCGGCTGGTGTTTCGCCGGCATCCAAAACAGCTTCAAGCGATCAAAGAACTGCGAAATAAAAGGGAAAGGTTGCCACCTTGGGACTGCGGCAAGTTTCTGGCCCTCTCGAGACGTGGAGGCACTTTGCAGCATCTCGCTTGCCGTCAGAAATCCTGGATCCCACCGCATTCCTCCTGGGAGCAGCACCCATTTTCCCTTCGCTCCATCTATAAACCGGCTTGGCCCTGAGAGCTGCCCACCAAACGGCAACTATTCCATGCCATTCCATTATTAGCATTTCTCGGCCCACTGAATCCCCCCGCGAGGATTTCCACCAGTGGTAGAAACTGCCTTCCCTTTGCACCAAATTCCCCCGCTTTTCACGTAACCAAACACTGACCTGCCCTAAACCCTGCAACAGAGAGCGCTGAGCTTGCCTGGTCCTCCCAGCCCCATATACCTCCTGTACCTCCACCAATCTCTTTTTTACACAAAAGAGTTTCATTGCTTGCTCTGCGAGAAGTTTTTCCCATGCCACTGCTTTTTTCCCTGCTGCTACAGAGACAAAATACCAGGGAGCCGACATGCTGCACGCTGTAAAAGAGTCCGTACCTGAATTCCTCTGAGTGACGACACACCCATGTAGAGAAAGACGCCATAAAGCACAGGCATTGGTATAAACTGGGGGGGGGGAAGAAAAAAAAAAGTAAGAATGCAATCGTTTCTTTTTCTGTATTGCATTTTCAGTATTACCACCCTCTTCCACAGGCACTGCCTAAAATTGCTTGAAGCTTTCCAGCTTCCATTCAGGCTTAGAGATGGGTCAGATTTTAACCATTTTTTTGCCATTTTGTGCGCACGAGTGAGCTAAGGCTCTGCTTTAGGCTGAACTTGGGAGTTACCTCTCCTCAGAATAATCCTATTTTCCAGAAAGGTTGGAGGAAAACAGGCGATTTCACCCGTGCTACCCTATGCCGCATTCTCTGGCGGTAGAAGAAACACTTCTGCCTATTCTTGGGGCAACAGGCAAAGGCCACAGGCCTCCTTTTAGCCTAGAGACAAGATTACTTTGTGGGAGGAACGTGCAAGGAAGCCCACGGGGATGACCTCAGTGTGTTTAGCTCCTGGGAACGGCTGCTCCCGGGCATTTGGGGAGCAAATTGCAGCCAGTAAAGGGCTGCCTGTTTGAAAGACAGCAGATGTGCTGGTCTGAATATGCTCAACTGTAACCCATAAACATGGGCGGGCCTGAAAGACACCCAAAAATTCAAGCAGTTGCGTTGCTTGCTCGCCTCGAGCACACCAAACGGGGGCCTGAAGGGCTGCAAAGCCTAACCGAGGCTGGTTCCCACCGTGGGTCAAGCCCCAAGGGTTGGGATCACCTCCTCCTCCTCCGCTCCACAACTAACTACTCAGGCCTGCAGAGAGGGGACTGTTTTGCTGTAACCTCCAACAAGCTCGCAGTTGTTGGGTGGTTTGCATTTTCCTCTCACCTTTAACACAGAAGTGAAGAAGACGGAGCAGCCCATGAGCACAAAGATCAGCAAGCCAGTGACTCTCTGCTCTCGTATCCCCAGAAACTTGGGTTGTTCTCCTGGAGCTGAGCAGTCAGACTCTACTTTGAGGCTATTCACGTGGGTGATGGACAGGACGGTCGCAGCCACAAACCAGGGCAGCCCCATCACGGAGCACACCCCGAGCATCACGGCCACCACAAAAAGGTCCAGGTGGTACCCGCATCCTTTCTGCAGGCAGGAAAACAAGAAACAGAGCATCCCATAGCACAAGAGCAAGGATAACGTCGCAAGTCAGACTCAAACCCTGCTCGAGCACAAGTCAACTTCTTCAGAATTCAAAACAAGAAATGGAAACAAGCAAGCGTGTATGCAGGCTTTGCACAAGCACGTGGCATGAAAATCTGGCAGGAGTTCAGAAACAATGGATATGCAGAGCTTGTGCGATAAATACTTCTCCAAAATACAACAACCCACAACCCAAAACCACCAAACCATTTTTTCTACTCACAAAGAAAACTGTACCACTTGGATGGAAGGTGTGACTCTGAGTTATCCCTGGCAGCGCATCAAAACAATTCATTCCCCGCACCTGCTGCTGCTGCCATTTTAAAACAAAAACGCACTTCTCTATTGCTCCAAGATTAATTTGCTCCTCCAAAAGGTTGCTCATCTGAACTGCCCTGTCACTTGCTCCCTGCATCATCGTTAATCCAGGAGAGCATCCTGCCACGCAGCCTGACCTTGTCCCAAACCAATGCCTTCAGAAAGCATCGGGAATAAGAGCTTCTCCCCAGACCTGCAGCCCAGAAGGGGCTGGGGTCATCCCTCACAGGCCCTTACCTTCAGCTTGTGCTCCTTCCTGTTCACAATAACGGCACTGATCTGCTGGTCCATAAATATCAAGATGGTGCAGAGCAGAGCTGGGATGAGCGCAGCCAACACCGTCCACCAAGGGTTGGGTCCTATGGGGTTGATGAACCACCCGCGGTCGTCTCTGGTAGGCTGCAACAAAGCCCACGCATCAGCATCGTCTCCCAGCCCAGGCACTCCACTGGCTTTCATTTTCCCCTCCCTCCCTGTGTCAGAGCACCTCCCAGCCCTGGCTTCATGTCCCCCTCTCCCGGGGGCTTCAGCAGTGCCAGTCTCCTCTTTGCAAGCACCTCTAGATACTTCCCCTGTAGGTATCTAGTTTTGGGGCCATCTTCTCGTTTCCAGGAGGAAGCAAGGCACTTGGAGGTGGAAGAGGAGATGGTCACACCACCAGCATCTCCTCCAGACTCAGCCCTGCCCTGCCCCGGCATCACCTTGTGGCACCCCCACGTGCCAAAACATCCCGTTACCTTGAACGCATGGGGGACCTGGAGCTTCGGCGATGGGATCCCAACCACAAAGTCAAGGAGCACCATGATGACGATGGTGAGGAAAACAGCAAAGTCGCTCACTGTGGACCGTACCTGGGGCGAGAAACCAGAGGTGAGAGGGGCATGGCAAACAGGGCCGTAACGCGAGATGCAAGAGTTGCAGACATCCACAACATTAAGGCTGCTTAACCAAATCCCACCACCCCTCTGAGCACATGCAGCCTGATCCCTTGCTTAGATACTGCTGCTGTGTTTGTCCCTGTGAGATCTGGGGTCAGACAATAAAAAAAGCTTAATTAGGCGGACAAGGGTTGGTTTAAGTCAAAACCTAAAAATAATAATAATAATATTAAAAATAAGAAAACACATGTCTGACACTACAGCTACACTCACAGCTACAATGGCAACAAGGCACTGAGGCATCCTTTAGTCCTCAAAAGGAAGCTCCTCATTCGAATCTACTTTCCGCTCGAGCACATAATGCACAGAAGGTAGGGAAAAAATCCCCCAACCCCAACCCCCAAAACTTTGGGAAACCTGACTTCCTACTACCTGAGGAGAAAAAAAAATAAAAATAAAATAAATCAACCCCCCAAAATCTTCAATCTGGGGCAGGTCACGAGGCAGGTGGGAAATGCTACGATGATTTTGCACTCATGGAAATGAGTGCGGGACATCCAAGCTCTTGGAGAGCTTGGCCTGCAAGGCCAACGTTTCCCAGCTTGACCAAGGCAGGGCAAATACTGCTTAGTGCTCCAGGAAAGCCATTTTGGGAAATGAGTGTGGAGATGGACACTGGCCACCATCTTCTACTTACTCTGGTTGGAAAGTAGCGGCTGGTTTTAAACTTCTTCAAGAAGCTTGACAGGGCAAAGGTGGCGAAGAAGAGGATGCAGCACCAGAAGAACACGTCAGGGGTGTAGGGGCCGTCGCGTCCACAGGCAGGTCCTTGAAACTCCCCACGCAAATACCGACATTCCTGGAGAAACAGAGCGTCAGGACACAAAGGCAGTGCACGTGCGGCAGGGAAACCTCGCATAGCTAGGGGGTTTTGAGGATCTTGGTCCAAGATCCACGACCCTGTAACTGCTCCTGCCAATAGAGATTTATATTTAATGAGCAGCAGCAGCTGAACAAGTGACACATTGAACTACACAGCGGAGAAATGAGATGTGAGGGGACACCATACCACGCACCCTTGGCACATCCTCTGCCTGCCATTCGAGCAATCGTGGCTAAAGAAGACACCAGAGGGGAAGGAAACACTGGAAACTCTTGGGGATAGAGAGAGAGGGAAGAGGGAAGGAGGGCTAAAGACAACCATGGTAGGAAAGGAGGAGAAGAGACAGATCGTCCCTCCCCAGGGGAGGTCTTGCAGAACCTGGCCAAGAGGGGATGAAGGCCACCATAAGAGCCTGCTGCCCTAGGCCCGGGCTCTGCTTCCGGCAACAACAGCCTGAGAGGCTGCTCAGACAAGCAAATTTATGCACGTACCTACAGACAGCACTGAACGAGAAAGCAAGGCCTGGAGTTACTAGGAACCCATTAAGGAGGCCAGCTACTACCTTTCAAGCATGAACTTAAGTCCTACAACTTCTACAATAATCAAACCACCCACTACTTAACCTTCCTCCCAGTCAGAAATACTGTCCTGCAACAGGCTTGACGGGGACACTTGCTACCCACAACGTTGGGGTAGACTGGACAAGGTGGACTCTCCTCCCCAGGACCAAGCGGCTTAAAACCACACGCTACATTTAGGCAAGGACTTTTCCGAGCAGCACTAGCACAGTTTGAAGCCCATCATTCCCTGAAGGGCTCTGACTTTTGCACCAGGCAAATGCCCCTGGACCCCATGGACGCGGCACGAGGAAGCAGTGGCTCGGGGCACTTACGGTCACCGTGAGGTTTTCCCAGGCGATGCCAGACACGTTGATCTTGTTGCTCGCCCAGAAACGCAGCGTTTCGTTGCTGGGATGGGTCGGTGCCTCACACTTACAGCTGGGAGGAGAGAAGCCAAGACAGGGGTAAGGGAAAGGTGATGGAGGTGCAGCCCGGAGCTCCTGCCACGGGGCAGCAGCTTTCTCAGGGGGAAAAAAACCCACTAGTAGCTGGTGAGGAAGTCCAGCTTGCTGTGCATGTGCACAGGGTAGGTGTCTCGCAGGTGACTCAGCTTCTCCAGAGCCTCGTAGATGAAGATGATGCAGATGAGGGAGGCAAAGGCTTCTTCCGTGAAGCGGGTGACGTAGCACACCAAACAGCTGGCGTCGGTGGCCACCAGCACTATGCACAAGAAGGCGGTCCACAGCCCAATGCACGCCCGCAGAGACAGATAGGAGAGCGTGTATTCCCTGGGAAAGCAGAATGAAACAAAGGCTGGAAAGGCCAGCAAGAGGCCCTGAGCCATGCCTGCCTTTGGGGAAAACGGGGAGCAATTTTGGAGCGTGTCAAGGCTGCGGATGGGAAATGCAGTTTCCATGTACTACTACAGAGAGCCTCGGGGCTGTGGTGCAGGGTGTAGACCCACAGCAGGAGAGGCCAATTATTTAGTTACCACTGTTTAACACGGATCTCGTGTTAACACCTTGGAGGCTGCTTGAGGTCAGGTCCCTCTTGGGCCAGGTGGTGTTCTCCCACATCACCCTGACGCCCTAACACTGAAACCAGCTGGGTTTGCACCCAGTCACCTGCTGCCAGCAAGCTGGGGCTTAATAATAAACCTTATGGCAATAAGGGTGGTTTATCTCCCATCAAAGCCATCGCAACAAAAGGACTGTCACTAAAATCTAGCAACTACCCCTAAGAAAAAGAAAAGAAAAGCATCTTTTCTCCATCACTGCCCCCTTCTGAAGGCTCTCGCAGCACCCAGCTGCGGCAGCCTGCCTTACTTGCAGAATTTGTAGAGGATCTTCTCAAACACCAGGACGGGTCCGGTGCTGCCGAGGATGGTGAGAGGTTGGCCGGCAAAGAGGCAATACACGACGCCGGCCATGGACGCGCCCAGCAGCGACTCCATGGCACTCTGTCCGGGGAAGAGAGGCGGCCGTGAGTAAATAAATCGTTAGGGAGAAACAAAAACCAAAGCCGGTTCACTGCAGCAGGGACTTTGGCCTGAGTTTTACCCTCCCCCATCCCCCCCAACAGAGAGAGGTGCTCACTATGTGGCCATTGGTCGCCTCCCCCAGCAGTCCCCCAAAGGTGATGACAGGGGACATGCAGGCACAGTAGAGGAAGAGGAAGGACGCCAGGCACTGCAGGCTCAGACCATCCCGGAAGTCGCTCCAGAACCACGGGGCTTTCCGCTTCACGTCCAGGGTCAAACCTCCAAAGAGCCTGCAGGAAGGAAAAAGAAGAGAGTCTGTTCTCTTGGAGGAACACGTCGACTTTGCTTTGCTGCAGAAGGGCAATCACAAGCATAGAGTAACTTTCGTGGCTAAAAAGAAGCACTCTCCTTCAGCCCAAATCAAGAAAACCTGCGTGCAACGGTGATGGTTGGGGCTGAGCCCAGCTGCCCAGATCTCCCCCCTGCCCAGCCCAGGGGACCAAGCTGGCAATGTGGAGCCCCTTCACTGAACCAGCTAACCCCAAAGACCTGCTAGAAGGGAAGGTGCATGCTCAGATTTGAGAGGCAAACAGAAAAAAACCCCAAACTATTACAGCTCCCACCTTCCCGTCCGCTGCAGTTCAGGGCCACTGTGTTTCTCCAGCGTGCTGTGAGAAGCACTGTCATCAAGAGCTCCTGGCATCTTCCTTTTTTCCTGTTAAAATGGAAGTGAGATAAAGCTATGGACTTGTAACCACTGGCTTGTTTTGCTTCTGGTCTGGCTCTGTGACTGTGTCAGAGTGGGACCTTGTGAATTTGGGCCCCTGAACAGCATCCCCAGCCATCCTGCCCATCCCCCTCATGCCTCCCGCCGATGTGGCACCCACCTGCGAAGGGACGTTTTTCGGGGGCTCGATTCGGATTGATGGATCCCACTCTCCTGGCGGCAAGACCGTGACCTGATCCAGAAACTCGTCGATGCCAGCCACGAGGTCAGCCCCGTTCTTGGCTTTATAGGCAACGTCACGGAAAACCTGCCAATAGAAGACAACCTGGTGAGAGGACAACCCAGCTCGGATGTCCTAACCGGTGCAATAAGCTCTTGGCTAAACGCAAGGCTTTTTCACCAAAATTCCCTGCTGGAAAGGGCAGGAAATATTCCCCCAAAAGGAAAAATCTGCGCATCACGGCACTTGTAATCATCTCCCCCACGAGGCCCCCGTCCCCCATGGCACACCATACCCTTCTGCTTAAAGAGCAAGAGAAGTTTTACTGGCCCTGGCAATGCCACCACTGGGGACAGCGTGCTGGGGACCCCGGCGAGAAGGATGAGGTGCAGGATGCACCCCGGGCGGGATTTCAGCCTCCAGGATGTGGGGTGATGCAAATCTGCGTGTTTGCTTTGGGGTGAGAAAGAGGGCTGGGCTATTTGGAGAGCTGCGGGCAGCTGGGACAGCAAATCCTCTTCCTCACTACTTCAGAGACAGGGAGAGCTGAAGAAAGGCAAAAATGACCCGGAGCTATCTCATCTTGTCGCACCTCATCCGTCATGATAGTGGCCATGGACCTGCCGATCTCATGGTACTGATGGGCTTTTCCTTCTGGTCCAAGCAAAACAAACAGGAACCTGGGCAAGAAAAAGAAAATGAGAGAGAGAAGAAGGTGTCTTTGCTCCAAGAGCACCCAAGGAAAGCCCTGGCAGCTCCCAGCCCAGAGCGTGGCTCAAGACGGGACACGTAGGCTCAGCGATGCCGCGATGAATTTGAAATTCTTCAAAACAGACGGCAAATGTAATTTGGGGGCCAACTTTCATTACAATTGGCCGATGGGTTTAAAAGCTACAGCAGGGAATGGAGAAATGAAGGCGAGGAGACGTGGGTGGGGGAAACGTGCTTGCTCCCCCTCCCACTAGCCTTGTTCCCTTGGGACACCAAACTGATGCCTGCAACTTGATGTTTGGTTGGGTGTCTTTTTTACGGAAGAAATTTGCGCTTCTCATTCGCACCTTGTTGGGATGGGAACTTCCGTCATGCCTGAGAGGAGGACAGCCGGGCTCAGGCGGACAAATGCCACGATGGGCTGGTGAAGGAAATCCAGCTCTCCTACGAGCACGTTGGATGCTTCAGCCCCGGTGGGAATTTTCTTCATGAAGTGCAGCTCCGCCTGGGCACGACAAGCGATTTTCAGGCAATTACCCCAAAAGCAAAGCCCACAGCGCTCTGCAGCACACTCTGCAAGAGCAAATCTGGCCCTAAAGGCGTTAAGAAAGCTACGAGTGTCTCACCTTGCTTAAATCCATAGCTCTGCTCTCACGGGTCACCCCATCTTTAGCTTCCGCAGCGGTGGGAGAAGGACAAGGGGTGATTGTTTGGGCTGGTAGGAAAAAGAAAGACACTCAGAAAGATGGACAAGGAGCAACTGGGACGCTTCTCCTTTGCCTGGGCAAGTCTAATGGGGCCACAGCCCTGCAGAAACCCTCACCTGGCTTGTAGAGGAGGTGCAGGTCCGACTGCCTCTTGCTCACATCAGCAAACGAGCAGACAGCGGGGAGAAGGTTGGTTGTCTTCTCGTTCTGATGGTGGTGCTTCCTCAGAAGGACTTCTCGAACTTGCGCCCGCACGTGCTCGTCAAACTCCGTGGACTGTTCTTGCTGGGCCAGGATCATATCTGAGGATGGCAAAGGGAAACAAAGCCATCAGAGCAGAAACCCCAACAAGTCCCGACCCCCAAAGCCCCCAGGGAAGGCTGTGCCACACAGGCTGCACCCTAATGCCCGCTCAGCCTTGCATAGCAAGGCCTTTTAATAATGTTCAGCCTTTGCAGCGAAAACGAGAATTTTCTTTTGCTAAGAAACATCATCCAAGTGCTTATTCATCATTCCGCTAAGATAAATATTTCCCATTCTAAATAATGCAATTTTCTTGCCCGACCTGGCCTTTCTGACTCTACACGTTTACCCAAATTATAAGCAATCTATAGCACAGACGTTCCCAGTTTCCCGTGCTGATCGAGTGCAATTTGCTGAGCCCAGGGAGAAACATGCTAAGAACGGCTCCGACTTCTCCAGCCCTTGAAAGGGCTGAATGGAGACCTGCTGCCAGTCAAAGATAACTTCTCCAAAGTGGCTTTTGCAATTAACTTCAAGTATCTTCCCCACAGAAATACACTGCTTGGTCATCGCCAGAGAAACTCTGCCTTAAAACTCTTAAATGCTGGATGTTAAGGCAAAAGTAAAACAAAGAATGCGAGGAAACAGCTTGTAAGAAATAGTTCCTTTAAGGTGGTTCAGCTCTTACGCAGACTCCGTATTTCTAAGAGCAGCCTGCTAAGCCCTGACACACGCTCCTTTTTGGCTGCAGAATATTCTCTAGTGGCTTCTCCAACTCCACAAACTGCTTTCAAAAGGACCCCATATTGGAATAAAAAAACAGTGCGACTGTTGCACGCCCAGTCTACATCCAAAAACAGCTCATGAGAAAAACACAGTGGCACTTCTGGAAAAGGACGTGCCATTGGGGCAGGGTTTGATTTGGGAGTGAAGAGCACCGTGGTGAGCTGAGCTCGGCCATTCCCGGAGAGATGCAGTGCCCACGGTACCTGCAATCTCTTCGATGCTGTTGGCACGAACGTCCAGCAGCACCGACCCATTGCTGATGCAGCTCCTCAGCTCGGAGAGGCTGTGCAAGGACAGCGTGCCAACGTAGGGCTTGCTCCAGCGCTCGCCGCCGTCTTCCACGTCCTCCTCAAACTTCAGCCACCTGCGGACATCGGGTGCGATCAGCCCCATTGCACGAAAACAGCCCCAGCTCTGCAGCCCCTTTGACAGAGCCACGGGGTGGCAAGAGGAGAAGGCTCCTCGTGCCGCCACCTGCAGCTGCAAAAGCTTCGCGTCCTGGAGAGGAGAAAGCAGAGCCCACGGGCGCTGCCAGTGCGGGGACTCCTCTCCCACCGCAGCCAAAGCAGCAGGGATTTACCTTGCCGTTTCCTTCCACTCGGCATCTCGGCCCTCTTTTACACAGATCTCATCCAGCTCGGAGAACAAGTGGTGAGGGATGTGCTGCTCGTCCTCCTTGGTCCTGAGAATGAACTGCACCCGCTGGGACGGGGAGCCTGGGGGCAGAAGGCAAAGACCCATCCCGTTACTGCGCCTGAACACAGCTTGTCACCCTCACGTGCAAAGTGGCCATCAGCACCAGTGCAGCCATAAACACTGGGCTGGCCCCCCTCCTCTGCGTCTCTCTGGGCTTGCACAGAGCCGTGAAGAAGGAGAAGCATCTGGTCCACCTCTGCATAAGGATGGGCTGCTTTCCTTCCCCACATTGCCATTTTTAAAGCCAGGATCCCTCTAAGGAAGACGAGCCTAAACCCATTATGCATTTAACTGCACTTAAAAAAACAAAAAAAAAAGAAAAAAAAAAAGAAAAAAAAAAAAAGAAAGTAAAACTTGGGAAAAAGAGGGTGTTGCTCAATAAGGCCACTTTCCCTCGGAAGAACAGCAACTCACTCAAACTAGCCACGGGGACGTGCTTGCAGAAGGCCCCAGTGCCCACGTTGCCCCCAGTTTAGCGAATGCCGCGGTGGGACTTACAGTGGTAGCCCTGCTCTGTCGGGGCAGACTCCTTCTCCCGTTCCCCTTCCCGATGCTTCTGGCTGTGGCGTCGGTGATGCCAGTGGCTCTGCCTAACCAGTGGCATCTGCGCGCCCACGTACAGGGTCCGGTGGCCTGCGAAAAAGCAGCGTTTTTTGCAGCGCTCTCGGCATTGCGGCAATAGTTGAGGTGGCCGGTGCCTTGCTAAGCCACGGTTCAATCCCAGGAGCAACGCCAGCTTCCCTTAATGTTATTTTCACTGGACGTCCTTTTTTCCAAGCCTATTTTACTCGAGCTTTGCAACAACACAGCAACAACAAGTGTTGGCTCCGGGTCATCTAAAAGTGCCCTGAAAGTATCGGACCTCTTCTCAAATTCCAGCTTCGGCTGGACAACACTCAGACTTGCTCATTAAGCAGCAACACGAGCTAATTATTTTCAAAAGCTCTGTATGGCACGAGGCGACAAGAGACGATCAAATCAGTCCCATTGCAATGAACTCCAGAACAAAAAAAGAAAATCACAGCCCCGTGTCTGCAGCCCTGAAATGATTCTCCTGACCTCTCCAAGCCAGGAGCAACCTCTGCGAGAAAAAAAGCCGTGAATTATCGAGCCCCGTGGCTACAACTCACACCGTGGCCTCCCGGGAGGCTTTTTCCCTCCGTTTAAAAAGCCATAATAGTAAAAAATGTGACAATAACTGTGTTGCTTTATTGAGAAGCGCGGCACGTTTCGCTGCACATGATTTGACACCCAACAAGGCACACTGGAGAGACTTTGTGCAATGGGAAAACGCGCTGGGCTAGTGGCTCCTCCACCAGGATCTCAGCAGAGACTCACCTTCCAACTCCTCCTTCTCATAGCAAATACTGACAGCGTTGCTCCTTCTTCCCCGGTCAATCACTGCCTCCTCGTCATGTCTCTGTTTAGCAATGACAAGAAGGGAAAAGTTGGGGCTGGGGGTGGAGAGCTCCCTTACGTCCTCCCAGACATCACCCACCCCTGCATCCACGCGAGTCCACGAGCCATCACGCCTCTGCGTGCCTCCTCCTCCTTCAGGCACAGCCCTAAAACCACGGACTTGTAGGAGGTTTTTCTTCCCATACGCAAATAAAACAGCCCATAACATCACCTGTACTGTATAACACGAGAGTCTGGACGTATTTAATACAGCAGGAGAGGGATGAGTGTTTCAGACAAAAAAAAAACCCACCTCCCGCTTTGTTCTTGAGGTTCCTGTCTAAAAAAGTGATTTCCAAAATGGAAAAAAAAACCCCAACCCACAAAACTGCACTTTTGAGCCCCGGCCGCGCTACCTGTAACTCTTCCAGAAGTGTCATTTTGTAACGCCCGTTTGGGTTCATCCTCACGTCAGTCACTGGGTTTTGGGGACAACTGAACCTCCAGGTCAGTCAGGGGCCCGATTCCCCAGGGACTGATGGAGTAGCCCTCACGGGAGGAGCTAAGTGGCACCCAGTGTGCACCAACTCCAGAGACACAATAGGGACCATTATGAAATCACAAGCTATGATGCGGATCCAGGCAGCTATTTAAAGCCATGCACCCCTAGACCCTTCCCGCTTGGAAAACTTAGTGCCTGGGCAGAAGCCAGCTCTGCTTTGAGCAAAAACTCTCCAGAATAGAGAACATTCCTGCATGAGAGGTGTCAGGCTCAAAAGTGTGCAGAAAGAAAACCCTTCACAGGCTCGTTCACCCTCCTGAGAGGCAAAGCCCATTAGCAGCATCATGTTTTCTCTCTTTTTCTTTCTAACAGTAGAGCTGAAGCTCTAGCATCCTGAGGATAACAAGAGGTACAAATACGGTAAGGAAAAAGAATATCTTATTGGATCAATGGGTAGATTCAGAAAAAAACCCTGCTACACAGTAGTTTATCCTGACTGCTAGCTAGAACCGAGAAGACTGTTTTTTCCACTTGGGTCAACAGTTCCGGTGAAACATACTACCTGTCTAGGACGGCTGCATCTGAGGAACAAGAATTAGTTATTTGCAATACAAGGAATGAGTCATTTTGTGTCATGATATTCAACAGACTGCACAGAGAAACAAGAGACAAATGCATTTGAATACCCATGTGTTGTGTTACGTTTTAACCACTTAACATTCCCCAAGAGCTCAAGAAGACAGAGCAGAAAGACAGGAGACAGGTGAAAGCCTAGAGCGCCAGCTAGACGGAATGAAAGACCCTCTTCCTTCTCTGAAGCTTCAGCAAGGCTTCCTTCACCTGCTTGTTCCTCCGACTGTCAATGACGGGGTTCAAACTGGGGCTGACGAGACTGTAGAAAAGGGAAAGAACTTTCTCCCTCCCAGAGGAGTTACCGCTCCCGGGCCCCGCGTACACGAAGATGGCGTTTCCATAAAAGACACCCACCACGGTCGGGTGGGAGCCACACGTGGAGGTGGTTTCGTGCCATCCTGGCACAGAGCGGATGCGCAGATCGGTGGCCAGGCTGTCCAGGGAGCAAATCAGGATTAAGGCTAAAGGCAAGAGGAAGAAGCACACACAAACAGCAAAGATCAGGACTTTATTGGCAGGAGCGGCAGGGCAGGCCAGCTTTGAGACAGCAAGAATTTCACAGGAGAAGTGGACAACCTCGCAGGGGCCACAGAAAGGCAGGTGTAAAGCCAGAGAGGCTTGCAGTGTACCAAATACGAACGCCAAAGCCCACAGAAATGTGGCAAGGGTGAGGCGCAGCCTCCAGATCACGATGAGGGCATAGCGCGGGGGACGGCAGATTGCCACGTAGCGAACATGAGACATGACGGCCAGCAGCACGCACGCTGTAAGTGCAAAGATTAAATAAAGATGGCTCTGTGCCCCACACCCAGCAAAGGAGGGGGTTCTGCCTTGTCCAAGGAGGCTCCTTAGCATATGGGGGACATTGCTGGAGGCGTAGCAGATGTCCGCGATGGAGAGGTGGCAGAGGAAGAAGTACATGGGGCTGTGGAGGCAGTAGTCCGGGCAGATAAGCAGAAAGACAAGTGCGTTTCCCATCAGAGTGGCAGAGCAGAGGGCAGAGAAAAGGCCAAAGAGGCAGCGCTGCAGGGCTGGGGTGCTGCAGAACCCCAGGAGGACGAATTCTGTGACCGTCGTTTCATTCTGCACGCTGTGCTGGAGGTGAGGCAGCACAAACTGCGACCACGGAGATCTGGAAGCGAAGGAGCAAGGAAAAGGAAAGAAAAAGGAGAGTTTTCCTAAGAATGTCAGGTCCTTTACTCTTTACGCTGCAGCTCCCTTCTCCCCGTTTTTCCCTCTGACTCCAGTGAAAGGTGCGTACTACCCTCCCCACGCTGAGCGACGTACATCTGAATTGCAAGCTCCAATCTCTCGGCAAACTTTGAGCAGTTTGACCAATCTCGCACAACTTTGCTGCCTAGCTTGCCCTTGAAGTCTTTCTTTTCCTGGGTTGGTTTTGGGGTTTTTTTTGCAGGGGGTGGGGAGGGGCAGGGTATGGTTTGGCTGTTGGAGGAGATAAAATGATGAAGATTGCAGGTGTCGATTAAGGTGAAGTCAGAACAACTTCAAAGCAGCTATTTTAAATTAAGTCCATATTAAAAGGAATGCACAGTTCACAGAATAATTCCAGTTTTACCATTAAACCAACCAGCATTTCCAAGCCACTGCTGTGTCCTCTTTACCTTCGTGAAATGCATTCCTACTGAATCCTGCAGTTGCTTGATCCAACTCCCCTATCCCAGCTACTGCAGGTCCGGGAAGGTCAGGCAGAACGTCACCTTGGTTCCTGCTGTGCAGCTGCTTGCCCTTACCAGTTTCGCAGGGTGCTGGTCAAGGTCCCTGGGCATCCCCTGGCACTTGTCTCCACGCGGCTCTCTGGTCTCCAAGATCTTCCGCCACTTCCAGGATATTTCCTCCAGCCAGGATCTTCACCTTTTCCTTCCTGGGTCCCTTGCTTCTCTTCAAGATCCCTTCTTCTTTCTGGGAACCCTTCTTTTTGACACCACCTCTTCTTTCTGGAACCCCACGCCCCCAGTTTTCCTAATCTGTCTATGTGAGCAGTACAATGCCTGATCAGCCTCCAAATTAAGGCTTCTCTCTCCTAGCTCTTTACTAACTGTAGGATTCGGGACACGCCACTTTTGATTATTCCAGGTGTTACCCAAATTTACAACCAGCCCACGCTGGCTGCGTGTAGCAAGAAGCAGGCTTCTGCTTGACAGCTCAGAACTCAGTTTCAGACATTCACACGCACAGACCTTGCCGCACACGTGCACCCAGTCACGTGTTGCCTGGTAACCTTCACAGTTTGAGCCGTTTTTTTGTCTACGGCCGGGCTTCAGAGGCAGGGCATGGCCACAGAAGCGCATTCCCCCCGTCAGTCTGTGAAGTGAGCAAGGGAGAGTCAATACTTGTCTGGTGAGCCTCATACCCAGACAATGTGGTCGAGCCCTCTCCTGTGACAGCCCTGGCAAAAGCCACAGCAGGGTGCTCCCTTGCCTCTGCCTAGGTCACTGGGGTTCCCCTGCCTGCCATTGCTCCTTTGTCCTCCTCTGCGTTTGTGGAGATGAACCTTTAACCACACAACCTAACACCTACAACACCGGGAAAAAGAGAGGCTGCAGAGGGTCCAACGGGGAAGGTCGCCGATGTAGAATGCTCTTTGTGAGAGGCAGCACACCCAGCTCACCTCCTTGCTCCTGAGCTGCTCTATCGGAAGCACTGCGTGCAGGACGCTCTGTTCAACAGGCTGTGTCTGTATCTGACTGCCTTGTCCTTGCTACAGCACCATGTGCTGGGGGAACGCCACGGAGAGCAAGGAGGACGCTCTTTCCCCAGGAGCAACGGAGGGTGCTCAGCTGAGTGCTGCTGCAGGGGCCAAAGTGGGGCAGGCAGGCAGGGAGGGGAACGTAGGAACGAGGGAGCTGGCAGTAACCGGCCAGTCTGGGAGATGCCCGAGAAGCTCGAGAACCCTGTAAGCACAGGACGAGCTTAGAGGAGGTTCAACGTGAGGCCCTGTGGTTAACCATCCCCTCCAGATCTGGACCTTCTCCGGTTCCCGAGTTACCGTGCAGTTTCACAGCCTGGTGCAGAGATCCTGACTGGGAGATCACTGTACCTCCAGGAGTTAGGGATCCACCTAACAGTTACCCTGAGCGGGTGCAGGTCTGTGCTGCGCTGTACGTGCAGCGTGGCCTTCAGGCTGCGTCCCTACACATGTCCCTTGGCCGCAGGATAAACGGAGCTGGTTGACTGTAACAGAGGAGCCTCCAGGCAGCTCCTGCTTGGTACCAGCGATTACGCCACCTGCGCGGCCCTGCCGTTACCTAAAGTGCAGCGAGAAGTCCGCGTGTGAACATCCTTTACGCACAGAGGTGTTTTCTTCTAAGAAAAGTTGCATAATACCGTGAATGACCAAAAGGAGGAACTTCTCCGCTTCTCCACCGTAAAGCGTGCCAAGGGAAAATCCATCTGGGGTCTGCCCAATGCTGCATGAACGCAGGGTCCCCAGCATCTGAAGGGACCTAAGATTTACTTGCTACCTAGATGCCTCTTCTTCCTGGCTACGTCGCCTCCCAAGATCTTGCCCACCCCCAGCCTACTGGAGACGGGGGAATGTTAGAGAGACAGCCTTGATGCTGTGCCAGCACCGCTCAGCCATGGCCAAAACACTGCTGTGTTATCAACAGCTTTCTAGCTACCAGTACAGAGCACAGCACTACGAGGGCTGCTGTGGGGTAAAGGAACTCCAACTCAGCCAGATCCAACACAGAAGGAAAGTGGAGGAACAACAGAGGGAGCAGCCCAGGGACACAGAGCCCCAGGTCTCATCTGGCCACTCCTGTGACCATACAGTGTATTCAAAATCAAATACCTGAAGTGCTCCCTTAGATGCAGTTTACAGCCAAGGGACAAGAAGGTGGCAGTTCTGCATTTTGCAGCTCCCAGGCTGATGGCAGAGCCAAAGCAAAAAAAAACAAACCCAAAACCAAACCAACCAAGAGAGGTAAAACTGGAGCACAGGGAGCAAATGTTTTCTTTCACCTTAGGCCAACTGCTCGGACGCTCTCTATGCTGCCCTGCTGCAGAGGGCATCCCTCTCGTACCAGTAAGAGACATAAGAGTGAATTAAAGCCAGGACCCCAAACCAGACCAAAAACCCGGTCATGATCAAGAAGAAAGTGGAGAATGCATCAACTATAACAGAAAATTATTTTGGACATTCCCAGTTTACATTTGGAAAAAAGAGGGGAAAAAAAAAGAGGAGGAATTAGGTATTAAAAGAAGAGCACTGAATGATAAAGCAGTAGCAGTCCCTCTACCACTACAAACCCACACCCCCACACGCACGTACGCACACAGACTTAACACCACCAAACTCCCCTTGACTGTGACCTTCACCTCAGCTTGCTGGTCTAGAGATACTGAATGCCTGAAGCACACCAAGGATAACTGAAAACATCTGCATGGCTTTAATGGGAATCCTCCAACTGAAACAAAGCGCTTTCTCCCTCTGTCTGCGTTGGCACATCCCCGAGTCACGCTCTCACTCCTCTCCTTCAAAGTCAAGATTCCTAAACGTGAAAAGCGGGAGTGGGGAAAGGCGAAGGGGAGAGAAAAAGAGGGAGAGCATCATCAGTGGAAGACCTGCCACCTGCTGCTGATTCAGCCCTGTTTGGGGGACCACCCCAGCAGAGAGGAGCTGGTTTACATGCCACGGTCCACAATGCCTGTTCCCAGGGACAGGCCGTTTGCTCAGCCTTGCCGGCCAAAGCGTGGGAAAAGCGTAGGCGTGCGCCGTCGCTTGCAGAGTAGCACGGTCACGTTCACGTGCAATCCTTTACCTTTTTCCTCCCTGGATTCAAAGGGTTTCTGTCTTCAAAGTGAGAGCCTTCCATACGGTCATTTGTGACATTTCATCCAGGATAACAATCTCAGAAGGATCAGTCCTGCAATAAATATTTTACACAGCAATCCGTGATTATGGGAACTGATGCCACCAAGAGCATTAGCATCAGCAAGAGGAACAGCGGAGCCCCGAGAATCAAAGCTCCGCATAAGTGTGGGGGATTTTGCTGGATGAGGAGTTTTGGGAGGCAAGCCCGGGAGCTGCAGAGCAACAGCTCTGTGCAAAGGCTCTTGCTGGGGCTTAGCCCCGGTCCAGGTTCCTAAGCCACTGCTCGTACAGATCACGCCTGCAACTCCTCATGTGTTAAGTATGAGGATCTCCAGCTACCGTAAAGGCACTGATGAGGCAAGGTTTGAGGGTCAAACACGAGTGCTGCAGCCACTCTGCTTGCGGTCAGAGCCCTGCAATCACTTCCTGCAGCCCTGCCCCCAAATTTGGTTTTCCCACCAAGCTGCCTGCTGGTTTCTGTGGGATGCCCCACAAAGAGGCAAGTGGAGAAAACTCTGCCAAACACCTTCAAGCTAATCTTGCCGGGGGTCCTGGCGCTTGG
Source organism: Astur gentilis (assembly GCF_929443795.1). Lineage (NCBI taxonomy): Eukaryota > Metazoa > Chordata > Aves > Accipitriformes > Accipitridae > Astur > Astur gentilis. The sequence goes on from NW_026060847.1 coordinate 1,159,269, forward strand.
TGGAGCTTTACCTGTCACTGCTTTGCTTTGGGATATCCACATCACTGGTCTTCCCCACGTTCAGCTGAACTGAACTTGCAGCAGCAGCAGCTTCCATCACCCTCCTGGACTCCTGATGTAAAAAAGGGACAAATCACGTTCTCTGTCTTTGATCAAAGTGGAGATAAGCTGAATGCCCAGCACAAACTTAGCAGTCTGCCCTCCGCTTCTGCCCCTTGGCAGCTATAGGTATTAGTGCAGCAGGGAAGAAACCGTTCACTCCAAAGATTTCGGGGCAGGGGGATTGTGTGTTCAAAACACGATTATGAGCAAGTCTTGCCAGCAGCAGCAGCAGCAGCAGCATCTAATAATAATCATCATAATGATAATGACCTTTGTGAAAAACGACTCGTTTTAAAAATTACACCTGTATTCAAGCGTTCAGCTCACTGCTACTTGAGGAAACAAAGGTTACAAAAGTTACAGGCTATTGGGATCTATTTCGATTGAGTGCTGATCTTCCCCCAACATTTCCAGACAAGCTGTAAGAGAAACAGGCAATCTCACAGCCACACGGAGATGTCCAGCCCCGAGGACACAGCAAGCCTTACCTCTTCTTCTTCTCCGGCTTCATTTCTGGCATCGTCCAACTTCTTCTTCCTTTCTGGCATAAGGTCATCCAGAAAGCTGAGCTCTCGCTTTGAGAAGCAGAAATCCATCGCTTTCCGGACAAAGACGAGAGCCAAAACCTTCATGAATAAGAGGGAAGATGCGGTGAGCTCAGAGACGATGCCACCTCTCACTCCAACACTGCAAACACCCCGCTGCTGAGCGGTGGCAGCTCTTACCATCATGGGAAAGATGATGGCGGCACGGGACACCTTGATGGTCCAGAGCAGGACGAGGCAGGTCAGCTGGATCGCCGTGAAGAAATGCACCTTTCGCAAGGGCACGTGCCGCAGGTAGATGAAATCCGGCTGGTGTTTCGCCGGCATCCAAAACAGCTTCAAGCGATCAAAGAACTGCGAAATAAAAGGGAAAGGTTGCCACCTTGGGACTGCGGCAAGTTTCTGGCCCTCTCGAGACGTGGAGGCACTTTGCAGCATCTCGCTTGCCGTCAGAAATCCTGGATCCCACCGCATTCCTCCTGGGAGCAGCACCCATTTTCCCTTCGCTCCATCTATAAACCGGCTTGGCCCTGAGAGCTGCCCACCAAACGGCAACTATTCCATGCCATTCCATTATTAGCATTTCTCGGCCCACTGAATCCCCCCGCGAGGATTTCCACCAGTGGTAGAAACTGCCTTCCCTTTGCACCAAATTCCCCCGCTTTTCACGTAACCAAACACTGACCTGCCCTAAACCCTGCAACAGAGAGCGCTGAACTTGCCTGGTCCTCCCAGCCCCATATACCTCCTGTACCTCCACCAATCTCTTTTTTACACAAAAGAGTTTCATTGCTTGCTCTGCGAGAAGTTTTTCCCATGCCACTGCTTTTTTCCCTGCTGCTACAGAGACAAAATACCAGGGAGCCAACATGCTGCACGCTGTAAAAGAGTCCGTACCTGAATTCCTCTGAGTGACGACACACCCATGTAGAGAAAGACGCCATAAAGCACAGGCATTGGTATAAACTGGGGGGGGGGAAGAAAAAAAAAAGTAAGAATGCAATCGTTTCTTTTTCTGTATTGCATTTTCAGTATTACCACCCTCTTCCACAGGCACTGCCTAAAATTGCTTGAAGCTTTCCAGCTTCCATTCAGGCTTAGAGATGGGTCAGATTTTAACCATTTTTTTGCCATTTTGTGCGCACGAGTGAGCTAAGGCTCTGCTTTAGGCTGAACTTGGGAGTTACCTCTCCTCAGAATAATCCTATTTTCCAGAAAGGTTGGAGGAAAACAGGCGATTTCACCCGTGCTACCCTATGCCGCATTCTCTGGCGGTAGAAGAAACACTTCTGCCTATTCTTGGGGCAACAGGCAAAGGCCACAGGCCTCCTTTTAGCCTAGAGACAAGATTACTTTGTGGGAGGAACGTGCAAGGAAGCCCACGGGGATGACCTCAGTGTGTTTAGCTCCTGGGAACGGCTGCTCCCGGGCATTTGGGGAGCAAATTGCAGCCAGTAAAGGGCTGCCTGTTTGAAAGACAGCAGATGTGCTGGTCTGAATATGCTCAACTGTAACCCATAAACATGGGCGGGCCTGAAAGACACCCAAAAATTCAAGCAGTTGCGTTGCTTGCTCGCCTCGAGCACACCAAACGGGGGCCTGAAGGGCTGCAAAGCCTAACCGAGGCTGGTTCCCACCGTGGGTCAAGCCCCAAGGGTTGGGATCACCTCCTCCTCCTCCGCTCCACAACTAACTACTCAGGCCTGCAGAGAGGGGAGTGTTTTGCTGTAACCTCCAACAAGCTCGCGGTTGTTGGGTGGTTTGCATTTTCCTCTCACCTTTAACACAGAAGTGAAGAAGACGGAGCAGCCCATGAGCACAAAGATCAGCAAGCCAGTGACTCTCTGCTCTCGTATCCCCAGAAACTTGGGTTGTTCTCCTGGAGCTGAGCAGTCAGACTCTACTTTGAGGCTATTCACGTGGGTGATGGACAGGACGGTCGCAGCCACAAACCAGGGCAGCCCCATCACGGAGCACACCCCGAGCATCACGGCCACCACAAAAAGGTCCAGGTGGTACCCGCATCCTTTCTGCAGGCAGGAAAACAAGAAACAGAGCATCCCATAGCACAAGAGCAAGGATAACGTCGCAAGTCAGACTCAAACCCTGCTCGAGCACAAGTCAACTTCTTCAGAATTCAAAACAAGAAATGGAAACAAGCAAGCGTGTATGCAGGCTTTGCACAAGCACGTGGCATGAAAATCTGGCAGGAGTTCAGAAACAATGGATATGCAGAGCTTGTGCGATAAATACTTCTCCAAAATACAACAACCCACAACCCAAAACCACCAAACCATTTTTTCTACTCACAAAGAAAACTGTACCACTTGGATGGAAGGTGTGACTCTGAGTTATCCCTGGCAGCGCATCAAAACAATTCATTCCCCACACCTGCTGCTGCTGCCATTTTAAAACAAAAACGCACTTCTCTATTGCTCCAAGATTAATTTGCTCCTCCAAAAGGTTGCTCATCTGAACTGCCCTGTCACTTGCTCCCTGCATCATCGTTAATCCAGGAGAGCATCCTGCCACGCAGCCTGACCTTGTCCCAAACCAATGCCTTCAGAAAGCATCGGGAATAAGAGCTTCTCCCCAGACCTGCAGCCCAGAAGGGGCTGGGGTCATCCCTCACAGGCCCTTACCTTCAGCTTGTGCTCCTTCCTGTTCACAATAACGGCACTGATCTGCTGGTCCATAAATATCAAGATGGTGCAGAGCAGAGCTGGGATGAGCGCAGCCAACACCGTCCACCAAGGGTTGGGTCCTATGGGGTTGATGAACCACCCACGGTCGTCTCTGGTAGGCTGCAACAAAGCCCACGCATCAGCATCGTCTCCCAGCCCAGGCACTCCACTGGCTTTCATTTTCCCCTCCCTCCCTGTGTCAGAGCACCTCCCAGCCCTGGCTTCATGTCCCCCTCTCCCGGGGGCTTCAGCAGTGCCAGTCTCCTCTTTGCAAGCACCTCTAGATACTTCCCCTGTAGGTATCTAGTTTTGGGGCCATCTTCTCGTTTCCAGGAGGAAGCAAGGCACTTGGAGGTGGAAGAGGAGATGGTCACACCACCAGCATCTCCTCCAGACTCAGCCCTGCCCTGCCCCGGCATCACCTTGTGGCACCCCCACGTGCCAAAACATCCCGTTACCTTGAACGCATGGGGGACCTGGAGCTTCGGCGATGGGATCCCAACCACAAAGTCAAGGAGCACCATGATGACGATGGTGAGGAAAACAGCAAAGTCGCTCACTGTGGACCGTACCTGGGGCGAGAAACCAGAGGTGAGAGGGGCATGGCAAACAGGGCCGTAACGCGAGATGCAAGAGTTGCAGACATCCACAACATTAAGGCTGCTTAACCAAATCCCACCACCCCTCTGAGCACATGCAGCCTGATCCCTTGCTTAGATACTGCTGCTGTGTTTGTCCCTGTGAGATCTGGGGTCAGACAATAAAAAAAGCTTAATTAGGCGGACAAGGGTTGGTTTAAGTCAAAACCTAAAAATAATAATAATAATATTAAAAATAAGAAAACACATGTCTGACACTACAGCTACACTCACAGCTACAATGGCAACAAGGCACTGAGGCATCCTTTAGTCCTCAAAAGGAAGCTCCTCATTCGAATCTACTTTCTGCTCGAGCACATAATGCACAGAAGGTAGGGAAAAAATCCCCCAACCCCAACCCCCAAAACTTTGGGAAACCTGACTTCCTACTACCTGAGGAGAAAAAAAAATAAAAATAAAATAAATCAACCCCCCAAAATCTTCAATCTGGGGCAGGTCACGAGGCATGTGGGAAATGCTACGATGATTTTGCACTCATGGAAATGAGTGCGGGACATCCAAGCTCTTGGAGAGCTTGGCCTGCAAGGCCAACGTTTCCCAGCTTGACCAAGGCAGGGCAAATACTGCTTAGTGCTCCAGGAAAGCCATTTTGGGAAATGAGTGTGGAGATGGACACTGGCCACCATCTTCTACTTACTCTGGTTGGAAAGTAGCGGCTGGTTTTAAACTTCTTCAAGAAGCTTGACAGGGCAAAGGTGGCGAAGAAGAGGATGCAGCACCAGAAGAACACGTCAGGGGTGTAGGGGCCGTCGCGTCCACAGGCAGGTCCTTGAAACTCCCCACGCAAATACCGACATTCCTGGAGAAACAGAGCGTCAGGACACAAAGGCAGTGCACGTGCGGCAGGGAAACCTCGCATAGCTAGGGGGTTTTGAGGATCTTGGTCCAAGATCCACGACCCTGTAACTGCTCCTGCCAATAGAGATTTATATTTAATGAGCAGCAGCAGCTGAACAAGTGACACATTGAACTACACAGCGGAGAAATGAGATGTGAGGGGACACCATACCACGCACCCTTGGCACATCCTCTGCCTGCCATTCGAGCAATCGTGGCTAAAGAAGACACCAGAGGGGAAGGAAACACTGGAAACTCTTGGGGATAGAGAGAGAGGGAAGAGGGAAGGAGGGCTAAAGACAACCATGGTAGGAAAGGAGGAGAAGAGACAGATCGTCCCTCCCCAGGGGAGGTCTCGCAGAACCTGGCCAAGAGGGGATGAAGGCCACCATAAGAGCCTGCTGCCCTAGGCCCGGGCTCTGCTTCCGGCAACAACAGCCTGAGAGGCTGCTCAGACAAGCAAATTTATGCACGTACCTACAGACAGCACTGAACGAGAAAGCAAGGCCTGGAGTTACTAGGAACCCATTAAGGAGGCCAGCTACTACCTTTCAAGCATGAACTTAAGTCCTACAACTTCTACAATAATCAAACCACCCACTACTTAACCTTCCTCCCAGTCAGAAATACTGTCCTGCAACAGGCTTGACGGGGACACTTGCTACCCACAACGTTGGGGTAGACTGGACAAGGTGGACTCTCCTCCCCAGGACCAAGCGGCTTAAAACCACACGCTACATTTAGGCAAGGACTTTTCCGAGCAGCACTAGCACAGTTTGAAGCCCATCATTCCCTGAAGGGCTCTGACTTTTGCACCAGGCAAATGCCCCTGGACCCCATGGACGCGGCGCGAGGAAGCAGTGGCTCGGGGCACTTACGGTCACCGTGAGGTTTTCCCAGGCGATGCCAGACACGTTGATCTTGTTGCTCGCCCAGAAACGCAGCGTTTCGTTGCTGGGATGGGTCGGTGCCTCACACTTACAGCTGGGAGGAGAGAAGCCAAGACAGGGGTAAGGGAAAGGTGATGGAGGTGCAGCCCGGAGCTCCTGCCAAGGGGCAGCAGCTTTCTCAGGGGGAAAAAAACCCACTAGTAGCTGGTGAGGAAGTCCAGCTTGCTGTGCATGTGCACAGGGTAGGTGTCTCGCAGGTGACTCAGCTTCTCCAGAGCCTCGTAGATGAAGATGATGCAGATGAGGGAGGCAAAGGCTTCTTCCGTGAAGCGGGTGACGTAGCACACCAAACAGCTGGCGTCGGTGGCCACCAGCACTATGCACAAGAAGGCGGTCCACAGCCCAATGCACGCCCGCAGAGACAGATAGGAGAGCGTGTATTCCCTGGGAAAGCAGAATGAAACAAAGGCTGGAAAGGCCAGCAAGAGGCCCTGAGCCATGCCTGCCTTTGGGGAAAACGGGGAGCAATTTTGGAGCGTGTCAAGGCTGCGGATGGGAAATGCAGTTTCCATGTACTACTACAGAGAGCCTCGGGGCTGTGGTGCAGGGTGTAGACCCACAGCAGGAGAGGCCAATTATTTAGTTACCACTGTTTAACACGGATCTCGTGTTAACACCTTGGAGGCTGCTTGAGGTCAGGTCCCTCTTGGGCCAGGTGGTGTTCTCCCACATCACCCTGACGCCCTAACACTGAAACCAGCTGGGTTTGCACCCAGTCACCTGCTGCCAGCAAGCTGGGGCTTAATAATAAACCTTATGGCAATAAGGGTGGTTTATCTCCCATCAAAGCCATCGCAACAAAAGGACTGTCACTAAAATCTAGCAACTACCCCTAAGAAAAAGAAAAGAAAAGCATCTTTTCTCCATCACTGCCCCCTTCTGAAGGCTCTCGCAGCACCCAGCTGCGGCAGCCTGCCTTACTTGCAGAATTTGTAGAGGATCTTCTCAAACACCAGGACGGGTCCGGTGCTGCCGAGGATGGTGAGAGGTTGGCCGGCAAAGAGGCAATACACCACGCCGGCCATGGACGCGCCCAGCAGCGACTCCATGGCACTCTGTCCGGGGAAGAGAGGCGGCCGTGAGTAAATAAATCATTAGGGAGAAACAAAAACCAAAGCCGGTTCACTGCAGCAGGGACTTTGGCCTGAGTTTTACCCTCCCCCATCCCCCCCAACAGAGAGAGGTGCTCACTATGTGGCCATTGGTCGCCTCCCCCAGCAGTCCCCCAAAGGTGATGACAGGGGACATGCAGGCACAGTAGAGGAAGAGGAAGGACGCCAGGCACTGCAGGCTCAGACCATCCCGGAAGTCGCTCCAGAACCACGGGGCTTTCCGCTTCACGTCCAGGGTCAAACCTCCAAAGAGCCTGCAGGAAGGAAAAAGAAGAGAGTCTGTTCTCTTGGAGGAACACGTTGACTTTGCTTTGCTGCAGAAGGGCAATCACAAGCATAGAGTAACTTTCGTGGCTAAAAGAAGCACTCTCCTTCAGCCCAAATCAAGGAAACCTGCGTGCAACGGTGATGGTTGGGGCTGAGCCCAGCTGCCCAGATCTCCCCCCTGCCCAGCCCAGGGGACCAAGCTGGCAATGTGGAGCCCCTTCACTGAACCAGCTAACCCCAAAGACCTGCTAGAAGGGAAGGTGCATGCTCAGATTTGAGAGGCAAACAGAAAAAAACCCCAAACTATTACAGCTCCCACCTTCCCGTCCGCTGCAGTTCAGGGCCACTGTGTTTCTCCAGCGTGCTGTGAGAAGCACTGTCATCAAGAGCTCCTGGCATCTTCCTTTTTTCCTGTTAAAATGGAAGTAAGATAAAGCTATGGACTTGTAACCACTGGCTTGTTTTGCTTCTGGTCTGGCTCTGTGACTGTGTCAGAGTGGGACCTTGTGAATTTGGGCCCCTGAACAGCATCCCCAGCCATCCTGCCCATCCCCCTCACGCCTCCCGCCGATGTGGCACCCACCTGCGAAGGGACGTTTTTCGGGGGCTCGATTCGGATTGATGGATCCCACTCTCCTGGCGGCAAGACCGTGACCTGATCCAGAAACTCGTCGATGCCAGCCACGAGGTCAGCCCCGTTCTTGGCTTTATAGGCAACGTCACGGAAAACCTGCCAATAGAAGACAACCTGGTGAGAGGACAACCCAGCTCGGATGTCCTAACCAGTGCAATAAGCTCTTGGCTAAACGCAAGGCTTTTTCACCAAAATTCCCTGCTGGAAAGGGCAGGAAATATTCCCCCAAAAGGAAAAATCTGTGCATCACGGCACTTGTAATCATCTCCCCCACGAGGCCCCCGTCCCCCATGGCACACCATACCCTTCTGCTTAAAGAGCAAGAGAAGTTTTACTGGCCCTGGCGATGCCACCACTGGGGACAGCATGCTGGGGACCCCGGCGAGAAGGATGAGGTGCAGGATGCACCCCGGGCGGGATTTCAGCCTCCAGGATGTGGGGTGATGCAAATCTGCGTGTTTGCTTTGGGGTGAGAAAGAGGGCTGGGCTATTTGGAGAGCTGCAGGCAGCTGGGACAGCAAATCCTCTTCCTCACTACTTCAGAGACAGGGAGAGCTGAAGAAAGGCAAAAATGACCCGGAGCTATCTCATCTTGTCGCACCTCATCCGTCATGATAGTGGCCATGGACCTGCCGATCTCATGGTACTGATGGGCTTTTCCTTCTGGTCCAAGCAAAACAAACAGGAACCTGGGCAAGAAAAAGAAAATGAGAGAGAGAAGAAGGTGTCCTTGCTCCAAGAGCACCCAAGGAAAGCCCTGGCAGCTCTCAGCCCAGAGCGTGGCTCAAGACGGGACACGTAGGCTCAGCGATGCCGTGATGAATTTGAAATTCTTCAAAACCGACGGCAAATGTAATTTGGGGGCCAACTTTCATTACAATTGGCCGATGGGTTTAAAAGCTACAGCAGGGAATGGAGAAATGAAGGCGAGGAGACGTGGGTGGGGGAAACGTGCTTGCTCCCCCTCCCGCTAGCCTTGTTTCCTTGGGACACCAAACTGATGCCTGCAACTTGATGTTTGGCTGGGTGTCTTTTTCATGGAAAAAATTGCGCTTCTCATTCGCACCTTGTTGGGATGGGAACTTCCGTCATGCCTGAGAGGAGGACAGCCGGCCTCAGGCGGACAAATGCCACGATGGGCTGGTGAAGGAAATCCAGCTCTCCTACGAGCACGTTGGATGCTTCAGCCCCGGTGGGAATTTTCTTCATCAAGTGCAGCTCCGCCTGGGCACGACAAGCGATTTTCAGGCAATTACCCCAAAAGCAAAGCCCACAGCGCTCTGCAGCACTGCAGCACTGCAAGAGCAAATCTGGCCCTAAAGGCGTTAAGAAAGCTACGAGTGTCTCACCTTGCTTAAATCCATAGCTCTGCTCTCACGGGTCACCCCATCTTTAGCTTCCGCAGCGGTGGGAGAAGGACAAGGGGTGATTGTTTGGGCTGGTAGGAAAAAGAAAGACACTCAGAAAGATGGACAAGGAGCAACTGGGACGCTTCTCCTTTGCCTGGGCAAGTCTAATGGGGCCACAGCCCTGCAGAAACCCTCACCTGGCTTGTAGAGGAGGTGCAGGTCCGACTGCCTCTTGCTCACATCAGCAAACGAGCAGACAGCGGGGAGAAGGTTGGTTGTCTTCTCGTTCTGATGGTGGTGCTTCCTCAGAAGGACTTCTCGAACTTGCACCCGCACGTGCTCGTCAAACTCCGTGGACTGTTCTTGCTGGGCCAGGATCATATCTGAGGATGGCAAAGGGAAACAAAGCCATCAGAGCAGAAACCCCAACAAGTCCCGACCCCCAAAGCCCCCAGGGAAGGCTGTGCCACACAGGTTGCACCCTAATGCCCGCTCAGCCTTGCATAGCAAGGCCTTTTAATAATGTTCAGCCTTTGCAGCGAAAACGAGAATTTTCTTTTGCTAAGAAACATCATCCAAGTGCTTATTCATCATTCCACTAAGATAAATATTTCCCATTCTAAATAATGCAATTTTCTTGCCCGACCTGGCCTTTCTGACTCTACACGTTTACCCAAATTATAAGCAATCTGTAGCACAGATGTTCCCAGTTTCCCGTGCTGATCGAGTGCAATTTGCTGAGCCCAGGGAGAAACATGCTAAGAACGGCTCCGACTTCTCCAGCCCTTGAAAGGGCTGAATGGAGACCTGCTGCCAGTCAAAGATAACTTCTCCAAAGTGGCTTTTGCAATTAACTTCAAGTATCTTCCCCACAGAAATACACTGCTTGGTCATCGCCAGAGAAACTCTGCCTTAAAACTCTTAAATGCTGGATGTGAAGGCAAAAGTAAAACAAAGAATGCGAGGAAACAACTTGTAAGAAATAGTTCCTTTAAGGAGGTTCAGCTCTTACGCAGACTCCGTATTTCTAAGAGCAGCCTGCTAAGCCCTGACACACGCTCCTTTTTGGCTGCAGAATATTCTCTAGTGGCTTCTCCAACTCCACAAACTGCTTTCAAAAGGACCCCATATTGGAATAAAAAAACAGTGCGACTGTTGCACGCCCAGTCTACATCCAAAAACAGCTCATGAGAAAAACACAGTGGCACTTCTGGAAAAGGACGTGCCATTGGGGCAGGGTTTGATTTGGGAGTGAAGAGCACCGTGGTGAGCTGAGCTTGGCCATTCCCGGAGAGATGCAGTGCCCACGGTACCTGCAATCTCCTCGATGCTGTTGGCACAAACGTCCAGCAGCACCGACCCATTGCTGATGCAGCTCCTCAGCTCGGAGAGGCTGTGCAAGGACAGCGTGCCAACGTAGGGCTTGCTCCAGCGCTCGCCGCCGTCTTCCACGTCCTCCTCAAACTTCAGCCACCTGCGGACATCGGGTGCGATCAGCCCCATTGCACGAAAACAGCCCCAGCTCTGCAGCCCCTTTGACAGAGCCACGGGGTGGCAAGAGGAGAAGGCTCCTCGTGCCGCCACCTGCAGCTGCAAAAGCTTCGCGTCCTGGAGAGGAGAAAGCAGAGCCCACGGGCGCTGCCAGTGCGGGGACTCCTCTCCCACCGCAGCCAAAGCAGCAGGGATTTACCTTGCCGTTTCCTTCCACTCGGCATCTCGGCCCTCTTTTACACAGATCTCATCCAGCTCGGAGAACAAGTGGTGAGGGATGTGCTGCTCGTCCTCCTTGGTCCTGAGAATGAACTGCACCCGCTGGGACGGGGAGCCTGGGGGCAGAAGGCAAAGACCCATCCCGTTACCGCGCCTGAACACAGCTTGTCACCCTCACGTGCAAAGTGGCCATCAGCACCAGTGCAGCCATAAACACTGGGCTGGCCCCTCTCCTCTGCGTCTCTCTGGGCTTGCACAGAGCCGTGAAGAAGGAGAAGCATCTGGTCCACCTCTGCATAAGGATGGGCTGCTTTCCTTCCCCACATAGCCATTTTTAAAGCCAGGATCCCTCTAAGGAAGACGAGCCTAAACCCATTATGCATTTAACTGCATTAAAAAAAAAAACAAAACAAAAAAACAAAAAAACAAAGTAAAACTTGGGAAAAAGAGGGTGTTGCTCAATAAGGCCACTTTCCCTCGGAAGAACAGCAACTCACTCAAACTAGCCACGGGGACGTGCTTGCAGAAGGCCCCAGTGCCCACGTTGCCCCCAGTTTAGCGAATGCCGCGGTGGAACTTACAGTGGTAGCCCTGCTCTGTCGGGGCAGACTCCTTCTCCCGTTCCCCTTCCCGATGCTTCTGGCTGTGGCGTCGGTGATGCCGGTGGCTCTGCCTAACCAGTGGCATCTGCGCGCCCACGTACAGGGTCCGGTGGCCTGCGAAAAAGCAGCGTTTTTTGCAGCACTCTCGGCATTGCGGCAATAGTTGAGGTGGCCGGTGCCTTGCTAAGCCACGGTTCAATCCCAGGAGCAACGCCAGCTTCCCTTAATGTTATTTTCACTGGACGTCCTTTTTTCCAAGCCTATTTTACTCGAGCTTTGCAACAACACAGCAACAACAAGTGTTGGCTCCGGGTCATCTAAAAGTGCCCTGAAAGTATCGGACCTCTTCTCAAATTCCAGCTTCGGCTGGACAACACTCAGACTTGCTCATTAAGCAGCAACACGAGCTAATTATTTTCAAAAGCTCTGTATGGCACGAGGCGACAAGAGACGATCAAATCAGTCCCATTGCAATGAACTCCAGAACAAAAAAAGAAAATCACAGCCCCGTGTCTGCAGCCCTGAAATGATTCTCCTGACCTCTCCAAGCCAGGAGCAACCTCTGCGAGAAAAAAAGCCGTGAATTATCGAGCCCCGTGGCTACAACTCACACCGTGGCCTCCCGGGAGGCTTTTTCCCTCCGTTTAAAAAGCCATAATAGTAAAAAATGTGACAATAACTGTGTTGCTTTATTGAGAAGCGCGGCACGTTTCGCTGCACATGATTTGACACCCAACAAGGCACACTGGAGAGACTTTGTGCAATGGGAAAACGCGCTGGGCTAGTGGCTCCTCCACCAGGATCTCAGCAGAGACTCACCTTCCAACTCCTCCTTCTCATAGCAAATACTGACAGCGTTGCTCCTTCTTCCCCGGTCAATCACTGCCTCCTCGTCATGTCTCTGTTTAGCAACGACAAGAAGGGAAAAGTTGGGGCTGGGGGTGGAGAGCTCCCTTACGTCCTCCCAGACATCACCCACCCCTGCATCCACGCGAGTCCACGAGCCATCACGCCTCTGCATGCCTCCTCCTCCTTCAGGCACAGCCCCAAAACCACGGACTTGTAGGAGGTTTTTCTTCCCATACGCAAATAAAACAGCCCATAACATCACCTGTACTGTATAACACGAGAGTCTGGACGTATTTAATACAGCAGGAGAGGGATGAGTGTTTCAGACAAAAAAAAACCCACCTCCCGCTTTGTTCTTGAGGTTCCTGTCTAAAAAAGTGATTTCCAAAATGGAAAAAAAAACCCCAACCCACAAAACTGCACTTTTGAGCCCCGGCCGCGCTACCTGTAACTCTTCCAGAAGTGTCATTTTGTAACGCCCGTTTGGGTTCATCCTCACGTCAGTCACTGGGTTTTGGGGACAACTGAACCTCCAGGTCAGTCAGGGGCCCGATTCCCCAGGGACTGATGGAGTAGCCCTCACGGGAGGAGCTAAGTGGCACCCAGTGTGCACCAACTCCAGAGACACAATAGGGACCATTATGAAATCACAAGCTATGATGCGGATCCAGGCAGCTATTTAAAGCCACGCACCCCTAGACCCTTCCCGCTTGGAAAACTTAGTGCCTGGGCAGAAGCCAGCTCTGCTTTGAGCAAAAACTCTCCAGAATAGAGAACATTCCTGCATGAGAGGTGTCAGGCTCAAAAGTGTGCAGAAAGAAAACCCTTCACAGGCTCGTTCACCCTCCTGAGAGGCAAAGCCCATTAGCAGCATCATGTTTTCTCTCTTTTTCTTTCTAACAGTAGAGCTGAAGCTCTAGCATCCTGAGGATAACAAGAGGTACAAATACGGTAAGGAAAAAGAATATCTTATTGGATCAATGGGTAGATTCAGAAAAAAACCCTGCTACACAGTAGTTTATCCTGACTGCTAGCTAGAACCGAGAAGACTGTTTTTTCCACTTGGGTCAACAGTTCCGGTGAAACATACTACCTGTCTAGGACGGCTGCATCTGAGGAACAAGAATTAGTTATTTGCAATACAAGGAATGAGTCATTTTGTGTCATGATATTCATCAGACTGCACAGAGAAACAAGAGACAAATGCATTTGAATACCCATGTGTTGTGTTACGTTTTAACCACTTAACATTCCCCAAGAGCTCAAGAAGACAGAGCAGAAAGACAGGAGACAGGTGAAAGCCTAGAGCGCCAGCTAGACGGAATGAAAGACCCTCTTCCTTCTCTGAAGCTTCAGCAAGGCTTCCTTCACCTGCTTGTTCCTCCGACTGTCAATGACGGGGTTCAAACTGGGGCTGACGAGACTGTAGAAACGGGAAAGAACTTTCTCCCTCCCAGAGGAGTTACCGCTCCCGGGCCCCGCGTACACGAAGATGGCGTTTCCATAAAAGACACCCACCACGGTCAGGTGGGAGCCACACGTGGAGGTGGTTTCGTGCCATCCTGGCACAGAGCGGATGCGCAGATCGGTGGCCAGGCTGTCCAGGGAGCAAATCTGGATTAAGGCTAAAGGGAAGAGGAAGAAGCACACACAAACAGCAAAGATCAGGACTTTATTGGCAGGAGCGGCAGGGCAGGCCAGCTTTGAGACAGCAAGAATTTCACAGGAGAAGTGGACAACCTCACAGGGGCCACAGAAAGGCAGGTGTAAAGCCAGAGAGGCTTGCAGTGTACCAAATACGAACGCCAAAGCCCACAGAAATGTGGCAAGGGTGAGGCGCAGCCTCCAGATCACGATGAGGGCATAGCGCGGGGGACGGCAGATTGCCACGTAGCGAACATGAGACATGACGGCCAGCAGCACGCACGCTGTAAGTGCAAAGATTAAATAAAGATGGCTCTGTGCCCCACACCCAGCAAAGGAGGGGGTTCTGCCTTGTCCAAGGAGGCTCCTTAGCATACGGGGGACATTGCTGGAGGCGTAGCAGATGGCCGCGATGGAGAGGTGGCAGAGGAAGAAGTACATGGGGCTGTGGAGGCAGTAGTCCAGGCAGATAAGCAGAAAGACAAGTGCGTTTCCCATCAGAGTGGCAGAGCAGAGGGCAGAGAAAAGGCCAAAGAGGCAGCGCTGCAGGGCTGGGGTGCTGCAGAACCCCAGGAGGACGAATTCTGTGACCGTCGTTTCATTCTGCACGCTGTGCTGGAGGTGAGGCAGCACAAACTGCGACCACGGAGATCTGGAAGCGAAGGAGCAAGGAAAAGGAAAGAAAAAGGAGAGTTTTCCTAAGAATGTCAGGTCCTTTACTCTTTACGCTGCAGCTCCCTTCTCCCCGTTTTTCCCTCTGACTCCAGTGAAAGGTGCGTACTACCCTCCCCACGCTGAGCGACGTACATCTGAATTGCAAGCTCCAATCTCTCGGCAAACTTTGAGCAGTTTGACCAATCTCGCACAACTTTGCTGCCTAGCTTGCCCTTGAAGTCTTTCTTTTCCTGGGTTGGTTTTGGGGTTTTTTTTGCAGGGGGTGGGGAGGGGCAGGGTATGGTTTGGCTGTTGGAGGAGATAAAATGATGAAGATTGCAGGTGTCGATTAAGGTGAAGTCAGAATAACTTCAAAGCAGCTATTTTAAATTAAGTCCATATTAAAAGGAATGCACAGTTCACAGAATAATTCCAGTTTTACCATTAAACCAACCAGCATTTCCAAGCCACTGCTGTGTCCTCTTTACCTTCGTGAAATGCATTCCTACTGAATCCTGCAGTTGCTTGATCCAACTCCCCTATCCCAGCTACTGCAGGTCCGGGAAGGTCAGGCAGAACGTCACCTTGGTTCCTGCTGTGCAGCTGCTTGCCCTTACCAGTTTCGCAGGGTGCTGGTCAAGGTCCCTGGGCATCCCCTGGCACTTGTCTCCACGCGGCTCTCTGGTCTCCAAGATCTTCCGCCACTTCCAGGATATTTCCTCCAGCCAGGATCTTCACCTTTTCCTTCCTGGGTCCCTTGCTTCTCTTCAAGATCCCTTCTTCTTTCTGGGAACCCTTCTTTTTGACACCACCTCTTCTTTCTGGAACCCCACGCCCCCAGTTTTCCTAATCTGTCTATGTGAGCAGTACAATGCCTGATCAGCCTCCAAATTAAGGCTTCTCTCTCCTAGCTCTTTACTAACTGTAGGATTCGGGACACGCCACTTTTGATTATTCCAGGTGTTACCCAAATTTACAACCAGCCCACGCTGGCTGCGTGTAGCAAGAAGCAGGCTTCTGCTTGACAGCTCAGAACTCAGTTTCAGACATTCACACGCACAGACCTTGCCGCACACGTGCACCCAGTCACGTGTTGCCTGGTAACCTTCACAGTTTGAGCCGGTTTTTTGTCTACGGCCGGGCTTCAGAGGCAGGGCATGGCCACAGAAGCGCATTCCCCCCGTCAGTCTGTGAAGTGAGCAAGGGAGAGTCAATACTTGTCTGGTGAGCCTCATACCCAGACAATGTGGTCGAGCCCTCTCCTGTGACAGCCCTGGCAAAAGCCACAGCAGGGTGCTCCCTTGCCTCTGCCTAGGTCACTGGGGTTCCCCTGCCTGCCATTGCTCCTTTGTCCTCCTCTGCGTTTGTGGAGATGAACCTTTAACCACACAACCTAACACCTACAACACCGGGAAAAAGAGAGGCTGCAGAGGGTCCAACGGGGAAGGTCGCCGATGTAGAATGCTCTTTGTGAGAGGCAGCACACCCAGCTCACCTCCTTGCTCCTGAGCTGCTCTATCGGAAGCACTGCGTGCAGGACGCTCTGTTCAACAGGCTGTGTCTGTATCTGACTGCCTTGTCCTTGCTACAGCACCGTGTGCTGGGGGAACGCCACGGAGAGCAAGGAGGACGCTCTTTCCCCAGGAGCAACGGAGGGTGCTCAGCTGAGTGCTGCTGCAGGGGCCAAAGTGGGGCAGGCAGGCAGGGAGGGGAACGCAGGAACGAGGGAGCTGGCAGTAACCGGCCAGTCTGGGAGATGCCCGAGAGGCTCGAGAACCCTGTAAGCACAGGACGAGCTTAGAGGAGGTTCAACGTGAGGCCCTGTGGTTAACCATCCCCTCCAGATCTGGACCTTCTCTGGTTCCCGAGTTACCGTGCAGTTTCACAGCCTGGTGCAGAGATCCTGACTGGGAGATCACTGTACCTCCAGGAGTCAGGGATCCACCTAACAGTTACCCTGAGCGGGTGCAGGTCTGTGCTGCGCTGTACGTGCAGCGTGGCCTTCAGGCTGCGTCCCTACACATGTCCCTTGGCCGCAGGATAAACGGAGCTGGTTGACTGTAACAGAGGAGCCTCCAGGCAGCTCCTGCTTGGTACCAGTGATTACGCCACCTGCGCGGCCCTGCCGTTACCTAAAGTGCAGCAAGAAGTCCGCACGTGAACATCCTTTATGCATAGAGATGTTTTCTTCTAAGCAAAGTTGTATAACACCGTGAATGACCAAAAGGAGGAACTTCTCCACAGGCAGGATCTGTACAGTGTGCCAAGGGAAAATCCATCTGGGGTCTGCCCAATGCTGCATGAACGCAGGGTCCCCAGCATCTGAAGGGACCTAAGATTTACTTGCTACCAGGATGCCTCTTCTTCCTGGCTACGTCGCCTCCCAAGATCTTGCCCACCCCCAGCCTACTGGGGAGCGGGGGAATGTTAGAGAGACAGCCTTGATGCTGTGCCAGCACTGCTCAGCCATGGCCAAAACACTGCTGTGTTATCAACAGCTTTCTAGCTACCAGTACAGAGCACAGCACTACGAGGGCTGCTGTGGGGTAAAGGAACTCCAACTCAGCCAGATCCAATACAGAAGGAAAGTGGAGGAACAACAGAGGGGGCAGCCCAGGGACACAGAGCCCCAGGTCTCATCTGGCCACTCCTGTGACCATACAGTGTATTCAAAATCAAATACCTGAAGTGCTCCCTTAGATGCAGTTTACAGCCAGGGGACAAGAAGGTGGCAGTTCTGCATTTCGCAGCTCCCAGGCTGATGGCAGAGCCAAAGCAAAAAAAAAAAACACAACAAAAAACAAACCAACCAAGAGAGGTAAAACTGGAGCGCAGGGAGCAAATGCTTTTCTTTCACCTTAGGCCAACTGCTCGGACGCTCTCTATGCTGCCCTGCCGCAGAGGGCATCCCTCTCGTACCAGTAAGAGACATAAGAGTGAATTAAAGCCAGGACCCCAAACCAGACCAAAAACCCGGTCATGATCAAGAAGAAAGTGGAGAATGCATCAAATATAACAGAAAATTTATTTTGGACATTCCCAGTTTACATTTGGAAAAAAGAGGAAAAAAAAAAGAGGAGGAATTAGGTATTAAAAGAAGAGCACTGAATGATAAAGCAGTAGCAGTCCCTCTACCACTACAAACCCACACCCCCACACGCACGTACGCACACAGACTTAACACCACCAAAATCCCCTTGACTGTGACCTTCACCTCAGCTTGCTGGTCTAGAGATACTGAATGCCTGAAGCACACCAAGGATAACTGAAAACATCTGCATGGCTTTAATGGGAATCCTCCAACTGAAACAAAAATGCCTTCACTTTGCACTGAATTCCCCCGCTTTCACGTAACCAAACACTGACCTGCCCTAAACCCTGCAACAGAGAGCGCTGAACTTGCCTGGTCCTCCCAGCCCCATATACCTCCTGTGCCTCCACCAATCTTTTTCTTACACAAAAGAGTTTCATTGCTTGCTCTGCGAGAAGTTTTTCCCATGCCACTGCTTTTTTCCCTGCTGCTACAGAGACAAAATACCAGGGAGCCAACATGCTGCACGCTGTAAAAGAGTCCGTACCTGAATTCCTCTGAGTGACGACACACCCATGTAGAGAAAGACGCCATAAAGCACAGGCATTGGTATAAATTGGGGGGGGGGGGGGGGGGGGGGAAGCAAAAAAAAAGAAAGAATGCAATCGTTTCTTTTTCTGTATTGCATTTTCAGTATTACCACCCTCTTCCACAGGCACTGCCTAAAATTGCTTGAAGCTTTCCAGCTTCCATTCAGGCTTAGAGATGGGTCAGATTTTAACCATTTTTTTGCCATTTTGTGCGCACGAGTGAGCTAAGGCTCTGCTTTAGGCTGAACTTGGGAGTTACCTCTCCTCAGAATAATCCTATTTTCCAGAAAGGTTGGAGGAAAATAGGCGATTTCACCCGTGCTACCCTATGCCGCATTCTCTGGCGGTAGAAGAAACACTTCTGCCTATTCTTGGGGCAACAGGCAAAGGCCACAGGCCTCCTCCTAGCATAGAGACGAGATTACTTTGTGGGAGGAACGTGCAAGGAAGCCCACGGGGATGACCTCAGTGTGTTTAGCTCCTGGGAACGGCTGCTCCGGGGCATTTGGGGAGCAAATTGCAGCCACTAAAGGGCTGCCTGTTTGAAACAGAGCAGATGCGCTCGTCTGAAAATGCTCAACTGTAACCCATAAACATGGGCGGGCCTGAAAGACACCCAAAAATTCAAGCAGTTGCGTTGCTTGCTCGCCTCGAGCACACCAAACGGGGGCCTGAAGGGCTGCAAAGCCTAACCGAGGCTGGTTCCCACCGTGGGTCAAGCCCCAAGGGTTGGGATCACCTCCTCCTCCTCCGCTCCACAACTAACTACTCAGGCCTGCAGAGAGGGGACTGTTTTGCTGTAACCTCCAACAAGCTCGCGGTTGTTGGGTGGTTTGCATTTTCCTCTCACCTTTAACACAGAAGTGAAGAAGACGGAGCAGCCCATGAGCACAAAGATCAGCAAGCCAGTGACTCTCTGCTCTCGTATCCCCAGAAACTTGGGTTGTTCTCCTGGAGCTGAGCAGTCAGACTCTACTTTGAGGCTATTCACGTGGGTGATGGACAGGACGGTCGCAGCCACAAACCAGGGCAGCCCCATCACAGAGCACACCCCGAGCATCATGGCCACCACAAAAAGGTCCAGGTGGTACCCGCATCCTTTCTGCAGGCAGGAAAACAAGAAACAGAGCATCCCATAGCACAAGAGCAAGGATAACGTCGCAAGTCAGACTCAAACCCTGCTCGAGCACAAGTCAACTTCTTCAGAATTCAAAACAAGAAATGGAAACAAGCAAGCGTGTATGCAGGCTTTGCACAAGCACCTGGCATGAAAATCTGGCAGGAGTTCAGACACAATGGATATGCAGAGCTCGTGCGATAAATACTTCAAAAAACAACAAGCCACAACCCAAAACCACCAAAACATTTTTTCCACTCATAAAGAAAATTCTACCACTTGCGAGGAAGGTGTGACTCTGAGTTATCCCTGGCAGCGCATCAAAACAATTCATTCCCCACACCTGCTGCTGCTGCCATTTTAAAACGAAAACACGCTTCTATATTGCTCCAAGATTAATTTGCTCCTCCAAAAGGTTGCTCATCTGAACTGCCCTGTCACTTGCTCCCTGCATCATCGTTAATCCAGGAGAGCATCCTGCCATGCAGCTTGACCTTGTCCCAAACCAATGCCTTCAGAAAGCATCGGGAATAAGAGCTTCTCCCCAGACCTGCAGCCCAGAAGGGGCTGGAGTCATCTCTCGCAGGCCCTTACCTTCAGCTTGTGCTCCTTCCTGTTCACAATAACGGCACTGATCTGCTGGTCCATGAATATCAAGATGGTGCAGAGCAGAGCTGGGACGAGCGCAGCCAACACCGTCCACCAAGGGTTGGGACCTATGGGGTTGATGAACCACCCGCGGTCGTCTCTGGTAGGCTGCAACAAAGCCCACACATCAGCATTGTCTCCCAGCCCAGGCACTCCACTGGCTTTCATTTTCCCCTCTGTGATGGGTTGACCCTGGCTGAACACCAGGTGCCCACCAAAGCCATTCTATCACTCCCCCATCCTCAGCTGGACAGGGGAGAGAAAATATAACAAAAGGCTCGCGGGTCGAGATAAGGACAGGAGAGATCATTCACTATTACCGTCACGGGCAAAACAGACTCAATTTGCAAAACATACTCAATTTATTACAAATCAACCAGAGCAAGGTAATGAGAAGTAAAACGAAATCTCAGAACACCTTCCCACCACCCCTCCGTTCTTCCCGGGCACAACTACCCTCCCGGATTTCACCACCAAGCCCCCCCAGCGGCACAGGGGGACAGGGATGGGGTTTATGGTCATCACACGTTATTTTCTGCCGCTTCACCTCCTCAGGACGAGGGCTGATCACACTCTTCCCCTGCTCCAGCGTGGGGTCCCACCCACGGGAGACAGTCCTCCACGAACTCCTCCAACGTGGGCCATTCCCACGGGCTGCAGTTCTTCACGAACTGCTCCAGCATGGGTCCATTCCACGGTGTGCAGTCCTTCAGGAGCACACTGCTCCAGCGCGGGTCCCCCACGGGGTCACAAGTCCTGCCAGAAAGCCTGCTCCGTGGGCTCCTCTCTCCACAGATCCGCAGGTCCTGCCAGGAACCTGCTCCAGCGCGGGGTTCCCACGGGGTCACAGCCTCCTTCGGGAACCCACCTGCTCCGGCGTGGGGTCCTCCACGGGCTACAGGTGGAGATCTGCTCCACCGTGGACCTCCCTGGACTGCAGGGGGACAGCCTGCCTCACCAGGGTCTTCACCACGGGCTGCAGGGGAATCTTCGCTCCGGCGCCTGGAGCATCTCCTCCCCCTCCTTCTTCACTGACCTTGGTGTCCGCAGGCTTGTTTCTCTTACATGTTCTCACTCCTCACTCCGGCGGCAGTTTCTCTCCGTCCCAACTTTTTCCTTCTTAAAAATGTTATCACAGAGGCGTTACCACTATCACTGATTGGCTCGGCCTTGGCCGGCGGCGGGTCCGTCTCAGAGCCGGCTAATATGGGCTCGCTCTCTCTTGAACACAGGGGAAGCTTCCAGCAGTTTCTTACAGAAGCCACCCCTGTAACCCCCCCCCCGCTACCAAAACCTTGCCAAACAAAACCAATACATTCCACCCCTCGCCTCTGTGCATCACATTTTTAAGAACTATCATTAAAATCCACATTCATCACACAAAGTCTTCACTCACATCACAAAAATAATTCCCCACACCAAAATCAAAATAATATCATCACAAAACTGACAAAAGTGGACAATTTACACACACAATCCACCCCTCATCCCTTCACCACAATTACAACAATAAAGATTCCCCACTCATCAAGCAGCTCTTAACTCTCTAGCTGCGTTCAGTCCATGTTTTGCCCGTTACCTCTCTCAGTTACTATCCTTATCTCAAATTCCTCACATGCCCGCATTCTCCACCAAAAAGACTGTGATGGGTTGACCCTGGCTGAACACCAGGTGCCCACCAAAGCCATTCTATCACTCCCCCATCCTCAGCTGGACAGGGGAGAGAAAATATAACAAAAGGCTCGCGGGTCGAGATAAGGACAGGAGAGATCATTCACTATTACCGTCACGGGCAAAACAGACTCAATTTGCAAAACATACTCAATTTATTACAAATCAACCAGAGCAAGGTAATGAGAAGTAAAACGAAATCTCAGAACACCTTCCCACCACCCCTCCGTTCTTCCCGGGCACAACTACCCTCCCGGATTTCACCACCAAGCCCCCCCAGCGGCACAGGGGGACAGGGATGGGGTTTATGGTCATCACACGTTATTTTCTGCCGCTTCACCTCCTCAGGACGAGGGCTGATCACACTCTTCCCCTGCTCCAGCGTGGGGTCCCACCCACGGGAGACAGTCCTCCACGAACTCCTCCAACGTGGGCCATTCCCACGGGCTGCAGTTCTTCACGAACTGCTCCAGCATGGGTCCATTCCACGGTGTGCAGTCCTTCAGGAGCACACTGCTCCAGCGCGGGTCCCCCACGGGGTCACAAGTCCTGCCAGAAAGCCTGCTCCGTGGGCTCCTCTCTCCACAGATCCGCAGGTCCTGCCAGGAACCTGCTCCAGCGCGGGGTTCCCACGGGGTCACAGCCTCCTTCGGGAACCCACCTGCTCCGGCGTGGGGTCCTCCATGGGCTACAGGTGGAGATCTGCTCCACCGTGGACCTCCCTGGACTGCAGGGGGACAGCCTGCCTCACCAGGGTCTTCACCACGGGCTGCAGGGGAATCTTCGCTCCGGCGCCTGGAGCATCTCCTCCCCCTCCTTCTTCACTGACCTTGGTGTCCGCAGGCTTGTTTCTCTTACATGTTCTCACTCCTCACTCCGGCGGCAGTTTCTCTCCGTCCCAACTTTTTCCTTCTTAAAAATGTTATCACAGAGGCGTTACCACTATCACTGATTGGCTCGGCCTTGGCCGGCGGCGGGTCCGTCTCAGAGCCGGCTAATATGGGCTCGCTCTCTCTTGAACACAGGGGAAGCTTCCAGCAGTTTCTTACAGAAGCCACCCCTGTAACCCCCCCCCGCTACCAAAACCTTGCCAAACAAAACCAATACACCCTCCCTCCTTGTGTCAGAGCACCTCCCAGCCCTGGCTTCATGTCCCCCTCTCCCGGGGGCTTCAGCAGTGCCAGTCTCCTCTTTGCAAGCACCTCTAGATACTTCCCCTGTAGGTATCTAGTTTTGGGGCCATCTTCTCGTTTCCAGGAGGAAGCAAGGCACTTGGAGGTGGAAGAGGAGATGGTCACACCACCAGCATCTCCTCCAGACTCAGCCCTGCCCTGCCCCGGCATCACCTTGTGGCACCCCCATGTGCCAAAACACCCCATTACCTTGAACGCATGGGGGACCTGGAGCTTCGGCGATGGGATCCCAACCACAAAGTCAAGGAGCACCATGATGACGATGGTGAGGAAAACAGCAAAGTCGCTCACTGTGGACCGTACCTGGGGCGAGAAACCAGAGGTGAGAGGGGCATGGCAAACAGGGCCGTAAGGTGAGATGCAAGAGTTGCAGACATCCACAACATTAAGGCTGCTTAACCAAATCCCACCACCCCTCTGAGCACATGCAGCCTGATCCCTTGCTTAGATACTGCTGCTGTGTTTGTCCCTGTGAGATCTGGGGTCAGACAATAAAAAAAAGCTTAACTAGGCCAACAAGGGTTGGTTTAAGTCAAAATCTAAAAATAATAATAATAATATTAAAAATAAGAAACCACATGTCTGCCACTACAGCTACACTCACAGCTACAATGGCAACAAGGCACTGAGGCATCCTTTAGTCCTCAAAAGGAAGCTCCTCATTCGAATGTACTTTCCACTCGAGCACATACTGCGCAGAAGGTAGGGTAAAAAAAACCAAACCGAAAACCCCAATCCCCAAAACTTTGGGAAACCTGACTTCCTACTACCTGAGGAGAAGAAATAAAATAAAAAAAAAATCAAACCCCAAAAATCTTCAATCTGGGACAGGTCACGAGGCAGGTGGGAAACGCTACGATGATTTTGCACTCATGGAAATGAGTGTGGGACATCCAAGCTCTTGGAGAGCTTGGCCTGCAAGGGCAACGTTTCCCAGCTTGACCAAGGCAGGGCAAATACTGCTTAGTGCTCCAGGAAAGCCATTTTGGGAAACGAGTGCGGAGATGGACACTGGCCACCTCCTTCTACTTACTCTGGTTGGAAAGTAGCGGCTGGTTTTAAACTTCTTCAAGAAGCTTGACAGGGCAAAGGTGGCGAAGAAGAGGATGCAGCACCAGAAGAACACGTCAGGGGTGTAGGGGCCGTCGCGTCCACAGGCAGGTCCTTGAAACTCCCCACGCAAATACCGACATTCCTGGAGAAACAGAGCGTCAGGACACAAAGGCAGTGCACGTGCGGCAGGGAAACCTCGCATAGCTAGGGGGTTTTGAGGATCTTGGCCCAAGATCCACGACCCTGTAACTGCTCCTGCCAATGGAGATTTATATTTAATGAGCAGCAGCAGCTGAACAAGTGACACATCGAACTACAGAGCAGAGAAATAAGATGTGAGGAGACACCATACGCTAGTAACACATTACAAAAACACTCATCCAGGTGACACTCTCCCATCAGTTGCTTGCATTCATAGCATTGTGTTTCCTTAACTGCATCTGGCTTCAGTCCTGACATCTTCCCGCAAAAAACAACATGCCAGGCTCTCCCAACCCTGTGAAGAAAACCTCATCAGCTTTCCTAACTAAAAAGTAATTCTTTTAAATATTATTTTTAAACCTGGAAAGGGCTAGGATTCACAGGACTAGCGTCATTACATTCACTTCACAGTCCTCCTCAAAATGGGAGGACAAAAGATAATTGACATGACAAACGCCACAGTTGCAGACGTTCCTTCCTGGGGGTGCAGTTCGCACACCTAGGAGCTCATGCATGCACGAATGCGTGACGCCAGGCAGCAGTCTCCTTACGTGCCTCTGACCTCAGGAAGAAACAGGTAACATGAATACTTTTACTCCATTTGCATCCTGAGGACCGGAGATGGAGCCCAAGATTTGCCTAGATGACACAGTCGGTTCCTTTAAGGGATGAAATTGTTCGTTTGAGTTTGGCTTCAAGGACTCCCACAGCTGGCGATTAACTAAGAGGTATGCTACAGCGAGGAGCCCGACACACAGACTTGCAGGACAACTCATCACGCCAGGCCTCTGAGCTTGCAGTTCTCCGCAGGGCCCGGTGCTGCCTGAGCAGGTGGATGGTCTTCCCAGTTCCAGAAATACAAGCTCGTGAATCAAACCCTCCGCAAGCACGCAGGCAAAACTGGCTGCGCTTTAGCGAAGCAAACCAACAACGAGGCTTCCTTTGTTTGGGTGCCTCCTGTCTGACGATGCTCTGGGCTACTTTCTCTTCCTGGCAGTAACAGGAATAAGTTGCTCTCATACCTACCAGCTTCTGACAGAGAAAGAGGATGATCTCGTTCTTGCCTGCTAGGACCAGGGGTGGCAATAACGCAGTCTGCCGAGACTGGAAAGGGATGCCTTGGAGGCAGAAACACGCGGGTGTTCATTACTCCTGGGCACTCGGAATCACGGGAGGTGATGATGCCGAAGGGCCTGATCCGATTCACAAACTGACACACCTTAGGACTGAAAAGGCTTCTCCTTCCACTAACTTACTTTTCTCTGCAACAACAGCCTCAGGAGAGTAACTTCTCCGTAACCCTTTACACTACAGCAACTACAATACTTAATCCTAATGTACCTTACAAGAAAACTACTGCGGTCTTCTCTACTAGAGGGCCAACGCTGCTGCGCCTGTAAGGAGCGCTTTACGTTTTATTAACCTTTTGAAACAACGCACTAGCTTTCCTTGCAATCGCATTACGTGGGCTTCCTGGGACTTTATATATGCACGTTCGTTTTCTCTGGCTAAATCAGATTTGGAACGCAGGGGTGGCCATCTGAAAACACTGCAAAACATTCTTTTTACATACATCAGTTCTCTGGTGAAGGCAACAACTGAGGAGGATCTTCAGCTAATGTAAAACTGCAAAGCTCAGAGGAGTCGTACTCCAGCTAAAGATCTGCGCACTACTGGGCAGGAATGTCAAATTAAGCAACGCCCAACAGATACAAGTCATTGGACCTTTTCTTTTACAAGTAGGAAAGAAAGGGTACACAGAAAGATAGTGGTCTGTAGAAAATGGATGTAAATCATCAAGACTACTGAGGATTACTCGAATCGCTTCCTGGAGAGGCCAAAACAAGAAAGGAAGGAAGAATATTAACAAGATAGCCACAATCCCACCGCCAAGTACAGTTTTCAGGCTTGGGAAAAAAAAATAACATTACAGTTTGCAGGAGTCAGAGCAGGTTCTAGATATTTTGCTTTTCCTCCTCCCCTTCTTCCCCCTGCTCCCTCCCATCACCTTAGAGCACGCTGCCCTAACAGATTCACAGAAACTGAAGTGAACGAATATCTTAACCCTGAATTAACATAGAAGCAATACTATGGAGAGTGGAGGTGTGCTTTTAAATTTAACAAGTTCTACATTTAAGAAGCCTCCTCCTTGCCAGCACAACACATGCAGTATTGACCTGTTTCAAAAATAAACATATTCCCCTTTTTCGGAATATTGACCCAATTCAGTTACAAAGGAACTGTAATTCAGCCCCAACAAACGCCTGCTTTATAAACGGGAAACTTTTTCTAGGAATACCTTTCAGTATTTTCAAAATTGAAAAAGAAATTAACCAATAATTTTCTGTATCAGTTACAATCAGCACATTTTCTTCAATAATATTTGCAATGCTACTACTGTACTCTGAAGATTTGTTTCAACTTAACTAACAGGAGCATTTTTAAACAGGCAGTATATTGGTCTCATTTCCTCGGGAACGGCAGGGGCTTTCTTCTGTCTCAGGAAGAAGATGACAACAACAGAACTCATCAGCTGTCACCAAGCTTGGCCACAAAGTAATGGCGTCATTAAAAGAACATCCCCTGGCTTCCACAGCTTCCCAACTATTAACTACATCTTTTGTAAGCCAGCTTCTCCAAAGTTGTTCACTGCCAGGTATCGGCCAACAATAAAATGCACAGGGAGAGAAAGTCTCAAAGGAAAGCTGAACCCATTCAGAAGTAAACAAATGTCGCACAAGTGTCACTTGGAAATAAGGAAATAGGGTGGAGTGTAAGGAATTACGGCATGCAAGTGTTCTCTGGCATATAGTCTGGCAGGCAGCCATTCTCATATCCTCCACATTCAGGGGCCCCAGCCAGCCATTCTCATATCCTCCACATTCAGGGGCCCCAGCCAGAACTCGGTCAGAGATGAGAACTCTCCTTCCTCTTCAGAAAGGCCCTCTCCTCGCTTAATATGGAACACGTTAATGAAAGGAG
Source organism: Astur gentilis (assembly GCF_929443795.1). NCBI lineage: Eukaryota > Metazoa > Chordata > Aves > Accipitriformes > Accipitridae > Astur > Astur gentilis. The sequence goes on from NW_026060847.1 coordinate 1,186,353, forward strand.
TTACACAGCACGCCACAGCAGAAGGACAGATATCACCCACCCAAGACTCACGCTGTGGTCATGAAGTCTTCATGAATCACCAGGGACACAAAAGTACGATTGAGGAAGGGATGCTGAAGCGGCAATGAGGAGAAGAGGGTGGAAAGAATGGAAGAAAGCAAGGGGCGATGACAGGCTGCCAAACTCAAACAAATGCAGTGCTCTCTCTACCATCAGGAGATCAAACACCTGCAGGCTGCTCAGAAACGTACGCACACTACTGGCAGCGCTGTCCAAAGGGATTACGCTGAGGGAAAGAGCTTGGTCACAAACAAGAGCAACATTTCAAGCATCTTCTGAACACCACACGACACCACAAGACAGACAACACACCTTCCTCTCCAAAATCAACACAGAGAACAAAACAAGGAGGAAGGTTAATCCTCCTAGATCTGACGCTATTCCAGCAGAATGCTAATAAGCAAAGCTAAAGAAACAACTGCGTTTCAATTCATCCCAAAATAAAGTCATGCAGCAGAATTTCAAAGACTCGGCCTACTTCTCCAAAGGAAAAAGGAGACTAGTGTGGCACGAGATTTAATGCAGCTTCAGGTCTGGAGACAGCCTAATTGGCGTGGTGTTCATAGCACAGTCTCTTCAATTCTGCAGCAGCTAACAACAGTCACTTCCAGAGTAAAGCCAGGCCCTGGCAATGCCTGTGCACATCTCATTGCCAAAGCAAATTCACTCACACTCATAAAACCACTCTCTAGGCAGAGGCTTGAGTCATTGCCTATGGCATTTTAGCCCTGCTGCAACCTCACTGGCATGAAAACAGCCCTTTCGGGATGCCACGACACTGTTCTGTTCCTCTGATGCAGGGATACTTCCTGGCTCAAAAGGATCTCAGTCCTAGTTTCTGCACGGGTGCCACCACCTGAAAAGAGACTTCACCTCAACAGTTCAGAACATTTTCCAAAAGCCTCTGAGGGCATCAACCTTGAACTGCTGTCTGATGATGATCACACCCTTGCAACAACATACACAGGGAGCCAGATTATGCTGAGCCGCTGCTTTTTTATTAATACTTATGAATACTATCATTATTCATTTTTTATCAGAGGCTGAGACACCAACAACAACTCATAAAGTTTCAGACCAAGTTTGAGCCCTACAGAACACTCCTTCAGCAGGAGCCAATCTAGAGGCACCTGCTTAAAAATACAACCCTTAAACCTAAGCAGCTCCAGCTCCTTTTTCAGAGCAGCTCAAACTTCTGGAATTATTACAGATCCCAGCCTCCGGCAATTCCCAGTCCCCTCTCAAACTAAAAGCTCCAGAGCTCCTCAACTGAGCTGGTCAAGGTTTTGCCCACTCACAAAAGCACTTGCCCATCATCTCTGTCTGCCTGACTAGCAGACACAAGCAGATTCCTCCAGGGCAATACCCTCAGGGAAAGTCTCTTTTTCACTTCTAAAGGACCATCCTCCTCACTTGTTTTACATCCTCCCCAGCTGACCAGGCTGCTCAGCACCCTGTGCTTTAGTTACTTTGCTGGCTGCTAACTCAAACTTCCCATTGCAGCCTTACCACACAACTGTTACCTCCCACAACCCTCCTATTCCTTGTGCCCTGCACACCCAAAGGCCGCTTTCCTTTCTCTGCCTTGCATGCCAGCAGTACCACAGACTAAAACACTCCCCCTTCACTCTCCTTTCTCAGGCTTGCCACTACAGTGCCTTCTAGAAACTAAGAGCGGCAGTTATCCTAAAAGTCCTGCTCAGCCCCTCTGCCTGCAGCAGAGGCACGCTCTTCTTTCCAAACAGGACAGGTTTGTCACAAACACGTTGGAAAGAGGAGTGGCAGCGCAAGGGGAACCTTGTGAAAGAAAAAATCCCAAGAGCACAACAAACAACTGCTGCCACTGAGAGTTTCCAAAGACTCTTTCCACATCCACACTTGAGCGCCAGATTGCCAGGCCAGCAAAAGGCACATTGCTACCAGCAGACAGCCCAAGAAAGAAGGACATACTTTGCGTACAGAGCTCCACGGCTGTGCTGGTTTTGACTGGCAGAGAGTTAATTTTCCCCACAGTAGCTTGCACGGGGCTACGTTTTGGATTTGTGCTGAAAGCAGTGCTTACCCAGCATCAAGGCCTTTTCTGCTCCTCACCCCACCCCACCAGGGAGTCGGCTGCGGGTGCACAAGAAGCTGGGGGGGGGGGGGGCACAAAACTGGGACAGGTGACCCCAACTGACCTAAAGGATATTCCAGACCACAGGATGTCACGCTCAGCAATATAACTGGGGGAAGAAGAAGGAAGGGGGGACATGCCCAAGTAACTGTTAGGCGTGATGGAACCCTGCTTTCCTGCAAACTAAACACCTGCCAGACAATGGGAAGCAGTGACTCAATTCCTGACTTTGCTTTGCTCGCGTGCACAGCTTTTACTTATTAAACGGTATTTATCCCAACCCGCGAGTTGATTCACCCTTCCGATCCTCTCCCTCCTCCCACTGCGGGGCAGCGAGCGAGCAGCCGTGCGGGGCTTAGCTGCCAGCTGGGGTTAAACCACTACAAAGGCTTGAGAGCTTCTCAGCTGAACACTTTAAATAAAATTTCAAAACACCGTCAGTAAAACCAGCCTCTTTTCCCACTGAAGCACGAAATCCACGCACGGCACTGGAACAGGAGCGCTTTTTACAGCTCCCGTTACTCCCATTACACTCCCGTGCAAGCGCAGTAGCCCCTCGGAAGCGACCGCTTTCATGGTCAGTGAAAGAGGGCAGGAAAAGAGCAGCACCCCCCGTCCCATCCGAATTGAGGGTCTCCTAGGAACTCACTGCTACCGGCAGGCACCAAACTGCAGGCTGTAGCTTCAACACGCTCACCTGCCGATTTGAAGTCCGTACACATGCCTGCCTGCCTGCCTGCGTGAAGAAACCTGGTTTCAGGCAACCGACAGGTACCTGCTGTCGAGGACGTCCTCCTTTCTCCCAGCCGAGGGAAGGAAGCAGGAGAGCCAACGGGACGCGACAGCTCTGGAAACGCCACTGCCGACCTCCCTGAAGCTCCCTCCAGGGCCTCTTGCCCCGGGGGCTGCCAAGAACGCCCGGGCAGGACTGTGTCGCAGCCCGCCACCCACGCCAGGCTGGGAGGGAGGGAGGGAGGGAGGGAGACCCCCGGCGGCTGCGGGTCCCTTCCCTGCGGGGACAGCCGGCAGAAACTCCTTTTTTTTCCGTCCCCTTGAGCAGCTGCACCGCCACCGCCCGCAGCTCTCGGGGGCCACAGAGGGTTATTCTGCTCAAGAGGAGGAGGAAAAACAAAAGAAAAGAGAAAGCCCCAAACCCAAACGTAAAGGAGCCTCAGCGCTGGAGGACGAGCTCTCCTCTCTCAAAGCAGCCTGGGGGAACCACGGGCAGAAGAGGCGAACCCAGCCCTGGGCTTGGGGTTTGAGGACTGCTCACCGCTTCCCCAGCCACCCTCCCTGGGTGGAGAAGTTCTGCAGCACGTTGAAGGCAGAGAGCAGGACCCAGCTCTGCACCACCAGCGCTTTGCCGGGACACAGGCAGCCTGAGCAGAGCCTGGACCTCCCCGTACACCTCACCGCAGACAGCCAGAGCACACCCAGACACCCAGGCATCCTCCACGTGGAGGCCACTTCCCACCCCGGCTGGCCAACGCAACGCGCTGCCTACCTTCTTCAAGGACGTCAGCGGTTTGATGCTGACGAAGACCATCTTGTTCTTCTGGACATGTTTCAGGATGAAAGCATCCTTGGCCAGGTTCTCGTCAGAGAGGTGGAATTCCACCTGGGACACAACCCTCCTGGCCAGCTGCCAGTCAGGGATGCAGTAGCTGCAGTCCAAGAGATCAGCCCCCAGAACATAGCTTGCATTGCAGAAGCTCCCGGCAAAGCAGCAGGGACACGGGTGTGACTTGGTGGCCTTTGGGATGTGCAGCACTGCCCGGTCCCAGCCACAGCGGTCGGTGCAGATGGCAGAGTCTTGAGGAGCGGGGTGGCTCAGCTGCGCTCTGAAATGAAACGGAGTTTTATGCTTTTAGAAGCGCGCTTGCCTTCACGCCCCCAGCATCGGTCCCTGCCACAAGTTACGCAGCACATGGCCTTGCACAATCTTGCAGCCAGAGGTGCCTCACGAACAGAGCGCAATCTCTTTGATTACCAGGATACAGGCCAGGAGAGATCTTTGGCCTCCGGTTCACGGCAGTTGTCCCGACTCCCCCAGGCCACACACTGTTCACACAGTGGGAGCGAGAGGCCTGTGTCCTTGGTACCCTTGGGGTGTCCTTGCTAGCGCCGAATCCTCCAAGCACGAGGAGGGGATGTACTAACCCCATCCCTGGGGTCCCGTAGAGCGCAAACAGCCCCAGCGCCCCGACACCGGACGTTGGGCAGAATCCAGTCCTTTTCTGGGAGCACGCGGCGGCGGGTACCGTCTCCTCCGGGGTGTCACGCACCCAGGGAAAGGGCCACCCCCTCCCAGGGGGATCCAGAGCTGCTGCTTTTCCCAGCAGGAGACTGAAAGACCTGACAGCACTACTGGAGCGAGGGCTGGGGGAAAGCGTGCCACCGAGCGACACCGCGTGACCTTCCTTCACGCCCTCGACGTCCTTTTTCCTATATCTACCTCGCTCCGGTCAACGCAGCGAACAGAATCGCAGGCAACGGTCACAAACGCATTTGCCATCTGGCGCAAAGAGGCTGCGGCTGCAGCTTGGTGCCCACTCGGCTCGGCTGAATCAACTTGTTCTTCTTCCCCCACCGGAAAAATACTGTTGAAAGCAAAGAGCATTTGCACCTGCAGACCCCGAGAGCCGCCTGTAGGCCCTGGGCGCACCCCAGCCTCCCTTAACCCTTTCCCCCCCAGGAGGAGCTGGGGAGGCTCTTGGGGGTGGGGCGGAACACAGGGAGCCCCCGCCTTCCTTCCGGGGAGACACCAAAGAGTCCTTGGCAGCCAACAGCCAGAAGGGACCATGGCGCAGCCACCAACGCAGCTCCCACTGCCTGGGCCCTGGGGCCCCCCGGCGCCCCAGATTTTCCAGCCATTCGTGCTCCCCAAAACCTTCTACCCTCGAGGTAGGGACCAACGCCAAGCCCTGCAGCCCAGGGACGCTCTTGGGGGGCAAGAGCAGAGGTGACCGCCGGCCATCGCTCCTGTCTCATTCTCTCAGGCTCGGCCAACCTGTGCCGCCTGCCTGCGTGGGAGCAGCCCTTCCCTGCACCCCGGGCCCCGCAGGCACCACCAGCAGGTATGGCACCCCAGTCTGCTTTGGCACCTTCGCCATCCCCATCACACCCGTTCCCCCGGCACTTTTCGCATGGGGGTTCAGCAAGCCCCGGTGAGCATCCTTGCCCTCGCCTGGGCGGCGCGTGCCCAGTAAAACCCATCTGCAGAGAATTCCCCAAATATCTGGGGCCACCTCTCCCCTTTCACCTCCCCGATGTGAGTCTCCATCCCCGATTTGCAACCCCGTCCCACCGGCACAGCGGCTCACCCCGTGGGGATCGCCCCGGCCACAAGCTCCCCACGCCCCTGGCCCAGAGCTGGGGGATGTCGGCCATCGGGGCCGGCTCGGCGGGTGCCCCTGGACAGTTCCCCCGGCCCAGCACGGCTCCCCCTCACCCACACAGGTCTGCAGAGGGCTCCATGTGGCTGCCTCTTCGACCCCCGGGTCTTCCGCATCCAGTGGACAACCACCGACCTGCCTCCACCGGCCACTGCCACGCTTGGCCAAGGCGCCGCTTCTCTGCCGGGTGCTGCCCTGTGGGGTCCCGGGGGCTGCGGGGCCCCCCTGGCCTGGGCAGCCACAGGGACCCCCCAGGGCCAACCATGATACCTCGCACCCTACAAAAATCAGAGGAGTGGGGTGGCCCCAGACCCTCCATTGCTGCTGACAGCCATCCCCAGCTACCAGCACATCGAGGGGCAGCTGGCGAAGATCAACATCTCCAGCGCGGCCAACCCTGCGGGGGCACCCCCAGGCAGCGACGTCCCCCCCAGCCAAGCCCTTGGAGATGCCCTTGCCGTGGCTGAGAAAGTGGCTCTCCAAGAGGCCCTAATGCTCTTTGATTGCTCCCTGGGCGGGCTGGCAATCAGCCAGCATGCTCCCAGCAGCAGCCCCATGCCTGGGGACGCTGGTGGCACCGGCGCAGACACCCCCGACTGCGACTTCAGCTCGCTCTCGCTGCCTGAGGAGATGCTCACCCCCGACTACTGCATCCCTGAGCTCAGCGACGCCATGCTGAGCCTCAAAATAGTCAACGGCGGCGGGATGGAGCCCCAGGAGCCGTGGCAGGATGCGGGGATGGACCTGCCACCGTCCCCACCTGCCACGGCAGGCAAGCGGAGGAAGAGGCAGGCGCAGAGCTCCTTGCCGATGCCACCCAGCAAGCGCAGGGCTCTGGCAGCCAATGTGAGGGTGTGAGGGGGGGATGGGGATTAGACAGGGGTGAGAGGGATGGAGATGAGGGGAGTGGGGGGTGGGAGTGGAGGGGGGGTATTTGTCGAAGGGGGGGCCAGGGAGGGGGCTAGGGAGGGGTTAGACCAGCTTGGATGGGACCTTTTCTCTTGTCTTTTCAATTAAAAGCTCCTTCTCCAGAACCGCTCCGTGCCTGTGTGGGACGGGGAGGGAGAGCAGGGGGCACCAAGAAACAGCACCCAAGAGGTGCAAAAGCCCCACTGAGCCCCCAATCCGAGCCAGCAAGCCACGAGGGGAACCCAGCCACCCCCAGGGCCCAGTCACCACCAGCGGGGCAGGCTATGGTGGGGCGGGACACGGACGACTCCCCTCTCCCCTTCCCCAGGGGTGGGGAAGCCAGGACAGACAGGTCCCTGCAGGACTCACGGACACGGCCCCACGCAGAAAGCAGCACAGAGCCCCAGCGACAACGACAGACCTTGGGGGCCGGGGGGGACAAGGACACGCATGACAGCGAGGCCTGCAAGGCCTTCGTCTTGAACACCACCAGCGTCCCCTCCAGCGGGGACAGGGCTCGGTGCACAGCCCTTCAAAGCCTCAAGACCATCACGGCCTTCCTCGGGTCCCAGCGCACTCAGACCCGGAGAGCCCAGCTTTGCCTCACTGACACAGCAAAATAACCCCCAATCACCCTAAGAATGGCGAGGGAGGGAGCTGCAGGCCAGGCAGGGACCCTCCTCCACTTCTCTGGCTGCACCTTGGGCAGCTGTAAGACCAGCAAGGAGGGAGTAAAAATCAGAAAGAAAAAAAAAAAAACAAATCACTGCACCAGCCAGAAAGTGCCTGGAAACTTTATCAAATGGTACATTTCAGCTTGGGGGCTTGAAGATTTACACCCATGTACCAGTAAAGCTCTCCATGCATGCTACAATTTGGTGGGAGCAAGATTTGTGGATATGTCTGCACCCAAAACGCAGCAGTAAGTGGCATCCTTTAACTGCTGTTCTTCCCAAGCCCATTTACCTTTGCAGAAAAAGGGATTGTCATCCTGCACATGGCACAAAGCAAGACACATGCAGCCTATGGTGGCTGAGAGGGTTATTAGGGAATAAATGCATTGAGCTGGTAAATTCAGCCACCAGCACTTTAAATCAGACACTGAGTCCCAACTCAAGCAGCGCTCGCTCTCCTCCCTGCCATCACGCCTCACCATCGAGCTATTAAAGCCGTCCCATTGTACCAGCTGTCCCAAGGCTGGCCCACAGCATCTGCCCAGCTTCAGCAGGCACCAAGGCCAACCCTTACGCTTCCCCTGCCTGACCCTCCGACTCAGCTCCAGCCCTTCTGGGGCAGCCCGTGCAATTTGCCATGAGCTGCTGTTAACACTCACGGGCCCAGTGACAGTACTGGATTTACTCCAGTTTATGTCAGGAACAGTGAGCTCAGCCAGGACATTCGGATTCTTCCCATCCTCCCACCAACCTTATTCATAAACAGGGGTTTGTTTGGGGTTTTTTTAAACGCCGGATTTTAGGTAGATGTAATTACTGTGAAATGCAGCAAGAGGTCAGCAGACTACATCATCACACAGACGGTCCAGGAGATGAGACGCCCTGAGCCGGGACAACAGTCAGCCCCTTCCACTGTTCAGCCCCTGGAAACATTTTGAGAAAACCAGAGGGTCGGGCTGCTCCAATACAGCTCTCACACTCCTGGCTCTGGAGCCTTCATCTCACATTCCCCACATCCCTTCGGCCTTTCTAATCACAGGCTTTAAGGTCACGACATACATCGGTGAGCAAATATTGATTTGCCTGCACTGCCTACAGATCATAATCTAACTCCACGCACCTTAAAGAAGCTCAGCACACACTCCACGTTCTTACAGCTGCTTTGACTGCAGTTCAGTCTCTAGTGCATTACCCTTATTTATAATGCCAGGGCTTCAGCGTGGTGCCTCAGGCACTCTAAAATTATTACAGGGCCCTTTTGACTTTCAATTCCCTTCTATTCAATTCCATTTTTATTTGCCACCAGAGACTCCCATTGACCAGCGGTGGAAGCCAACCGTGCGCAGGCAGACGGCACTACTGCATGTTAAGCCAATCCTATAGAAATTACTTGCACGTGGCTCAACACAACGCGTCATCTCAGTTTGAATGAGAAACGCCGCGTCTGGAAGAGCAGGTGGCAGAGCGCTCCTGGGTGCAGCTGCCTTGGAGAGATGAGTCATCCAGGCTTGGAGCAGCACCGGGGGTGCTCAGCTGCAGCCCCTCGACAGTGCCATCTGTCCGGCTGATGCAGCCATCATTTTAAAAAACGGCGAAGGAAAGCGACTTTAAGAATCAGAGCTCCGGTGAAATCAAACTTCAATTATTTACCAAATCTCACTTTTACAGTCACCTAGCAGCAAACCAGTTTCCACAGCTGGTACAAAATATTAAAACCATCAAAATATTTAGACATACCATACAGAATGTATGGAAATATGCTATCAATTCCCCCCTTCCTGTTTGAGGCTACTAATTCTTTTAGTAGTCTCACCTGAACGTAGCTTGCGTCACAGTTGCGCACAGCATTCTTTATCTCCTTCCGTTCATTTATGCTAACATTAACAGGCTGTATTTAAGAGAAATGCTACTAACTTAGACAAATCTTTAAGTTGACAGCTTACTTAGCTGTATTTAGGAATACATGAACTAATCTACAACCATGCTGTTTTAGAAGAAGGTACCTTTCATATTCCTGGGTAAAAAAAAACATTACATATGAAGACATTCTATGTACATTTTATTTGATGGATATATCCTTTCAGCAGTGTTTTTTTTTAATATAATTACACCATTTCTTCAGCTAGAGAAAACAGTGAATTGCAGAACTACAACAAATGGATTCCTGAGGATGACAGGGAGGAGGTATTTTGTTAGCGAGTTATTGATGGTTTTATTTGCTTCTTTCTTATTTAATCTAGTGATGACTTTCCCCTTTGCCTGTTCTCCGCCAGGATTCACTCTAACAGCTGGTGACCAGGCAATCACACTCACTCAGTAAGTTATCAAATACCAGGGGCCTTCGTTTGCATAGCCATGTTAATCTGGTGTTCACAGCACATCCTTCAGTTCACTTTTAATAAATAAATCCCATTTATTTAATAAAGAAAGAAAGAAAGAAAATAGCAGAGGGGAAGGAAGGTTGCTGTGCTGCTTTACAAAGCAAGCAGTAGCTCAAGCAGCCTCAGAAGGGACGGTTCTGCCCCCTCTACTGAACAGAACAGCATCCTCCTCCGTGAGCACTACTGCTGCTTTCACGAATAGGCCCTCTGAAATAAGGTGCTCAGTGTAAGGGTGAAGAAATCGAGCCCCAAATCAGTTTACTGCTGGGCCAGTTCCTGGCTTTGCATTTCCCACGACAGTCAAAAGGAAAATGCATTCCTGCACTCCAGAGACAACATTTTTGATTTTCAGGCAAACTTTTTTCTCCTGTACCGCCAGACCCTGGAGCCTGATGCATGGTTAGACTTTTTCTAACCTTGACACATCACTGCTATTGCAAAAGTTCCAACAAATTCCTTTTGCTCTCTGTTCAAGGAAAGTTTCACCAATCTCCAGGAGAAAACAGCAGCCCCAGTTTAAATCCAGCCTGCGCTTTCTCTGCATGGACAGTATGAAAGAAAAAACAAGAGGTGAAATGTAAGCTAAAGTACTGCTGGTTTCCTAACCGACTAAAAGCATGAAGACCCCATCCTTGAAAGAACACCGTAAATGACCCTGTGACAACAAGCACAATCCCACAGAGGTCACCAGATGCAGAAACACATCCTTCTTTCTCCAGCACCTTTTCCCTTGGCCCCCTCCAAATGCTGCCCGTGCGGGCTCCAGCTGCCTCCTACCTCTGAAGCACCTTCTGCCACAGCAGCAATGTTCTTCTGCAGAGTTCGACACCTCTGTCACCCCAACCTCAATCACAGGATAAATAAAGGGCCTGACAAAGTCTACAATGGGTCCATCTTTCTCAGCCTTGTCCTCTTTTTTAAGCTGCGGGGCTCTTTTCTAAACGACGTTTTTCTAAGTAGAGCTGGGAGATGAGTGTTGGAAATCGGTGTCAGGAGCTGGGGCTGGAAGAGAAGACAGGAGTTTTGAGCTGGAAGGCACGGGAGCCTGGGAGGGGGCAGAAGAGGGGCTCTGCAGCAGGGCGAGGGGCTCTGCAGTGAGGGGCTGCCAAACAGGACGAGGCGCAAAGACGCCTGCGATGACGACTCACTGGGCAACTCTTTATTAGCGACTATAGTCTCCGTTATCACTCCCCTTCCACCTTCTGGAAGGAGCGGGGCGGCAAGATTCTCCCTGTGGGAAGCAGTCTGGGACAGGACGTGGGGGACACGTGGGGTTTGCAGAAGGGCTCTGAGCAACAGGGGCAAGGCCCTTCCCTCCGTGCTGTGCCCCCACACTTACATCTGGACACCTGTGGCCAGGGCTACACTTGGGGCTGGAGTACGCAGGCAGGAGCCCTGCTGCCAGCTCACCCCCTGCTTACACACCTACCCCACGCATAGCACTGCTGCCTCCTTCTCCTTACCAAGGAAGCAACAGCCATAAGCTACCTCTCCAGCATGTGCAAGCAGGGCAGTACACTTTGAAACGCGTTTCCTCTAAAAACACCCCAGACAAAACAGATGCCAAGAGCGACAGTGTCGTTCTCTGCCTCCAAAGAAGCGGGGTACTGCTGAGACTGTCCACTGCACACACAGAGAGCGCTTTCCACCAGCCGTACAAACACACCCTCACCAGGTATTGCCTGTTCATTAATTACTTGCACTAGCAGATCTTCCCCACCTCGACTTTTGGAATGTTGGGCCATTATGGGACTTGGATTCCTCCCAGTACCAGGCAACAGCATCTTTTTAAAGAAATAAAAATAGCACTGATACATGGGTACACTACCTCTTATATTACTAGAGCTACCACAGAACACATCATTGGTAGAATTCCACTCAGTCTGGTCGACTTACCCTCTCGATGATTTTTTGAGCCCTTACATCTTACCAGTTTACTGAAAAGGCACTTTTTTTTTTTGGACAAAAGCCCAAATAAAATACTTCGCAGTCCATGTAATTCTCGGCCTTCCTATGTTCCTGTATGTCTCCTTCTCTAAAGCGGATAAATAAATCATGCATTTGGTTTTCAAGTAATGCAATCAAATGCCAGACAGACATCATCTAACCCAAGAACCCATTAACTGACCCAAGCTTTGCTCCCCACGAGACCAATGTTTTAACAGGCTCAAGATTTAAGTGCATTTTATCAAAACTCTAACATACATACCTATGTATATATCTCATCCCTTCTGCTCTGAACAGGACCAGGGAAAAACTGAAAAAACTTAATTCCAATAATTTACTCCAGAGCTGTCTTGTAGCTCAACAGGCTGATTCACAGGTCAAAGAAACTCGCAACAAAATAGCACCAGAGCTATTTTCATTCTCCCTTTCCCAAGACAGAGTATTGCAGTTATGTTTGCCAATATTCACCGTTTACACCAATTAACCAAACTTCCTTATTATTTATAACTTCTTGGGGTACGATTTCATCGCTGTTACACATATGCCCCTCTGCCTCGCACTAGAACCATGGATCCTACTTGAGGTTGCTCACCGAGTACAGTACGATTTCGCCTTGGTACACTTAGAAATATCTTTGTGAATGGTATTTCACAGCATGCTCTTGCATGTCCCCTTCAGTTAGCAAAACATCATGGATATGCTCTACGTATCTGTACTCCTAAACTTGTCCTCTTCATGTAAAACTGATTTTAAGTCAAGCTGTTATGCAGCTGTTCCATAATCAAATTGCATACCATAAAAGCTGATGTAGAAAGTATTACCACGTTGCAGAAGGTAAATAGTCATAGATTAAGCTTGTTCTCCTTAGCTTGAAAAACTAGGCAAGTGTATTGGTTTTGTTTGGCAAGGTTTTGGTAGCGGGGGGGGGTTACAGGGGTGGCTTCTGTAAGAAACTGCTGGAAGCTTCCCCTGTGTTCAAGAGAGAGCGAGCCCATATTAGCCGGCTCTGAGACGGACCCGCCGCCGGCCAAGGCCGAGCCAATCAGTGATAGTGGTAACGCCTCTGTGATAACATTTTTAAGAAGGAAAAAGTTGGGACGGAGAGAAACTGCCGCCGGAGTGAGGAGTGAGAACATGTAAGAGAAACAAGCCTGCGGACACCAAGGTCAGTGAAGAAGGAGGGGGAGGAGATGCTCCAGGCGCCGGAGCGAAGATTCCCCTGCAGCCCGTGGTGAAGACCCTGGTGAGGCAGGCTGTCCCCCTGCAGTCCAGGGAGGTCCACGGTGGAGCAGATCTCCACCTGTAGCCCGTGGAGGACCCCACGCCGGAGCAGGTGGGTTCCCGAAGGAGGCTGTGACCCCGTGGGAACCCCGCGCTGGAGCAGGTTCCTGGCAGGACCTGCGGATCTGTGGAGAGAGGAGCCCACGGAGCAGGCTTTCTGGCAGGACTTGTGACCCCGTGGGGGACCCGCGCTGGAGCAGTGTGCTCCTGAAGGACTGCACACCGTGGAATGGACCCATGCTGGAGCAGTTCGTGAAGAACTGCAGCCCGTGGGAATGGCCCACGTTGGAGGAGTTCGTGGAGGACTGTCTCCCGTGGGTGGGACCCCACGCTGGAGCAGGGGAAGAGTGTGATCAGCCCTCGTCCTGAGGAGGTGAAGCGGCAGAAAATAACGTGTGATGACCATAAACCCCATCCCTATCCCCCTGTGCCGCTGGGGGGGCTTGGTGGTGAAATCCGGGAGGGTAGTTGTGCCCGGGAAGAACGGAGGGGTGGTGGGAAGGTGTTCTGAGATTTCGTTTTACTTCTCATTACCTTGCTCTGGTTGATTTGTAATAAATTGAGTATGTTTTGCAAATTGAGTCTGTTTTGCCCGTGACGGTAATAGTGAATGATCTCTCCTGTCCTTATCTCGACCCGCGAGCCTTTTGTTATATTTTCTCTCCCCTGTCCAGCTGAGGATGGGGGAGTGATAGAATGGCTTTGGTGGGCACCTGGTGTTCAGCCAGGGTCAACCCATCACAGCAAGTTAGAGATCAGGACTTCTAAAATTAATCAAAACCTTGGCGGATGTATTAACAAAAACAAAGCTCAGTGTTTTAAAGAAAATAAAAGGAGTCTGCTTTAGTTCAAGCTCTGCTAAAATTACCTGGTGGATAGGTGCCTAACGTGCATCCTGTGCCAGACACTGTATGCACAGAGACCTTTCTTATACACTTTCTTAATTACCTGCACTGCTTATCAGTATTCATTCCTTCATATAGGCATACTCATTTAGAGCAACTTATCTTAGTAGGGCTATTTTCATCACAGCTTGCTTTGAATACCATCTCATTGGCAACATCAGCTGGTCAACCCTTAGGTATACATAGGATTCCCACAGGTACCCGCACCTACAGAATCTGGCATTTGTGAGACAATGCCTGTGCAAAGGCTAACGAGGTGGCTAAAACAGTCTCATTTGGTGCATCCAGGATGGGTGCTGCATCCTCTATCCACAGCGCAGACAAACACAGGACTAAGATGCACGTGATACAGTGAATTTACTGGGTGAGAAGGGAGAAAGCAGAAGAGGATTTGCCTTCTGAAACGGGACAGTACTCTTCTCAAGAGCAAGAGCTGCTGCTTTTATTAACTGTTTTCAAAAATCTGCAGCTAAGAGGACTCCTTTGAGCTGAGTACTTAACAGTCCTTCTCCACTTGTACATACTTGACAAATACAAGGGTATTGCCCCTGAGGGTGTGTTTTGGCTTCATGGGGGGTTTGTTTGTTTCTCCAGAAGAAATTGCCAGGAAGTAGTAAATGCCAGCAGCTCTTCAAGTATGCTTGTGTGTTTCTGCATGGTTTGTAGCCCTGCCTCCAAAGGAAAAACACATGCACACAGTTTAGCATTGAAAATACTTCACACTGTACTGATGGCTTTTTTTCTTCTGAATCTCAGTTCGTAATTGTTGGAAGCAAGTTTTCTAGTCATAAAGTTAACTGAGCTATTGGAAAAACCTGCTGTATATTATCTTTACACTGCTATCCACCAGCATGGAACTTACTGTCCTGTAACTACATACCTCAGATTCTAAAATACATATGCATGTGTTCATTTCAAATGATCAGTTAGTCATTTCATAGCTGAAGAAACATATCTCAACATGAGAAAACAGGTATACACCTACTCACTCAACTGCAAGGTGTAAGCTTCACTGCAACACACCTTATAGTTTTAGTTTCTTTCCAGAGGTGAAGATGACAACAGAAAGGCTAGAGTCCAAGGCTGTTTTCACCTACCCTGAATGTTATTTCAAGTTATTGCTCTGTGATTAATACAAAGATTACACAGTGATGTGGCTTGAAAGGCTGACCATCTTTCACGCACTCTGCAGTGTGAGGTTTTGTACATGAATCATAGAGAAATGGGAATCAGCACAGGTAGATCAGTGATTTGTCTGTCACACGTACAACAAACTGTTAAGAGGTTAACTGGCAATTTGTTTCATTTTTATCCTTACATCTCCACCACTGGTAAGCCAGTTGGGTGAGACCCTTCATTTCTGTAATTCTAACTGGTTTACACTGTACTCAATATTTCCATCTCTAAACATGGGCCCACTCAAAACAAACAACTGATTTCAGGTTTTAAAAACACTTTTTGAGTTTTAAAACATCTCTAAGTTTTACAGCAGTCCAGTTGTATGTGCAACTCCAAAACATCCCTCGCCTGTAAATCCACCAGTCGGATGCTCATTTACATCATAGGTCTTTCACCAAGCGCAATGTTCCTGAGGTGGGCACAATGCGATATGTGCCAGTGTAGACTCTTTTCCATTACCAGGGAAGGTAAAGAGATGCTTTAATATCACTGAAAATTCAGGCTGGATGGAAAAACACACAAGTAGAAAACGCTGATTTCAAAAATGCCAAGGTATATCCTTTCATTGCCCACATGGAAAAAAAACATAGACCAGGTATGGCTATGGAGATCTCTTCCTCCACCCCACTACTGCCTAAAAGGACAACGGGCAGATTTTTCACGCTGCTTGGGACCCACAAAGATCTATAATTTGCTATTATGTTTCTGCATGCAGCCCTCTGCATCATGTGGGAGCAAAGACATGCTCCTGCTGCCTTGCAGCCCTGCCACTTCACAACTCCCAGGATACCTCAGAGCTCTGCACATCCACATCGGTTCTCCTTGGGTGGACATTCCCAGAGGAATTATGCTCCTGTGAGCACGCAAAGCCGCGTAATCCAAGCCACCTGAAGGAGACACAAAACAATTGTACATTTTCTCCTTAATAAACAGTCCTTCTGGACACAGAAGTCACAGACTGTCTCTGCTCGGCAGCACGTGGGATAACTGCGCATCAGTCACATCCTACATGTTCTCCGTGTTGTTTCTTTCTTTTGCAGCGCTTGCAGATATCCACTGGGGAATATGGTAATCCCAAAACACTGCTGCCTCCATGCTACACGGTTTCACCATTCATCAACATTAGCTGTGTTCATGCATGATAAAGTATTGGCTTATTTGTACAGGAAGGAAAGACAAATTAGGAAGTTTGTGTACTAACACTTTATCTGCCCTGGCTTTGACACACCACACCCTGCCCTCTTCTAGAACCGCAGTACCAAAAAAAAGCTATGCAAAAATGACACGTACTCTCTGCTTCTAGTCTGCTTTCTTTTCCCCACCATCAAATCCCTTCTCAGAGATATGAGAAGACAAGCAATGTCGAGAGCGCCTGGAAGGTTACCTTACTGCTTTTCCAACAAATTATATGGCTGCCTGCCTCTGGAAAACATTTGGGGAGCTGCATCAACATGCGAGGAACCTCAAAAGGAGGAGGGAATTTTTGACTGCTCTAATTGTCACTCTGTCCTGAAATTGAGACCTCCAGCACAGCAAAGACCTCTGACACCAAACAGAATCAGCAATGAACAACCACCAAGATGGTTTCCCACACAAACCTCAGTCCTGCCCTTGGCAAACTGCAGGCAATTTGCTTAGAGAAGAAATTTTCTTAAGCTGTCAACTGGGCAACAAAATTGCCATCAAGGAAAAAACAAATGCAACAGTATCTGCATGCAGATGCCAAAAAGAGAGCACTAGGTTCTTCTTCCAGGAGAAGAACCAAGAGAGACGCTATAGACTAGGTTCATTCAGTAAAACCAGCTAACAGCATCTGACTTCTCCTTTATCACTCTGATACGCACCTACTTACTCCTAACTTACAGTGGACAGAGTAAATATGGTTTAAGAATTACTTGTTCTCAAATTTCACTTATATTCTTAAAAGTACAGGACTTCGGGCATAAATCTGCCACACAGGACACACCTGTTTCCCATCTATATTCAATCTAAAAGCAGCCTTTCTTGAAATGATCATAAATTACACATTGACACTTGGCAGCCTTTGTTAAAAACAGAAACCTACCACAGCCTCATCACAGCTCTCTGTTGCCATCTCCCCACTTCTGTAGCTAAACACACCCAGTGTGGCAAAGCAGCTGCATCATTTACTGTTCATTAAGAGGTAGACATGATGCAGCAGGTGCATGTCAGGTTTTGTCCATTACTTCACAATTACTTGTTCTGAATATTTAACCCACATTTTGGGAGGTGGAATGAGAACCATTTATCTAAATCAGAATGATTCTCCTGAGGAATATTTTCCCCTCCTGCACCTCTTTTATACCCCCCTTCCCCCCAACCTCATAAACTATTACATTCTCCTGGATCACCTTATTAGTACTCAGCTATTAATAGCAGACTCCACAAACTCCTCACTCCTCAATTAATGTTGCTCAGCCAAAGAGCCCATGCTTGAAAGGGCTCAGGATGACTACAGAAACCTCTCTGTTGCAGGAACTAACAACCTTGAAAGATACCTTAACGAGGCCAAGAAGATCTCCTCAAGTTTATTAAAAAAAAATAAAATGTGCTAACTCATCCAAATGCTTGCATGAATTTGGACCAGTTTCTGTCAAACTTCCCCTTGTTCTTGGTTGCCTAGGAGTCACTCTTAGATTTTAACCCAGCCACCTTTGCACACAGGATTTGTCCAGAATTGTAAGTTTCCATTAAAATGCAGAAAAACCTTGAAAGCTAACGTTATTTCCATTTTCTATACAGACTGGTACACTTGTAGAAAAAGCTCCACTGTCCAGAAGGCTGTTGACCACAGCCTTCGTTTGCAGCTTGAACTACAGCCAATCCAGATCACTGAAGGTGAGGACAAACACTCTGAATTTGACTCACAACATCATAAAAAGTCAGGGTAGCAAGTCAAGCACATGCCAAATAATTTACTTTTTACATATATGACTTCATTCTCCACAAGGATGAATCAGCTCAGCAGCAATTTCATACTAGTGGCAAAATACAAGACTAACACATAGCAGTAGGTATCTTGCAAGTGCCACCAAAATGTGAAACACAAATATAGGCAACTTGCTGTATACAACTGATCACAAACTCTGGCATCTGAATAACAGGAAGGTGAGCTGGAAGATCTATGTGTTACACCACCCGCACAATTCTCCCACCAACAGGGCTCCTCTCTTGCCTGAGAACAGTAAATTCACACTGGGCTACTGCAAAACTATCACCAACAATTGAAATGAGAAAAGGTTGTGGTATTTAATTAGGAATTTTTAAAAATGCCATCCATTAAATATAAACTGTCAGGACTTCATTCTTTCTGCCTCAGTGTTGTTCATTGAGCCCTTCTTTGCTTTCTTGAATAATAGCCATGAATTTTGGGAAGGGTGCAGAGAGGATTACTTAAAGTATAGCAAGGGCTGTGTCCCGTGCCAGAAGCTTTAAAAAAAAAAAAAACGAAAAAGAAAAAGAAAAAGAAAAAGAAAAAAAGAAAACAGAACTGTGGCAAATGCAAGGAATGACAACTTCAAATCTGCAAGCGCACAAGTGATCAACAAATGCTGGTTGATAGCCTAACGTGGTGAGTAAAACAATCACAGTACGCCTGCTTCTGCCCTGACAAGGGCCAAATGAGAGAACAACCATCAGCCAGGGGTCATGGGCAAGCCATCACTTCTGCACAAAATTAAAGTACAATGGAAACAGGCTGAAGAAAGAGAAATACACAGAATGACAGTGTGGAAAGATGCCCCTCTGCCTTACTTCAGATGTTCATCTAGAGGAAGCGAAGGAAGAAAACAACAGCTATTCTATTCGTGATTTCCTGCTGCTGCAGGAGTGCCTGAACTGGCATGATAACATCTTCTTCCACCCAGGTGTGCTAGAAAGGGAACGCTGCACACATCAGTTACTGAATTAAATGTAATAGATGCAAGTAATAAGTTCATAAACTGATCTCTAAATCACTGCTATTTTGTGGATAGACAAGGTCAGAGTCTCCATCCCTGTATTTCATCTACAGGCTTGCAGTCCATTTGACTCTCACTTAAAAGTTATTCATGATTTCACTCTTGAACTGAACAGCAGGGAAATAAAAACGGACTTCTTGCATCCCTAGCCCCATGGTTACTTGCAACGAATCCTAAAAGGATGGTCACAGTGCACGTTTTTAGGGTTTTATCTGCCATTTGACAACACTTCCAGCTACCCACTAGTCAGATAAACACTAACATCAGCCACTGCGTAGAGGTCTGGCTTACCAGAGCTATCGCTCCTCTGTCATTGGGTCTTCTTGTCCACAGCTTTTGTAGAGCCCCAGCAAAACAGCCCTCTTCTCTCCCGTTGCATATACATAATGGGCAGCTACACTCATCAGCTAGTCACAGACCTGTGGCACATGAAAGAGGAGCTGGGCATGACCTTCAGCATCAAAATCACCCGCCTCCACGCTCAGAGCGGTGTGGCAGCCTGTGTGCCCTCAGTGAGGAGCGAGGCTCTGCAAGCCAACACAGAGAGAGGGGAATGCGCTGCCTCCTATCATGGACGCTACCCTCACACCCTCATCAGTGTTAATTGTGATTCTCCTGTAGCAGCATGAACTACTCCTATCAAAGAGGTAATGACAACAACAAAACATTTGAAACCAACTTCCTGTATTCTACATGAGAGTGAAAAATACGTGCTTTCCTCCAAACGATGCTGCTTGGTTTTTTCTTCCTCCTCCTTTTTTCCCCCTTTTTGCTTAGTATTCAGCTGTGGGTTTTGCAGCTCCTCAGAGATGAGCACAACATAGCCGGTTCCTCACTGGACCTGTTCATGACAAACTTCACTGCCAGTTTCTAATGCTTCTTCTAGCAGCTAAGTTTTGTCCCTCAGTATGGTTTCAGGCTTCCCTCCCGGCTGAGTTGTTGCAGTGTGTTCATAGGTCTCAACCTATGATATTGCCCTGGAAGGAGCAAAATTCCCACTTGCTGACACTAGAGAGGAAACTTGCAGTCTGCGACAGGCCACAAATCCTCCTCTCCTATCAGGGTAAAAAAAAAAGCAGGTACTTGGTACCGCACGCCCTGCTTTTCCAACATATGCCACCTTTTCCAGGCTTCTCACAGACAGAGCACTTGAAGAACGAAGGGCTGAGTTATCCTGCAGGACCACCAGCATCTCTGAGCAGGATCCTGGCCTGACATTCAGGAAATGGTCCAGGGCTCTCCCTACCTACACATGCACACACACAGAAAACCATCCACCTCCTCTCATTCCTCATTTTCCTTTCCATGGCATTCCCATTTTTGCTGTCACAAACTAGGTATCCCAAGGAGAGTGTTGCAAGGAAGGTCCTTGGCAAAGCTGGTTCCTTACACGACTGTTTGGTAAGGACTAGGACAAACCACTAAACAGGCATGTAAAAACCACAAAGCACATGATTCTGAAAATCATGCATTGCCATTTTTCTATGCATTTTTTTCATGCTGCTTTGCAGTGTACATTTTCATATTGTGTTTTAACAGTGAGATTGATTTAACTGGCAATTGTTTATCTAATATTGCTAGTCTCCTACGTTATTACTATTTTTACAGGCATCAAAAAGTTCTGATGAAAATGTTTTAAAGTTGAAAGAACACCCACAAGAGAAGAAAGTTCCAAAATCACCTGAGAAATTTCCAAGGTTTACTTTCTTCCTCAGAAATACAACAAAATAGTAATCATTTTCATTGCAATTTCATTTAACTGAAGTCTGTCTTCTACCTTGTGAAATGGGAAATAAGTACACCATTATTCTCTGTGTTAACATACTACTTCCAATTAGCTGTACCTTTATATTAAGTTTAGCTACGAGACATTTACTTGCATGCTTCTAAATATACTTGCATACTTCTAAATTGGGTTATTTCATTATATAATCCATGCTGCCTGGAAACTACAGAGCCAGAACTGGTCTTTTTCCCCCGTAAAGAAGAGTTTCATTTTAAGAATATATGACCAAGAAGAACAAAGCTGAGAAGAAGAAATTTCAGGAAATAGGTATAAAATGAACGCAGCGATCCTCTCTCAATTCTCCATTGGTTCTATTGAGACGATCTTCTCAGAGCCGCTCTGCAGGCTAAGTTGGCCATATGTCCACACTGCTAGGCTGCAGCAAGGCACCAGCCTCTGTTCGACAAGCAGTAACGCTTTGAAAAACGCTTCCAGTAACGCTGGAAGGCTTTTGATGCACTTTCCAGTTGGCACTCATATGTAGTTTGGATGCATCTTCTGGACGCAAGCCACCTGAAGCATCACTAGTCAATGTACACCTGGAGAAGAGGCATAGCCCAAAACACTGTAGTTACATGGCCAGGTCAGCACGATGCTATAGCCAGTGTGACCCAGAAAACTAGATGCAACGATGCCTCACCGTAACCAGTCATGATGTCATCTCAACACGGGCACCAAGCAAGGAGGTTGCTGGTCAGGTAACTGCCACTGGGCTTCACAAGACTAAACTAACACCTGGGTCTTGACTGCTTACAAGTTCGGGACAGACAAAAGCCCTAAAACACGCAGACTTGATCAGTGACGCTAGCATAAATGGAATGCTTATGGCAGTCATCCCAGGAAAATGCTAAGTGCCACACAAATGGACACTATCCTCCAGTAGATGCTACACAACAGGGAACCCATGGACAAGCCCAGCCCAGCCAAGGATGGCCTTCTGTCAGAAAGCGACTGTTAGTTTCATCGCTAAGTCGAGGACAAGCCAGATGGCTGTAGTTTCACACACCTGCACGCTCCAATGCTGACACTGAACAGGCGGGTGCCGAGCAAGGAAGGCCACAGGGTAATGTGAGTTTGGTGCAGACAGAGGATGATGACCACAACCCTCTCCTTCTGGACTGGGCAGCTCATCCCAGACCTGGCACTACTCCAGACTTTGTGCCAGCTCATGTAGCCCACAGCCAAGCCCTGCAAATCCAGTCCTGTCAAGGGATGCTGGTGTCACACTGCCAGAAACAGCCTGAGGTGACAGGCCTTGGTTCAGTAAGAATCACAAAAAAAACAAACCCCAAAAAAATTTTAAAAAATATCACGCAAAATCTCACGATGCAACAACATAAAACTGGCACAGGAGCTAGACCCCTGCATGTGAACCAGCTGGTTATCCATGACCACGAGGAGGTCACCGCAGGTCACCTCAGCTCTCTTACCTGCAGCTCTGGCTGTCCCTCACAAAACAGCTGAACCCCTCCTGCCTTTCCTGTCCTGCTAGTAACATCCCACTGAAAAATAATCCCTCCGTGGTCACCAGAGAACAGCCAAGGAGGACACAGGGCAGAGCCACTTACAAAGGTAACAGTGAGGTGGCCCTGGGGTCCGCATGGTTACAGAGAAGTCAAGTATGGCACAAATGCTCTCCAAGACTAGGCAGACCGTAGTCAGGTGCTGTGGAATAGCAAGGATCCCTCGCAGCACTCAGCCTTTCTGTACTGGGGATGTCAAACAGCATGAACATGGGTGCAGTTGTCTAGCCAGAGCTACAGACATGGGGACTTACTCTAAAATTTGCACATACTTGCCCCTCAAAAGCCAGCATTTTGTCTCAGAGTTCAACAAAGCCAGTGTTTAGCTCAATGTGGTCACATAGCAAACCTGTTTCTTTCACCTCCTCTCCAGAAAAGATCTCCTGTTCAAAAACAAAAAAACAAACCACAGATGGTCGCTATTCATGCTACCCATCTGAAATTTTGAGTCAAGTTAGCTTCTGGTGCTTTGTTTCTATCACCAGAGTCCTTGAAATTCCCACAGAAGTATGAAGGCACTCAGAAGAGAACAGAGAACTGGTTGATTGATTACCTTGCTCTCCATCTGAATTGCACTCCATTAGCTAATGCCATTCAGCTTGTGACATCTTAGTTGCCATAGGCATATACTGGTACAGCCCTGCTAAAGGCAGGTACTCTGATAAAACTGCAAGGATAAAACTGGCAGAGAATCTGGTCTCACATCTGAGGCCATGCCTGGGCCAACAAAACCAAACAAAACCAGAGAATTTTAGAAGCCAGCTGCTGAAAGTATTTAACAGGTAGTTCCCAAGAAAGTGTCTGTGGACAGAGGAGTGTCATTAAGATGACTTCACCTTTGACAAGACAAAGGAAAAGTATAATCACATTTTGCACATCAACAGACACAGAAATTCAGCAATTGAAAGATTAATAAGAGAACAGGCTTATTTGCTTTCCTATCACTTTGTCTTATCTCAGGGCTGGAGGAAATACACTGGAAAATTTCTCATGTAGTATTTTAGGCCAAGTTCTCTGTTGACATCAACATTAGTAGAGAGTACTGGTTAAAAATAGATGCCTCCTTAGTCTAGTATCTCTGCAAAGATCAATATTTAAGCAGCATTTTTTAAGACCTAGAGAAAGCTCAGCAGGACCCCCAGAAATGCTTCTGCAGAAGCAACAAGCAGCAACCTCTGCGACCAGGCTTCGATTCAAAACACATCAAAGCATTTGGCTGACCCTGGAAATGAACTAATGCTTGCTAAGGCTACAGATAATCTCACTAAGACCATTACCCAACTCACAATGAACTGATAAAAAAGTTTTCACTGCTTCTCTATGGAAGTTGTCTCTGTCATTTGCACCTCCCCTCCCTTCTTAGAGGAAACTTGTTCAGACAAATTTAAATTACATTTGCAGACCTGTATTAGTATCTTGTCACATGAGTTTCCTCTTTCCTAGCATCTGAGCTGTGAACTCAGTGCCACTTTTTTTCGAGGACTGGGAGATGAAGCTTGCCTTTTAATAAACTTCTCTATGGAACACTCAACTCACAAAACACTCCGTTTACAGAGGAAAAAAGTGAAAATGTTATCCTGGTTTGTCTCAAACACAGATGGGGAAATGCTCCAGAGAAAAATCCCAGCTGTCAATCTGCACTGCAGACCTCTACTTCATACTGATGTTGGAGGGAGTTCCACCCAGCAGATGCGTGCAGACAACGCAACAAAAATCTGCAATGCAGACAACAGATCCGCAATGCAGATCAGATGCTAGGATTTTACTCACAGGGTGATAATTCAGCTTCGCTGTTCCCACTACAGAATCACAGAAATGCTGAGGCTGGAGGGGGCCTCTGGAGATCATCTCGTCCAACCCCCTTGCTCAAAGCAGCGTCAGCTACAGCAGGTTGCCCAGGACTCCGTCTCATCATGTTCTGAATATCTCCAAGGATGGAGATTCCACAACTTCTCTGGACAACCTCTGCCAGTGTCTGGCTACACCTCACAGTAAAAAAAAACCCAAAACAACAACAAATCGAACCCAATAACCACTTAAGAAAAAAAAAAGAGCTGCTTCTTATGTTTGAATGGTATTTCCTGAATTTCCATTTTTGCCCTCTGCCTCTTGTCCTGTCACTAGGCACTATGGCAAAGAGCCTGTCCCCATCTTGTGTGCTCCCTTCCGTCAGGTATTTACATTGATAAGCTTCCCCCAAGCCTTCTTGCCTCCAGGCTGAGCAGTCCCAGCTCTCCTGGCCTCCTGTTGCATGTCAGATGCTCCAGTCTCTTCATGATCCTTTGCTGGACTCTTTCCAGTACGTTCCTGTCTCTCTCGCACTGCGGAATCCAGAACTGGACCCAGCACTCCACATGTGGCCTCACCAGTGCTGAGCAGAGCAGAAGATGGACCTGCTGGTGACGCTCTTCCTAATGCCACCCAGGATGCTGTTGGCCGCCACCTTTGCTGCAAGGTCACATTGCCGGCTCATAGTCTAAGTTGTTGTCCACCAGGACCCCAAGCTTCTTCTCAGCAAAGCTGCTTTCCAGTCAGTCAGCCCCCAGCACATACTGGGGCATGGGGTTTTTCCCTGCCGCGGAGCAGGACTTTGTGCCTCCCCTTGCTGAACTGCATGAGGTTCCTCTCAGCCCAGTTCTCCAGCCTGTGGAGGTCCCTCTGGATGGCAACACACCCACCAGGTCTACCAAACACACCCCCTCTTTTGCGCTGTGCCCCATCATCCAGGTCATTAACGTTAAACAGCACAAACCACAGTTGCATAGGCTATAACGCAGCCATGCTGGGGCACGGGCGACCAGGGCGGAAACTGATCTGTGTAAAATAGATTGAATCAATTTCTGCTATTATAAAATTTTCACTCATTATTGTACCGCTGCTTCAAAAAGAATGACATACAGAAGATGACAAATCTGAGTTTAACCTCAATTCAGAAAAAAATGAAATGAGTTTGGAAAAAAGAGAGTAATACGGTTGATATTCTGCTGCAACACAAAACTAAGGAGCCTGTATTCTGTTGATACCAAACAGCAGTTTTTGTAAGAAATTAAGACAGTTTTGCTAGCAGAAGAGCTGATGTATCGGGATAACACAATTATTTATATTATATAACAAATTATAAAGCAGAAAAGCACTAAGCACTTTTGGGTTTTTTCTGAGAACTAATGCAATGAACAAACACGCAAAGCCCAATTAAAGGCCATACTCATTCCAAGTCTGCGAGCTTCCCGGAGTTTTTGTGAAAGCCAGTGGGCATTCCACAGATGGGAATTTGCTGTATCTAGCCCAGGCCACTTTGACTAACACATCATTCAACAGCATCGCTCATGATTCAGCAAAAACACTCTGCCAAGTTTAGCAGACTTCCAACATTAATCAACAAAGAGGCACGTTTCAGTGCACGAGCACTGCTTTGAAATACCAAGCCACACACTCACCTGCAGTAAAGCAGTATAACTCCACAGAAGTCAACTGAGTTTTATGCCAATTTACACCAATTTTGGCCCACCCCATTTACACTACTACACTCTCTCATTCTTTTACTCAAGTACTGCACACACTGCAGGTAATTATATTAGAAGCAACTTTAAAACTCTTTAGGAAGCGAAGAAACTCTCACAAGGAGGTACAGTGCCAGAAGAGGAATCCAACTTTCTCAACATCTTCAGAATGAATCTGAGTATTACTTTATTATGAGTAATACTGCTTGGAATTAGGGCAGACTTAATTGTAACTGCTACAAGCAGCCGGAAGGATAACAAGCATCTTTTTGATTCAGGAGCAGATACTATTGGTGACAATTACATGACAAAAATCAGTCCTGAGGTTCCAAGTACTGGAAAGAGAAATGTTACCTTCTTCTTAGAAACTCCAACTACAGATGCTCACACGGATCTAAATGCTGCTTGCGCACATCATTTAAGAGGAAGCAAAAGAAGCTTCTGAGAGTTTTCCTTTGCACAGGAAATGCTCTTCAGTAGCTGTCATTTAAAAGAAACACACCTTCAGGTCTAGCCCTTTCTCAGCTGAGCTGAGAGAAAATTTGCTCTGACAAGGAACTGCAAGAGCTCACATGAAAGAAGAGACAGATCAAAGCTACATACGTAACAGAAGGAAGCCCTGGGCACAAATGGGGACCCAAAGCCCCACATTCCTGGGTCAATTGCCACACCTCAGAATAAAGGCCTTTCCACCAAAAGAAGATACAAGATTGCTCTTTGCCAGAGTACTGGTGCTGCACTGACAGCAAATTTAAACTACAGGCCTGGTTTCAAAACAACCGGAGTCAATTTATAAAGTTTAGATCCATTTTTAAAGTTCACGTGGAAACCAGCTAACACATGATAGCTTTAGCAGTCTCACTGTGAACACTTCAGTAGATTCAGATCCAAAAATTATTACAACTACAAATAATTGTCCCCATCTGCAAACTACAGGCACAGCGGCTCTGACATCAGCATGTGCTGAGTACTCAGATGGATAGTGCGATAATTTCCAAATTAGACCCTTCTACTACATAAAAGAGTTTCTAGAAATTGCCAGTTGGCAGCCTAACAGGCAAAAACCAGATAAAGAACAGCCACTAGCAAGTTAGGTGGGTAAGGGGTGTTGACAGTTCACGGGAGCTTACCTACACCTTGCTATCTATCTGCAAAGGCACTGATAGGCTGGACTTTAGAATTTCTGGCAAAAGAATCTCCAGCAAAATACAGCAGTTACAAAAAAACATTCTGCATGGGGAGGCAAACCAGACAAAACCTTCACCAGAAAGCACAGGGTCAAAAGAGAGATACACAGAGCAGGGAGTGTAAACAGGGAACTCCAAGCAACCCATAGCTGGTAGTCATAGCATTCCTGGGGGAATCAACAATTCAATCCATTGGATGCATGACACCTGCAACAGGTATGGGGATTTCCAATGTGTCCCAGGTAAATGTTTAGAACAGATTCTCTCTTGGGTTTCATCAAAAAAACAAATCTCAATTTGATCTTTCAATGCATAAATGGCTAGTGTTTTCCCAAGATGGAACACAGGTTTCTCTCCAGATCTGATTGTCATACTCAATTAACTGGAGCTAAGTATCCCTTTTTCCTCCTCCTTCAAAGCTCTTCACACAAAGAAGAAACGCAGGACCTTAGCAAAGATTAAGCTCTTATCCATCAGCCTTAAGATTATTTTGGGTCATTGCATGATTGCTATTGTTGTTGTTCCCTTCAAAATATTCCTGAACTCTTACTTGCAGGTTTTGTGGTCTCAAAGCCAAACCAAATCTGTCCTTGATTGGATTGGATCTGGAGAATGTTTTACCACATCTTTTAGGAAAGCATCACAGTACAACGTACCACGTAACTTCATTGCCATCAGCCAGCCATTTAAAAGCAGATGAAACTGTATAGGAATTTCCTTTGGAGTGCCTTCTTAATGCTTCTTGCTTATGCAAATTAAAGAACTCAAAGCTTCAGCAATTCATCAAAGACACTTAGCTCAGCTCATCACACTCTCTCTGACTGCCAAGACTAAGAAAGCCACTATCCCCTTTTCTCATTGGGAATCAAATATACACCATGACAGCCTTAATTCAATAACAGGATGAGCAACTTATGGACCACAGGACATGCACAGACTGCCAGAACAAGAGCCCGCATTCCCCTCCTCCCAAGTGCCCTTCAAGGGTAAGCTGCAGGCTGGAGGAATAGGCCAGGTGGCCACCAGCCCCTTTCCAGTGCCATTCTGCCTGAAAACCCAGCTGCTCCTCCCCATTAGGTGACACGCCAGGACAGTCAGTTCACATCAGGAAACCCTCGACCTCTGCATGTGCACAGAAAGACCACACTGGGTGTCACCACATGCCAAGAGGCCAGGGGGTCATGGCATAGAATTCACTTCATCTACCCAAATAAGAGATGTGGTCCACTCCACCAGGGTGATTAGACACGATTTATAGCATAACAGTAGTGACAAATGTACCTTTCATTAGCAGCACTTCGAGTACTCAAAGCTGCAGCACAAGCTGTGACTGCTTTCTTAGGCACTTGTGCTTTACAGCTTTCCTACCTTCCCCACAGCAACACATTCTCTGATCTGCTGTGTCTCCTGCTGCTCTGCTCTCCTTGGGCTTTTCCTCCAAATAGTGCCCTGCCTGCTTGTGTGGTCACATATGGCGCCTCGTTCACAGCTACAGATGTGCTGATTACATAGAGACAATGTTAGCACTGCTCAGCCAGACAGCAACTCTGGGAAGTCAGCTTCTCTCTCTCCTATCCATTCCTTCACTGGGACCCTTTCTTATCCTACCAGCAGTTTTCACAAAGCAGAGAGGAACTAAATACCTGTCCTGGTTTCAGCTGGGATAGAGTTAACTGTCTTCCTAGTAGCTGGTACAGTGCTATGTTTTGAGTTCAGCATGCAAAGAATGTTGGTAACACTGATGTTTTCAGTTGTTGCTCCGTAGTGTTTAGTCTAAAGTCAAGGTCTTTTCAGCTTCTCATGACAAGCCAGCGAGAAAGCTGGAGGGGCACAAGAAGTTGGCACAGGACAGCACCAGGGCAGCTGACCCAAAGTAGTCAACAGGGTATTCCATACCGTGTGACGTCCCATCTAGTATAGGAACTGGGGAGTTGTGGGGGGGAGCCGCTGCTCAGGGACTAGCTGGCTGTCGATCGGCGAGTGGTGAGCAATTGCACTGCACATCATTTGTACATTCCAATCCTTTTATTATTGCTGTTGTCATTTTATTAGTGTTATCCTTATCGTTATTAGTCTCTTCCTTCCTGTTCTATTAAATCGTTCTTATCTCAACCCACGAGTTTTACTTCTTTTCCCAATTTTCTCCCCCATCCCAATGGGTGGAGGGGGAGTGAGTGAGCAGCTGCGTGGTGCTTAGTTGCTGGCTGGGGTTAAACCACAACAATACCTTTGAGATGCCTACCATTTTGTTAAGCTACTGATCAAGTTCAGCTATGCTTAAGAACTTAAGGGGAAGGCTGACTGAGAGATATACAGCAATTTCCTTTGGAAAAGGATAGCCAGTTTTCCTTAGGAAACCAGGCTAAAAATTATGTCAACAGGAATTGCAAGGCATCCCAGTTTGATATTAGTATCTAGAGGCTTTTAATTGCTCACGGTGGAGACAACTATGTAGTGCATTATTAAACACTTCCTTATCACAATAAAGGCTATCCTTAAGTTAGTGTCTTTTCCTATATACAACTCCCTGACCATATACAGTTTCTTCTGAAAACCTGCAAGGAAGACTGGGCTAGCAACTTCGGTAAGCCAAGCAACTAAACACAGACCCAGGAACAGCCTTGTATGCCCACAGGAGTGCTGCACGGACGTTTGAGACTCACGTGGTTGGAGAGGTATACCACCATCTGGATTTAAAAATATGTTTGTCCTCTATGTGTGGTGGGGGTACCATCATCCATGTCAAGGACTGGGGGTGATCTGCATGCTTACAAAGACAGACCTGGAAGCCTTGCACAGCTGCAAAACAAATGCTCAGAGTTTATTATGGTACCAGATTCACGTGACGTACGTCAGGCAGAGAAGGGTGGTCAAGGACAGGCATTGGGCAGTCCTCAAAGCAGGACTTCTTTACTACCAGGACTTTCTTTAGCCATGGAGCTTCAGCTCAAACTCTCATTCCCATCTTGGAAGTGGATTTCTTCCCTGCCTTTCCGAGGCACAGCTCTGTTAGGACACCCACAGTCCATCTGAATTTCTCAACTTGGGTCTTTTCATGTGTCCGATATTTACAGGGACAGAATCTCTGGCTTTGCTTGTCATCAGTAATACATCTATCCTATGAAGAACAAGAACACTGGGGCACCAAAAAAAACCCCAACCCAAAAGACAGACAAGTCCATTTCTCTTTCAACTGCCTGAAAGAACACCTTCCTCCTTGACCCCTGTCGATATATGCAAAGAGAGAGAGAATGCAGCCTTTGAACAGTAACTGGGATAAATCTCTTTCTCCTCTGACCATTCCCCCTCTGACTCATAAAACTCAATCTACCAAGAAAATAGTGCACAGCTCTCACAAAGCATGACTTGCACCTAGAAGGGAGGCACAATTAAAACAAGAGACAAGAGAGACAAATGATATGGGAGCCATTTCCTTAATGAACAGAACACTTTTCCCTTCTTATTCGTCATAATGACTACCAATAAAGAACAGGAAGAAGCAACAGGTTTGAATACACCGATGAATTTAAGTTTAATCCAACTAAAGTGCCTAATAACAAGTCTGGATTGAAAAAGATCTTGAGAAGGGTGGTTTTCAGAGAGACTGCTTACATTTTAATGTTTAGCGAGACCTGAATCTGCAGTAGATGGGTACAAAAAACAAGGAGAAAATGTCTTTTCTTTTTTTTTTTAACAAGTTAGGGCAAGTGGGATTCATCTCTCATTTTTCTGTGTTCTTTAAAAAAACAAGAAGAAAATCCAAATAAAAAGGCAATAAACAAATACTGAGACCTGGGAGGGAAGGCGGGCTTTATTCTACCCCACGACTAGCCCTCAACTCCTGTTCTTTGGCAGTCATGGTCACAGCTCTCCCGCAGAGCATCACCTCCCTCTCTGATTTTCAGACCTCGCATACTAGCTTAGGTAGCTACAGCCAAGCTTCGGTGCTGCCCAGAGAGTGTCAAAACATGAGAGGTGCTAAAGGAGTCCTGTAGGTCCCTCTCAACCAGGTCACTAGAGATGGGCTCTTGCTAGGACTCAGGCAAAGTAGGGGGAAGGCCGGCTCATACCCCTTATTCGCACTGATGCCACCTTGACCCACATGATTGAGCCTCGTGGGCTGACTCCCAGCACGCGGTGCTGTGACTGAAGTTTTCGCATTTGGAGCGCTGCAGCATCCTCTCTATCCTGTTGATCAAATGGCCAGTAGCTGGCACGAGCAACACTTTACATCACTCACAACCGAACCCGAAAGACAGGAAGATTAGCTGCCAGGGCGATTTAAGACTCCCAAAGCAGAACAGGAGCAGATAAGGAAAGCAAAGCAAACCGTCCTTGGAAAGATAAAGAAACTTTGCAGCTGACATAGGAAAAGCAGCTATTAAGGTTAGCAGGGGTGCTACCAGTCTCAAGATCAAAGTATTTTGAAAGGTGACAGCAATTAAGAACCCATGCAAGCCTTGAGCTTAAAAACACTCTGACCTTGAAGGAACTCAATCTGCCTTTCTGGTTCCCAGGACATATGGCCTCAGTGACAGATGATCTATATCACTTCCTAGTTCAGTATAGCTACACAGGTATCCTGTAAGGCTTGTCTGGTACAGGACAGAGGGTCTTTGCCTCACCTGCTGACTGTTCAGCTGCCTGCTACCCTGACTCGTCACTTTGGAATCACTGCTGCCCCAAGCCCCCGCATGCTAGATGGAGCCAGCTGGACTACTCCACGATTCCAGACCAACTTCAGCTGTCACACAGAATGGCAGGTTGCACTGAACATTTTGTCTCAGACGAGCATCTCCACTCCTCCCTGGATGTCACCGTCACCTTGTACCATGGGATCTCTCCTCCCACAAGAGCCAGCACAGCCATTACATCCCATAAGCACCACCACAGTCATACACCCCAATCCAGTGTCCCAGGTCTTTGGACTCAAAAGAACAGCCCGTCTCTCCCGTACATCAAAACCAAACAAGTCTAGCAGAAATGATGACATCTTGGACACATCGAGTTTTCCACTGGAACAGTGCCACCCTGGTGACTTGGTTCACTCCAGGCAGTAGTATGGGGACAAACGCAGCAGTTTCTCTATCCTCCAATATAAAGCACTTCCACAAACTTCTAGGTGGTATTGGGAGAACAGCACCCAAACTGCCCCTGGTTTCTCTGCTCCCCCTGCTGGGTGCCAGCCCAGCATTATCAAAATGCCTGCTTGGGTAGCGCTGCCAGGCAGCAGCACACGGAAGCTAAAGCAGCCTGTAAAGTTACTACACAGTCTCCCAAAGAGCTCAGTAATTACCACTGTTAATTCTTACCAAGACCAATAGCACCACTACTCTTTACAGGGACCAAGCAGATCAAAAAGCAGATCCGGGAAGAGAGTTTCCGAGTTACAGGCTTCAGTGTCAGCAACCGCTGACATCTCCAGCCAACAGCCAGATCACGCAGCCCTCCCAAGGCTGTACGCCCACCACCTAATATTCCACGCTGGCATCAGTCCACAGCCACTGCCAACGATTGTACGTACATGGATGCTGATCCACGCACAGCTATTCAAAAAAGAAAGGAATCACAGCCCCTGAAATTGTGAACTTGCATATTGGTGCAAAGACAGACAGTGGATATATCGCGTTTGTTGCATAAAGTGTGGGCCAAGAAGCTAATCACTTCTATGTGTCTCATGATACTTTTTTTCCCTTGTCAAAAGGGGATAATCCACCATTCTCCATATTCCACTGTATTTTCAAATGTAATTCAAGTTGGGGCCTCCCCTGCCTTTACTAGACAAATAGAATAAATGCCAGGGAGAATGGATTTTCAATCTACATTTTAAGCACTGGAGTAGTAGAACTAGTCAAGACACAAAATTACTTACAACTGCTCGCTCACTGCAATAGAGAGAGAGGTATAGAGAGGGGGTTCGTTTCATTTGGGTTTTGCTTTACATCTTAAAGACGGATTATTACCGCAGGAAAAGTACAACCGAAATGATTGAAGTAGTCACATTCCTCCTTCCATGTTTAAATGCGTTTCAAGCTCAGATCTGGAAGCGGAACAAAAGCACACATAGATCTCCTCCGAATTTTCCAAGCTACAGAACAATAAGTACCGCACAGTAGAAAACAAGATCTAATACAAGAGGTGGCAGCTGGGATTTCATGCTGCTTATATGTATTCACATAAAAAGATATGCAATCACAAGCAAGCGTCACTCCTTTGACACTGGACAGGCATTCTCTCTCTAGCTGTGCATGGAAGGGATAGTTTTGCCATACACTGCTCCAACAGCAGTCAATCAGAACTAGTAAGGGAGTCGCTGCATTTTACAGTTCGTAGCAGTCACGTTCGAAAGCAAGGCCTGGTTTTTCTCTCTGTAAAATCAGTTCATGCAAGCCCAACGTGGCCCCACGCACCCCCTGAGATTCAGCCAACAGATTCCCAATTAAGACATGCTGAACTGGACAACTTGGAAAGCACATTTCAGTCCCCAAAAGGCAACAGGGTAGCAAGATCTTCCACTACCATTTAGTAAACAAGAAACAAGGAAAGCCCATGCTTGCCAGGCAATCACTTACCCTCAGACACACCAGGCAAACTCTGTCACGGAAGCACTTGAAGATCACCACCCACAGAAGACCTTGAGGAATCAAACATGCAGCCCATCATACAAAAGATGCTACTGCCTCCTAAGCCCCAGTTTGCACCATAATACCAACAAGATCCCAAACTCAGTAAAAACACCACAGTGTTTTTATTTTCTCGTGTCTTTAGACAGTAATTGCAACATACCCTCTTCTCTTCCACTCCCCTGCACAGCTCAAGCGCGCACGGGGCTTCCTTTCTTTATGAAACTAGACAACTAAAATCTACTTTGTAACAACAATTTGTTTGGATTCCCATCTATAAAAGCCTCCAAAAATGCCACACTGTACAGTAATTCCTCTACCGGTGAAATACAAAGGTTCGGTAATGTTTATAAAGCCATTTAAACTGCATGAGCAAAACTATTTTGCTTCATTACATTTTCCGGCCCTTCATGCTATGTACAAGCTCACTGCTTCCAAGAGTCACCCCTACTCACATGATCAAATCATGCTACTTGAAACGCTCCGACATTATTTTGCCATATAAAAAGGTTGAAATTATCGTGACGACGGCAACCTAAGGACTGCAGATACCCAGAACCTGGTATGAGAAGTGAAAGCTGAAAAAGAGTTAGAGCTCTTGAAATTACACATTTTAAACACCAGAGACACAAACTGTTTAAAAGCCATTCAAGACCACGCCTCACCAGAAAACCAGAAAACCATCAAAGGTTCTGAAACACTTGTCCTGAATCATTTCAATGGAAATATTAAAGAATGAAAACGCCCCAGGGAATTACAGGATTCATTTATATAGACTGACAAACTCACTTTGTGGTAACGCGTTTTTAAATGTCAAGCAGCATAAACAAGGTATCTGAAATTACCACCTAATACAACGACTCGAACTTCAGCGCCTTCAAAATCACACTTAGACGAAGACTGAAATAAGTTTGACAGACTGAGGTATAATCAAAATCACTGTAGTCAAGAGAAATTTATCCAAAGCAAAAACCATTTCATGCTTGCACACATGTGTGTTTACTATAAAAGTAGAGCATAGGTTTTCAACAACGACCAAAAAAAGGCTCAAAAAACACTTGGAAAAAATAAATTCTGCCACTCACTCCGCTTTTGCTGGGCACGCCGATTTTCACATTTTGGTCAAAGATCACTCGGCTTCTCCAGTTTACCTCACTTTGGGAAAATCATTTTCAGAAGACATGCCTCCAAGAAACATCGGACAACTGTACGTCCACATGATTAAATAAGAGGTAGGATCTATCACGCACTTTACAACAGCAGCGACCGCTTGCTTGCAAGCCCCTGGCCAGAATCCTTCTCCTTGGCAACATAAATTAATGCTAGACAGTTCTCAAGACATCACATCAACAGGAAGAGGGTTAGCTCTCCCTCGCATCAATAAAGCACATCATCTGACCTAAAGCGCAAGTCTTCATCACTACACCACTTTCAGAAGAAACAGTGCCAACCTTCAAAGACATCTTCCTAGAATGAGCTGTCTTTCCTGACCATTTTGACTACTTACAGACTTTATATCTGTCTAGTTCTTCATCTTTTAGGAAGGCTAATGAGGTCGGAGAAGTAAAGGACAAGTCCAGCCAGTATTATTTATGGACCTCTGTTTTCACTCTTGTTCAGTACAGATACGCAGCACTGCGGAATCCTTCGGGACTGATTTCTCCCACCAAACCCACGCTGCAGACTTAATCTTAAAAGCATATCCTCTCGAGGATAAACAAAGTAAGCTCATATCCACCAGACCTGAAAGATGTTTTCACCAATGCCTCAGGACTGTCCACTGCTGGTAGTTCATCCGCTGAGCTTTCTTCAGGAGGTCTAGGGTCACTGAGGATCCTCGGCTTTGGCCTTTCCTTGAGGTTGCCGGTCAGCCCACCGATAACGGTGTTCCACAAGCAGTTCTGTCATTTAGACCCTGCAAAACCAGACAGTCAGCAAAACACATTCCTAGGCCTACCGTCCAGCCTCTCAGCAGTCTGCAAAACAAAGATGCTCTCTGAACTTTTCACCTTTGCATCACCACCAGTTTGGGATTAAGCCTGAAAACCCAAAAGAAAGCTCCAAGTGGAAATAAGCACTACCTTTCAGCTCATTCCAAGCCCAAGACCACAATGCTTCCCATAAAAAGATTTGGTTTCAGAACAGGGAGTTTTCACATCTCACTAAAAACCATCCTCTCCACGTTAACTTAGAGCTTAGCATGTAGTGGCGTGGCTGTATTTCAAGCCAAAGAACGAACCACAAAACAAAGCACCAAATCCATACAATATTAATCGTTGAGTTTCTCAGTGCTTAAATTACAGACTTGAGAGATCACTGAAGGACTCGCATCCAAAAAACATACTTCTTTTCTGCTGAAATTTCAACTTTTCCCAGCAGACGTTCAAATGCCAAAATATTTCTAGGGATGGTCTTTGTACATGTCTTTCCAAGAGTCGCCAGGCGCCTCTTGCATGTCATTCAGAGAACCCATCCTCATCTGCAAGTCTAGCTCCACTGACAAAGTACAATTAGCACCCTTCAGTCAGATCTCCTCCCCCCCCACCGCTCAAGAACAGAATACCTGCCTTACAGCTCATCAAGTTGAAGGACAGGGAGGGGTCACTCCCCACTTAAGACAGGCTCAACCTGGGGAAGAAACCAAATCCGTGTAATCTGCTACCCATCAAGTCACAACAAGGCTACGAGGAAGCAAAACCCAGCCTGAGAACAGCTTCCCCCCGGGGAGCCCTCCCGCCTTCCCGCCTCAACTCCACTCCCCGTTCTCTCCACCTCCTCCCCCCGGCGGCGCAGGGGAACAGGGGACGGGGACGGGGGCTGGGGTCGGCTCCTCACCCCTTGTCTCGGCCGCTCCTTCCTCCTCAGGGGGAGGAGGACTCCGCGCTCGGCCCCTGCTCCGCCCTGGGCTCCCTCCCTCCCTCCCTCCCGCGGGAGACAGCCCTTCCCCAACTTCTCCAGCGTGGGTCCTTCCCGCGGGCTGCAGTTCCTCACAGACTCCTCCAGCGCGGGTCCCTTCCACAGACAGGGTGCAGTCCTTCCGTCACAGCCTGCTCCAGCGCGGGAGCCGCGGCCATTTTGGGGGACATCCGCTCCCCCGCTCCCCTCCACGGGCTGGGGGGGACAGCCTGCCGCCTCCCCGCGGGCTGCGGGGGCATCCCCTCCTCCCCCGCTCCTCCTCCTTCCCTG
Source organism: Astur gentilis (assembly GCF_929443795.1). NCBI lineage: Eukaryota > Metazoa > Chordata > Aves > Accipitriformes > Accipitridae > Astur > Astur gentilis. The sequence continues at coordinate 1,222,982 of NW_026060847.1, forward strand.
ACCTCGGGATCCGCAGAGGGGTTCCTCTCACGTCCCACTCCCCCGACTCCCTCACGGGGCGTTCCCCTTCGGAAATCTCTTCTCCCAGAGGCGCTACCGCCGTCGCTGAGGGGCTCGGCCTGGGCCAGAGGCGGGGCCGGCTCCGAGCCGGGGGAGCTTCGAGCAGCTTCTCCCAGGAGCCGGCCCTGCGGCCCCTCAAACCCCGCCGCACACACACACACACACACACACACAAACCAACAAAAAACCGAAAGAGGGAGGGAGCAGATGCCGAGAAGAGCGGCGAAGGGCTGCAATGGTGCTCACCTCAGTCAAGATGTTGCCGAAAAACTCGGAATAAAGAACTTATCAACACCAATTTAGTGTAGATAAGCAGACACTTCTTTATTAACGGCCGGGTGCGCGGGTGAGTCCTCTCAAAAGACCACGCCCACCTGAACACCCAAATCATACACCTTCTCTTGAACTTATTCATTCATATTCATTAGGTTTCCGAGAAACGTTATACATATCCATTAGATTTCTGGGACGTCATTAGCATATGTTAATGTCCTTTACACATGCGCATTGAAGGTCTCTGGTGGTCTTCTAGAGTCCTCTGGTGGTCTTTCATCGTCTTCCTCACTTTGTCCGATAGTTGACCTCTCAGGTGGTTTTGCGCAGTACGACTTTCGCCATCATGTATTTGATTACATAAAATACATTCAATGTTAATTCTTAAATTTAACCTTTCAAATGATTGGCCCTCAGTCACACCACTTCATCAATATTCTTATACTAAAACATTCATTGGTTGATTTTACTTAATTCCACTAACTGGAATCTTGACCAAAGTGGGGTTTCTAAGCAACAGAACTAGGTCCATAACGATCTCTCTTAGTTTCTTAAGAAAAAACACTGTAATACTAACAAATTGGTCAAAGTTTCTATGGTTAACTAATTTTAGACAATACTTATTCTTTTGTGATTGTATACAGCACATTCTGCATGCTCCCAAGCTTCTGTATGTTCTTATTACTTATTATCTAAATTCTAAATGTTCCTACTAGATGATTTTGGCCAATTCCTTCGGCCTAGGTACCGGGTTATACAGAGGGTTTCACAGCAGCTGTCGGTTGTTAATTAAATGTGCAAAATACAATAGAGATACTTTTGCTAAACTACTTCTTACCATTTTATATTCTTATTAAACATGAGCTATTCTAACAACTACCAAATCAATAATAAATCAAAGCTACTAACTAGTCAATAACAAATAACATAATCATAATCAATAACCAATCAGTAACAAAGAGGCTTCTCTCAGCAGAGGTGCAGCAAGCCTTCATCTTACTGGATTCCAAAGGAGTCACTCCCAAACAGGATTCCAAACAAAGTTAACAATTTATTAAATGCATAAAGGCAAGCAAACAGCGCTGGGCAGGCGGGGAGCTTCTGCTCTACCACAACGCGCGCCCTGAAAAACAAGACAGCTTCTTTTATAGTCTAACGTCCATTACATATTCATACTAGGCGTGTTCTTCTCCATCTCCTGGTTGTGTGGGTGCTTAGAAACTTGTCTCTGACCAGGCAGCAGACATGCTGTGTGACAGCCGACACCTTGCACAGCACCAGCTGCGGTCACCAGAACCCAAACAAGTTCACAACAGACACCTCCCCCTCAGCAGATGCATACCACAAATGGCCCATCGAGATCCCCAGCACTGCAATCCCTGAGGCCCAGCACACATCCAAATGCCTCAGTTCTCCTCCAGGATAGTTAACAACAAAACCGGTTTTGGCTTGGCAAAAACGAACTGCTAATTGCTCAATGATTGTCTCTCTATAACTTTACAGATGAGACAAAGACTGGTGTTTTTAAGAAGGAACCATGAACAATCACAAAATCTTGTTGCTTGAATAGATAGGGCTGGCAAAGATACGAACTCCTGCCTTTGTTCTCGTAACCATGTGATTCTTGTAACACTGCTTACCAAGGACTGGTGTCTGTCAGGGATTAAGTTTGTCAGGGACCGGTACTGGTCAAGGACGGATGCGTTAACCAAGGAAGTGATAACAAGAACTGAAATATAGGTCTAAGATAAGATGTATGAGAAGCAACCATAAAACTGTTATAATTGCCTAGTAAGAAGAGAGCATGCGTAGATGACTAAAGTTCATCTAAAGGACAGAAGAGGAAGAGGAAGGTAGAACCCCTGAAGAAGTAAACAACTACCAAAGACAAATCTGAGCATGCGCAATGATGACATATACATTTTAGAACTGCTGACATGAGCCTTTTTAATTACTCCGCCTCACTTATGCATATGTATGTTTTTGTATTGAATAACCTTATGAATATGTATATTTACATTGTACAAATTTCTGGTAAATTGTGCAATAATTAAACAATTAGCATTGTTTGTATTAACACGAATCAGATGAACATATTTCACAGTAACAAAAGAGGATGGACTTGAGAGAGAAGCCATGGACTTGAGGAGGGATTTTCTTAAGAGGAGGTCCTGTGAAATAAGAGATCCTTTGTCTGTACAAGGCATGCCTTGCTAACGACTGGGCCCCTGAAGGAGAACGAAAAGACTGAGAAGAAGGGAATGTCCTACGCCAGTGTCATATTTGAATTGAGACAAATTGAGTTCAAATTGTATTCACTATATATTTATTAAGGTAGGAAAACAAAGCAGCGCGCTGGGCGGTCGGGGAGTCGCAGCTCCACCAAGGCTGGCGAAATTAGGCAAGCCAAGCAGTCTCTTTTATTTTCACCGAGGTCGGTCTCCATCTTCGGTACGCCCCTTGCCTTCTTCCGTAATCGTGACTTCCTCAGGATTTATGCTCGCTTTTGGTAAATTCACAAGGTATATCGAAAGCTTACATATTTTACATAAATTTAAACAAGGATATAGGTTGTCATGATATCACAATACTGCAGCCCAACATCAGCATTTTTGTTAAACAACTGCTAGACTGTAAGGTTCCGTTCTCATGGCAGTAAATAACTCCGTAGGTAAGTTTTTCTTGTCAAAACAGGATGTTCTCGCATCTGGTGTAACAAGTTCGTTTCCCTTGCTTAACTTGTTTGATCAGCAAATTACCTATAATTATTTATTACATGGCCACGGTGAATACGTTTTTGGATAGGCTCAGATGAGCATGGTGAGTTTATGTTGTTTCAAGGATTTGCTGCAACATCTGTGCCTACTTTAACCCAATACTGCAAGCTGTTTAAAGCCATACACTTCCCCCTCCCCCTCCAATGAACCAGTCTGAGACCCTGTAGAGCACAGGATTATTGCACTATAATATAAGGTATTAATATAGCAGCAAAGCAGTGTTCCTTGCTGGAATACCTACCTAGCCTTCCTACCAGGATAATATTGTTTCATACTGTGTGTACTGGAATGAAAATGCTCATAAATGCAACATGAATATTTGCTGACTGCAGGTATTTTTACCGTGCTGATCCCTCTAATATGGAGGCAGATGTAACGACAGTCACCCGTGTACTTCTATGAGCCTGTGCAATGTTTAGTTTGTTAATGGGCTGGAGAGTGATTTCTGATGATGATTAACCCTCAACTCCTGTTCTTCTGCGGTCATGGTCACAGCTCTCCCGCAGAGCATCACCTCCCTCTCTGATTTTCAGACCTCACATACTAGCTTAGGTAGCTACAGCCAAGCTTCGGTGCTGCCCAGAGAGTGTCAAAACGTGAGAGGTGCTAAAGGAGTCCTGTAGGTCCCTCTCCACCAGGTCACTAGAGATGGGCTCTTGCTAGGACTCAGGCAAGGTAGGGGGAAGGCTGGCTCCTTGTTAATCCTTTGGAATCCAGTAAGATGAAGGCTTGCTGCACCTCTGCTGAGAGAAGCCTCTTGACTGAGGTGAGCACCATTGCAGCCCTTCGCCGCTCTTCTCGGCATCTGCTCCCTCCCTCTTTCGGTTTTTTGTTGGGGGGTGTGTGTGTGGGGGGGTGTGTGTGTGTGTGTGTGGCGGGGTTTGAGGGGCCGCAGGGCCGGCTCCTGGGAGAAGCTGCTCGAAGCTCCCCCGGCTCGGAGCCGGCCCCGCCTCTGGCCCAGGCCGAGCCCCTCAGCGACGGCGGTAGCGCCTCTGGGAGAAGAGATTTCCGAAGGGGAACGCCCCGTGAGGGAGTCGGGGGAGTGGGTCGTGAGAGGAACCCCTCTGCGGATCCCGAGGTCAGGGAAGGAGGAGGAGCGGGGGAGGAGGGGATGCCCCCGCAGCCCGCGGGGAGGCGGCAGGCTGTCCCCCCCAGCCCGTGGAGGGGAGCGGGGGAGCGGATGTCCCCCAAAATGGCCGCGGCTCCCGCGCTGGAGCAGGCTGTGACGGAAGGACTGCACCCTGTCTGTGGAAGGGACCCGCGCTGGAGGAGTCTGTGAGGAACTGCAGCCCGCGGGAAGGACCCACGCTGGAGAAGTTGGGGAAGGGCTGTCTCCCGCGGGAGGGAGGGAGGGAGCCCAGGGCGGAGCAGGGGCCGAGCGCGGAGTCCTCCTCCCCCTGAGGAGGAAGGAGCGGCCGAGACAAGGGGTGAGGAGCCGACCCCAGCCCCCGTCCCCGTTCCCTGTTCCCCTGCGCCGCCGGGGGGAGGAGGTGGAGAGAACGGGGAGTGGAGTTGAGGCGGGAAGGCGGGAGGGCTCCCCGGGGGGAAGCTGTTCTCAGGCTGGGTTTTGCTTCCTCGTAGCCTTGTTGTGACTTGATGGGTAGCAGATTACAGGGATTTGGTTTCTTCCCCAGGTTGAGCCTGTCTTAAGTGGGGAGTGACCCCTCCCTGTCCTTCAACTTGATGAGCTGTAAGGCAGGTATTCTGTTCTTGAGCGGTGGGGGGGGAGGAGATCTGACTGAAGGGTGCTAATTGTACTTTGTCAGTGGAGCTAGACTTGCAGATGAGGATGGGATCTCTGAATGACATGCAAGAGGCGCCTGGCGACTCTTGGAAAGACATGTACAAAGACCATCCCTAGAAATATTTTGGCATTTGAATGTCTGCTGGGAAAAGTTGAAATTTCAGCAGAAAAGAAGTATGTTTTTTGGATGCGAGTCCTTCAGTGATCTCTCAAGTCTGTAATCTAAGCACTAGGAAACTCAACGATTAATATTGTATGGATTTGGTGCTTTGTTTTGTGGTTCGTTCTTTGGCTTGAAATACAGCCACGCCACTACATGCTAAGCTCTAAGTTAACGTGGAGAGGATGGTTTTTACTGAGATGTGAAAACTCCCTGTTCTGTAACCAAATCTTTTTATGGGAAGCATTGTGGTCTTGGGCTTGGAATGAGCTGAAAGGTAGTGCTTATTTCCACTTGGAGCTTTCTTTTGGGTTTTCAGGCTTAATCCCAAACTGGTGGTGATGCAAAGGTGAAAAGTTCAGAGAGCATCTTTGTTTTGCAGACTGCTGAGAGGCTGGACGGTAGGCCTAGGAATGTGTTTTGCTGACTGTCTGGTTTTGCAGGGTCTAAATGACAGAACTGCTTGTGGAACACCGTCATCGATGGGCTGACCGGCAACCTCAAGGAAAGGCCAAAGCCGAGGATCCTCAGTGACCCTAGACCTCCTGAAGAAAGCTCAGCGGATGAACTACCAGCAGTGGACAGTCCTGAGGCATTGGTGAAAACATCTTTCAGGTCTGGTGGATATGAGCTTACTTTGTTTATCCTCGAGAGGATATGCTTTTAAGATTAAGTCTGCAGCGTGGGTTTGGTGGGAGAAATCAGTCCCGAAGGATTCCGCAGTGCTGCGTATCTGTACTGAACAAGAGTGAAAACAGAGGTCCATAAATAATACTGGCTGGACTTGTCCTTTACTTCTCCAACCTCATTAGCCTTCCTAAAAGGTGAAGAACTAGACAGATATAAAGTCTGTAAGTAGTCAAAATGGTCAGGAAAGACAGCTCATTCTAGGAAGATGTCTTTGAAGGTTGGCACTGTTTCTTCTGAAAGTGGTGTAGTGATGAAGACTTGCGCTTTAGGTCAGATGATGTGCTTTATTGATGCGAGGGAGAGCTAACCCTTTTCCTGTTGATGTGATGTCTTGAGAACTGTCTAGCATTAATTTATTTTGCCAAGGAGAAGGATTCTGGCCAGGGGCTTGCAAGCAAGCGGTCGCTGCTGTTGTAAAGTACGTGATAGATCCTACCTCTTATTTAATCATGTGGACGTACAGTTGTCCGATGTTTCTTGGAGGCATGTCTTCTGAAAATGATTTTCCCAAAGTGAGGTAAACTGGAGAAGCCGAGTGATCTTTGACCAAAATGTGAAAATCGGCGTGCCCAGCAAAAGCGGAGTGAGTGGCAGAATTTATTTTTTCCAAGTGTTTTTTGAGCCTTTTTTTGGTCATTGTTGAAAACCTATGCTCTACTTTTATAGTAAACACACATGTGTGCAAGCATGAAATGGTTTTTGCTTTGGATAAATTTCTCTTGACTACAGTGATTTTGATTATACCTCAGTCTGTCAAACTTATTTCAGTCTTCGTCTAAGTGTGATTTTGAAGGCGCTGAAGTTCAAGTCGTTGTATTAGGTGGTAATTTCAGATACCTTGTTTATGCTGCTTGACATTTAAAAACGCGTTACCACAAAGTGAGTTTGTCAGTCTATATAAATGAATCCTGTAATTCCCTGGGGCGTTTTCATTCTTTAATATTTCCATTGAAATGATTCAGGACAAGTGTTTCAGAACCTTTGATGGTTTTCTGGTTTTCTGGTGAGGCGTGGTATTGAATGGCTTTTAAACACTTTGTGTCTCTGGTGTTTAAAATGTGTAATTTCAAGAGCTCTAACTCTTTTTCAGCTTTCACTTCTCATACCAGATTCTGGGTACCTGCAGTCCTTAGGTTGCCGTCGTCACGATAATTTCAACCTTTTTATATGGCAAAATAATGTCGGAGCGTTTCAAGTGGCATGATTTGATCATGTGAGTAGGGGTGACTCTTGGAAGCAGTGAGCTTGTACATAGCATGAAGGGTTGGAAAATGTAATGAAGCAAAATAGTTTTGCTCATGCAGTTTAAATGGCTTTATAAACGTTACCGAACCTTTGTATTTCACCGGTAGAGCAATTACTGTACAGTGTGGCATTTTTGGAGGCTTTTATAGATGGGAATCCAAACAAATTGTTGTTACAAAGTAGATTTTAGTTGTCTAGTTTCATAAAGAAAGGAAGCCCCGTGCGCGCTTGAGCTGTGCAGGGGAGTGGAAGAGAAGAGGGTATGTTGCAATTACTGTCTAAAGACACGAGAAAATAAAAACACCGTGGTGTTTTTACTGAGTTTGGGATCATGTTGGTATTATGGTGCAAACTGGGGCTTAGGAGGCAGTAGCATCTTTTGTATGATGGGCTGCATGTTTGATTCCTCAAGGTCTTCTGTGGGTGGTGATCTTCAAGTGCTTCCGTGACAGAGTTTGCCTGGTGTGTCTGGTGTGCCTGGCAAGCATGGGCTTTCCTTGTTTCTTGTTTACTAAATGGTAGTGGAAGATCTTGCTACCCTGTTGCCTTTTGGGGACTGAAATGTGCTTTCCAAGTTGTCCAGTTCAGCATGTCTTAATTGGGAATCTGTTGGCTGAATCTCAGGGGGTGCGTGGGGCCACGTTGGGCTTGCATGAACTGATTTTACAGAGAGAAAAACCAGGCCTTGCTTTCGAACGTGACTGCTACGAACTGTAAAATGCAGCGACTCCCTTACTAGTTCTGATTGACTGCTGTTGGAGCAGTGTATGGCAAAACTATCCCTTCCATGCACAGCTAGAGAGAGAATGCCTGTCCAGTGTCAAAGGAGTGACGCTTGCTTGTGATTGCATATCTTTTTATGTGAATACATATAAGCAGCATGAAATCCCAGCTGCCACCTCTTGTATTAGATCTTGTTTTCTACTGTGCGGTACTTATTGTTCTGTAGCTTGGAAAATTCGGAGGAGATCTATGTGTGCTTTTGTTCCGCTTCCAGATCTGAGCTTGAAACGCATTTAAACATGGAAGGAGGAATGTGACTATTTCAATCATTTCGGTTGTACTTTTCCTGCGGTAATAATCCGTCTTTAAGATGTAAAGCAAAACCCAAATGAAACGAACCCCCTCTCTATACCTCTCTCTCTATTGCAGTGAGCGAGCAGTTGTAAGTAATTTTGTGTCTTGACTAGTTCTACTACTCCAGTGCTTAAAATGTAGATTTAAAATCCATTCTCCCTGGCATTTATTCTATTTGTCTAGTAAAGGCAGGGGAGGCCCCAACTTGAATTACATTTGAAAATACAGTGGAATATGGAGAATGGTGGATTATCCCCTTTTGACAAGGGAAAAAAAGTATCATGAGACACATAGAAGTGATTAGCTTCTTGGCCCACACTTTATGCAACAAACGCGATATATCCACTGTCTGTCTTTGCACCAATATGCAAGTTCACAATTTCAGGGGCTGTGATTCCTTTCTTTTTTGAATAGCTGTGCGTGGATCAGCATCCATGTACGTACAGTCGTTGGCAGTGGCTGTGGACTGATGCCAGTGTGGAATATTAGGTGGTGGGCGTACAGCCTTGGGAGGGCTGCGTGATCTGGCTGTTGGCTGGAGATGTCAGCGGTTGCTGACACTGAAGCCTGTAACTCGGAAACTCTCTTCCCGGATCTGCTTTTTGATCTGCTTGGTCCCTGTAAAGAGCAGTGGTGCTATTGGTCTTGGTAAGAATTAACAGTGGTAATTACTGAGCTCATCGGGAGACTGTGTAGTAACTTTACAGGCTGCTTTAGCTTCCGTGTGCTGCTGCCTGGCAGCGCTACCCAAGCAGGCATTTTGATAATGCTGGGCTGGCACCCAGCAGGGGGAGCAGAGAAACGGGAGACAGTTTGGGTGCTGTTCTCCCAATACCACCTAGAAGTTTGTGGAAGTTCTTTATATTGGAGGATAGGGGAGAAACTGCTGCGTTTGTCCCCAGACTGCTGCCTGGAGTGAACCAAGTCACCAGGGTGGCACTGTTCCAGTGGAAAACTCGATGTGTCCAAGATGTCATCATTTCTGCTAGACTTGTTTGGTTTTGATGTACGGGAGAGACGGGCTGTTCTTTTGAGTCCGAAGACCTGGGATACTGGATTGGGGTGTATGACTGTGGTGGTGCTTATGGGATGTAATGGCTGTGCTGGATCTCGTGGGAGGAGAGATCCCATGCTACAAGGTGACGGTGACATCCAGGGAGGAGTGGAGATGCTCGTCTGAGACAAAATGTTCAGTGCAACCTGCCATTCTGTGTGACAGCTGAAGTTGGTCTGGAATCGTGGAGTAGTCCAGCTGGCTCCATCTAGCAGGTGGGGGCTTGGGGCAGCAGTGATTCCAAAGTGACGAGTCAGGGTAGCAGGCAGCTGAACAGTCAGCAGGCGAGGCAAAGACCCTCTGTCCTGTACCAGACAAGCCTTACGGGATACCTATGTAGCTATACTGAACTAGGTATAGATATAGATATAGATATGATATAGATATAGGTACGATATAGGTATAGATATAGATATGATATAGATCATCTGTTACTGAGGCCATATGTCCTGGGAACCAGAAAGGCAGATTGAGTTCCTTCAAGGTCAGAGTGTTTTTAAGCTCAAGGCTTGCATGGGTTCTTAACTGCTGTCACCTTTCAAAATACTTTGAGCTTGAGACTGGTAACACCCCTGCTTACCTTCATAGCTGCTTTTCCTGTGTCAGCTGCAAAGTTTGTTTATCTTTCTAAGGATGGTTTGCTTTGCTTTCCTTATCTGCTTCTGTTCTGCTTTGGGAGTCTTAAATCGCCCTGGCAGCTAATCTTCCTGTCTTTCAGGTTCAGTTGTGAGTGATGTAAACTGTTGCTCATGCCAGCTACTGGCCATTTGATCGACAGGATAGAGAGGATGCTGCAGTGCTCCAAATGCGAAAACTTCAGTCACAGCACCGCGTGCTGGGAGTCAGCCCACAAGTCTCAATCATGTGGGTCAAGGTGGCATCAGTGGGAATAAGGGGTATGAGCCAGCCTTCCCCCTACTTTGCCTGAGTCCTAGCAAGAGCCCATCTCTAGTGACCTGGTGGAGAGGGACCTACAGGACTCCTTTAGCACCTCTCACGTTTTGACACTCTCTGGGCAGCACCGAAGCTTGGCTGTAGCTACCTAAGCTAGTATGTGAGGTCTGAAAATCAGAGAGGGAGGTGATGCTATGTGGGAGAGCTGTGACCATGACCGCAGAAGAACAGGAGTTGAGGGCTAGTCGTGGGGTAGAATAAAGCCCGCCTTCCCTCCCAGGTCTCAGTATTTGTTTATTGCCTTTTTTATTTGGATTTTCTTCTTGTTTTTTTAAAGAACACACAAAAATGAGAGATGAATCTCACTTGCCCTAACTTGTTAAAAAAAAAAAAAAAAAAAAGGACATTTTCTCCTTGTTTTTTGTACCCATCTACTGCAGATTCAGGTCTCGCTAAACATTAAAATGTAAGCAGTCTCTCTGAAAACCACCCTTCTCAGCATCTTTTTCAATCCAGACTTGTTATAAGGCACTTTACTTGGATTAAACTTAAATTCATCGGTGTTGTATTCAAACCTGTTGCTTCTTCCTGTTCTTTATTGGTAGTCATTATGACGAATAAGAAGGGAAAAGTGTTCTGTTCATTAAGGAAATGGCTCCCATATAATTTGTCTCTCTTGTCTCTTGTTTTAATTGTGCCTCCCTTCTAGGTGCAAGTCATGCTTTGTGAGAGCTGTGCACTATTTTCCTGGTAGATTGAGATTTATGAGTCAGAGGGGGAATGATCAGAGGAGAAAGAGATTTATCCCAGTTACTGTTCAAAGGCTGCATTCTCTCTCTCTTTGTGTATATCCACAGGGGTCCAGGAGGAAGGTGTTTTTTCAGGCAGTTGAAAGAGAAATGGACTTCTCTGCCTTTTGAGTTGGGGTTTTTTTTAGTGTCCCAGTCTTCTTGTTCTTCAGAGGATAGATGTATTACTGATGACAAGCAAAGCCAGAGATTCTGTCCCTGTAAATATCGGACACATGAAAAGACCCAAGTTGAGAAATTCAGATGGACTGTGGGTGTCCTAACAGAGCTGTGCCTCGGAAAGGCAGGGAAGAAATCCACTTCCAAGATGGGAATGAGAGTTTGAGCTGAAGCTCCATGGCTAAAGAAAGTCCTGGTAGTAAAGAAGTCCTGCTTTGAGGACTGCCCAATGCCTGTCCTTGACCACCCTTCTCTGCCTGACGTACGTCACGTGAATCTGGTACCATAATAAACTCTGAGCATTTGTTTTGCAGCTGTGCAAGGCTTCCAGGTCTGTCTTTGTAAGCATGCAGATCACCCCAGGTCCTTGACATGGACTACGGTACCTCCACCACGCGCAGAGGACAGTCATATTTTTAAATCCAGATGGTGGTATACCTCTCCAACCACGTGAGTCTCAAACGTCCGTGCGGCACTCCTGTGGGCATACAAGTCTGTTCCCGGGTCTGTGCTTAGTTGCTTGGCTTACCAAAGTTGCTAGCCCAGTCTTCCTTGCAGGTTTTCAGAAGAAACTGTATATGGGCAGAGAGTTGTACATAGGAAAAGACACTAACTTAAGGATAGCCTTTATTGTGATAAGGAAGTGTTTAATAATGCACTATCTAGTTGTCTCCACCATGAGCGATTAAAAGCCTCTACATACTAATATCAAACTGGGATCCTGTTGGCATAATTTTTAGCCTGGTTTCCTAAGGAAAACTGGCTATCCTTTTCCAAAGGAAATTGCTGTATATCTCTCAGTCAGCCTTCCCCTTAAGTTCTTAAGCATAGCTGAACTTGATCAGTAGCTTAACAAAATGGTAGGCATCTCAAAGGTATTGTTTAACCCCAGCCAGCAACTAAGCACCACCCAGCCACTCACTCATTTTCTAGTGTATTTCCTCCAGCCCTGAGATAAGACAAAGTGATAGGAAAGCAAATAAGCCCGTTCTCTCATTAATCTTTCAATTGCTGAATTTGTGTGTCTATTGACATGCAAAATGTGATTATACTTTTCCTTTGTCTTGTCAAAGGTGAAGTCATCTTAGTGACACTCCTCTGTGTCTTGAGAACTGTCTAGCATTAATTTATTTTCCAAGGAGAAGGATTCTGGCCTGGGGCTTGCAAGCAAGCAGTCGCTGCTGTTGTAAAGTGTGTAAACTTGCTTCCAACAATTACGAACTGAGTTTAAGAAGAAAAAATGCCATCAGTACAGTGTGAAGTATTTTCAATGCTAAACTGTGTGCATGTGTTTTTCCTTTGGAGGCAGGGCTACAAACCATGCAGAAAAACACCAGCATACTTGAAGAGCTGCTGACATTTACTACTTCCTGGTAATTTCTTCTGGAGAAACAAACAAACCTCCCATCAAGCCAAAACACACCCTAAGGGACAATACCCTTGTATTTGTCCAAGTATGTACAAGTGGAGAAGGACTGTTAAGTACTCAGCTCAAAGGAGTCCTCTTAGCTGCAGATTTTTGAAAACAGTTAATAAAAGCAGCAGCTCTTGCTCTTGAGAAGAGTACTGTCCCGTTTCAGAAGGCAAATCCTCTTCTGCTTTCTCCCTTCTCACCCAGTAAATTCACTGTATCACGTGCATCTTAGTCCTGTGTTTGTCTGCGCTGTGGATAGAGGATGCAGCACCCATCCTGGATGCACCAAATGAGACCGTTTTAGCCACCTCGTTAGCCTTTGCACAGGCATTGTCTCACAAATGCCAGATTCTGTAGGTGTGGGTACCTGTGGGAATCCTATGTATACCTAAGGGTTGACCAGCTGATGTTGCCAATGAGATGGTATTCAAAGCAAGCTGTGATGAAAATAGCCCTACTAAGATAAGTTGCTCTAAATGAGTATGCCTATATGAAGGAATGAATACTGATAAGCAGTGCAGGTAATTAAGAAAGTGTATAAGAAAGGTCTCTGTGCATACAGAGTGTCTGGCACAGGATGCACGTTAGGCACCTATCCATCAGGTAATTTTAGCAGAGCTTGAACTAAAGCAGACTCTTTATTTTCTTTAAAACGCTGAGGTTTATTTTTGTTAATACATCTGCCAAGGTTTTGATTAATTTTAGAAGTCCTGATCTCTAACTTGCCTAGTTTTTCAAGCTAAGGAGAACAAGCTTAATCTATGAATATTTACCTTCTGCAACATGGTAATACTTTCTACATCAGCTTTTATGGTATGCAATTTGATTATGGAACAGCTGCATAACAGCTTGACTTAAAATCAGTTTTACAGAAAGAGGACAAGTTTAGGAGTACAGATACGTAGAGCGTATCCATGATGTTTTGCTAACTGAAGGGGACGTGCAAGAGCATGCTATGAAATACCATTCACAAAGATATTTCTAAGTGTACCAAGGCGAAATCGTACCGTACTCAGTGAGCAACCTCAAGTAGGATCCATGGTTCTAGTGCGAGGCAGAGGGGCATATGTGTAAAAGTGATGAAATTGTACCCCAAGAAGTTATAAATAATAGGGAAGTTTGGTTAATTGGTGTAAACGGTGAATATTGGCAAACATAACTGCAATACTCTTTCTTGGGAAAAGGAGAATGAAAATAGCTCTGGTGCTATTTTGTTGCGAGTTTCTTTGACCTGTGAATCAGCCTGTTGAGCCACAAGACAGCTCTGGAGTAAATTATTGGAATTAAGTTTTTTCAGTTTTTCCCTGGTCCTGTTCAGAGCAGAAGGGATGAGATATATACATAGGTATGTATGTTAGAGTTTTGATAAAATGCATTTAAATCTTGAGCCTGTTAGAACATTTGGTCTTGTGGGGAGCAAAGCTTGGGTCAGTTAATGGGTTCTTGGGTTAGATGATGTCTGTCTGCCATCTGATAGCATTACTTGAAAACCAAATGCATGATTTATTTATCCGCTGTAGAGAAGGAGACATACAGGAACATAGGAAGGCCGAGAATTACATGGACTGCGAAGTATTTTATTTGGGCTTTTGTCCAAAAAAAAAGTGCCTTTTCAGTAAACTGGTAAGGCTCAAAAAATGATCGAGAGGGTAAGTCGACCAGATGGAGTGGAATTCTACCAACGATTCGTTCTGTGGTAGCTCTAGTAATATAGGAGGTAGTGTACCCATGTATCAGTGCTATTTTTATTTCTTTAAAAAGATGCTGTTGCCTGGTACTGGGAGGAATCCAAGTCCCATAATGGCCCAACATTCCAAAAGTCAAGGTGGGGAAGATCTGCTAGTGCAAGTAATTAATGAACAGGCAATACCTGGTGAGGGTGTGTTGGTACGGCTGGTGGAAAGCGCTCTCTGTGTGTGCAGTGGACAGTCTCAGCAGTACCCCGCTTCTTTGGAGGCAGAGAACTACACTGTCGCTCTCGGCATCTGTTTTGTCTGGGGTGTTTTTAGAGGAAACGCGTTTCAAAGTGTACTGCCCTGCTTGCACGTGCTGGAGAGGTAGCTTATGGCTGTTGCTTCCTTGGTAAGGAGAAGGAGGCAGCAGTGCTGTGCGTGGGGTAGGTGTGTAAGCAGGGGGTGAGCTGGCAGCAGGGCTCCTGCCTGCGTACTCCAGCCCCAAGTGTAGCCCTGGCCACAGGTGTCCAGATGTAAGTGTGGGGGCACAGCACGGAGGGAAGGGCCTTGCCCCTGTTGCTCAGAGCCCTTCTGCAAACCCCACGTGTCCCCCACGTCCTGTCCCAGACTGCTTCCCACAGGGAGAATCTTGCCGCCCCGCTCCTTCCAGAAGGTGGAAGGGGAGTGATAACGGAGACTATAGTCGCTAATAAAGAGTTGCCCAGTGAGTCGTCATTGCAGGCGTCTTTGCGCCTCGCCCTGTTTGGCAGCCCCTCACTACAGAGCCCCTCGCCCTGCTGCAGAGCCCCTCTTCTGCCCCTTCCCAGGCTCTCGCGCCTTCCAGCTCAAAAATCCTGTCTTCTCTTCCAGCCCCAGCTCCTGGCACCGATTTCCAACACTCATCGCCCAGCTGTACTTAGAAAAATGTCGTTTAGAAAAGAGCCCCGCAGCTTAAAAAAGAGGACAAGGCTGAGAAAGATGGACCCATTGTAGACTTTGTCAGGCCCTTTATTTATCCTGTGATTAAGGTTGGGGTGACAGAGGTGTCGAACTCTGCAGAAGAGCATTGCTGCTGTGGCAGAAGGTGCTTCAGAGGTAGGAGGCAGCTGGAGCCCGCACGGGCAGCATTTGGAGGGGGCCAAGGGAAAAGGTGCTGGAGAAAGAAGGATGTGTTTCTGCATCTGGTGACCTCTGTGGGATTGTGCTTGTTGTCACAGGGTCATTTACGGTGTTGTTTCAAGGATGGGGTCTTCATGCTTTTAGTCGGTTAGGAAGCCAGCGGTGCTTTAGCTTACATTTCACCTCTTGTTTTTTCTTTCATACTGTCCGCGCAGAGAAAGCTCAGGCTGGATTTAAACTGGGGCTGCTGTTTTCTCCTGGAGATTGGTGAAACTTTCCTTGAACAGAGAGCAAAAGGAATTTGTTGGAACTTTTGCAATAGCAGTGATGTGTCAAGGTTAGAAAAAGTCTAACCATGCATCAGGCTCCAGGGTCTGGCGGTACAGGAGAAAAAAGTTTGCCTGAAAATCAAAAATGTTGTCTCTGGAGTGCTGGAATGCATTTTCCTTTTGACTGTCGTGGGAAATGCAAAGCCAGGAACTGGCCCAGCAGTAAACTGATTTGGGGCTCAATTTCTTCACCCTTACACTGAGCACCTTATTTCAGAGGGCCTATTCGTGAAAGCAGCAGTAGTGCTCACGGAGGAGGATGCTGTTCTGTTCAGTAGAGGGGGCAGAACCATCCCTTCTGAGGCTGCTTGAGCTACTGCTTGCTTTGTAAAGCAGCACAGCAACCTTCCTTCCCCTCTGCTATTTTCTTTCTTTCTTTATTAAATAAGTGGGATTTATTTATTAAAAGTGAACCGAAGGATGTGCTGTGAACACCAGATTAACATGGCTATGCAAACGAAGGCCTCTGGTATTTGATAACTTACCTAGTGAGTGTGATTGCCTGGTCACCAGCTGTTAGAGTGAATCCTGGCAGAGAACAGGCAAAGGGGAAAGTCATCACTAGATTAAATAAGAAAGAAGCAAATAAAACCATCAATAACTCGCTAACAAAATACTTACCTCCTCCCTGTCATCCTCAGGAATCCATTTCTTGTAGTTCTGCAATTCACTGTTTTCTCTAGCTGAAGAAATGGTGTAATTATATTAAAAAAAAAAAACTGCTGAAAGGATATATCCATCAAATAAAATGTACATAGAATGTCTTCATATGTAATGTTTTTTTTTTTACCCAGGAATATGAAAGGTACCTTCTTCTAAAACAGCATGGTTGTAGATTAGTTCATGTATTCCTAAATACAGCTAAGCAAGCTGTCAACTTAAAAGATTTGTCTAAGTTAGTAGCATTTCTCTTAAATACAGCCTGTTAATGTTAGCATAAATGAACGGAAGGAGATAAAGAATGCTGTGCGCAACTGTGACGCAAGCTACGTTCAGGTGAGACTACTAAAAGAATTAGTAGCCTCAAACAGGAAGGGGGGAATTGATAGCATATTTCCATACATTCTGTATGGTATGTCTAAATATTTTGATGGTTTTAATATTTTGTACCAGCTGTGGAAACTGGTTTGCTGCTAGGTGACTGTAAAAGTGAGATTTGGTAAATAATTGAAGTTTGATTTCACCGGAGCTCTGATTCTTAAAGTCGCTTTCCTTCGCCGTTTTTTAAAATGATGGCTGCATCAGCCGGACAGATGGCACTGTCGAGGGGCTGCAGCTGAGCACCCCCGGTGCTGCTCCAAGCCTGGATGACTCATCTCTCCAAGGCAGCTGCACCCAGGAGCACTCTGCCACCTGCTCTTCCAGACCCGGCGTTTCTCATTCAAACTGAGATGACGCGTCGTGTTGAGCCACGTGCAAGTAATTTCTATAGGATTGGCTTAACATGCAGTAGTGCCGTCTGCCTGCGCACGGTTGGCTTCCACCGCTGGTCAATGGGAGTCTCTGCTGACAAATAAAAATGGAATTGAATAGAAGGGAATTGAAAGTCAAAAGGGCCCTCTAATAATTTTAGAGTGCCTGAGGCACCACGCTGAAGCCCTGGCATTATAAATAAGGGTAATGCACTAGAGACTGAATTGCAGTCAAAGCAGCTGTAAGAACGTGGAGTGTGTGCTGAGCTTCTTTAAGGTGCGTGGAGTTAGATTATGATCTGTAGGCAGTGCCGGCAAATCAATATTTGCTCACCGATGTATGTAGTGACCTTAAAGCCTGTGATTAGAAAGGCCGAAGGGATGTGGGGAATGTGAGCTGAAGGCTCCAGAGCCAGGAGTGTGAGAGCTGTATTGGAGCAGCCCGACCCTCTGGTTTTCTCAAAATGTTTCCAGGGGCTGAACAGTGGAAGGGGCTGACTGTCGTCCCGGCTCACGGCGTCTCATCTCCTGGACCATCTGTGTGATGATGTAGTCTGCTGACCTCTTGCTGCATTTCAGAGTAATTACATCTACCTAAAATCCGGCGTTTAAAAAAACCCCAAACAAACCCCTGTTTATGAATAAGGTTGGTGGGAGGATGGGAAGAATCCGAATGTCCTGGCTGAGCTCACTGTTCCTGACATAAACTGGAGTAAATCCAGTACTGTCACTGGGCCCGTGAGTGTTAACAGCAGCTCATGGCAAATTGCACGGGCTGCCCCAGAAGGGCTGGAGCTGAGTCGGAGGGTCAGGCAGGGGAAGCGTAAGGATTGGCCTTGGTGCCTGCTGAAGCTGGGCAGATGCTGTGGGCCAGCCTTGGGACAGCTGGTACAATGGGACGGCTTTAATAGCTCGATGGTGAGGCGTGATGGCAGGGAGGAGAGCGAGCGCTTCTTGAGTTGGGACTCAGTGTCTGATTTCAAGTGCTGGTGGCTGAATTTACCAGCTCAATGCATTTATTCCCTAATAACCCTCTCAGCCACCATAGGCTGCATGTGTCTTGCTTTGTGCCATGTGCAGGATGACAATCCCTTTTTCTGCAAAGGTAATTGGGCTTGGGAAGAACAGCAGTTAAAGGATGCCACTTACTGCTGCGTTTTGGGTGCAGACATATCCACAAATCTTGCTCCCACCAAATTGTAGCATGCATGGAGAGCTTTACTGGTACATGGGTGTAAATCTTCAAGCCCCCAAGCTGAAATGTACCATTTGATAAAGTTTCCAGGCCCTTTCTGGCTGGTGCAGTGATTTGTTTTTTTGTTTTTTTTTTTCTGATTTTTTCTCCCTCCTTGCTGGTCTTACAGCTGCCCAAGGTGCAGCCAGAGAAGTGGAGGAGGGTCCCTGCCTGGCCTGCAGCTCCCTCCCTCGCCGTTCTTAGGGTGATTGGGGGTTATTTTGCTGTGTCAGTGAGGCAAAGCTGGGCTCTCCGGGTCTGAGTGCGCTGGGACCCGAGGAAGGCCGTGATGGTCTTGAGGCTTTGAAGGGCTGTGCACCGAGCCCTGTCCCCGCAGGAGGGGACGCTGGTGGTGTTCAAGACGAAGGCCTTGCAGGCCTCGCTGTCATGTGTGTCCTTGTCCCCCCCGGCCCCCAAGGTCTGTCGTTGTCGCAGGGGCTCTGTGCTGCTTTCTGCGTGGGGCCGTGTCCGTGAGTCCTGCAGGGACCTGTCTGTCCTGGCTTCCCCACCCCTGGGGAAGGGGAGAGGGGAGTCGTCCGTGTCCCGCCCCACCATTGCCTGCCCCGCTGGTGGTGACTGGGCCCTGGGAGTGGCTGGGTTCCCCTCGGGGCTTTCCCCGGCTCGGATCTGGGGCTCAGCGGGGCTTTTGCACCTCTTGGGTGCTGTTTCTTGGTGCCCCTGCTCTCCCTCCCCGTCCCACACAGGCACGGAGCGGTTCTGGAGAAGGAGCTTTTAATTGAAAAGACAAGAGAAAAGGTCCCATCCAAGCTGGTCTAACCCCTCCCTAGCCCCCTCCCCGGCCCCCCCTTCGACAAATACCCCCCCCTCCACTCCCACCCCCCACTCCCCCCATCTCCATCCCTCTCACCCCTGTCTAATTCCCACCCCCCCTCACACCCTCACATTGGCTGCCAGAGCCCTGCGCTTGCTGGGTGGCATTGGCAAGGAGCTCTGCGCCTGCCTCTTCCTCAGCTTGCCTGCCGTGGCAGGTGGGGACGGTGGCAGGTCCATCCCGATATCATGCCACGGCTCCTGGGGCTCCATCCCGCCGCCGTTGACTGTTTTGAGGCTCAGCATGGCGTCGCTGAGCTCGGGGATGCAGTAGTCAGGGGTGAGCATCTCCTCAGGCAGCGAGAGCGAGCTGAAGTCGCAGTCGGGGCTGTCTGTGCCGGTGCCACCAGCGTCCCCAGGCATGGGGCTGCTGCTGGGAGCATGCTGGCTGATTGCCAGCCCGCCCAGGGAGCAATCAAAGAGCATTAGGGCCTCTTGGAGAGCCACTTTCTCAGCCACGGCAAGGGCATCTCCAAGGGCTTGGCTGGGGGGGACGTCGCTGCCTGGGGGTGCCCCTGCAGGGTTGGCCGCGCTGGAGATGTTGATCTTCGCCAGCTGCGCCTCGATGTGCTGGTAGCTGGGGCTGCATGTCGGCAGCACTGGGCAGGCTGGGGCCACCACTCTTGCCTGACGTTGGTAGGGGGCGAGGTACTGTGTCTGGCCCTGGGAGGTCCTTGTGACTGCCCAGGCCAGGGGGGCCCCGCAGCCCCAGGGCCCCCACAGGGCAGCCCCTGGCAGAGAAGCAGCGCCTTGGCCGAGCGTGGCGCTGGCCGGTGGAGGCAGGTCGGTGGTTGTCCACTGGATGCGGAAGACCCGGGGGTCGAAGAGGCAGCCACATGGAGCCCTCTGCAGACCTGTGTGGGTGAGGGGGAGCTGTGCTGGGCCGCGGTGACTGTCCAGGGGCACCCGCCGAGCCGACATCCCCCAGCTCTGGGCCAGGGGCGTGGGGAGCTTGTGGCCGGGGCAATCCCCACGGGGTGAGCCGCTGTGCCGGTGGAACGGGGTTGCAAATCGTGGAGGAGACTCACATCTAGGAGGTGAAAGGGGAGAGGTGGCCCCAAATATTTGGGGAATTCTCTGCAGATGGGTTTTACTGGGCACGCGCCGCCCGGGCGAGGGCAAGGATGCTCACCGGGGCTTGCTGAACCCCCATGCGAAAAGTGCCGGGGGAATGGGTGTGATGGGGATGGCGAAGGGGCCAGAGCAGACTGGGGTGCCATACCTGCTGGTGGTGCCTGGGGGGCCCGGGGTGCCCGGGCTGCAGGGAAGGGCTGCTCCCGCGTGGGCAGGCGGCACGGGTTGGCTGAGCCTAAGAGAATGAGACAGGAGCGATGGCCGGCGGTCACCTCTGCTCTTGCCGCCCAAGAACGTCCCTGGGCTGCAGGGGTTGGGGTTGGTCCCTACCTCGAGGGTAGAAGGTTTTGGGGAGCACGAATGGCTGGAAAAGCTGGGCACCGGGGGGCCCCAGGGCCCAGGCAGTGGGAGCTGCACTGGTGGCCACGCCATGGTCCCTTCTGGCTGTTGGCTGCCAAGGACTCTTTGGCGTCTCCCTGGAAGGAATGCGGGGGCTCCCTGTGTTCCGCCCCACCCCCAAGAGCCTCCCCAGCTCCTCCTGGGGAGGGAAAGGGTTAAGGGAGGCTGGGGTGCCCCCGGGGCCTACAGGCGGCTCTTGGGGTCTGCAGGTGCAAATGCTCTTTGCTTTCAACAGTACTTTTCCGGTGGGGGAAGAAGAACAAGTTGATTCAGCCGAGCCAAGCGGGGACCAAGCTGCAGCCGCAGCCTCCTTGCGCCAGATGGCAAATGCGTTTGTGACCGTTACCCGCGCTTCTGTTCGCTGCGTTGACCGGAGCGAGGCAGAAATAGGAAAAAGGACCTCGAGGGCGCGAAGGGTCTGAGTGCGCTGGGACCCGAGGAAGGCCGTGATGGTCTTGAGGCTTTGAAGGGCTGTGCACCGAGCCCTGTCCCCGCTGGAGGGGACGCTGGTGGTGTTCAAGACGAAGGCCTTGCAGGTCTTGCTGTCATGTGTGCCCGTGTGTCCCCCCGGCCCCCAAGGTCTGTCGTTGTCGCAGGGGCTCTGTGCTGCTTTCTGCGTGGGGCCGTGTCCGTGAGTCCTGCAGGGACCTGTCTGTCCTGGCTTCCCCACCAAAGGGCTGCTTCCCCTGGGGAAGGGGACAGGGGAGTTGTTCCCGTTCCCGTTCCCGTCCCGCCCCCCCCCGCCATCGTCTGCCGCGCTGGTGGTGACTCAGGCCTGGGGGTGGCTGGGTTCCCCTCGGGGCTTGCTGGCTCGGATCTGGGGCTCGGCGGGGCTTTTGCACCTCTTGGGGGCTGTTTCCCGGTGCCCCCCAGGCTCCCTTCCCGTCCCACACAGGCACGGAGCGGTTCTGGAGAAAGAGCTTTTAATGGGAAAGACAAAAGAAAAGGTCCCACCACAGCTGCTCTAAACCCACCCTACCCCCCACCCGCCTCCCACCCACCCCCTCAACCCCCCCCAACCAATCCACCCCCCTCCCCTCCCACCCCCCACTCCCCCCGTCTCCATCTCACCCCTGTCTGATCCCCCTCCAACCCCCCACTCCCCCCATCTCCATCTCACCCCCGTCTGATCCCCCCTCACACCCCCATGTCGTCTGCCAGAGCCCTGCGCTTGCTGGGTGGCATTGGCAAGGAGCTCTGCGCCTGCCTCTTCCTCGGCTGCTCTGCCGTGGCAGACGGGGATGGTGGCAGGTCCATCCCCTCATCCTTCCGCGGCTCCTGGGGCTCCATCCCGACGATGTTAAATACGTCGAGGCTCAGCGTGGTGTCGCTGAGCTCGGGGATGCAGGAGTCGAGGGTGAGCAGCTCGTCCGGCAGCGACAAGGGGCTGAAGTCCCAGTCGGGGGTGGCTGCGCCGGTGCCCTCGGTGTCCCCAGGCACAGGGCTGCTGCTGGGACCATCCTGGCTGGGCCCCACCGTGTCCAGGGAGCACCCAAGGAGCCTGAGGGCCTCTTCAAGAAGCTCCTGGTCAGGCACTGCAAGGAGCTCTGCGATGTCCCCCAGGGCTTGTGTGTGAGGGGCAGCGCAGGGGCTGGGGGGGACGTCGCTGCCCGGTGAGATGTCGCTGCCCAGGGGTGCCCCCGCAGGGGTGGCCGTGCCGGAGGTGTCGATCTCTACCAGCTGCCCGTCGATGTACTGGTAGCCGGGGATGGATATCGGCATCACTGGGCAGGCTGGAGCCACCCCTGTCCCCTCTCCGCTGGTGCCCCCAGGGTGGCCAGGCCCGGGGCTGCTGCTAGGACAGCCCTGGCTGGCCCCCACCGCGTCCGTGGAGCACTCAAATAATCTGAGGGCCTCTTCAAGAAGCATGTCCTCGGACGCGGCAAGATCACCTGCAGTGTCCCCCAGGGCTTGACTCTGGTGGGCAGCGGATGGGCTGGGGGGGACATCGCTGCCCGGGGGGATGTCGCTGCCCGGGTGGATGTCACTCCCCGGGGGTGCCCCTGCAGGGGTGGCCGTGCCGGAGGTGTCGATCTTCAGCAACTGGCCCTGGATGTGCTGGTAGGTGGGGATGGAGATCGGCAGCGCCGTAGGGGCTGGGGCCACCACTCTTGCCTGGCGTTGGTAGGGGGCAAGGTACTGTGTCTGGCCCTGGGGTCCCCCCGGGGCTGCCCAGGCCAGGGTGGCCCCGCAGCCCCAGGGCCCCCAGAGGGCAGCCCCTGGCAGAGAAGCAGCGCCTTGGCCGAGCGTGGCGCTGGCCGGTGGAGGCAGGTTGGTGGCTGTCCACTGGATGTGGTAGAGCCGGGGGTCGAAGGGGCAGCCCCACGGAGCCATCTGCAGACCTGTGTGGGTGAGAGGGAGCCGTGCTGGGCCGGGGGGACTCCCTGGGGGCACCCACCAAGCCATGCCCCAGCTCTGCGCCAGGCGCGCGGGGAGCTGCTGTGCCGGTGGGACGCGGTTGCACGTCGGGGAGGGGACTCCCTTCTAGGAGGTGAAATGGGAGAGGTGGCCCCAGATATTTGGGAAGTTCTCCGCAGATTGGCTTGAGTGGGCACGCGTCACCCAGGCGAGGGCAAGGGTGCTCCCGCGGGCTTGCTGAACGCCCGTGCGAAAACTGCCGGGGGGATGGGTGTGACAGGGATGCCAAAGGTGCCAGAACAGACTGGGGTGCCATACCTGCTGGTGGTGCCTGGGGGGCCTGGAGGGGCCCCCATGGCAGGGGTGCCCAGGCTGCAGGGAAGGGCTGCTCCTGCCCGGGCAGATGGTACAGGTTGGCTGGGCCTAAGAGAGTGAGAGAGAGAGGAGCCGTGGCCGGCGGTGAGCTCTGCTCTTGCCCCCACGAGCGTCCCTGGGCTGCGGGGCTTGGGACCGGTCCCTACCTCCAGGGTAGAAGGTTTCGGGGAGCACAAAAGTCTGAAAACGCTGGGACGCCGGGGGGCCCCAGGGCCCACGCGGTGGGAGCTGCCGTGGTGGCCGCGCCATGGTCCCTTCTGGCTGTTGGCTGCTAAGGACTCTTTGGCGTCTCCCAGGAAGGAATGCGGGGGCTCCCTGTGTTCCACCCCCCCCCCCCCCCAGCTCCTCCTGGGGAGGGAGAGGGTTAAGGGAGGCTGGGGGGCCCCTGGGGCCTAGAGGCGGCTCTCAGGGGCCGTGGGTGCCAATACTCTTGGCTTTCAACAGTATTTTTCCGGTGGGGGAAAAAGAACAAGTTGATTCGGCCGAGCCGAGAGGGGACCAAGCCGAGGCCACAGCCTCCCTGTGGCAGGTGGCCAACGCATTTGTGACTATTGGCCGTGCTTCTGTTCGCTGCCTTGGCTGGAGTGACGCAGAAATAGGAGAAAGGGCTTTGAGGGCGCGAAGGAAGGTCCCGCGGTGTCACTCGGTGGCGTGCTTTCCCCCAGCCCTGGCTCAAGGAGTGCTGTCAGGGCTTTTAGTCACCCGGTCGTAAAAGCAGCAGCTCTGGATCCCCGTCGGAGGGGGCCGCGCTTGCCCTGGGTGCGTGACACCCAGGAGGAGACAGTACCCGCCGCCGCGTGCTCCCAGAAAAGGCCTGGGTTCTGCACAACGTCCGATGAGGAGAGGCTGGGGCTGTTTGTGCTCCACAGGGATGGGGTTAGTACATCCCGTCCTGGTACTTGGAGGATTTGGCGCTCCCAAGGACACCCTCGGTAGGAACGCAGGCCTCTCGCTCCCGCTGTGGGAACGGTATGTGGCCTGGGGGAGTGGGGACAACCGCCGTGAACCGGAGGCCCAAGATCTCTCCCGGCCTGTATCCTGTTAATGAAAGAGATTGCTCTCTGTTGGCGAGGCACCTCTGGCTGCCAATTTGTAAGTCGTGGCAGGGACCGATGCCGGGGGCGTGAAGGCAACCGCGCTCGTGGAAACATAAAACTGGATTTCGTTTCAGAGCGCAGCTGAGCAACCCCGCTCCTCGACACTGCTTTGCCAATCTTCCCGGGGGAAAAAACTCCTTCCTGAGCCCAGCCCTGGTGCCCCGAGCAGGGTCCGGGGAGCTCCTGCGGGGGAGCGCGTTTGGGGTCAGCAGCCAGGGACCTTTTCCAGCCTGTTTGGTGCAAAGGCATGGGTGGGCGTGGGGCATCAGTCCCGGGAGAGCCGTGGCTGACTCCTCTTTCCCGGGAAGGGCAGGTCGCTCTCGCCGTGTCTCTGTCCTGCACCCACCCGGGTTTCTTTGTCCTGCCAGCTGCTGCCCAGCGAGGAGGGTTCGGCTGAGCTCAGCAGGGATGTCCCGGGACCCGCCGAAGGAGAGCTCCTGCTTGGTCAGCATCCTGACCGCTAGCCCCGCTCTCGGGACGGCACGGCACGTCCCACGCGTGAAGCGGTGCCTGGGCTTGCCCTGGGAGCGGCACGACTCGGGAGCGTTCTCCGGCTGCTGCGGCTCCCGTCCGTGCGATGGACGGAGGCGGCGGTTTCCCTGGCGGCTCTCCGCTGGTCTCGGCCCGCGGGCCGCGACCCCTCGGGCTCCGTTTGGGCAGCCCTGCCCCGCACGCTGGGGATGGAAAGCGGTGCGATCCTGCTGCAGCTGCAGCTGCCGCGGGGACAAAGCCATGGGGGAGAAGGGGTGGGTGCTGCGGAGGGGAGGCGGGCGGGGCTGGGTGGGCTCTGGGCAGCACCACCCGGGGCTGTCCCTGGCGGGGGTCTTCCCGGCCGGGCCTCCAGGATGGCTGAGGAGGCTGGTGCCCGCTTTTCCAGGGAGGAGCTGGCCAGGAGCGTGAGCGTGAGGAAGGGCAGCTGCCCGGCTTTGCGCTCCCCGGGGGCCCTCGGGCCTCCCAAGGGGCCGGGCCAGGCCGGGCTTTCTCCCCTGCCCGCCCGGTTTTGTCCAGCTTTGCGCTCTGGCTGCACGCGGCGCTTTGGTGTCGATCGGAGAAGCCTTGTTTCCCGCCCTGCAAGGGTGACTGACGGACGCTGGCTTCCCTCTTACGGATGAACGGGAATCTGGCCTGGAGCTGAAAGCAGAAACTCCGTGGGCTTTGGCACTTGGATTTTCCTAGCTTGCTCCCGCCAGCGTCCGAGGGGACTCTAGATTTCGTGGAGCACCGTTGGTCAGGACGTTGCTCTCGGGGAGGGGCTTCGGGCCTGTTTCTGGACAAAGGTGGTGGCGGCGGGGGAGTGAGCGAGCGAGCGAGCGAGCAGCCTCGTGGTGCTTGGTCGCTGGCTGGGCTGAAACCACCATAGTCCTTTTTTGCTGACATCATCGCAACTGGGGAGAGAAGGGGCTGAGCTCCCAGGGCCACTGCCAGCAGACTGTCATTAGGCACCAGAGTCAACGTTGACTCGAGAGGCCTGGGCAGAGCCCAGACCCCCCTGAAAGCAGCTGCAAGACCTGCCACGAGGTACAGGCCAACTCCTCTGATGCTTCGGGCTCACGCTGGAACCCCAAGCGCTCCAAGCCCCAAAATGCAGCTGCCTCTGCAGCGCAGCAGCAGCAGCAGCCAGTGCCGAGCAGCGTGGGGAGCTGGAGCAGAGAGGGGGGCGCCCGAGCCGGGCTCGGCTCCCTTCGGGTCCACTCGGCTCCCTTCGGTTCCCCTCGGCTCGGTTCAGCTCCTCTCGGTTGCGCTCGGCTCCCTTCGGCTCATCTCTTCGTCTGGGCTCGGCTCCTCTCGGCTGGGCTCGGCTCGGTTCGGCTCCTCTCGCCTGCGCTCGGCTCCCCTCGGCTCCGCTCGGCTCTTATCGGTTGCGCTCGGCTGCCCTCGGCTCCGCTCCGGCCGCAGCCCCGGCCCGGCCCCGCCTGAGGCAAGGGCGGGCGGCGGGCGCGGCGGGGCCGGTGGCCGTGGCGGGGGCTCCTCCCCGTCCGTGGAGCGGTGGGCTGCCCGGCGGTCGCCAGCGCCGGGGCTGCCCGGGGGCCTCGCAGGCCGGCAGCGGGGCTGAGGCGGCGGCGGCGGCGGTGGCGGCATCTCCCCTCGCGGCAGGCCGGGGCGCCGGGTCCCGGCCTTCCCCCCGCAGGCCCGGCCAGCCCCGGCCCCTCCCTGCCGCCCCCGGGGCTGCGGGGGCAGCAGGGGACTGCCTGCCCCTGGTGGCTGTCCGGCGGAGGCCGGCGGGCACCGCGGAGACGTGCGGCTGTGTGTGGAGAGAAAGGAGTTTCTGCCGGCTGTCCCCGCAGGGAAGGGACCCGCAGCCGCCGGGGGTCTCCCTCCCTCCCTCCCTCCCTCCCAGCCTGGCGTGGGTGGCGGGCTGCGACACAGTCCTGCCCGGGCGTTCTTGGCAGCCCCCGGGGCAAGAGGCCCTGGAGGGAGCTTCAGGGAGGTCGGCAGTGGCGTTTCCAGAGCAGTCGCGTCCCGTTGGCTCTCCTGCTTCCTTCCCTCGGCTGGGAGAACGGAGGACGTCCTCGACAGCAGGTACCTGTCGGTTGCCTGAAACCAGGAGGTTCCTAGGAGACCCTCAATTCGGATGGGACGGGGGGGGCTGCTCTTTTCCTGCCCTCTTTCACTGACCGTGAAAGCGGTCGCTTCCGAGGGGCTACTGCGCTTGCACAGGGGTGTAATGGGAGTAATGGGAGCTGTAAAAAGCGCTCCTGTTCCAGTGCCGTGGGTTGGTTTCGTGCTTCAGTGGGAAAAGAGGCTGGTTTTACTGACGGTGTTTTGAAATTTTGTTTAAAGCGTTCAGCTGAGAAGCTCTCGAGCCTCTGTAGTGGTTTAACCCCAGCCGGCAGCTAAGCCCCGCACGGCCGCTCGCTCGCTGCCCCGCAGTGGGAGGAGGGAGAGGATCGGAAGGGTGAATCAACTCACGGGTTGGGATAAAGATGGTTTAACAACTAAAAGCTGTGCACGCGAGCAAAGCAAAGTCAGGAATTCAGTCACTGCTTCCCATTGTCTGGCAGGTGTTTAGTTTGCAGGAAAGCAGGGTTCCATCACGCCTAACAGTTACTTGGGCATGTCCCCCTGTATTGGTTTTGTTTGGCAATGTTTTGGTAGCGGGGGGGGGGGGGGGGGTTACAGGGGTGGCTTCTGCAAGAAGCTGCTGGAAGCTTCCCCTGTGTTCGAGAGAGAGCGAGCCCATACTAGCCGGCTCTAAGATGGATCCGCCGCTGGCCAAGGCCGAGCCAATCAGTGATAGTGGTAACGCCTCTGTGATAACATTTTTAAGAAGGAAAAAAAAGTTGGGACGGAGAGAAACTGCCGCCAGAGTGAGGAGTGAGAACATGTAAGAGAAACAAGCCTGCGGACACCAAGGTCAGTGAAGAAGGAGGGGGAGGAGATGCTCCAGGCGCCGGAGCGAAGATTCCCCTGCAGCCCGTGGTGAAGACCCTGGTGAGGCAGGCTGTCCCCCTGCAGTCCAGGGAGGTCCACGGTGGAGCAGATATCCACCTGTAGCCCGTGGAGGACCCCACGCCGGAGCAGGTGGGTTCCCGAAGGAGGCTGTGACCCCGTGGGAACCCCGCGCTGGAGCAGGCTCCTGGCAGGACCTGCGGATCTGTGGAGAGAGGAGTCCACGGAGCAGGTTTTCTGGCAGGACTTGTGACCCCGTGGGGGACCCGCGCTGGAGCAGTGTGCTCCTGAAGGACTGCACACCGTGGAATGGACCCATGCTGGAGCAGTTCGTGAAGAACTGCAGCCCATGGGAATGGCCCACGTTGGAGGAGTTTCGTGGAGGACTGTCTCCCGTGGGTGGGACCCCACGCTGGAGCAGGGGAAGAGTGTGATCAGCCCTCGTCCTGAGGAGGTGAAGCGGCAGAAAATAACGTGTGATGACCATAAACCCCATCCCTGTCCCCCTGTGCCGCTGGGGGTCTTGGTGGTGAAATCCGGGAGTGTAGTTGTGCCCGGGAAGAAGGGAGGTGTGGTGGGAAGGTGTTCTGAGATTTCATTTTATTTCTCATTACCTTGCTCTGGTTGACTTGTAATAAATTGAGTTAATTTTGCAAACTGAGTCTGTTTTGCCCGTGACGGTAATAGTGAACAATCTCTCCTGTCCTTATCTCGACCCGCGAGCCTTTTGTTATATTTTCTCTCCCCTATCCAGCTGAGGATGGGGGAGTGATAGAATAGCTTTGGTGGGCACCTGGTGTTCAGCCAGGGTCAACCCATCACACCCCCCTTCCTTCTTCTTCCCCCAGTTATATTGCTGAGCGTGATATCCTGTGGTCTGGAATATCCTATCAATAAAGCAATCTATACAGTTCAGTTGTACATATTCAATTTCCAAACTTCTTCCCAAAACTATTGCTGGGAGTCGCTTATCTCACACAGTTTCTATCAGGTTGAAGTTCCCCTGCTTCAAATTAAAGGTCCAGTGTTCTTTTCTTCTACAGCGCTTGCTCAAGGAGAGTGGGGGGGTAAGCCTTTTTGGTGTGGAATTGAGTTGGTGGTCATGATCTCCCCCTGCCACCTTTCTTTACCTTTCCTCCAGTTTTCGAAGATGTTTCTGACTTCATACCTATTAACAATTATTCAACTTTTTGGCGCCTCCTGGGGTAGGATGTTCCCTTCTTCTCAGTCTTTTAGTTCTTCAGGGGCACAGTTGTTAGCAAGGCATGCGTTGATCATACAAAGGGGATCTTGTTTCACAAGAGTTTTGTGGCCTTTTTCGTGTGGCTTAAGTACATAATTTCTTAAGTACATCATTTCCCCCTGTGGTGGGTTGACCCTGGCTGGATGCCAGGTGCCCACCAAAGCCGTTCTATCACTCCCCCTCCTCAGCTGGACAGGAGAGAGAAAATATAACAAAGAGCTTGTGGGTCGAGATAAGGACAGGAGAGATCACTCACCAATTACCGTCACAGGCAAAAGAGACTCCGCTTGGGGAAAATTAACTCAATTTATTACAAATCAACCAGAGCAGGGTAATGAGAAATACAACCCAATCTCAGAGCACCTTCCCTCCACCCCTCCCTTCTTCCTGGGCACAAATTCACTCCCGGATTCCCTACCACCCCCCAGTGACACAGGGGGACGGGGAATGGGGTTTACGGTCAGTTCATCACACGTTATTGTGATACTTGCCAAACCAACCAAGAAAGGTAAAACTGGAGCGCAGGGAGCAAATGCTTTTCTTTCACCTTAGGCCAACTGCTCGGACGCTCTCTATGCTGCCCTGCCGCAGAGGGCATCCCTCTCGTACCAGTAAGAGACATAAGAGTGAATTAAAGCCAGGACCCCAAACCAGACCAAAAACCTGGTCATGATCAAGAAGAAAGTGGAGAATGCATCAAATATAACAGAAAATTATTTTGGACATTCCCAGTTTACATTTGGAAAAAAGAGAAAAAAAAAGAGGAGGAATTAGGTATTAAAAGAAGAGCACTGAATGATAAAGCAGTAGCAGTCCCTCTACCACTACAAACCCACACCCCCACACGCACGTACGCACACAGACTTAACACCACCAAACTCCCCTTGACTGTGACCTTCACCTCAGCTTGCTGGTCTAGAGATACTGAATGCCTGAAGCACACCAAGGATAACTGAAAACATCTGCATGGCTTTAATGGGAATCCTCCAACTGAAACAAAGCGCTTTCTCCCTCTGTCTGCGTTGGCACATCCCCGAGTCACGCTCTCACTCCTCTCCTTCAAAGTCAAGATTCCTAAACGTGAAAAGCGGGAGTGGGGAAAGGCGAAGGGAAGAGAAAAAGAGGGAGAGCATCATCAGTGGAAGACCTGCCAGCTGCTGCTCATTCAGCCCTGTTTGGGGGACCACCCCAGCAGAGAGGAGCTGGTTTGCATGCCACGGTCCTCCCTGCCTGTTCCCAGGGACAGGCCGTTTGCTCAGCCTTGCCGGCCAAAGCGTGGGAAAAGTGTAGGCGTGCGCCGTCGCTTGCAGAGGAGCACGGACACGTTCACGTGCAATCCTTTACCTTTTTCCTCCCTGGATTCAAAGGGTTTCTGTCTTCAAAGTGAGAGCCTTCCATACGGTCGTTTGTGACATTTCATCCAGGATAACAATCTCAGAAGGATCAGTCCTGCAATAAATATTTTACATAGCAATCTGTGATTATGGGAACTGATGCCAAGGGCATTAGCATCAGCAAGA
Organism: Astur gentilis; assembly: GCF_929443795.1. Classification (NCBI taxonomy): domain Eukaryota; kingdom Metazoa; phylum Chordata; class Aves; order Accipitriformes; family Accipitridae; genus Astur; species Astur gentilis. The sequence continues at coordinate 1,253,392 of NW_026060847.1, forward strand.
GGAACAGCGGAGCCCCGAGAATCAAAGCTCCGCATAAGCGTGGGAGGTTTTGCTGGATGAGGAGTTTTGGGAGGCAAGCCGGGGAGCTGCAGAGCAACAGCTCTGTGCAAAGGCTTTTGCTGGGGCTTAGCCCCGGTCCGGGTTCCTAAGCCACTGCTGGTACAGATCACGCCTGCAACTCCTCATGTGTTAAGTATGAGGATCTCCAGCTACCGTAAAGGCACTGATGAGGCAAGGTTTGGGGGTCAAACGCGAGTGCTGCAGCCACTCTGCTTGCGGTCAGAGCCCTGCAATCACTTCCTGCAGCCCTGCCCCCGAATTTGATTTTCCCACCAAGCTGCCTGCTGGTTTCTGTGGGATGCCCCACAAAGAGGCAAGTGGAGAAAACTCTGCCAAACACCTTCAAGCTAATCTTGCCGGGGTTCCTGGCGCTTGGTGGGGCTTTACCCGTCACTGCTTTGCTTTGGGATATCCACGTCACTGGTCTTCCCCACGTTCAGCTGAACTGAACTTGCAGCAGCAGCTTCCATCACCCTCCTGGACTCCTAATGTAAAAAAGGGACAAATCACGTTCTCTGTCTTTGATCCAAGTGGAGATAAGCTGAATGCCCAGCACAAACTTAGCAGTCTGCCCTCCGCTTCTGCCCCTTGGCAGCTATAGGTATTAGTGCAGCAGGGGAGAAACCGTTCACTCCAAAGATTTCGGGGCAGGGGGATTGTGTGTTCAAAACACGATTATGAGCAAATCTTGCCAGCAGCAGCAGCAACAGCAGCAGCAGCATCATCATCTAATAATAATCATCATAATGATAATGACCTTTGTGAAAAACGACTCGTTTTAAAAATTACACCTGTATTCAAGCGTTCAGCTCACTGCTACTTGAGGAAACAAAGGTTACAAAAGTTACAGGCTATTGGGATCTATTTCAATTGAGTGCTGATCTTCCTCCAACGTTTCCAGACAAGCTATAAGAGAAACAGGCAATCTCACAGCCCGACGGAGATGTCCAGCCCCGAGGACCCAGCAAGACTTACCTCTTCTTCTTCTCCAGCTTCATTTCTGGCATCATCCAACTTCTTCTTCCTTTCTGGCATAAGGTCATCCAGAAAGCTGAGCTCTCGCTTTGAGAAGCAGAAATCCATCGCTTTCCGGACAAAGACGAGAGCCAAAACCTTCACGAATAAGAGGGAAGATGCGGTGAGCTCAGAGACGATGCCACCTCTCACTCCAATGCTGCAAACACCCCGCTGCCGAGCGGCGGCAGCTCTTACCATCATGGGAAAGATGATGGCGGCACGGGACACCTTGATGGTCCAGAGCAGGACGAGGCAGGTCAGCTGGATCGCCGTGAAGAAATGCACCTTTCGCAAGGGCACGTGCCGCAGGTAGATGAAATCCGGCTGGTGTTTCGCCGGCATCCAAAACAGCTTCAAGCGATCAAAGAACTGCAAAATAAAAGGGAAAGGTTGCCACCTTGGGACTGCGGCAAGTTTCTGGCCCTCTCGAGATGTGGAGGCACTTTGCAGCATCTCGCTTGCCGTCAGAAATCCTGCATCCCACCGCATTCCTCCTGGGAGCAGCACCTATTTTCCCTTCGCTCCATCTAGCAACCGGCTTGCCCCTGAGAGCTGCCCACCAAACAGCAACTATTCCATGCCATTCCATTATTAGCATTTCTCGGCCCACTGAATCCCCCCGCGAGGATTTCCACCAGTGGTAGAAACTGCCTTCCCTTTGCACTGAATTCCCCCGCTTTCACGTAACCACACACTGATCTGCCCTAAACCCTGCAACAGAGAGCGCTGAACTTGCCTGGTCCTCCCAGCCCTATATACCTCCTGTACCTCCACCAATCTTTTTCTTACACAAAAGAGTTTCATTGCTTGCTCTGCGAGAAGTTTTTCCCATGCCACTGCTTTTTTCCCTGCTGCTACCGAGACAAAATACCAGGGAGCCGACACGCTGCACGCTGTAAAAGAGTCCGTACCTGAATTCCTCTGAGCGACGACACACCCATGTAGAGAAAGACGCCATAAAGCACAGGCATTGGTATAAACTGGGGGGGGGGGGGGGGGAAGAAAAAAAAAAGTAAGAATGCAGTCGTTTCCCAGACAATGCCCAGATGTGTTTCAGGCGCTGGCACGGGCCAGGAGCCAAGCGAGATAGGCAATCTGAATGGTGCCACCCTTGTTTGGTAGGTAAGGGAGTTCAGGTGCATGGATGTGAATCATACCATGTTATTTGACCTCAGAACCATTGAACAGCTTCTTTCCTCTTTAATTTCCTGCTGTATGTATTGTAGACATACTGCCTCGTGGTTATAGAGAATAAACCTACTTCCTATGGAAAATAATTATTACAACTAGTTTGACAGACATTTGTAAGTGAAAGATAATGTATAAAACAGCAATAAGTTAAATATATTGACATGAATGTGCTTCCTTTTGGCTTCACTGATAAGAAAGAGATAAACTGGCTTCTCTCTGGCTTTGATTTTGGCATACTCTGATATACAAAGTGTCGGTTACTCTGTGGTTTGCAAATGAATTCAGAATATGTATGTTTTTTAAATTTTTAGCCAGTAACCTTTTCCAGTTACCCCCCATCTACAGTTTCCACATCAGTTATGGGTGAAAAGGGGTTGTCAGTAGTTAGTTATCTACAGGACTTAGTGCAAACTTCGTGTTCTTCGTTATACAAAATGCACACTTGAATATCCTAGAATGAATCAAACCCTTTCCGTCTCTATTCTGCAATTTAGTTTATTCCACATTGTTTCCATAGCTGTACAAACTAAAGCAGTCCTGTGTGAGAATGGCAAAGACTTCAGCATGTGACTCCAGAAGCAAGTGGACTTTTGAGGCTATTACTCTGCCATGTAGTCCCTTCTCAGCGTCATGTGTGCATTAAGACACAATCGTGTTCATGGCTTGAAATGTCCCCTAGTGGTTTTTGAAAATTTGTATCTTCTCTTCTGTCCTGATCATTGTTTCTTTCACTATGTTTCCTTAAAGACTGAACCATGGAAGATGAATTTTCTGCTTTGTAAGAAGGCCTTAGCCTCTTGAACACGCACTTCATTTAATGAGGTTTATTATAGTTAATCAACCTTATATGTATACTTTTATTCTCTAGATAAACTAGTTTGAGATAGGTGCTTGCAAAAAATTCCTCTTCATGTAGACTTTAAAAGGAAGTTTTAAGAAGCTTATATCCTTACCAAGTTAATACTGGGATCTCAGTGAAAGACAGCAGGAAGTAAGAATTTCATAGTTGTTAAGCAAGAAATGCAAGATCTCAGCTGTTATGTCTGACAGTTATCTGATGGCAGAACAGACATTTTACTTCCATTGGCAAAGATACATCCAGAGTTCTCTACAAAGGAAGATAGAATAGTCCATGCTAATGGTGAGATCCTAGTCACCCAAGACACAAGTTTTAGAACCTTAAGAAAATTATATTATTTATTTCATCTTTAAAAGGATGACTTTTTAAATTTTTTTTTTTTTTCTCAGAGCCTTCCAGGTTCCCTTCCACTCCCCTCAAAACAGGATTTTACATGGTCAAGAAAGTCATAGTTTAAATCCATGGGATATCATAGCTTCTTTGGAAGAAATAGTACAATTTCAGATTACTTTAATGAGAACTTATGAATGCCACTGAACCCTGGGAGACTTTTGTTTTAATGTGGAAATTTTGATATGCGAGGAAACAGGCAGGTGTCTAATCAGTTCTTCATAAGCTCACTTTAAGCCACTTTAACAAAACTAAATACATTATAATGGCATATTGCATGAAAATGAACAGGAAATTAAAGAGGTTATGAAAGAACATTATTAAATATGAATATAAAAGGAAATCTTCTGTGTATGAAACAAAAAACCCTCCTAGATTAAAAACTGAGAGTTATGCTTCACTAATTCTATCAGCTGTCTTTCACATGGGAATGAAAGATAATACAAAGCCCAGAAGTACTGATATGTACCGAATCCTCAGTTAATAAAGAAGTTTATTGATTACAAATGGAACTGTGCCAAACTGGAAAAAAATGATAAATTGCTAATTTAATAACCAGCATAGCTCTACTTAAGAGTTTTCTGATTCAATTGGTGATTGTATGCCATTAATGTAGTTCTCAGAAGTACAGCCAGAAGTCAACAGTGTATTCAAGAATAAGGCATGGACCAAATAATATCACCTGACAGTGAGAAACTGTTCCTGGAAACATGATGCCTTTTCAGGCAAAGGCTATTTTTTTAACAGTTATGATTATTATAATTCTGAAATATATAGAAAATGCAGAATATCAATCTACACACCTATTTTAGAACTTTATTTTGAAATATCTGCTTCTTACCATTCTCTTATTTATTTCTTCTTGTAGAATATAATCTTAGGAGTCTAGTTTTCATTGAAAACTAACTGTTCATTAAAAAAAGTGTTTTATCCCCAGTATAAAAATCTAGTAAAACATTTCAAAATTATCTAAGTGAATTAAGGAACAAAGTTGCATTTAAAATGTTACAGTAGGCACATGAAAACCCAAGTGCTATTGAATGTTATTTCTCTAGTCAGTTATTATCCATCGCAATAGAAAGATTTATGTGGAAAATTAGATTTCAGCTTCTTTTTAAAAGTTGCTCTACAAAGCATTTTTATTTTCTCTAAAGAGCTGAAAAGCATTTTTCTGGAAGTTTTAGCTTAAATTCATTGTGTTCTTCTTCACCCCTCTTTCCATAGCATATTTAGGGGGTGGGTTTCATAACTCGATTAAATTTCTGATGATGACTGTCACCAAGAGCAGGACAACTGTATTGTTACCACAGAACATAAGCTACTTAGGTGTAGGTGTAAAATGTCTGCACTATGCATGTCAGGAGGTATCATTTTCAATTAAAAAAATAAAATATTTCACTAACTAAATCAGTTTTGTTAACCAAAAGCCATGTACACTTTTCCTTGAGCATTAGTCAGAGTGGTGTACAAAAAGGTTAACCAATAAAAAGGACAAGCTTGACTGCATAGAAAAAGTCATGTCCTGGAGGCCAATATGGCAAATTGCAGAAAGAAAGGAGGGAGGATCAGGCCTTGGTAAGAATTAGAGCATGTGTGATGAAGACATGGTGGAAGGGATTTGGGCCTGATTAAAATATAAGATTAAAGCAAGAACAAAATCATATGTGAGCAATGAAGAGTAGTCAGTGGGGATTTATACTCATATGGTTCTCTGAAAAAGTATTTTGGGGATGTGCGCTAACTTAGGAGCTCTGAAATCTTGACACTGGTTTATAAGAACAGGGCTGAGTTTCTTTTTCCTTCTTTCATACGTGCTATTCACTCATCCTTGTAATACACAGCTGACTTCACGGCTAGAGCTTAGTTACCATTTATCAAAGCTGCCCAAGCAGTGCACTCTTGTTTATAATACAAGTGCAGTCTCTCAAGTGAATTACTGTTTTTATTTTTCTTTGAAGCTATCTATTATCTTATGGTAGGGTACCATGTGAAACGTAAGTGGGGAACTTACAAGCTTGCATTCAGCACTACCAAACAACGTACTATTGTCATGCAAATGGCTTTCAGGTCAATTTGTCTGTCCTTACTCTCTGATGCATCCCTTTGCATGGTAGGCCTCTTGCCTTTATCTTCAGAGGAACTATAGCAATTTTTTTTGAGTCTTAGACTGGGAGTTAGAGACCAACCCCTACACTTACCAGTCACACTACATATGTCTATTCCTCTGCAGCTGACATACTCTGCTTCATCATCACCTTTGACCAGCATCTAAAAGCAAGATTTTTAAATAACAGCATACGTACATTGGCTTTGTTCTAATTTATTCCCTCAGTGAAGTTCTCCTCTTAACTGACAAACAAAAATGAAGTACTTACACTATATGAGCCTTTATTCCTGTTTTAGTTTGGAGTAGTACTGTGGTTTCCATTATTGTCCCCCTCATTGTACATTGCTCACAAATTGATTTTTGTGCTTCTGAAATAAATTACTTTCTGAGGACATTAAAATGGAAACTTCAAATCTGATGCTTACCGAATAATCTCTATCCTAAAATGCAGAGGTAATGGTCTGAACCAGTGAGTGATGCCTGAATAGCTCTGGAACACAGGCATGCTGGGAACATGGTGAAACTAAATGTAGTTCAAAGCAAAGCTGCTGAATTTCACAGAGTGTAGTTATAGAGGTCTCAATACGAACTACTTTAATCTGTTGGTTCACTTCTTTTCCACCAGTTTACTTGCTAATGTTCAGAAAACAAAGATCTTTCTGAAGTTCTGTTCTAGTGTTATTCTTCTAGCTCATGAATTCTCTCATAATAGATGTTTGTTTAAGAAAGCCTAACACTGTTAAAAATTGCATGAGCCCATTGCTGACTTTTTATTTTAGAGCTCCTTACCAAAGTTTCCTAATGTTTCACGCTATCTTCCAGGGAATCCAACAGACTCTATCAAACAGAATTTCTGTTCCATGGTTTGGATGGTTCAAACAATTTATTCCTAATAGCTGTAATTATTGACCTAATATCTTTACCTCTTTGAAGACCTAATGTCTTTATGTCATTATTGAAATTCTCTTTGTATTAGCCAACAGTCTTATTCAAGCACCTACATCATATGGATAGAGGTCTAATTATGAAATTTGATATCTCTGCATATTTATATATGCTAGCACATTTTCAGTTGTTTTATGATTTGTAAGTAACAGTTTGTATTACCAATTGATGCAAAATATTCAACTCTTCTGTGGTATTTTTCTTCTTTACCTGTGGGGAGTGCCTAAAAAATAATTCATATTTTCTGCAGTAAATATTTCTCAAAATTACCGTACAGCTTTCTATATGATATCTGATTCAGATTGTTCTAACTGTCTTATAGTTCCTTCCTTTTTTATTTATTAAGTAGCAAAACCCCTCTATTGGAACTTAAAATCTTATCATTTCCTTTATGAAGGAAAATGTCACTGCTTTGGAAAGTTAGAGAAAGAAAGAAATTCTGAGCAATATGGCTTCCCCCCTATCTATTCTACTACATAAACTGATGTTATATTTCATTTTAAAGGCAGGTAGAATTAGAATACATAATAATTCAGTACCATTTCAAGATCTCAATCACCTATTTCCTTCATTAGAGCTACCTACAGTGGGCAGTTGTCCTGCCAACCGTCTTATTTTCTCATTCAGGAATATTTCTGTAGCTTCATGACACAATTGTGAGTAACCCTGCCTGACAGAAAGCTAATTTTCTCTGTTATTGTTTTGAACTCTGTTACTAGAATGAAAAACTCCGATCTTTGCTTTTAAAATGTATACTGACTACAAATGCTGACTTCTCCAAAGGAGCCATTTTTGAGAGGATTTCTGATACTGCAGAACAAACATGGAAAATAAGTGACTGTTGGACACACAGTAGAGTAACTTTGCAATTTAATACTAAGCAGATACTGTATTTCATTTATTATTTTTTAATGATGTGGGAGTTTTAATAGTTATGGGTCTATCTGTGTCTTAATATAAAACACGTATCAAAATGTGTGCACAATATCAGGAGGAAACAAACATAATATTTTCAATATTCCTTATTTCTGAATTGTGTGGTATTATGGACCACATAAAAACATACAACATATTTAGAGTTCATAACACATTATTACAATGAACATACATAAATACAAAAATTAGTTTTTATTCTTGAAGTATTTAGCTGAGTCTAAAATAGGTATGGTACCAATATGACATACTCTTCTTTCCAAGACTACTTCAATGCCAAAACATGAAAAATGAAAAGGGCTTGCTAAATTGCAGTGGTAAATAATCTCAGGTTTAGAAGACAAACATTCTGGGACTAGATCCTTACCTATATGGTGCGTGAAGTATGTTTTGCAGTGAATAGGAAAAGCATCTGCATTTGTGCTTATATGATCACCCTGTTAGCTGAGCTCTTGTTTTTACTGCTGTTGGATTTAACAAAACTTCATAGCACCTTAAGCTATAGCAGTTCTCAGCTGCTGGAAACAGCACAGTAAGACAATGTTGAAATGGTAAAGGGCTATGCTGAAGTTCAGATGGCATGAAGCAGAGGCAATATGTACTATGTAGCAGTGAATTGTCACATGAGGGCATATGGGGACACTATATACAAAATCTGATGCAATAGTGTTTTGAGTCTGTGTTCAACAGACAAAATCACGATAGTGCAATTTCACCCACCTTCCCTTTGAGAGGGGTCCCTGAAGTGAATTACATCCCAAACCATGGCTAGGTATGGAGAGCAAAAATAGTTCAGAGCTTGGGAGCAAGCAAAGAAATCAGCTGTTTTGACACAGGGTTTAAGATTACTCTTCAAATACCTTTTATTTAGCAGACACTACATCTTTGTCACTTATTTCACAAGAATTTAACCTATGTGTTCAGTAGAGATTTTTGTTTTTACAGCAGATTAATGATCTTTTATAACAGAGTATAGTCTCTTCATATTTGCTTTTATTGCATATTATTCTCCCCCACCTTTTCTCCACACACACTCCATTTTATTCCAAATGTTTTGAACTATGTGTTTCTGTCTGTTGCCTATAAGATAACCACTAACATTGTCCTTGTCTTATCACTCTTTTTTTTCCACAGTTGGTTCCATGAGCTACCAATAGACATTTATTTGCTCCATCTATAACTTACCTCCTAAACTCTTGACCTTAACTTTTATTGAACTTTAAAGTTTGCAGACTATTTCAGATCTGAAGAAAGCTTGGAAGAAAAAAATATCAACCAAATCTTTTCCACCTTTACCAAATTATTCTAGTAAAAACATATTATTTCCAACTACACAGCTTGTCCTGGGTGCCTAGCCTATCACAGCTATATTAATATTAACAATTTTGTTTCTTTCAGTTATAAAAAAAGTAACTAAACATATTTTTCCTATACAAGGAAGTTTTTGAGAAGTGTTGACTTTGCCGAGTGCTCTGAGATTCTCAGAGATGAATTACTTTATCTTAGTCAAGTATAGACCAATTAATACAAAATGTGTTCCTATTCACTACATACATAAGTCTTAAAAGTGAGTATGAAAATAATATGAAGCTAATAATGCATCACTTCCTTGTCTGTATAACTTCAGCAACACAGAAATGAAAAAGTCCTTATATAGTAACACTGTATCATGTGACTGGGGAGGAAATAGAAGGCACATGCTCCACAGAGCAATTTTAATAAAGATGTATTTATAGAAATTTATTTATAAATTGTCATTAGAATGCTTAAGTGTTATACTGCCACATAGGTTATTGATGGTTACTTTGTCAAAGATAGTTAAATTCCTTGATAGCGGCACTCATCAAATTACAAACAACGTCACAAAATGAGATGGTCGGTCCAAATTGTATAACCTTTCTTAGGTGCTTTTTGTAAAAGCATTAAAAGCTTCCAGCAGATGACTTTACAGATCAATGAGAGGGGTTCCTGTGAAAAACAGCAATCTATTTTATCTTTTGGAAAGCATATATCTACTCTGGAGGCTACCCCTCTGTTATTCCACTCTGGTGTTTCACAAAAATAAAATTTCCAAATCATGTTAAAGCATAGGAAGTACTACAAAGAAGAAATGCAAACATAATTCCTGCTTTATGTATTTATCATCATGAAAAAAAAATCAAGACGTTGAAAAAGTTATAAAGAGTAATATATTTATGATGTGTTTATAATACAAGAACATAGTAGAAACGTAGAAGAAAATGTGGCATGTAACAGAAAATAACCTTGTGACAAAACTCAGAGAGGTGAGGAAATAGATACTCCTTGCTTAATGAAAAATTTGAGTTAGTAATATGCTAGTAGATACAATGAATTTCTAAAGTTTTTAAAAAGCTTAAGAAAAATACAAAAGACAAATAAGAACAGTCACATTGCATAATATACCAAGTTCCTCATTGAATCCTTTAGTTAATTTTCCCATTTCATCCACAAGCCACACCTGTCAAAGGCAATCAATGCAGTGCTGCCTGCTTGCTGAAGCAGTGCCAGTTCCTAACAGTTATATATAAGCCAGCTAGAAGTAGATGGCCTATTAATATTCTTGAATTGGTATCTTGTGACAGAAGCATATAAATTTCCCAAATAATTGCTATCAGGTGAAGTGGAAGGTTCATTCCATTTATTAAATGAATATGTTGATGCATTTCTCTTCAGTAAGGCACAGTAATTGAACAGCATAATAATAAATGTGTAAGTCTCTATTTTAAACCAGGACTCCTTTTAACTTAGCAGATATTCCACGGAGCAATTTGCCTGTGTTAGTAGACATGTTATTAGGTATAAGTTTAGAAAAGTTTTACATTTGTCTGTATATCCATTTAAAAAAAATCTCAGTGCATAATCATTAGATTTAGAGTAAGAAAATAATTTAAGGCCTATGATACGTTATTACCATAGTCTAATTGCTGGATAGTCAAAGTCATGCCTTTGCTCCCTGCCATAGTCCTGTGGGCCATTTAAGATAGTAAAGTTTACATAACCAGTAAGACTTTTTGCAATCTGATTCCTTGAACATATGTTATTCCTGCTACCATCATCCAGTGTGCACCACTTCCCTGGTTTTGGCTGAAGAAGCTGAACAGCTGAATTCCAGAAAGAAAATCAAGTATTGGGTAGTTCTACCTGCCTAATCATTATCCAAGAACTTAGCATTCTTTCACAAGAGGAAATATTTCCATAGTTAAGAAGAGGATTTTTAGAATAATTTTGGACTGTGTATATTATTTTCTGTTTTAAAACCCCAAATTCTTCTAAACTTAAGACATTACAGGTGAGACATATTGAAGTTACTTGATGTATCTGACTGCTTTGCACATTGTGTCTGATATATCTTTGACATGTCATTGTCCAAATAATTATTAGTAGGCTATTCCTGGTTTATTGTTTTACACCACAGTGGATTTGAGATAATTCAAACTGATTCATGTGTAGTGGCTGTAGAACCATTTCAAGACATATATAATTTTGTATGATATTAAATAACAGACATCGTTGGGATTTGAGTCATAACACTGAAGCTATTCTCATAGAGTGATCCTTTTAGAATGATAAGGTAGGTGGTTGTTACTCAGCATTGAAAAAATCAGCAGGAGGTTATTTAATGAGCTATTAACTCTTGACTGTTGATTCTTCAGTTAGAAAATCGACAACGACTTCTTTAATATTTGCAAAGTGCAGGGAAGCAATTTTGTTACTAAGGTATTCCAGTTTTGCTTGCAGACTTTTTCAACAGATGTTAGTTGGTGTAGAAACCTAATTCCATGTGAGGTTAAACCTGAAATAAATAGCCAGTCCAGTTTTGACAAAAGTGACTTTGACTATGTTTAAAAACTAGTAAGACACATGTTGTTTCATCTTCTGACTGGTGCAGTTGTCCTCAGCCTTATTTTTTTTGTAGCAAGAAATGCTAATTCATACACAGTGATAGTGATGGGGAAATACCTGTACTTTAAATTACACTGAAGTTTGTTCTATTAATAGTTTTACCTGCTAATTAACTTGAAAAAAAAAAAAAAAAAAAGGGATTAGAAGATCAAGTTGTTGTTAATAAATCTTCAAGAAGTCTGTTGTTATTTGGAATAGTATTTGTTGTGGCATTACATTACATGGTTTTTCTTAAACCATGTACATACCTTGTATCATGCATAACTTACATCAGGAAATACAAAAGCCTGCCTTCCATTCTATGTAATAATGTCTGCTTTTTGTGTTTGTTAACACAGTATTACCCTTAAAAAGTAATGTATAGTGGTTTAACTATGTGACATCTGCTAAAGTCAATCAGTTGGACTGTTTTATCACTCTAATGTAATATGGTTCCACTCAAATTAATAGTTATTCCAGTGTCAAACTCTGAAAAGATGCCTTAGCTATTGGATAACATATGACTTAGCCATATATGCTTTGAAAAAATTCCCAGGGACAGTCCACCTAGAGTGAACACGCATTTTTCTTCCCCTCTCTCCCCATTGAAAAGGAACAAAAATTTTAAAAGCTTGGCTATGTGTATAAATATATGTGAGATGCAATTTTTTGTTATGTTGTTCATTTTCAACCATTTTAATGATTAGTCTATACCATTTTGGGGGTTATCTAACCATCCATGAAGATTAGCCTGCAGCTAGTTTGTGTGTAACTTTGCTGGTATTTTTAAGGCTTGCTTTTAGCTGTAAAACTATTGGATGTTTTGGGCGATGCTATGTGTGAAAATGCATTCAACACAATGCTGTGTTTGCACTAACTATTTGGAAAACAAAAGAATTTAATTCAGTACCTTTAATTATATCAAGTTTCAATCTAGTTAGTGGTATTTTTAATCATGCCCTGGATATGTCACTTAAGATACAGAAATTATTCAACAAAAAATAGTCTTACTTTCAACCTCTGTATTAAGATGTTGGACAATCATTTGGAGAATGAAATCTTTCTACTTAAAAGTCAATAGAAAAAATTCTCATTGACCAACTGTGATCAAGATTTTTATTTGGGAAGTCTTATTTGTGCCATCAGCTGATTTATATTTTATGAAACAAACCTAATCAGCAAGTGATTAATATAAATTGTCTATAAGGTCCTGATCAAATCTGTAATTATCAGCTGCACTACTCGTACTGAACAATTAGTAAAACTGGCAATTTATTCAACAGAAAAAATTTCAAGAAGCTTTAAAATCATATTGCCTTTTACATTGTTTTGGGGTTATTTAAAAGATTTTATTCTGATGTCATGTTTATGAGTGTGAAGATGCTGGTAAGAAGACTTACAAAAAATTAGAAGATTCATGAGTAATATTATATCTGTGAGCTCCAGTCAGAAATTAAAATAGTTTTTGTATTATGAAGTGAACAAGTTTTAGCATTTCATGTTCTTGATTTTGCCAGTGTTGGACTTGCTGACTGCCAGTCAGCGAGGCTCAGGCAGACATAAAGTAATTGTATTCAGAGTGAGAACATGACCTTACAAAGTGCACAGACTGAGTCAGACACAGTACCTGGAGGAAAAAGTTCAGGGGCTACTATGATGCCTCTGTAGAACTGTAGGCATTGTCTCAGGACGTTGGGGACTTTCTTTGTCAATCCCCTCATTTTCTTAAGGTGCTGCTTGGTGACAGAAAATGTTTTTCCCTCCTCTGTAACTTGCTTTGTAAGGTAGTTTCTGTGGTGGCAGTAAATATGAGCATAACTGAGGTTAAGGTTTTAAGAACTTTCTGTCATTTCTGCCTTCTTGCTTTTTCTTATTGGGCTTATGCCAATTTCATTCCTTTTATTCTAAGTGTCTGAGCTCTGCTCTCAAGCTGACAACAGATATGGGCTATATCAAATTCCAGCACAACACATCCAACGTATCATTTGGTTTTACTTTATTTTGATGGCACTGAAATACATGTAAATGATTAAATATATACTGCCTTTTTAATATAATGAACTAATTCTTACAAAATTAATTCCATTTAATTACTTGGAATGGACAAAACTTTATACTTCCCACACAGTAAACGACTGAGTTCTTTCTTATGTCAAGAATGTAGCTTTCCAGTGTCAGCAGAAGACTGGTGTTGGAATTGCAGGCTATTCAAAGTGGTTTGCCTTCATTAGTGTTTCAGCTGGGATCAGGAATGCATTTTCAAGCAAATCTCACTATTGTTCCCACTTAAGAAAGTTTGCATCTTAGATAATTCTCAAAGTTCATAGACTTGTGAAAGGAAATACATTGCCATTAATGCACTGCAGTTGATAGCAGAGGTTTTTACTCATTAATGTAGACATAACTCGCATTAGGGTACCAGAATTCCAGTTCCACCTGACACAGTTTAAATTGTTTCTTTCTTTTTTAGGCACTTTCATGCTTTTTTTATGATTATATAATAATTCTAGCTGTATTTTGACTGAAATGAACTGTAGTATGTCTTTGATATAAACAGTAGTAGTAAAACATGCTCCAAGAGAAAAACGCACCAGTCCGAATATAAAAATAGAACCAAATATTCCACTTGTATTCTGTCTTGCTAATTAGTGGACACCTTTGCTAAATAAACACTGTTTTGTCAAATAGGAAATATTGTTTTAAGTGACTATTTTTTTTCCTGGTTTTGACTTTGGTTGCCTACAACAAAAATCCCTGTAGCTGCACATAAAAATAACTCTACTACCCAAATTCAGAAGTTTTGGCAATAGTGTCCCCAGTTATTTGTTAGAAAGGAAAGGGAAAGAAAAAGAAGGAGAGAAAGAAAGATAAAGGGAAAAAAATATTTTTGTGACCTTTTCTAGGAATCATAAATAATAGGATTAGTTGCCACACAAACAACAAATATTTCCCTGCTTGAAGTATTTTAGAGCAAGGGCAGCAGTAGCAGCAACAAGAATTCTTGTGTTCAGAATGAATAACTGTATGCAGGTACTTATTAGTCAACACAGGAGCTGAGTCAAGCCTGACAAGATGTCACTGCACCTACTGACCTACAGTGTGTTTATCTTAATATTGTTATTTTCGCTTACATGTTATGAAAAAGATCCCTACTTTTCTCACAATGATTTATCCAGTACAACAGAATATTATATGTCTTATGTGAAATAGTTTTGACAGTAGTGGCACAAAACACATCATAAAATGACAAAGACCAGTCCCAGTGTTGCCTGAAATATGTAATGTCTAAGCTTACTTTTCTTGTTCTGCCGTTCCTAGGATAGATCTTGAGGACGACATTCAAAGTTGTTTCTGGCAAACACCTCCTTTCGCTTCCAGTGACCTTTCTAAGTAAAGTGAGACTGTTTATTACATGATATGAAGAATTCTAATCAGTGAATTTAAGAGCTTAATAATTTGGCTCACACATATGTTGTTTCATACAGTTTAAATACCTACAACTAGATTTTCCAGTGGGACCAAGTAGTTTCATAATGACACAATATTGGACTTAGTGTCCACAGGAAAAGACAGTTTTCAGTTTTAAGCATAAGACGTGTGGTGAGTGAACAGTCAGGAGGAAAAGGGTATGTGTAACATGCTTTTTAGGTAAAGGTCAGGTTCGTTATGCTAGACCAAACATCATGGTTTAAGCAGCCATGATAGCATAATTGCACAGAGGGCAGAAGATGTGCAGAAATGGCACACATAGCACTCCTATGTTCTAAATCATAAATAGCTACTTACTGTGTACTACTCGTTTGTCATTTTTGCTACCTCTGAGCTTTATTAATCACTTTTGCTTCGTGAACTGCTGTTCTTCTTTTCTGTCCATAGACAATTTCCCACATGTCTTGGACTATGAATCCTGAGTGTTAATAATCCAATCAAAATTTACACTCGCCTCCAATTACAATTTTTTTTTTTTTTTTTAATTCAGAAAGAAGAGAAGAAATAGATAGCTTAAGAAAACTTTTGGTTGTAATTTTACTCAAATGAGGAATTTATAGAAGCTTTTCTTTGGGTAGATGTTGATAGCCACAACTTTATATAACTTGTTGAGAAAAAGAATTTTCACAAAGGTTTTGGTTTTTTTTTTATTAAAGCTGATATATTTGGCTGAGATGCATCAATTTCAAAGAAACTTACTGAGATTTATGAAAGAGAGACTGAAAATACTGCCTTCTCAATTGATTAGCTAGTAGGTAAGTCCATGTCCAGAATTACCTGGTCAACTAGTTAGTCTGAATATTGGATTCGAATTTGGGATTGTGTTAAATAAATATAAAAAAATATTGTTTGTCTTAATAGCCTTAAGCTGTCAGCAGCTCTTCCAGTATCTGAACTCTGAGAAGTTAGCTTTTTTCCTGATATTTTATAACACTGTGTTAGTCTACTTTTTAAAGTTTTCATGTTAACACAGGCTACAAATAAAAAACAAAACCACTTATCAAGGTACTTCAAGACCTAATAAGTTTAAACATAGCCCTTCGATTGTTCATGGTTTTAAAAGACATGAAAGATATCCTGGGAGAAGGAAGTAACATTTTTGTAGAGATTGATACAGTGCAACTACAAAATGCTACTGATAATCTCAGCATTTCTGATTAGATGTGATGTTATCCTGTTTTTGGCTGGGACAGAGTTAATCTTCTTCCTATTAGTTGGTATAGTGTTATTTTTTGGGTTCTGTATGAGAAGAATGTTGATAACACGCTGATGTTTTCAGTTGCTCCCAAGTAATGTTTAGATTAAGTCAATGATTTTTCGGCTTCTCATGCCCAGCCAGCAAAAAGGCTGGAGGACCACAAGAAGTTGGGAGGGGACACAGACAGGACAGCTGACCCAAACTGGCCAAGGGGATATTCCATATCATGTGATGTCATGCCTAGTAGTTGCCAGGGAGTTGGCCTGGGGGGCGGTCACCTCTTAGGAGCTAATGGGGCATTGGTCAGCAAGTGGTGAGCAGTTGCACTGTGCATCACTTGTTTTGAATATTCCAATCCTATTATTATTGTTGTTGTTGTTGTTGTTGTTGTTGTTATTGTTATTATTACTGTCATTTCAATATTGTTATTATTATCATTATTCTTTTTTTTTCTATTCTATTAAACTATTCTTAACTCAGCCCATGACTTTTACATTTTTTCCGATTCTCTCCCTCCATCCCACTGGGTGGGGGGAGTGAGTGAGCAGCTGCGTGGTGCTTAGCTGTTGGCTGGGGTTAAACTGCAACATATATGAAACAGAGACTGACATCTAGACAATATGTAGTCTATACTAGTGTGCTAAATATCAAAATTCAAGGGTGCATATGTTGTTAATCAATCAGTGGCCATTAAAAACCAACCAACCAACCAACCAACAAACAAACCACCCTTTGCTATTTTAGAAAAAAATAAAATAAAATAGCATTTTATTTTGCTATAGCTAAATACAAAGCAACCTTTTAAAAATTTAACGTTTGCTGTCCAATGGTCATATGGTTTAAAATTCGTCTTTCTACTTTTCTCACTCTTTTTATCATAAAAGGCCTGATGTTTGCTTCAGGGAAAATATTTCAGTGATTTTTTTTCCCCCTTTCTTATGTTAAGCCTTACTTCTGAGAAAAAAAGAAGAAAAGGAAAGAAATTGGAATCTTGGTCTAAAATTTTTAAGATGTTCAGTTACAGTCATATTAAATATATTCATTGTGTCATTGAGCTTGAGGAGTTTCACAGAAACCTTTTAAAATGTGTGGCATTGTGCATCTGCTAGAGAAATATGTTGTCTCAGGTTTCCAGTCTGTTGCATTTCTGCTGTTTAGGTATTCCCTCCTTGTCAATCCGGACTTCCGATGTTGCTCATTGTATAATCAGGTACATTTTTATTAGTGTGTCTGCAAATTCCAAGGTGACAGAATTCCCAATTGGATGCAAAACACTCTCTGCTCAGACTCAAAAAAACATTTGCAAAAGCTGTATAATGGTTGCAGTCTGTGATTAGTCATACTGGCATAGAATAATCTTAGTTCTGAATTGCTCATTCTCTTTCTTATGTCTCTGAATATTGTACTTTGATTCAAGGCTAGCAGTAGGAAGAGGTAGTGATATCAGAAACAAGAGATCTCTTGCTTCTTAAACCAAACAACTACTATCTGATATAGGCAAGGTGATCTTGCCCCTTTTTGAAGCCACCTCAGTAACCTTCAAACTACATGTGGTATGAAGTCCACGAGAGGTATCAGTCTCTATCTATTATGGCTTGTCCGTTTCTTATTAAATCCATGTAGGAACATGCTAAACAAGGCCTCTGTAGAAGTTTTTAAGGGATATGCAAAGCTGCTTTGTGTAGAAAGAGATGTCCCTCATGCACTGAAAAATACATTGCCAATATTATAGTCTTCTCAAAAAAAAAAAAAAAAAAAAAAAAAAAGAAAAAAAGAAAAAAAAAAAAGGCAAGGGTACTTACTGCTTTTCACTCTGCCTTAAGTAGTCATGGAACTGTTTCAAAACAGGAGCAGTCTTGATATTAAAAGTACACAGAGCCTTAATTATACTCAGAGGTTGCCTATAGAACAACAAAACAAATGTCTCCACAATAGTTTTTTGCCCTTTGCCCCTGACTTGTGGCTATGTAGCACTCAAAGTAAAATATATATACCTGCTATGTAAGTAAAATAATAACTGCCATAAAAGATGAAAGAAAGACCACTTCTGTGTCCTTTTTAAGATAGCTAATATTCTATTATAAAATATCTTGCTGAAGATAACTCATCTGTTCTTATTATTAAATTGATTTTTCTCAGTGGAAATCACGTTCCTCAGTTTTACCATTACAAAGCCCATGCATTCCTTTTCTTCCCTTAGTTCTTGGTTGATGACACATCATTTTTTGATTCTTCATTTTTGATTATTTCTGTTGTATATCACAAAGCTGAGCACAATATGCCTATGAGTTGAAAAGCAAGTGTTACATTGTCACTTGCTCCTGTTTTGTGCTTTGGAGAAATCCAAGTAATACAACCAGTAAGAAAAACAAACAAACAAAACTCAAATGAAATCTGTCTCTTAAATAATTCTTTACAACTCTCAACCTAATTCTTTTGTGACAGATGGACTTTTGTTTTTAGTATCTTGAACTATATTTTTAAAACTGGTATTTTCCTTCTGTGTACTTTCCTCTGGTGTCTTTTTAATATACACAGATGTAGCAAAACATCAGTATACTGTGCATTAGAAAACATAGTTACATCAGCTCATATAAACTACATGAAAGTAATGAAAATTTCTTTTATAGAGGGAATGGTAATCCTGCTTATGCCAAATCCATTTCTGGAATAGAAGAGCATTGACAACAGTAGCATAAATAGAAGATGCTGTGTAGCTCCCATCCCCTTAGGAATGGCACGTAAAACACTGCAAGTCTAATTAGATCTCAGGAGACTAGGAAACCCCATTTGACTGTCAATTTAAAGACAGCAGTGCCAGAGCACTTTTATTTCCAAAGGCTTAGAATTGTGAGTTATCTTTGCATCAGTTGTGTGAATTCAGAATATGATATTTACTGAAAGTCCATATCAGTACATTTCGCATTGTAAGGAAAAACATGCCCTGTCTTTTTAGTATTCATGTTAGCAGACTGAAAGACAAGAAAACAACATGCAAGTCTAGAAAAAGAAATATATGGCTACCCACTATTAAAAGAAATACATTAGTGACCTTAATTGCACAAGTTTGTGTTTAAAGTGTAGCTCACACACATTCTCAACTCTAATGTTCAAGAAACATCTTTACTCTGCAATACATATATGTATACATACATATTGAAATAATTTTAACACTGAACTAATTTGAAAACTTTCTTATTCTTTTTACAGTTGAGATTTCTGACTAGCATAGAATGAATCTTTTACATTTGTTGTGGTTTAAACCCAGCCAGCAACTAAGCACTATGCTGCCACTCACTCAATCCCCCCCACCCCTGCCACTGGGATGGGGGAGAAAATCAGGAAAAGAAGTAAAACTCGTGGGCTGAGATAAGAACGGTTTAATAGAACAGAAAAGAAGAAACTAATAATGATAATGATAACACTAATACAATGACAATGACAACGATAATAAAAGGATTGGAATGTACAAATGATGCGCAGGGCAATTGCTCACCATGCGCCAAACAACACCCAACTAGTCCCCGAGGGGCGATTCCTCCCGCCCCCACTCCCCCCAGTTTCTGTACTAGATGTGATGTCCCATGGTATGGAATACCACATTGGACACTTTGGGTCAGCTGCCCTGGCTGTGTCCTGTGCCAACTTCTTGTGTCCCTCCAGCTTTCTCGCTGGCTGGGCATGAGAAGCTGAAAAATCCTTGACTATAGTCTAAACACTACTGAGCAACAACTGAAAACATCAGTGTTATCAACATTCTTTGCATACCGAACTCAAAACACAGCACTGTACCAGCTACTAGGAAGACAATTAACTCTATCCCAGCTGAAACCAAGACAAGATTATTATTAAAACAAATATATATTTATTTTAAATTTTGGGTTTGGTTTACCACCAATTAGTAAAATACAGTACGTAGAGTCAGATACTGTTTGCATAGATGCAGATGCTTCATGATACAAAACTTTGAAAATTTTATATATTTGGCTGCAATGTGGACTTCTGGTATTGCTTCCTTTGATTTGGTCTGGCTTCAAGGAACAATGGGACTGGAGGAAAAAGAGAAGGACTGTCAGATCATAGGATAATTTGGGTTGAGAAAGACCTCAACTTGAGGGGGAGATATTTGGGGTTGTCTTCAAAGTTTATTAACAATTACTCCATTACATTCTCCAGGTCTTTGATAAAGATGTTAAAAATGTCTCTGGATCTGATCCAGCTGCTGAAACAATAAATCTGCAGAATACAAAGGATATGAACATGCTATGTCTAGAAGCTGGAACTGTGTCCCTTCTCAGCTCTAATGATTAGTAGGAAAGCTTCCCCACCCCTATATGATTTCCTGGGATTTTGTTGATGACAGATCTAAGCAAATTGGAGTTTATGGACTGATTTATCTGTTGTATTAAAACACCTCTAAGGTGAAAGGAAGTGTGGATGGAGAGAAGTTAAGCCTGCAATTTTTCAGCAATAGCTTAATCCAGAGTGGACCAATAGGTTTAGGATTTAGATTGCTAAGAGTTCTCCCAGATGGTGATGCTCTGGGTTCAGGAACTTCTTAAAAATATAATGGCAAACATACTGCATCACTGCAATGGTCCATCTAACCTGTTTCTGAGAGCAAAATGATGCCTAACAGAAAGTAGAGAAACAGGATGAACATACATGATACTTTTCCTCAGTACTCTCAAACCCCAAACAAATGTTGTATCTATTGTAACATCATTGGCTATAATAATTACCCAATCTATAGTATAATCCATTTTTCTCCAACTTCTTTTAGCAAGCACAATCAGAACTTGGTGTAGTAATAACTAAAAAGGTAGTTTTAGTTCTTGTAGGATATGACTAATGTCTGTGTTACACCATATACCCCATGGTTGTCCTTTTGCCTCTCAGGACTTGCATGCTTGTGTATGCACATAGACTTTGCAATTATATCTAACTGAAGCTAAATTCAAGCTTATTGTCAGCCCTTAATATCAAAAAGGGACAGTAGAAAGGCCATGTTGTGAGCAGTAAAATGGATGCTAAGGAGGGGAGGAGCAGGCAGGGAAGGGGAGGAAAGATAAGACCTCAGTGTGGCATTGGATAATTTTAAGCTATTAGTTTAGTAAGTTACTGAAAATGTGTAACAACAGTTCACAGAGAACTATTCTGAAAATCGATCATTAAGCTAGGCAAAATCCCAACAAACACACAAACCCCCGAACAGGCCTTTCGGTGTGCATGTTTGCACTGAAAGTTAACTGTCACTAGGGAAGTTCTTCTTAAATGTATCATAAGTGTAATAAAAATTAGTTTCTTCAACCATTGGCACTTCAACTCTATTGACTAAACTAAGTAAAATAAAGTAGCTCATACAACCATAGCTGATTCTTTGTTCTGTGATCTATTGTTTGTTCAAAGAAAGCTAAGCTTCATCAAGTAAGATTGTCTTTGCAAAGTGAGAAGGTATATTCCTTTTTTACCTTCAGGAGACTAAAAGCTAATCTGAAAGGTTATAAACCATTAATAACTTATAATGGTGACAAAACACTCAAAGAGAAGCTATTATGAAAACAGGAAAAGCTGAATTCTAACGTGCTTGGCTCTCTCACCTCCAGCCAGAGTGTCTGACATTTTAATGAAACCACATTACATTTTTAAAAAATCAAATATGTTTAGGGCAATTGTTTATAACATAGGAACACAGATTGTTGAAATGTTAAATTATTTTGCCAGAATATGGTAAAAACTTGAAGCTGAGCGCTGGGACTACTTACTTAACTTAGAGTAATGCAGGGGCAGTTAATGAATTAATGCCAGTTTTCAGTAGCTGGAGAGTAGTTAGTGAACATTGTATTGTTAATTATTCTGTGCAGACTCTCTTCACTTGGAATTAAAATAAATGAAAGGATGGCATCCTGTGTTTCATAGTAATTTTCCATTTGATCCTGTAATCAAAACTGATATTAGATTTTCTCAGTTTGTTGCTCTGAGATGCACCAGTTTGAAATAAAATTGCTCTAGTCAGTAAATAAAGGTAACATAACCTTGATACAAAATATGACTAAAATCAAATATGAATATGAACTTGTTCCTACATTTTTTCCTGGTTGTTTTCTTAGCAGTGCTATAGGTACTTGTGTGTCCCCTAATCCAGTTAATGTTCCCTGTGTGTAAGCTCTGTATTAAAAGGAAACTATGAGTCTGTTCTGACCTTCTGGGTTGCTGCTTCTGTAACATCGTTTGCTTGAAGGTAAGCGTACCTCCTTATCTTCCTCCTTTGCCTCCCAGCCACTACAGTGAAGGAACCCTTTGCGGTATCCTGGATCTGCTGACAAGGTATGAATGAATTAAACAGCAGGAATCTATAAATCTTATCTGCCTCCTCTGTAGATTGTTCTTGTTTTTACATACAGTCACAAAGCAACAGTTTGGGACAATGTAGGAAGGGAAAGAAACTTAAAAAAATATATGCTTGTATGTGTTTACACTTGTTTGTACATACTGATGGATCATGTATTACAGATTCCTTATCTCCTCTAAGGGAGGCTTACTACATCACCTCAGCTGTCTGATATGAAACACATTAGCAACAAATCCTTCTCTTTTCTCTAAGAAGAGATACTTTGTTTTTGCAGTAAATATTGTAGAAAAAAAATATGAACTATACTGGAATACCAGTTAGAACTTGACACATTGCTGTGTTACTCTAGTTTTACACTGACATAATTTTTCAAATGTCAGTGAAGTTACTGTAGCATGAAACCAAAGCAATACAATAGAGATTTAACACTGATTCTAGGTAGTCCTTCTCAGTGCTGTATTGTCAGTGAATTTGGCAAATAATTCCACAAAATTAAGTGCCAGCTGATTGCTGTGTTGTTAATGTTCATGTTAGTCTCCCATGACATTCTCTTCATAAGCTATCTCAATTCCTCTAAAGAATTGCTTTAGTGTAGCATGAACAACTACAGAACATAAGATTTTTTCAAATATATTCAGTACTCCCAATAGATTGTAAATTAAGAGTTATTCCATAATTACAAATAAAACCAAAGTCAACCAGCCCTCAATGAAACAGTAGGGTTCTGTTCTTCTCTCTGTATCTGTCAGGAAGTGGTTTTCAAAGGCTTCAATTTTAATAAAAACGTTTCTGAGTTCTCTTTGTGCACTTGAATACTAACATTTCAGATGGATATTATTGACTAGTTCATAAATATCTTGGTCATGTGCATGACTTTAATATGAGCTGAAGACAACTAAGTGAAAATTTAACTAACTTGAAATTTAACTCCATTGGAATATTTGCTTAACCAGAAGAACATAAAAATATTGGGAAATTCAGTTGTACAAATCTTTTTTGTTGCTTATGCACAGAGGACAGGTCCACAGGGTATGATTATGACATAAAGTGATTTGAAAGCACTGTAGAAAGGACTACACAAGATAATATCAAGGAGATAAAGGGAGGAAAAAGAACTGAATACTTCTGAAATTCATTCATTCTTAGTAGGAACTTAAAATCACCCAAATCACCTTTGAAGCCAGCATTCAAGTGGCAAATTGAAGATGAGGTGCAAGACAGATGTTGTAAGGAATCGGCAGTTAACACACGAGTTCCGTAAGAGTACAGAAATCATAGTTTTCTTCTCAGATCATGACAAGAGACAATATGAAGGAGAAGTTCTGGATTTTTCCCCCTTTCTTCAGTGACCCAAAAGAAGAAATAAATAAATAATTTAACCATTTAAAGAAGTGCCTCGTAAACTTAAAAAAAAAAAAAAAAAAAAGAATAGGGAAAAATTTAGGCTTACTTTAGGCTTTCAAGTAGTCATTCTTATAGTCGAATAAATGCAGTCAAAAAGATTAGAGCATCTCCAGCTGATACAGATGTTATCTGTGTCATTGTAACCAAGTAGAAACAGAATGGCTTGCTGCTCATAGACACACAATAGAGTGTTGTCAATAAGTACAGTTTGATTTGATAAGTAATATTAGTAACAGTGGCACTGACCATTAACTTTCTGTGTACTTATTTAGGGAGATAGCAACATTACAGACAGAGAGACTGAGAAGCAGCCCAATTCTTGGAGGTCTTCAAACAGATCTCTTAGGGACTGCGCAATAAAAATGTACCACAAAGAGTTACAGAGCTCCCTCACAATGAGGATTCTCTGCACATAGTGAAATGTGAAATTTTTTGTAATTAGTAAAAAAATGTTGTGATAGAAAGCTTGCATTGTGTCCCCCTGCAGTCATGTAGTTGTCTTAAAACAGCATAAACTCAGTAACAGATTTGTTAAATTATGCAGGAACTGTTTCACAGTCATTCTGCAAATGATTGTGCTAATTGATGAATAGAGTCGATGCAGACAAAAAGCAGGTTTGTATTCTTCCTAGATCACTACTACCTCACAGTGAATATATTCTGTCTTTCATGAGGTGTAATGCATTTGTTCGTACATGGTAATATTTTGCATCACAGTTACAAACTTTTAGATTGTACCAGGATTTGTGTAGACCCTTATCTATATTTCAACTAAATTGTTGCCTTTTGTATGTTCTTATCATCTGGTGAACAGTTTTAGCATAGTTCACACACCATTATCATTATTATTATTAATGTAATTTTAAAACTCTAATTAAGTAGTTTATTCATTACTTTTGTTATTACTATCTAACAAATGAATTTTTCATATTTCTCTTATAATACTTTCATAACACTTTTACTTTCAAAGAATTATCTAACAAGCAAGTGTAATTTTCTACTGAGAGGGCTGGAGATTAAATATCCTAACGAGACCTTCCCTTTAGAGGGCTACAAATATCTTAACCAGAAATAATTTATGAGTTTCTCCCATTTTTTACAAAGATAATCTGATTCTTTTATTAATTCTTCATATCACTGATATTATTTGAAAATGTTTATTTTGTGACTTGGTATTTACCAAGCTTATGGCTTTAATTTTATGTATAAATGTATATTTATTACTATGTATTTTATGTAAGTATAAAATACTCATATTCTATTCCAAACAAAGGAAATAAAAACTTGGTATCTGTTTTCTGTTCCTGGAGACAATGACCTCGTCTCTAAAACTGTGGTGATACTCCACAGACCATGTGCTACAAACTTCCCCATTAAGGATGGGAGACATTCAGTGTTAACTTATTCAAATCAGAGCAAATAATTTGAAGTCTGTCTTAGCAATGGACATGTGTATGGGAAGAGAAAAATGAGAGAGAGAAAATGGTTTGAAGGCATTATTATGCTTGTTCTGCAATGACTAATAACATGGCAGCTGTTTATTTAGAGCTTTAGTACAAGGCATGTGAGCTCAATAATTATTTTTTAAAAATCTCATGCTTTCTGTATTTAGGTATATTCATGGTCTTTGTCAGAAAAGAATTCTGTGTTTATGTGTGTTAGTAGACTGTCAGGATTATGTTACAGTTATGTTGTGGATAATGAAGTTAAACCTAGGTGTCCTTTTTCAAGAAAAAATAATTTAATTCCAATATCAAATTAGCACAGACACTTACTGATCCTTTTTCAAATACAGTTTATGCAGATATTACTTACAAATAATTTGTACTTTACTTAGCAGACCTGTGACTAAAGTATTTTTTTTAGATTTGATTGATAAAATGTCACCCTGTCTTAGTGATATTAGCATACAGCTGAGAGTAGCTTTCTGTAGCTAGAGTCATTCAGATCTCCAAAAATGGAGTCAACCCTGTGACATCTTTCTCACTGCTGACCTCCTGACGTCAGATCCCAGGAAGAAGTGTGATGTTGATGCAAATCACTAGGAAAGCAACTTCAGGTTTAATGCTTATACAGCTAATGTAATCTTGATACATGAGTTTACCAGGTACAGGAATATCTCTCAATATAACCTTGAACAGATTGCCTTTTGATACTCTACATCATTCTCGCATATTTTTGCAGAAGAAGGGATAAAAGCACTAACTAACCTCATCCGTAAATCTTCCTGGAAGAACAGTGTTTCTTTAGAGATTAATAATTGAAATGATCCAAGAAATATTCAAAAGTAAGTAACTCACAGTTGAGTCACAACACAGGAATCATGGAGTTCACTCATCGAGAACAGAATATATCAGGGATTACTGAGTCCTTAAGTCTTTGAGAAAAATTGTTAAAAGTTGTCTCAATCACCATCTGATCTCTTTGGACACCTAAAATGAGCCAATGATTCCACTCTGTACTCTGGGAATAAATATTTGGTAAGGAAAAGGGTGTTCTCAGTGGTGTTTATGCAGTGATAGTTATGACCCTCTTTCTGCACGCTCTGTTAACATTATTAAAACAAAGATCACACACTGTCAGAAATCCTTGATTCAAGGCAAGCTTCTTACCACAGAGGATTGTGATGTTGTTCGTTTTCCATCTGGACCTGTGAATCTTGTAGTTGGGATTGTCCAGTGGCTAAAAGCGTCCAATTTAGCCTAGGGTTTAAGATACTCTCTTGGGAAGAGCAAATCTGTCCAGGTGGAACTGACATCCTTGTTATTTCTCAAAACCAGACAGCTACTGTGAAACAAGGTGGGTGGGTGTGGGAAAAGTCTTCTTTCTCTTAGCTGCTCATATCTAGAACAGGATTTAATGGGAAACTCAGGATCAGAAATTCAGCCACACTGTGCTTACTTTTTCTTTTAATGTGGCTTTTGCAGCTTTCTGTCCAGCCTTTGAAGCACTGAATTGCTTCATAGAAGTATTAGTTGTAGCTGAAATGGAGAAGTGCAGGTGCCTCACTTTGACTCTTTCCAATGTTCCTTTGGAGCAACAAGCTTCTTCCAGTTTTTCACTGGGGATTTTAGGGTGGGGAAGCTGCAAGAACAAAATTATGCTGCTCTGTGACATAAACTGTAAAGGATTTTTTCTTAGTGGGATTGGTGCAGAATGACAAAATTAATGCATTTATCTTTCTCCATTTTGCCACCTGTAATGATTTCCTTTGGAAGAAACCTCAGGGGGAAAAAAAAAAAAAAAGGGATAGAGGGGAGCATGTTAGGGCATTCTCCAAGAAAGTTGCTGGTGTTACCAGAGTGAAGGCAAGGAAATTAGGGTGCTTCTTGGACCCCTACATATAACATGTATTCAATACGTTTACAAAATATACTTTTTTCATTTGTAAGCATAAATGTATTAAGCAAGGTGCATTTGTAGACATCTAAGACATATTGTTGCTTTTAGAAAATTTCATCAATATGCAAATTGTGTCAAAGCTAATTCTAGCAAAAATGAAAAGCTTTAAGGAAATATAATATTGTGCTTTAAATGGTTTCAGTTTATAAAATGTTATAATAAAATTAATGTGGGTATTATAAAACATGTACAAATAAATATTGTGGTACTACGATTAATAGCAAAATAGAAAATGATTGCAGTCTACTGAATGGTACACTCTATGGTTAAGGATTTGGATATATGGGAACATGTTTGGTTTTGATTTACAGTATTAACAATCTTCTCCTTACGCTGACTTACACAATTGCTTGGTCATATGATAAGGAACTGGTGCACATAACTATTCATTCAACACCTGCCCAGGTTTTGGCTAACACGCAGCCCATGCTTAGGCTCCATGTACATTGGGAGCAGCGCCATTAGATCCACCTGAAAGCAGCACGTAGGCAGGACATGATGGCCAGGAAGGACTAAAGATCATTATGCAGCCACTATCAAGCATAGCTTGCTGTCTCCTGCAGCCATAATCCTTGCACACTGATTGTCTGGCAGTTTCTTCAGAATCCACTAATTTACAGAAACAGTATAGACCCAACTTCCAAGCTGCAAGGTATGATTGCATCAGCTTACGCAAAAAGCTTTTGGAGTGGATCCAACAGGGCTGCTGGGGCTTTTGTGGTTCCTTGTGTGATACAGCGGACACCTGCACCCTAATGGAGGAGGAAGGGTGCGCTCTCACCCTCAGCTGGGTTAGGATTTTGTTCATCGGTATGCAAGTTAGTTACAAGTTGCAAGGTACAAATTGCAAGTTAGGAGGTATGAAATAGAGAACTTGTGAGCTAGAAACCTCATAATTAAGTGATGAATTAGTGAATTCATGTGTTAGACTAGTCTGTATGAAGGGGATTGACCACTTTTTTGTCATGTTTGTTTTCTTTCCTAATGAGCACTTCAAGTAGAGTTTAAGTGACAGAATACATTGTCCTGTAAATTTGAGAGCTCCAAACAGACTGTGACAGTGCAGACAATGAAATAGTGGGGGGTGGGGGAGGGAAGCTGTTTCGGCACAGAATAGAAATCACTGCCTTTTTTCAACGTTAATTTGAAATAAAAATACATGCAGTCTTTGCTTTAGCATTGATTTTCAGTTCCAATCTCTGATAAGAATTTAAACAGGTTATACTTTCATTCATTAAAATAATCATGTTAGAAAAGACTTCACACAGGGAGGGGCATATGATCCTTCTTTTCATCTTTTTGTCATCTTTGACCCTTATTACAAAGTAAGAAAAGAGTATGGATAGCATCTGAATGTTCAAAAAACTTGAATGTGTTAACTTTTAAAAGCTGGGTAGTCATAAGATAACAAATACATTATTGATATAGCTTGTTTACAGCACTGTATTTATTAGAATTTTAATTAAATATTTGAAAGTTCTGTAATCCCCTAATTTATTATTACCTTGTAAGTCCTTCTTATTAACCCTTTTATACAGGCGTATGTGTTTCATGTTCTTTTGAGATTCTCAGTGTTGTCACAAATCTCGTAAGAAGGAATCTTGTTATAAAGGTCCTAAAATACCCTTGTCTCCAGCAATCTTCCCAGTGACAGATGATTTCAACCTTGGGAACGTTAGCCAGTGTACACCTTTAGTTAATCTCTTTCTCTACAGCAACAGTCGCAAGATCTCTTTGAACAATATGCTCACATAAAAACACTCTAGGTATGAACTCCAATCACTGGATAAGGGGTTTTACATTTGGACCTTTATGGTGTTTGAAGACACTAACCTCAGGGGCAAAACAGATTAGGGTGCGCTGTTCATACTTAAATCTGGTTCAGAATTTTCTCTTTAAGTGAGTTGTCATTTTAAAATATTGCTTGACAAAGCCTGGTGATTTCATTAAAAAAAACCTGTTTTGACTGAAGTTTAATAAAACCCTGATGGAATTTTAGAAGAGATCTTGCTTATAGCTGATGAACTTCCAGGAACCTTCAGTCTTACTTGTTCTGCAGTTCAGGCCGCCTTCTCCCTGTGCTGCTCCTGAACAATGCTGGCACCCTCAGGGCTTCTACCCTGTAGAGTCCAGGCTTCCCAGTGGTATTGGTTGCCACTGACTGTAAGGTTATGGGAAGACACCTGTGTCTGACCTGACTGTAACTTTTGAAAGTTAATGAAGCTATGTTAAATTATGACATTATTTAATTTCAGTCTTAGTTCATAGGGGAATAATAGCATGTAAAACACTGGTTTGTAAGAGATGTTGTGTAACAGGAAATCTTTATTTGAAAAACACTGCTCTCACAAAATCTTGTCAGCCTTGGTTACCCAAAAAACTCCCAAATCCAAACCAATCAAAAAACAGAACAAGGGTACACATTTTACAGAATTTTATGCATACATTTGAAGAAATTATTCTCAGGTTAAAACATAGGAAAGAACAAAGTGACCTAAAGTGGATTACACACAGAGTCACAAATCTTCTGACGATTCATAATTTAGAAGCAAAATGAAAAAAAAAAAACATCATGGAAACTCTTCATCCTCATTTTTCACCAAATTCCTGTGCTATGAATCAAATGTTACCTTTACCAGGCAATTTTGCAGGAAAGGGGATTTGGCTACATATTTAGCTAACAGGTCTTTATTTAGAGGCATAACAGTAAAAGCAGAATATTGACATTTTTTATCTGTGTAGGAGGTTGAAGCTTATAACGGCTGGTGTAGTAGAGGGTTTGTGAATCCACACCAAGAAGTTGCAAGGGCATCTAGTGTATCCCACATGTGAAGGAGTTAGGGGAAGTGCCAAGGAAACACACTGAAGTGAGAATGAGTCTGGTTTAGTGTACACTTCAGTACTTTTTCCTCTTGGTTTTCACAATATTTTTTCAGTCTTTCAGATTCTGAGCATATGTTTTATTCTAAATTTTTCTACCTTGGCCTCAGGGGAGAAAATCTCACTGTCACCAAGGGGCAGGAGGATAGGAAGAGAACAGATGGAAGGGGAAGAGATGGAGGATTTAAATGCAATTCTGCCAATTCAGTCATTATGTATAAGCAGGGATGTGGAACTTGCATATTAGTTTACTCTGCATCTCAGGTGGTAGAAATAAACTGTGGGAAGACTGTGAAGGCTAATCCAATGTGTACTCTTCTTAATTTTTAAAAAAATAATTTCTAAAATACCATCTCAAGTCCCAGATGACTTCCCATTTTTTTCTAACCACTTAGAAGAGGGGAGAAAGGGGCATGACTGCCAAATAATCAGTGGTTTTAAACAATATGGATAGAACAGCTGAGACCTTGGAGGATAGAAGAAACATTGAGGTAGGGGTTGACAAGTAGATTGTGAAGCTTTGGACAGACTCTTTTGGAATATGTGTATGACAAATAAATCAAAGAAGTGGGAAACTTTAGCAAGTACATGACAGAAGTCTGGACTATTTCTAGGGATCATACCTAATATCATTTCTTGTTCTTATGTGACAACTGAAATTTCAAAAATTAAGGAACTTGATGTAGAAGTTAGTTTACTAACTAGCAAACATTTGGTTTTCTAATGAAAAATACATGAGGAATTTTGCAGGTGATAATTTTTACAAATCCCTTAATACCTTGTTAAGATATTAAGCAAATTTAGAGGAAATTGTGAGAAAACATATTCTGTCTGATTTTCTGCTTCCTGCATGCTACATTAAATGACTATTTTCTGCATGTCTAGTATGCTGATCAGGATCAGGATATATACTCTTCTGGTGTGACCTTCCTTGAAATATTAGGCATATCAGTTACAAGTGGCAGAATGAAACCAAAAAGAAGTCTACCCCAAACAGTATAAATAAATCTACGGGAAGGTCATGCCATGTTTCATTTACACATTAGCCTGTAAGATAACACTGGCCAAATCAGTGATAGAGGATGGAAGGGAGGAGTTATTTGCTACTGGTTCCTGTTTTATCTTGTAATACCACAAAACTACTAGACATTTTCATTCTCTGAACTCTTTAAATTTTATGTTCTTAGAAAGACTAAAAGAAAATCTTACAGCTGAAAAATAAAACTATAATTAATAAGAAGATATTGGTGAAAATAAAAAAGACATAGCACTTGATTTTGAGTTGATTACCATATCATGATTATCACAATACCCTACAAGGAAGAGAAGTTTCAAAGGGCTGCAAAGTGAGAAAAGGCAGGTTATTCTTCTTTTCTTAGCTATCTGGGATGATAGTCTATCTAAGCTACAGTAAGCATACTATTAAGACAGAACATTCAAGAGAGAAAGAAGAAAGTAGTGGTGAAAGGAAGAGAGGCAAAAGATAGCAAAATCATCATCAGTAAGCAATTCTACATTTCTCTGGTGCCCTTAATCAAATATATATGAAACTTTATAAACTTACAATGTTAAACTTCCTGTCCTGTCATTGTGTGACTTAACATATAATCTGGTTTGGTTTCTCCTTCCAAATTGACCGATCACTTATAGAAGATACTAGTCTGACGTAATTCAAGACTGAAATAGCAGTATTTTCTACAGTACGTGTCAAGCTCAGAATGACCATCTCTGCCACCAAAATAAAAGGAATGCAGATACTCGGTCTGGCCTCAGGGTGCATGGCATGTCAGTGACATTATGACTGCAGTCTTTGTAGTTTAAATATGTTTGTACTGGTATCATTCTCAAACCAAACCCACTTTTTTTGCACAGACAAGGTGATAACTATGGCTAGATGCTACGATGGTGTTTCCAAGTGTCCTAGTTTCAGCTGGGATAGAGTTAACTGTCTTCCTAGTAGCTGGGACGGTGCTGTGTTTTGAGTTCAGTATGTGAAGAATGTTGATAACACTGATGTTTTCAGGTGGTGCTAAGTAGTGTATAGTCTAAAGTCAAGGATTTTTCAGTTTCTCATGCCCAGCCAGCGAGAAAGCTGGAGGGGCACAAGAAGTTGGCACAGGACACAGCCAGGGCACCTGACCCAAAATGTCCAACGGGGTATTCCATACCATGGGACGTCACATCCAGTATAGAAACTGGGGGGAGTGGGGGCAGGGAATCGCCGCTCGGGGACTGGCTGAGTGTTGGTCGGCAGGTGGTGAGCGATTGCCCTGCGCATCACTTGTACATTCCAATCCTTTTATTATTGTTGTTGTCATTTTATTAGTGTTATCATTATCATTATCATTATTAGTTTCTTCTTTTTTTGTTCTATTAAACCGTTCTTATCTCAACCTACGGGTTTTGCTTCTTTTCCTGATTTTCTCCCCCATCCCTCTTGGGGGGGGTGGGGGTAGTGGGGTGAGTGAGCGGCTGTGTAGTGCTTAGTTGCTGGCTGGGGTTAAACCACGACACCAAGCACTGACTTATTAGATTTGAACTGAAAACTCATGTGCAGTATATATCGTCATTCTGTAGCACAGAACCCTATTTTCTGTGAAAAATTATTTAATCTCAAATCAATGAGCAGATATTGTAGAGACTCCTGCAGACTCAGGCAGTTATTTAAGAAGTTTCTGCTTTTTTTTCTTAGGAACTGCTTCTCCAACTGAAGGTACTGCCTGCTCAGTTGTCTAAGTGGAGCTAACTGTGTGGGTTTTCTTCTGTCTTGTTCAATAAAAAGTAAACAACTTTAGTTTAAATTGGTAATGAAATTATTTTACTTTGCATATGGATGAATAAGAAACACATGTGACTGAAAATAATCCAATTTAATTTGACCATGTGTGTTACTTTGTCAAACTTTCCTGCATTTTGTGAGTTACACTAAGCAAGTAAGGTAAATCGCATTCTACTGCTATTTTTAATGAAGATATAAAATAGTTGCCTGAGTCATATCAGGCATAACAGCTGTCATTCTCCCCACATAGCTGAAAAGGACAACATTTTTTCCTACTAGGGTGATTGTGTGATGGCAACAATCACATAGCTTTAAGATTCCCCTTGTATTTCAAAAGAAATGTTGGATAATGTATTATTCTAATTAGACAACAGCAGTCTCTGTCCTAATAATTCAATGTGTTCTTTTAGCCCTTTCGATGAGAAGATATATTGTAATGATACATGAGCAAGAAAAAAAATATTGTACTTAAAATATTTGCCTTCATTATCTTACTCCCCTTAAGAATTTGATTCTGCATGGTAATAAACAAGCCCTGTTCATTCCTGTGATAATACTGAATAGGCAATATATTTTTCCAGTTTCAGCAGAAATAGTAAGTTTTTATATAAATAGAAGAACTTTGTGACCAATACTGTCTTTATTGTGGTGGTAGAACCTTGTCTGAAGAATTCTGGTTTGGCAACACTGACAGTTTCTCCCATCATGTATAACATGGCTACCTGATCTCAAAGTTTTGCTTTAAGCTTATCATTAAGTTTTACCACACAAAAAATAGAAAACAATGGTCAAATACAGAACATACCCTATTTTACAGATTGGAAGTCAGGCATAATGAAGGTAAAATCATAATATGGTAATATTGTGTCACTGAATGTCTTAAAGGAAGACAGAAAAAAGTTTCCTCCAAACATTTAAAAATCAAGCTTGTTCTTATAAGTAATATAGATTCAATATACTGTACCTCACTACTATAAAATGGCCTGACAGAAAGAAATGCAATGAAGTATAAAAGATACCAAGCAGATACAGTACCTTTTCTAAAGGAAGAGTCACTGAGTGCCTATAAAAATTCCCATAAAAATGATCTTATTACTCAGTTTAGCAACAGTTTCCAAGACCCTTCCCTGGAAAAATCACTTGAAATGTACCAATAACAGACATCATATTCAATCTGGAATTTTTAGGAATAGAATTTTAAATTAAATAAGTACAAATACTAACAACCTGGAAAAAATAATTAAAAATATGCATGCAGTGCCTTAGAAGAGAGATTGTCTGAGTTCTCAGTCAGTGTGCCTCACAATAGGCAAGCAGATTCTTCCCTTGCTTTTAAAACATTTATGTTTTGCTGTTTTAACCAGTATTAGGGAAAGGTGGAATTCAAGGGCAGTATAAGTTGAGTACACACATTTAGTATATTTATTCTTTAAAAAATTCTGCACACCATCTCTCTGAACTGAAGATTGAAATACACGTTAGGTCAAATTGTTTGACTTGCAAGACACATCAGGATTCTCAACCAACTTTTTCTTGTTTCCCAGTTACTTGAAGTGTAACAGGAGATTTTTCTGTCCACTAGTTCATAGCTTGTTCCTTAGAAATGGGGGGTGGGACATAAGTTACATTAAGTTACATTATGAGTGTACAGGAAAAAAAATTGCTGCATTCATAAAGTATGCCTGCATTTACCATGAGTGATCTCTTTATGCAACTGTTACTCATAATGGATAATAAATTAGTCAATATATAGTCCCGCTGATGTGAACTAAGGTAGTTCTTCAGAACAATTCTTACATAGTGGTTTGGGATTTTTTTAATGTTTAAAATTTCTTTTCTGCTGGTACAGTTTCTGTAAAGATGCAACAGTTGAATTGTTTCTCTACATTATGTAGTGACATATTTCAATAATTTTCAATCAGAACAAGTCTAAAAAAGAGTGCTGAAGAAGTCCTTGACAGTTCCTGTGCCTTAAATGTAAGTAGTAAGTAGGTATGACTCTCTTATTACTAGTAGTGCAAGACGCAAGTAGTATCATGGGAGACTGCCCTCATTCTCCGTACAGAAGTACATTATCAGTTCAGTTCACATGTCCAAGGAAAGCCACAGCAAAAATTCATTGAAGGAAGATATCCTTAGGACATTCCATGTTTCTGTGTATATTCAGATATCATGATGTAAGGTATATATATTCCTAAAAACCTACCAGTGAAAAAATATTTGAAATGATTGGTGACTGTGAAGCTTGATAAGGTAGTTACTCCAATCAGTGTAGAAATCACAATTAAAGGAATGAAGTGAGTTTAGTGACAGCTCAGGAGCTGAGCCAAAAAGGGAGCAGGATGGAGAAGGAAGAAGTAGGCAGGGTGCTAGTGAAAAGGCTTTGTTTAGAGGTGTTGATAAATTGTAGTTGATTGAATGAAGACTGAATGAAGGACTGAGACTACTGATACAGGTAAGAGTTTGAAAACCTTGAAATTTAATAAATTGAGATTAATATTCCTGCACATTCACATGTCATAGAAGATTTTATTAACAGTAACAACATCTGACTGTAAGCGAGATGGAGGTCTGTTGAGAGGCAATTGGAAATTTTGTTTGTTCCAGCTAAATGGTGGCAAGGCTACTACATTCATATGTAGCTACTAGAATTTTGCAAATATGCTCCCTCAGCAAATTTGCAGGTGATATTAAATTAAGGGAAGGGGTGTACCTGCTGAACAATAAAGTTTCAATCCAAAGCAACCTTGAGAAAACTGTATATTGGGGACAACAGAACTCTTATGACATTGAATACAGAGATGTGTTAATTTGAGAAGCAGTAATTCCACATATCACTATAACCTGGGTACTGTCTGGCTAACCTTGCTAAACCAGATCTGGGCATTTCAGTACTGAATATGTGCCAGCAGTGTGCTCTCAGTTCAAACAAACAAAACCAGATAGCAGGTTACTTTACGTTGAGCAAGTCTGAGGAAGGTTCTTCTTCTTTACTCAGTGCTCGCAAGACTGCAGCAAAAATACTATGCCCAGTCTAGGACCTTCCAGTTCAAGAGTGACATTAAAAACAGTAAAGCAACTCAGATGGCTGGGCACCTAAAGTACTGGACTCCAAACTTTTTTGTTTCTGCATCCATATAATTAACAATTTTTGAGCACGCATCCCAAATATATGTATATTTATTATTTATTAATTATATGGATGTACTACTGTACTCATATACATTATAAAACCCACACAAAAATGGAAATGGATGAGACAAAGGTGAAATAAATATCATTATTATTAAAGTATTATTTTATTTTACTTATTTAACAGTGGTACAAAAAAACCCCTTCCTTCCTGTACCTCAATGGATTGTCTAGCACACCCATGCACCCTAGTTTGGAGACTATGGACCTAGACCACGGAAGGAGAGGATGAGGGAGCTTGGTTTGTTTACTACAATGAAGAGGAGACAAAGGGAATCATTTTAATGGTAGCTTTTGCTTACTTGAAGAAAGGTTACAGGGCTGAGGAAACAAACGCTTCTCCCACAGGGGCCCATGGTATAATAAAGGGCAGTTCCACAACTTTTAGCTTGGGAGAGCCAGGCTAGTTTTTAGAAAGCAATTCGTTACCATGGGGTCTGTGCAGGACTAGCATGGATCACCAGAGAGGTTGTTCAAACTCCACACCTCAAAGCTGTCAAGATTTGGCCCACAAAAGGCATAGCTGACCTGACCTAATATTGCGGATAGCCCAGCTTCAGAGTGGGTGAAATGATCCCCAGAAGTCTCTTTAAACTAATATTTCTATGATTCAGTGCCTTAATTTTAAAGGAAAAAAAAAAGTGAGATAAAGCTTGATGAATATGTAGAACTACTCTCCAGTTTGGTTGACTAGTGTGTGCGAGTGTCTTATACAAGAATGATTTTTCTGACTTTGACCAAAAGTCTATATCTAGCTCTTTCCATGAATGTCCAGTAGCAGGTATCTCAGGTATCTAAAGAAGAACTAGGAATGAGGAAGCAAAGTAGTGGTACTTTTCTTAATAAAGTCTTCTTCAGTGATTTGTAGCTTGGAGACTTTCTGAACTAAAAGTGTTATCTGTGTGCTTTATAATTCCTGTCCAGTAGTATGGGCCCATCTATAGATTTATGGAAATCTGCTATGAGTTTTCATAGTTCAGAATATGCAAAGCTTTTTTATAACAATACCTCCTAACAAATAAAGGCAAATGTATATTTTTTTTTTGTGCAAACAAAGTCCCATTAGCTGTTAAGATTATTATTCTTTTCTTCATTTGTTCTACCAGAAAACAAGTCTGAACTGGGTATTAAGATACTGTTTTTTAATCCTATGATACTTTATGCTTTTCTGAATATTGACATATACTATTTTATAAGGATAGAGGAGTATCTAGGGCTTACTGAAAATATCTGCTAGCAGCTATGCAGGAATACCAGTTGTCAAATAAGCAAACTGTTCTTTTATAACGTGGAACAATTTTTTTTGGTGAGGGAGTAGGAACTTACAGTCACACATTTTTTGCTTATATAGGTATGGCTGTATGAACATTTTCTGCAAAGAAGAAGGAAGAAATGTACAATTCAGTTGATAGGATATCAAAAAGTTATGTAATGCTGAGTTTTGAAAAGTAATGATGAAAAAAGAGGCTCAAAATGCAATTTCCATTTTTGTGAGTGATTCCACTTCGTCTGCTTTAAAACTACATGGAAAGCAATATATATTTAAATTTTCCATAAAATAGAGTTTTGCTCACAAATTTTAGTTTTAAAGATGTTCTGTTAGCATTATATTTAGAGTATTATCTTAATATTGGCCTTTTTGACAATAGGTACTATGATATATACCAGATAAAATTTCCTTTCTGCTTTAATGTGTAGCTAATTGTAGCTTAAGTCCTCATTCCATAGCCTTTTATAGATTGAAATACAGCTAACGATAAGGATTATAAATAAGAGATCCTGCTTCCTTCATCTGACGGACTGTGAAATACTTAGGTTTAAATACATGTGCAGTATATGACTGAACTTCAAAATGAAGTAAATGCAAAGATCAGCGTAGTATTTCTAAACTTTGGGTTTGCACTGCTCAGAGGGAGGATTATATTTTCCCTAATACATTTTAAGGGGCCTAAGAATAAAGCAAGTTTATTTCTCTTTTCTTCATTATAGAGGAAAGTTTATCTTCAATAGCTGTACCATACTTCTTTCACACAGCTTTTGGTAACTTACACAACTGAGGTGGTTCTCCTGCTTTATAAATAATTAACCTACAAAACCATAAATACTTGTATTTGCTACTGTGAGCTAACTTTTGAAATCCAACTGTGAAAGTAGAAATGCTGAATTTTGGGAATGAAAACTTGACAAGGAAATTGGACACTGGGAAACATGTCAGATGTGTCTTCAACAAAAAGTTAGCTCAGTTTGAATATTAACAAAAAGATGAATTAATTTAGTTAGTTATACAGATTTGCCAGATTGTGACAGTGATCTCTGTAGACCAGATCCATCAAGCACCTCTGAGAGTTTATTACAAATATGTATGTATGCTTGTATCTATAACAATTGCCCACAGTATTCTGATAGCATGGACAGAAATTAACAAAATTATCAAATTAAACAAACTCATGTTATGCAGGGAGAG
Organism: Astur gentilis; assembly: GCF_929443795.1. Classification (NCBI taxonomy): domain Eukaryota; kingdom Metazoa; phylum Chordata; class Aves; order Accipitriformes; family Accipitridae; genus Astur; species Astur gentilis. The sequence goes on from NW_026060847.1 coordinate 1,291,957, forward strand.
TACAAAGCCTACATGGAATAAACAGACAAAACTTTCCTGCTGAAGAGATTGTTGTGAGTATACGCCTAGGTTTTCTTCCCCCCCACCCCGCTTAATGGCAGAAGTCAACTGAGTCAGTTCCCAAGCAAGTCATATATTTCCACTAAGAAAATGCTGACCTTAAATCAAGGCTTAAGGGAAGGAGTGACCCAGCTTATGTTGGAGAATTAGGGGAGAAAAACACATATATTTCTACAGAAAAAATATGGAAAAAGTAATCACTATTTAAATCAGATTTTCAGTGCCCACTCAGTCAGTCCATGGTTCAGTACGTTTGCTGTTTATACAGACAGGCTCCACTTGCATTGCAGTTCTTCTTAAAAAAAAGTATCAGTCAGCTAAGATTTTAACATTTCTAAGCATATGTTTACTACATGAACTGGTCTGAATTCTGCTTTCCCAGCAGCAATTGCTTTTGTCAGTTGTGTAGTATGACATATGTGTCTTAAGATGAATGGTTCAGACAGATATTGTTAGTCTATTTATTCACGGCAATCTACTGAATGTTGGTGTAGCTCTATGGGGCCTTTAGCTACAACAGATAGCTAAACTGTCCTGTTAGCTATTAGAAGAGAAAGAAAAGAGACAGCAACAGCCTGTCAAAGCGGTAAACCAGGTGTGTGCTCTTCTGTGCATCATAACAATCCTCCAGGCAAGCAACAAAAAGTAAAGTAGGATGTGGTTTCAGGGACAGGGTCTGTCAAATTTAAACTCTTCCTGCCGCTTCCCCAGAAAGTATCTAGGACATCTGGAGATATTTTTATTGCTTGCAAAAGTTCTCGTTGATTGAGTTCCAAACTGTTTTTCTACTGTTGGAAAAAAAAAAAAAAAAAGGAAATACTAACCTGGAGAGGTCTGCTTTTCTCACAGTGAACACAAATGTGGAAATGAAAAGCTTAGTGAAAGGCTGATGTTTGTAGTTAACATATTTCATGACACATGAGTATAAATGTGCTCAGATTGTTAACAAAAACTACATGTGCAAATCTGGCAGAGAAAATACTAAGAACTAGTGTCTGAAATATCTGTTGTATTTGTCCTCAGTCAGCTTACCCTGTTGACTGAAAGCTGGCTATAGAAGGGAAATAGGAAAACACTGATCCAGGAAAAATAAATAGATAAGAGCATTTGGTTGTTGAAATCTTACTTTTCAAATATGTGTGGAAAATTTTGTTTTTTCCTGAATGTTTTTACAGCAGTTTAAAGTACAAAGAAGTTTTAGCTAATAGATTGTTACAGACTTTTAAAACTACAAGCAGAATAAATGATAATAACTTAAGCCTCCCTTCCTCTTCCATGGTTGGCTTTGTTTTTCTCCTTATCTGAGTCAGATGTCTCCAAAATCCAACCTTCTTTGCTTAGAATATAGCAGCAATTTTTTACAGTTTTAGGTTTGGGGTTTTTTTTTGGGGGGGGTGGGGGTGGTGGTTTTTTTTCTGTTGAGTATTACTTCGTCAGACTGACTTGTATTTTTGCTTTTGTGTATGTGTATGTATATGAAGGAAAATGTAAAGGTAGTTGCTTTTATGATAAAAAGTTTCAGGACATACAAATTCCTACATGAATAAAAATATGAAATGCAGCCCTGTCACCTGCATTATCCAGTCGCATTTCTTTTTTTCTTTTATTTTTAAATAATATGTAGTTATGTTAGACTTTGTCTTGAACTTTCTTTTTCACAATAGATAGATAATCTCTACTGAGGAAGTATGGAGCTCACATCCTGGGGAGAATCTTGTGACCAAGCGCGCTGTGGAACTTCAAAGAACTGTGGCAGTTGTTTTCATGAAATTGCTGTATTTCTTCATTTTTTTAAATTGTCTTTGTATTTCCAGAAGCAGCTCATACAGCATGAAGTTAGTACAAATTACACTTCTAGTTATTAGTAATATTGGCTAATTAACTCACTTGTCATTATTTGTCTATCTATAGTTCTCCACTGTGGGAGAAAACTTGCCATGTGAACAGGAAGAACATAATTCCTGTTTGTTTGTACAGCAGAAAAGCAAACATATGCTTATTGCATATGTCTGTAACCTAAATGACCTGAGACTGCTTTGGCCATGAAGTCAAGTGATATATTAACATGTCTGATCTAAACTAGCAGGAATACATCCTTTCTCAAAACACATCCCACACAATTTTCTGCCTCTGGCATATATGTCCATATTTCTGTATCATGACAGGTGATGGTGGCCTACTACACCTATAACTTATCACATACTTATTTCTTACATCCTCCCTACTTCATGATCTGGATGGCTTTGTCACCCTGGACAACCAAAGGTTCCCTGCTGGAAGTTAGTGGAAGAAGCCTCCCTTCGTCCACATTTCTCTGCTACCTCTGCTGCATGCTGAACCTATGCTACTTGAGGACCTGAGTGATTGCTGTCTCACCCTAGTATGCTGAACAAAGCCCAGGAGTCTCCACCATACCATGCATATCTGTAATCCATTGTATCAGCAGTTATGCACAGGACATGGCACAGTAGCATAGCAGCTTGCTATGCACACGTAATTTTTGACAAATGCTGCTCTATCTGCTGCAGTTTCTGTGGGAGACTGTCTTTGTGTTGCAGTGACAGATTCATGCCACTCTCTGTCCTGAGTCTGTCCATGGTCAGCAAGATTCTGACCCCAAGACATGTAGGTTACCTTCTTCACCCTCTCCTATTTGCAGGAACAGAAGAGTTTTCACTCCCCAGAGTCTGACTTCAGGTCTGATCCCATTCCAGCGCTCAGCTCTCCCTCACTTGGGATCTCCTGAAGAGATATCTGAGGTAGCAGTGCCTCTCATGGCGTATGATGAATCTGAAAAGAGAGCCTAGCATTGTTGGCTTGGCAGTCTTAAGTAGACTCCATCAAGGACTGACGTCCTTCCTTTTCAACATAGTCTTGTTAATGTAGACAGCACTGCTTAGCAGAACTAGAGCAGGGGGTCAGGTTGCATACCTCCATATAGCTAATCCCTGTGCTGTGGTGGGGTATTAATAACCACCATGTCTCCCTCCAGGCTTCTTCCTATTTGATATTCATACTGAGAGGCTCTTGGCCTATGCTAAACCTCCTTAACTTTTGCCCAGTTCTATACAAGAATCCACAAGGACTCCATCCTTGGGTGTCTTCTTTTTGACTCTTACACAAGCAATAATGAACGTCTTAACTATGACATTTTAGGCATCTCAGTCAGCCCAGACAATTGAACCTTGGGGGCATGCTGAATAGATATGGCATTATCTGTACCAACACTACAGATATTCCCTGGTCTGGGTCAATCCTCAGACCCTTCTGGGCATTGGGTGGGAAAGTGCTGTCAGGTGGGAACAGGCTAAAACTGTACTAAGAAGCATTTTGACACTCAGTATGGATAGTAGCTGAGCATCAGTACCCAGACCCACATTTTGGCATTGTTTAATTTACTACTGTGGACTTAGCTGATGGGGAAAAAATTTTCAGTAAGGACAACCTGAAAACTTCCATTTAAAAATCATCAGTCTGCAACTTTTTCTCCAGAAATAACTGCTTGCAATCTCCCTAATTATAGTTTGCTTTGCTTTTGCTGAACCATCTTGCTGAGGAACTGTGGTAACATCTGGCTTTCAGTTGCTTTTAATCTAGTTTTATATGAGTCCTGAGTATAGTTTGAGAAATATACTCAAATTGCTATTAATCATGGGTAAGGTGTAATAAAATACTTTGGTCCTATCAGTTGCCTGTATTAGCATTGATCCCAGAATGGCACTGGAATACCTTTAAAGCAAATAAGGCATAAACGCAGTCTTTGAGTGCTTTCACTCTGAAAGCTTCAAGAAGTTGGAAAAGTGCTCTAACTTTGCCTAATGAAATGTTCATCTTCTATCTTTTATTCATTTGCTTTTATTCATTTGATGAGAATTGCAGAGCCATTTGTGCATAACCACTATCCATTTGAACTTTAAATATGTCTCCTCAAGCAAACACAAGAAAGTGTCCACTGGGTAACATGTAGATTGTGATTACTATGGGAGTTCTTTGCCTTTATAAAATTTTTTTAAAAGCAAGAACTGCTGTGTGGCTGACATGAATTAAATGATACAAATTTAATGAAACAGCATACACTGAAGTGTGTGCTGAGTTAAAGTAGTCTTTCCTACTTATTAGTGGGTTGCACTATTATACAATTTTATATAGGGGAAGGTAAAGACTTGTTAGGCTGAGTTCTTCTTTCTAAGCTCTCCCACCCACTCTAGAACAAATGCAAGGTACAGACTTCAACAGTTTGATATAAGTGAGGCTCATCTGAGCCAAAGGAAAACAGAAGCATACAGAACAAATAGCAATAAGGTGCCTTGTATATATAAATGGCAATAAAAACACCTACCTGCATTAAATGAGAACCTGCTAATATGAGATTTGAAGCATGTCCTATAAAACATTCCAAGCATGTTACAAGGTAACAGTCCATTTTGTGAGTATGTTTTTTACTTAAATATTGCTATGAAGTAAAGTATCTGTTGACAGTAGGCTTCTCTGATCCTGTTTCTAGGGAGTTTAATTATAATCCGTTACCAGAATTTGTCACAGCTGTCTTGCTTCTTCATCCACAAATCATCATAGTTCCCTTTTTTTGAGTTATAAAGAAAATGTCCTTTCAGTGTGACCTCTTCTTGGGTTTTATTCCTTTTGTGATCTCTTAAAAATAGGACCAATAAATTTGACTGTGTGCATCAAAATATTTTGTAGTCAACCAAGAGAATGAAATTGGGAAAAGAGCATTTTGGAGGCTAATATCCTTGTGGAACATTTGCTTAGGATGAGAATACTTCCAGATCACATAGCTTTAAGTCAGGTGGACATGCTATTTGCAGGTTAGCTATGTGCACAGGCAGATCCTGACTGTCCCTTTTACTTAGGATCATGCACAGTGGAACAATTTCCACTCTTTTGGAAGTTAGGCTATTGTAAGTAAAAAGAGAAAATAGCCCTGTGTCCTTTCCTAGTGCTGTCAAAATGTGTACAGTATGGCCAAGAGTGATTGTTGAAAGACATTCCTAATGTATAGTTGCATGGGAAAAGTTCTGATGGTTCCCTGGGCTCCTTCCAGGTACATCCAGGTTTTCATCAGCTTTTATAATCTTAAACTAATAGAATTGTACCAAGTGTACTTAGTCTGGAGAAAATAAGGACATAAAAATTGAAGTAATATAACCTATAAAGAAGCTATAAATACATGTATATATTTAAGTTCAGGTAACATAATTAAATGGTACATTTATATCTATAAATTAAAGCAATTCTCAAAGCAAGCACACAAGGAATTAAGCATCAGATTTCCATTCATTTTTGAATCATCACTGGGTGTTTAGTATCTGTCGTCTTTTGGACAATTAACTCAAATTCTCTATTGTACTCCAACAAATTTGCACCATGTGGAATTTCAGCAGAGACACTGCAGGATCAGCATATTAATGCTGAGGACAAGCTTGACAGGTCTGGGGGATGGATGGATGGTCCAGGGAACATCATCCCAAAGTTCTGTTTCATCAATCACAATTAAAAAAAAAAAAAAAAAAATATTGCTCTGAGAAGCTGAAAATAGCCTAAGTGGTTATTTGGTTCCCATTTCATATTAATCAAAACTGTTTATTTCACAAAAAGGGGAAAAAAACAGCCTAGCCATTTCACTAGAGCTGGCTTTTACAAGAGTGTTGCACTTCCCACATTCATAGAAGCAGGAACATCTAACCAAGCATTGGGGCAGCGCAGGCCATGGTCAGAAATTTCAGGCATGAACAATAAGCAGTTTTAAGTCAATCAGAAAGTTTGTGTACATTTCAAGCAAAGTTTGAGGATTAAGTTTAAGTGCAATGTTTTCAAGTAAAGATGATAGCTAGTTAATATTTCTATTTATCTTTTGGGTTGCTTTTTAAATGCTATTTTACATTGACAGCCTATGTTTTGCCTTTACAGCAGTATCTACGTGATAACTTCAGAATCTAAGTATTGTTTATTATTACTTTTTGAAATTCTTCAGAGAGTTGACTTCTGAATTTTGATTTTAACCATATGTATGTTTCACCACCACCTACTAGTAAGGCTAACTGCAGAAAAATGTTCTAGTTAAGAGACAAAAACCCACAAGGTTTTAACTTACTCATGAATAATTTTTTTTTTTTTTTTTTTTCTTGATAATGAGTGAAAGAGAAGCAAAGAGTTGGTTTCTGAACTGAATGTAACAACATCTGAATTGTTTTGGGTTTTGGTTTGGTTTGGTTTGGTTTTTTTTTCAGTTTACTGCATTAGCTAGACAGCAGAAAACTTTATTTAGCCTGTTTAGATGCTTGCATCATATATTGTTCTAATCTACAAAAGGATACTGTGTATAAGATCTTGTGAAAGATAAATTGCATTGAAGAATGCTAACTAGTTGTGAAAGCGAAGAGAGGGTGGTTTACACCTCCCTGAAGTAACAGGTTGCTTTTTAGGGGGTGAAAGGCAAGCGAAGTCTCCTACTGTAACAAATGTGTAGGTAACTGTGGCAGATAACAGTTTAATTAAAAAGAGGAAAAATATCCTCTACCTAAGGATGGAGGAAAAAAGAGAAGGATTTTTGTAGTAAGTATTAGCAGTGTAAACTCTCTGAAAGATCTGTAGAGATTAGTTCCAACTTCCACAATGCCAAAATGCCTACACAGAAGCAGAAACCAAGATTGCCACCTTTTCAGGAAGGCAAGAGGCATCTCTTTTGTAACTTCAGTTAAGCTGTGGGGGTGGTTTTGTTTCTTTCTTAAGACTTTTATAAATATTTTGAACTGTGCTTTATGGTTTGGATATTACAGATAAATGCTTTTCATGTCCCATTTGTCTTAACCTGGCATTATGTGTAATTTAAATTAACTGGACTACAGAAGGGCTCTTATCGTTCAAGGATTTGATGATTTTAAAAAGTAGGACCTGCAGCAACAGAGTGCATTTCCATTTCAGTACAAGTCAGAGGTAAATCATCACAAAGGCCTGAAAAATCAAGTAATCTCCAGGCAATTGTTGGTGACCTTGAAGTCTTCTGGTATACAATAATAGCATTATGTAAACACTTGAACCTCCAGATCACAAGAAGAGTGTCCCAGAAGTGTACTCCCAAGTACCAATTTTAGAGAATTACTTCTAAAACTTTTTAAAAAATACAGTAGTATAAGCACTCCTCAGTTCCTGGGAATTTTTAATTTGAAAAGTTCAGAAGGCCTTAAGGTTTTTATGGTCATTTTTATTGCCATGGACATCAATAGAATGCTTTAAAAAAATCACAGTTTGTGAAGATCTGCAGATAGCAGCTAAATACACACAGAATATTTTGCTGAAGTAGTGTTCCATGCCTGATTTAAAGGAAATCCATGCATGTTTCTAACCTCTCCTTCCCCCTGTGAACTTTGGCAAGAGACAAACATAATTTTGAAGGCAATATTAGCTAGTGTCATTGCAGTCCTTCAATATTATCAGGAATGCCAGCTAATGGGAAAGACATGTCAGAAACTGTTGTTGGGTATGTAAACTGGTAATGAATCAGAGAACTGTAAAGCTAGAGTATAATGGCACAGAAGAGAGCAGAGTAAGCAAAGCTTCTTGCAAAACTGCTGTAAGATCCACTACTCATTCTCTGCTTGTGTCCTGGTTGTCCTTCCCATTTGTAATCACAGTGATGGTCTCTAAGGTCCAGTTCTCAAAGAAACAATTTGGTTCCAAGCCTATAAAACAAGGACGAATAAAAAAAAAAAAAAAAGCATAACAAATCAAACCTAAGAAGGTAGAGTAACCATGGAATCCATCAGACTTTTAGTGGTTAATCAGCTATAGCATTTATAGCTCAGCTTGGGTAATACGAAACAAGATCTCTCTTCTTCATAGTGCTAACTCATCTACCATTCTGTACTCATGAAAGTTCATAGCCTGTTTAAATACCTCTGTAAGCAACTATCTGGAAAGAGCAATTTGCAGATGCAGTCTGCAAATATGGAAAAAGGTTGAACTGTGTAGCTGTGATTCAATCACACTCTTTCTGATATATTCCCAAATATTTTTGGCTGATGTGAGACAAGAGTAACCTACCACAAACCAGCCTTAAATTGAAAGAAAAAGGTTGTTTACAATAGACAGAAAGTAATTTTCTCAGTTATATTCTTTAGGTGGCACCTTTGGATGCTGTTTATATTTTTAACTATTTTAAACATTGTTTTTCAAAATACTAATATGATACCAAGGTGACTCAGAATTCATTTGAGCTACATTTTTACCCATTCCTGGTACTGTTCTCAAACTTCTTTTTATTACTGGATGACAAGGACACAGAGGTAATGTACTTACTGAGAAAAAGGAAAAGTTGCCTTTCTTTTTTATTACTTACTGAATTTTAGATTGCTTGGATACCAGTATGCAAAGCCAAAATAAAACTAGAACCATATAACCTTCACTATTTTTGTTTGCTGTGGCAGAATCCATAAAATCTCTTATTTTCTTTTATTAAAGATGCATGTTTTTCTAACCTTGAACAAGAAATTGCTGAAACAAAGAGATCAACTTTTACTGAAGTATAGATACTGGACTTGTAATGTACCTGCGTTGCTTGCACAATACTAGTATTAACAAATGCATAAACAATGATAACAGAAAGCAGTGTTGGTAGTTAGTGAAGTTGAGCCAAACTTTCAATTATTTAAATGATGAGTTTTGTCATAGTTTAACCCCAGCCAGAAACTAAGCACCTTGGTGCCGCTCACTCAAACCCCCCAACCCCACAGAGTGAGATGGAGGAGAAAATCGGGAAAAGAAGTAAAACTCGTGGGCTGAGATAAGAACGGTTTAATAGAACAGAAAAGAAGAAACTAATAATGATAATGATAACACTAATAAAAGGACAACAGCAATAATGAAAGGATTGGAACGTACAAATGATGTGCAGTGCAATTGCTCACCAAGCGCCGATCAACAATCAGCTAGTCCCCGAGTGGTGATTCCTCCAGCCCCCACTCCCCCCAGTTTCTATACTAGATGTGACGTCCCATGGTATGGAATACACCGTTGGCCAGTTTGGGTCAGGTGCCCTGGCTGTGTCCTGTGCCAACTTCTTGTGTCCCTCCAGCTTTCTCGCTGGCTGGGCTTGAGAAGCTGAAAAACCCTTGACCTTAGTCTAAACACTACTTAGCAACAACTGCAAACATCAGTGTTATCAACATTATTCTGATACTAAATCCAACACATAACACTATACCAGCTACCAGGAAGACAATTAACTCTATCGCAGCTGAAACCAGGACACTATCCACTCATGAGATGTTTCTTATGGAAATTTTGTGAGAAGAAACAGTATTTTACAAACTTGCAGTCATCTAAGTTCAGTGACTGCAATGTCCCTAATCCTCTGTGGGGCATGTATGCCAGTTGGGAACCTTACCCTGCTTCTGGTTCTTAGTATCTTGATGTTTAACCAAACATGTGGCACAATCTAAGATGTTAAGATTAGAGAATTCCAAAATTCTTTCTCTTTGGTTTCAGATTGTCAAAATACTTATAACACCCTGCACCCACACATTAGCAAACGTATGCTTCCATTCTAATTGAATTTTGCTTGCCTGCCATCTAGTATGAAGGAATCCAAAACCATTAATCTAGTGTTGTTCTGAATACAGAATTACTTTTGAGACCCTATTAACCCTTTCTCCTCCTAGCAATAACATCAATTCCATATGTCCCAGAGAAAAGTATTCATGAAGAAAATCTACATGACCATAGAAAGCAAAGCTTGGCTGCTCTTGTCACAATAGTAATTCTTATTACGGGTTTTAGTAGGCATTTAAAACATTTTAATTAGAGCTGTTAAAGATGCCTTTCTGAATATTCAGCAGCTAATAGGAAAAGACTTGCTAACCCAGAGTATAATAGCAAGTAATACGAGGATGCTGGTGACATAAGTTAGTTGCTTGATCACCATGATATAATATGCATTATTTACCAGTGATGATGCAATATCTCCATTAGAAACAATTATTTAGTAACATGTTAATGCTGCTGTTTTATCTCTTGGTAACTATGCTGTAAACCAGTGAATTCATGTCCTCATTATATTCAAGTATCTCAGTTAATATGGAGATATTTTCTAACAATTTCAATGCTCTTTGTGAGAATATTTTTACAGATAGCTTCTTGGGTTACAAATAAATCATTTTACTAACATATATGAGCTACACCTGCATTTGAGAATTATTTTATATTCAGTAATGTAGGTGTTCTGAGTTCTTTTTGATTATTTTAAAATTTTAATCCAGTAATGTACTAACCGTAATGTGCCATACTGAGAGATACACTGAACTCTAAAGAGATTTCTAAACCAGGTTATCATGAAGCTTTCTTTACTGGGAACTTTTTTATAATTTGCAAGGTCAGACTCATTAGAAGGAACAAATTTATTGTCTCTCTATATGATAGAATGATACAAGTAAACCATCAGATCACATGAAAGTTAATTCTGAGTGTTTAAATGCACACACCTGTATTATCTCTACATTTAAAAAAGTTTCTATTACTATTTGCTTTTGTAAAAGTGCTAGAACCTGTATGAAACTTATACTGCAGGTCACTGCACTATAAAGCAATGCTTTTACATGGAATCATAACCAAATATATTATAAATCATGTTTCTACTATTAGTCTTTATTATTTCTATTACTAAATGTAGCATACAGCAATTGCCCAGAATGATAGATTAGTCAGCCATATAGCTGACATCATTAGGCATATTACAGTGTAATGTACAGAAAAGCAACCTCAGCTCTCAACACCAATTTCTTTACATAATTGCTTTAGTAAATCAGCTCTACTTGTGCCACATTTTGTATTAATGTAAAATAATTAATGCAAGAAAAAGCACTACAATGAACAAAAACCCAGATGGAACTGTGTTCAATAGGGCTTTATTTAGCAAAATAAAGCATGCCGCTAGGCAATTTCAAGGTAAAATGTGTAATTTACTGAATGTTCTTACACAGAGTTAGTAGCAAGACTTTATTCCACTATTCAGTAAAATTGGTAAATAATGTCAATTTTGTAGATCAGCAAATAATAAAATATAACTACACCTGAGGTGGCATTTATATCCACTAGCTGGGCTTGTGCAATGTTTCTATGAAACATTATACGTAAGTTCTAGCCATTAGTTAATGTCCAATAACAATGGATTTTGAAAATATTATCTTACTTCCCTTTATGAGAAAAACTGAACTAAGTAATTCCTGACTTTCCTGAAATTGTGACACATAGCAGCTATTGCAATTTTATCTATAGAGCACTCATTGAGACTCCATGTAGATGTGATTCATAACATGGAGGAGAAACTACCCATGTTATTAGATTAGAAAGTATTTGGGTGCTTCAAATGCCACTGGATTCCTATAGTGACCAAACAGTTTTGTAATCTTAGTATTTTTTCAGTGTTTTGGACAAATGTACCGTTCCTAGTGCACACAAAATGTGTTGAATATGTAATTTTAAGATGTAAAGTTAGCACATTTTCATCTTCTTGGTATGCATTAGTGAAAATTAATGCATACCACAGTGACTCACAAGGGTATTTCCTGATGGAAGAAAATAAATGTCAAGTTCAAGAGAGTTCAGCCTAAAACTCCTAACACAATTTAATCTGAGATCTGAGATGAGCACTTTTGGGTTCCATTGCACACACAAAAACACAACACTCAGTGTCCCTTCTAACATATGTAAAGAGTAAATAATTTTTTTAAGAACCCTAAAATCTGTTGGAGTTATGTACATCTGATTTAATGGTATTATTTGTGTCCCTCTCACTGGAATGACCACTGCATGCTTAATTTCATAACGCAGCACAGTTTTATTGTCAGGTTCTGCAATATCACAAAACTTTATTCCCATTTACTTACTGTTAATTCTTTCGTAAGTGTTATCTGTGCCACTCCAATACGTGCAGAAAGGTTTCTAATTACCTGTGTTGAGAAGATTTTCTATTTTATTTTAAAAGCTGGAAGCTACTTGCAATGCATTACTATAATAATAGCGCTTTGGCAGGAACTGAAACTGATTCACGGAGTGGCTGATGTTGGAAGTGACATCTGTTGAAGAGGTCATCTTGTCCAATGTCTCTGGTCAAGCAGGCTCTGATAGAACACATTGACCAGGACCCTTTCCAGGCAGCTTTTGAAGATCTCCAAGGGTGGAGATCTTCACTGGTTGCCACTTGAAAGATCCTGGTTCCATCTAATTTGAACCCTTTCTTTTCATATTTAAATGCATGGATAATTTATCAGATAAGCCGTCTTTTCTCTAGGATAAACAGTACCCATGTCTTTTAAAATTTGTTCCTATGTGAGATGCCTAAATGCCCATCATCACCTAAGCAACTGTGGGCTGAATTTGCTTTAGTAGCACCATCTCTCTCTAGTCCTGGGGAGCCCAGCAGTGAGCACAGAAACAGACAACATGTACCTGGAAGAGCAGAGCAATCCCCTCCTGTCTGCCCACCACAGCCATGAGGTCTTGGGCTGGAGGCATGGGGCTGCTTTTAGAGAGAAGTGTCAGAGAAAGGCTGAGACTAATGTGACCAGAGAATGACCAGGGACGTCTGGGTGTGCAGGCACCAGCAGGAGGACCCAACAGGGCTGGGGCTGTCAGCATGGCCTGTGTCTGTGGCAGGTGGACAATGCACAGGTCTTCAGGATCTGCACCCTGCCAACTGGTCAAAGTACCTGGACAGCCCCACGTTGGTGCTTGGAAGTCAGAGGCTGGGAGAGCACAAGGGATATGTTGCCTGTTACATCACTTTAATGATGTAATGAAATCATTGTATTTTGCACTTCCCCTTGTTCAACTTCTTGGAGCTCCTGCCTTGACAGGGTACAACCCTAGGCTGATGCAGACAGCAGCACTGAGTCATGACTTTCTGCAGGAGGAGGAATTTGGGTGCCACTGTAGCGAGGCTGCACCCAGCAGTGCAGGCTGGTAGGAAAGCAGAGCCCCAGGACGTGGGAACAGAGGTGCGGTGAGGAGGAGGATGAGCCTGGGGTGATGAGTGGTGGGGCAAGGGCTGGTCCTGGAGAGCTCCCAGCTGGAAACATCTGCCCAGAGAGCATCTGCCTTTGGGGGCGATCAATGAAATTACCTGGCAGGCATAGAAGAACCCATCAGCATTAATAACCCAGTCCTCCCAGCAAAAAAGAAAATAAGGGCAAGGATAGCAATGCCACCTGTGCTGTTCGTAACACCGAGACATTTTTTCCTGTAGTTTTCATGCATTTATTTTATTTGGATAATCGGATTTAGAGGTTCAGGAGCCCTTAAGAGCTGATGCATGCCCCAGCTGATGGCCCAGGCCTGGTCCATCCCCTGAGGCATCCTCCAGGGTCGTCAGTGTGGTGCTCGCATCTTGTTGGCTGTAGGGTCCTCAGAACTGCTGGTCCTTCTCTTTGGGGCTCGCCGTGGCCTCGCAGGGGAGCGTTCACTGCCCTGGCTGGAAGTGGAAAGCCTGGGCACAGGCTCCCCTGACTCCTCCTGGGGCATTTCTTGCTCTGGCAGTGATGGCAATGGGAGCAGAGGAGTGGCTGCTGGGAGCCCCACCAATGGCAGTGAACGAGGTGCTGGTAAGCTCATCCATGCTGGATCTCGCTGGGCTGCCAGAGGGGGCTGGTCCGGGGCTGGGAGACCCTCCTGCGAGCACAGCAGACGGAGGGCCTCCCTGCTGCACCGTCGCACGGCAACGCGGATAAGCTGTTGCACGAATGTAACCGTGTGGTTTTGGAGGGAGACCCCCAGTGTTCGTACCAGCAGCTCTCCATCCACCCCGTGATTGGTAAGGATAGCCGTAATGGTGTCCTCCACCATTGCTGCCTCCGCCCAGTTGTTCCTAAAGATCTGCCTCAGCCTCTGCTGGACCCAGGGAAGCAGGGTCTGGAGGAGTGTCGGATGGTCCCGGAAAAGAATCACCCATTCCTCAGGCTGGAGGCCTCCCACAGGAGCCCTGGGCACCTCTTCCACAGCCCATGGTTGGGGTGCTCCAGACTGACCGAGGTCACGGGAGGCTGGGTGTCTGGGAGCTCCTCCTGCCTGGTGGACGATGACTGATGGTGTAATGACATGCTCCATGTAATCATCGTCTGCCTGCACCGAGTGCAAGATGGAGAGGATCCTCCTCTTGCAGAGGGGGCACTCAGGCTTGTTCTCAGCCCACCGCAGGATGCACGCATAGCAAAACTGGTGGAGGCATGGCATAACAAAGCTGGCCTCCTCCCAGCTGTCCAGGCAGATGGGACAGCGCTTCTCTAGTTCCGTGGCCATGCTCTCCACGTGCGGTGGTGGGCTGGGGGGAGCTGGTGATGATGAGCCGCTCCCTCTCACCAGCACTGTAGCAGCCGATATTGCGCTAGGAAAGGAAGAGAGGTCACAACTGTTGGCTGGCCTGGGGAGGGGTGGAAGTGCCCAGGTCCGTCAAGAAGGAAACCCTCCCAGCTCCCCAGGGTGAGGCGTCCCCTCCCAGCTCACCTCTGCTGCTGCAAGTGTAGCTCCTGGGTGCCCCGGCTGCCTGGAGCTGGCAGGGCCGGGGAAAATCCTTCGATGGCTCTGGGATCGGGCACTGAGAGCTGCAAGGAGCAACTCCCCGAGCACGACACCAGCGCCAAGGCCTCGCTCAGCACTCCAAACCTCGCGATCTGCTCAGCTGGAGTGCAGGTACGAACTGACTGGGAGGAGCCTCAGCACCCGAATATAAAGCAGTGAGGGTTGCATGGTCACAGTCTGTGGCTCAGAGGGGTCACAGTCATTGCTGGGTGACGTCACGACAGGCCCAGCAATGCTGCGGCCCCAGCGCACGTGTCTGGGGTTACCACAGCACCACTGCCCGCTCCATCCCCGCCTCTCTTGTCTCTCAGCATGGGTATTTCACACCAGGCGTGGAGGCCTCGGCCGTGTCTTCTCAGGGACATGTCAGGTCACTCTGGCCAGGGCAGACATCTCCAGGCACCTCTGTTTCTAAAGACTGAGGCAAAGGTGGCATTCAGTACTTCAGCCTTTTCCTGTGTCCTGGATCACCAGGTCTTGTGCCTCATTCAGCAGCAGGACCACATTTTCTCTACTCTTCTCTTTACCACTTATGGATTTAGAGAAGCCCTTCTTGTTGCCTTTGGCATCCCTTGTCAGATTCAGTCCTAGGTAGACTTTGGCTTTCCTAGCCGTGCGTTCTTCCGTTAGTGTCTTTGTATTTCTCCCAGGTTACCTGTCTCTGCTTCTGCCTTCTACACAGATGTATACACTTCTTTTTCGAGTCTTGTGAGGAGGTCCTTATCATCCACGCAGGCCTTCTGACATTTTTGCCCAATTTCTTACTCACTGGGATGGCTTACTCTTCATCTTGGAGGAGGTGATTATTGAATATCAGCCAACTTTCTTTGGGCTCTCTTTCTTCCAGGGCTTTATCCCATAGGACTCCTTTAAGCATATCACTTAAAAGTCCGAAGTTGTGATCTTGCTTTTTGCCCTTCTCCCTTCTCTCAGGATCCTGAACTCCACCATGTCATGGTCACTGCAGCCCAAGGCTGCCTTTGACCTTGATGTCCCCAACAAGCCCCTTTTTGTTGTTGATTATGAGGTCCGTTACAGCACATCTCCTCTTTGTCTCCTGTCACTTTTGTCAGAAACATGCCATCAATGCTCTTTAGGAGTCACCTTGATTGCTTGTGCACAGCTGTGTCATTTCTTCAGCAGTTATTGAATTTCCTCAACCAGACCAGGGCCTGAAAACACAAGGCTACTTCAGGCTGTCTGTAGAAGGCCTCATCCAGCCTATAGCAGACACCCACCACCATGTCATCCATACTAGTCGTCTTTGTCAGGATTCCAGTTGTCAGGCCTGCCTGGATGGAAAGCAATCCTACTTAGTCCAGCTAAAAAGAATACTTTCCAACTAATGCAACACTATTGTTGTTAATTTCCTAACCAATTAGTGTAACACTATTGAATATTTATTTGATCAGTAATAGTTTGTGTGCCTGAAAATTCTCAAGAATTTGACCCTAAGCTTTAAAATAACAGAATTAATGGTTTTGAAAAATTTTGCAAAACTAATTTTGAGAAGTAATAGCAGCCATGCAGATTACTGCAATTTACTACATAGGCTGCAAAACTAACAAAAACCCGTGATTTTTTCAAGATTTTCTTAATATGCAAAGGTTATGAGCTTTCTCTTAGACCTAATGAAAGTCCATTAACAGGCCTAAACTTCCTCTCCAGCGTGACTGCCTGTCAAGTCTGGATAATAGTGAAAACTGAGTTAGAGCAAAACTCGTGATATCTTTGTCAACTGTTGTTCAGCTGATCTTGTGCTTCACTGATTTTGGTAGATTCCATGATGTGAAATTTCCTAAGCTTCAACTTTTTTAGACAATAGCTATTGGGCATATTTTTTTAATTGACAAAAACTCTGTCACTGGGAAAGCTAATCTATGCATGGAAGAAAATCGGATGCATTAAATATAGCCTCTTACTCAAGAGTAGGTGGAAAGAACTGAAGAAGCAACATCTCCTACCTTGCCAGTTAGAAAAATAAAATTGCAGAAGATGTGAAAGTGGAAAAACACTTATCCTAAATTGTGTTTTCTAGCCTTGGCTTGGGTTGGATAGACAACAGCAGGAAGCTTCACTTGTTAGATGTAACAGAGTAATAATTGTTCCCATTGACTTTCTGGAAACAACACTGACTTTTTATCTGAGTTCACTCTAAAGAAACTATGCTGGACAGACATGACCATTGTTACTTTTTTCTTCTGGGCATGAAAAAAAAAGAAAAGGCAATCTCAACAGTTTCTGAGAGCTGGTGAAAATACACAGTTTATAGGCATTAACCAGAAATGGATTTCCTCACTGCTAATTATGGTAGTGATCTGAATATCCCGGACAAAGATACTCAGTTAGTGCCAGGAACCTTTCATCATCAAAACTACAAGATCCACATCTCCTCTGACATATGATGTCTATGTAGGGATAACATTGCATAGTAATGTTATTGCTGTGCTACGTACATCAAAGGTTTGAGGTCTGGTCAGTGTTTGTGCTTCTCTGGTGACCATGAGGTATGGATGTTAGTCTCCTAATGCCCAAAGAGACAAAAGCTTCAACTGATGATCTTCCCATGTATGGCCTTGCCATCAGCAGTGGCCAAGTTGCTCTGGAAGAGCCATAGTAACAGTGCATGTGAGAGGACAAATGATGTTACATCCCTCCACAAGTGGCCAAGAGAATATGATCCCAAATTTCTGCTTTTCAAGAAAGGCTTGCAAATTTGGACAGGTTTAATGAAAAGCAGTACATTTCTTCTAATCTTTCAATTTAATGTGCCTCATGAAACATTATTACATTCTGGTAGATTGTGTTTTTCTGCTTGTTTTGTATTACTCAAGGCCAATGTTTAAACTATAAATGTTTTGTACTCTGTGTTCTTAAAGGAGCTGAACTGCTGGGTTAAATTAGTCATGTTAATTAATTTATAATAGTAGGGATAGAAAATAAACTAGTAGCCTATTTAACTTCACCATTTGGAGATTAAGGACATAATCTGATACTATCCCAAAACTGAAAAGAATATTTTACTACTTATGCCAGTGCATAGTTCAAAGAAAGATGGAAACATTTGCCTTCAGCAAGAAATATAAACCTTGATAAAAGACAAAAGTCTTCTATATTGTCACATTTTTCAAAAAGTGAATAATAATAAATCAGATCTAGTTTTGTTATAAAATTCTTCATTGAAAAACATTAAGCCTGAAGTGAAACAAAAACAAAAACAAAAAAATCAATAAAATATTTTTTCCAAGTCAGAAAAAAAGTGCAGCTGTAGAGCTTTACAAATGTGTCCCATCTTTGCTGATATAAATTGTTCTTAAATGTATATGGCAGTTTTACTAAAGACTTGAACTGACTTCCAGATGTTAATATAAGTCAATTCTAAACACATGCAGGGAATATTTTTATATTAGACTAGTCTAAAAGGAAATATGAGTAGATTTTTACATCGATAAAAGCCATTTGGACATCTGCAGAAAAGGACACAACAGTTTCTTTTCCAAAAATAAAATCTGAACCCACAATACTGATATGAGCTCTTTTCATGTAGAAGAAGATGTTGAAAACTATCTATGCTTTTTTGGCCTTTCTAAAACAAAGCTTAGACAGTTTTTGGTCTATTTTGGAAAAGAATGCTCTAAGTTCTACTTTCCTTTTCAACAACTTAGTTTTCTGTACTCCCAGTCTAACCATGTATCATTACATCTTCTTGTGGCTTAAAAATAAGAATATTGTCATAGTCCAACAAAAGCAAGTGATTTATGAACAATGTAGGTATTATGCTGTAAATTGTGTATACCAGTTTAACTTTAGTTATTAAGCTAATAACTAAATACTAAGAAATGTGATCCTGAGCACTCACAGGTTTGAACCCTCTAAAGGATTGTTGCTCCTTCTCTCCCATGGGAATATCAGAGGTTTAAAGTGCTTCAACATGACTGCTAAGCTAACTAATGCTGATCAAAGCATTGCTTCAACTATTAATGTGGCTAGTACTAGAGTTTTTTATCTAATTGTGCCTACCAATGCATTGTGTTGAAAGCAGACTTGCCAAAGCTTTCCTCACTCAATTCTCCTTGTTAAACATCTCTGTAAAGGAAGATGTGAGAAAGTACCACCTGAAAGGTCAATGTTGCACTAGTGATGTGTCACACTTTATAAGTTGGTAATCAGGGTTTCTACAGTGTCTGAATAGAGAAATCTGTAGGTGGATTATGATTACCTTAAGTTCAATGCAAGAAGGATGAGGTTAACTACTGGGGGGAGGAAGCCTTTCAAATACACAGCATCTGAGAGAAGAGTGGTTGGGAATATTTACTCTTTCTGGCTGGCAAGAGAATTGGAGAAATCTTCATGCCCATCTATTCATGCTGGACTCTCCTATGGTGTTTTCATCTCTTCCATTCCCATGATGAAATACTCAAAGTATTCAGTCTCATAGAGTATGAGAAAGAGGTCACAGAATATGGTACAGAAATGCCACAGGCAGTATAAAATATGTGTTTAAGTGTGGCTACCTGTACTGGGTCTGCATGTCAAGATTTTGGTAGCAGTGGGGCTATAGGGGTGGCTTCTGTGAGAAGGTGCTAGAAGCTTCCCCTATGTCCAACACAGCCAGTGCCAGATGTCTCTAAGCTGCGCCTGCTGCTGGCCAAGTCTAAGCCCATCAGAGATGGTGATAGCACCTCTGTGATAACATAGTTAAGAAGTGGGAAAACAAAACTGCTGGGCAACAGTAGCCAGAGGAAAGGAGTAAGAATATATGAGAGAAGCAACTCTGCAGGCACTAAGATCGGTGAAGAAGGAGGGGCAGGAGGTGGTCCAGGTGCCAGAGCAGAGATTCTTCTGCAGCCCGTGGTGAAGACCATAGTGAGGCAGGCTGTCGCCCTGCACCCCATGGAGGTTTACAGTGGAGCAGATATCCACCTGCAGCCTGTGGAGGACACCACGCCAGAGCAGGAGAATGCCCGAAGGAGGCTGTGACCCCGTGGGAAGCACACGCTGGAGCAGGTTCCTGGCAGGACCTGTGGCCCCATGGAGAGAGAAGCCCACACTGGAGCAGGTTTTCTGGCAGGACTTGTGACCCCGCAGGGGACCCACACTGGAGCAGTCTGTGCCTGAAGGACTGCACGCTGTGGAGGGGACCCATGCTGGAGCAGTTTGTGAAGAACAGCGGCATGTGGGAAGGACTCATGTTGGAGAAATTCGTGGAGGACTATGTCCTGTGGGAGGGACCCCATGCTGGAGCAGGGGAAGTGTGTGTTGAATCCTGCCCTCCTGAGAAGGAAGGAGCAGCAGGAAAAACATGTGATGAACTGACCACAACCCCCATTCCCCCTCTCTTTGTGCTGCTCAGGGGGAGGAGGTAGAGAAAATCAGAGTAAAGTTAAGCTCTTGAAGTAGGCAGGGGTGGGGGGAAGGTGTTTTAAGATTTGGTTTTATTTCCCATTATCCTACTTTGATTTGATTGGTAATAAATTAATATTTTTCCTCAAGTTGAGTTTGTTTTGACCATGATGGTAATTGCTGAGTGATCTCTCCCCGTCCTTATCTTGACCCAAGAGCCTTTCTTTCTATTTTCTCTCCCCTGCCCAGCTGAGGAGGGGGAGTGATAGAGCAGCTTTGGTGGGCGCCTGGTGTCCAGAGAGGTTCAACCCACCACAGTACTGAATATATGAGTCACTTGGGGTTGGCTTATCCATACATTTCCCTAGAGTGTAGCAAAAACTTAATATCAAAGGAGAACTGCAAAGTAAGTAAATTGCAAAGTCTTCAATTTTATTGCAAGTAGAAGTCTTCTGAAGATTGGACATGTGGAGTAATTTAGAATGAGGAAGGGCATAAGTTTTCATTACCAGTGGACACTCTTCAAAATATGTCTTGCCCTACTGCAAGAAATTAGACTAATCTTCTCGAAAGATAGTGCAGAAGTAGTTAAAAATTTTAAAAGAGAGTTAGAATACCTAAGTAAAAATCGTTGTAAGTTTTTATGCCTGCAATCAATGTATCTCAATGGGCACAATTGAGCAGTGAGATGTAGCTGAAAATATATAATGGAATGTCCTTGTACATTCATTTTTGTGGAGAACTTGAACATGTGTACTAATGAGTGAACTCTTTGCCAGCAAATGCAGCTGCGTTTACTGGAAATTTTGTCTAGAACCAAATTCAACATTTACTAGTCACATTGTCAGGAAATATGGAAAATCAGTTTGAAAGCAAACATTAGATATCCTAAAAGTTTATTCTGAACAAAAAATCCAGACAATAGCTGCAGTTAAAAGTTTACTCATCTGAGCTTAATTTCCAAACTCGTGAAATTTATCCCTCCATTTTAAAAGGTCACTATGCTTTTTCTGCTTAATAGAAGATAGCTGTGAATGCATTACTTTTGTGGAAGTCGTTGCTCTAGGGTGCAGTAGATATTAATTTACTTCACAATATGTGTTTTGAGGGAAATTTTAAGACTTTGCTATGTGTTCTGGAGGATACATTTTCTGCGATAATTTCCATCCCAAAATGCAGAAAAGCAATATGGTAAAGATTTCATTCAAAGTTATTCTGGGCAGCTGTGTAAAAAAGGAAATTCCTCCTCATTCCCTCTGAAAGCATCTACTTTTCTTTATCTTCAGTAACATCTAACAAAATAAATTACCAAATAATCAAATATACAAACCAGCTACAATATGTTGTGAAAGAGTAGACATGTCTTCCTTTTTCATGTACTTGATATGAGAAAACATACTGTTGAAAACTGCAGCTACATATTAATAACATTGAAATGCAAGTGCTGATTTCTGGTGACTAAAACCAAGTTGGTAAAAGCTAGTAATAATTTGCATGAGATCTTTGCTATTTAAAAAGATAGTAAGAAACAAATAGGATGAAATATTGTGTGATTGTGTGCAAACCAGTATTATATTAATGTACAACTGTATATTTTATGATCTAATTTAGCAGAATTGTTACTTACATGAAACACACAGGTAGCAGGAATTTTTCTCTTAGAGGCCTTCTGTGCTGGGTTGACACTGGCCAGATGCTGGATCCCCACCCAGCCAGTCTCTTACTCCCTCTCGTGAGCAGGACAGGGGTAGGAAATAAGATAAAAATTTGACAGGTCAAGATAAAGACAGGGAGATCGCTTACCAGTTATTCTCATGGGGAATACAAACTCAACTTGGAGAAAATTCATTTATTATAAACTAAAATGGAGTTGTACGGTGAGGAAAAAAGAGAAAAGCTAAAATACCTTCCACTTCTCCCCAGGCTCAACTTCACTCCTTCATCCCCAGCTTCTCGGCCTCCCTTTCTCCAAGCAGCAGAGTGGGATGGGGAATGGGGGTTGTGGTCAGTTCATAACACTTCAACCCTGCTGTTCCTTCCTTTCCACAGCTTTCCTCTGCTCCACTGGGGGATCTGCAACAGGCAGCAGTTCCTTAGGGAACATCCATCTGGTCTGGCATGGGGTCCTCCGCAAGCTGCAGTGTGGATACCTGTTCCAATGCCCGGAGAACCTCCTCACCCTCCTTCTCTGGTTTTGGGGTCTGCAGTGTTGTTTCTCACACATTCGTTTTCTTCATTCCTCGCACTGCTGGGTAGTGGTTTGCGCTTTCTTAAAGATGCTTTCACACTGACACACCGCTGTCGTGTCCCACAGGGAGGGTGGAGTGACTAAGATTTGCAAATCTCCTCAGCGTGGATTAAGGTGAGATAAGACTCAAGGTCCGTACATAAACATCAACTTTAATAGAAGATTTCTGTAGAAAAAATATTCTGTAAATGTTGGCCCCCTCACAGTTCTATCTAGCTAAGCTAGGCAGCTTTATAGGAAATCAAGGTAGGCCTTGTGTCACTTAACAACTTTAAGAGGAAGTGGGGAGAGAGATAGAGAGGAAAAGAGAGAGAGAGATCACCAGTCCTGGATCCAGCATTGCAGCCTCCAACAGTGGTATTTGGTGTAGAGCGCCCCAGACACTCCTATGTGCCCCTATTTATTGGCCTCATGTCCTAGACTTCTGGAACCTTCTCTCTCCCCAGTTCCAGGAGCAGTTGAAACACCAGTTGGTCAAGAGAAGTGACACCAGGCCCCTCCCCATAACTTCCTGGTTTAGGGTGGATTTGAGGATTCCTGAGAAGGCAAACATGCACACACTGACTAGAAGGGGAAAAAGCAAGCATTTATTAACTACAGATGTGCATTATGCTAAGGGTATCTTGTAAAGCAAGTTAACATACCAACCCGAGGGCTGTAAGGAAGATAGACCACCCATACATTTGTCTTGTGCTGCGAGCTCAGCCCAGCAATCGGTAGGTGCCAGCTTTACATGGGCATCCCCACAGAGGCAATGCTGGCCTTGCTGTACACCAGCCCGATGGTCTCGGGAAAAATCCTGGTATTTATTCCTTTGCAGATGAACGGGTTTTGGCACACGTGGCCAGAGGGTGCCAAAACACACCTCGGTTGTAACATAGGGAGCCTGTGACGCATGTGCTCGCTGGCCAGGCACACTGCACGAGCCATAGCTACCATGTCTATTGGTTCATGGGCTTTGTACATGCGACATATTGTCATCATCCAGCAGTCATGCGCCAATCATGCACACAGCTGTGCTGTGCAACAGCCTGCTGCCTGTCCTCCCCCAGTATCGCTCAGCTCTCTTATCTCTGTGGTCAGCATTCCAAGCAACAGGCAACAAACCATCTATTTTCTGTGCTGACTGAGTTTTTCTTGGCTATCTACCTCTCCCTCCCGCAGCGTTAATCCGTGGACCAAAATCCCATCTTTTAACCCATCTGTATACACTTCCATTTTCGGGCTTCTGGATCCTTCTCTCGAGCATTGTCCAGTCTCACAGTACAGTCACTTGGGGCTTGTCCCTTACAACTGGCTTGGCTGTGGGTCTTCATATTTTATGTTAAATGAATCAAAAATGTTGAGTTACGGAAGAGATACGCTCTACACAGAGCAAAGTGAGTTTGTGTCAAATCACACAGAGGACTGCGTATGATTTTGACTTGGTATTAAAAATAGCTAGGCTTGAACAGCGTATGGGGCTGCTTCTATTCGATTCTCAGTCTAGCATTAGTCATAGGTGATTTTTATATTTTGGATAGATAAACAATTGCTATTTCATCTTCCTCTTTCTTTTATGTTTCGTACTGTGCTGACCTACAACTTAAGTTAAAACCACTGGGAGGAAAATGGTGGTGGAGGTGGGAGAATTGTGTTGAGAAAAGAAAGAAACACTGAAGACATATCAGCTGAGGTCCATTGCTCAAAGTCTTTCTCTACATCAGAAGAAATATTATATAAATGTTCTCGAGACCAAAATTTTATGCCTAAGACTTTGAGAACACCAAATTCAAGCACAGTTCAATGCACTCTTCAGTGCTGTTTTAGAAATGAACAGACTTCAACTGTAGCAATGCACATGCAGAATGACAATGGGGGAAAAGAGCTCCCCTCTTCGCTTTGGCCATTGAATTAAAAAACATCAGAGTTAATTAGTTAAAACTCTTAAACTGAACTACAGAAGTTCTGCTGCTGTAAGAGTGACAGGCAAAATAGACAAGGAAGACAGCAAAGAGGAGAGGATTTTACCTTTTTTCAGTCTTAAAAAGAAGAACCAAAAATAAATACATTAATATAATATTTAAACATCAGTACAGAGAAAATTATTAATTTACAAGTGTTATCCCATTCTTTTTTAAGGTGCCTATTATAATTGTGATAGTCTGTTAATCCTAAATATTGCAGTGTTCAGAATTTTTTAGCCAGCATAAAATAATTTTTATGTTTGCAATTCTAATTTATAAGCTAAAAGTGCTCTGCTTTATTTTTACAGGCTCCCCCCAGATATTTTCACTTTTTTGGTTCATAATTCTTTTATAATACTATTAGTTTTATTTTATACTTTTGTCACTTTGATATCTTAAAATGCCATTTCTAAACAAAGGTGCACTACAGTGGGGAAAAAATATAGGGTAGAAGACATAATGAGGCAATATCTCTGAGAAGTCAAGAAATCAAGAATAACTATGGAATTGAGTTATGTATTAAAGTAAATTTTAAGTGCTAATTGTATTTAAAGTATATAATACATATGAGGTATGCCCAAAGTTTGCAGAATTCACCATCATGGATTTGAATATTTCCATAATGCAGATGTGTACACCTAAGTTTTAAAGTTTCACTATGTTTCCATTGCTTTCAAAAATAATTTTGCATTTAATTTCTGTTTCTCAGTTTCTTCACCTCTGACATTTCAAGAAATGACATGAAAGCAACATGCCACAATGGCTTCTATTATTCTTGAAGGTCAGTATTTTCTGTAAACAGTGGAAGTGGGATGGAAAGTGATCATTATAGCCTTGGCTGTGTCTAAAGGATTCTTTGGTTTTGTTCATCATTTGCTATTTTCCAGCGACCCACATCATACTCTACAGGAGCAAAAGCACCTAAG
Source organism: Astur gentilis (assembly GCF_929443795.1). Classification (NCBI taxonomy): domain Eukaryota; kingdom Metazoa; phylum Chordata; class Aves; order Accipitriformes; family Accipitridae; genus Astur; species Astur gentilis. The sequence goes on from NW_026060847.1 coordinate 1,317,066, forward strand.
CATCTGCAGTCCCGGACAGTTTCTCTGCATTAGCAACAGGTAATCTTATAGCTGCCACAAATGAGATTGTCAATTTAGTCTATGTAACGAAGGTAGTAATTGTTTTCTACTTATGCATTTAATTATTTGCATGCTTAGTTTCACAGAACCCGTTCTTTAATCAGACATAAATATATATTTATCCTGGAAGTATTTCTACAAGGCTCTATATCTGAGCTCTTCTCTGAGCTCTGATTCACAGCACTGTGTTCTCGTCTCTTGCTCATAAACAGTTTCTCTGTTAGGCTGTCCTCCTTAGCTCTCCAATTTTGCTACGTCTGAAGATCTGGGAGGCTGTTGTGATCATGAGATGCAAAACCTAAGCTGCTTTCTTTCCCTTCCTGTGTGTACGTAATTCTGGACCCATTCAATTGCCTTCAGAATTACAATGTTACAGACTTGGCCTTGATTATGCTAAAAATTGCTTAATCACTTTACAGAAGCTGAGTCTCAGTAATCAAGTTTGGCATTATAAAATCATACAATACCACATAATTATGGTTAAATAGTGATGAATATATTATTATGTATTTGTTGTATATAAGAATCATTCAGATAAATAGGAATCTGGATAACAAGGTGACAGTAAAATAATTCATACTAAGATGTCATAATGTCATTTCCATAGGTGAAACTGAGTTAAAGAAACAAAATAAGATATCTCTTACAGCTTACAGTAGCATAGCTTTTCCACTAAAACCTGAGACCTATGGACAGTGTTTGTCCCTTTTAAAAGATTTATTCCCAAATCACTTTTCTATTTAATTTGTATTTTACAAGTTTGTGTTAGCAATATGGAATTAATGACTACAGAAACCAGTGTATAGGTTTAAGTCAGTCAACACTATATTGAAACACATCATTTTTATGATAACAATAAGAGGGAAATCTGAAGGACTTCAAGGTGCAGAATATTACAGTTAAGCTGGAAAAAAAATGGAACAATATGAAACATTTTCATTTATATTGAAAACAGATTAATAGTCCTGACTGTAAAAGACACTCATGGAATACAGATATGAGGACTTAAAATAGTGAGTGTATATTTTTTACAGTGTACACAGCTAACAATCCATACCTGTCTATTTATAGCCATCCATATAATTTTCCAATTTAACCTGAACATGTAACTCAATCTAAAATTGTATTGTGTAGTATATTTAGATATGTTTACCTATACATATTTTGTCACTATATATAGCTGTAAATTCATAAGCTGGAAGAGAGACTTCACAATTTCTTACAGACCAGAACAAAAGACAGCAAGAGTGTGGTTTATTTTTTTTCCTTTCATCACTTAAAGATTACAGTTTATATTTTTTTTCCTCTCTTTCTACCACAGATTGCAAAAAGTAATCACATTGGTTTTTACTTCATGTGGTTTTGCTAACATTGATTCCAAGTTCTTTTTTCATGAAGTTGATCAAAGTAAATGTGAAATTACTAAATCTGAGAATAGCACAAAGATCATTGAATTGTTGGGTGATGAGGAAGATAAGACGGATTTATGGATGATCTTTTCTTCTAGAAACAGTAACTGAAAACAATGAGGGATCTTAACTTTTTTTCCTAATAGATCTGATGATGTACACTGCAGATGACATGTCAATAAACAAAGAGACTACTGGTCTAACCCGTGCAGCAATTCTGACATTGCCAGAAAGTAATTTGGTTGTTTAAATTATAAATTGCATTGTCCAGAATGCTTATAAACTATGCACATTTATTAAATAAGTTGAGTTGATGTCAGCTTTCATTAGGGAAAGAGAACTCAATAAGGAAACTAAAGATTGAATATGTCCTCATTCAAGCAGAGTAATTAGCTAATTCCATCCATGATAGAGCAAAGAAAAATTCAGATTGAATCTAAAATCTAATGAGTCAAAAGTTTCAAGAATCTGCTAAATTAATCTTACAGTTGGACTACCCATCAGTATACGAAAGGGTGTACTATCTTAAAATTGATTACGGATGGTCATGTTGATCAGGGAAATAATAGCCGCTAAGCTAAAATTTTTTGCACACTACCACATCTAAGGCTAGTATCTTATGAATGTATTGCAGTTGGCGACCACCCCAGATGCACTGAAAAATAAATTATCCTAGACAAGGCAAAATGCTGCAGAATACCTATGTTTAAAACCATAAATTACACTAAATATGGAGATGTAATACAAATAACTTATGTCTGGAGACTGCTTAAAAGTAACAGTGGGTATTGGAATTCTGTATAAATTCATACATAACTTTCAGACTAATTTGGGGGTGAATTTAGAATGGTTGTTATACATAAAGTTCTCTAAAATAGTCTTCTGATTTCTCAGTGTGAATACCATTTGAGACACTTGACAGTGTTGTTAATAAAGTCTACGTGAATAACAAAACCTATTGCAATTTGTAATAAAATTTAGCTACCTACAATGGCAATGAAAAGCTAATGCAGTTATGAATATAAATTAGATATGTTTTGCATCTTCAATTTATTAAATTGCAATAGTTTAATTACTTGTACAATAAATTACATGATTGTTTAATGAGAACTGGGAGTAATTATGTTAATTGTTGCTTGCCATTGTATATCAAAAGGAGATAGTGTTTTCTTGACAAAACCACTTTGCACAATTATTATTTTACACGGAGGTACCAGAGAAGATCCATAGTTAAAGTAGTGTCAAGATTTATATTTAAAAGGTTTTATTGAACTACCACTGAATTCAAAAACTCTTTCTATTGTTTTAGATGGTTGTTGGAGTGGATCCCAAGTAAGATTAGAACTTATTAAAACTCTTACAAAGTAATTAGACAGTTCCCTCCTCTCCTTCCCTTTGTGTTCTTTCTCTTTAAAAATGCAGATCCATGAAATCATCAACAACAGGTTTAGTTAATGGGTAACCATCTTACAGTCTGGCAGCAGAAAAAAGGCGGCATTAGGAAGGGATGGGAAGTTCTAGTTAAAAGTTGCTTATTGTTATATAATACCTTAGCTTCCAAACAGAAAATGTCTTCTGTTTATTAAGTCACGTGTTTGTGGTTTTGTTTTTTCACATGGTACTATGTTTCAAGGTTTTAGAGGAAATTCCAAGTGCCATCTATCCAATATTGAGGCTTTTTTAAACTTGTGGTTTTTTTATCATGGGCTTTACTTCCAGGAAACCGTGAGTTTCTATTTTGAAGTCTTTTTCATGCAGAGTGTTTTGTGGGCCTTTTAAAAGCCTCTCTGGTTGGAGACGCAATAGAATTTAGGACAATCTTTTGAGGGGAAGGCTTATAATTTAAAGATTTCCTAGTCAAACCTTATGAACGTGTCTCAGATGGAGAAATGCCTAATCATGGAACTGAAAAGGACCCAGATGTGGAATAAAAATCTGTTTGGGATGTGATAGTTAGGTGAAGTTCATGCACCCAAACCTACCTGTCACATCAGATGACAAGTTCAGGATGTGATTTGTGTGCAGAAATCTTGTGTCTGATTAAAAGAAGTAGAATGAGAAAAGTCCAGGACACAGTAAGAGAAGTCTTGACTGATTTTCTTCTGACAAAAGATGATGTCTGATGTCCATTGTAACACTGTAAGAAGGACAGCCTAACATCCTGCAATAGATGTTTAGCTCTAGCAAAACAGAATATAATTGATAAAGATTGCCAGTTGTGAGCTAGAAGGGAAGATGCTGAGTCCATTGCTAATTATTATGGTAAATGAAGAGAAGACTCCATTAACTACAGTCTCTCAGGATAGGGGAAATAGTCTCTTCCCTTGAGACTCACCTTATGAATTAAACCAGGATTACATCCTGGGTTTGGCCTATTGAGCACAATAACCCAGTAAGGCTGTATTTAGCAAGGCATGGGTTTTTGCTGATTTGCAGAAATCCAGACTTATTTTGGATTGGTCAGGTAACGAGAAGTGGGTCAGAGGATCAAAACTATGTCTTATGTCTGACTTTCCTTAACTTTTAATATCTAGGTCATTAAAATTGTTTAAACTTTTTCTTCTATTAAGTTTAAAACTCCTCCTCCCCCCCCCCCCCCCCCCCCCCAATTATTTTAAGCCTACTCCTTTGGTTTTGTTCTACTGCTTTTACTGCCCTACAGTGTATCTGTGATTTCTCAAGTATCATGGGTCAGAATAGCTTTATAGGGTTAGACCAAGGAAACATTTACGCCAAGAGCATCTATAAAGAGCGGCTGAGAGGAGGCAATACATTACTTTTCTTCTGAATTTTTCCAGTGTCCAGTTACCTGCAGTTCAGAGCTCCTCTTGTGGGAGTTGATGATTCTGTATTTAGTAACCTTCCACAGGGGTTTCTTCCAGATACTTTTCAGTCTTTCCTGAACTTGCCTATTAGGAATCAGTACTGCAGGTGTACTACAGAAGAAGCATTCTGTGGAAGTACACACTTTTCTTTGTTCTGAACCAGTTGATTCCCCTTAATTGCTGTGTTTAAGGCGATAGTGGAAAAGTATTCCTCATGGTTATGATTTCTCTAGATATTCCCCAGAAAAACAGAGCAGAAATTCAGTCTTTTCAAGACTGAAGAGTTTTAGCCGGCTTAGTTGTTCCTTGTATATAAACCATTCCAAGCCTCTGAACATTCTTGTTTCCTTTAAAACTTTTTACAGACAGCTTTAAGTATGTGCAGATACAGTTTCTACTTATTTGCTGAGTACATAGGTCACCTGACTTCACATTAATTAGGTATGTTTTTGTTCTCTTCCTTGCTGCTCTTTCTCCTAGTTCGCCCCAAAGAGATGTCAGGCTTAGGGGCCTGATGATTAGATCTCTTTGCAAACCTTTTAAAAAAAAAAAAAAAAATAAAAAAAAAATAGAGGAAAATAAGGCAGCATATAGGTATACTGTCTTCTAGTTCTTGAGTACCAAGAGATAGTAAGTGAGCAGTCAAAGTTCATATTTTATCTTTGAATTCTTTCAAAACTGTTTCATAAATGCTCTCCCATCCTTGTAACTTATTACTGCCATTTTTATCTGTTTGTTAGATGGCTTCTTCCTGCAGTTTCTTTCAGTTCAAACAGATCCCCGGAGTTCCTATGGGGGAGGTTGCCAGCATAGGAATCTTCCAAATTTCTTCTGCAATGAACAGAGAATACTTTTAGAATTTCCACAGTAACCTTATCTTCTCTGAATGTTCCTTGTACAGCTTGATCAGGATTTGGCCCTAAAGACAGCCTGGTGGGCTTCTTGCTCCTGAAGCATTTGGAGGAAAAGTTCTTATTGGTTTTGGCTGTTTTTACTAGCTACATCACAAACTCTTGGACAGCCTTATTGTGCTTTTACATTTAATCTGTCACAGTTTGATTCTTGCTATTGTAGTCATTTGAACTTGTGTCCAGATTTTTGAAGCGTGACCTCTATTTTCTAATAATCTTCCTTACCCTGCTGTTTAGCCATATTGAATTTGTGCTTTCTCAAGTTTTTTTCTGTCAGGTGGCATCTACTGACCTGTGCTTCTTGAAGGATGCCCTTAAGTGTTCTTCATGACTTTGCTAAAGGTTTCATTCTCCTAGTTATCCTTTTTCTCCTTTTTCTCTTTTCTTACTTTTTTTTCTTTTTTTTTTAAAGTAAGTTTCCTAATTTTTATGCCTTCAAATTGAATTTTAAATTCACCTAGGTTACAGAAATTTTGTGAAGATTTATCTCTGTAGTGGTCCATTTCTAGCAATGATAGAAAGCTTGAAATCCTGTGATCTCATACTCAGAAAAAAAGGCTGTTTAGTATGTTTACTTAAGCAGTTGCCCACTTCTAATCACCTGAAAAATGTCAGTAGGTGAAGTATTTCTACATACAATTAAATGTATGAACTCACAAAACCTGGTTTCCCAGTGGGCTTAGTAACATGTATTCCAAAGGTAGCGTATTCAAAATCCTTATAAAGCACATAAGAAAAGAGAATTCAAAGATTTTAAGGACTGGAGAAAGAGGGATAAGGGAGTTACTGGTAATTCATGTTCACAGGAGGCAAAAATACTTTCTGTGGGGTCTTAGGGAAGATCAGTGACTAACTTCAGCAGGTAAAATTTTATTTCAGAATAATGGTGTTTCTAGGAGGACTTCCTTGTTTTCTAACAGGAGTTTGCAGAAGCAACTGTTAAGTGTCCTTGAGTAATATATATTCTTAATATACATGCACATTACATAAAAACACATGCAATGTTCCTTAATTTGCTTGGTCTTTCTTAACAAAAATACATCATTACTGTAGCCAGAACGAACTGTAGTCCTTAATGAAACGTAGCTCATTTAAGCAGGTGTTGGATTTTTTTAAAAGATGGATATTAAATATCAGTCTAATTTTATTTGGGAAGGAGAATTCTGCAGCTGACAAGATGGGGACTCTGTAAGACTACTAAAACCTGTAAAAGTACAAATTATTTTAACAATAATTGCAAATCCCATTGCCACAGGAAAACTAACATGGTTTTGAGTTGTCTGTTAAGAGATACAACCCATGAGAATTTTAGGTATGAGTCTGTATAGCTATTATAAAATTCATAGAAAAAAATCAGAACATAAAATGAAGGAAAAAAGGGTGAGACCATTTCTGATAAGCTGTTCTTTGTTAAATATTTGTGGTAACAATTTTAGCTTGAAATGGATCCCCTAGAGTGACCTGTTTATCCAGTAAGATTTAAGGAATCTCTGTTGTGGAGAAACATCAAATGGGACAATTCCTTATAATAAAATTAAAAACAGTTATGAGAACTCTGTAATTTTTAATAATTTTCTCTTAAATAAATAGTGTAGTAAGGCTTTCTGTCACTCTGATGTAGAATTCTTCTGAACCATTTAGACTTTTTTATTTTGATGTGTGTTTGTGAAATTTTGTTAATTTCTGCAGGATTGTCCTATAAGATATGGATTATGTTATTCAAGCTCACATTACTGTTATCCACTTTTTGACTATATCAGTTAAAAAGTAAGGAGATGTGTGGACTCCATGGCAGTTATAAAATACCTTCTGCTTATAATCTGAAGTTAAGCGTTTTAACTGATAATGAAGTTCCTCTGGTAGCTATCTGCTGTGTTTCAAAATCTCTCTCTATGCTACAGAACTGGATAGTATCAGACATATCTCTCCTATTGTCTTCTCCAATTCTTCTTTAGCCTGTATCACTGTAAAGGTCCAGGATGGATCAGAGAGTTAAGGTGTATCTTACATCTCCGAGCATCTAGATGGGGTGGGATTCTTCAGTAAGAATAAAAAAAAAAGGTGTGGGATGACATTCAGTTAGTAGCATATCTATTGGCTGGCTTCTGATAGAGGACAGTTTGCCTCAGGTGAGTTTGCTGTAGGCCAGATTACTGGCAGCATGGGTGCACTAATACTCCTGTGGTGGTACAAAGGAATTTTGGTTTTGGCCTTCTTGGGGAAAGGAATGAAAGAAGGAATAGGTAATAAGTACAGTAGTAAGAACCTGCTGAGGAAAAGCAAGCTAATAAAAATGAGTGAAATCCTGGCACTATTGAGGTTAGTAGCAAAAATACCATGCTCTGAAAAATGCCTCATATTCATTCAGTGGTAAGAACGGTATTATTAATAATACTTAATATAAATGACAATGTCTCTCATATGACAAATCTTTGACTCTTTGAACTTAGTTGAGGAGAAAATTATGCAGATGCATAGTAATTGTGCAGTTCATGGACCTTAGTTCACTTGGAAAGAAAGAGCTGACTTTATGATACAAAATACAGATGATAATAGCTGTTAAGTGTGTTTAGTTAAGTTTGGCTAACCAAAAGAAACCTAATCCCCAAATAGGTTAAGTCAAAGATGTATTGGAAAAATGTCTCAAAACCAGAATACTTTGAATCGAGTAAACAAAGACTAGCAGCAAATATACATACCTTGCTCTAGGGAAGCAAAACTTTGTTAGGAACTTATACAATGAAGAAACTGTGTTAATCTATTACTTTAATGTCAGAAAAATACTAAAATCTAAGTAATGGTGGATATGAATATGTACTTGAATTTGTTTCAATTTAAATGTAATCTTATACATGAGGCAATATGCTACTAATTAAACAACAGTGTAACTGCCAATTTTTTTGGTTTGTTAAAATATTTGGGCAGTTTTGTCAATGTGACCTTTCTTAAGGATCTGAAATATGCTAAACTAAACTATAACGTTTCTGTCAGAATAGCTAATATTGTAAATTGTAGCATAGTTTACTCTTGATGGCAGACAGTCTTCTTCCAGTTTGAAACATTTTTCTTTTCTGTTGGTGAACTGAAAATTAAGAGTCAGGTGTATTTAAGTACTGTGTATAGTTCTGCAGAAATATTGTCCTGTATTTTCATACAAGATTGGATTTTATGTGTCACAAGATAGCACACAAATGACAAATTGTGTTTATCACTGCTTGTGGATTTATTTATTTATTTATTTATTTATTTATTGTTAGGGATTGCTAGCATCAATTTACAGATATAACTATATTGCACAGTTTGCATTTTGCATGGTGGCAATGTCCAGCTGGGTGAACCATTGTACACCCTAGTTAATCAGGGTGAAAATAATGTTTTGGGGGGACAGCTTTTTTTGGTTGCTTCTCAAGTCAAATTTGAATTATAGTCTAGGCTTTAAAAAGCAAAACTTGATAACCACTTCCATCAAGTAACATAACTACGTCATGATAGGCAAATTTGGGGAATTCTAAAACTTATATTATTGATTTATCAATACAGGCTGAGGGATGTAGAGATTGAGTGCAGCCCTGCAGAGAAGGACTTGGGAATACTGATGGATGAAAAATTGGACATAGGCTGTCAACGTGCACTCGCAGCCCAGAAAGCCAGCTGTATCCTGGGCTGCATCAAAAGAAGTGTGGGCAGCAGGTTGAGGGAGGTGATTCTGCCCCTCCACTCTCGTGAGACCCCACCTGGTGACCTGCATCCAGGTACAGGAAAGGCATGTAGCTGTTTGAGTGGGTCCAGAGGCGGGCCACAAAAATGTTCAGAGGGATGGGACACCTCTCCCATGAAGAAAGGCTGAGAGATTTGGGGTTATTCAGGCTGGAGAAAAGTAGGCTCCAAGGAGACCTTATTGCAGCCTTTCAATATATAAAGGGGCTTATAAGAAAGACAGAGAAAGACGTTTTACCAAGGCCCGTAGTGACAGGACAAGAGATTTAGATTTCCACTGGGCATAAGGAAGACTTTTTTAATGATGACGGTACTGAGACACTGGAACAGGTTGCCCAGAGAAGTTGTGGATGCCCCGTCCCTGGAAGTGTTCAAGGTCAGATTGGATGGAGATTTGAGAAATCTAATCTAGTGGAAGATGTCCCTCCCTATGCCAGGGTGACTGGACTAGGTGATCTTTGATGGTTCCTTCCAACCCAAACCATTCCATGATTCTGTGTGTTGAAATTTTTTTTTCAAATCCAGATATAATACTCAACCAAGAATGAAATAGCTTTTGTAAGTTCAGTGTCACACACACACACACACAAAGTGACTCTCATTGGAGATTTCAATTTGTTTTTTTAATGAATTTACCAAAACTTTGCAGAAAGAACCACAGTATCAGGTCTATAGTGAAGAAATACAATGCTTTATGCTGACTTGCTCATTTGAAAAAGTGTCAGAAAATCAATTAATTTAAATCAAACATCTCACATCAAATATATTACAGGAAATTACTACCTCTGAAATAAAATAACACCAAAGCAAAGATAATCTATTTCTAATACTATTTTGGAATAACTGATGGCTTAATCTTATTCTTGAAAGCTACTAGGGAGGCAATTTCTGAAACCTTTTGCTTGGCTGCTACTTGTTTTGAAGAGGTACAGCTGTGAAGAATCTTTGTTATTTAACATGCTGAATATGACTATTACAAAATTTGTCTCACAGATACTTCGATAGCAGCAAAACAGTGAAACCTGAGAGGGACAGAAGGAAAAAAAAAAATAAAAAATAATCCAACTTGATGAAAATATGTAGTCACAAAGTAATTAACATATCAAATTTTATCTGCAGAGTTCTCTGTAGCATACAGCTTTGCAAGATCCTTTTCATTGGTATAGCACAGCAGGAACAGACAACAGTTTACAAAACAATGCAAGACTTTCCAGACTTTCCTACAAAAGATTTACAATCTAAATTAAGACATCTGAAAAATGTATGCATAAACACTACAAAAACCATATGTTTCCATACCAGCTTGACAAAGTTATGGAATTATGCCTTTTATTGGTGTGAAGCAGCCATCTATAATTTTGTCCCCATCTAGGGGGACAGAGGTCAGTATGAAGGATAAGAGAAAGTAATAGTGAGGCAGGGGAAGGTATTTGTACAGCTATGAATGAAGTGTGGCAGGAAACTAGGATGGGGACAAGGAAGCAATTAGATGAACCTTCAACTTGAAGATGAGAAGCAGATCTTTCTGGATGCAGAACAACCTTGGGAAGAAGGGAATGGATAACATGCTGAGTATAGAGAAAAAGTTTTCTTTTTGCATTGTAAATAAAGCCTGGAAGATGCTGAATGTAAAACTCAAGGTCTCTTCAAAGTGCCAGTTGTGCATTATTTTCCCCTTAAATAATGTTATGTGCATCAGATCCCTGGTTCTTCTGTGCATCCTGTTTGCTGGAAGGTGAACACTGAAGAATGCACTGCAAACAGGGTATTACATGAGCAATCGTTCATATTTTTTCTTTCATCTTGCAGGAAATGCTAGCAACATGAGTAAGTTTGGCCAAAGAGCAACAACCAGGTTCACCCTTGAGTTCACAGATAAATTGGAAATACAGGGCTTTTTTGCAAACTGTATAGATCTGTAAGAAGCAGGATGCAGTACGTCTTCTAAAACACTTCCAAGTAACCCTGTAAACTGCAGGTCTAGAGGGAAGGAAAGAAGGCCTGGCAGCCAGTAGGTTTGGTCTTTTTTTTCTGATCAAATATGTTTTACAGTTGCTTTTTTCAGCTGTAATATCCTCTCCCTTGTTAATTTATAATTTATGCATCTTCAGCCTTTGCTATTGGTCTTCCACGAGTATGCTTCTTGGTGGTCCTGCAGAATCCTGCAGAGATTAAATGCATTTCTTTGTTTCTCAAAATCATTTTCTTATTTTATAATGTATGGATCCACACAGGACACAGTTTTATTAACATTTAGGCATAAACTCCTGCTTTCCTGAAAACTTGGTGTATACATAATATATATTAACTGTGTTTTCAGTAGTTACTTATTCAGTGCAGTACCATGGCAAATTTTTGTAACTTTACTATATTTCATCACTTTATTAGTACCTCATGATACCTTGCTGAATTATGCTTTGCTTTGATGGAGACGAGTTGAACAAGTCTAGACTTTTAGAGTTAGGAAAGGGTTTCTCTTAGTGTTTTGATCAATACCACTTTTACAGTATGTGGTGGGTTGACCCTGGCTGGATGCCAGGTACCCACGAAAGCTGCTCTATCACTCCTCGCCTCAGCTGGACAGGGAGAGAAAATACAACAAAAGGCTTGCGGGTCGAGATAAGGACAGGGAGAGATCACTCAACCAATTCCCGCCACAGGCAAAACAGACTTGTCTTGGCGAAAATTAACTTAATTTATTGGCAATCAACCAGATTAAGGTAATGAGGAACAAACCCAAATCTTAAAACACCTTCCCCCCACCCCTCCCTTCTTCCCAGGCACAGCTTCACTCCTGGATTCTCTACCCACCCCTGCCGGCAGCACAGGGACATGGGGAATGGGTGTTACGGTGAGTTCATCACGTGTGATTTCTGCTGCTTCATCCTCCTGAGGGGCAGGACTCCTCGCACTCTTGTCCTGCTTCAGCATGGGGTCCCTCCCACAGGACACAGTCTTCCACGAACTACTCCAGTGTGGGTCCTTCCAACAGGCTGCAGTTCTTCACAAACTGCTCCAGCACAGGTCCCTTCCACAGCAGGCAGTCCTTCAGGCACAGACTGCTCCAGTGTGGGTCCCCTGTGGCGTCACAAGACCTGCCAGAAAACCTGCTCCAGGGTGGGCTCCTATCTCCATGGGGCCACAGGTCCTGCCAGGAGCCTGCTCCAGCGTGGGCTTCCCACGGGGTCACAGCCTCCTTCGGGCACCCTCCTGCTCTGGCATGGCATCTTCCTGCTCCGGTATGGCATCCTCCACGGGCTGCAGGTGGATATCTACTCCACGGTGGACCTCCGTGGGCTGCAGGGAACAGCCTGCCTCACCACGGGCTGCAGAGGAATCTCTGCTCCGGCTCCTGGAGCACCTCCTCCCCCTCTTTCTGCACTGACCTTGGTGTCTGCAGAGTGGTTTCTCTTATGTGTTCTCACTCCTCTCTCCTGCTGCCATTTCTGTGCCCACTGCAACTTTTTTTCCCTTCTTAAATCCGTTATCCCAGAGGCACTACCACTATCACTGATGGGCGTCTGTCTTGGAGCCAGCTGGCATTGGCTTTGCCAGACATAGGGGAAGCTTCTAGCAGCTTCTCACAGAAGGCACCCCTGTAACTCCCCCACTATCAAAACCTTGACGCACAAATCCAATACGCAGTACTATCAAATTAAGTGTTCCAGACTGCCATTCCAGTATCACATTTTGTGATGACACTACTGTCAAAATTCTAGCTCGTGAACACTGTTCCACAGATTCGCCCAACAAAACACAAAATCCTTTGCACCTCAGGTGACAAGAAACCAGGATGTGAGTTTTGGCCAGTTAGAGGATATTCAATGAAATTAGAAGAATTCTCAGCATCAGGTTCATTTCAAGGGAAATGCTGTAACTGCATTCTTCTTTTCTTTTTTACACAGGATGTATCCCAAAATCCTCTCAATAATTTTTATGCCTAATTTGCATAGTTGTCTTTTTTTTGTTGCTGTTATTTGCCTCATTCATTTCTCTGTCATTCTGAGGAGTTTTAGAAACCAGGATTTTCACAAAATACTGCTTTTTGCCATGGTGAGAAGAAAAAAACATGGAGATACTTATCACATTCCAAAAAACTTTCCTTTTTCAGAAATACCTTGTCCACTTTGATTACGCAGGAGATAATGGTACCGTTTCCTGTTCTTTCAGTGTTTTTCCACCTTTCGTCTTTTACATTTATGGGCAGTTGTAGAATTACTCATATACTGAAAATTTACATCAGTCTAACAACTTTGTTTTCAAAAGTATGATTACATTAAAATATTTGTTTACCTGCTGCACTTTAGATTGAACAATACAAGGCTCAGCCCAAAATCCTTATATTTGTTCTTCTGCTGTACTGTGGAGCTGTTTGCTGTTGTGAATAGATCATTTTGGCCTTCTCTACCAAATTTCAATCTAGGTCCTGTCTGTCAGAGATGCTATAATAATATGTTTTACTATATTTCCAAAATATGTCAACAGTAGTGATGAGTTGATCTCTTCTGTAAATCTGTCCTGTACACATTTACTCATCTTTCAAGAACGTTTTTATGGTCTGAGCAGAGAATGTAGAAGTAACTGGGGCCTTTCATAAGAAGAAAAGTTCTCCAAAATGCAAGAGGTTATTACAGACTCACACTCTTGTGTTTATTAACAGTACATGCTCTGCATTTTGCCAATACAAGTTAATTGGATAGTAGGAAAAATAAATGCTTAAGATTACAGTGTTGTCACTTCTCTGAGAAAGAAGTGAACTTTAGGAAGGAATATAAGCACTGGACAGGCTTCAAATTACATAACTAGTTATTAAGAACAAATGATGCAATGTTTCATCATTTTTGATTAAACTTTTCTGAAAAATTTCTGCCTTTATAGATGCATCTTTAGGCTAATGATTTGATTCTGCTTCGTAAAAAGTTTCTGGAAAAGATTCTCTGTAAGACGTTAATGAAGATAAAGATTTGTTCTCTAAATTATATTAATATTAATTATTTTAAATGCATAAATTATTCATTAGTAATCAAAGTTTCAAATATCAGTTCTGTTAGCTTATAACTAATTGGAAAAAAAAGATTAGTGAAATGTGGTAATTAAACAAGAAAAACTTCTTATGAAAATTACTATAAAATAGTTATTTGATAGTGCATAATACTGTCGATAAACATTTGGCTTTAGAAGAGGATTTAGAAGAAATGTATTTTACACTGAGAACACAAAAGCATTGAAAGCCATGTTAACATACTTCACCTGCTTTTTAAAACTAATAAACTTAAAAAGTAGGTGGAGCATCTTGCCATGGTTATCAATGGCTTATATATACAGCATATATAAGAAAAAAGCAGCTGTGATGTGTGAGCATTTGTTTTAATAGGACAACTGGGCAAAATTCTGCATGTCTTTGAAAGGAAAATGTCCCTGATGATCTATGACACTTTTCTAGATGGTGATAAATATTGTATTTTAAGGTGAGTATTTTAATTTAGCTACAGCTACAGCACCTTTCTAGGTCTGACAGGAAACAATATGTGATTATCATTCTCTCAGTTCTGGACACTTCAATAGGCAAAAAGATAGCTGTACATCCTGACATATCCTATATATCCTATTTATTTTTCCTTTATTTTATTAAAGCAGCATAAAGTGCAAGAAACTAAGAAAACAGACAGATCTCTGCTTCTTTTTGCACTATAATTCCTGAAGACATGATGTAAAATAGGAGGTTAAACTAACCAAATGCTCTTCTTCCCATACTGATTTGTTTTAACGTTAAAACTTTCTCAGCTTCTCTGCAATGATGAATCCACTTTGAGAACAACCTACCCTGATGCATTCAAGCTCAAGTGAATATTCACATGCTGTTTTTGCCAGCTACCACTTAGCTCTACTCTTAGCCCTGCTGAGAAGCATTCAGTCTTCATTCTTGCCGGTTGTGAAACTCACTGTCACGGAAGGAGGTTATGGTCTCCCTACCTTGTTTTCTGTATATTAAACTACATTTATCAGCTATAGTAGTTGTCCCCTTTTCCTTTACCTTCTCCCTCTCACTCACTTTCTGTACAACAATATGCAACACGTGAATATGGTAGGGAAAGATTGAAATAAAATTTGTGTTCCGGTCATAAAGAATTGAGAAAAGTTATTTCTAATGGTTTATGTAAATTTTATTTAAAGTACCTGTATCTTAATTTTCTAGCTGGCACAAGTTACGTTTAGTCTTTAATTAGTGAATATTCACTCCTCTTTCTTACAGCATTAGACTTACAATTGTACACATTATTGGATACTTAGAAATTCATGACTGACCCATAGAGTTGTATTCTCTTGTACTGCCCATTCGTAACTGGGTTTAGGTGCATTACTCCTTGAATTTCCAGTTAGTAAAAATAGGACAGATAAACACTATGGCTTAAGAACATTTCTAGTTTTTAACCAATTACTGAAAATGCTAGATTCAAAGATCGTATAGCCGTTTGAGTGAATGTAGTTTCTTGTAACAAATACAAAAGAAACATTTTACAAATCAATTACTTTGCAGCTAAGAAAACTATGGCCTTCTGTTGTGGTTAGTCAATCCAAAAGCCTTCCTCTTTTATTGTTAAATCATATACCCTTTTTTTTTTTTTTTTTTTTTTTTCCCCCACGAAGATGTTTCTGCAATGGCACAAGGTGATTACTAACTGTGATCTATTAAATACATAGCTCATTGTGTCATAAGATGAAATCATTGACCTCTTCAAATATCTGCACGTCATCTGATAGAGCAGTTTGGGAGTACCAACACAAAATGTGAATTAAGAAATCCATTAGTTAATTGATTTTTAAATTATTTTGAAAACTTATGAAAAAAAATCCTTCAAATTTTGCCTACGTTGTGCTGGAAGAGAAAACAATCATTAGTGTATATTTCAAGTCTGTTCCTCAAAACCAATCATAAAAACATCAGTCTTTTCCTTTGCCTGGTAGAATGGTTAAATATGATCAGTGGATGGGTTGTTGTTTATTTCTTACACAAGGATCTGTCCTGGTTTTTTTATTTTTTTACATTTATTCCTTACACAAAAAAAACCCCAATGAAACAAACAAACAAAAACCACTCACAAGCAACAGCAGCAGTTACACTCTTTTAAAAGTTTCTTTTACTGAGCTATTTAATGAATGTATGGAAAGGTGGGGCAACCTTTGCTTTGAGAGACTCTAGATCACTGTGGTCAGTTCAATGAAAAGTAGTGTGCAACATGATTCTTGTTTAAAACAAAACCAGGACAGGCTAGGGAATAAAATAAAGTTGCTATTATACAAAGCCTTGCATGTAGTGCTGACACATACTTCAGGTGCATATGAACTGGAATAGAAGATGTGGCAAGAATGTAGAAATTCCAAGGAAATGTATGTTCTTTTACAATAAAACAAGTTAACAATGAATATTTCATCATTTAAAAAATGCTTTAAGGGAACAAGATTTAGCAAAGTGTTATCTCATTCATTGTCAACTAAAAACTGGTCATGCCATTTCTTAATTTCATTCGGGGGTAAAAACAATGTTTTAGAATCAGCAATAAAATACTAGAGCTGTGTGTATGTGTTCATTTTAGTATTGGAATTTGCTTCAGTAATAGGTTACTTAGCTAAATAATATAACTTCATTTTTGAATATGTTGCATAATTTTGTAACCATTGATCACTAACATAAAGTTCACAAATGAAAAACACTATGATGAAATATCTTACATCACTTATTATGAAGAATTTAAATTATATTGTTAAATAATGATTTTAAAGGTCTGCAGTTATTATAACAATAATTTGTATTACATTAGACATTGAAAATTGCACTATTTTGGACCTCAACAAGAATAGACTGTGTCTCTTCCCCTCTTCCCCCCCCCCCCCCCATTTTTTCTCTCTTTTCTGATGTATCCACCTTGGTTTTTTAGGATTAGATAGTGCTTGTCTCAAAGTAATTGGTAGAATTCTACCTTTTCTCTGCCACATCAAAGTACTTGTTGGCAGAAGTGTAAAAGTAAGCATTCTTCCTTGGATGGAAATGCAGTTGGGTAATAGATTTCTGTTTGTGGCTCAGACTCTCTCTGTAGCAACACCAGTCCCCAGGGTTGTTTTATACATATATATATATGTGTGTGTGTGTGTGTATGCATATATTTAGTCCTTGTCATGCTATATTCTTCTCCTTCTGTAGTGCTTCTTAAGTCTTTCTTTCTCACCCCCTTCAGTGAAAAGGATCATTCTATATCTACGACATTTTGTCAAGCAGACAACATCATTTTCTCTGAGAGAATCTCAGTGTTCAAAGGCAGAATATTAATATATATCAAAAGCAGCTAATGGCCCATGTTACATGTTAAACCCCAGTTATAGTATTTGGATACCGTAGGTAAAAATCTGCAAAGGTGGCAACACTTACTAAACACTTAAAGCATACTGGAGAGTTAGGCACTAGTCTTCAGTCATCTCTTAGCATCTTTAGCATTTTTGTATGAAAATCAGTGCTAGTGCACTGCTTCAATTCATATTATTAATAACACATAGCCATTCTTGTTTTCTTAATATTTTATCTTCTTAGATTAAGAAAGAAAATTTTAAAATCATGTTGTGTCTAGGATCATTCATGGATTTTACACTAGTATTTTTATAGTCTCTAAACAAGGATACTTTATGTAATCAAATCGCTTAATACAGCATTTTACATTTTGGTACTGTAGATCTGAATTTTTTTTCAAAGATTCTAAAATAATTTCCTGTATAATTAGGCACTTCCACCAGACGTTTAGCAAATACATTTTTAGATCTGGGAGTCCTTGGCTTCACATATGTTGTGCTCATTCAATTTTTTCTATTCCTTCAAATTTCTAGTATAGCAAAAACATGTAAGAAATTAATTCTGGTTTATTGTCTGAGAATTTTCCATTAGAAAATAAAAACATGTTTATAATAAACAGTGATGTTATTATATGAATCAGTCTATATTTTCCTCTTACCTTCTCTCAGTTGTTGCTATTTTGAACCTGATATTTTGCATTTCACTGAAAAATGTTTAATGTTTTCCTAAATCATTGCCTTAAAGTGAGGGTGGCAAGAGATGAAGAATGCACCTTAAAATTCAATTTTTTCCTTAGAAATTTGTCCCTGTGTCTCACCTGTTTAAAAAAAAAAAAAAACCCAAAAACAACAACTTTAATACCCTACTGTACTGCTTCCACACGTGGATTCTTCTGTCAGTTCCCCAAAGTCTTTAGTAGGGCTTCCCAGTTAGCTCATGTTTACACCTTGTTATTGAAACACCTTTTTCTGCCTTTTATAAGGTGTTGCCCCCAAGTACTGGACCGTCTCCATTTTTTAAATCTTAAATGCAGCAACTAAAACTAGCTATTCTGGTTTTGGTCTCAGTGAAGCTGAATATTGCTATAAAATTAAACTTTTAACTTCATTTCTTGTCCATACATCTTTGGATCACCTTAAAGCTTATTGCTACAGTGTGAGATCAGGAAGTCATGATGTAATCTATCCCTTTTTAATGAAAAATAGGCCTCATGTACAATCTGATCTTCATTTCACTCTTTAACAGAAGCATAAAGTAAAGAAAATTTGGAAACTTAGTGTTCAGGCTATATGGAACCAGCATGCTGAAATTTCCTTTTCTTCTCCTTTTGCATTTTGTTTTATATATCATTCTGGAATTTTGCTATATATGATATAAACATATATATATTTATGTATATGCTGCTTGCAGGATGCTTAGCTAGCTGATCCATACAATAAAGAGAATGAAGACCAATTTTCAGCTATAATTTCTTTGAGTCTATCAGATTCAGAAACATGACAGAGTCCTTTTTATAGAAAAGATAAATTCTGTGTATGCAGCGATATAAAATATGCATTTCTACCCCAAAACACCTGGTCCAAGATCTCTCTTCTTCTTCTGCTGCTGACAGAATTATTTTTTGGAATATTGCCTTTTCCCCTACATTTTTCTGATTTGAAGTTACTGAAAAAAGTGTAAATGTGTAAAGCATAGAAGAATTTTTGAAATTGCCTGCCGGCCTTGTGGTAAGGTCTAAAAAATTTTTTTAAATCATAAATTGTGGTGAGGAAGGGGGGCAGGCCAGGAAAAGAGCAGACTATGGAAAATTCAGTTCTAATCCATAAAGCAAGTGGTAACTAGTATCTGCTTTAGACAATTAGATCAGATCCATTTCCATGGATTTATGAAGATTTCTCAACAGAAAAGCTTTTTTACACAGCAAAAGGAGTGCCTTTTACAAAACAGTAACAAAATTAAAATTGTATGACACAACATCATTTTTATTTGTAATCCAGTTGTTGTTGATCAGGGGGACATTTCTGGAGGTTTTTATTTCCACCCACATTTTTTAATGTATTTTCTATTTGAAGTAAAAATAGTTTTAAAAATTTATATGAGGACATCTGTGAACTATAGTGGAACAGTTCTTTTCACAAAGGTTCACAGAGGACACATATTTAAAGTACACAACAGCTACAAGGAAACCTGATGGTGACTTGGAGTTCTTGCACTGTTATGGTTGAGATACAATTTGTGCTGGCGTTAAAGGTTGGTCTGTAGGGAAGGTGACAAAATTCTATATCTGAATTGAATCTGAGATATGGTTTACTTGATTTTTTATACGATAAGCTGCATGTTCTTATTACTTACCAACTTACAGTGTACAAATGATGCATATAATTTTTTTGGTAACTGACTGTCAGTACTCTAGGGCAACAAAAGCTTGGTTTGGACTTGATTTTTAAATACTCTAGGAAAAAATCTGGTAGACAAATAAATAAAGGTTCTCATATTCCAGCAGATTTAGCTCCAAACCAAGGACTAAAGTCAGTTATTCTAACTGCTAAGGAATGTAATATTTTTATGAGATATTTAAGGAACAGCACAATTACATGATTCTAAATGAACTTGTGCAGATGTAAAAGACCTGGAAAGACCAAACAGTTGTTGAAGCATTACTTGAAACGGTTAGAGATGAATAGATATTCCTACAAGATGTTTGGGTTTTTTTCAGCAGATATTTTTCAGAAACATTACAAGGAATCAAGTGCACAAATGTTTCCAGAGGACTTTTTTAGCATGGTTCTCCCTCATGGAATTATTGTGACTATATTTGCAAAAGACCTTAGAACCTGTTAAGCCTTTTCTTAAAATGGAGAGTTGTCTACTAGAAAAATGTTGGCATATATGCTAGCTTGTATTTCAAGGTGACTTCTCAACACTGGATAGACCCTTACAAAAAAACATAAACAATGTAACTTTCAGTAGAATGACTGTTAGAATATACATCCTTCAGAAGACAATGCCAGGTCATCTGTTATAATCACTGATGGAGAGAGTCTGGTCCAAAGACCAAATGGTCAGACATTGCACTGACTTTAACAGAACATTGTAGAACTTGAGGAATATTAACACTGCATAGAGGGGCAGAATGTCCTCAAGTTGCTGTTGAATACTTATCAGGAGCTGAGGCATGTGACAGATGATCTAACACAGATGTTCATGTCATGGACATAGCTAGGGGTCATAAAATCTACCAATGGTGAAAATGCTTATGTTTCATAACCAACAAGCCAAGCTCCATCAAAATTACTGCTGCTGAACAGAAAATTAAAAAAAAATATATATGAAAATAAGTTACATGACACTATTCTTGATACTATTTGTAAACCCTGCTTCTTCAAGCTAACCCTAAGACCTCTGTGAAGAAATAGAATTCTCAAATTATTTACTGAAGAACCACATAATTTCCAGCAGTGTCTAAGCTTTCCTGGCAATGTGTAGAAAAGTGTTATCATGACTGAAGACATTGCTTTGCCTTCAGTGAAATAATTTTTTCCCTGCAGTTTAGAAAATTGGAACCAGTGAAGATTTAAAAACCTTAATGTAGTACATTCTTGGGTGGGTGCATGCAGAAAATTGATAGTAGGCCATTCAAATCTAGGACCAGCCAAAAGAAACTGAGGAGCATAAAATGAAGTAAACCAAACACACTTCAAATGATAGGAGGCCTTTTGCCAAATCTTTCAGAATACACCTGTATGTTCCTAAACGTTCAATAACCAAGGTCTACAAATGCCAATTTTTATCATTTGTGCCAGAAAGTGTATAATGGACCTGACCTAGCTTTCATGAAATAGTGCTCTTTCTTTTATTGTTGCATTGCTGCAAAACGTAAGGAGCAAAATGCCTGATAAATAAATCCTTTAGGCAGAATCTAACAAACAGTGGCCAGACAGCTGACCCTAGAAGGGATTTGAACAGTCAGTGGGGAACCAGTTCATTGACATAATCTCAGAAGTTATGAAATGTCTATTTCTGATAAACCTATACATGCGTATGCATTATTAACAGACAAACTTCACAGATGTGTTTGCAAGTTACAAACTTCAGCAGGGAAAAGACTTACAATTGAGACAAGGGCAAGTGGGATTAAAAAAATGAATATTAAAGCAGTGGGAGAAAAATAAGAATTCTGATATTTGAAATACGCATTTGATGCCATTGGTACATATTGCAACACTAACAGTAAGTTAGCTGTTAAGTAGGTATACATACTGAAATGTGGATGGGGGTAGAGGCACTGTATCAGAAACATTGTCTGGTAGTAGTTGCTTTTAGCCTTTAGAAAAAGTGCTGACACTGAAGTGAAATGAGAAATACAAAAAAGAAGAGATTAGAGATTCAAAAAGTTGCAAGTTTGCAATATGTCTGAAGACTTTCAGAAATTACTGTTTTTTTTAATATTAGTAAGTGGTGAGGCACAGAAAACTTAATATTATTTCATATAAATACAAGTGTATTCATACTGGATGAAGAAGCATTAACTCTGGCTTTGTGCAAGCACAGCACAAGTACAAAGGCAGGTTAAATTTTTGTCATGCTGAATCTGAATAGATCTAAATAGAAATAGCACCTTTTAATCATGCTCCTGGGAAGAAGAACAATGCTTCGAAGCTGAAATGTAGTTTATAAATTTTGAACACAAAAAAATTCCTAGGTCGCCTCATAAAAAAGTGACAAATATAAAGATTATAGAGGCAGTTTATTGTTTACATGATGAATGATGCGGCTGTCTGTCATGGTTTAAACCCAGCCAGCAACTGAGCACCCCGCAGCTGCCCACTCACTCCCCCCCATCCAGTGGGATGGGGGAGAAAATCGGGAAAAAGAAGTAAAACTCGTCAGTTGAGATAAAAACGGTTTAATAGAACAAAAAAGAAGAAACTAATAATTACAATGATAACACTAATAAAATGACATCAGCAATAATGAAAGGATTAGATTGTCCAAATGATGCGCAGGGCAATTGCTCACCACCCGCTGATCGACACCCTGTCAGTCCCCCAGCGGCGATTCCCCACCCCCACTTCCCAGTTCCTATACTGGATGTGACGTCCCATGGTATGGAATACACCGTTGGCCAGTTTGGGTCAGGTGCCCTGGCTGTGTCCTGTGCCAACTTCTTGTGCCCCTCCAGCTCTCTCGCTGGCTGGACATGAGAAGCTGAAAAATCCTTGATTTTAGACTAAACACTACTGAGCAACAACTGCAAACATCAGTGTTATCAACATTCTTCGCACACTGAACTCAAAACAGCACCGTACCAGCTACTAGGAAGACAGTTAACTCTATCCCAGCTGAAACCAGGACACTGTCTTGAGATACCTTTTTCCTAATGCTAAAAGTCTTTTTCTAGGTGGAATCTGACATAAATCTCTCTGGTTTACCACATAGAAGTAACCAATTAAATACTAACTCTCCTCTTCTTTGTAGCTCTGATGTTCACTTTCTGAAAAGTTCCAGATTTCTTCACCAGGTCTTCTGCAGGTCTGCCGATACTTAAGCCCCTAAACAGCACATATATTAAGTCAAAGAATTTCTAATTCATATGTGTTTTAAAATGTACACCACCATGGATTCAGAAATGTTTCTAACTATCCTACCACATGACATATTTTACTGATCTTTCTTTTATACCTGAAGAGGAATGTATGCGAGAATAGCCAGATTTTAGGCCCTTTAGTCCATTTTATCTTATAGTGTTGAAACAATGGAACTATAAAGCTGTTCTTTCTGCCAGACAATATGTTTCATGGACCAAAGTGCCTGATTAGAAATAATAAACAGAACTTTTTCTCCAAATGCAGCTTCTATTTTTGGAAAGTGGCTACTTCTGTTTTCTGTGTCTTTATTGCTATAGTAATATTAATTTTCTACGTTAAGCACGAAGATAAGACTCTTGATAGCTACAGCAGAGTATGAAATTAATCTTTCTTTACACAGAGAAAGTGAGGAGAAAAAAGAAGCTTTTGAATAAAGCAATAAACCCTTTTGGCAAAGATCATAGGATTGACAGCAGTTCTTTTTTCAATGTGTCTGCCAGGTCAGAAGGAATATTCCTCAACCTTTATAAATTGTCTGCAAATCTAGATATCTCCATATCTAGATATCTGACAAGTAAGCAGCAGTATGAAGCTGTAATGCTTAGGTGTGAGGTGTTACAATTGTTAGTACCACTGCTAAAAAAGACTGCATTGGAAGTCTCCCCTCCATAGGGCTGTGTGCGAAATGTCTGTTTGTATTGAATTTCTTTGTGGATTCCTTTACATTAAGACACTGCAATAAACTGGGGGGGGAAAAAAAAAAAAGAGATTCTTTTCCTTTCTGAATAAATTCTGATTTTTACACATTCCTTTAAAAATAACTGGCTTTGCATGATCTCATTTAATGGTGTGGATTGCTGCCAGCTGCCTTTCACTGTTATTTTATTGTCCATGGGCCTGCTCTGTCCCTCCATACCCCATTCTTTATAGGGGACTTTCAGGAATAAAATTTAACACTTTTAACATTCTAAGTAAATTGCGAAAATAGGTTTTGATTGATATACTAGCTGGTAAACATGGCGTAGAACTTCATGCTCACAGATTATGATAGCTTTGGCAGATATTTTGCCTATATCTTTCCACTGAACTTTGGCTGTTAACCTTTTCTGGGAATGATGATCCTGTAGGATGAGTCCTCACTTAAGCACAAGGGATTTGGCAGAAGATTCCTAAGGGCTTAAGTAGAAGATTCTTCTGATTGAAAGTGTATCTTGCAATTTATTTTCAACTTTGCTAATTGCTTTCAAGTCAGTTGCCTGATGGACAGTGATGTTTTTCTCATGGTCCCATCTTGTTAGTCCTGCCACATTACAATCTTCATGTTTTCTGAGATGTAGAATTTTGGAGTCAGTTTCTGTGCACTGGTTGCTAAACATGCTTCTGCACATACCTTTACCTCAGCGGCTGTCACAAACACTGCAGAACTATGCAGGCATAATGGGAGGATCTGTATATCATCCCTCAGTGCTTTTGTTC
Source organism: Astur gentilis (assembly GCF_929443795.1). Taxonomy (NCBI): domain Eukaryota; kingdom Metazoa; phylum Chordata; class Aves; order Accipitriformes; family Accipitridae; genus Astur; species Astur gentilis. Next base: position 1,341,393 of record NW_026060847.1, read on the forward strand.
CCTTAATCCCTTTTTGTAGCAGAGTTATGAAACTTATGATATCTGAATTAAAAACCTTGAATGAAATAAATCTTCACTGCATCCAAATGCTCTTGCATTTTACCACTGCTTCTGTTACAACAGGCTTTTTGAAATTTCTTAACTTTGTACACCCTTGGTCTAGAACTTGGAAACAGTTCATGTAGGACACAGCAAAGGAATCATGGAGGGATTTCCCCTTCAGCTTGTGTATTAAAGCCATTTTTTTATTATTATTATTTTTTTTTTATTAGTGTTTTGTAGTCTTTTAGATTATGTAACATTCCTGGGGCAGTAGCTATCTTACTAATAGCCTGGAGAAGGAGAGTGGGTAGAATGTGCCCAGACATTACTGACCCATAGCTTATTTAAGAGAGAACTTTAATATCTTCTTGATTGTTTTTTTGTAATTGGAAATGGGTATGTGAATTACCAGGTCAGCTGCCACCTTTTGTTTCTGACTCAATTTTCAGCAACTGTCTGTAGAGGAGAAAAATTCCTTTTCAGTGAGGCAATGTGTAATGATGAAAAAGAAGCCTTTCTTTGCACTAAACTGTGTATGTTGTACCAGCATATAAACTGACAACAATTTAAACAAATTCATGGCTTATGACTGAGAGCAGACATGCTGGAAAATAACAACTCTGTAAAAAAAATTGATTTGGGGTATCTGATACTCAGCTTTACTTTGAGAAATGTTGTGATGAGTGCCTGCCTTCCATCTGTCTTGTCGTTGTGATGGCACTTGACAGTCTGTTTGCAGAGAAGTGAAATTAAATTTGCAGTGTTGTTTTTGAGAATATATCACAGACATACCTGTGAGTCACTTATTCTCTGCAAATTCTTCTGAAGGACTAAGGTCCTGTTAAAACTGTGGAAGTTCGAAGTCACATATGGGAGGGTATGATCTTTAGTTTACCCTTGTACATGTTGGGCCAAATATGGACTAGATCCAGCCTCCCCAGAAATGAATGATTTAGTTTATAATTTTATTTATTATCAATAAACATGAAAATAACCAACAGATTTAATTTTTGAACTTCAAACATCCTACCATTATTAATAAATATTAATATTATTTTTAAAATTGTTGTTGTTATATAATCTTGCTTTTTTTCTGTACCTAATAATGTGTTGCTTTTACAGTGCTTATCTTGTAGATTTTGCCAGACTGTTGATGAAGTGGCACCAACAAAGTTAGTAGTCTAGAACGACTAATACTAGGAACCAAAAAAATCACTAACACAAATGCCCCGAAGTACAGATGTTTCATTGCAACAATAACAAGTGCAGGAAGGTAAAACCGCATGTTTTCATAAAAATCAAACTTGTTAAAATGAAAGAGAGGTTGAGATTTCTAAAAAAAAAATACAGAAAATCACAAATGTATAGATTTGACAATATTTATTTTGAGATAAGAAGCTTGCTATTTTAATGATTGCTTTACTGCCTTACTATTAACTATCCTATACAAAAACAATTATTTTCTCTACTTGATTAAAAATACTGTCAGAAGATTAATTCTTGACAGAGAAATCTAAGCATGGATATGCATGATTCTTTCCAGAAATTGTTCAACCCATATCAGGTTTATCTGTGCCAGACATATTGTGTGCTCTAATATCTTAGCCACCAGTATTTGAGCAGCTCCATATAGCAGAAAGAATGTCTCCCATACGGGACGAAAGCATTTCAGCTCCAGTAGGTTTGTTGGTACATTTTAAAGTGACATAGAAGAGTTAGAAGTTCTTTAATTGCATTTTTATTCCAGTGTTATAACAAAAAAATATCAGGCTAGAGATAAAAACCATTAATAAGTATGTGTATTAGCATTTTTGTCTGTAAGGTGAAATGCAAGCATTTTGTTCTGGGTTTTTTTTGTCAAAAAGCCAAATTATGTAGAAGTCAAGAACAAGATTAAAGATTTGTTCAACTAGTAACAGCACAACTTCTTAACTCCACTATATGTTTCATTTACAGGCTAGCTAGAAGCTCATCAAAGTTTATGTGGCTCCACTGTCCCGTCAGAGTGTCTGCTTTTCTCATAATCTTTGTGTGACAAAGGCCTTTATAAGAATCTGCTTTTGTGTAATATCATGCTTATATAAAGCTACATGGTATAAATTTGCAAGCGTTATTCATTTTGTGAGGCAACATGACCTAGATCCTTTGCTAATAATATGGTATAATTCCTTTGTCAACATAGCTTTGCTGTTTGCAGTAACTGAGGACCTGTAACCTAGTGATTACAGAACATTTCAATTCAGTCATTAGATGAGAAAAAATCCCAACATATTTACCCATCTCTGCTCTTATTTAACAGTTACGAAGGGAAACCTCTATCTGAATCAGAAGGTTAGGTAGCAATTATGGAGCACTGTACCTACCACAGTTACAGTCTCAGTCAAACTTCCTTAACTTCTTTCTTAGGAGACCGCCCTTTTGGGGATATTCTTGGTTTTATAACTTCCCATTTCAAGGTTCTGTTTTTGTAAAAGTGATGCTTTAAGTTGTAGCTATTTTTCATCAAACACGCAATTTATTATGTTGTGATTTGTAATAATGTTGTACTGCCTCAATATAGGACAGTATTTCTATTAGTGAGATAGATGTAGTTAGGAATATAGCAATCTAGCATAGCAGCAGTCAAAGAATTTTCATGGTTATTTGTTTATTTTACATACATACTGATGACTGTGTGTATGTGTGTATGTATATGCAAACATATACTATGTGACATAGTGAAAGAGAGCTTACAGAACAAGGAAACCTGCAGATATTTATTGGGTTTTCCTTTCAGCTGGAGTAATGTGAATGAAACTAAGGGGGGTTAAATTTCATGTATCAAAACCAGAGAAGAGGAACTGAGGCATAAGCTGACGGTAGCTTCAACATATGTGATTTGGCATATATGTAGTATTAACATATGTGGTGCATGACCTGACAAATGTAGATGGTGAGGAGTCTGTATCTTTCTATTCAATAAAAAGCAGCGCAACATAAACACAGAAATTATATAACACTAGTGATAAAGAAGGCAGAGGTGTTTCCACAAGCTGATGACCACCTACTAGCTACTGACAGAAAGGTGGCTTGCAAACTGGTCAGAAGTTTGTAACTGTTACAGTAGATATTTTATGAAAGCAGTGTCGATGTTCACATTTTACAGAATGATTTTTTTCCTAGTTATAGAAGCAAACGTGTCTTAAAGCCATAAAGGAAATCTGTCTTAGGATTCAGCCTGCTGCCTTTCAGTTCAGAACTCTCTTCCATTAAGTTAAATGGAATTAGAGTCAAGCTTTTAATAATGTGTACTGTGGGAAACCTAGGAAGAATGGTCAATAATGTCATCAAGAATTTTCAGTTCCAAATGCTAGTGATCTCTCAGGAGCAACTGAGGCAGCAGATTCCTTTTATATGAGAATCTGTGATTGACACAACAGAGTACAACAGAATGAGGCACATAAATATTTCCTAGTGATGTTTGATTACAGCAGTAGAATGATACTACACATTCAAGGAGTGTGATAGGTAGGCTTTTAGCAGGTTGAAATGTCTCTTATTTTATTGCATCTAATAACTATCATAACATGTATTTCATGCAAAAATACGGTCAACAGAAAAAAAGAACTCAAACAAAATTAGTGTCTGTGTACTTCTCTCTATCAGAGAGGTGCTGTATAAGTTCTGCTTTCCTTTGGACTGCTATTAAAAAAAAAAAAATCAGTCTCAATTATTAGCCTAGAAAGCTAGGCCATACACACCATAAGTAGTCATGTCTTTGTTATTCAAATGCATTTAGTCCATTCTTTTACTCTTTTTTTTTTTTTTTAAATTTGCAAAACATAGTTATAACTAATACAGCCAGCTACATCAAATGGAAAGTTTTCATCAAGATAGAACATTCATCAGAATTGCAATGAGGCCTACAAGGGAGAAGGGCAAAGAATTGGGAGGTGATTAAGAGAAGACATATAAGACAATGTCCCCTCTGAAGCCCACATGGTGCCTCTTTGCACTATCATTTATGCATCGGTATATATTTATTATTATGTATCATTTTTCAGATATTCATAGATGAATAACTTGCGAATTTCTGTGGAAAATAAGAAACATTTCTTTTGAGAACTTCTTGACTATATTCTTTACTACATTGATCATTGTGGAGATCAGTTATTTTGGAAAATCTGTTGTGATTTCACATACAGTTCTGCACATAGATGTCATACAAAGTATGTGTGTGTATGTTTTCTCCATTGCAGTGAAAATGTATGTAATATACTAGCAACAGAAAGAAGTTCTTAGATATATGACACATGTTTGTAAAAATTTAAGACAAATTAAGAGGAAAATGTAACTCACCTCTCATTCAAAAAAAACCCAGTGCAACCCAACGCAAAACAAAATAAAACGCTAAGCTGAGGAGGAAAGTTTTAGGGGAAGATCAAGGAAAGAAATGTAAAAAATTGCTAAAAAAAAATGATTGCATTTCTGGAATTTGGCAGCCATGTTGCCACATAGTCATTTGACTGCAAGTTCAATGCTCACTCAAGCAGAAGAGTTCAGAGCTTAAAATTATTCTATATTTTGAGTCCTCAAAACCTAAAGCTGAGTTTTCAGTTTGGCATGTGTGACTTAAGGCATAAATATTAAGGTTTACACCTTAAACTGGAATATCTGTCTAGTTTTGTCAGAAAATAGGAGTTAAGAGAGCAAGTGAAAGTTGCAGACTCCCCTTGCAGTTTCTGTTCTTAGGACTGGATCAGAAAGGATGGTATAAGATACTGTTTTACTCACAGAAACCTCAGAAAAAGCTTCACTTTGAAGTCTGACAGTAAGCTAATTTTCTTTGCATGATAAAATTTTCACAAGGTTTAGTTGACTTCCTTTAAAGAAAATCCCTTACTAGGAGTTTAGAACTAAGTGGGATACTGTGTCTCGAGATTCCAGAATGTTGGTGTTAAAGAGCTAACATCAACTGTATCAACCTTAACAGGCTTTGTTTTCTTGGCAACTGAACTACTTAGTAAGTTTAATTCAGTGTACTTGTTACTTGACTGATTTAGTAACTGGAGTTATATTTTGGCTTTAATCTGAAAATTGGATCATTCAGTTTGTAGTTTTTACATAGTTTACAATAGTGAGAATTTTCCTTTCAACTGAGAGCATAGGTCAGGATGCTGTATGTGTTTACAGACAAGCAACTACCTGTTTACATCTAAGTTAAATTTCACATCTCTCTAAAAGCTCAAAAGAGGAATTCTGATATGTATTCCCTTTTTGTTCTAACCAATGGTGTCAAAAAATGATGCACAGATAATTTTCCACTTAATCTACCAATGGATTATCAAGGAAAAGAAGTCTTTTGGCTATTCTAGGACATTGCTTGTATTTACTTCGGTGCAAATACTTGCTAACTTCAGAAAATGCAGTTGGATGTTGGCTGATGATAGGTAGCACACTGTGTCTTCTGTACCTCCTAAAATCCCCTCCAGCTGTGATTATGCCACATATTTTCTCGTGCTCTTTTGAAGTTTCCAATGTACCTACAGTGATTAAATATTATTTCTTGAGATTGTAAGATGTTCTTATTGTTTTTTTTTTTATTGAGAGATGTGAGAAACACAAATTGTTTTTTTGAAAAAACAGCTCTTTGAAAAACATGAATGAGTTAGTCTCCTTCTGTGCATTGCTTTGTTGTCCTACTTGTAAAGACTGTGAAAAGGATGTCTCTGAGCACTAGGTGGCTTTCTCTCAACATTGCCCTTAAGGCTTATGCACACTGGTGGGGTGCTGGTTCCAAAAATAACAGAATTGAATTTACATAAGCTTTTGTTCTGCCAGTTAGGTCAGTCATGAATAAGTCCTTTCTTGCTGCATTAGTTCATATCTTGGGTTTCAAGCCTTTCCTTCAATTAAATTCTGCTGCTTTGAAAACTTAACGACTTACTTTATTTGTGTAGCTTTGAGACCTCTCAAGAACCCCTTCAAGGCAGTCATTTTGCAAAGTAAACAGAGAGCAAATGGGCTTTACAAAAGCAGTCTTCTCTCCTTATCCTTCTTCTGGATTGTAACTGAATCTGCTGAAATCCAAGCTGATTTAATCATATACTGAGTCATATTTTATACCCCATACCTAGGAAATTTTGTTTAACTGCTCTGCAAGACCACAGGTCTTGAGCCCAAACTTTTACATATCAAGTTGTATTTTTAACTACCATTTTTCAAGTAATTTCTAAGCATTCATAAGTGTAGGCTGCTTTCTAAAAAAAGTCTCTTTTCAAAGCATAAAACATAAATGTAACACTTTGAAATATCTGCTGATATAAAGTTTTACAGAACATAGATGAGTGCTAAAACTCAAGTTATAGACAAAGAATAACAGCAGAGTTCTTTGTTGACTGTTTTATCACAGTGCAGTCCAATGCTAAAATATTACATACAGAGTTGTCAGAGTGTTTCAGATCTATTCCTTTTTCTTTCATCAGTTTTCTTCTAATAAGGCTGGCTAGAAAACAAGGGTTCTGTTTTTTTATGTACGCTTGGAAGCTTTGAAAATTTCTGTTCTGCAATGAGATGACTGAGATATTTATTTTCCTTGAAATAGTCTCCTCCAGAGAGAAGACTGATAATAACAAAAAGTTAAGTTCTTACAAGCGTTTTCTGGGATATGGAGTATTCACAACTTGTCTCTCTCTTGAACATGACTTATAACTTGAGTATTCCTCAATGTCACGGTTTAACCCCAGTTAGTAACTAAGCACCATGCAGCTGCTCACTCACTTCCCCGCAACCCAGTGGGGTGGGGGAGAGAATCGGGAAAAAAAGTAAAACTCATGGGTTGAGATAAGAACAGTTTACTAGAAAAGAAAGGAATAACACAATAAAGATAATAACAGTAATAAAATGACAATAATAATAATAAAAGAATTGGAATATACAAACCAACTGATGCACAATGCAATTGCCCACCACCCGCTGACCGACACCCAGTTAGTTCCCGAGCAGTGATCTCCCTACCCTGGCCCAACTCCACCCAGTCTATATAATGGGCATGACATCACATGGTATGGAATACCCCTTTGACCAGTTTGGGTCAGCTGTCCTGGCTGTGTCGCCTCCCAACATCTTATGCCCCTCCAGCCTTCTTGCTCGCTGGGCAGGAGAAGCTGAAAAAATCCCTTGACTTAGTATAAACACTACTTGGCAACAACTGAAAACATTAGTGTGTTATCAATATTCTTCTCGTACTAAATCCAAAACATAACACTATACCAGCTACTAGGAAAAAAACCAACAAACCTCTATCCCAGCCGAAACCAGGACACTCAACATCAATTTGTAATTTTTCAGGCCAAGTCTATTCCTTGTCTTTGTCCAACCAGTCCATCTCGGCCATGAGAATTTCCTATAGAATTTTTTTCAGCAGAAAAAAATTTAAAATTAAACTTTATTTTAAAAATAGAAAGAAATAATCTCTTGCTCTTAATCACTAGTGTTTTTTGCATAGGTGATATATTTTGTAGAAAAATTTTCCTTTAACAGTGCTTTTATTATTAAGGATTTCAAGACCTGTGTGTATTTAATAAATAAGTAAATAAGGCCCACTTCCTAATACTGCCATTTATTTAAAAAAAAAAAAAAAAAAAAAAAGAAAAAGAATACAACCTGTATTTCATTCAGAATTCCAGAATAGTTTGAGATTAAAGAAATATGCATACATTCTTTAGTTAGTTTTTAGTTAGTGTAAATAAGAGTGAGATTGTACTGTAATAATTTTATCTTATGTCTTAAGTCTCAGAGAAATATGTTTCATAAATATTTCAAAGTGTCAAACTAAACACTTTAGGTTAGGTTGCAATTTATTAGTCTTTATTGCAACTTAAGCAAAAAATGCTTTGCATTCCTTCAAAGCTTCCTTTTCACCTGAACAGCTTTAGTCTGTGGCTTTTTTTTTTTTTTTTAATTTTCCATTTTATGAAGTCCTTTCTTTAAGGCTGAAATGTTTTTTAACTTAAAAGAATTTATCTTAAAAATATTTGTTTAGAATTCTGTATTTGCTCTTTTACCAAATTGTCCTTTGACTTGAATAGTAATAATAAAAATTGGATACTTCCATATCTGCTTGCTAGGGGGTCCCAAATATTCCTTTCAAAATGAATATATAATGTTCTTCATTTTTATTTTGTAGTCTTGCTACACTCAAGGTCACTTCAACTTTTTCTTTTGTCCATTTTTATCGTACAGGTACATCATCAGAGTTTTTACTAGAATGGTGTCACGGTTTAACCTGGCAGGCAGCTAAACACCACACAGCCACCTGCCAATTCCCCCCCAACAGTGGGATGGGGAGGAGAACCGGAAAAAAAAGTAACACTCATGGTTTGAGATAAAGATGGTTTAACAGGGAAAGCAAAAGCCGTGAAAGCAAGCGAAGCGAAACAAGAAATTAATTCACCATTTCCCATCGGGAGGCAGGTGTTCAGCCATCTCCAGGAAAGCAGGGCTCCATCATGTGTTACCGTTACTTGGGAAGACAAATGCCATACCTCCAAACATCCCCTCCTTCCTTCTTCTTCCCCCAGCTTTATATTGCTAAGCATGACATCATATGGTGTGGAATATCCCTTTGATCAGCTGTCCCAGCTGTGCCCCCTCCAAACTTCTTGTGCCCCCAAGCCTACTTGCTGGTGGGCTGGGGTGAGAGGCTGAAAAGGCCCTGACTCTGTGTGAGCACTGCTCAGCAGTAAGAAAACCATTCCTGCAGTAAGAAAACCATTCCTGTATTAATACTGTTTTCAGCAAAAATCCACAACATAGCCCCATACTAGATACTATGAAGAAAATTAACTCTATCGCAGCCAAAACCAGGACATGGAAATAATAGAAGCGGTTACATACTTTTTTATAAATACAGGATAATCTAACTTTAAAATTTGTGCCTAACATTCATTCCACCCTAAGAGTTTTGAATCAAGGATGAATTAAAAGCTTACAGTCATGGCTGTCTTTGAGATGTTTATATAGCACTGGACTAATATTACATTAGTGTTATGAGATTTATGCCTTCAAAATGGCAAAATGGATAAATCTTGTCTTTAACCTTTTAGCACTGAATAACAACAGAACTCATAAATTTCCTGATACAAAATGGGCTATACACCAAAGTGGAGAAAAAAGAGTTTTGAGAGTCCACTACTATGTAGGACATCTAATTTCCCTATCTCTCTCTTTCTTTTCTTCTTTCTTTCTTCTCAGATGGAGTGAAAAATTGCTGCTACTATGTAGATTGAGATTAAAGACCTATTTCCAGCAGTACTCAATTCTAGGTGTGTTCTCTGATGTTAGGTTGCAGGATTACCTCTTTCTTTGTAACTGTGTACACCTATAGAGTGGGCATAGGTGTGTTTTCACATAATTAGACGAGTCCTTCACCTCCTTTTACACTAATTCTATTTTAGAGATGGGCAAGAGGATCTCATAAAACCAGCAATGAGCACAGTACTCCATCCCTGGAGATGTTTATCTGGACTTGAGCTCTCCACACAGAGAAGCAGACATTACTATTGCAGACTTGCAGTTATCTTCCAGAAATTCATCTGATTAATCTGATTCACAGCAAGACAGTAGGACACAGGTGTCTGGTCACCCGTTTTCCAGAGTAAGCTTGGAAATTAACTTTTCCGATATACAATTCTCCATGCAAGAACGTTAGTGTGTTAAAAGCATTTTTAAAGCATATTGGCAGACCAGGTTTTGAAAAAGCCTCATAATTTAAGAAATGCTGGAGATTAATTCTTAAAAAAAATGAATGCACTAGCCAGTGCCTCACCACTTTAAACCAAATGCTTTGTCTAGTAGTTCTGGAGGCCCTGTTTCTGTGTCTTTTCTGTTACTGTTGTCAGTTTGTGTGCCTCCTAGTACGCAACTCAAAGACTGCTTGGGGATCAATGGAGAAGTAAGATCTTGGAGGCCAAGTCATCAGCAGGGAATCCAGCCCTTGTGGCCATGGTTTTCATTTCTCAACTCTGCAGAATCAGAGTCCTCTTCTGCGGTTGCATTTTTTTCTTTTGTCTTTTCCCTTGGCATACTGTACCATTTTATGTAGCATCTGTGTCTACCTTGGAAACATGCTGTATGAAACCTTCTTTCTAAGGGAATGCTCATTGTTCCATGAAATATGTTGTCTCTTAAGCCTTCCTTGATAATGATATGGTATTTTGAAAGTGATATAATAAAGTATTTTGCTTAGCAACATTCCTGTTGCTAATAAGCACTGAAAATTTTATCTTCTTGTAAAGGAGATAGTTCTGCTTAAATTCTTCCTCTTTCTTTTCATTTCAAACTTCAGAAACTTCCTCCTGTGAAAATTTGTGCAAGGATCCCAGAGTAAGATGGTTTCCTTCTTGCTCCTCTATCTCACTTTCTAGACTGCTTTGGTATTTTTAGGTACTGTATTTGATAAATATATAAGCTCCAACCCTAGACATTCCTGGAGGGAGCCAGGACTCAGATACTGAAGAATGTTTCTTCAGTAACTAGAATTATGAATATAGATGTGATTAAATTTTTTCTTAACATTTCTCAGACACTATTAACACTTTACTGGCCTTGCTTCTTTTGTTACTATTAACATTTGAAAAGCTTTATTTGATTAAACTTTGGTATTAGGAAATCAAGAGGTCTTACCCTCCAAAGCATATTCATACACAACTTGCGACATTATTCTATAAGCCAGTGTTTTCAAATCACAAAGGTCAGGCTATTATTCACATTGGTTTTGAAAGGTTTTGTTAACGTTTAACCATAAAGCTTTCCAAACGGGAAATGTAACTAATGTGAAAAATATTCTGAATAAGTATTTTGAATTGATATTTGCATAGACATATTTGCACAATTAATATAAGGGTCTTATTTTTGAGAGAACAATATAAGGGTTATCCAGTTAATGTTTTTGGAAAATGTCAATTCTATGCATACTTCATTCATCTGCACATGACATTATCTCTGAAATTTACAAGAGTAAAAAATGAACCAGTATAGTAGGAGCTATAATTTCCCAAGATTTTAATGTAGACCGTTGTCCAGTCACATTGATACTTTTATGGACTATTTCTTCACTATGGAAACTTGTATCCTAACCGTCTTAAACATGAGACTAAATAATTATACTTATTAGTTCCTGTGATGGGTTGACCCTGGCTGGATGCCAGGTGCCCACCAAAGCTGCTCTATCACTCCCCCATCCTCAGCTGGACAGGGGAGAGAAAAATACAACAAAAAGCTTGCGGGTTGAGATAAGGACAGGAGAGATCATTCACTAATTACCGTCACGGGCAAAACAGACTCAGCTTGGGGAAAATTAACTCAATTTATTACAAATCAACCAGAGTAAGGTAATGAGAAATAAAACCAAATCTCAGAACGCCTTCCCTCCATCCCTCCCTTCTTCCTGGGCACAACTTCACTCCTGGATTTCTTCACCAAGCCCCCCCAGCGTCACAAGGGGGACAGGGATGGGGTTTACGGTCATCACACGTTATTTTCTGCCGCCTCTAATCCTCAGGGGGAGGGCTCATCACATTCTTCCCCTGCTCCAGCATGGGGGCCCACCCATGGGAGAGAGTCCTCCATGAACTTCTCCAACATGGGCCCTTCCCATGGGCTGCAGTTCTTCACAAACTTCTCCAGCATGGGTCCCTTCCCACAGTGTGCAGTCCTTCAGGAGCACACTCCTCCAGTGCGGGTCCCCCACAGGGTCACAAGTCCTGCCAGTAAAACCTGCTCCGTGGGCTCCTCTCTCCACATATCCGCAGGTCCTGCCAGGAACCTGCTCCAGCGCGGGGTTCCCACGGCATCACAGCCTCCTTTGGGAACCCACCTGCTTCGGCGTGGGGTCCTCCCCGGGCTGCAGGTGGAGATCTGCTCCACCGTGGACCTCCCTGGGCTGCAGGGGGACAGACTGCCTCACCAGGGTCTTCACCACGGGCTTCAGGGGAATCTCTGCTCCGCCGCCTGGGGCACCTCCTCCCCCTCCTTCTTCACTGACCTTGGTGTCTGCAGGGCTGTTTCTCTTACATGTTCTCACTCCTTGCTCCGGCGGCTGTTTCTCCGCGTCCCAACTTTTTTTCCTTCTTAAAAATGTTATCACAGAGGCGTTACCACTATCGCTGATTGGCTTGGCCTTGGCCAGCAGTGGGTCCTTCTTAGAGCCAGCTGGTATGGGCTCTTTCGAACACAGGGGAAGCTTCCAGCAGCTTCTTACAGAAGCCACGCCTGTAACCCCCCCCCCAGCTACCAAAACCTTGCCAGACAAAACCAATACAGTTCCTTAAATCTTCTTCCTTTTTCTTTTATGTGAATTTATGCTAATTTGTGTCCTGAAAGCCATTTCTCTATTACTTAAACTGAGTTCTCCTCTTCCAGCTAAGGAAGAAGGTTCAGCCATCCAGGCTTTTGTGGCTACCTGAATTTTGTAGTTGGCTGTAATTTTTGATTTTGTAATTTTTGTAATTTTTGGGGGGGCTAGGGAGGGGTCAGACCAGCTTGGATGGGACCTTTTCTCTTAACTTTTCAATTAAAAGCTGTTTCTCCAGAACCGCTCGGTGCCCATGTGGGAGGGGGAGGGAGCACAGGGGGCACCAAGAAACAGCACCGAAGAGGTGCAAAAGCCCCACTGAGCCCCAAATCCGAGCCAGCAAGCCCCAAGGGGAACGGAGACACCCCCAGGGCCCAGTCACCACCAGCGGGGCAGGCAACGGTGGGGCGGGACGCGGACGACTCCCCTCTCCCCTTCCCCAGGGGGAGCAGCCCTTTGGTGGGGAAGCCAGGACAGACAGGTCCCTGCAGGACTCACGGACACGGCCCCACGCAGAAAGCAGCACAGAGCCCCTGCGACAACGACAGACCTTGGGGGCCGGGGGGGACACGGGCACACACGACAACAAGGGCTGCAAGGCCTTCGTCTTGAACACCACCAGCGTCCCCTCCAGCGGGGACAGGGCTCGGTGCACAGCCCTTCAAAGCCTCAAGACCATCACGGCCTTCCTCGGGTCCCACCACACTCAGCCCCGGAGAGCCCAGCTTTGCCTCACTGACACAGCAAAATAACCCCAAATCACCCCAAGAATGGCGAGGGAGGGAGCTGCAGGCCAGGCAGGGACCCTCCTCCACTTGTCTGGCTGCACCTTGGGCAGCTGCAAGACCAGCAAGGGGGGAGAAAAAATCAGAAGGAAAATAAAAATAAAAATCACTGCACCGGCCAGAAAGTGCCTGGAAACTTCATCCCTCTTCATTGCCCATTTCCCATGCGAGCTCCACAACGTGGGAGCAACGCAGCCAATAGAACCTTCAAGAAGCAGACTCACAGCCCGCTGCAGCTGGCCCTGCTCGAGCAGCCGAGGTGGGCTGGATGACCTCTAGAGGTCCCTTTCAGCATCCATTCTGTGCTGCTGTGACTGTCTCCATCATGGTTTAACCCCAGCCAGCAACTAAGCACCACCCAGCCGCTCACTCACTGCCCCCCCCCCCCTCCCCCATCCAGTGGGATGGGGGAGAAAATCCAGAAAAAGAAGTAAAACTCGTGGGTTGAGATAAGAATGGTTTAATAGAACAGAAAAGGAGAAACTACTAATGATAATTATAACACTAATAAAATGACAACAGCAATAATAAAAGGATCGGAATGTACAAATGATGCGCAGTGCAACTGCTCACCACTCGCCGATCTGGTTGACTGTAACAGAGGAGCCTCCAGGCAGCTCCTGCTTGGTACCAGCGATTACGCCACCTGCGCGGCCCTGCCGTTACCTAAAGTGCAGCAAGAAGTCCGCGCGCGAACATCCTTTACGCATAGAGATGTTTTCTTCTAAGAAAAGTTGTATAACACCGTGAATGACCAAAAGGAGGAACTTCTCCACAGGCAGGATCTGTACAGTGTGCCAAGAGAAAATCCATCTGGGGTCTGCCCAATGCTGCATGAATGCAGGGTCCCCAGCATCTGAAGGGACCTAAGATTTACTTGCTACCTAGATGCCTCTTCTTCCTGGCTACGTCGCCTCCCAAGATCTTGCCCACCCCCAGCCTACTGGGGAGGGGAGAATGTTAGAGAGACAGCCTTGATGCTGTGCCAGCACTGCTCAGCCATGGCCAAAACACTGCTGTGTTATCAACAGCTTTCTAGCTACCAGTACAGAGCACAGCACTACGAGGGCTGCTGTGGGGTAAAGGAACTCCAACTCAGCCACATCCAATACAGAAGGAAAGTGGAGAAACAACAGAGGGAGCAGCCCAGGGACACAGAGCCCCAGGTCTCATCTGGCCGCTCCTGTGACCATATGGTGTATCCAAAATCAAATACCTGAAGTGCTCCCTTAGATGCAGTTTACACCCAGGGGACAAGAAGGTGGCAGTTCTGCATTTTGCAGCTCCCAGGCTGATGGCAGAGCCAAAGCAAAAAAAACAAACCCAAAACCAAACCAACCAAGAGAGGTAAAACTGGAGCGCAGGGAGCAAATGCTTTTCTTTCACCTTAGGCCAACTGCTCGGACGCCCTCTATGCTGCCCTGCCACAGAGGGCATCCCTCTAGTACCAGTAAGAGACATAAGAGTGAATTAAAGCCAGGACCCCAAAACAGACTAAAAACCCGGTCGTGATCAAGAAAGAAAGTGGAGAATGCATCAAATATAACAGAAAATTATTTTGGACATTCCCAGTTTACATTTGAAAAAAAGAGAAAAAAAAAGAGGAGGAATTGGGTATTAAATGAAGAGCACTGAATGATAAAGCCATAGCAGTCCCTCCACCACTACAAACCCACACACGCACGTACGCACACAGACTTAACACCACCAAACTCCCCTTGACTGTGACCTTCACCTCAGCTTGCTGGTCTAGAGATACTGAATGCCTGAAGCACACCAAGGATAACTGAAAACATCTGCATGGCTTTAATGGGAATCCTCCAACTGAAACAAAGCGCTTTCTCCCTCTGTCTGCGTTGGCACATCCCCGAGTCATGCTCTCACTCCTCTCCTTCAAAGTCAAGATTCCTAAACGTGAAAAGCGGGAGTGGGGAAAGGCGAAGGGAAGAGAAAAAGAGGGAGAGCATCATCAGTGGAAGACCTGCCAGCTGCTGCTCATTCAGCCCTGTTTGGGGGACCACCCCAGCAGAGAGGAGCTGGTTTGCATGCCACGGTCCTCCCTGCCTGTTCCCAGGAACAGGCCGTTTGCTCAGCCTTGCCGGCCAAAGCGTGGGAAAAGCGTAGGTGTGCGCCGTCGCTTGCAGAGTAGCACGGTCACGTTCACGTGCAATCCTTTACCTTTTTCCTCCCTGGATTCAAAGGGTTTCTGTCTTCAAAGTGAGAGCCTTCCATACGGTCATTTGTGACATTTCATCCAGGATAACAATCTCAGAAGGATCAGTCCTGCAATAAATATTTTACATAGCAATCCGTGATTATGGGAAC
Organism: Astur gentilis; assembly: GCF_929443795.1. NCBI lineage: Eukaryota > Metazoa > Chordata > Aves > Accipitriformes > Accipitridae > Astur > Astur gentilis. The sequence continues at coordinate 1,356,879 of NW_026060847.1, forward strand.
TGATGCCACCAAGAGCATTAGCATCAGCAAGAGGAACAGCGGAGCCCCGAGAATCAAAGCTCCGCATAAGTGTGGGGGATTTTGCTGGATGAGGAGTTTTGGGAGGCAAGCCCGGGAGCTGCAGAGCAACAGCTCTGTGCAAAGGCTCTTGCTGGGGCTTAGCCCCGGTCCAGGTTCCTAAGCCACTGCTGGTACAGATCACGCCTGCAACTCCTCATGTGTTAAGTATGAGGATCTCCAGCTACCGTAAAGGCACTGATGAGGCAAGGTTTGAGGGTCAAACACGAGTGCTGCAGCCACTCTGCTTGCGGTCAGAGCCCTGCAATAACTTCCTGCAGCCCTGCCCCCAAATTTGATTTTCCCACCAAGCTGCCTGCTGGTTTCTGTGGGATGCCCCACAAAGAGGCAAGTGGAGAAAACTCTGCCAAACACCTTCAAGCTAATCTTGCCGGGGTTCCTGGCGCTTGGTGGAGCTTTACCTGTCACTGCTTTGCTTTGGGATATCCACGTCACTGGTCTTCCCCACGTTCAGCTGAACTGAACTTGCAGCAGCAGCAGCTTCCATCACCCTCCCGGACTCCTGATGTAAAAAAGGGACAAATCACGTTCTCTGTCTTTGATCAAAGTGGAGATAAGCTGAATGCCCAGCACAAACTTAGCAGTCTGCCCTCCGCTTCTGCCCCTTGGCAGCTATAGGTATTAGTGCAGCAGGGAAGAAACTGTTCACTCCAAAGATTTCGGGGCAGGGGGATTGTGTGTTCAAAACACGATTATGAGCAAATCTTGCCAGCAGCAGCAGCAGCAGCAGCAGCAGCATCTAATAATAATCATCATAATGATAATGACCTTTGTGAAAAACGACTCGTTTTAAAAATTACACCTGTATTCAAGCGTTCAGCTCACTGCTACTTGAGGAAACAAAGGTTACAAAAGTTACAGGCTATTGGGATCTATTTTGATTGAGTGCTGATCTTCCCCCAACATTTCCAGACAAGCTGTAAGAGAAACAGGCAATCTCACAGCCCGACGGAGATGTCCAGCCCCGAGGACACAGCAAGCCTTACCTCTTCTTCTTCTCCGGCTTCATTTCTGGCATCGTCCAACTTCTTCTTCCTTTCTGGCATAAGGTCATCCAGAAAGCTGAGCTCTCGCTTTGAGAAGCAGAAATCCATCGCTTTCCGGACAAAGACGAGAGCCAAAACCTTCATGAATAAGAGGGAAGATGCGGTGAGCTCAGAGACGATGCCACCTCTCACTCCAACACTGCAAACACCCCAATGCCGAGCGGTGGCAGCTCTTACCATCATGGGAAAGATGATGGCGGCACGGGACACCTTGATGGTCCAGAGCAGGACGAGGCAGGTCAGCTGGATCGCCGTGAAGAAATGCACCTTTCGCAAGGGCACGTGCCGCAGGTAGATGAAATCCGGCTGGTGTTTCGCCGGCATCCAAAACAGCTTCAAGCGATCAAAGAACTGCGAAATAAAAGGGAAAGGTTGCCACCTTGGGACTGCGGCAAGTTTCTGGCCCTCTCGAGACGTGGAGGCACTTTGCAGCATCTCGCTTGCCGTCAGAAATCCTGGATCCCACTGCATTCCTCCTGGGAGCAGCACCCATTTTCCCTTCGCTCCATCTATAAACCGGCTTGGCCCTGAGAGCTGCCCACCAAACGGCAACTATTCCATGCCATTCCATTATTAGCATTTCTCGGCCCACTGAATCCCCCCGCGAGGATTTCCACCAGTGGTAGAAACTGCCTTCCCTTTGCACCAAATTCCCCCGCTTTTCACGTAACCAAACACTGACCTGCCCTAAACCCTGCAACAGAGAGCGCTGAACTTGCCTGGTCCTCCCAGCCCCATATACCTCCTGTGCCTCCACCAATCTCTTTTTTACACAAAAGAGTTTCATTGCTTGCTCTGCGAGAAGTTTTTCCCATGCCACTGCTTTTTTCCCTGCTGCTACAGAGACAAAATACCAGGGAGCCGACATGCTGCACGCTGTAAAAGAGTCCGTACCTGAATTCCTCTGAGTGACGACACACCCATGTAGAGAAAGACGCCATAAAGCACAGGCATTGGTATAAACTGGGGGGGGGAAAGAAAAAAAAAAGTAAGAATGCAATCGTTTCTTTTTCTGTATTGCATTTTCAGTATTACCACCCTCTTCCACAGGCACTGCCTAAAATTGCTTGAAGCTTTCCAGCTTCCATTCAGGCTTAGAGATGGGTCAGATTTTAACCATTTTTTTGCCATTTTGTGCGCACGAGTGAGCTAAGGCTCTGCTTTAGGCTGAACTTGGGAGTTACCTCTCCTCAGAATAATCCTATTTTCCAGAAAGGTTGGAGGAAAACAGGCGATTTCACCCGTGCTACCCTATGCCGCATTCTCTGGCGGTAGAAGAAACACTTCTGCCTATTCTTGGGGCAACAGGCAAAGGCCACAGGCCTCCTTTTAGCCTAGAGACAAGATTACTTTGTGGGAGGAACGTTCAAGGAAGCCCACGGGGATGACCTCAGTGTGTTTAGCTCCTGGGAATGGCTGCTCCCGGGCATTTGGGGAGCAAATTGCAGCCAGTAAAGGGCTGCCTGTTTGAAAGACAGCAGATGTGCTGGTCTGAATATGCTCAACTGTAACCCATAAACATGGGCGGGCCTGAAAGACACCCAAAAATTCAAGCAGTTGCGTTGCTTGCTCGCCTCGAGCACACCAAACGGGGGCCTGAAGGGCTGCAAAGCCTAACCGAGGCTGGTTCCCACCGTGGGTCAAGCCCCAAGGGTTGGGATCACCTCCTCCTCCTCCGCTCCACAACTAACTACTCAGGCCTGCAGAGAGGGGACTGTTTTGCTGTAACCTCCAACAAGCTCGCGGTTGTTGGGTGGTTTGCATTTTCCTCTCACCTTTAACACAGAAGTGAAGAAGACGGAGCAGCCCATGAGCACAAAGATCAGCAAGCCAGTGACTCTCTGCTCTCGTATCCCCAGAAACTTGGGTTGTTCTCCTGGAGCTGAGCAGTCAGACTCTACTTTGAGGCTATTCACGTGGGTGATGGACAGGACGGTCGCAGCCACAAACCAGGGCAGCCCCATCACAGAGCACACCCCGAGCATCACGGCCACCACAAAAAGGTCCAGGTGGTACCCGCATCCTTTCTGCAGGCAGGAAAACAAGAAACAGAGCATCCCATAGCACAACAGCAAGGATAACGTCGCAAGTCAGACTCAAACCCTGCTCGAGCACAAGTCAACTTCTTCAGAATTCAAAACAAGAAATGGAAACAAGCAAGCGTGTATGCAGGCTTTGCACAAGCACGTGGCATGAAAATCTGGCAGGAGTTCAGAAACAATGGATATGCAGAGCTTGTGCGATAAATACTTCTCCAAAAAACAACAACCCACAACCCAAAACCACCAAAACCTTTTTTCCACTCATAAAGAAAATTCTACCACTTGCGAGGAAGGTGTGACTCTGAGTTATCCCTGGCAGCGCATCAAAACAATTCATTCCCCGCACCTGCTGCTGCTGCCATTTTAAAACAAAAACGCACTTCTCTATTGCTCCAAGATTAATTTGCTCCTCCAAAAGGTTGCTCATCTGAACTGCCCTGTCACTTGCTCCCTGCATCATCGTTAATCCAGGAGAGCATCCTGCCACGCAGCCTGACCTTGTCCCAAACCAATGCCTTCAGAAAGCATCGGGAATAAGAGCTTCTCCCCAGACCTGCAGCCCAGAAGGGGCTGGGGTCATCCCTCACAGGCCCTTACCTTCAGCTTGTGCTCCTTCCTGTTCACAATAACGGCACTGATCTGCTGGTCCATAAATATCAAGATGGTGCAGAGCAGAGCTGGGATGAGCGCAGCCAACACCGTCCACCAAGGGTTGGGTCCTATGGGGTTGATGAACCACCCACGGTCGTCTCTGGTAGGCTGCAACAAAGCCCACGCATCAGCATCGTCTCCCAGCCCAGGCACTCCACTGGCTTTCATTTTCCCCTCCCTCCCTGTGTCAGAGCACCTCCCAGCCCTGGCTTCATGTCCCCCTCTCCCGGGGGCTTCAGCAGTGCCAGTCTCCTCTTTGCAAGCACCTCTAGATACTTCCCCTGTAGGTATCTAGTTTTGGGGCCATCTTCTCGTTTCCAGGAGGAAGCAAGGCACTTGGAGGTGGAAGAGGAGATGGTCACACCACCAGCATCTCCTCCAGACTCAGCCCTGCCCTGCCCCGGCATCACCTTGTGGCACCCCCACGTGCCAAAACATCCCGTTACCTTGAACGCATGGGGGACCTGGAGCTTCGGCGATGGGATCCCAACCACAAAGTCAAGGAGCACCATGATGACGATGGTGAGGAAAACAGCAAAGTCGCTCACTGTGGACCGTACCTGGGGCGAGAAACCAGAGGTGAGAGGGGCATGGCAAACAGGGCCGTAACGCGAGATGCAAGAGTTGCAGACATCCACAACATTAAGGCTGCTTAACCAAATCCCACCACCCCTCTGAGCACATGCAGCCTGATCCCTTGCTTAGATACTGCTGCTGTGTTTGTCCCTGTGAGATCTGGGGTCAGACAATAAAAAAAGCTTAATTAGGCCGACAAGGGTTGGTTTAAGTCAAAACCTAAAAATAATAATAATAATATTAAAAATAAGAAAACACATGTCTGACACTACAGCTACACTCACAGCTACAATGGCAACAAGGCACTGAGGCATCCTTTAGTCCTCAAAAGGAAGCTCCTCATTCGAATCTACTTTCCGCTCGAGCACATAAGGCACAGAAGGTAGGGAAAAAATCCCCCAACCCCAACCCCCAAAACTTTGGGAAACCTGACTTCCTACTACCTGAGGAGAAAAAAAAATAAAAATAAAATAAATCAACCCCCCAAAATCTTCAATCTGGGGCAGGTCACGAGGCATGTGGGAAATGCTACGATGATTTTGCACTCATGGAAATGAGTGCGGGACATCCAAGCTCTTGGAGAGCTTGGCCTGCAAGGCCAACGTTTCCCAGCTTGACCAAGGCAGGGCAAATACTGCTTAGTGCTCCAGGAAAGCCATTTTGGGAAATGAGTGTGGAGATGGACACTGGCCACCATCTTCTACTTACTCTGGTTGGAAAGTAGCGGCTGGTTTTAAACTTCTTCAAGAAGCTTGACAGGGCAAAGGTGGCGAAGAAGAGGATGCAGCACCAGAAGAACACGTCAGGGGTGTAGGGGCCGTCGCGTCCACAGGCAGGTCCTTGAAACTCCCCACGCAAATACCGACATTCCTGGAGAAACAGAGCGTCAGGACACAAAGGCAGTGCACGTGCGGCAGGGAAACCTCGCATAGCTAGGGGGTTTTGAGGATCTTGGTCCAAGATCCACGACCCTGTAACTGCTCCTGCCAATAGAGATTTATATTTAATGAGCAGCAGCAGCTGAACAAGTGACACATTGAACTACACAGCGGAGAAATGAGATGTGAGGGGACACCATACCACGCACCCTTGGCACATCCTCTGCCTGCCATTCGAGCAATCGTGGCTAAAGAAGACACCAGAGGGGAAGGAAACACTGGAAACTCTTGGGGATAGAGAGAGAGGGAAGAGGGAAGGAGGGCTAAAGACAACCATGGTAGGAAAGGAGGAGAAGAGACAGATCGTCCCTCCCCAGGGGAGGTCTTGCAGAACCTGGCCAAGAGGGGATGAAGGCCACCATAAGAGCCTGCTGCCCTAGGCCCGGGCTCTGCTTCCGGCAACAACAGCCTGAGAGGCTGCTCAGACAAGCAAATTTATGCACGTACCTACAGACAGCACTGAACGAGAAAGCAAGGCCTGGAGTTACTAGGAACCCATTAAGGAGGCCAGCTACTACCTTTCAAGCATGAACTTAAGTCCTACAACTTCTACAATAATCAAACCACCCACTACTTAACCTTCCTCCCAGTCAGAAATACTGTCCTGCAACAGGCTTGACGGGGACACTTGCTACCCACAACGTCGGGGTAGACTGGACAAGGTGGACTCTCCTCCCCAGGACCAAGCGGCTTAAAACCACACGCTACATTTAGGCAAGGACTTTTCGGAGCAGCACTAGCACAGTTTGAAGCCCATCATTCCCAGAAGGGCTCTGACTTTTGCACCAGGCAAATGCCCCTGGACCCCATGGACGCGGCACGAGGAAGCAGTGGCTCGGGGCACTTACGGTCACCGTGAGGTTTTCCCAGGCGATGCCAGACACGTTGATCTTGTTGCTCGCCCAGAAACGCAGCGTTTCGTTGCTGGGATGGGTCGGTGCCTCACACTTACAGCTGGGAGGAGAGAAGCCAAGACAGGGGTAAGGGAAAGGTGATGGAGGTGCAGCCCGGAGCTCCTGCCAAGGGGCAGCAGCTTTCTCAGGGGGAAAAAAACCCACTAGTAGCTGGTGAGGAAGTCCAGCTTGCTGTGCATGTGCACAGGGTAGGTGTCTCGCAGGTGACTCAGCTTCTCCAGAGCCTCGTAGATGAAGATGATGCAGATGAGGGAGGCAAAGGCTTCTTCCGTGAAGCGGGTGACGTAGCACACCAAACAGCTGGCGTCGGTGGCCACCAGCACTATGCACAAGAAGGCGGTCCACAGCCCAATGCACGCCCGCAGAGACAGATAGGAGAGCGTGTATTCCCTGGGAAAGCAGAATGAAACAAAGGCTGGAAAGGCCAGCAAGAGGCCCTGAGCCATGCCTGCCTTTGGGGAAAACGGGGAGCAATTTTGGAGCGTGTCAAGGCTGCGGATGGGAAATGCAGTTTCCATGTACTACTACAGAGAGCCTCGGGGCTGTGGTGCAGGGTGTAGACCCACAGCAGGAGAGGCCAATTATTTAGTTACCACTGTTTAACACGGATCTCGTGTTAACACCTTGGAGGCTGCTTGAGGTCAGGTCCCTCTTGGGCCAGGTGGTGTTCTCCCACATCACCCTGACGCCCTAACACTGAAACCAGCTGGGTTTGCACCCAGTCACCTGCTGCCAGCAAGCTGGGGCTTAATAATAAACCTTATGGCAATAAGGGTGGTTTATCTCCCATCAAAGCCATCGCAACAAAAGGACTGTCACTAAAATCTAGCAACTACCCCTAAGAAAAAGAAAAGAAAAGCATCTTTTCTCCATCACTGCCCCCTTCTGAAGGCTCTCGCAGCACCCAGCTGCGGCAGCCTGCCTTACTTGCAGAATTTGTAGAGGATCTTCTCAAACACCAGGACGGGTCCGGTGCTGCCGAGGATGGTGAGAGGTTGGCCGGCAAAGAGGCAATACACGACGCCGGCCATGGACGCGCCCAGCAGCGACTCCATGGCACTCTGTCCGGGGAAGAGAGGCGGCCGTGAGTAAATAAATCGTTAGGGAGAAACAAAAACCAAAGCCGGTTCACTGCAGCAGGGACTTTGGCCTGAGTTTTACCCTCCCCCATCCCCCCCAACAGAGAGAGGTGCTCACTATGTGGCCATTGGTCGCCTCCCCCAGCAGTCCCCCAAAGGTGATGACAGGGGACATGCAGGCACAGTAGAGGAAGAGGAAGGACGCCAGGCACTGCAGGCTCAGACCATCCCGGAAGTCGCTCCAGAACCACGGGGCTTTCCGCTTCACGTCCAGGGTCAAACCTCCAAAGAGCCTGCAGGAAGGAAAAAGAAGAGAGTCTGTTCTCTTGGAGGAACACGTCGACTTTGCTTTGCTGCAGAAGGGCAATCACAAGCATAGAGTAACTTTCGTGGCTAAAAAGAAGCACTCTCCTTCAGCCCAAATCAAGAAAACCTGCGTGCAACGGTGATGGTTGGGGCTGAGCCCAGCTGCCCAGATCTCCCCCCTGCCCAGCCCAGGGGACCAAGCTGGCAATGTGGAGCCCCTTCACTGAACCAGCTAACCCCAAAGACCTGCTAGAAGGGAAGGTGCATGCTCAGATTTGAGAGGCAAACAGAAAAAAACCCCAAACTATTACAGCTCCCACCTTCCCGTCCGCTGCAGTTCAGGGCCACTGTGTTTCTCCAGCGTGCTGTGAGAAGCACTGTCATCAAGAGCTCCTGGCATCTTCCTTTTTTCCTGTTAAAATGGAAGTGAGATAAAGCTATGGACTTGTAACCACTGGCTTGTTTTGCTTCTGGTCTGGCTCTGTGACTGTGTCAGAGTGGGACCTTGTGAATTTGGGCCCCTGAACAGCATCCCCAGCCATCCTGCCCATCCCCCTCATGCCTCCCGCCGATGTGGCACCCACCTGCGAAGGGACGTTTTTCGGGGGCTCGATTCGGATTGATGGATCCCACTCTCCTGGCGGCAAGACCGTGACCTGATCCAGAAACTCGTCGATGCCAGCCACGAGGTCAGCCCCGTTCTTGGCTTTATAGGCAACGTCACGGAAAACCTGCCAATAGAAGACAACCTGGTGAGAGGACAACCCAGCTCGGATGTCCTAACCAGTGCAATAAGCTCTTGGCTAAACGCAAGGCTTTTTCACCAAAATTCCCTGCTGGAAAGGGCAGGAAATATTCCCCCAAAAGGAAAAATCTGCGCATCACGGCACTTGTAATCATCTCCCCCACGAGGCCCCCGTCCCCCATGGCACACCATACCCTTCTGCTTAAAGAGCAAGAGAAGTTTTACTGGCCCTGGCAATGCCACCACTGGGGACAGCGTGCTGGGGACCCCGGCGAGAAGGATGAGGTGCAGGATGCACCCCGGGCGGGATTTCAGCCTCCAGGATGTGGGGTGATGCAAATCTGCGTGTTTGCTTTGGGGTGAGAAAGAGGGCTGGGCTATTTGGAGAGCTGCGGGCAGCTGGGACAGCAAATCCTCTTCCTCACTACTTCAGAGACAGGGAGAGCTGAAGAAAGGCAAAAATGACCCGGAGCTATCTCATCTTGTCGCACCTCATCCGTCATGATAGTGGCCATGGACCTGCCGATCTCATGGTACTGATGGGCTTTTCCTTCTGGTCCAAGCAAAACAAACAGGAACCTGGGCAAGAAAAACAAAATGAGAGAGAGAAGAAGGTGTCTTTGCTCCAAGAGCACCCAAGGAAAGCCCTGGCAGCTCCCAGCCCAGAGCGTGGCTCAAGACGGGACACGTAGGCTCAGCGATGCCGCGATGAATTTGAAATTCTTCAAAACAGACGGCAAATGTAATTTGGGGGCCAACTTTCATTACAATTGGCCGATGGGTTTAAAAGCTACAGCAGGGAATGGAGAAATGAAGGCGAGGAGACGTGGGTGGGGGAAACGTGCTTGCTCCCCCTCCCACTAGCCTTGTTCCCTTGGGACACCAAACTGATGCCTGCAACTTGATGTTTGGTTGGGTGTCTTTTTTACGGAAGAAATTTGCGCTTCTCATTCGCACCTTGTTGGGATGGGAACTTCCGTCATGCCTGAGAGGAGGACAGCCGGGCTCAGGCGGACAAATGCCACGATGGGCTGGTGAAAGAAATCCAGCTCTCCTACGAGCACGTTGGATGCTTCAGCCCCGGTGGGAATTTTCTTCATCAAGTGCAGCTCCGCCTGGGCACGACAAGCGATTTTCAGGCAATTACCCCAAAAGCAAAGCCCACAGCGCTCTGCAGCACACTCTGCAAGAGCAAATCTGGCCCTAAAGGCGTTAAGAAAGCTACGAGTGTCTCACCTTGCTTAAATCCATAGCTCTGCTCTCACGGGTCACCCCATCTTTAGCTTCCGCAGCGGTGGGAGAAGGACAAGGGGTGATTGTTTGGGCTGGTAGGAAAAAGAAAGACACTCAGAAAGATGGACAAGGAGCAACTGGGACGCTTCTCCTTTGCCTGGGCAAGTCTAATGGGGCCACAGCCCTGCAGAAACCCTCACCTGGCTTGTAGAGGAGGTGCAGGTCCGACTGCCTCTTGCTCACATCAGCAAACGAGCAGACAGCGGGGAGAAGGTTGGTTGTCTTCTCGTTCTGATGGTGGTGCTTCCTCAGAAGGACTTCTCGAACTTGCGCCCGCACGTGCTCGTCAAACTCCGTGGACTGTTCTTGCTGGGCCAGGATCATATCTGAGGATGGCAAAGGGAAACAAAGCCATCAGAGCAGAAACCCCAACAAGTCCCGACCCCCAAAGCCCCCAGGGAAGGCTGTGCCACACAGGCTGCACCCTAATGCCCGCTCAGCCTTGCATAGCAAGGCCTTTTAATAATGTTCAGCCTTTGCAGTGAAAACGAGAATTTTCTTTTGCTAAGAAACATCATCCAAGTGCTTATTCATCATTCCGCTAAGATAAATATTTCCCATTCTAAATAATGCAATTTTCTTGCCCGACCTGGCCTTTCTGACTCTACACGTTTACCCAAATTATAAGCAATCTATAGCACAGACGTTCCCAGTTTCCCGTGCTGATCGAGTGCAATTTGCTGAGCCCAGGGAGAAACATGCTAAGAACGGCTCCGACTTCTCCAGCCCTTGAAAGGGCTGAATGGAGACCTGCTGCCAGTCAAAGATAACTTCTCCAAAGTGGCTTTTGCAATTAACTTCAAGTATCTTCCCCACAGAAATACACTGCTTGGTCATCGCCAGAGAAACTCTGCCTTAAAACTCTTAAATGCTGGATGTTAAGGCAAAAGTAAAACAAAGAATGCGAGGAAACAGCTTGTAAGAAATAGTTCCTTTAAGGTGGTTCAGCTCTTACGCAGACTCCGTATTTCTAAGAGCAGCCTGCTAAGCCCTGACACACGCTCCTTTTTGGCTGCAGAATATTCTCTAGTGGCTTCTCCAACTCCACAAACTGCTTTCAAAAGGACCCCATATTGGAATAAAAAAACAGTGCGACTGTTGCACGCCCAGTCTACATCCAAAAACAGCTCATGAGAAAAACACAGTGGCACTTCTGGAAAAGGACGTGCCATTGGGGCAGGGTTTGATTTGGGAGTGAAGAGCACCGTGGTGAGCTGAGCTCGGCCATTCCCGGAGAGATGCAGTGCCCACGGTACCTGCAATCTCTTCGATGCTGTTGGCACGAACGTCCAGCAGCACCGACCCATTGCTGATGCAGCTCCTCAGCTCGGAGAGGCTGTGCAAGGACAGCGTGCCAACGTAGGGCTTGCTCCAGCGCTCGCCGCCATCTTCCACGTCCTCCTCAAACTTCAGCCACCTGCGGACATCGGGTGCGATCAGCCCCATTGCACGAAAACAGCCCCAGCTCTGCAGCCCCTTTGACAGAGCCACGGGGTGGCAAGAGGAGAAGGCTCCTCGTGCCGCCACCTGCAGCTGCAAAAGCTTCGCGTCCTGGAGAGGAGAAAGCAGAGCCCACGGGCGCTGCCAGTGCGGGGACTCCTCTCCCACCGCAGCCAAAGCAGCAGGGATTTACCTTGCCGTTTCCTTCCACTCGGCATCTCGGCCCTCTTTTACACAGATCTCATCCAGCTCGGAGAACAAGTGGTGAGGGATGTGCTGCTCGTCCTCCTTGGTCCTGAGAATGAACTGCACCCGCTGGGACGGGGAGCCTGGGGGCAGAAGGCAAAGACCCATCCCGTTACTGCGCCTGAACACAGCTTGTCACCCTCACGTGCAAAGTGGCCATCAGCACCAGTGCAGCCATAAACACTGGGCTGGCCCCCCTCCTCTGCGTCTCTCTGGGCTTGCACAGAGCCGTGAAGAAGGAGAAGCATCTGGTCCACCTCTGCATAAGGATGGGCTGCTTTCCTTCCCCACATTGCCATTTTTAAAGCCAGGATCCCTCTAAGGAAGACGAGCCTAAACCCATTATGCATTTAACTGCACTTAAAAAAACAAAAAAAAAAGAAAAAAAAAAGAAAAAAAAAAAAAGAAAGTAAAACTTGGGAAAAAGAGGGTGTTGCTCAATAAGGCCACTTTCCCTCGGAAGAACAGCAACTCACTCAAACTAGCCACGGGGACGTGCTTGCAGAAGGCCCCAGTGCCCACGTTGCCCCCAGTTTAGCGAATGCCGCGGTGGGACTTACAGTGGTAGCCCTGCTCTGTCGGGGCAGACTCCTTCTCCCGTTCCCCTTCCCGATGCTTCTGGCTGTGGCGTCGGTGATGCCGGTGGCTTTGCCTAACCAGTGGCATCTGCGCGCCCACGTACAGGGTCCGGTGGCCTGCGAAAAAGCAGCGTTTTTTGCAGCGCTCTCGGCATTGCGGCAATAGTTGAGGTGGCCGGTGCCTTGCTAAGCCACGGTTCAATCCCAGGAGCAACGCCAGCTTCCCTTAATGTTATTTTCACTGGACGTCCTTTTTTCCAAGCCTATTTTACTCGAGCTTTGCAACAACACAGCAACAACAAGTGTTGGCTCCGGGTCATCTAAAAGTGCCCTGAAAGTATCGGACCTCTTCTCAAATTCCAGCTTCGGCTGGACAACACTCAGACTTGCTCATTAAGCAGCAACACGAGCTAATTATTTTCAAAAGCTCTGTATGGCACGAGGCGACAAGAGACGATCAAATCAGTCCCATTGCAATGAACTCCAGAACAAAAAAAGAAAATCACAGCCCCGTGTCTGCAGCCCTGAAATGATTCTCCTGACCTCTCCAAGCCAGGAGCAACCTCTGCGAGAAAAAAAGCCGTGAATTATCAAGCCCCGTGGCTACAACTCACACCGTGGCCTCCCGGGAGGCTTTTTCCCTCCGTTTAAAAAGCCATAATAGTAAAAAATGTGACAATAACTGTGTTGCTTTATTGAGAAGCGCGGCACGTTTCGCTGCACATGATTTGACACCCAACAAGGCACACTGGAGAGACTTTGTGCAATGGGAAAACGCGCTGGGCTAGTGGCTCCTCCACCAGGATCTCAGCAGAGACTCACCTTCCAACTCCTCCTTCTCATAGCAAATACTGACAGCGTTGCTCCTTCTTCCCCGGTCAATCACTGCCTCCTCGTCATGTCTCTGTTTAGCAATGACAAGAAGGGAAAAGTTGGGGCTGGGGGTGGAGAGCTCCCTTACGTCCTCCCAGACATCACCCACCCCTGCATCCACGCGAGTCCACGAGCCATCACGCCTCTGCGTGCCTCCTCCTCCTTCAGGCACAGCCCTAAAACCACGGACTTGTAGGAGGTTTTTCTTCCCATACGCAAATAAAACAGCCCATAACATCACCTGTACTGTATAACACGAGAGTCTGGACGTATTTAATACAGCAGGAGAGGGATGAGTGTTTCAGACAAAAAAAAAACCCACCTCCCGCTTTGTTCTTGAGGTTCCTGTCTAAAAAAGTGATTTCCAAAATGGAAAAAAAAACCCCAACCCACAAAACTGCACTTTTGAGCCCCGGCCGCGCTACCTGTAACTCTTCCAGAAGTGTCATTTTGTAACGCCCGTTTGGGTTCATCCTCACGTCAGTCACTGGGTTTTGGGGACAACTGAACCTCCAGGTCAGTCAGGGGCCCGATTCCCCAGGGACTGATGGAGTAGCCCTCACGGGAGGAGCTAAGTGGCACCCAGTGTGCACCAACTCCAGAGACACAATAGGGACCATTATGAAATCACAAGCTATGATGCGGATCCAGGCAGCTATTTAAAGCCACGCACCCCTAGACCCTTCCCGCTTGGAAAACTTAGTGCCTGGGCAGAAGCCAGCTCTGCTTTGAGCAAAAACTCTCCAGAATAGAGAACATTCCTGCATGAGAGGTGTCAGGCTCAAAAGTGTGCAGAAAGAAAACCCTTCACAGGCTCGTTCACCCTCCTGAGAGGCAAAGCCCATTAGCAGCATCATGTTTTCTCTCTTTTTCTTTCTAACAGTAGAGCTGAAGCTCTAGCATCCTGAGGATAACAAGAGGTACAAATACGGTAAGGAAAAAGAATATCTTATTGGATCAATGGGTAGATTCAGAAAAAAACCCTGCTACACAGTAGTTTATCCTGACTGCTAGCTAGAACCGAGAAGACTGTTTTTTCCACTTGGGTCAACAGTTCCGGTGAAACATACTACCTGTCTAGGACGGCTGCATCTGAGGAACAAGAATTAGTTATTTGCAATACAAGGAATGAGTCATTTTGTGTCATGATATTCATCAGACTGCACAGAGAAACAAGAGACAAATGCATTTGAATACCCATGTGTTGTGTTACGTTTTAACCACTTAACATTCCCCAAGAGCTCAAGAAGACAGAGCAGAAAGACAGGAGACAGGTGAAAGCCTAGAGCGCCAGCTAGACGGAATGAAAGACCCTCTTCCTTCTCTGAAGCTTCAGCAAGGCTTCCTTCACCTGCTTGTTCCTCCGACTGTCAATGACGGGGTTCAAACTGGGGCTGACGAGACTGTAGAAAAGGGAAAGAACTTTCTCCCTCCCAGAGGAGTTACCGCTCCCGGGCCCCGCGTACACGAAGATGGCGTTTCCATAAAAGACACCCACCACGGTCGGGTGGGAGCCACACGTGGAGGTGGTTTCGTGCCATCCTGGCACAGAGCGGATGCGCAGATCGGTGGCCAGGCTGTCCAGGGAGCAAATCAGGATTAAGGCTAAAGGGAAGAGGAAGAAGCACACACAAACAGCAAAGATCAGGACTTTATTGGCAGGAGCGGCAGGGCAGGCCAGCTTTGAGACAGCAAGAATTTCACAGGAGAAGTGGACAACCTCGCAGGGGCCACAGAAAGGCAGGTGTAAAGCCAGAGAGGCTTGCAGTGTACCAAATACGAACGCCAAAGCCCACAGAAATGTGGCAAGGGTGAGGCGCAGCCTCCAGATCACGATGAGGGCATAGCGCGGGGGACGGCAGATTGCCACGTAGCGAACATGAGACATGACGGCCAGCAGCACGCACGCTGTAAGTGCAAAGATTAAATAAAGATGGCTCTGTGCCCCACACCCAGCAAAGGAGGGGGTTCTGCCTTGTCCAAGGAGGCTCCTTAGCATACGGGGGACATTGCTGGAGGCGTAGCAGATGTCCGCGATGGAGAGGTGGCAGAGGAAGAAGTACATGGGGCTGTGGAGGCAGTAGTCCAGGCAGATAAGCAGAAAGACAAGTGCGTTTCCCATCAGAGTGGCAGAGCAGAGGGCAGAGAAAAGGCCAAAGAGGCAGCGCTGCAGGGCTGGGGTGCTGCAGAACCCCAGGAGGACGAATTCTGTGACCGTCGTTTCATTCTGCACGCTGTGCTGGAGGTGAGGCAGCACAAACTGCGACCACGGAGATCTGGAAGCGAAGGAGCAAGGAAAAGGAAAGAAAAAGGAGAGTTTTCCTAAGAATGTCAGGTCCTTTACTCTTTACGCTGCAGCTCCCTTCTCCCCGTTTTTCCCTCTGACTCCAGTGAAAGGTGCGTACTACTCTCCCCACGCTGAGCGACGTACATCTGAATTGCAAGCTCCAATCTCTCGGCAAACTTTGAGCAGTTTGACCAATCTCGCACAACTTTGCTGCCTAGCTTGCCCTTGAAGTCTTTCTTTTCCTGGGTTGGTTTTGGGTTTTTTTTTGCAGGGGGTGGGGAGGGGCAGGGTATGGTTTGGCTGTTGGAGGAGATAAAATGATGAAGATTGCAGGTGTCGATTAAGGTGAAGTCAGAACAACTTCAAAGCAGCTATTTTAAATTAAGTCCATATTAAAAGGAATGCACAGTTCACAGAATAATTCCAGTTTTACCATTAAACCAACCAGCATTTCCAAGCCACTGCTGTGTCCTCTTTACCTTCGTGAAATGCATTCCTACTGAATCCTGCAGTTGCTTGATCCAACTCCCCTATCCCAGCTACTGCAGGTCCGGGAAGGTCAGGCAGAACGTCACCTTGGTTCCTGCTGTGCAGCTGCTTGCCCTTACCAGTTTCACAGGGTGCTGGTCAAGGTCCCTGGGCATCCCCTGGCACTTGTCTCCACGCGGCTCTCTGGTCTCCAAGATCTTCCGCCACTTCCAGGATATTTCCTCCAGCCAGGATCTTCACCTTTTCCTTCCTGGGTCCCTTGCTTCTCTTCAAGATCCCTTCTTCTTTCTGGGAACCCTTCTTTTTGACACCACCTCTTCTTTCTGGAACCCCACGCCCCCAGTTTTCCTAATCTGTCTATGTGAGCAGTACAATGCCTGATCAGCCTCCAAATTAAGGCTTCTCTCTCCTAGCTCTTTACTAACTGTAGGATTCGGGACACGCCACTTTTGATTATTCCAGGTGTTACCCAAATTTACAACCAGCCCACGCTGGCTGCGTGTAGCAAGAAGCAGGCTTCTGCTTGACAGCTCAGAACTCAGTTTCAGACATTCACACGCACAGACCTTGCCGCACACGTGCACCCAGTCACGTGTTGCCTGGTAACCTTCACAGTTTGAGCCGGTTTTTTGTCTACGGCCGGGCTTCAGAGGCAGGGCATGGCCACAGAAGCGCATTCCCCCCGTCAGTCTGTGAAGTGAGCAAGGGAGAGTCAATACTTGTCTGGTGAGCCTCATACCCAGGCAATGTGGTCGAGCCCTCTCCTGTGACAGCCCTGGCAAAAGCCACAGCAGGGTGCTCCCTTGCCTCTGCCTAGGTCACTGGGGTTCCCCTGCCTGCCATTGCTCCTTTGTCCTCCTCTGCGTTTGTGGAGATGAACCTTTAACCACACAACCTAACACTTACAACACCGGGAAAAAGAGAGGCTGCAGAGGGTCCAACGGGGAAGGTCGCCGATGTAGAATGCTCTTTGTGAGAGGCAGCACACCCAGCTCACCTCCTTGCTCCTGAGCTGCTCTATCGGAAGCACTGCGTGCAGGACGCTCTGTTCAACAGGCTGTGTCTGTATCTGACTGCCTTGTCCTTGCTACAGCACCATGTGCTGGGGGAACGCCACGGAGAGCAAGGAGGACGCTCTTTCCCCAGGAGCAACGGAGGGTGCTCAGCTGAGTGCTGCTGCAGGGGCCAAAGTGGGGCAGGCAGGCAGGGAGGGGAACGTAGGAACGAGGGAGCTGGCAGTAACCGGCCAGTCTGGGAGATGCCCGAGAAGCTCGAGAACCCTGTAAGCACAGGACGAGCTTAGAGGAGGTTCAACGTGAGGCCCTGTGGTTAACCATCCCCTCCAGATCTGGACCTTCTCCGGTTCCCGAGTTACCGTGCAGTTTCACAGCCTGGTGCAGAGATCCTGACTGGGAGATCACTGTACCTCCAGGAGTTAGGGATCCACCTAACAGTTACCCTGAGCGGGTGCAGGTCTGTGCTGCGCTGTACGTGCAGCGTGGCCTTCAGGCTGCGTCCCTACACATGTCCCTTGGCCGCAGGATAAACGGAGCTGGTTGACTGTAACAGAGGAGCCTCCAGGCAGCTCCTGCTTGGTACCAGCGATTACGCCACCTGCGCGGCCCTGCCGTTACCTAAAGTGCAGCGAGAAGTCCGCGTGTGAACATCCTTTACGCACAGAGGTGTTTTCTTCTAAGAAAAGTTGCATAATACCGTGAATGACCAAAAGGAGGAACTTCTCCGCTTCTCCACCGTAAAGCGTGCCAAGGGAAAATCCATCTGGGGTCTGCCCAATGCTGCATGAACGCAGGGTCCCCAGCATCTGAAGGGACCTAAGATTTACTTGCTACCTAGATGCCTCTTCTTCCTGGCTACGTCGCCTCCCAAGATCTTGCCCACCCCCAGCCTACTGGAGACGGGGGAATGTTAGAGAGACAGCCTTGATGCTGTGCCAGCACCGCTCAGCCATGGCCAAAACACTGCTGTGTTATCAATAGCTTTCTAGCTACCAGTACAGAGCACAGCACTACGAGGGCTGCTGTGGGGTAAAGGAACTCCAACTCAGCCAGATCCAATACAGAAGGAAAGTGGAGGAACAACAGAGGGAGCAGCCCAGGGACACAGAGCCCCAGGTCTCATCTGGCCACTCCTGTGACCATACAGTGTATTCAAAATCAAATACCTGAAGTGCTCCCTTAGATGCAGTTTACAGCCAAGGGACAAGAAGGTGGCAGTTCTGCATTTTGCAGCTCCCAGGCTGATGGCAGAGCCAAAGCAAAAAAAACAAACCCAAAACCAAACCAACCAAGAGAGGTAAAACTGGAGCACAGGGAGCAAATGTTTTCTTTCACCTTAGGCCAACTGCTCGGACGCTCTCTATGCTGCCCTGCTGCAGAGGGCATCCCTCTCGTACCAGTAAGAGACATAAGAGTGAATTAAAGCCAGGACCCCAAACCAGACCAAAAACCCGGTCATGATCAAGAAGAAAGTGGAGAATGCATCAACTATAACAGAAAATTATTTTGGACATTCCCAGTTTACATTTGGAAAAAAGAGGGGAAAAAAAAAGAGGAGGAATTAGGTATTAAAAGAAGAGCACTGAATGATAAAGCAGTAGCAGTCCCTCTACCACTACAAACCCACACCCCCACACGCACGTACGCACACAGACTTAACACCACCAAACTCCCCTTGACTGTGACCTTCACCTCAGCTTGCTGGTCTAGAGATACTGAATGCCTGAAGCACACCAAGGATAACTGAAAACATCTGCATGGCTTTAATGGGAATCCTCCAACTGAAACAAAGCGCTTTCTCCCTCTGTCTGCGTTGGCACATCCCCGAGTCACGCTCTCACTCCTCTCCTTCAAAGTCAAGATTCCTAAACGTGAAAAGCGGGAGTGGGGAAAGGCGAAGGGAAGAGAAAAAGAGGGAGAGCATCATCAGTGGAAGACCTGCCAGCTGCTGCTGATTCAGCCCTGTTTGGGGGACCACCCCAGCAGAGAGGAGCTGGTTTACATGCCACGGTCCACAATGCCTGTTCCCAGGGACAGGCCGTTTGCTCAGCCTTGCCGGCCAAAGCGTGGGAAAAGCGTAGGCGTGCGCCGTCGCTTGCAGAGTAGCACGGTCACGTTCACGTGCAATCCTTTACCTTTTTCCTCCCTGGATTCAAAGGGTTTCTGTCTTCAAAGTGAGAGCCTTCCATACGGTCATTTGTGACATTTCATCCAGGATAACAATCTCAGAAGGATCAGTCCTGCAATAAATATTTTACACAGCAATCCGTGATTATGGGAACTGATGCCACCAAGAGCATTAGCATCAGCAAGAGGAACAGCGGAGCCCCGAGAATCAAAGCTCCGCATAAGTGTGGGGGATTTTGCTGGATGAGGAGTTTTGGGAGGCAAGCCCGGGAGCTGCAGAGCAACAGCTCTGTGCAAAGGCTCTTGCTGGGGCTTAGCCCCGGTCCAGGTTCCTAAGCCACTGCTGGTACAGATCACGCCTGCAACTCCTCATGTGTTAAGTATGAGGATCTCCAGCTACCGTAAAGGCACTGATGAGGCAAGGTTTGAGGGTCAAACACGAGTGCTGCAGCCACTCTGCTTGCGGTCAGAGCCCTGCAATCACTTCCTGCAGCCCTGCCCCCAAATTTGGTTTTCCCACCAAGCTGCCTGCTGGTTTCTGTGGGATGCCCCACAAAGAGGCAAGTGGAGAAAACTCTGCCAAACACCTTCAAGCTAATCTTGCCGGGGGTCCTGGCGCTTGGTGGAGCTTTACCTGTCACTGCTTTGCTTTGGGATATCCACATCACTGGTCTTCCCCACGTTCAGCTGAACTGAACTTGCAGCAGCAGCAGCTTCCATCACCCTCCTGGACTCCTGATGTAAAAAAGGGACAAATCACGTTCTCTGTCTTTGATCAAAGTGGAGATAAGCTGAATGCCCAGCACAAACTTAGCAGTCTGCCCTCCGCTTCTGCCCCTTGGCAGCTATAGGTATTAGTGCAGCAGGGAAGAAACCGTTCACTCCAAAGATTTCGGGGCAGGGGGACTGTGTGTTCAAAACACGATTATGAGCAAGTCTTGCCAGCAGCAGCAGCAGCAGCAGCATCTAATAATAATCATCATAATGATAATGACCTTTGTGAAAAACGACTCGTTTTAAAAATTACACCTGTATTCAAGCGTTCAGCTCACTGCTACTTGAGGAAACAAAGGTTACAAAAGTTACAGGCTATTGGGATCTATTTCGATTGAGTGCTGATCTTCCCCCAACATTTCCAGACAAGCTGTAAGAGAAACAGGCAATCTCACAGCCACACGGAGATGTCCAGCCCCGAGGACACAGCAAGCCTTACCTCTTCTTCTTCTCCGGCTTCATTTCTGGCATCGTCCAACTTCTTCTTCCTTTCTGGCATAAGGTCATCCAGAAAGCTGAGCTCTCGCTTTGAGAAGCAGAAATCCATCGCTTTCCGGACAAAGACGAGAGCCAAAACCTTCATGAATAAGAGGGAAGATGCGGTGAGCTCAGAGACGATGCCACCTCTCACTCCAACGCTGCAAACACCCCGCTGCTGAGCGGTGGCAGCTCTTACCATCATGGGAAAGATGATGGCGGCACGGGACACCTTGATGGTCCAGAGCAGGACGAGGCAGGTCAGCTGGATCGCCGTGAAGAAATGCACCTTTCGCAAGGGCACGTGCCGCAGGTAGATGAAATCCGGCTGGTGTTTCGCCGGCATCCAAAACAGCTTCAAGCGATCAAAGAACTGCGAAATAAAAGGGAAAGGTTGCCACCTTGGGACTGCGGCAAGTTTCTGGCCCTCTCGAGACGTGGAGGCACTTTGCAGCATCTCGCTTGCCGTCAGAAATCCTGGATCCCACCGCATTCCTCCTGGGAGCAGCACCCATTTTCCCTTCGCTCCATCTATAAACCGGCTTGGCCCTGAGAGCTGCCCACCAAACGGCAACTATTCCATGCCATTCCATTATTAGCATTTCTCGGCCCACTGAATCCCCCCGCGAGGATTTCCACCAGTGGTAGAAACTGCCTTCCCTTTGCACCAAATTCCCCCGCTTTTCACGTAACCAAACACTGACCTGACCTAAACCCTGCAACAGAGAGCGCTGAACTTGCCTGGTCCTCCCAGCCCCATATACCTCCTGTACCTCCACCAATCTCTTTTTTACACAAAAGAGTTTCATTGCTTGCTCTGCGAGAAGTTTTTCCCATGCCACTGCTTTTTTCCCTGCTGCTACAGAGACAAAATACCAGGGAGCCAACATGCTGCACGCTGTAAAAGAGTCCGTACCTGAATTCCTCTGAGTGACGACACACCCATGTAGAGAAAGACGCCATAAAGCACAGGCATTGGTATAAACTGGGGGGGGGAAAGAAAAAAAAAAGTAAGAATGCAATCGTTTCTTTTTCTGTATTGCATTTTCAGTATTACCACCCTCTTCCACAGGCACTGCCTAAAATTGCTTGAAGCTTTCCAGCTTCCATTCAGGCTTAGAGATGGGTCAGATTTTAACCATTTTTTTGCCATTTTGTGCGCACGAGTGAGCTAAGGCTCTGCTTTAGGCTGAACTTGGGAGTTACCTCTCCTCAGAATAATCCTATTTTCCAGAAAGGTTGGAGGAAAACAGGCGATTTCACCCGTGCTACCCTATGCCGCATTCTCTGGCGGTAGAAGAAACACTTCTGCCTATTCTTGGGGCAACAGGCAAAGGCCACAGGCCTCCTTTTAGCCTAGAGACAAGATTACTTTGTGGGAGGAACGTTCAAGGAAGCCCACGGGGATGACCTCAGTGTGTTTAGCTCCTGGGAATGGCTGCTCCCGGGCATTTGGGGAGCAAATTGCAGCCAGTAAAGGGCTGCCTGTTTGAAAGACAGCAGATGTGCTGGTCTGAATATGCTCAACTGTAACCCATAAACATGGGCGGGCCTGAAAGACACCCAAAAATTCAAGCAGTTGCGTTGCTTGCTCGCCTCGAGCACACCAAACGGGGGCCTGAAGGGCTGCAAAGCCTAACCGAGGCTGGTTCCCACCGTGGGTCAAGCCCCAAGGGTTGGGATCACCTCCTCCTCCTCCGCTCCACAACTAACTACTCAGGCCTGCAGAGAGGGGACTGTTTTGCTGTAACCTCCAACAAGCTCGCGGTTGTTGGGTGGTTTGCATTTTCCTCTCACCTTTAACACAGAAGTGAAGAAGACGGAGCAGCCCATGAGCACAAAGATCAGCAAGCCAGTGACTCTCTGCTCTCGTATCCCCAGAAACTTGGGTTGTTCTCCTGGAGCTGAGCAGTCAGACTCTACTTTGAGGCTATTCACGTGGGTGATGGACAGGACGGTCGCAGCCACAAACCAGGGCAGCCCCATCACAGAGCACACCCCGAGCATCACGGCCACCACAAAAAGGTCCAGGTGGTACCCGCATCCTTTCTGCAGGCAGGAAAACAAGAAACAGAGCATCCCATAGCACAAGAGCAAGGATAACGTCGCAAGTCAGACTCAAACCCTGCTCGAGCACAAGTCAACTTCTTCAGAATTCAAAACAAGAAATGGAAACAAGCAAGCGTGTATGCAGGCTTTGCACAAGCACGTGGCATGAAAATCTGGCAGGAGTTCAGAAACAATGGATATGCAGAGCTTGTGCGATAAATACTTCTCCAAAAAACAACAACCCACAACCCAAAACCACCAAAACCTTTTTTCCACTCATAAAGAAAATTCTACCACTTGCGAGGAAGGTGTGACTCTGAGTTATCCCTGGCAGCGCATCAAAACAATTCATTCCCCGCACCTGCTGCTGCTGCCATTTTAAAACAAAAACGCACTTCTCTATTGCTCCAAGATTAATTTGCTCCTCCAAAAGGTTGCTCATCTGAACTGCCCTGTCACTTGCTCCCTGCATCATCGTTAATCCAGGAGAGCATCCTGCCACGCAGCCTGACCTTGTCCCAAACCAATGCCTTCAGAAAGCATCGGGAATAAGAGCTTCTCCCCAGACCTGCAGCCCAGAAGGGGCTGGGGTCATCCCTCACAGGCCCTTACCTTCAGCTTGTGCTCCTTCCTGTTCACAATAACGGCACTGATCTGCTGGTCCATAAATATCAAGATGGTGCAGAGCAGAGCTGGGATGAGCGCAGCCAACACCGTCCACCAAGGGTTGGGTCCTATGGGGTTGATGAACCACCCACGGTCGTCTCTGGTAGGCTGCAACAAAGCCCACGCATCAGCATCGTCTCCCAGCCCAGGCACTCCACTGGCTTTCATTTTCCCCTCCCTCCCTGTGTCAGAGCACCTCCCAGCCCTGGCTTCATGTCCCCCTCTCCCGGGGGCTTCAGCAGTGCCAGTCTCCTCTTTGCAAGCACCTCTAGATACTTCCCCTGTAGGTATCTAGTTTTGGGGCCATCTTCTCGTTTCCAGGAGGAAGCAAGGCACTTGGAGGTGGAAGAGGAGATGGTCACACCACCAGCATCTCCTCCAGACTCAGCCCTGCCCTGCCCCGGCATCACCTTGTGGCACCCCCACGTGCCAAAACATCCCGTTACCTTGAACGCATGGGGGACCTGGAGCTTCGGCGATGGGATCCCAACCACAAAGTCAAGGAGCACCATGATGACGATGGTGAGGAAAACAGCAAAGTCGCTCACTGTGGACCGTACCTGGGGCGAGAAACCAGAGGTGAGAGGGGCATGGCAAACAGGGCCGTAACGCGAGATGCAAGAGTTGCAGACATCCACAACATTAAGGCTGCTTAACCAAATCCCACCACCCCTCTGAGCACATGCAGCCTGATCCCTTGCTTAGATACTGCTGCTGTGTTTGTCCCTGTGAGATCTGGGGTCAGACAATAAAAAAAGCTTAATTAGGCGGACAAGGGTTGGTTTAAGTCAAAACCTAAAAATAATAATAATAATATTAAAAATAAGAAAACACATGTCTGACACTACAGCTACACTCACAGCTACAATGGCAACAAGGCACTGAGGCATCCTTTAGTCCTCAAAAGGAAGCTCCTCATTCGAATCTACTTTCCGCTCGAGCACATAATGCACAGAAGGTAGGGAAAAAATCCCCCAACCCCAACCCCCAAAACTTTGGGAAACCTGACTTCCTACTACCTGAGGAGAAAAAAAAATAAAAATAAAATAAATCAACCCCCCAAAATCTTCAATCTGGGGCAGGTCACGAGGCATGTGGGAAATGCTACGATGATTTTGCACTCATGGAAATGAGTGCGGGACATCCAAGCTCTTGGAGAGCTTGGCCTGCAAGGCCAACGTTTCCCAGCTTGACCAAGGCAGGGCAAATACTGCTTAGTGCTCCAGGAAAGCCATTTTGGGAAATGAGTGTGGAGATGGACACTGGCCACCATCTTCTACTTACTCTGGTTGGAAAGTAGCGGCTGGTTTTAAACTTCTTCAAGAAGCTTGACAGGGCAAAGGTGGCGAAGAAGAGGATGCAGCACCAGAAGAACACGTCAGGGGTGTAGGGGCCGTCGCGTCCACAGGCAGGTCCTTGAAACTCCCCACGCAAATACCGACATTCCTGGAGAAACAGAGCGTCAGGACACAAAGGCAGTGCACGTGCGGCAGGGAAACCTCGCATAGCTAGGGGGTTTTGAGGATCTTGGTCCAAGATCCACGACCCTGTAACTGCTCCTGCCAATAGAGATTTATATTTAATGAGCAGCAGCAGCTGAACAAGTGACACATTGAACTACACAGCGGAGAAATGAGATGTGAGGGGACACCATACCACGCATCCTTGGCACATCCTCTGCCTGCCATTCGAGCAATCGTGGCTAAAGAAGACACCAGAGGGGAAGGAAACACTGGAAACTCTTGGGGATAGAGAGAGAGGGAAGAGGGAAGGAGGGCTAAAGACAACCATGGTAGGAAAGGAGGAGAAGAGACAGATCGTCCCTCCCCAGGGGAGGTCTTGCAGAACCTGGCCAAGAGGGGATGAAGGCCACCATAAGAGCCTGCTGCCCTAGGCCCGGGCTCTGCTTCCGGCAACAACAGCCTGAGAGGCTGCTCAGACAAGCAAATTTATGCACGTACCTACAGACAGCACTGAACGAGAAAGCAAGGCCTGGAGTTACTAGGAACCCATTAAGGAGGCCAGCTACTACCTTTCAAGCATGAACTTAAGTCCTACAACTTCTACAATAATCAAACCACCCACTACTTAACCTTCCTCCCAGTCAGAAATACTGTCCTGCAACAGGCTTGACGGGGACACTTGCTACCCACAACGTTGGGGTAGACTGGACAAGGTGGACTCTCCTCCCCAGGACCAAGCGGCTTAAAACCACACGCTACATTTAGGCAAGGACTTTTCCGAGCAGCACTAGCACAGTTTGAAGCCCATCATTCCCTGAAGGGCTCTGACTTTTGCACCAGGCAAATGCCCCTGGACCCCATGGACGCGGCGCGAGGAAGCAGTGGCTCGGGGCACTTACGGTCACCGTGAGGTTTTCCCAGGCGATGCCAGACACGTTGATCTTGTTGCTCGCCCAGAAACGCAGCGTTTCGTTGCTGGGATGGGTCGGTGCCTCACACTTACAGCTGGGAGGAGAGAAGCCAAGACAGGGGTAAGGGAAAGGTGATGGAGGTGCAGCCCGGAGCTCCTGCCAAGGGGCAGCAGCTTTCTCAGGGGGAAAAAAACCCACTAGTAGCTGGTGAGGAAGTCCAGCTTGCTGTGCATGTGCACAGGGTAGGTGTCTCGCAGGTGACTCAGCTTCTCCAGAGCCTCGTAGATGAAGATGATGCAGATGAGGGAGGCAAAGGCTTCTTCCGTGAAGCGGGTGACGTAGCACACCAAACAGCTGGCGTCGGTGGCCACCAGCACTATGCACAAGAAGGCGGTCCACAGCCCAATGCACGCCCGCAGAGACAGATAGGAGAGCGTGTATTCCCTGGGAAAGCAGAATGAAACAAAGGCTGGAAAGGCCAGCAAGAGGCCCTGAGCCATGCCTGCCTTTGGGGAAAACGGGGAGCAATTTTGGAGCGTGTCAAGGCTGCGGATGGGAAATGCAGTTTCCATGTACTACTACAGAGAGCCTCGGGGCTGTGGTGCAGGGTGTAGACCCACAGCAGGAGAGGCCAATTATTTAGTTACCACTGTTTAACACGGATCTCGTGTTAACACCTTGGAGGCTGCTTGAGGTCAGGTCCCTCTTGGGCCAGGTGGTGTTCTCCCACATCACCCTGACGCCCTAACACTGAAACCAGCTGGGTTTGCACCCAGTCACCTGCTGCCAGCAAGCTGGGGCTTAATAATAAACCTTATGGCAATAAGGGTGGTTTATCTCCCATCAAAGCCATCGCAACAAAAGGACTGTCACTAAAATCTAGCAACTACCCCTAAGAAAAAGAAAAGAAAAGCATCTTTTCTCCATCACTGCCCCCTTCTGAAGGCTCTCGCAGCACCCAGCTGCGGCAGCCTGCCTTACTTGCAGAATTTGTAGAGGATCTTCTCAAACACCAGGACGGGTCCGGTGCTGCCGAGGATGGTGAGAGGTTGGCCGGCAAAGAGGCAATACACGACGCCGGCCATGGACGCGCCCAGCAGCGACTCCATGGCACTCTGTCCGGGGAAGAGAGGCGGCCGTGAGTAAATAAATCGTTAGGGAGAAACAAAAACCAAAGCCGGTTCACTGCAGCAGGGACTTTGGCCTGAGTTTTACCCTCCCCCATCCCCCCCAACAGAGAGAGGTGCTCACTATGTGGCCATTGGTCGCCTCCCCCAGCAGTCCCCCAAAGGTGATGACAGGGGACATGCAGGCACAGTAGAGGAAGAGGAAGGACGCCAGGCACTGCAGGCTCAGACCATCCCGGAAGTCGCTCCAGAACCACGGGGCTTTCCGCTTCACGTCCAGGGTCAAACCTCCAAAGAGCCTGCAGGAAGGAAAAAGAAGAGAGTCTGTTCTCTTGGAGGAACACGTCGACTTTGCTTTGCTGCAGAAGGGCAATCACAAGCATAGAGTAACTTTCGTGGCTAAAAAGAAGCACTCTCCTTCAGCCCAAATCAAGAAAACCTGCGTGCAACGGTGATGGTTGGGGCTGAGCCCAGCTGCCCAGATCTCCCCCCTGCCCAGCCCAGGGGACCAAGCTGGCAATGTGGAGCCCCTTCACTGAACCAGCTAACCCCAAAGACCTGCTAGAAGGGAAGGTGCATGCTCAGATTTGAGAGGCAAACAGAAAAAAACCCCAAACTATTACAGCTCCCACCTTCCCGTCCGCTGCAGTTCAGGGCCACTGTGTTTCTCCAGCGTGCTGTGAGAAGCACTGTCATCAAGAGCTCCTGGCATCTTCCTTTTTTCCTGTTAAAATGGAAGTGAGATAAAGCTATGGACTTGTAACCACTGGCTTGTTTTGCTTCTGGTCTGGCTCTGTGACTGTGTCAGAGTGGGACCTTGTGAATTTGGGCCCCTGAACAGCATCCCCAGCCATCCTGCCCATCCCCCTCATGCCTCCCGCCGATGTGGCACCCACCTGCGAAGGGACGTTTTTCGGGGGCTCGATTCGGATTGATGGATCCCACTCTCCTGGCGGCAAGACCGTGACCTGATCCAGAAACTCGTCGATGCCAGCCACGAGGTCAGCCCCGTTCTTGGCTTTATAGGCAACGTCACGGAAAACCTGCCAATAGAAGACAACCTGGTGAGAGGACAACCCAGCTCGGATGTCCTAACCAGTGCAATAAGCTCTTGGCTAAACGCAAGGCTTTTTCACCAAAATTCCCTGCTGGAAAGGGCAGGAAATATTCCCCCAAAAGGAAAAATCTGCGCATCACGGCACTTGTAATCATCTCCCCCACGAGGCCCCCGTCCCCCATGGCACACCATACCCTTCTGCTTAAAGAGCAAGAGAAGTTTTACTGGCCCTGGCAATGCCACCACTGGGGACAGCGTGCTGGGGACCCCGGCGAGAAGGATGAGGTGCAGGATGCACCCCGGGCAGGATTTCAGCCTCCAGGATGTGGGGTGATGCAAATCTGCGTGTTTGCTTTGGGGTGAGAAAGAGGGCTGGGCTATTTGGAGAGCTGCGGGCAGCTGGGACAGCAAATCCTCTTCCTCACTACTTCAGAGACAGGGAGAGCTGAAGAAAGGCAAAAATGACCCGGAGCTATCTCATCTTGTCGCACCTCATCCGTCATGATAGTGGCCATGGACCTGCCGATCTCATGGTACTGATGGGCTTTTCCTTCTGGTCCAAGCAAAACAAACAGGAACCTGGGCAAGAAAAACAAAATGAGAGAGAGAAGAAGGTGTCTTTGCTCCAAGAGCACCCAAGGAAAGCCCTGGCAGCTCCCAGCCCAGAGCGTGGCTCAAGACGGGACACGTAGGCTCAGCGATGCCGCGATGAATTTGAAATTCTTCAAAACAGACGGCAAATGTAATTTGGGGGCCAACTTTCATTACAATTGGCCGATGGGTTTAAAAGCTACAGCAGGGAATGGAGAAATGAAGGCGAGGAGACGTGGGTGGGGGAAACGTGCTTGCTCCCCCTCCCACTAGCCCTGTTCCCTTGGGACACCAAACTGATGCCTGCAACTTGATGTTTGGTTGGGTGTCTTTTTTACGGAAGAAATTTGCGCTTCTCATTCGCACCTTGTTGGGATGGGAACTTCCGTCATGCCTGAGAGGAGGACAGCCGGGCTCAGGCGGACAAATGCCACGATGGGCTGGTGAAGGAAATCCAGCTCTCCTACGAGCACGTTGGATGCTTCAGCCCCGGTGGGAATTTTCTTCATCAAGTGCAGCTCCGCCTGGGCACGACAAGCGATTTTCAGGCAATTACCCCAAAAGCAAAGCCCACAGCGCTCTGCAGCACACTCTGCAAGAGCAAATCTGGCCCTAAAGGCGTTAAGAAAGCTACGAGTGTCTCACCTTGCTTAAATCCATAGCTCTGCTCTCACGGGTCACCCCATCTTTAGCTTCCGCAGCGGTGGGAGAAGGACAAGGGGTGATTGTTTGGGCTGGTAGGAAAAAGAAAGACACTCAGAAAGATGGACAAGGAGCAACTGGGACGCTTCTCCTTTGCCTGGGCAAGTCTAATGGGGCCACAGCCCTGCAGAAACCCTCACCTGGCTTGTAGAGGAGGTGCAGGTCCGACTGCCTCTTGCTCACATCAGCAAACGAGCAGACAGCGGGGAGAAGGTTGGTTGTCTTCTCGTTCTGATGGTGGTGCTTCCTCAGAAGGACTTCTCGAACTTGCGCCCGCACGTGCTCGTCAAACTCCGTGGACTGTTCTTGCTGGGCCAGGATCATATCTGAGGATGGCAAAGGGAAACAAAGCCATCAGAGCAGAAACCCCAACAAGTCCCGACCCCCAAAGCCCCCAGGGAAGGCTGTGCCACACAGGCTGCACCCTAATGCCCGCTCAGCCTTGCATAGCAAGGCCTTTTAATAATGTTCAGCCTTTGCAGTGAAAACGAGAATTTTCTTTTGCTAAGAAACATCATCCAAGTGCTTATTCATCATTCCGCTAAGATAAATATTTCCCATTCTAAATAATGCAATTTTCTTGCCCGACCTGGCCTTTCTGACTCTACACGTTTACCCAAATTATAAGCAATCTATAGCACAGACGTTCCCAGTTTCCCGTGCTGATCGAGTGCAATTTGCTGAGCCCAGGGAGAAACACGCTAAGAACGGCTCCGACTTCTCCAGCCCTTGAAAGGGCTGAATGGAGACCTGCTGCCAGTCAAAGATAACTTCTCCAAAGTGGCTTTTGCAATTAACTTCAAGTATCTTCCCCACAGAAATACACTGCTTGGTCATCGCCAGAGAAACTCTGCCTTAAAACTCTTAAATGCTGGATGTGAAGGCAAAAGTAAAACAAAGAATGCGAGGAAACAGCTTGTAAGAAATAGTTCCTTTAAGGTGGTTCAGCTCTTACGCAGACTCCGTATTTCTAAGAGCAGCCTGCTAAGCCCTGACACACGCTCCTTTTTGGCTGCAGAATATTCTCTAGTGGCTTCTCCAACTCCACAAACTGCTTTCAAAAGGACCCCATATTGGAATAAAAAAACAGTGCGACTGTTGCACGCCCAGTCTACATCCAAAAACAGCTCATGAGAAAAACACAGTGGCACTTCTGGAAAAGGACGTGCCATTGGGGCAGGGTTTGATTTGGGAGTGAAGAGCACCGTGGTGAGCTGAGCTCGGCCATTCCCGGAGAGATGCAGTGCCCACGGTACCTGCAATCTCTTCGATGCTGTTGGCACGAACGTCCAGCAGCACCGACCCATTGCTGATGCAGCTCCTCAGCTCGGAGAGGCTGTGCAAGGACAGCGTGCCAACGTAGGGCTTGCTCCAGCGCTCGCCGCCATCTTCCACGTCCTCCTCAAACTTCAGCCACCTGCGGACATCGGGTGCGATCAGCCCCATTGCACGAAAACAGCCCCAGCTCTGCAGCCCCTTTGACAGAGCCACGGGGTGGCAAGAGGAGAAGGCTCCTCGTGCCGCCACCTGCAGCTGCAAAAGCTTCGCGTCCTGGAGAGGAGAAAGCAGAGCCCACGGGCGCTGCCAGTGCGGGGACTCCTCTCCCACCGCAGCCAAAGCAGCAGGGATTTACCTTGCCGTTTCCTTCCACTCGGCATCTCGGCCCTCTTTTACACAGATCTCATCCAGCTCGGAGAACAAGTGGTGAGGGATGTGCTGCTCGTCCTCCTTGGTCCTGAGAATGAACTGCACCCGCTGGGACGGGGAGCCTGGGGGCAGAAGGCAAAGACCCATCCCGTTACTGCGCCTGAACACAGCTTGTCACCCTCACGTGCAAAGTGGCCATCAGCACCAGTGCAGCCATAAACACTGGGCTGGGCCCTCTCCTCTGCGTCTCTCTGGGCTTGCACAGAGCCGTGAAGAAGGAGAAGCATCTGGTCCACCTCTGCATAAGGATGGGCTGCTTTCCTTCCCCACATTGCCATTTTTAAAGCCAGGATCCCTCTAAGGAAGACGAGCCTAAACCCATTATGCATTTAACTGCACTTAAAAAAACAAAAAAAAAGAAAAAAAAAAAAGAAAAAAAAAAAAAGAAAGTAAAACTTGGGAAAAAGAGGGTGTTGCTCAATAAGGCCACTTTCCCTCGGAAGAACAGCAACTCACTCAAACTAGCCACGGGGACGTGCTTGCAGAAGGCCCCAGTGCCCACGTTGCCCCCAGTTTAGCGAATGCCGCGGTGGGACTTACAGTGGTAGCCCTGCTCTGTCGGGGCAGACTCCTTCTCCCGTTCCCCTTCCCGATGCTTCTGGCTGTGGCGTCGGTGATGCCGGTGGCTCTGCCTAACCAGTGGCATCTGCGCGCCCACGTACAGGGTCCGGTGGCCTGCGAAAAAGCAGCGTTTTTTGCAGCGCTCTCGGCATTGCGGCAATAGTTGAGGTGGCCGGTGCCTTGCTAAGCCACGGTTCAATCCCAGGAGCAACGCCAGCTTCCCTTAATGTTATTTTCACTGGACGTCCTTTTTTCCAAGCCTATTTTACTCGAGCTTTGCAACAACACAGCAACAACAAGTGTTGGCTCCGGGTCATCTAAAAGTGCCCTGAAAGTATCGGACCTCTTCTCAAATTCCAGCTTCGGCTGGACAACACTCAGACTTGCTCATTAAGCAGCAACACGAGCTAATTATTTTCAAAAGCTCTGTATGGCACGAGGCGACAAGAGACGATCAAATCAGTCCCATTGCAATGAACTCCAGAACAAAAAAAGAAAATCACAGCCCCGTGTCTGCAGCCCTGAAATGATTCTCCTGACCTCTCCAAGCCAGGAGCAACCTCTGCGAGAAAAAAAGCCGTGAATTATCAAGCCCCGTGGCTACAACTCACACCGTGGCCTCCCGGGAGGCTTTTTCCCTCCGTTTAAAAAGCCATAATAGTAAAAAATGTGACAATAACTGTGTTGCTTTATTGAGAAGCGCGGCACGTTTCGCTGCACATGATTTGACACCCAACAAGGCACACTGGAGAGACTTTGTGCAATGGGAAAACGCGCTGGGCTAGTGGCTCCTCCACCAGGATCTCAGCAGAGACTCACCTTCCAACTCCTCCTTCTCATAGCAAATACTGACAGCGTTGCTCCTTCTTCCCCGGTCAATCACTGCCTCCTCGTCATGTCTCTGTTTAGCAATGACAAGAAGGGAAAAGTTGGGGCTGGGGGTGGAGAGCTCCCTTACGTCCTCCCAGACATCACCCACCCCTGCATCCACGCGAGTCCACGAGCCATCACGCCTCTGCGTGCCTCCTCCTCCTTCAGGCACAGCCCTAAAACCACGGACTTGTAGGAGGTTTTTCTTCCCATACGCAAATAAAACAGCCCATAACATCACCTGTACTGTATAACACGAGAGTCTGGACGTATTTAATACAGCAGGAGAGGGATGAGTGTTTCAGACAAAAAAAAAACCCACCTCCCGCTTTGTTCTTGAGGTTCCTGTCTAAAAAAGTGATTTCCAAAATGGAAAAAAAAACCCCAACCCACAAAACTGCACTTTTGAGCCCCGGCCGCGCTACCTGTAACTCTTCCAGAAGTGTCATTTTGTAACGCCCGTTTGGGTTCATCCTCACGTCAGTCACTGGGTTTTGGGGACAACTGAACCTCCAGGTCAGTCAGGGGCCCGATTCCCCAGGGACTGATGGAGTAGCCCTCACGGGAGGAGCTAAGTGGCACCCAGTGTGCACCAACTCCAGAGACACAATAGGGACCATTATGAAATCACAAGCTATGATGCGGATCCAGGCAGCTATTTAAAGCCACGCACCCCTAGACCCTTCCCGCTTGGAAAACTTAGTGCCTGGGCAGAAGCCAGCTCTGCTTTGAGCAAAAACTCTCCAGAATAGAGAACATTCCTGCATGAGAGGTGTCAGGCTCAAAAGTGTGCAGAAAGAAAACCCTTCACAGGCTCGTTCACCCTCCTGAGAGGCAAAGCCCATTAGCAGCATCATGTTTTCTCTCTTTTTCTTTCTAACAGTAGAGCTGAAGCTCTAGCATCCTGAGGATAACAAGAGGTACAAATACGGTAAGGAAAAAGAATATCTTATTGGATCAATGGGTAGATTCAGAAAAAAACCCTGCTACACAGTAGTTTATCCTGACTGCTAGCTAGAACCGAGAAGACTGTTTTTTCCACTTGGGTCAACAGTTCCGGTGAAACATACTACCTGTCTAGGACGGCTGCATCTGAGGAACAAGAATTAGTTATTTGCAATACAAGGAATGAGTCATTTTGTGTCATGATATTCATCAGACTGCACAGAGAAACAAGAGACAAATGCATTTGAATACCCATGTGTTGTGTTACGTTTTAACCACTTAACATTCCCCAAGAGCTCAAGAAGACAGAGCAGAAAGACAGGAGACAGGTGAAAGCCTAGAGCGCCAGCTAGACGGAATGAAAGACCCTCTTCCTTCTCTGAAGCTTCAGCAAGGCTTCCTTCACCTGCTTGTTCCTCCGACTGTCAATGACGGGGTTCAAACTGGGGCTGACGAGACTGTAGAAAAGGGAAAGAACTTTCTCCCTCCCAGAGGAGTTACCGCTCCCGGGCCCCGCGTACACGAAGATGGCGTTTCCATAAAAGACACCCACCACGGTCGGGTGGGAGCCACACGTGGAGGTGGTTTCGTGCCATCCTGGCACAGAGCGGATGCGCAGATCGGTGGCCAGGCTGTCCAGGGAGCAAATCAGGATTAAGGCTAAAGGGAAGAGGAAGAAGCACACACAAACAGCAAAGATCAGGACTTTATTGGCAGGAGCGGCAGGGCAGGCCAGCTTTGAGACAGCAAGAATTTCACAGGAGAAGTGGACAACCTCGCAGGGGCCACAGAAAGGCAGGTGTAAAGCCAGAGAGGCTTGCAGTGTACCAAATACGAACGCCAAAGCCCACAGAAATGTGGCAAGGGTGAGGCGCAGCCTCCAGATCACGATGAGGGCATAGCGCGGGGGACGGCAGATTGCCACGTAGCGAACATGAGACATGACGGCCAGCAGCACGCACGCTGTAAGTGCAAAGATTAAATAAAGATGGCTCTGTGCCCCACACCCAGCAAAGGAGGGGGTTCTGCCTTGTCCAAGGAGGCTCCTTAGCATACGGGGGACATTGCTGGAGGCGTAGCAGATGTCCGCGATGGAGAGGTGGCAGAGGAAGAAGT
Source organism: Astur gentilis (assembly GCF_929443795.1). Classification (NCBI taxonomy): domain Eukaryota; kingdom Metazoa; phylum Chordata; class Aves; order Accipitriformes; family Accipitridae; genus Astur; species Astur gentilis. Next base: position 1,390,619 of record NW_026060847.1, read on the forward strand.
ACATGGGGCTGTGGAGGCAGTAGTCCAGGCAGATAAGCAGAAAGACAAGTGCGTTTCCCATCAGAGTGGCAGAGCAGAGGGCAGAGAAAAGGCCAAAGAGGCAGCGCTGCAGGGCTGGGGTGCTGCAGAACCCCAGGAGGACGAATTCTGTGACCGTCGTTTCATTCTGCACGCTGTGCTGGAGGTGAGGCAGCACAAACTGCGACCACGGAGATCTGGAAGCGAAGGAGCAAGGAAAAGGAAAGAAAAAGGAGAGTTTTCCTAAGAATGTCAGGTCCTTTACTCTTTACGCTGCAGCTCCCTTCTCCCCGTTTTTCCCTCTGACTCCAGTGAAAGGTGCGTACTACTCTCCCCACGCTGAGCGACGTACATCTGAATTGCAAGCTCCAATCTCTCGGCAAACTTTGAGCAGTTTGACCAATCTCGCACAACTTTGCTGCCTAGCTTGCCCTTGAAGTCTTTCTTTTCCTGGGTTGGTTTTGGGTTTTTTTTTGCAGGGGGTGGGGAGGGGCAGGGTATGGTTTGGCTGTTGGAGGAGATAAAATGATGAAGATTGCAGGTGTCGATTAAGGTGAAGTCAGAACAACTTCAAAGCAGCTATTTTAAATTAAGTCCATATTAAAAGGAATGCACAGTTCACAGAATAATTCCAGTTTTACCATTAAACCAACCAGCATTTCCAAGCCACTGCTGTGTCCTCTTTACCTTCGTGAAATGCATTCCTACTGAATCCTGCAGTTGCTTGATCCAACTCCCCTATCCCAGCTACTGCAGGTCCGGGAAGGTCAGGCAGAACGTCACCTTGGTTCCTGCTGTGCAGCTGCTTGCCCTTACCAGTTTCACAGGGTGCTGGTCAAGGTCCCTGGGCATCCCCTGGCACTTGTCTCCACGCGGCTCTCTGGTCTCCAAGATCTTCCGCCACTTCCAGGATATTTCCTCCAGCCAGGATCTTCACCTTTTCCTTCCTGGGTCCCTTGCTTCTCTTCAAGATCCCTTCTTCTTTCTGGGAACCCTTCTTTTTGACACCACCTCTTCTTTCTGGAACCCCACGCCCCCAGTTTTCCTAATCTGTCTATGTGAGCAGTACAATGCCTGATCAGCCTCCAAATTAAGGCTTCTCTCTCCTAGCTCTTTACTAACTGTAGGATTCGGGACACGCCACTTTTGATTATTCCAGGTGTTACCCAAATTTACAACCAGCCCACGCTGGCTGCGTGTAGCAAGAAGCAGGCTTCTGCTTGACAGCTCAGAACTCAGTTTCAGACATTCACACGCACAGACCTTGCCGCACACGTGCACCCAGTCACGTGTTGCCTGGTAACCTTCACAGTTTGAGCCGGTTTTTTGTCTACGGCCGGGCTTCAGAGGCAGGGCATGGCCACAGAAGCGCATTCCCCCCGTCAGTCTGTGAAGTGAGCAAGGGAGAGTCAATACTTGTCTGGTGAGCCTCATACCCAGACAATGTGGTCGAGCCCTCTCCTGTGACAGCCCTGGCAAAAGCCACAGCAGGGTGCTCCCTTGCCTCTGCCTAGGTCACTGGGGTTCCCCTGCCTGCCATTGCTCCTTTGTCCTCCTCTGCGTTTGTGGAGATGAACCTTTAACCACACAACCTAACACTTACAACACCGGGAAAAAGAGAGGCTGCAGAGGGTCCAACGGGGAAGGTCGCCGATGTAGAATGCTCTTTGTGAGAGGCAGCACACCCAGCTCACCTCCTTGCTCCTGAGCTGCTCTATCGGAAGCACTGCGTGCAGGACGCTCTGTTCAACAGGCTGTGTCTGTATCTGACTGCCTTGTCCTTGCTACAGCACCATGTGCTGGGGGAACGCCACGGAGAGCAAGGAGGACGCTCTTTCCCCAGGAGCAACGGAGGGTGCTCAGCTGAGTGCTGCTGCAGGGGCCAAAGTGGGGCAGGCAGGCAGGGAGGGGAACGTAGGAACGAGGGAGCTGGCAGTAACCGGCCAGTCTGGGAGATGCCCGAGAAGCTCGAGAACCCTGTAAGCACAGGACGAGCTTAGAGGAGGTTCAACGTGAGGCCCTGTGGTTAACCATCCCCTCCAGATCTGGACCTTCTCCGGTTCCCGAGTTACCGTGCAGTTTCACAGCCTGGTGCAGAGATCCTGACTGGGAGATCACTGTACCTCCAGGAGTTAGGGATCCACCTAACAGTTACCCTGAGCGGGTGCAGGTCTGTGCTGCGCTGTACGTGCAGCGTGGCCTTCAGGCTGCGTCCCTACACATGTCCCTTGGCCGCAGGATAAACGGAGCTGGTTGACTGTAACAGAGGAGCCTCCAGGCAGCTCCTGCTTGGTACCAGCGATTACGCCACCTGCGCGGCCCTGCCGTTACCTAAAGTGCAGCGAGAAGTCCGCGTGTGAACATCCTTTACGCACAGAGGTGTTTTCTTCTAAGAAAAGTTGCATAATACCGTGAATGACCAAAAGGAGGAACTTCTCCGCTTCTCCACCGTAAAGCGTGCCAAGGGAAAATCCATCTGGGGTCTGCCCAATGCTGCATGAACGCAGGGTCCCCAGCATCTGAAGGGACCTAAGATTTACTTGCTACCTAGATGCCTCTTCTTCCTGGCTACGTCGCCTCCCAAGATCTTGCCCACCCCCAGCCTACTGGAGACGGGGGAATGTTAGAGAGACAGCCTTGATGCTGTGCCAGCACCGCTCAGCCATGGCCAAAACACTGCTGTGTTATCAATAGCTTTCTAGCTACCAGTACAGAGCACAGCACTACGAGGGCTGCTGTGGGGTAAAGGAACTCCAACTCAGCCAGATCCAATACAGAAGGAAAGTGGAGGAACAACAGAGGGAGCAGCCCAGGGACACAGAGCCCCAGGTCTCATCTGGCCACTCCTGTGACCATACAGTGTATTCAAAATCAAATACCTGAAGTGCTCCCTTAGATGCAGTTTACAGCCAAGGGACAAGAAGGTGGCAGTTCTGCATTTTGCAGCTCCCAGGCTGATGGCAGAGCCAAAGCAAAAAAAACAAACCCAAAACCAAACCAACCAAGAGAGGTAAAACTGGAGCACAGGGAGCAAATGTTTTCTTTCACCTTAGGCCAACTGCTCGGACGCTCTCTATGCTGCCCTGCTGCAGAGGGCATCCCTCTCGTACCAGTAAGAGACATAAGAGTGAATTAAAGCCAGGACCCCAAACCAGACCAAAAACCCGGTCATGATCAAGAAGAAAGTGGAGAATGCATCAACTATAACAGAAAATTATTTTGGACATTCCCAGTTTACATTTGGAAAAAAGAGGGGAAAAAAAAAGAGGAGGAATTAGGTATTAAAAGAAGAGCACTGAATGATAAAGCAGTAGCAGTCCCTCTACCACTACAAACCCACACCCCCACACGCACGTACGCACACAGACTTAACACCACCAAACTCCCCTTGACTGTGACCTTCACCTCAGCTTGCTGGTCTAGAGATACTGAATGCCTGAAGCACACCAAGGATAACTGAAAACATCTGCATGGCTTTAATGGGAATCCTCCAACTGAAACAAAGCGCTTTCTCCCTCTGTCTGCGTTGGCACATCCCCGAGTCACGCTCTCACTCCTCTCCTTCAAAGTCAAGATTCCTAAACGTGAAAAGCGGGAGTGGGGAAAGGCGAAGGGAAGAGAAAAAGAGGGAGAGCATCATCAGTGGAAGACCTGCCAGCTGCTGCTGATTCAGCCCTGTTTGGGGGACCACCCCAGCAGAGAGGAGCTGGTTTACATGCCACGGTCCACAATGCCTGTTCCCAGGGACAGGCCGTTTGCTCAGCCTTGCCGGCCAAAGCGTGGGAAAAGCGTAGGCGTGCGCCGTCGCTTGCAGAGTAGCACGGTCACGTTCACGTGCAATCCTTTACCTTTTTCCTCCCTGGATTCAAAGGGTTTCTGTCTTCAAAGTGAGAGCCTTCCATACGGTCATTTGTGACATTTCATCCAGGATAACAATCTCAGAAGGATCAGTCCTGCAATAAATATTTTACACAGCAATCCGTGATTATGGGAACTGATGCCACCAAGAGCATTAGCATCAGCAAGAGG